>NC_090439.1:849318570-850794421 GCF_031143425.1 Pleurodeles waltl
GGCCCAGGGGGACCCTCAAGGGAGGAGCTGTGTAAGGGACAAGAAACCTGTCCCTCTCTTGAAGGCCTTAGGCAGCAAGCTGCTGAAGAGTCCAAGGGCAAGAAAAATGGAACACATAGGGTCTATTGGGAAGATGGACTCCTGTACACTGAGGCCAGAGACCCCAAACCTGGTGCCACTAGGAGAGTGGTAGTGCCTCAGTCGTTCAGAGAGTTTATTCTGACCTTAGCCCATGATATTCCCCTTCCTGGGCATTTGGGACAAACCAAGACGTGGGAGAGGTTAGTCAACCACTTCTACTGGCCCAATATGTCCCAGAAGGTTAAGGAGTTTTGCCTCTCCTGCCCCACCTGTCAATCCAGTGGTAAGACAGGTGGGCACCCAAAGGCCCCCCTCATTCCACTTCCAGTGGTGGGGGTCCCCTTTGAAAGAGTGGGTGTGGACATAGTTGGTCCACTGGAACCTACCACAGCCTCAGGAAATATGTACATCCTAGTAGTAGTGGATCATGCTACTAGGTATCCTGAAGCTATTCCCCTTAGGTCAACTACTGCCCCTGCAGTAGCCAAGGCCCTCATTGGTATCTTTACCAGAGTGGGTTTCCCTAAGGAGGTGGTGTCTGACAGAGGTACCAACTTCATGTCAGCATACCTAAAACACATGTGGAATGAGTGTGGAGTGACTTACAAATTCACTACACCATACCATCCACAAACTAACGGCTTAGTTGAGAGATTCAACAAGACATTAAAAGGCATGATCATGGGGCTCCCAGAAAAACTCAAAAGGAGATGGGATGTCCTCTTGCCATGTCTGCTTTTTGCTTACAGAGAGGTGCCACAGAAGGGAGTAGGATTCTCACCCTTTGAACTTCTGTTTGGCCACCCTGTAAGGGGACCACTTGCTCTTGTTAAAGAAGGCTGGGAGAGACCTCTTCATGAGTCTAAACAAGACATAGTGGACTATGTACTTGGCCTTCGCTCTAGAATGGCAGAGTACATGGAAAAGGCAACCAAAAACCTTGAGGTCAGCCAACAGCTCCAGAAGTTTTGGTATGACCAAAAGGCTGCACTGGTTGAGTTCCAACCAGGGCAGAAAGTCTGGGTTCTGGAGCCTGTGGCTCCCAGGGCACTCCAGGACAAATGGAGTGGCCCTTACCCAGTGCTAGATAGGAAGAGTCAGGTCACCTACCTGGTGGACCTGGGCACAAGCAGGAGCCCCAAGAGGGTGATCCATGTGAACCGCCTTAAGCTCTTCCATGACAGGGCTGATGTGAATCTGTTGATGGTAACAGATGAGGATCAGGAGGCAGAGAGTGAACCTCTCCCTGAGCTTCTATCATCAGACCCAAAAGATGGCTCAGTAGATGGAGTGATCTACTCAGACACCCTCTCTGGCCAACAGCAAGCTGATTGTAGGAGAGTCCTACAACAGTTTCCTGAACTCTTCTCCTTAACCCCTGGTCAGACACACCTGTGTACCCATGATGTGGACACAGGAGACAGCATGCCTGTCAAAAACAAAATCTTTAGACAGTCTGACCATGTTAAGGAAAGCATCAAGGTGGAAGTCCACAAGATGCTGGAATTGGGAGTAATTGAGCGCTCTGACAGCCCCTGGGCTAGCCCAGTGGTCTTAGTCCCCAAACCTCACACCTAAGATGGAAAGAAAGAGATGAGGTTTTGTGTGGACTACAGAGGGCTCAATTCTGTCACCAAGACAGATGCTCATCCAATCCCTAGAGCTGATGAGCTCATAGATAAATTAGGTGCTGCCAAATTCTTAAGTACCTTTGACTTGACAGCAGGGTACTGGCAAATAAAAATGGCACCTGGAGCAAAAGAGAAAACAGCATTCTCCACACCTGATGGGCATTACCAGTTTACTGTTATGCCCTTTGGGTTAAAGAATGCCCCTGCCACCTTCCAAAGGTTGGTGAATCAAGTCCTTGCTGGCTTGGAGTCCTTTAGCACAGCTTATCTTGATGATATTGCTGTCTTTAGCTCCACCTGGCAGGATCACCTGGTCCACCTGAAGAAGGTTTTGAAGGCTCTGCAATCTGCAGGCCTCTCTATCAAGGCATCCAAATGCCAGATAGGGCAGGGAACTGTGGTTTACTTGGGCCACCTTGTAGGTGGAGGCCAAGTTCAGCCACTCCAACCCAAGATCCAGACTATTCTGGACTGGGTAGCTCCAAAAACCCAGACTCAAGTCCGGGCATTCCTTGGCTTGACTGGATATTACAGGAGGTTTGTGAAGGGATATGGATCCATTGTGACAGCCCTCACTGAACTCACCTCCAAGAAAATGCCCAAGAAAGTGAACTGGACTGTGGAATGCCAACAGGCCTTTGACACCCTGAAACAAGCAATGTGCTCAGCACCAGTTCTAAAAGCTCCAGATTATTCTAAGCAGTTCATTGTGCAGACAGATGCCTCTGAACATGGGATAGGGGCAGTTTTGTCCCAAACAAATGATGATGGCCTTGACCAGCCTGTTGCTTTCATTAGCAGGAGGTTACTCCCCAGGGAGCAGCGTTGGAGTGCCATTGAGAGGGAGGCCTTTGCTGTGGTTTGGTCCCTGAAGAAGCTGAGACCATACCTCTTTGGGACTCACTTCCTAGTTCAAACTGACCACAGACCTCTCAAATGGCTGATGCAAATGAAAGGTGAAAATCCTAAACTGTTGAGGTGGTCCATCTCCCTACAGGGAATGGACTTTATAGTGGAACACAGACCTGGGACTGCCCATGCCAATGCAGATGGCCTTTCCAGGTTCTTCCACTTAGAAAATGAAGACTCTCTTGGGAAAGGTTAGTCTCATCCTCTTTCGTTTGGGGGGGGGGTTGTGTAAGGAAATGCCTCCTTGGCATGGTTGCCCCCTGACTTTTTGCCTTTGCTGATGCTATGTTTACAATTGAAAGTGTGCTGAGGCCTGCTAACCAGGCCCCAGCACCAGTGTTCTTTCCCTAATCTGTACTTTTGTATCCACAATTGGCAGACCCTGGCATCCAGATAAGTCCCTTGTAACTGGTACTTCTAGTACCAAGGGCCCTGATGCCAAGGAAGGTCTCTAAGGGCTGCAGCATGTCTTATGCCACCCTGGAGACCTCTCACTCAGCACAGACACACTGCTTGCCAGCTTGTGTGTGCTAGTGAGGACAAAACGAGTAAGTCGACATGGCACTCCCCTCAGGGTGCCATGCCAGCCTCTCACTGCCTATGCAGTATAGGTAAGACACCCCTCTAGCAGGCCTTACAGCCCTAAGGCAGGGTGCACTATACCATAGGTGAGGGTACCAGTGCATGAGCATGGTACCCCTACAGTGTCTAAACAAAACCTTAGACATTGTAAGTGCAGGGTAGCCATAAGAGTATATGGTCTGGGAGTCTGTCAAACACGAACTCCACAGCACCATAATGGCTACACTGAAAACTGGGAAGTTTGGTATCAAACTTCTCAGCACAATAAATGCACACTGATGCCAGTGCACATTTTATTGCAAAATACACCCCAGAGGGCACCTTAGAGGTGCCCCCTGAAACTTAACCGACTGTCTGTGTAGGCTGACTAGTTCCAGCAGCCTGCCACACTAGAGACATGTTGCTGGCCCCATGGGGAGAGTGCCTTTGTCACTCTGAGGCCAGTAACAAAGCCTGCACTGGGTGGAGATGCTAACACCTCCCCCAGGCAGGAGCTGTAACACCTGGCGGTGAGCCTCAAAGGCTCACCCCTTTGTCACAGCACTGCAGGACACTCCAGCTAGTGGAGTTGCCCGCCCCCTCCGGCCCCGGCCCCCACTTTTGGCGGCAAGGCCGGAGAAAATAATGAGAATAACAAGGAGGAGTCACTGGCCAGTCAGGACAGCCCCTAAGGTGTCCTGAGCTGAGGTGACTCTAACTTTTAGAAATCCTCCATCTTGCAGATGGAGGATTCCCCCAATAGGGTTAGGATTGTGACCCCCTCCCCTTGGGAGGAGGCACAAAGAGGGTGTACCCACCCTCAGGGCTAGTAGCCATTGGCTACTAACCCCCCAGACCTAAACACGCCCTTAAATTTAGTATTTAAGGGCTACCCTGAACCCTAGAAAATCAGATTCCTGCAACAACAAGAAGAAGGACTGCCTAGCTGAAAACCCCTGCAGAGGAAGACCAGAAGACAACAACTGCCTTGACTCCAGAAACTCACCGGCCTGTCCCCTGCCTTCCAAAGAACTCTGCTCCAGCGACGCCTTCCAAAGGGACCAGCGACCTCTGAATCCTCTGAGGACTGCCCTGCTTCGACGATGACAAGAAACTCCCGAGGACAGCGGACCTGCTCCAAAAAGACTGCAACTTTGTTTCAAGAAGCAGCTTTAAAGAACCCTGCAACTCCCCGCAAGAAGCGTGAGACTTGCAACACTGCACCCGGCGACCCCGACTCGGCTGGTGGAGAACCAACACCTCAGGGAGGACCCCCGGACTACTCTACGACTGTGAGTACCAAAACCTGTCCCCCCTGAGTCCCCACAGCGCCGCCTGCAGAGGGAATCCCGAGGCTTCCCCTGACCGCGACTCTCTGAAACCTAAGTCCCGACGCCTGGAAAAGACCCTGCACCCGCAGCCCCCAGGACCTGAAGGACCGGACTTTCACTGCAGAAGTGACCCCCAGGAGTCCCTCTCCCTTGCCCAAGTGGAGGTTTCCCCGAGGAAGCCCCCCCTTGCCTGCCTGCAGCGCTGAAGAGATCCCTTGATCTCTCATTGACTAACATTGCGAACCCGACGCTTGTTTCTACACTGCACCCGGCCGCCCCCGCGCTGCTGAGGGTGAAATTTCTGTGTGGGCTTGTGTCCCCCCCGGTGCCCTACAAAACCCCCCTGGTCTGCCCTCCGAAGACGCGGGTACTTACCTGCAAGCAGACCGGACCCGGGGCACCCCCTTCTCTCCATTATAGCCTATGCGTTTTGGGCACCACTTTGAACTCTGCACCTGACCGGCCCTGAGCTGCTGGTGTGGTGACTTTGGGGTTGCTCTGAACCCCCAACGGTGGGCTACCTTGGACCAAGAACTGAACCCTGTAAGTGTCTTACTTACCTGGTAAAACTAACAAAAACTTACCTCCCCCAGGAACTGTGAAAATTGCACTGTGTCCACTTTTGAAATAGCTATTGGTGAATAACTTGAAAAGTATACATGCAATTGAAATGATTCAAAGTTCCTAATGTACTTACCTGCAATACCTTTCAAACAAGATATTACATGTTAAATTTGAACCTGTGGTTCTTAAAATAAACTAAGAAAATATATTTTTCTATAACAAAACCTATTGGCTGGATTTGTCTCTGAGTGTGTGTACCTCATTTATTGTCTATGTGTATGTACAACAAATGCTTAACACTACTCCTTGGATAAGCCTACTGCTCGACCACACTACCACAAAATAGAGCATTAGTATTATCTATTTTTACCACTATTTTACCTCTAAGGGGAACCCTTGGACTCTGTGCATGCTATTCCTTACTTTGAAATAGCACATACAGAGCCAACTTCCTACAGGTACGTACCCACAGTTTACCCAGAACACCAATCATACACAAAAGGTGGCCTGTATGTGTGTTGAGACTAGGCCTAGGTATGTGTGACGCAGTTGAAAATGAAGCCATGTGGGCCCCTGAAATGGCGGCTGCCTGACCTGTAAAGTGGGACAATGGGATGTGAGGTAACTGCGCTGGCGTTGTACACCGTCGCGGTAGGCGGTCGAAGACCGCGGCGCAATGCTGCATTGGTTAACATTGGACCTTATGGGTCCCAGGAGCCAATGACGATGTACGCCGGCAGTGACGGTACGCACTGCCGCGGACGTGACCGCCATTTTCTATCTGTTCAATCACTCGATACCTGATCCTCGACAGGAGAGGACCTACACTGCAAGTGCTGCTGTGACCTCGGTCTGGAAGACACAATGGCTCGTGTGTCTGGAGAAAGGGCCCCTGCCTTCACATCGGAGGAGTTGTAGAAGCTCGTGGATGGGGTCCTCCCCCAGTACAGTCTACTCTACGGTCCTCCAGACAAACAGGTAAGTACACAGGGAGCATGTTGTATGGGCTATGCCTGTTTGGAGAGGGCTGGATGTAAGAAGGAAGGGGGCAGGGTGCTGCGTGCATGAAAGACAGTGAATGCATGTGCCACATGGCAAGGGTAGGGATGGGGCAAATCATTTTGACGGTGCAGTTGGTAATGACTTCTCTTCTTCCCCTGTATATTTCATGTAGGTCAGCGCCCACCAGAAGAAAACATTTTGGCGTGCCATCGCCAAGGACGTCCGGACCCTGGGGGTCTACCACAGACGGAGCACCCACTGCCGTAAAAGATGGGAGGACATTCGCCGCTGGAGCAAGAAGACGGTGGAGGCTCAGCTGGGGATGGCCTCCCAACGTGGGAGGGGTGCCCGTCGCACCATGACCCCCCTGATGTTCAGGATCCTGGTGGTGGCCTCCCCGGAGTTGGATGGGCGCTTGAGGGCATCACAGTAGACACAAGGGGGTGAGTACACTCTCATTCTGCTGACTTTGCGCGCAGTGGAGTTGTCTGGGTGGGGGAGGAGGGCTGTGGGTTTCCCTAGGCCAGGGCGAGTTCCGTAGGCAAGGCCCCTCCATAAGGCAGGCCATGTGGCACCCCAGCCCACCTCTGTAGAGTGCCAAGTACAGCTATTCATGCCCCTGTGTCATCTATGTGTGAAGATGTCGTCCATAGCCTTGTAGGCCATTTCCCAGGAATTGAACAGTGGAGCCCAAGAGCGCGGCGTAGTGCAGGGGGCTTCTGTGTCTGTGGTGTCCGCCAACAGTAGCAGTATTCCATGCACTCAACATGTCTTTCTTCTGTCGCCCCCCCCCCCCCTTTTTGTGGTCTCCCTGTTCTTGTGTGCATTAGCATCATCAGGCGGAGGAGCAGTGGCACCGGAGCACGAGGGAGCTGCATCCCACATGGCCCTCGAGGGCAAGACTACGGACTCGGAATTCACCAGTGGGATGGAGGGCGAGGGGAGCTTCACGGCGGGGACAGGAGCTGACACCAGCGACACAGACTCGTCCTCTGATGGGAGCTCCCTTCAGGTGGTGGCAACATCTGTTCCCCCCGCATCTACAGGTACAGCCGCCCCCCCCCCCCCACTACCAGCACCGCCCTCCCAGCAGCCCCTCAGCCTTCGCCCTGTGCCTGCTCACCCAGGAGGATGGGCATCACCTTCGCCCCAGGCACCTCAGGCCCTGCCCCAGTCACCCCATTGACCTCCTAACGTCCCTCACTGTTGGGAAGTCTACCATTTTGAATGCTATCCAGGGTGTAGAAAGGCAGTTGCAACAAACTAATGCATTCCTGGAGGGCATTCATTCTGGTCAGGCGGCCCCTCACCGAGCTGTTCAAACTCTGGCCTCAACACTGATGGCAGCCATTGTCCCCGTCTCTAGCCTCCCCCCTCCAACTTCCTCCACCCAGACCCAATCCCCTGTACCTCTGCCTATCCCAAGCACACCATCAGACCAGCCTGCACACACGTCAACACACAAGGGAAGCTCAGGCAAACATAAGCACCACACATCCCACAGGCACTCACGCAAGCAACACACACATGCAGACACACCAACATCCACTGCCTCCACTGTGTCCCCCTCCTCGGCGTCTCCCTCCTCCCTCCCAGTCTCGTCTACACTCACACCTGCATGCACTACCTCTACAGCCACTACGTCCCTCACCAGCACACCCACCAGCACACCCCGCTCACGTGCAGTCACCACCCCCACTACCATTCACACGTCCCCTGTGTCCTCTCCCAGTGTGTCTGTGACGCCCCCACCCAAGATACACAAACGCAGGCGCACACCCACCCAACAGCCATCCACCTCACGACAGCCTCCAGCGCATGCACCTGCACCCAAAGTCACCAAACGTACACCTCCTACTACCACCACCTCTTCCTCCGCTCCCAAACCCCCTCCAGCTTTCTGTCCCAGTGTGTCCAAAAAACTTTTCCTGTCCAGCCTTGACCTTTTTCCCACACCTCCCCCACCCCGTCCATCTCATAGCTCCCGAAGTAGCACCTCAGCCACAACATCTCCGGGACCAGTGGTGCCTGTAGTCACCGGTATGTGGAGTGCACCGGCCTCCAGGACAGCCAGTGTGGCACGGAGCCACAGCACAGACAGTCCCCCACCTGTGAAGCATCAGAAGTTGGCCAGTGCCCGGCGGGAGAGGGGGAAGACTCCAGCCACCAAATCTGCTCCCAGGGGTCCCGTTGGGAGTGTGGAGTCAGCTCTGACACCTTCCAAGGTGGGGAAGGGCCACAAGAAAACCGGCAAGTCTGGGAAGAGCTGCATGGCGGAGAAGACCGCCATCATCCCCGCTGCCCAGGAGGCCACCGCCAGCTCCAGCCCAGCTGCCCAGGAGGCCACCGCCAGCCCCAGCCCAGCTGCCCAGGAGGCCACTGCCAGCCCCAGCCCAGCTGCCCAGGATGCCACCGCCAGCCCCAGCCCAGCTGCCCAGGAGGCCACCGCCAGCCCCATCACAGCTGCCCAGGAGGCCACCGCCAGCAGCTGCCCCACTGATCCATGAAGGACCGCCAGCATCAGCCCTGCTGGGCCATGAAGGACCGCCAGCACAAGCCCCACTGAACAGGGCACCGCCAACTCAAGCACCGCTGAACAGGGCACCGCCAACTCACGCACTGCTGAACAGGGCACCACCAACTCAAGCACCACTGAACAGGGCACCGCCAGCACAAGCACCGCTGAACAGGCCACTGCCAAATCAAGCACCGCTGAACAGGACACCGCCAACTCAAGCACCGCTGAACAGGGCACCGCCAACTCAAGCACCGCTGAACAGGGCACAGCCAACTCAAGCACCGCTGAACAGGGCACCGCCAACTCAAGCACCGCTGAACAGGGCACAGCCAACTCAAGCACCGCTGAACAGGGCACCGCCAACTCAAGCACCGCTAGCCCATGAGCGGCAAGGGCACTGATGCAACTGGGTCCATCACGGGGTGAGTAATGCACTCTGGGCACCAGTCCCCCTCCAGAACTAGTGGAGACATCCATCCACTACCTCTGTCCTTCACAGAATGAAGCACTCTGGGCACCAGTCCCCCTCCAGAATCAGTGGAGACTGTTATCCACTTGAGAGACTGTGGCTTTGCACTCCGCAGGATATGGCAGTGGGCAACCCACCCACTGTAGAGACTTGAGAGACTGTGGCTTTGCACTCCCCAGGATATGGCAGTGGGCAACCCACCCACTGTAGAGACTTGAGAGACTGTGGCTTTGCACTCCCCAGGATATGGCAGTGGGCAACCCACCCACTGTAGAGACTTGAGAGACTGTGGCTTTGCACTCCCCAGGATTGAACAGTGGGCATGTGGCCCCCTCGTGGATTTGGTGTCGTGCACTCAAGCGGCTGAGGTGCCCCCCCTTTCCCTCCCCCTGAGGTGCCTGTTTTCTTGCTGTCTGATGCCCCTGCAGTGTTCTCTCAGTCATGGTCGGGGATCTTGTGTGGGCCTCGCGCATACCGTGTGGTCCCAGTGTTCCACGGACTTTCTTTGTGCAGTACCTGGACTACTATGCCTGGTATATAGTTTGTTAATGTTGTATATATATATTTCTGCCTACTTGTTTGTAATATATTCTGATGGTTACACTCATTTTCTTTGGTCTTTGCATTCTTCCGGGGGGGGTTTGGGGGGTGTAACTGTGATGTATTGATATGCATTAGTGTGTGTGTTGTAGTGGTTGAGGGTGGGGGTGTTGCGTGTGTGTGTCCCTGTTTTTTCCCTTCCCCCTCCCCTGTGTCATAGGTGCAGTACTCACCATTGTCTTCGCCGCTGGCGTTCGTGCTTCTGGTAGAGGAGCAGGAAGACTATCGCAGGTAGGATTTGGAGTTCCTGTTCCATGGTGTCCTCATTCCTCGTGGAGTGTGTAGAGGTGAGCGTTTTCCCTTCGAAATTCCTGTTTCTGCCGTGTTTTTATCCGCGGTGTATCCGCCCCGGAAAAGGTGGCGGATTGGCCTGTCATAATAGTGTGGGCGGTACATTGTCTCCCATCTGTCTGTTGGCGGTGACCACCAAGCTGTTTGTTTGTACCGCCGTGGCGGTCGGAGTGTTAAAGTGGCTGTCTTTGTTGGCGGTTTCCACCACAGTCGTAATTGCTATTTTTTTTACCGCCGGCCTGTTGGCGGTCTTACCGCCGCTTTAACACCGTCCGCCAGGGTTGTAATGACCACCTAAATAGTCACATTCTCCCCACAGAAGTAGCCTGTTTTTATTTATGGAAGCTCTGGTTTTTCAGTGGCAAGGTATGGTAGTTCGTGTCAGCATACGCGTCAAGGAAGCCACTGCTTCCTTGCCCACTTTGGACCTCCCTGGGTGCTTTGATCTACCTCGGTTCATCCTACATCCCTATGAAGTGTCTCCATTTAGCTTGGCAGTACCAGGTATTAATCACATGCAACTTTAACTCGAACACCCTCACTCACCCTTAATGAAACAGATAGAATTATGAATATAATAAATCATCGTACAGATAAAATGACATATTTCTTTTCGCTTACCACTTTGATAGCGATACCTATCAATGTAGTATCATTTCTGATTTGAGTATGTGTTAGTGTTAAGTGATTTTTTTCCTTGTATGTGTGTATTTTTTATGGGTATAAATATGTGAAGGTCATAAGCATTGCATTCGGTGTGTGAGCTCTTTTGCGTATGGATGTTGTGTGAGTTATGGGTTATGCTCCTAAACATAACTTGAGAACCTTTCATGATTCTTTTTGGTTTTCATTTGTTTCAATAACTGTAATTAAACATGTTTTTTAGCCGAGTTTCAGAAGTTTTTTTAAATATAGTTTATGTTGTTAAAACACAGGCAACCATGACATTGGTATCTTTTCAGTGATATTTCTTTTTACATATCAAATGCAAGAGTTCCCTGAGCCAACTCTCACTGGACGACCAACCCCGCAGCACATGGTCCAACGCTTAAAACCTCCGTGTGCGGTCAACCCTCACCGCATATGGACTTTGGATAATCAACTTTCAGTGTGAAGGACCATTGTATGTGCACAAGTGTTCTGGTGGGACCCATCCTACCTCTGGGAGCCGATCCCAACCTAAGATGACCAAGCCCCACAGCACATGGTTTTTACCTGTAGACAGTAGGGATCAACTGCAGAGCCTGTTTTCAAACTGTTGTGAGCGGTCAATTTCTTCTGCACATGGCTTTGGACCAGGCCCTGTTCACATCCCACCACAGGAAGCCAACCCCTCCTATACACAGCATTTAGCTGTGTGCAGCAGGGATTAACTTCAGACCCTGAACCTATCCCACTGTGGACAATCAATCCCCCACTGCACATTGCAAGAGTAACAGAGTTCGCTGCAGAGTGGGTCGACAGTCAGACCCTACATTTTTTAATACTTTTTTGGATCTTCCTTTCTAAGAATAGGGTCCCAGGACTCAGGGCAAGTTTCACGGGCTGATGTCATGTACCAATAGAAACTTCACTTGCAAGTTACATATGTGTGACTCTGGTTCCGTCAACACACATTCATGGGCCCTTGCTCTGGTCCATTGATAGAGCTGCTTGATCTGCAGATCCGGCAAAACATTCATTTTTTTAAAAGGTTGAAAATTAGGGTCCCTTTGGGTTCCCACACATGGGCCAACTGTTCCGGAGGGTCTCACCCAGCCCGTTTGTGTGCCTTTACCTTTTGTTTTTTTGGAAGCAAAGACTGGGTCTCCGGAAGGACCCAGAGAGTCCGCCTCCCCCCCTTCAGATCCGCAGCCACGGAGATCATCTGCGGCGTACCCCAAGGATCCTCCCTCAGCCCCACCCTATTCAACGTCTACATGACCCCCCTGGCAAACATCGCACGCAAACACGGACTCGACATCATATCCTACGCCGACGACACCCAGCTCATCTTATCCCTCACCAACAACCCCACATCAGCAAGGACCAGACTGCACGACGGCATGAAGGAAGTAGCGACCTGGATGACAGACAGCCGACTGAAACTGAACACAGATAAAACGGAGGTCCTCATCCTCGGCCCTACCCCCTCCGCATGGGACGACTCCTGGTGGCCGCCCGCCCTAGGCAGCACTCCCCAACCGACCAACCACGCACGCAACCTCGGCTTCATCCTGGACTCCTCCCTCTCGATGACCAGACAGGTCAACTCGGTGACCTCAGCGTGCTTCAACACCCTCCGCATGCTCCGCAAGATCTTCCGCTGGATCCCCATCGACACCAGGAAGACCGTCACCCACGCCCTCGTCACCAGCCGCCTGGACTACGGGAACACTCTGTACGCCGGCATCACCACCAAGCTGCAGAGGAAACTTCAACGGATCCAGAACGCCGCAGCACGACTCATCCTGGACATACCTCGCCACCACCACATCTCCGGACACCTGAGAAAACTCCACTGGCTCCCGGTCAACAAGAGGATCACCTTCAGACTCCTCACCCACGCACACAAAGCCCTCTACAACCTCGGACCCAAACTCATCAACTCCCGCGTCTCCTTCTACACCCCTCCGCGCACTCTGCGCTCCACCGGTCAGGCCTTGGCAGCCGTTCCCCGCATCCGCAAAACCACCGCCGGAGAAAAATCCTTCTCTTTTCTGGCAGCGAAGACCTGGAACTCCCTGCCCAGTCACCTTCGCGCCATACCCGAACACCTCCCCTTCAGAAGGCAGCTCAAGACCTGGCTCTTCGAGCACTGACCCCCTCCCCCCCAGCGCCTTGAGACCCTTATGGGTGAGTAGCGCGCTTTATAAATGTGATTGATTGATTGATTGATCACAGCGTCCAATGAAGGCTGCAACATGTGCTCCCTTAGCCAGACAGTCAGATACTGTTGGATCCATTGATCCATCTCAGGATCTGGGCACCTTAAATTTATGAAAATATTCAAATCTACTTGACTGAGGGAGTTTTTTTCTCTCCCAGCCAATTAGATTTGAGTATTTCCATACATTGTTTGGTCCACGGAGATCCATTCATCCAGATCCGCTGGTATCTTGAATTAATGCTACAGATAACGGTAAAATGTAACCTCTTCATGCCCAACTGAAGCACCTTTTTGCTACCAAATTTCTCGAAAACTGCTGATCAGATTTACAATACAGCAAGAAAAGCAAAATCCTTAAATAAAGGTGTACCTTTGTGCCAAATTCTGTGTAATTCCACTCGGATGTTTTGTCTGTATCAAGTAGCACAGAACTGTAGAAGAATTAAAATGGGAAATGCACTTTTGGGATCACCCCTTTTTCTTTCCCTTTATTTGCCTTGAAGAACACAAAGTAGATGCACTTTCTTTGGAAAGTTCCATGCAGTTTTGTAGAGCAGCACCAAAGTTATGAAAAAAACAAGAAATGCCTTTCTCATGGAAAGTCAGACTTAACCACAACTGCCAGGCGCTATTGCCACATGTGTGGTATATTTTTCATGTACATTTCGTATTTTTTGGTTCTATGTGACCATGTGAAATAAGGATTTCATCATCATAATGAGAGCCCCCAAACAACTTTGCAGAGTTTTACCATTTTTTGGGCCACTAGGATTATGTGACAAGGTTATCTAAATCATGAAACAAGGTTCATTAAATAATGTGGTAAAAAGGAAAATTAATTGGCACAATCTCTGGCAGTGCTATCTTCATCAATTTGAGCTACAAAAAGTTTGTTGTGAAATGTGCAAGCTATGTAGCAGGTTATGTGGCACATACATTAGAGCCATATTTATGTGGTATACTCTGCACCCTCAGAATCACGAGAATCCAGTGGCCCTCACCCTTGTCCATTGGTTTATCAACAAATCATTCATGAAACACAAATGTAAACATTCTAACCCCTATTATAGCTCAAAATTGGCTGCACTTGGAAGAAAACAGTCTTTTCAAGTTAAATACCCCAAACAAGTATGTAATATTGTCATCCTGTGCTGCCATCTTGGAGTTCAGGCAACATGTACTTCTGCCTCATTGTTTCTGATATCAGGAGGAACCCCGTGAGGGCATTATTAAGCCAGATTACACATTTACCTATTGGGTATCCTACATATGCAAAAGTGACATGAGCAAAACACTTTTTACTGACTCATAGATTGCGTAAGAAAATTACATAGAATGGGAAAACTTCACAAAGTTGAGGCAACAAATAAGCATGAGTGAAATTGTTGTAGCAACTGCTTTTGCCGGACAACTTACTCCTGCGTAGGGTAGGTCTCTAAACCATCTCTGCTGTACTAGTCTGAAAGTGCTTCTGCTAAGGCTCGTTACAATATATATGCCTGGTGCAGCCCGAGTCTGAAAGCGTTGGCTTTTACTAACAGGGTCTATATTTTACATTTGTCTGCTCTCCATATTTCTCCATATACGTTTGAAGTCTCCCGGGTCTTTTAGGGCTTCTGTGTATGGTAACCTGACACTAAGTAGCCTAACACAGCAGCAATATATATTTAATAACTTTGATTGTCTGATTTGTTGTAAGTTGCTATATTTACATGGAACCAAGAAGCACTCTGAGGTTTTGTTGTTCTACAACCTGCTGCCTCAGTGAAAACATTAAACTGACATTAAACAGTTTATTATGAGCCTCCACAGCTGGCAATTGTACTTACAATTCTATGTTACTCCCAATACATTAACAATCAGCAGAAAATAACTATGGACTTCATGCATTACCCTTTCTCTGCACCGAGGTTAAAATGATATGTGCAGACGCCCCTGCTGTTGTTGCAAATAGCTAAATACCCATTAAAAAAGTCCGGATCTGCAGACATTTATGGCCACAGATGGGACTTATAGTTTGGGAAGATCTTGAAGTATGGTGAATTTTCCGCAGTTCTATGTTTAAGATTAGGTGTGGGGCCTGGGCTGGGCCGGAGGTGGCATTTGGGAAGTTAATAAACCTCTCCAAAGTTTTGAGTGCGCAAATGGAAAAGAAACCTTCCAAGTACTACCATATTAAATTGATATGCTCCTCATTGAATACATTTACTTGTGGAGGGAAAAATACAAAAAGTAAGTATGCTAATGCATATTCTCCAAAACTCATGAATATTCAAGGGAGCAAATGTAGGACAGCAGGGATATGCATGGACATCTTTAATATGTATAGATTTTAATGAGTATTCCTCGAGCTTTTAGTGCATCTCATGATGGCCAGAAATACATGGACATCATGGGTCAGAGATTTAAGACTCTCTAAAAAATGACAGTGATTTGCCCCCAGCATCAAATGATATTTGCAAATGTTTTATAAGACTGGCACTAGTCATTGGCAAATTGTCATCTTAAACCGATTGTGCGGGCTGGAAGTAAAAAGTAGTCCTGTGCATTCTCTCCTGAGCTCAGAACCACAGTATTTGTTGTTGTGGTTCAACCTGCCCCTTTAAGGAGTGCAGTCACGATACTAGTCAACTGCAACTTCATGTGATTGGAAGGCAGTCTGCCACCAAATGCTGGGTTCCATCCCAGTGTCTGCAAGAGATCTCAAGGAGTAGCAAGTTGGTTGCCACCTGTAAGAAGGCGGGTTATTAGTTGAGGAGGGTAAGTACCCACCTCAAGTAATAATAACAATCCTTGTTAGGGTAAACCACTAAAATTACTAAATCAGTCTGAGTTTAACCCTCAGATAGCTAAATCACAGAGCAGGCAGGCTTAGTGTTGAGGCAATGTGTAAGTATGTATGCAATAATAAAACCGTAATAAAATTAAATTGCCAAACAATTATAATCCTAAAATGAATCAGAAAACAATGAGTGCAATTTAATAAACGAATGACACCAAAGTGACAACATTTCAACAAGGGGAACCGTAGAGTTTTAAGTAGAAATAGTGACAATAAGCACAAAGTGCAAATGCTAATCAGTGGTCACATTAGAACAAGACATATATGCAACTTGATACTGACCACGATGGAGCACAGGTCAAATACAGTAACCAAGTTTGTCCTGGTCAAAGTTTTTACCTTCTGACTTTAGACCCTAAAGTCCCATGCCACCACAAGCTTACATGTATAAAGCTCTCAGGACCTAAGGGGGGTACCTAGAGCCCCAGAGGGGGGGAGGCAGAGGCCAACAGAAGAGTCCAGTCCATGGCCAGTTGCCACTGTTCATCGCAGCAGTTGCAGCAAATGGCCTCTTGTAGCTTGTTGTGTCCCTGTAGCTTTAACAGGGGGTCAGCCTTATGACCTTTGGAGTCCATTTCTTTTTCCCAGGTGTAAGAGATCTCGTCCGTCATAGGTTCAGCCCTCCAGTGATTTTCTCAGGTTGCAGACAGCAAGTCTAGTCCTCTTTTGATCTTAAGGTCCAGAAAGTGTTGGGTGCTTAGAGATGCCATATTTGTGCCTGGCACAAGCTAATGGGTGGGAACGACCCTAAGGACTCACTAAACAAAGAGGTGCCGGTTTTGAAGGCTAGTTCTACCCACCTAATTTGATCTCTGAGGGCTAGGAGTGTGTAGGGAGCATACTATGGTAATCCTGGTGTCCTCCACATCTAACACTATAATCCAGTTTGAAGCAGGCCTTTTACCCACAGCAACCTAGGAGAAAGAAGTGTGGTAAAACAAAAGCTGAACTTTCAGCAACGAGACAGTGCAGACACACAGATTATTTTGACATCCTGTTTCTCTCCTTTGAAGTGCACCCTACATGTTATATGGAAACCCAGCAGAGCTGTCAAACAGGCTTTAACATATTAATAAAAAAATGAGACCCACTGTGATAGGAGACTGTCTGGGGGGAAAATAGAAAGGCCCTGCCCAAGTGTCAGCTACAATTTGCCTGTGACAGGGGTGGCCTATTTGAAGTGTGCCCCAAGTGTCATATGAAAAACCCCAACAGACCTTTTAAGCAGGATGTAACATTCAAATATGATTTGACACTTTAATGTCAAAAAGGATCCTCCCATCCCCACCCTGCAAATTCAGTGGGGTTCAGATGAGTCATCTGTGTCAATTCAGGTCAGACTCTTATTTGCTCCCTGGAGCAACTCCACACCTCATTCACACCTATTCAAATGGTAATTACTGTCTGGCTGAAGTAGGAGACCAAAATTGAGACGTAACTTCCACGGTCTACAGGCAGGCATGGCAAAGGTATCTTTTTATAAGTTGCTTTTCCATAATATTTAGAAATAATCAGGCTTTTGGATTGGATTTTTAATAACTATTAAAATATTTTAGATTTAACTTTCTAGCTAGTCCTGTCCCTGAGATACAGTATTGGTATTTGATATTGCATCGTAGAGTTTTTCTATGGAACAGCCAATCTTGCTACAATGAAAAAGTTGCTGATCATGGTAAGAACATGTTTAACATCAAACCTTTACATGTTCTTCTTTAAAATACCATGTCTTGTGTGCAATACGTCCTCTTTAGGGGTGAAAAATAAATATTTAAAAGGAAGGTTGAGGCCGGTAAAAAAGGAGTTAATTTGACAGGTTGAATTTGCAGTTTTCAAACTGCACAGCCAGCTACAACGGTTGGTCTTGAGAGATGGTCCACAGTGCCACGGCAGTGGTTTGCACAATAAGTGCTAAAGTCCACTGATAGCATTTAGTTTACAACCCTCTGTACATTTGGCAATGCATGCCAGGGACGTATATGCAAATTAAACAGACCAATTGAGTGAATACTAATTGTACCATGTGAACGAAGGAGCACACATACTTTATCTCTCTAGTTAAGAGGTGCAAAGTGTACTATAGTTCTATAGCCTACAAAAATAGGTTTCAGAAAAAAATCCAGAATGATCCTGCAGAAAGGACACATTTCCAGTGCCAGCGCATTAATAATAATGTGGCAGTGGTTTACAATTTTTTGCGACCTGTTTATGGCATGAATAGATTGAGCACCACTCAACTACAAAGGGAAAGACTGTTCACAAGGAATGCGAAAATTGAAAATTGTGCTTTTATTTCCTCTTTCTAGCACCAGTGCTACAGTTGCCACGAGAGGCTTTATGATTCACTTGCAATCAACATCAATCTGCTCCATACTGATCTCCGAAAGGTGGTGGACCCAGTCACTGCTCCAGAGCAGAATCTGGATGCCCTAAAACATGAGGTTTGTACCCTTCACCACACAGACTCAACTCTCCAGAAGCTGACCGTATGAGACCGTGCACAAACAGAAGATGTTGAGGGTCGATCTCAAAGGAATCATGTTTGATTTGTAGGGTTCCCTGACTGAAAACCCACCTGCCGCCTTGGCAATCCACCTGCCATGTTTAGTTTTTGGTGATCCCATAGACTTTAACCCGCTCGAGTTCCACAGACTCCGCCAATGAATGCCATCTGCCACCACGGCTCCATGGAAATGTGGCTAACTGCAGGACTTCTGCCACACTTATCGCCAAGCAGATTTGGATGTGCCATACCCTCAAGCAAAAAAGTGACAGTCCGACCTCCACTTTTCATTTCGAGGATTGGGAAAGTTCACCTTTCTCCTGATTATACGCATGTTTCTGGCTGGACATGGCTGGACAGGACCCTCCATTGCTGCTTCCACTGGACCCGTGAGAAAACACCACCCCTCCATTGCTGGAAATGAAGGCAGGCAAAGCGCATTGGCTGTATATGGGGGGCGGTCACTGCACATGGGCACATGACCACTGTCACTGAAATACTGTGACACTGGCACACAACACAAATCAAACACATACACAAATGTCATTATGGCATCAGTATTCATTGCTAAATGAATGCTGGCACCAGAATGACGGTACATTCACTCTTCTCAACAGGGCCGATGTGTGCACATTGCAAAGGGACATGTACCTGTCAAATTGTGCTTCAGCTGTATGTGTGAGTCAGAATGTGTATACTGTATGTGTGCAATGCGATTGGCTGGATGAGGTGGAGGAAGGTGTAGTGGGTGATGTGGTTGTGTCTGTATAACTATTATTATTATTATTATTATTATTATTATTATTATTAGCATATAACATTCATAAAGCACTCTGTGACCAATTCTGTCATTCTGCCGCTGAAGCAAAGCAATTTCAATATGGGGAGAGTCACCAGTAAAGGAGCCATGGTTCAATATTTTTGGAAAAGCCAAGTTTTCAGGGCTTTTCTAAATTTGAGAAAATCTGTATGCAATCTCAAGGTGGCTGGAACCTTATTCCATAATCGAGCAGCAGCATTAAGATGGCTTGGCCTCCTTGTCGAGTTTTGCGGAACCTGGGTACCTGCATAATGTTGGCTATAGCAGGCCACAGGTGTCTCTTAAGAACATACTGTTTCAATCTACACTGCCACAGACAGGACTTGTCTCCTGCAAAGCTCTAAACACAATGCACATAGACTTGAAATGAATTCTCTGTTCCATCCGGAACCAATGAAGCTCCCTAACACCATGGGAGGCAGATCTTCTTGGCAAATTCAGCGTTCATTTTGCAGCAGCTGTTTGCACTCTTTGAAGTCTCTTCATTACAAAATCTGGACCTCCAAGAAGGATGGCATTACAATAGTCGAGCTGGCTGAGTACCACGCCACGTGTAATTAGAGATCTGATGTGTAACGGCAATACTGGAAAAAGTTTCCTGAGGTCGCGAAGTAAAGCAAAGCAGATACTGGCCACTTTACCTACGTGTTTCTCAAGAGACAGCTGAGCATCAAAAATGACACCCAGGTTACGCTCCTCTTTTGAGGAGCACATCTCCACTTCCATCACAACATGCTAGCGAATTTTGGGAAATGGCAGCTGAATCTTATTAGCTGAACAACAAAGAAACTCTATTTTATCTCCATATAATTTAAGGGAGTTTTACGTTCAGCCATTTTACAATATCAGTTATGCACCCCTGGAAGGAGGATATCGCATCCTGTTCCATTTCACTACAGGATAAAATCAACTGTGTATTATCCACTTAGTTGATCACCGAGATGTTGTGTGCTTTGATCATGGAGATCAGAAGCTGCATATGGATATTAAATAAAACTGGACTAAATGCAGACCCTTGAGGTTCTCCATGTTGGATGGATCTAAAGTCTAAACGAAATGGGGGCAAAGCCACCGCTTGGCACCAGTCCTGTAGGTATGGTCCTATCCGTTTTAACACAATACCTCCAACAGCCAATGATCCTAATTTAGCAAGGATTGTGATTTACTGTGTCAAACGCTGCTGATAGGTCCAGCAGAATCAATGGCACAGACCGGTCGTTGTCAACCATTTGGTGCATCTCATCCAATGCACTCAGAAGTGCTGTCTCAGTGCTGTGACAGGCCTGAACCCAAATTGTTCTTCCTCAAGTAGTGAGCCCCGTTACTGATTTTGGGAGATGGTCTTGCCAACATAACATTCCAATATCTTCACAAGAAATTGAAGAAGGGAACTAGGTCTGTAGTTACCTAATACTGCCAGATCAGCTAAGTTTTTTTTTTTAAAGGGTAATAACTATGGCCTTCTTCCACTTGCATGGCACCTGTCCCAAACGCAAAGATTGATTACAAAGAAGCATTCCAGGAGGCAAAAGCTCATCAGCCCATTTTTTCCACTGACTCGCTGGGAAGGGGATTTAATGGTGAGCCTGACATGGTGGACACTACTATACTGAGAAAAGATTCTTCTGGTATAGGGTCAAAACAAACAATCCTACAACTAGGTTTCCTGTACAGGTTATATTCTGCCTCCAAAGCAGTCTTGCCATCTTGAGGGGGAATCCATCCCAGGGATGTCTTCAAAAAGGGAAGGCATTCCCTTCACGGAATGACCATCAATGTCATCAAGAATTCTTATAATCTTGTTTTCAAAGAATACCGCCAATTTGTCACATAATTTCTGTGATGGAGGAATTTCTTGTTTTAAGCAGAGAGGGTTAGACAGGTAATGGAAAATCTCAAATATTTTTTTCACGCTGCTTGTAGCTGCTTGAATGGAATTGGTGTATTTTTTATAATTATTCGGAGCCTTCTTCAGTTCCTGTTTATTCTTTTCTGCATAGAACTGGTGCCATTTCCTTTCTAACTGCCTACAAGATAACTTGGTAGCCCTTAAAACATCATTATACCAAGGGGCAGAAGAACGAGTCCTTGGTCTCTGATGCGTGAGCGGAATCACTTCAACAAGCGTTTTAGTAATTTCTTCCCTGAGAATATCATAATTTACCTCAATGGAGTTCTCAGGGTCAAGTCACTTAGTTAAAGAAAGGCCCAGACCCTGTGGGGACTTACTGAGCTTATATCAAGCTCTAGTCAGTCTACCCAGGTTCCTAGCCTTCTTCAGAAGTGAAGATTTCTGCATAAATAGGATAAACAAGACTAGGGCATGATCAGAACAACATAGAGGGGACACTCATTCACAGAAATAAGCCCTTCCTTGGAGAAAATGACATAAAGAGTATGGCCCCCCTGGTGAATGGGGCCAGAAACCTGTTGTTGGAGTCCTGCAATCTCACATGCACTCCATAGTTCTTTACCCATAAAATCTGATTCGCTTACCGCCCAGAAGTTTAAATCTCCTAGGTTAAAAATAAATATATGGGCAAGAGCCAGATTAAAGAGCACCTCTATAAAAGAGTGTGAATACGATAAAGGAGAGCAAGGGGGTTTATAACATGATGCCCCTGCAAAGGTTCAACCCCTAATGGTCTTTAGTTTAAAACCTAACACCGCAGTACTATCCAAACCAACCAATGTAATAGGGATAAAGTCACACTTTTCCTGATAGAGGATACCCACTGCACCTATCCTTTTATTCATTCGGGGTTTGTGGAAAGCCTTCTATCAACTAGGACAATTTGCATCTAAACCCGCCGCCAACTCAGTGGTAGTCCAGGCCTCTATAACAAATAGTACATCACAGTTACCTGATTCAAGTAGTAACCTATTTTCAACAGAGTGTCGCACCAGGGACCTAGCATTAAGGAGCCCACATTTCAGTGGAGCAACCAACTCAATAGTATTAGAGTAGCCTAGGGTGCTCACAACACCAGGAAAACATAAAAAGGGGGTATAGTTGAAATTCTAGTGTCATTAGGTGGCAATGAAGCATAAGGTGACTTACCCAGGCTTAGCAGCTGGCTCTTGGTGACAGAGGAGGGCCTGGCTGCCTCTTCACCTTCTCATGTGCCACCAGCAACATGGCTGGTACTGAGCGCGTTTGGAGTGCGGACGGGTGCAGATGGGCTTGCCTCAAATTTATGGCCCTCCCCGTGACGACTAGGGTGTCAACATAAATGGCAGCCCTGCTCTTACAGGCGGGCACTACCAAAGTGCAAAGAAGCAATTATGCTCAACCAGCAGTGCAAATGCTGCAAGTAAAATATAAAAAAACACACTCTAAAACTGCAAAAGCTATAACACAGCTTTCTCTCCCCCAGTTGAACCACAAAGATGTGCGGTCACATCAGCCTAGTTAAATTTTTTAGTCCTCCCCATGACAACTAGAGTGTCAACAAATACGATGGTCCCACGCTTACCGGCGGGTACTACCAACGTGCAAAAGAACAATTAGGGTCAACCAGCAGTGCAAATGTGGCAAGTAAAATATTTAAAATGATGCACTCTAAAAAAGTAAAAGCTTTAACACAGCTTTCTCCCCTCCACTTGAACAGGGAAGCTGCGCGGTCACGCCAGCCTAGTTCAATTTATACCCCTCCCTGTAACGGCTAGAGCGTCAACAAAAATGGCAGTCCCGCACTCACCGGCGAGGACTACCAAAGTGCGAAAAAGCAATTAGGATCAAGCAGCAGTGCAAATGTAGCAAGTAAAATATTAAAACTGACACACTGTGGGGGGTGTGGTTTGGCAGCTCCCTTTTGATCTCTGGAAAGCTCGCAATGGATCCCTGCAGTTATCGGATGTTGTGAGCCGCCTTTGACTGCAGAAAA
Organism: Pleurodeles waltl; assembly: GCF_031143425.1. Classification (NCBI taxonomy): domain Eukaryota; kingdom Metazoa; phylum Chordata; class Amphibia; order Caudata; family Salamandridae; genus Pleurodeles; species Pleurodeles waltl. The sequence continues at coordinate 849,341,446 of NC_090439.1, forward strand.
TGATTGCTACTACCCCAGTAAGAGGCAAGGAACCTTTCTGAGCCACTCCGGTGTCTGCACGATCGCTTGAGATCGCTTCTTTCTTCTTCTACGGTGTGCCAGTGCTTCAATACGCCCGGAAGATGGTGGATCCACAATGCAAGCTGCGATGTGCGGACGTTCTTCAGAGACATTGAGAGTTTTCATCGCACACTCCAGCGCACACAATTATTGCACGCAACTTCGGCGGGATAAGGTACAGGGCTGGCAAGTCCTTTGCAGATCCTATCCAGGTCAAGCTGTGTTATGAGGTATGACTGTTTAACAATAATCTGCTACTTTGGGAGTGATACAGGGCCGTTGAACGTATTTCAAAGCCCAGATAAAGACACAGACTGCTCCCCAGCATCTAAGCTTTATATTCTTTGGATTACGCAGCCTCCTGTTGGAAACGACATAGTTGGGTTTGTTCTGAGGCCCATATAGTACGCTGAGATATCTATCTGCACAGTTACTATTATCAGATGCCAAAGCTCATATTAAGGGCACTGTTCACTCCGGCTACAGGCTAAACGTCAATCCGTTCATATATATAGCAGGGCCTGCCCTGACCTCGCAATAAGATGTATGACGTGTGAATCCTCAAAAGGGTGGGCCCCAAGCCACATTTCACTTGACTCCATCAATATCACAGATGGCAACATGGCAGATTCCAAGTACTCTTCCTCCAAAGATAGAGAATCCAAAACTGCACTCAAACGAACAAAAAAAACCACCACCAACATTAGAATCTCCGGTCAAGGTAAAACCTGATTCCTCCTTAACACTCGATGCGATTTTATGCAACTGAACACTGTGCATGACAAGGACCAAAGCACCAAGACCAATACTGATCTTCTCCAAGTTGAAGTAGCAGCAATTTGTAGCAACCTCAAGGAGCTGAAAATAAGAGTCCCGCCTGCAGAATCCAGGATAAGCAGAGTTGAAGACTGTACCAATGAACATTCCCATAAGTTTTCTGATCTAGAAAAGGTGGTTGCGAATCTGAAATTACAAATAATGAAACAGAAAGATCGAAACAGAAGAAGCAACCTCTGTATCTTTGGACTACCGTAAGGAATCAAATCGAACTACAAATCAGCAGCGGATTTTCTTATCTCATGGATCCCTACTGCCTTTCAACTAGACTTCGACAAGGATTTTGAGATAGAAAGGGCTCACAGGATCCCCTCCTACAAGCTGATGAACCAAACATCCCCAAGAGCTATGATCTTTAAACCTCTGAGACACCAACACACTGAACTAATTCTAGCCAAGATGAGGAAAATTCATGGTGGTAATGTGGCAATCTCTGAAAATATCCATTTCAAAAGACTACACAAAAGAAACTGTGATTCGTCAGAAAGACTTCTTGGCCTGAAGTAAAAGGGTATCATCGATGGGCATCTCCTTCACCTTTAATGGTTCATCCAAATTCTGTATTTCACACAAAGGCCAAACGAAAATCTTCTCAGATCCTGCGGAGCTATTGAGATTCCTGGACAATAAATCTGAAACGCAGATGGAAACGGAACCTTCCAATTCCTTAGCATCGAATTTCACTCCACCTGAGCATTCTCTTCAGTCCATTACAACACACAATTATTCTCATAACATTCTCTTTTTTAATGTTGATATACCTCTCAGACACTCACTACCCTATTATAGTATTTTAGTCCTGTCAAAGGATACTCTCCTTCTACCTCATCTATGCAGGGCTAATAACTTGGTACTATGACTCAAAGTCTGTTTTTTCTTTTCTTTTTAGATATTACACCACAACCGCACTAAGTTGTAAAACAATAACGTTATTAATGTATACCTCACTGTGGCAGGAATGTCACAGTTTGAACTTGTTTCTCTAGGATGTTGCATCCAAGGTTCTAGACAGTTATACCTAGGCCGCTGTCACTTGTTGAATTGTTGTTATCTTTTAATTCTACTTTATATAATCACCCCCATACTGGCGGAAATTGTATTTGATCTCAATCCACACTCTGCCTATGGGGTCTTAGATTTACGCTTAATGGCATATACTTGTTCAGTCATTGCCATGGGCTCCAGTGATGGGCCTGGCCATGCCCCTACCTGGTGCTTATGCTTCTCCCCCTTTTTTTGATATTTGCCGTAACAGGCTCCCCCTGGTGGGAAGGTACACCATTCCAACATCCTAACACCAAGTACTATTTGTGCGCTTACTTGAAAACTTATCCCTAGTTATCTCCCCCTCACCCTTGCGTTGGTATTACATATATATGCTGATTATGTATTGGTTCTCCATTTTTTATCCACACTCTAGTCTATTATCGTTGACCATCATTAACTTTTTCCCCTATGTCGTCCATTAATGTAGTTTCACTGAACACTAAAGGGTTGAATCATCCAGTAAAAAGAATGAAAATCTTAGAATACTGTAAAGGCCTAGCAGGTGATATTATTCTCTTACAGGAAACTAAGATTGGTTACAGGGAAGCCCTTTCTATGAGGAGAGGGTGGGTGGCTGAAGTATTATGCTCTGAAGCCTCAGGAAAAAAATGGGGCACTAACACTTATATCCAAGAGTTCTGGTCTGTGGATTTTTCATCGGAACACGATGATAAAGTAAGATGGCTTCTTATTAGGGTATCCAAAGGCACCCAAAATATATACATACTGAACATTTATGCACCAAACTATGACGATTATGAATTCTGGGCCAAACTGGACAAGAAATTAACTGATCTCCCTTCTAATTCTAACCTGATTGTTGGCAGAGAATTCAACCTCCCAATGGACACTATCCTAGACCGCCACTCTGGCGTACAGTTCAGAATACCCAAATCCCATAAATATATGATAACACTCTACTAATCACACACACTCAAAGATGTTTGGAGAATTCATAATCCAATCAGTAATGATTTTACATTGTTCTCTCCCCCCCCACTACAGCTTTACACGTATTGATTACCTTTTAGTTTCAGGGTCTCTTCTCCAGCACACCGTGTCAACCCAAAAACTATCGACCCTTTTCCTTACTCAAAATGGAAGCAAACATTTTTGCGAAAATCCTGGCAAAACATATTGAATCGCTCATTCCAAAACTCACATATAACTCCCAAACAGCCTTTGTTTAGGGCAGAATGGCAAGAGACAATATCTGTACTTTCTGCCGTATAATGAATAAGGCAAAATTGGCAACTCTACCTGCTGCTGTCATAGCGCTTGACACTGAGAAAGCGTTCAACAAGGTCTACTGGCCATTCTTACATGCCACCCTTTAGGCCCATGACTTAGGTGAATCTTTTATTACCATGACTATGGCTCTATATGCCAACCCTAAAGCAAACATTCGGATCAACTGAGAACTATCGGCCTCTTTTGATTTATTCCAGGGCACACAATAGGGATGCCCACTATCCCCACTATTGTTCCTCCTAGCAATAGATCCCCTACTACTACTAATTGAATCCACTCCAGAGATTGCGAGATTCAAATTCGTTAAGGACACCTACAAAACCTCAGCATATGCTGACAATATACTTATTTACACGGAAGATATAGCAAAATCAATTCTGGCAATTAATCAATATAATATCAAACTTCTCTAAAATCTCTGGCTACTAGCTACATAGAGATAAGACCGAGGTCTTCCCCCTCAACTCATTCTGTTCTGCCGCTCACCTGGGTATATCAGGCATAAAATGGTAACCTAAACAACTTAAATAACGAGGCATCTGGTTTGCTAGAGCCACGCTAGGCACACTTCAAATAAATGAAGAGAAAACCATCAGTAAGGTTCAAAACCTTCTAGACACCTGGGCCCATATTTATGCTTGGTTTGCGCTGAATTCACGTAATTTATTTTGACTCTACTTCATCACAAACCTAACTCCATATTTATACTTTGGCGCTAGATGTGTCTAGCGCCAAAGTTATGGAGTTAACGTTGTTTTCTGGAGGAGAAACCCTACCTTGTGTCAATGAGATGCAAGGTAGGCGTTCCTGTCCAGAAAAGGATGATATGGCCTTTGCGCCATAATTATCCCCTGTGCTAAAATCCAGCATGGGGCATGGGGGCCTTAAATAATGGGGCTAAGCTTGCTGCATCCTGAGGGACTCACTTGAGTAGCCGGAGGACTGGACACTGGTGAGTCAACATTTACTGCCTAGCACCCCCCCATGCCTGCATGCCATTTCGACCCCTTACCCTGACTCCCATCACCCCACTCCATCCCACACAGTGCACCACCACAATTAACAAACCTAAATGTCAAGCCCTGCATGCCATACCCACTGCATGCACATCCTTTCCATCCCTGCATGTACACCCACCACCAATGCACAGCATGGAGAACTAACAATCCTGCAATCCATCACCATACACAAAGGTGGCAGGGCAACTAGTGATGCAGAATATGTCACAGACATGTAGTATAATACACCACTTACATCCCCACGGGTGCCCCAGCCAATCTCAGTGGCAAGGAGGTGCCACGGCAACCCAGATCCCCATCAAAAGATGCCCCCAGTGATGACAGCAACTCTGGAGCTCTGGATCTGGAGGAACTCCCTGGCCCATCAGGGACCACTGGTCAGTCGGCTACCCCAACCCACAACCAGTCCAGTAAAGAGCCTCCCCCCTTAGAATCCAACACCACAGCAGCCACCCAATGTCCCCAGACCTCTGTCCCCAGGACACGTCAATCAGTAGAGTGTCCACCTGTACAGGGACCCCAGTACACACCTCACAGGCAAGACAATGAGGGTCCTGTGATCAGTGGCATGGGCACACTGTTCAGGGGACAAAGGCACAGGGGGCCAGGGCCAGTCAGAGGACAGCTTTGTGCCAGTGGGAGGACAGGCCCAGGGAACCGACTGCCCAGGAGGCACTCACTAATGTCCTGGGGGTTTACCAACAATCCCAGGGCAAGATCGGTCAGGTGATAAACATCATGCAGGAGATCCAGTGGCTGCAGGAGGAACACCACCAGGAGATCAAGCAATAATTGCAGGCCCTGAACACCACCATGGTCTCCATTGCAGGGGTGCTGGGTGATATGGCCAACATCATGAGGGACTACACAGCACACCAGCGGGCCCCATCTATTAGCCAGTGTACTGACCAGCCCTCCACATCTGCTGCAGCAAGTGGACAGGAGGCCCTGCCACAGGACCTACAGGCCACCATCACCCCTCCCCCAATGCAGAAGGTGAACCACCCGCAAATGGTCTCTTCGACCCAGACAGACACCAGAGATGATTGCCCCAACCACCTCCAGGAAATTAGACCTGCCTGAATGTCCCCCTTGTGTTCCACTGTGTCACCTTGTCCACTTTGAACTGCCATTGCTCTCCTTCCTATGGGCCCTTGGACACTGGACCTGTGCTACAAACAGACTGGCCCACCACACTGGACTATTCCCAACCATCACCCCACGCTATTGCACTTTGAGCTGCGTAAAATTTGTTAATAAACACCCTTGGACACATCTTGAGCAATAGTGCTTTATCTGAAGGTAATGTACAATGAATAGAACTGTAATGAACTACGTGATCCTGTGTAAATGTCCAGTGATATGTTGATCCATCCTACAAATGGGTCTCAGCGGCCTGTACACATCACAGCATTACACAGTTGTAACCACAACAACATCTGCAATAAGGGAAGGCATAGGTGACAGTCAGGTGGGATGCAAAGGTAATGACTAGCATCATGCTACTGTCACACAGCACAACACTGAAATTGAGAAATGTTTAGTTCAACAGTTTTACCTGAGTGTCATTGAAAGTACTGCTGTATCATATGTGTCCTGTTGTCCACTTCCTCCTCATCACTGTCCTCAGTGTCCACTGCTGCCACAGCTGCATTGTCACCCCTTCCTCCTGCAGATAGGGCACATGCCGTCTGAGGGCCAAATTGTGCAACATACAGCCCACAACAACAATCCTGCAGACCTTCTCAGGGGAGTAGCATAGGGATCCACCTGTCAGATGGAGGCACCTGAACCTAACCTTCAGGAGCCCAAAGGTCCTTTGAACAATCCTCCCGGTACTCCCATGAGCATCATTGTACCTATTTTCAGCCCATGTTCTTGGATTTCTAACAAGGGTCAGGAGCCAGGGTAGGTTTGGGTAGCTGGAATCACCTGCAAGAAGTGAGGGAAACACATTATCCCTGCACAATGGCATGGGGTATGACTCCTGAAGGCATACACTGACATCCATTGGGTGGGGACTCATGCTCACCTTTAAGCCACATTCTGTGCCTCTGTAGTTGTGCCATCAGTTGTGGGATGCTGGTATTCCTCAGGACAAAGGCATCATGCACCGACCCAGGATACTTGGCAGTGACGTCGGAGATGTACTGGTCAGCAAGGCACACCATCTGGACATTGAGGCCCATATTTATACTTTTTTAGCACCTCATTTGCGTCATTTTTTTACGCAAAAGCAGTGCAAACTTACAAAATAAAATTGTATTTTGTGAGTTTGCTCCGCTTTTGCATCAAAAAGCGGTGCAAATGCAGCGCTAAAAAAGTATAAATATGGGCCTGAGTGAGTAGAAACTCTTCCTATTCCTGTACACTTGTTCATTGGCCCTCGGGAGGAAAAAGGTAGTATGGATCTGTCAATGGCCCCAATAACATGTGATATATGTCCCATTGTATAGAATCGAGCCTTCACAGTGGGTAAATCATCTACCTGGGGGAGTGCGATGTAGCTGCACATGTGTTTGAGCAAGCCTGCCGAAACCCTTACAAGCACAATAGAGAACATTGGCTGCGACATTCCTGCAGCCAAGCCCACTGTCACCTGGAAATGGAGCACTGAGAGTACCTGCACAAAAGGGGGTATTACTGTTGTGCAATGGATAGCAGGTAGCAGATCAGGCTCCAATTGTTCACACAGCTCTGTGATTGTGGTCCTGTCCAGACGATAGGTGAGTATGATGTGCCTGTCATCCAATATAGCCTAGTCCACAAGGGATCTGTACACGGGTGCTTGCCTCCTCCTCCTATTCCTCTGCAGTGGTTGGTACCTAAGGGACCCAAAAGTAAGAACCGAGTGGCAGCAGGAACCATGAACACACTACAGCAGTGTACACAGAGCATGCTTGTATGTTGGATACTGGCATTGTCTAGGTGAGTACATTCGACTACAGTGACGCACTTATTAATCTGTACATGTGTACTAGCATTAGGAAATGGCAACCGCCTGTCCTGTATGCAGGGACTGGTGGCAGTGACCTCACTCCGCTGGCGTTCGCGTTATGGAGGGAGGCGGTCTGCACCACCGTGCAATTACTCATTGGCTTAAATGGCCCTCTACGGAGTATGGGAACCAATGACAATCAACGCAGGCAGTGACGGTGTTCACCGCCGCGGACGTGACCGCCATTTTACTTCTACCACTTCACTTGATTCCTGACTTTCCCCAGGGCGACATCTCCACTGTGTGTGCTGCTGTGACCTGTGTCTGGAACCTGCCATGGCACGTGCAACAGTGGAAGGGACCCCAGCCTTCACGTTGGAGGAGCTGGAGAGGCTCACGGATGGGGTCCTACCCCTGTATGGGCAGTTGTATGGGCCTCCAAACCAACAGGTGAGTACACCATGGGTACGTTGCATGCGACATGGCTTTATGGAGATGTGTGTGTGTGCTGGCAGTGTGTCATTTGGCGAAGTATGGCTTGTGGCAGTGTTAATGCAGGGGTACAGGTCATGTGTGCCTGATGAGGGACTAATGCAGTTTGTAGGCCATACGTATGACAGGCTGGATTGTCTGGTTCATGGTTTCCCACCCTTTGTGTTTCCTCTGTAGGTCGCACCCATCAGAAGAAGGGGTTGTGGCGTGCCATCGCCAAGGACGTGCGCACCCTGGGGGTCTACAGCAGGTGGAGCACCCACTGCAGGAAACGGTGGGAGGACATGAGACACTTTGCCTGGAAGACAGCGGAGGCACAGCTGGGGATGGCCTCCCAACGAATGAGGGGTGCCCGTCAGAACCTGAGCCCGCCCTGATGGCCCGCATACTGGTAGTGGCCTACCCAGAGCTGGGTGGGCCCTTGAAGGCATCACAGCAGCCACAAGGGGATGAGTACACTATGTTTGACAACCATCTCTGTTGCCTGGCATGGGATTTGGGTGAAGGGTACTAGTCAGTGTATGCCCCAATATGCCAGTTTAGGCATTGCTGTGTGGTTCAGCTTAGGTTAATAGGGTGAAATGCATGTTTTTGATAGCTAGTTAGCTGGCTTTCCATGGCAGACAGGGCTTAGGTTGTCCCAGATGGTATGTAGCTGGCAGTGTTTGGCACATACCTGCTGTGGCACTCAGCCAATGGTATGCCAGTGAAGTCCACACTGCCCATTCTCACTTTCAGTGTGTGACAGTGATGTGTATGCCATCTGTGCTGTTGTGCTGTGATTGACTCTGTGCTCCCTTACTTTCTCCCCCCTCTCCTTTTGTCATCCTGAACATGTGTGCATTAGCATCATCTGGCAAAGGAGCAGGGGCACCAGCGAGGGCGGGAACTGCAGCCCATGGGACCCAGGAGACAGAGTCCACCGACGCCGAAGAGACAAGAGGGACAGAGAGCGATGGGAGAACCATGGTGAGGACAGGAGCTGATACCACTAACTCTGATTCCCCCTCCGATGGGAGCTCCTTGGTGGTGGTGGACCCTTCTGGGACAACCCCAGCTACAGGTTCTACCGCCACCCCGTACCAGCACCGCCTTCCCAGTAGCCCCCCATCGAGTTGCCCGTGCCCACTCACCCAGGAGGGTGGGCATCTCTTTCGTCCCAGGCACCTCAGGCCCTTCCCCAGTCAGCCATGCTGCCCTCAGTGAGGAGGTTACTGACCTCCTGAGATCCATCTCTGTAGGGCAGTCAAACGTAGTGAATGCCATCCAGGGGTTGGCATCCGAGATGCAGCAATGCAATGCCTTCCTGGAGGGCATTCAGGATGGCTTAGCATCCCTACAGAGATCGTTTCAGGCTCTGGCCTCTTCACAGATGGCAGCCAGTGTTTTTTTTCTTCCGTCCAGCCTCCAACTGCCACTTCCCAGTCCCAGTCTTCTCACCCCAACCCATCCCATGCACACATTCAGACAAGCAGGCACACAAAACATCACACAAGACTTGCACAGATAAACACAGGCAGCACACTTCAGTCCACATGCACTCACACAGCCAACACACAGATGCACACACAACATCATCCACTGACTCCACTGTCTCCCCCTCTTCCTCCTCCTCCCTCACAGTCACATCTGCATTCACACCTGTATGCACTGTAGCAACAGTCCCTGAACCTGCCACCTGCACAGCCTTGCCCACAGACACCACAACAGCCGGCCTGCAGACATGCACCCCACACACCACATGCGCAGTCACCACCATCACCATCAGATGCAGCACACCCACCTCACTAGCAGCCACCACCACAACTTCCATCCACATGTCCTGTTTGTCCTCCCCACCCTGTGTGCCCATCTCCAAAGACACACAAACGCTCGTACTCAGACCCCCAACAACCATCCACCGCACACATGCACTGGCCATGCACCTGCACCCAAGTCCAGCACACCTCCTCCTCCAACTACTCCCTCTACCTCCACTCCCATCCCTCCTCCAACATCCCGCCCCATTGGCCATAAGAAGCTTTTTCTTTCCCACCTTGGCCTCTCCCCTCCCCCCGCCTGTAAGAGGAAGATGCCACCCCCCCCCACCTCAAGCACCCAGTCTGACACTGTACCACCCCCAAAGTCTCCAGCTGCCACTAAGGGGAACACAAGTGCAACACCGGCCCCTCCACCCCAAGGACACTCCACCGCCCCCAAAACAGAGGGCTAAAGTGCCGCCCCTTCACGAACAGACAACCAAGACCATGGAGCCACCTCCAAAATCTAGGGCCAAGGAGACCCCTCCTAAGACAAAGGCCAAGGAGACCCCTCCCAAGACCAAGGCCAAGAAGGCCCCTCCAAAAACTAAGCCTAAGGAGGCCCCTCTCAAAACTAAGGCCAAAGAGGTCCCTCCCAAAGCTAAGCCCAAGGAGGCCCCTCACAAAACTAAGGCCAAGAGGCCCCTCACAAAACTGAGGCCCAGGAGCCCCCTCCAGAACCAGTGGGCAAGGAGCCCCTCCAGAACCAGTGAGCAAGGAGCCCCCTCCATCACCAGAGGGCAAGGAGCCTCCTCAGTAACCAGTGGGCAAGGAGCCCCTTCCATAACCAGTGGCAAGGACCCCCCTCCAGACCCAGTGGTCAAGGACCCCCCTCTAGAACCAGTGGGCATGGAGCCCCCTCAGTAACCAGAGGGTGAGGAGCACCCTCCAGAATCAGTGAGCAAAGACCCCCCTCCAGAACCAGTGGGCAAGGAGCCTCCTCAGTAACTAGTGGGCAAGGGGCCCCCCTCCAGAACCAGTGGGCAAGGACCCCCCTCAGTAACCAGTGGGCAAGAGCCCCCTCCAGATCTAGTGGGCAAAGAGCCTCCTAGGTAACCAGTGGGCAAGTAGTCCCCTCCAGAACCAGTGGGCAAGGAGCCCTCTGCCAATGTGAAGCCCCCCACCTGACCCCCCACTCCCCTCTTCCCCCTGAGGTGCCTGTCCATTTCTAACATGATGCCCTTGAACAGTGGAGTCCCGATGTTGTTAGTAGTCAAGTTGGGGCTTGGACTTTGCCCTGTGGGCATTAGAGATTTTGAACTGGCCGTTGGTCCTGCGTGTACATATGCAGTTGTGTATGTTTTTGGATTTGAATTTTCATTCAACATGATTACAGTGGTTGTAACAGAGGTGTCTGTCCTGGCTTTCATTGCTCCTGGGTACTGTTACTGTCGATTTACTCTGCAGGTGTTTCTGGGTGTGTGGTTTGTGTGTATTGTATGTGTTGTGCATGTGTGTCACCCTCCCCTCCCTCTCTCTCTCTTTTGTGTGCTAGGCAGCTGTACCCACTGTCGTCGTCTTTGTCGGCGTTGGTGCTCCAGGATGGCCATGGCGTGGTACAGCATCGGGAAAACTTGCAGTTCAGGTTCCAAGACGGCTGCGGACTCCTCACTGTCCCTGGAGGTGAGTATCTCCTTTTATATGATGTGTTTCCGCCAGGCTTTTGATGTCGTTGCTACCCCCCCGGAAATCCTGGCGGTGTGCTATGTCATAATATGGTGGGGGGATCCTTGTCTTTCGCCTGCCTGTGGGTGGCTACCGCCGTGTTCATTGGTCATACTGCACTGGTGGTTGGTGTTGTATATTGGCTGTCTATGGGAAGGATCACCAACATGGTCATAATTTGGCGGTCATTACCGCCGGCCTGACGACGGTACTACCGCCATCGCCAGGGTGGAGGTAACCTGACCGCCAAGGTCATAATGACCACCTACATCTTCTTAATCATAATTGTTATTATTGGCTCTTATACTCAGATTTCTATGAATATGTAGATAACATGCAGGTCAACCTTCCTGACATTTGGATATGCTATGTGATGTTTATATATGGATGATGTGTTGTTCACCATGCTATTATTCATGTATGTGTATCCTCTGGTCTCCAGATTATTCAACTGTTGGTATTTTTTCCTATACCTAAAAGATTTCAAGTAAACATGATTTGAACTAAGAACAAAAAGACACACTGTAAAACAGTAAAAGCTTTAACACAGCTTTCTCCCCTCCACTTGAACAGCAAAGCTGCGCGGTCGCACCAGCCTAGTTAAATTGATAGCCCTCCCCATAACGACTAGAGCGTCAACAAAAATGGCAGTCCTACTCTTACCGGCAGGGACTACCAAAGTGCAAAAAAACAATTATGCTCAACCAGCAGTGCAAATGTGGCAAGTAAAATATAAAAAATGGCACACTTCAAAATGGTAAAAGCTTTAATATAGTATGTGTGCCACTTGCAGATGGTGTGTATGTTGTTGTATATGTTGTGTTGTGTGTTGTGTTACTGCGTGTAGTATTCAAAAGCATGTTGTTGTGCGGTGGTCACTGTCATGATGTGTGTAGTTGAGATTGTGTGTGCATGTGTTAGTTGTTGTGGTTGTGTCGTGTGTGGGTGCAGTGTCACTAGTGTATGTATATGTGATGGATGGATGTGTATGTGAGTTTGCGGCACGTAGGTGTTGTTTGGTGGTGTCATTGCAATGGATAATGATGTGCATATGGTGTGTTATGTCATGTGTGATGCAGGGGAATGCATCTGTGAAGGGTATAGAGTGTTTGTGTGTGTGAGACTTGCCTTTTTTCACTTCGACTGGCATTGTCTGATGGCCACTGGGTCCAGTGATGTTCTCCCTCCATCAGCAAACGACCGCCAGTACACTGTCTTTCCAACTGTAACATCTAAATATGGCCAAAGGGAACCCGCCTGCCTGATGGCTAGGAAGGGCACTCCATCCTGGCAGTCTTTGGCTCAGCTGCAATGCATCTAATTACAGCGGGTGGAAGACCGTCGACTTGGTGGCCTTCTCAGGTCCGCTGCCTTTGCAGCTTGGCGGGGCGACCACCAAGATCTAAATCAGGCCCTCAGAATGTTCTTACACTGATAAATAGTTCTGGGATTGGAGGCGGCCAATGTAGATTCCTGCCTGGCCTGTCACTGGAAAGGATGATAGGGTTCAGGTGCCCAGGGGGAGGGCGCAGTTGTGGGGTGGGCTATATAGTTTTTAAAGGTTTATCGAGCTGGGGAGTTATGTGCCTCTCTTGTACAATATGGTCTGGATTTCTGCCCCCCAAAAGATTGGACGGGTGGTGGAATATATGGGATGCCTACTGTTTTGGGGGACAGCTGAAGATGATTGGAAATGGTGGGACATGCAATTAAATTCCTGACATGGAATGTAAGAGATATATAGCCCAGTATGAGAAGTACTGCAGTGTGTATGCATATTTGAAATGTTACAAAGACCCTCATTATAACATTGGCGGTATGTACCACGTACCGCAGCGGCAACGGTAGCTAAAAGACCATCGCCGCGGCTACCAGCCATCAGCCGTATTATGACCACAGCCGGATTTCCACCAGAAGGATGGCTGAAATCTGGCTGTGGCCATGCCGGCGGATGGCGGTAAGGTGGACGCCATGCCAGTAGACCACCACAGACTGTATCATGACACATGGTACAGCCTGGCGGTGTTCTGCTGGCAGACACTGCTGCTGGCAGCAGCGCCCCATCCCCTCTCCTGCCAGAGGACCCCCCTAACTATTGGTAAACTGGGTGCTCCGACATGGGAGGGGGGTGGGAGGTGTTCTGTGTGTGGGGGTGTATGTCTGTGCGTGCATGCATGCAGGTCTGTGTTGCGTGTTGTGTGTGTGTGTGCATGTATGGATGTGTGAGTGCGTGTATGTTGTGTTGTGTGAATGCGTGTGTGCTCATACGTATGTAAGTGTGTGTGGATGTGTGTATGAATGGATGTATGCATGTGTGGATGAATGTGGGAATGAGTGTGTGAATGCGTGTGTACATGTGTGCGTGAAGGTGCGTGAATGAAGGGGGGGTCTGGAGAGGAAGGGGGTGGGAGGGAAACCTTTGGCTTGAGCCAAACCACCAATGTCTTAATATGGAGAAAAGTAAAGCCAGCATGTTGGCAGTACTTTCCTCCATATTAACGCCGTCCGCGGTGTCCATTGCATTTTTACAGGAAACATGTGTGGGGGGACTGTATTCCTTATCTTCACAAGAGGTGGAGAGGACAACTCTATGCCACATCCTATTCTGTGTTTCCCCGTGGTACACTGATGTGTGTGGCGCTGAGGGTCTACTTTTACGACAGATGACATGTCCTTGGCCCAAAAGGTAAATATGTGATATTAAATGATGAACTGGACGGTTGCGAGATATGCCTCATGAACATGTATGGACCGAACATTGACTGCCCAGACTTCTATGCTGAAGTGATCGCGGCCGCATCGCGATACCTTGCTATGGACATTATAATGGCTGGGAGCTGTAACTGCCTCCTAGATGGAACACTTGACCGAGATCCACCCAAATGCCATACTTAGATAAAAATGACAAGGGCCTTACAGGACATGAATCAATTTCTCCACCTCCTAGAAAATATACATATCTTACATGCCTGTGGCTAGACCCACAGCTGGCTGGACCATTGTTTGGTCTCTAACATACTGGCACAAGGAGTTAGAGAGATATCCTATCTGGCCCAATTTATGTCGGACCGTTCACCTGGTTTGATGAGTTTTGCAGAAGAACGTAGGCGCACAGTGATTCTGCTGTGGATCTTAAGAGCGGAGGCGCTATCAGACCCTTCCATTTGAAGCATCAGTTAATGAGACGTTATTGCATTACTTTGAGGAGAACTGGAGCAGAGCAAATAATAGATCGCTTGACTGCGGGCAATAAAAGTAGTAGTCTGAGTGGTGTGCCTAAAAACAACATACGGGGTTAGACAACAGCTTGAAAGTGACAATCAGAAACACAAAGATGAGAGATGCCATAAAGAAAGTGCTGCAAACACACCCAGATAGACTGGCAGAATGGTGGGAGGGCCACAGGTGGTACTAGATGATTGGCGCCGGCTCGAGAAGCATATCGTTAGAGCATACCAACAAAGGGTACCTGCAGAGGGTGACAAAACTGGAGTGATGCTTGCATGACTGACCAGACAGAAGACTCAACAGATCTCGATACTGACAATTTATAAAGATACAGGGTCCCTAGTTAGCACCCAGCGAGCTATTAACGAGGCATTGCAAACCCATCTGAGCAAGACCTATGCGGCTCAGGGAGTGGGTTTGGGGGAATGAGTAAAGGGGTACCTAACAGAAATACCTCTTTCAAGCCTAGATCCAGAAGAACGTGAAAAACTGGATAGCCACATCATAAGAGATCTGTGTAATAAGGAGCATGCAAACTGCAAAAACTTCAGCCAGCGATGGACAGCCTCCAGAATTCTATCACCAACATGCAGACCAGCTGGCTGATAAACTGTTGGAGGCCTACCAGGGGGCACTCCAAAAATGTAACATCCAGAACATGATGCGCGAGGAGTTGATTGTAATGATACAAATACCAGACAAGGCCCCGACAGAGGCCTCCTCATACATGCATATATCATTATTAAATGTGGATGTCAAACACCTTAGGAATGTACCTGCGGTGAGCCTGCTTTCTCATCACATGGATTTAAGTCACCCAGATGAGTCAGGTTTTATTCCACAACGGAGTGCCCTCCATAATCTGAGTAGACTCTTGCTCGTGTATCACGCCCAGAAATTGCTGAAGGACGCTTATGCCTTAGCCCTCTTGTTTATCGAACAGGTGTTTGCCTCATTAGACTGGAGCTACCTTTGGCAGTTGCTAAGGAAGATGGGCTTAGGGCCTAAGTATACACAGAGGGTTAAACAGCTTTACACTTACCCCCCCTCTAGGACAGGATTCGGGGTGAGATGTTGGAAGCCTTCTTGCTACATCGGGGAATGAGGCAGGGGTGCCTACTGTCACCCCCTCCTTTTAGGGCTCACAATGGAGTCAATGGCGTAGGGGTAACAGAGGACTACACCCCGGTGGGGGGAATCACATGGGAGGCAACACCCATGTGGTCTTCCTCTGCGCCGACAATCCTCTGATTTATCTGAAGCAACTGGAACATTTGGTTCCGATACTCCTGAATGTGATGCAGGAGTTTAGTGAAATATCAGGCCTTTGCTTTAATCCAGCGAAGAGCAAACTGTTTCCTCTAGGGGGACTGGGAGGTCTCTGCTGTGGTCACTTCTGCAGGTGGTACTTCCCTGGGAACTGGACAGAGTGAAGTACTCGGGAATCAGACTGTCACACACAGAACAAAGGTTCCTTGACCTTAACATTGGGAGGGCTATGATCCTCAGTACGTTTTCAGAAAGAACTCCCCCATCATTGATGGGTAGGGTTGCTATTATTAAAATGAGCATGCGCACTAGATGGCTCTACGGGCATTCTATACGAAATTCCCAGACACGGTTTAAAAACCATGGATAGCCCAGTGGTGGAACTGTTATGGGCAAACAAGCATAAGCCTGTCAGTCTGTCCACCCTAAAATGGACCTGGTGTCAAGGGGGGCGTAAGGTCCCTGATATGGTGCTATACTATATGGCTGATCTCTAATATATGCAGGGCCCTGTGAGATGACATTGCTACTATGATGCTCCGCATCCAGGTAAAATGAGAGGGTGTGCTGGAGGACCCCATGATTACAAAAGATTTGGAGTGGGTACATGAGGGGGTGAGGATGGTCAGCTCCAACGCCAGATTTATATTATTACAATATAATTATGTACACCAAACTTACCTTTCTCCCGAAATACTCCATACCATATATGATACCTGCAGCAATATGGTGTAGGGGATTCTCGGTAGAATTTATTCACATTGAGTGGTTCTGTACAGCCCTGACACCCTACTGGCAGATGGTGCTGGTGACGTCAATAGAGCCACTAAGCTATACCGCTTACGACGAAGCAGGTACTGCTGGGGCTGATCCCCTTTCCTACTAACAAGAAACTTTGTAGAAACCTAGTCGAAAGTTTGTTTTAATTAGCATACTGTTAGAATAACACTGCATTGCTATAACATCTCACCTTGGAAGGTGAGAATGTCTTATCCGGAGCACCTCCATCTTGTCTGAGCTGAGCCAGACTGGCACTGCAGTCGTACAATGATGGAAGGGTTCAAACAGGTCTGTGCCTAATGTGCTCAGTGTAGTCAGATGCTGAGTATTGTCCACGTAGTTCATCCGGAGAAGGCCAAATGACTTAGTCAAATTCAGCAGGGAACATTTATAGATGATAAAAAGAGTTAGGATTGGTACTGACCCCTGAGGAACTCCTTGGTGCAGAGTTTTATATTCTGACACAAACTGGGGTAAGTAGACTGCTTGCGACCTCCCCGTAAGGTAGGATCTGCGCCAATTTTTCACCATCCCCTTTATACTTATCTCCTGATTCCTGGTTTAAATGATGCAACAGATTTAATAAAATCTGCTTTGTATGACAGCATTGGTAAGTCACTCTTTTCGGCTAGCAGGGCAGTTACCATGATATGTAGTGAACGAAAGCCTGACTGAGCAAGGTCTAAGATTCGGTCAGTCGACCAGATAGGCACTGGTTGATATCCACCTCCAAAATCTTAGCAGCAAAAAGTAACAAGGATGTTAGGCAAAAAGTTGGAGAGAATAGAGGGATGAGCACTTGATCTTTTTGAGCAATGTCGCTATCACAGCCTTTTCCACGCTTCAGGGATACGTCCACTATTTGGGGGACTATTACAATTGTGAAATAATGGGAGTGACAGAATTGGAATTAACGATTTCCACTGGGCTGAGAGTAGAGGTTCAATAGGTGATCCTGCATTATAAAGCTAGCAATGGAAATAAACACTTTCAAAGACGGAGGCTCCCAAAGACCCATATAGGTGCCCTGACCAAATTTATTGGTCATAGGAAGAAACACTCTGCCCTCTTATCCTGCCATACCTATCTTGGCTACCGAAAATGCCTCAGGAGGAAATGAGAGCTCACCAGAGAGAGTCAAAGCGTTAATAATAAAGGAGATCTGCCACCTCATGGGTATTCTCAATGGTGCCCACAGAACACTTAGGAGCAGAGAAGTTTTCGACAATTTGAAACATCTCCCTATCAAAGTTTCTTGCCTCCAAGATTTTGTTGGTTTTGACATTTGTTTTTGCAGAAAACACAAATCTTTAATATTCCTGAGGGCTTTCTTTTAGCCTTCCTGGCAGATAGAGTAACCACTGTGCCAAAGTCATTCCAGCTTTTTACAAAACTGCTTAGCATTCCTTAGGGCTGGCAAATACCGCAGAGTAGTGGGTTTTATGATACCTCAGGGCTATCACAGAATTTTTAGTATGGTACTTACCTCCTCCTTTATTAGCTTCAACTTGTTGCAAATTGATTTGGGATTTTCCACCATTCAAAAGAAGAGAGTAAGGGTAAAATAGGCACTAGAGACACTGAGGTATATATTTAGGAGGTATTTCACTATTTATGCAGACATTGCACCTCTCACATGGTTATCCTGCCATAAGGATACCAATCCAAGAGAGCTTCATTGGTTCTTAGCACTTCAGTCTTTTTCATTTTCTGTTTTTCACAAGACAGTCATCCCACAAGGTAACATTGATTACCTTACCAAATCCCACAATATTGTCCGGACTGAACATCAGGCTCTTTGCATATGCAACATCCCGCACAGCATCGCAAAATCTAAGATAAAAATGCCTTGTGCTGATCAGCAGTTGGGGTGAATCTGCTATAGTAGCAGGGTAAGGGAAATGTTTTACCAACAGCTTGAAAATGTACTGCCACTAAAGCCTTTCTTACCAAACCGCATCTTCCATGTATCAGAGGGGCATTCAGCTGTACTTGCTCCCATGGGTGGGGCAGTGGCACTATATGAAAGAACACATACTTTCATAGTGACTTATCAAGGGGTTACCAAGAGAAAGGAAAGAGAAAACCCTAAGGAAGGACCACATTATTTGATTCTCCCCAACATTAAGTAGGTGTGGAACAAGGCAAAGGAAGATTGGACCCAAATAACGCAGTGAACACCAAATGGGCAGGCGGGTCAAAGCAAAAAAACACACTCCAAGGAAAGGGTTAAACTATTTTCTCCCAATCAAAGAAAGGACAGGTGCCAAGGGGAGTGCCCATTTTAGAAGTGAAGGACTGGATTACTGACCGTTTCAACCACTGTAGTTCCGTAATAAAAGGCAGAAGCAGCGAGAGAGGCAGTGGAACAGGGTGGAAGTCATGAGGGATATCCTGACTTTGTCTTCTCTCTTTCACAGGCAAGTGATGATATGTGGGGAGACAGAGATTATTCCAGAAAATATAGCCATCGTAGGATTACTGAAAAAGGGGAACAAGAAGTCCAGCAGCATGGCATGAATGCTCCCTTATTTCTTTCCCACGTAGAACAAAATCAGGGCACTGAGTAAGACACTGCTAGCTCTGGATGGAATATATATCTGAGAAATTGAACTGTATGTTGGGAAAGAGCAAATAATTATTGCTAAAAAGGACTGTAGAGACCCATGTATAGGACAGAAACAGATGGCTGTATTAAAGAACAATACAAATCCTTATCACCTTATATATCATCAGCTCCTGAGTCGTCCAATCTCACAGACTCTATGAAGCAAGGTTCCAGTTTTTCAGAGATTCACATATGATCCTTGTAGTATTTATGTAAGTCTACACCACCCAGTAAAATTAACAACATAGTTTTCCAAGAAAATTAACAAAGCATCATTTATACATTCAGACTTTCCACTACATGGAACATCTCAAGGTATTTTAATGATCGGAAACTGCCTGTCAGGCCCATGTAAAGAGCCACAATTTTACAAGTTTTCTAGTGTTTGTCTACCTTTGCAGTTATACCCAACCATGAATGCCTGCAGCTCCCTGCTAATCATAAATCTGTCACTGAGGGAATCCTACAATAATTTAGTTATGAGGTTAATAAGATGCCTATTCCATAACTTCATCAGTGTGCCTTTTCTGCCATCATACCTCATCAATGGACTCATCAAAACTGATTACAAGAGCCCTTATAATCCATATGGGTCTGGCAATGGTAGTCTAGTATGCCACAGTAGTTACCAGACCCATGTGGGTTTACAAGATGCGTGGTAAATCTCAGAATCGTGTGTATTTCTGTTAGAGATCTGGCTGCTGAAATTGCAAGTGAAATATCAGGGTTTAAAGAGGTATCACCAGTTTATTCCATAATTATTCATCACAAAGAACCATGAAGGTCAAACTAGTAACCCCATTGTAAGAAATTGGATTATTCTTTGGGGTGAGTGACTGCCCACTTCAAAAGATAATCATAACCATTGTAATGGTGAACTCTCAAAGTCACTAAATGTCCCTGAGCTCAACCCCCTGGCAGCCATGGCACAAAGCAGACTCGCTTAATTTAGGGCAATGTTTAGTTTAAGTTTAATGTATTTATAGAGCGCATGGCTACCTGGGAGCCTCCCAGCTCTAATACGGTTCCCAACAGACCAACAAAGGGGTTATACTCTAAATAACCAGGTTTTAAGCTATCTGTGGAAGGAGAGTTCTTGGCTGTTCAGACAGAGCTCTGAAGGGAGGGAGTTCCAAAGTTTAGCTCCTAAGTAGGACATGGACCTACCACCCCGTCTGACTCTCTTAACCAATGGGAGCCTGGCCAGAGCGGCTGTTGAGGATCTGAGAGACCTGAGAGGCGAATCAAAGGAGGCGACAAATCTTAATAAGGCAGGACCTCTATTGTGTAGTGCTCTGTGAATGAGGCATAGAGATTAAAACTTTACCCATTGCTCCACCGGAAGCCAGTGGAGGAGGGAAATAGAGGCTATGATGGATTTATGTCTAGGAGTATTCAAGAGGAGCCGAGCAGCGGCATTCGGAACTACCTGTAGTCTTATAACCACACACTTGGGAGAGCTTAAAGGAGAGGGAGAGGTAAAGATTGTTACTATGGTCCAGAACCCAGAAGATCAAGGCCTGGACTATGAGCTTTTTGGCTAAGAATGGGAGGACTTTAAAATTTTTCCTTAAAAGTCTGAGAAGACTAAAACAGGTGGCAGCAGTCTTTTTAGATTGATGATCCATGGGGAGCCGTGAGTCAAGCCAGACTTCCAGGCTCTTTATATTATCTTTAGGAGGAGGCAGAGCTTTCAGACACTCCGGCATAAGTGAACGGAGATCCCGGAGGAGGTGATTCCCTAACAGCATCCCTCAGTTTTGTCCTCGTTTAATCTAAGTTTGCAATGAGAAATCCATCTAGTCACAGCTTGAAGACAAGGGGTCAAGTGAAGGGTGACAGATGTTAGATTTGGTGGAAAAGGAAAAGACCAATTGAGTGTTGTCGGCATAGGACACCAACCACGGACCATTTGGTTTTATAATCTCTGCTAATGGGTACATATAGAGATTGAACAGTGTGGGGTCAGGGAGGAGCTCTGGGGCACCCCACAGTTGAGCGAGACACGGTTAGAGAGATATGAGTGATCGAGAACTTGAAAGGTCCTATCCTCCAAACTCTTATTTTATCCAACTCTTTCCTTACTGTGCTGATTGTCCTTCTGAAGGGCTGTCGTCATATAGGGGATCAGAGGACGTGGTCAGTGTGAAGCGGAAGCAGAAGCACGAAGCACGGAGACCGTGATAGCAGCAGCAGCTGGCAGCCGAGGAGTCGAGGAGCTGCCAAGAAGGCAGCCAAGGAGGCCGTAGTACGGTGAGGTGTGTAGTTGTGTTGAGGGGTTGTCACAGAGAGCTGTGAGGCAATCGGGTGAGGCTGAGGGGGCAGAGGTGTGGAGGCACTCCTGGTGGTGGATTTGGGGCTGCAGTGGTGCCACCGGCTACCGCTGGGTCGCTGTGTTGTTGTTGTTTGCCCCCAGCCCAGCTTGGCCACCTGCCCCTCACCCCCCCACCTACCCTCGCTCGGCCCACCTGCCCTCCACCCTTTGCCTTGTTCCACCACACTCTCGCCGTAGCGCCTTAGCACTGAGGCCCAATTGCTCTCCTCTCTGCTTCCCCTCAGACCCCTACTGCCTCCTCTACACCCCGTGGCACCCCTCGGCATTCTGTGGTGGCCATAGGTGTCTGGATGGGTTCTCCAGACTGATTGGCCGGCCAGGGTGCCGGGAGCCCAGTGGGGAGGCGAGGAGGGGTGTGGAGGGTCGAGGGTGGAAATAGGGTGGAATAGGAGTGTTGGAAGGATTGTTGGAAGCAGTCCTTGTCACTCTACCCGCCTTACCCCCCTCCTGTGTCCGCCATCTGCCTCTCTGCTCTGCTCCCACTCTCAGACCTCTCAGACCTCCAGGCCCATTCACCTGGGCCATCTGGGGCACCAGGCACAAGAAAACCTAGGTGACAGGATACCACCAAGCCAAGAGTCACGCTGTTCCCTTTCTGCATCACTACACCATCTTCTCTTGGTGCAGTGGCAGCTCCAGGGGTCACCAGGAGCTACCAGGGTGCCACCATAGGAGTGGCTAGAGAGCTGCATCGCAGTGCAGTGCAGCAGCAGCAGCAGGCACGTGCGGTGACTGCAGTCAATCACTGCGAAGGGTGCACTCCAGTCAACCGCAGAAGCAGCCCAGTTAGGGTAGGTCTGGCTTGCGAGGTCTGGTGAACCTCACTTGCAGTCGGCATCATCAGCAGCACCCCCACCTCTTCTCTGCGCAGCAGCAGCCCAAAGGTTGCCAGGAGACTTCAACTGGTGCAACTGGAGAATCACAGCACACCCATTCTTCAGGGCAGCAGAAGCAGGTAAGGAGAAATAAGTCAGTCACTGCGAAGGTTGGGCTCCAGCCTACCGCAGAAGCAGCCCAGAAAGCGTGGGTGCAGCATGTGGGGACTGTCGAGCCTCACTTGCCAAGGCAGCATCAGCAGCGGTATCCACTTCACTCCCCTTTACCTGCACCTGCATCAGCAGAGCCCAGCGAAGCAGACATAACAGCTGGCCAACAACTCCACTAGCCTGACAGGACAAATTGGGTGGCAAAAGAAGGGGAAAAGGTGATCATGGGGTCAGGTGAAACAAGAAAATCTCCTCTCAAAAAAACAGCAACAGCAAAGACAAAGAGGAGACTCCAAGCTCCGGACAACCACCTCACCCCACTGACAGTGCCACCTCTCATTGAGATTGAGGATAAGTCGGAGGTGGATCAGGAAGTAGATAGACCTAGGGTCAGACACGAACTTGAAAAAGCAAAAAAACACCATACTACAGACTGTCAATCAAAAATCTACACCAAGTTCTCCTTTCTAAAAAATGACAGATCCGCCTTCTTCTGAAGCAACATACAAAGCTTACAACCCTCCACAAAACCAATGGAAGGCAGCCCATCTGGAGCTGATCCCCCCACAATGGGGAACACTCCAAGTTCAAGCTCCAGCCGGTTTGCCAACATTAGCACAACCCCACCACCCTTGGGGCAGCACGCCCAATCTATCAGGGCCGACGTCCACACGCAACTCCTGGCAGGCCCCGGAAGAACAATGGCAGGCCACCCCCCAACAGAACGCAACTTGCCAAAATGACTTAGTGCTTTGTGGAACGGAAGTGGCAACGTTTACGCTCCCAAAGAGGAGGGTCAGCCGTCTACTGAAACCAGGTCACGACTCTAGCCTCCGACCTATCCCCTCAAGGAACTTCTATGAATGCTGCAAATCAGGCACTCCGCCTGCCAACCTCCTCAGCGAGTTCGCAAACAGAGGGTGTCGGTATAGCAGCGGATGGAGAAACTCTTTCCTATCTAGACACGCAAGAATGGGAGGACATGCTGATTGCTTATTCTCCCCAGACTATAAAAGTACCACTGATCCTGCTGTCAGTCAACTGTCACACAAGGGTGGCGAAAGGACCAACGCGAGTATGGACATGGGCACAGCAACATCAACTGACCAGGACCCCAGAGCCTCTCTACTCAAAACCATGCAGCTCCTAGTCGAAGCTCTTCATTACCACTCAGACAAAATGGATGTTCAACTAGCCCTACTTAACACACTGAGAGTGTTTGTAACAAGAATAGACGGGAAAATAGGTGACCTAAAATCTCTCCTTACACAGCCTCAAGAAAATCCTGTGAGCGCTCTGACCGACTGTTCATGCGGGCCGATAATAGACAAACTATCTATGTTACCCTCCATGCTTAGCAATCTGTGCGCCCCTCTAAAATGGGTCTTAGCCACCCCAGACCCCCTTCTTCCAAAGCCCCCCCCCCTCTGGCTTACGACCCACAAAAAATCCATTTGAGTTCAGCCCAGAGCATCGTCCATGGGCTAGGAATAATGGGCCAGGCATTAACAAAGGGGCCCATCCAGAAGCTACCCGCAACAGTAGCTCTAACCACCGCTGCCCTAACAACACCTACTATCCAAACACCAGAGAACAAGCAACAACCTGGGAGTCCTGTGGACGGTAACCTCATCAAGAAACTCAACGCTAAGCAAATGCGTGTCCATAGGCGAAAAGGTCACAAGAAGAATTTTACAGGGAATGGTAAGGCCAGCATCCTGGCATTTAAACTGGCAACTGACCCCAAACCGGGATCACCCGCAAACATGTCTCTTAACGATGTTATATCTCCCTGGTCCCCTAGGTCGAAGGTATCCCTAGAGCACCCATGCTCAGATACAGTCATCCATCGGGGAAGTTCGACCACAACCGCTCCCTCCTCACCTGTTACCATAGGTCAGGAGGCTTGTGATACTCAATCGATTAAAGCAGATCAGCCATCCACAGGAAACATGGTGAGGGGGGTGAGGTTCCACAAACCATCAGCACAACCACCTAATTGTTTGCACCTCGCCCACCGGCCTCTAGCTCAGAGAAACGGGAGGGCAACAATGCAGAATCCGACTCTCTGCAGTCTGCACAAATTGAAGCAATTTCAACACACAGAAACCACAACCAACCAATACGATTGACCTTACTGAATCATAACATCGTACCAGCAAAGGACCTTCCACTACGGGACAGCTGGAAACCTCAGCTTGTGACTTGCATACTAACCTGCCCCCCACAAGATACGCAAGCGGGGAATCTCACTGCCAATATGCCCAATAATTGCTGGAGTCTGAAAGGGAGAGGAACATCACACCAACCTTTGCAGGAACTGGAATCTCGACCTGAGTCTATAAACACTAACATATTGATTTTTCATCCTCACTACAAATCCAAGGGCACAGCACAGGCGACATCCTGAACAGGGGAAACATACTCCGGCTCTTATCGCACATTCCATCTACAAGCGGTCTGAGTACAACAGACCTCCTGACAGTAGAATTTGTCTGCCCCCACACATCAGCAGCCCTCGAAGCAACCAAGGCTAGATGGAAGACAAGCCCAATTGCCCAATCAATCTTCGGCAAAAGAGCAACCTTTGAACGTTGGGGCATCAGTATCACCGCGCACAGTGTGGTGGGCTACCCGACCCCTCTATTAACAGTTGGTCAAGCGTCAAAACCACACACCCCCAATCAAGGAAACTCACTCCATATTTAAGAGCCCCCGGGGCTGTTCATTAACGTCCTCAAGTTCCTTCTTCACCACTCTGGGTGAGTCCCGGAGCCACACGTTGCACACTCCAGCAGTCTCTCTCCAACCTAATAATGATTTAAGGCGGATCTCAAGAACAATTAACAACTGTAACGGGTCCCGGTGACATACGTTAGACACAAGGAGGGCCGTCACATCAACAAAGGAAGTTCTATGTCTTTACTCTTGGAATGTGAATGGCCTACTCACCAAATCCTCAGATCATTACTTCATCCAATATATCAGCACCTTTGACATTATACTAATGCAGGAAACATGGCTGGAAGAACCATTCTACCTACAGGGCTATACGTGTTTCTTTATGCCAGCAATCAGAAAAGCAAAGTATGATCACCTGCTGGCTGGCCTAGCTACCTACGTCTCTCTTGCACTGTTAGTCAGAGCCACTCCTCTGGTCTCCATGCTTTCACTTACCAACACTGTGATAATTACCACCACTATTGTCGTGCCTAGAGTAGAGATAGCATTACTAAGTACTTACCTTCACCCATAGCTCAAATCTAACGAAGTTACTAGGCTAGTGGAACAACTTGAGAACTATATAAGTAGTGCCGTAATAGCTGAAACGGCCACCATCATCGTCTCAGGCGACTTCAACTTGCATCTACTTGGAGCTTCTACAGATGAGGCTGCAATCGCTCTTTCCAGTGCTTGGAGTCTTTCCACACAGGGGGCCAATAACCACGGATGATACACGAGGACAAGCAGGACACTACTCAAAGGCCTAGAACAACTACAGTTAAGAGCCCTACCTGTCGTTTATGCGGAGAAGACACAGAAGATCTTCCACAAGTCCTCTGCTCATGTGAACTTCTTGCAGCAGACAGAAAAGCTTTGCTAAAGAACAAGCTCAATGACAGAGGCCTACGAACAAGGAGGCAAGCCGTGCCGGTGTGTTTTGCACCTGGGGACCTGCAACTGAACTGCGCCCTAGTAACATTTCTATCCCAGGTAACACAGATACAGCGCTTAACACAGCAAGCCATCGACTCTACGCATCATCTTTCTCCAGTCCTTAACACGGACCCTTAGGTACAAGACCTCTGTTATCATGACAAACTGGGCTCTTAGCCACCACACGCGCCTAAGCAACCAACCAGTGAAAAACCTATGACCTAATGACTGCTTAAATTTAAGATTTTAAACAAAAAGTGTGTAGATTTGTGCTAACTGTTTTAAGTAACAGCTGTGCTAGTATTCCATTCAATGGTTTTAGTTAACTATGCAAATAAAGTAAGTAAGGTCCTGAAACAATGACACACATAAAACTGTCTATGCAAGTCCACACTGGAGGATCAAACTACATTCAAATTCATGGGGATACGCCGCCTTAGGCAGGCCATTACAGCCTGCTTTAAACCAGTGGTCACACAGCTGTACTGCAGGCTAGTGAAATACCTCATGAGGGTTGAGTGAAAAATTGAAAAAACTACTCCTGCAACTGAGACAAGCCTATATTCCTCTCAGACCAAGCCCACAGGCTGCCTGCCCTAAACTGAAACAATGAACAATAAAAAGACAGGAGACCAAATCCCACCTCACACCCTCACACTGGCATATAGGAGAGCTCGGTTACTTTATTGTATTTTTGGACAGCCAAAGACACAACAATAAATGGGTATGGAGTTCACCTGCCTTCTATGACTATTTGCTGTTAGTCAACTGACAATAGACAGGAGTTTATGTACAGTTCTGCCCCAAATTGAGTCTCAAAATAAAGGAGAGCTATAGTTGAACTAAGTCTGGTACAGATGGCTATGGCTGGACCTTGCCATCACATTAAAACTTATACTTTCTTAAAACTGCACAGAGATGACTGTAGCCAGCACTGATATCTAAGCACATCTGCACAGCCAAGCTTAACTTTGTACCTAATTGAAACTGGAACAATCCTCTAAAAAGGAGGAGAGCCATTTTAACACACTGCCAGTGATCCCAGCGTCCTCCATTCTTTCAATCAGAATGGAGTGATCAACCGTATCAAAGGCTGCACGGAGATTGAGCAAGATAATGGCCGCCAAACCCCCTCAATCGAGGCGACTTCTGACCTCTTCCATGACAGTAAGCAATACTGTCTCAGTGCTGTGTTGAGGCCTGAACCCCATTTGAGTGGGGTGGAGGATAATGTGATCCTCAAGAAAGCCTATAAGATGACTATTTAAGTGTTTTTCAATTAGTTTGGACACAGCCAGCAGCAGGGAAATCGGCCTGTAATTATTGAGAAGAGCTGAATCAAGATGTTTTTTTTTTTAACAGTGGCTTAATTATAGCGTGCTTCCAATGGTGCGGAACATGGCTCATAGTTAGAGAGGAGTTGAGAAGGTTAGCCAGGACCGGAACAATTACTGCTGACCCCAGGGCCAGGATATGTGGAGGTGCTGGGACCAGTGGAGAACCTGACTTCACGGAATGAAGAAGATTAGTGACCGAATCTTCTTTGAGGGAAGGGAAGAGATAGTGGGATGTTGTGACGTGGAATGACTAGGGTGGTCTGTTGACCAGTAGGAATTAACCGGGAAAGCTGAACAAATGTTTAGGATTTTCTTTTTTAAAAGTGGGCAAGATTGTTGCTATGTTCTTGTGACGCTTCTATTTGATCATTGTGCGGGACAGGGTGAAAAATCTCTTTGAGAATTTGAAAGACTTCCTTCGGAGTGTTTAAAGATTGTTCAATATTGAAAGCGTAATAGGATGCCCGCACTGATCGGATTTCTGAGTGAAAGGCTCTAATTGCGTTCCGATACTCAACTTTTAAAAAGTTGTCATGCAGCTTTCTCCAACGCCTCTCAAGGCGTTTACATTCATTTTTTTTTAAGGTGTAGGTGAGGAGAAAACCATGGTGGGCCTTTTTTGATCAGACTCCTGTTTTGGTCAAAGTATTTATGCAGTACCAAAAGTCAAACAGCTATAAAAATCCCAAACCAATTAGAAGAATAGCACAAGATGTAATAAACAAAATGACAGGTATTCAATAATGGGAACAGGAGCTGTGAGTTTGTAAAGATTTAAAATGAATTAGCACTAAGCATTCATGATAGTCAACTGATCTCGGTAGACCCGGATCTAGGCAAGATTTGAGGCCGACTGTGATGGAGCATGGTTCAGATACACCAACTAGATTAGTCCTGGTCAAAGATTTTACCTTCTGAATTAGGGACGGATTTATATCTTGGTAGTATAGATACTCCATTGGAACACTGGTAGAATATCTATCGCTTTATAATTCTCTAATTCTTCTGACTAGCAAACCTAATTCCTTCACTAATTTGCAATCTCTGAATTGTTTTGGGTGTATTTCTTCACCTTTCCCCTGAAATAGGATAAACCACTGTAATTAACGAATGTAAATCTCCAACCATGTCCTCAGTTGGATGGGGTAAGAAAGGTTTGTGAATACACAATTGTTCAAGTTTTGGGGTGTTCCGAATATAGAAATGTGATGTAAATTTACGGAAGCGACTTAACTTATGTTTCTATTTCTCAATGAGATAGATATTTTCTCTTAATAGAAACACGTTCCCATTCCCCAACCATAAGCTGCATATTC
The DNA here is from genome assembly GCF_031143425.1 of Pleurodeles waltl. Classification (NCBI taxonomy): domain Eukaryota; kingdom Metazoa; phylum Chordata; class Amphibia; order Caudata; family Salamandridae; genus Pleurodeles; species Pleurodeles waltl. The sequence goes on from NC_090439.1 coordinate 849,370,070, forward strand.
TCACTCTGCAAATGCTTTTCTTCTTGCGCGTGATAGGTGCATGGTTCTAAGTGTTTTGAGGATGTAAAACTACTTGTAAGGAAATGGGAATAGCCAAAACGTTATGAATTTGTTGGTATTTGCTTTCGTTTTTTAAAGGTCGGCCCTGCTAATTTGATGGGTCACAAAATTCTAACGAATTCCCGCCCTGAATAATGTCTACCACCCAGTTAGGAGATATAATCACACTGAAATCTCTCTGTGAGTACACCTTTATAAGTGTGAAACCGACTTCTGTGAATTACAAAACGTGCTTTTTGCATTAATAAAAAATACTATTTACGCCTGTACTTAGCTATGCGAATGCGGCACTTAGAGTCGACAGGTGGATCATGCGTCCTGTTTTCCTCCTTTTCACTCCCCTTTGTTCTTTCTTCACCATGATTCATCTGGCCCACGTCCTTCACACCTCCTCACACTCATTCAGATCACTAAAAAGCCACAACCAAGCCTGTTTATGACAGCCAACCTTTGGTTCACCCCAGTTTATGATGCCTCACCTGCACTGAAGATACACACATAGGTCTTCTAGTCTTTACTACAGGGTTCAAAGTTTGGTCATGTTATCAAAGCTTCACATCTACGTCCTTCCAGTTTAATACTGCTCCCGTGAGTCATTCCATTTCAAAATGTATTTGCTTTCTATGAGTCACACTCTGCACACAGATCAGCCATAACCTGCTACTCTCTTGCAGAACCTTACTTTGACAACTGCTACTTGACAAACTATCAGATTGGAACCGGCAATCAAGTTGAAATAATGTGCATTTATTAGTATTTTATTTTCAGTAAAGTGAACAGTGATACACTGATCCAATTGCCTATGCAATGAATTGTATCTGGCTGTGATCTCACAGCATAATAAGCTGCAGTCGGTCGCATTCGACTGCAAAGGTGTGGTGACCATTAGTTTGGTTTGGCATCATTTGAAATGTTAGCAATGAAAACACAGATGCCTTTCCATTGTGGAGCCCTGTTATGGCCTGCGTTAGAGAGGAGTGCCAGTAAGCAGGATGGGTGCCAGGTTGAGGCTGGCTGAGAAACTGATTCCGCTCTTTAGCTTCGCTACAAGAAACAAAGGCAGCCCCCCAACTTCAGAACTGCTCTTATGCTCCTACAGGTCAAAAAGAAGCTGAAGGCTCATCTGTTCGTTGAACAGTGTCCGCCCACACACGTTACCTGCCATTTTGTAAATGTGCTGCACCAATACCATACATACCTACAAACATACAAAGACATAATAGGTAAAGTGTGTGACATAGAGATAACCAATGAGGGCCAATGTTCTGATTTCTTAGAGAATGCTAAATCCCAGGGAGTATCCACAAGCGGTACTTCATGCACCACCTTTACGGGCTTGTGTGCATGTATAGCAGGCAACAGGCATGTCCATATGCGTACTTATGCTTCACTACTGTTTGGGGTGTAAGAGTGAGAATGTTTAGTCCTCTGAGGTGGGATTTGATTATTACCTGTCAAAATGTGGAGTAGCTCTGAGTTGCTCAGAGTTGCACGAAAACAAACATTACAAGCGCCCAACGCTCCAGGGCATGGCTGAAAAAGTTGGGCATAGGAAGCGGCCTCTGGCCAGGCCATGCCTATGAACCACAATCCTCCCTCAGACCCCCACCTCACACATTACAACCGCAGAAGCTTCACCTCCACATTATCAAGCAACTGCATAAACTATACCCAATGAAGCTTGCAAGGTCCCTTGGTGCAATGCAGGTAAAGCTTGTGCAGCAACGCCCACAAGAGTACTGTGATACATCACGGGAGGGATACACTGGATGGACGTACCACAGTATTCGCAGCACAGTAAAACCTTTTTTTAATTTTGAGGCTTGAGGGTAGATCCCTCTAGGTCCCCTCCACAAGTGCCAGGGGGTCAAGTTATCACTAACCTGCCCCCTATCTGTTTCTTTTCTCTCTTTTGCAGGACAGGTGACTGAGCCCCCAAGTATTAAAATGACTGCCACAATATCTTTGTTGATGTTGTGGCTGCCAATCAGATTTTATCTTTAGAGCCACTGGATGCATGGATCATCTGTGTCTGTATATATCCATAAATCTGTAAACCTTAATACACTAGATCACAAAAAGCACACATTCTGAGAAAAATGTATAGCTTTCTGCCAAACTTGATGTAATTGTGTTCAGACATTTTCCTGTATCGCTGTTCACAGGTAAATTGTGAGGGGGGAAAATGTGTTTTGGACCTCCTTTTTTTCAGCCCCTGCATGATTACTCTGAAACTTTCTAGGAAGAAACTAACACGGATGAGAATTCTTTTGAACGTTTTGTGAAGATTTGTCAAATGGCGCCAAAGTTATGAGCAAACTAAAGAGGCAGTTCCCTATGGAAGCTTGAACCTAACTAAAACTACCCATTTGCGACCTGGAAACACTTGCAAGTACCATCTACGTCGAACTGAAAAGTGACAAAACCTTTTGTAACTCCAGGCACAGTATTACAGCTGTGGATTGGTCAAATATTATCAAAGCCAGCCTTGAATTAATAAAAATAACCTCTGACATATATTTCACTCTAGTTAGAGCTCCTCAGAGAGGGATAGCTTTGTCCAGTCACAAGAGAGCACCCAATATAAGTCAAGACAATACCCTTTCTAGATAAATGAGATCTGATTGCCTGCCACCACATCAAGAAAGATGTAGGGGCAGTCATTTTAGGGCTCTGGGACTCGGGGGTTGGGCGGGGGGCCTAGCCTCTGGGGCTTTTGGGAGCTAGGTCCTGCATCCAATCCCTCCCCCCACTGTGCACGGGGTTTGGAGCAGAACCTGGCCGAAACCTGTGCGCGGCTTAGGACTGGCAGTATGGATGGTCAGAAAATACTTCTTTACTGTAAGAAAAATTATAGAAATTCACTGAAAAGAACAAAGGTTAAAGGGTTGCTATAAATAGGTACAAATGTCATTTAAATCATACAGTTTTTAATGAACAAACCACTGAAATTTGGCTATAGCTATCTCAATTACCTATCACTCATGTCCTAAAGTAACTATAACTCACGCTCTCACCATGCTGTGCTAATTACCTCCAGTATTACGTCAGTCATTACATGCTCTATGACACCATGGATAACAACACTGGTTGAGCCCACCCACCATACACTTTAGTCTACCAGGCAAAGACTTGATGATGAAACATGCCACATAGAAAAGGTTACCTCTCCCTTTGTTTTGATTGACTGACTCCTACATATTTATTGAGGTCATCCTGAAACCCTGGCTGGATTTTAGTATTTGGCAGCCTGATAAGTCCAGCATTCAAAATAATCTGAAATCATTTTTTAATCTGTTTCTTGAACAAAAACACATAATGAAAAGAGACTTAACGACACATATACCCAGCCCTTTCAATAAAATACATAAAAATACACAATAATGTGAATATTATTTCATAAACGGAGTTATTATAGATTGTGCAAAGGCAGCCAAAAGTAAAACAACTTAAATGTCCTAGCAAATATTTGCTTCCAAAATATATCATAACGCATCTGTATTGCTAAGAAACAGATTTATACATATTTCAGTGATGAGCGTGTTTATTAAGTGACCATTAAAAACTACTTGTTCATAAAATGCATCTTTCAAATAAAGGCATCAGCGGCACTGCCACAGGTTTCTACATATTAACATAAAAAATAAAAGTTGTCTTACCAAGAAAAAAGAGAAGTAAATTAATATGCATAGGGAGAGATGTCTTTGCATGTCGATGGCTTGGTGGCACTTCCTATGGGGAAAATAAAATGGGTTACATAATATATATATTTGTGGAATCAGTCTGAGAGTTTCCATATAGCAAACCATCAGAAATTCAGGCCAAGGCAGTGTTTCACTGGGTTTTAGCAAATATGTGACCCACCAAATACGATACAATACAAAATGGCACATAACTCTATGTCATCAAAATTGCACCACTGTGCACATTGAGTTGTATATTTTCATATATAGCATTACAACCAAGACAATACAATCTTTGAGAGACAATGGATGCTTGGAAAGATAAAAATATTAATGTACAGACTATGAAGAAACTGTTTTATCTCCTGGCAAGATGTACTTGCCAATTGCTGTTTTCAAAGGATAGAAAGACTGGGCTTGTGGAAACATCAAATTGTAAAATTCAGTAGGTCTTTCGGAATACATAGCAATATGAAAACCATCTACAATAAAATTAATCGCAGGTATTTTTTGTCCTACAAATTGGCTGTGGATATCTTAGAGATCTTACTCGTATTGACTACTTGCTGGGTCGTGTCGACAAGCCCTGCCCTAATAAACAAACAGTGGCAAAGTCAATATGTCTCAAATATACAAGAGCGTTTGGCAATGATATTGTATTTTAGCTATGTTTCACAGCGGTGTGCCTGTGCAGCATGACTAAAAGTAAAGTTAAAAAAGAAGCACTGTGATGTGGCCACCACTTATGCCACGTAATCAAGCTTTTTTTGGGCAGGATGGGGCAAGATGGGCTGGGACGACAAGCAAGGACGGAGAAGGGGGTGGGGTTACAGGCAAGGAACAACGATTGGGAATAGGGGTGGACGAAGATAACCAAACAGAGATGTGTATTGGAGGGGGTAGATCCATGGAGATGGGGGTTAGCCACATGAAGAAGTGGATGGGAGGGAAAGCAGCAACACAGAAAAGGAGTGGGTGGGAGAGAGAGAAGCAATATGAAGAAGGGGTGGGTGAGAGTTAGAAGAAGCACCACTGAGAATGGGGAGTGGGAAGAGAATAAGAAATAGTAACTCCATTACACTGCAAGGAGCAAATGGACACTAATCAAGATGAAGCGATCTATGATTGCTCCGTGGTCCACAGAAAGAAAAGAAAGTGATGCTCGGCACACGCTGTCCAATTAGGAGGCAGTAAAGAATAGTGACAATGAAGTCAACAAATGGTAAGCAATGGGAGGTCTCCAAGCCTTTTTGCTGTAAGCAATACCACTCACAGCAACAGTGCATGCGCAGTCAGCAGACGAGACCTAAAAACCAGATGGCCTTGGCGTGCTCCATGCTGCACACTCATGTATGTTATGTTATGTTATGACTGTTATTAAACCACTACACATTGTAATGATGACCTGTGTCCAAGAAGCATTCTCTGACCGCCATTATTGTGTATAATGCTTCTTTTCCAGCATAAGGCAGTTGAATTTTTTGCAATAGATAATGAGCTTGGGAATCATTGGACTCAATCCACATTATTGTCACGTGTAAGTTGAGCTTGCACATATAGGTAGCTTTATCTTAGAAATGACCACTCGCAAAATGTAGTTTCACACTTGTAAAAAGATTTATTCAAACAAAAGTTTTCGAGTGAGAAAATCTACTCCCAGAACAGAGATGGGGAGTGCTGTGAAATGGGCTGTGAGTTGGTGCGTACCCGCAAACCTACACAACCATGGGTATTTACAATATTCTGTCTGTCTGATCCCTTTTCACTTTGAAGGCAGGACATAGGGCCAGATGTAGGAAGGTTCCCTTTTGCGAGTTGCAAATTGCGAGTCCCAGCAACTCGCAATTTGCAACTCTCAAAAGGAAATGCAGAAAGGTGTCTCAGACACCTTCTGCGACTCGCTATGGGGTCGCAAAGACCCACCTCATAAATATTTATGAGGTGGGTTGCAGTTTGCGACCCCATAGCGAGTCTAGGCACTCACGGGGATGGTGGCCTGCTGGAGACAGCAGACCACCATGTCCGTGACTGCTTTTAAATAAAGCAGTTTTTTTTTTTTCTCTTTGGTGCCCGTTGTCCTTAAAGGAAAACGAGATGCAAATAGAAAAAATACCGAAACCTTTTTGTTTCGTTTTTTTTCAGTGTATGCAGTGGTCCATAGGACCACTGCCTGCTCTGAAAAAATATTTTTGTGAGCATTCACAAAGGAGAAGGGGTCCCATGGGGACCCCTTCCCTTTTGCGAATGAGTTACCATCCACTTCAAGTGGATGGTAACTGCGAGTTGATTTGCGACCGCTTTCGCGGTCACAAATCAACTCTACATTGTGATGCGGTCGCTAATAGGAAGGGAACACCCCTTCCTATTTGCGAGACGGAATCACGTTTTGCGAGTCGGTACCGACAATTGCAGCGTAACACTACAAGCGATAATGCACGAGCTCCCTGTTGAAGGGGCCGGTTACCCTCTCGAGTGATTAGTGTGTTATATATATCAACATAACATAGCATTAATGAGAAATTAGTGAATATGGCTGCCAACTTTTGTGCAAACCTGCAGGATTTGCGCGACAAAATTAAAAAAAATATGCTGGTTCTTCAAAACAATTTGGGAAGATTACTGAAAACTGAAACCAAATTACATAATGTTTTATTATAGGCTTCAAACTACACCATAATTTCTCCTTTAAGCCTGCCCCAACATCTAATCTTAACTCCATCATTGTCTCTTTACCACCACACAACACCGCATCTTAAGAGGGCAGTAGTCGTTAAAAGCTTCCTGCGGAGGAACAATCTTACGGAGAGCAGCTGAATGATAACTCGACTCAAAGGCTGGGCAGCAGAGCTCTGCTCCATCGTCCCTCTTTAAGAGGTGCTACTGAATCTCCTGCTTCCTAAAGTGGACTATTCAGAAGCCACTGAGCAGTTAAAAAATAAAGTTATTCACTGCTAAAATAAAAATATTGGAGCTAGTAGGCCATATTTATACTTTTTTTGCGCCGCATTTGTGCCGTTTTTTGACGCAAAATCGGCGCAAACTTTCAAAATACAATTGTATTTTGTACGTTTGCGCCGTTTTTGCGTCAGAAAACGATGCAAATGCGGTGCTTAAAAAGTATAAATATGGGCCTAGGTTTCAATTAAGTTAACATATTTAGGATGTTTTCTTGGAATGGAAATGTGAAGAGGAATTGTGTGATTATTAATTTTATAACTCCCATATTTTTGATCCTTACATTTACTAAGCTTAGTGAGGTTTTTAATATTCAATTGCAAATTAAAGCTGTACTTCTAGCTTACCTTACAGAGCAAAAGGTTTTAGAGACTGGTCTACGATTGTCAATCACACGTTTATGTCCCACAAAAAGCCCTTGCTGCTTCTCAAATAGATGTACCTCCTGGTCAGCGTCTGTTCACCCGCCACCTGTTTGTTGCCTCTGCTGCGAGCGAACTGAGTGTCTGTCTGACTCTCAGTTCGAGGCCCAACTCCACCTGCAGGTTCCCGCCTGCACCTCATCCCTGGTGACCATCTGCATGTAAGTATCTTGCTGTTTGTCTTTACTCCTGCTTTTACTTCTGCTTTTTACATCTGATTATTTTTCTGTCATTTTTATTTCATTTTGCTTTTCTTTCTTTCTTGTCTCTTTCTGTCTCCCTGTGTTTTCCTGCACCACTGCTGCCCCTGCAGCCCCGCCTCCTCTCTCCATGTGAGTTACTTTCTCGCCCTCCCGCCTCCCAGCTGACCGGACCCCCCCACCTCCCTCCCCTTCTTAATAGTGGCCGCACCAATGGCGTGCTAAAGGCAAGCCCATCTGCATCCTTCCATGCCTGGACTACGCCCAGCGCCACAATCCCAGGCCCTCCGACCTTCTATCGCCACAACGCAAAGACCCTCCACACGCTGAACACAGGACGATCCGCCGCTGGCCGTCTCTCATCACCTAGGGACACCGAAGGACCATTCTCCTGCCTCCACTGCCATTGCACTCTCACCCTGCACGAAACACCGGACCCTCTCACCGCTGAACCATCGAACACCAACCTGGAGCGTCTCAGCTGCATCCTCCTCAATGTTCACTCCCTCCACAAACATGCCGTAGAACTCTGGGACCTATTGGACTCCACCTGCACGGACATCGCCTTCCTCACTGAAACTTGGACAAACCCAGCATCTGCACCGGACATCGCCATCGCCATCACCATCTCCAGTGGCTACAAACTGCTCCGCAAAGACCAGCCTTCTCACACAGGCGGCGCCTGGCCATCATACACAAATACTCCCTCTGCTTGACAACCAACACAGAAGAATGCTCCCTTCCTCATGGAACACCTCCACCTCCAGATACACGTCACGCCCAAGTCATCCTTCCATGGCACCCTCATCTACAGGCCACCTGGCCCTCGTCCAGACTTCAGCGACTCCATCGCCGACATAATTTCTCCTCACACTCTTGCCTCCTCGACCTACTTCCTCCTTGCGACTTAAACTACCACATTGACAGCAGCTACAACACCAATACACCTTCCATGCTTGACAACCTCACCACAATAGGACTAAAGCAACTGGTCACCTTACCAACACTCATCGCAGGACACATGCTCAACACCATCTTTTTCACCAGCAACAGCACCATCGACAACACCTCCACACTTCATTGAACCGCAGCAAAGAGCTGGAATATCCTGCCACTGCACCTCAGGCAGTCACCGTAGCTACCCCAATTCTGGAAGGACCTGAAAACCTGGCTCTTTAACTGAAGCTCAGAGGACAATCCCCTTAGCGCCTAGAGACTCTTATAGGTGAGTAGTTGTGCTTTACAAACTCTGATGATTGACTCTACTGGAGTGTCTGACAGAGAATGATTGACTACCTACATCTGATGACTTCTGAGCACAATTGTGTAGTCTGAATGTAGTACACAAGGTGTTTGCAATGTAGTGACTGCTGATGTTTCCCAGAATGTTGTTAACGATGATTATTTGTCTGCGCAGTCTCCCTTACCTGAATCCAATTCAGGTAATGTTAGCACTTTTATGCTAAAGGATTTTAGCAACAGGAAGAATTCATTTACTTGTGTAGAGTTTATTTCCTGAAATATTGCAGGTTTGTGCACCAAGGTGGATGTGCTCTGGATTAAGTTCATTCGATAATTTAAAATTGTTCTTCCTCAAAAGACTTTGGCCACCAGAGGTTTCTTTTCGTTTGCTGTTCATGCTACTCCAACCCTGAGGAGCAGGCCCAAAGTGGGGCCTATTAATAATACTCTCACGCCACTTCATTGTAAGGTTCACACCCATAACATTTAGTCCTGGCCCACTGATATACCTCTTCAAAACAATTGTTGTCCAGAGATTTTCATTTTTGATTTGTATTTTTGTATGCTTGAAGAAGCAATTTAACTTGGGTAGACATTGCTAATCCGGGCCGATATTTTCTGGATTACATTTTTCAAAATGGCAGATGTGTTGCAATGATGATGTGATATTTCATGAACCATGAGACCTATATACTTCATTTTGGTGTCAAAACATAGGCTTTGGGGATCATGTAAACTTATAGAGACAGAAAATAACTCCTCAGAGCAACCCTTCTGCCATTTTCCAAAATGACAGCTCTATAATGTTTTTTAGCCATCATATTGGTAATTTATTTTAATATTGTTTTTGTTTCAGGTGTTCTGTTGATTCAAAATTTTAAACATGAACAAAGCAGATGGCCGCAGAGGATCTTTACCTTCTGATGGAGTGTTGCTAACTACAAAATCTGAGGACTCCTTCAACAAAGATAAATGTGTCATATGCCAAACTAATCTGAAAGAAAAGCTGACATAAACTGCGGCTGTACAGAGGTGAGTTTGAGGTGTTTCAGAAATACTTCAAGAGGAAGTTCACAAAAGACTGAAACTGATGGGTAAAGAGGATCAAATATTTTATCATTGTAACAACTACAAGTAGCATACAATGGAAAAACACCTGGAAACAAATTATCAAAAAATAGCAGAAACTAGTGAATCACAACAAGAACCTGAGTCTTCTGAGAAAGCGACGACAACCAAACCCAATGCCCATCCACTTGGAAGATCGGTGGCTACCTCTTGCCCACTTTCAACAACTGATCAGAAACCAGAGAATTTTCAATATGCTATCTGTGGTTTAGCCAGCACAAAGGCCAAAGGGATTGACGAAAGAACACAGTACAGATTATGTGAGTTTCAAAGGGCAAACATGTTTTTATCAGCAGCTAGTTTCTTCCAAGATTAAGTTTTCAGCTGAGTAGCTGATCTAAACAGCGAGGTGAATGTATTTGCAGCAGATTTGTATGCCCACCCGAACTGCATGCATGCATACATTCGAAAATATGAATGTACAGTGAGCTCCCAGCAACAACGTAACCGCCAGCCTTCACATTTGAAAAAGCAAATGAAGTTTTAAAGCCACTTTTGAGTGCTGCCTACTGTTTCACTCTCATTGAGATCAGAGAAATAATGGTCAACATTGATGAAACTGTATTGATTCCTAATAATGAAATTAAGATTTTTCTGGTGAGAAAGTCCAATGACAGAATTTGCTTTTGTCAGTCTAACAAAAACAATGAGCCACTTATGCTGCTCTCAGCTGATTTGACTTCTGAAGGTCTTGCTCCCAAAATAAGATCACAGGATAGAGTAAAGTCATCAGGAACCATTTTAAGAAACATCCTGAAAGATTTAGATTTTGGACTTAATGGCACATTTTGTGATGCCCCAGAGCTACGTAAATCATGGAAGTCAACAAGAAAGCCTGATGATGTCTTAACATTTTTACATCATTGTTTAATATCAGCAAAGCAAAACTGTTACAAACTAAAGTTCTTGAGTTCAGAACAGAAGCCAACAACATTGATGATGGCTTTAAAAATATCAGCAAAGAAGTGGAAGACAATCCCATGAACTGTGCAAATGTACTGTCTTTTTCAAATCATGTTGCATGAATTACATCAAGGCAAAAAAAAAAAACTCTGATACACATGATGACTGCCCACGCAATCTGTGACAGGTGCAAGCAAGCAAAATAACTGATGGACTAAACCCAGATCTGCGACTGGAGGTGAATGTTTGATTTGTTCTGCATTCCGTCCATCATCTGTTGTTTTTGCATTTGTCACCTTAAGTGGGAAGGGTATGCCCAGAAGTGGGTCCAGTGATTGCTATGCCACCAGTTTCAAGCTAGCCTGGCTGGTGAAGGGTGATACCCTGAAACCGGTACTAGGATGTTTGTTTCTGGTCCAGAGAGGACCTAGACTGGTAGTTCGGGCTGGACTGTTCCCATGGGGAACAGGGTCAAGGCTGATTTGCATATGGCTGGGTCCAAACTGGAATGGCATGGCAAGCAAAAAAACTGATGGATTAAATACAGATCTGTGGCTTGGGGTGAATGTTTGATTTTTTCGGCATTCCTTCCATCATCTGTTGTTTTTATAAATGTCACTGTGCCATTTTTTCAGGTCTCCCTGCATCAGAATGACCCCTTGCATACATTATGCTTGGTGCAGGCATAATGCGGCGCAAGGGTTTACAAAGTGGCGCAATGCAAGCATTGCACCACTTTGTGAATACGGCACAGGAGGAAGGCCTCCTTCACGCCACCTTAGCGTAAAAAAACGGACTCTAGGGCAGCAAAAGGTGACGCTAGGGGCTTGTAAATATGCCCCTAAATATCTTATCACATGGCAGTAACTTTCTTACAAAGGAGCAATCCATTATGGCGGATTGCTGTATTTCATTACTTTACAAGAATACACAGAATAGAGTATTGAAAAAGGGATGAGATGCCCAATACCTCAAAATGTCCCCTAAAGCTTTCACACTCAAAGAAGTTCAGGCTGCACTACATCAATGGAGTGGAAGAACACCTAAGAGCATGAAGCCAGCAGTGGCGGCCAGCAGCTTTAGAAATGAGGGGATCAGGCGGGAAGCACACACACACACACACACGCATTCTTTCACACACACACACACAAGCATGCACACACATCCATTAACAACACTCATAACATTCAAACATGCACGCACGCACGAAACATTCATTTTCAGACATCACACACACACACTCATTCTTTCACACACGTACGCACATCCATTAACACTCATAACATTCAAACATGCACGCACGCACCAAACATTCATTTTAAAAGATCACACACACTCATTCTTTCACACACACGCACGCACATCCATTAACAACACTAATAACATTCAAACATGCGGCACGCACCAAACATTCATTTTAAAACATCACACACTTACCTTCAGCCTCAGAGGTCTCAGGAGGTTTGGGACTGCTGCCTTCATCACAGAATGGGATGGGGTCAATGAGACTGCTGACCCTGCCCCACTCTGTGATGAAGTGTCACTGATTGACACTCGCCCTGGGCGCTTCAGGGCTTGAACCTGAAGTGCCCAGGTCAAAGTCAATGGGTGACGCTTTCCTCGTCACCCAGGGGTGCCCAGGTCAAAGTCAATGGGTGACGCTTTCCTCGTCACCCAGGGGAGGGCCTCGAGGAATGTTTGCTGAGCCGAGGAGGTCACAAGTGTAGGAGCTGTGACCTCCTCAGCCCAGCAAAGTTCAGCTCAGGCAGCCAGGAGTCGGCACAAATCGCGCATGTCTGCTCCTGGCGTCCTGACCTGAACATGAAGAGTATCTGTCAGGGTGACCTTTGTTCAGCCTGACAGACACTCTTAATGAGGGGCAAAAGGTAGGGGGGCGTGGCCCCTCCGCCCTAAAGGACGGGCCGCGCCTGGAAGCCAGGCACTCCCAGTTGTTCTATGTTTACAAATAAATAAAACTATGTAAATTAACATTTTTTAAGTGTTCCATGTGTTCATATAATGTTTAGCTCAAAATGTGTTCCTCAAATAGCTGACTTTCCATAGTTGTTGCCAATTAAACAAAACGAAACCTGCTGCTGTTCCGTGTGTTGCTCTGTGTATTCGTGTCTGCCCTCTGTGCCTCTGTATCTTTAGCACTAATAGGTCAAAATGATCCATACATAAGCGCAGAAAGTACATTAAGGGCCCCGGGTCCTAAAAAACTTTAAAAATGAAGAATCTGGACTAGTCCTACTTAAGGTGGAGGCAGTATTTTAGGTTTTCACTGAAAGTCAAAATAGACTCAATCTATCCCAATGTACAATACGGCTTAACCGTGAAAGAACACGTGGAGAGGCAAATAGGGCTTAGTATTCTTGAGAGGCCTGTCAGGGCCTAGAATCACTAATTCCAACGAGGGTCGTTTACCATGTAGGAAACTGAGAGTCACATAAAACTTATTAGCATCCAGATACTGATCAAATCTAAATGCCAGTGTAAGAATGATAAACCAAACAGTACATGGAATTCAGACTAATGAATGGGGCCAAATATTGCTATACAGTATATTTGAAAGGGTGACCTCATGGATCACCACATGAGAGATGGTCACAAGTAGGTGACAATGCAAAGTTGTATATCTTGAGTAGGGTTGTTGAGTGCATTGCCTGCTGTCGAAAACCTGATACAGGAGTGAGGCAACTCATAATCCACACAATATAGACAATGGAGGCTTGTTATTTGTCAGTGGTTAGAATTTAAATCCAGAAAAACAGTAGTCAATTTTCTATCAGGTAGTCAAGTAAGAAACCAAACAAAACTCTATACAAGAACTAGGGCCCTCATTACGAGGCTTGCGGTCATGAGACCTCCAGCCTCTCCGTGTGATCCTACCACTGCAAAGCCAACAGTAAGGACTGCCACAACTCCGACTGGCCCGCCAGTGCGGTCGCACTGCTGCGGCCGGCGCTGAGCACCTCGAATCCGGTGGCAAGCCCGGTATTATGAGGCTGCAAACTGCCAGGCTTTCCATAGCGGTCACCCCCCCACAAAAACCCTGGCGGTCACGCACCAGGCGACAGGAATCTTCATTCCTGTCGCCGGCACACACATACACACATGTCTGCACACATGCACGCATCCCCCCACCAGTCCACACACCCACACACACACCCACTCACTCCCATTCATCAACACAGACACCCCCATTCACATGCACATACATGCACTCATTCAGCACCCCCCTCCACAAACATGCACACACGCAGCCAAACACACAGACCCCCTCCCACCTCCCTTTGGATGCCCACTTACCTCCTCAGTCGAGGGGGACGTCTGGGAGGGGATGGGTCCTGGTGGTCTTCCCTCGCCGCTACCACCATGTCAGCAGGACTCCGCAAGCCGTATTATGGATTGTAATACGGCAGGCGGGGTCCTGCTGGTGTGGCGGTCCCAGCGAGGGACCCGCCTCTGCAGCGCCGTCCGCCAGCACAAATGCTGGCTGCTTTCTGCCTTAATGATGCCGGAAAGCATCCAGCACTTGTAATATGGCGGTCTGCTGACCGCCAGCACTGGCGGTCGTCTGGCGGGTTGGGCTTTGGCGGTCAGGGAAATTGACAGTCAAAGTCCAAATGAGGGCCCCAGTTTTTAACCACAAACAATTCTAATTTGTGGTAAGAATATTTTCAGTCAAATATCATTGGAATTATCTTGAGGGATGGTTGAAAGGGCAAATGAAAGGCAGGATTACAGACTGATGTCAATAAAGAAGGACAAATTAATAGCACCAGATGCAACTGCCAAAGAATAAAAATTAAGCCAAATGTACTTTTAAGACGGGAACAATGTAGAACCAAACCTGAAATGTGTTCTGTTAGAAGTTCTAACTTCATGGTGGTGAATATGTTGACGAGACCTGCATAAATGGGATGGAATCGAATGACACTGCATAAGAGGCAATAGTAAACATGCACTGGCAAAGCCAAAAGGTTTTGCCTTTTTTTTCTTTCTATCTAACTGGATTCCAAAATATTAGAAAAATGTTATAATAATGTTTGTTTTAAATTTAATAAACCATTAATAGTTGTTTATGTTGTGATGTATGTTGAATTAATAAACAACTATTAAGGGTTTTTCAAATTAAAAAAAACCATTATCATAACATTTTTCAAATATTTTGTAATCTAGTTAGATAGAAAGAAGAAACAATGGTGAAACCTATTGGTATGATGGCATGCGGCGAAAAAGAAAGAAGACGGCAGTGAAGAAAGAAGACAAAAACCGCAGAAGACAGCATGCAGTGAAGAAGAAAGAAGACAGCAATAAAGAAACAAGACAGAAGATAGCCTGCGGTGAAGAAGAAAGAAGAAATCAATGAAGAAAGAAGACAGATAAACAGCATGTGGTAAAGAAGAAAGAAGACTGCATGCAGTGAAGAAGAAAGAAGACAGCGAAGAAAGAAGACAGAAGATGGCATGCGGTGAAGACGAAAGAAGAAAGCGAAGAAAGAAGACGGCATGCACTGAGGAAGAAAGAAGATGGCAGCAAAGAAAGATGACAAGAGAAGACAGCATGAGGAGAAGAAGAAAGAGATGGCAGTGAAGAAAAAAGACGGCATGCTGTGAAGCAGAAAAAAGACAGCAGTGATGAAAACAACACAAATGCTGAGTTTGTGAATATTGATTCTCAGAATGAGTATTTCCTATCTAGATGTGTAAATCCTTGCTTTTCTACTCAAAGATGTCTCCTGCGGGAATAGTAAACTTTGAATCATGCCCCAGGTTAGAGCACCTGGCATTGAATCTTCCACGCAGTATCAACAGATACTTTCCATTTTTGACGTCCCAGGAAGGAGATAATTGCCTCCTCAGGTGCTTCCCCTACTGGCTGCACATTAGCACTTGAGGCACTGGCCGTGTTCCCCCATCTGTGGTTCAGCTCTGCAGGGCTATCAGTGATCATGTGTGGCCATGGCGGATTGCACACCATTGTACTCCTAATTGATTGGTGCTCTGACATGAGCTGGAGAAACACATTTGTCTCTCCTGTTTAACTTCTTCAGATATGGCCAAAAACATATTTAACATATTTCAGTATATGTATTTCCTTTTGTCTGTCTCCCTTTTGCTCTCATTTCCCAGCTACCTCAAAGTAGTGTTCAAAAGTCTCTTTCTTATCCTGGTTCTCCAGCGTTGACTTGTTTTTGGCTACCTTCCGGGCTCAGGTACACTCTAACTCTGCCACCTTCATTTGTCTCCCTTCTGCTCTCAACCCTCCTTAGAGTCTTTCAGGGTCTACTCACAGGCTTTCCCTTCTGGTGTTCATTCCTCACTAATCCTTCTAAACTTCTTCCTTCAGGAGTATCCCGGCAAGTCTGGCTGTCACTCGTAAATGCGATCACCGAGTTGTGCGAACTAGAAGTCTGACCAAAGGAGCCATCAGTACACATTACAGAGACACATGAATGGTCTCAAAAAGCTGCTTGCAGTGACCTCTGCTCAAGAACCATGTGGTTATTTATCCCAAGCACAAGCTGAATAAATGAAAATTATATATCAGAAATACAGAGCCCGCGCCCCAAAACCTTTAGCTGAGCTTTAACGAATGAATAAATAAATCATTTGGAGTTTTAATTCACTCAGGAATAAGGGACACCTTGTTGCTACGAAAAAGAGAGCAGCATAGGTACAAAGCAGATGTTAGAAATGGGGTCTTTGGTTGCCAGTCAAATTATCCCTTGTCCAAGCAAGGACCCTCACTCTAGTCAGGGTAAAGGAGAATCACCCTCAGCTAACCCCCACCCACCCCCTTCGTAGCTTGGCATGAGCAGTGGGCTTAACTTCAGAGCGTTAGGTGTAAAGTATTTGTAATAACATACACAGTAACTTAATCAAAACACTACAAAATGACACAACACAGGGTTAGAAAAATAGAAAATATTTATCTAAACAAAACAAGACCAAAACGACAAAAATCCACAACACACAAGTGAAGTTATTACTTAAAAACTAAAAAGAGTCTTCAAGTAGTTTTAAATACAACTCTAACGCTGTTAGTGTGAAAATGTACCTGGGTGCATCAAAAATGACCCCGCACGGGTGAGTGTGCATCAAAAAGGGTTTGCGATGCGTTGATTTCACTCACGAGCGAGACCTTGCGTCGTTACTCCTTCAGTCGAGTCGGCGTGCCTCATTTCCTCTCTACACAGGAGAGCGATGCGTTGATTCAAACTGCACTCTCTGGTCCGGGCAGGACTTACGTCATTTTTGAACGCCCAGCGATGTTTGCTTCGGAAATCCTGCCGCACGATGATCCGAAAACCATGCAGCGCAGGTTGCGATCTCTCCTGCTTCCGTCAGCGATGTTGCACATTGTTTCTCCAGCCAAGGGAGTCGATCTTCCGGTTGTGTTGCAGGCGAGTGCAGATTTTCAGCTGCGAAGCCAGCGGCACATCAACATTTCAACCGCAGATCAGAGTTGCATCGATCTTTTCCCAGGCAAGGCCACAGACACACAGCAGGGGGTTGGAGACTGCATTGTGTGAGGGCAGGCACAACCCTTTCAGGTGTGAGTGACGATTCCTCCTCTCCCTCCTAGCACAGATTCGGAAATGCAGACTACACCCCAGCTCCCTTTGTGTCACTGTCTAATGAGAGGTGCAACCAGCCTAACTGTCAAACTGACCCAGACAGGGAATCCACAAACAGGTAGAGTCATAGGAATGGTTTAAGCAAGAAAATTCTCACTTTCTAAAAGTGGCACTTACAAACACACAATCTTAAAATCAACTTTACTAAAAGATGTATTTTTAAATTGTAAGATCAGAGGCCCTAAACTCCAAATGTCTATCCGCTCCCAAAGGGAATCTACACTTTAATCATATTTAAAGGTAGCCCCCATGTTAACCTATGAGAGGGACAGGCCTTGCAACAGTGAAAAACGAATTTAGCAGTATTTCACTGTCAGGACATATAAAACACATTACTATATGTCCTACCTTAACCGTTCACTGCACCCTGCCCTTGGGACTACCTAGGGCCTACCTTAAGGGTGCCTTACATGTAAGAAAAGGGAAGGTTTGGGCCTGGCAAGTGGGTACACTTGCCTAGTCGAATTTACAGTTTAAAACTGCACAACCAGACACTGCAGTGGCAGGTCTGAGCCATGTTAACAGAGCTACTAATGTGGGTGGCACAACTAGTGCTGCAGGCCCACTAGTAGCATTTGATTTACAGGCCCTGGGCACCTCTAGTGCACTGTACTAGGGACTTCCTAGTAAATCAAATATGCCAATCAGTATTGAAAGAGAGTGCTTGCCTGCTGCGAGCGAACTGAGTGTCTGTCTGACTCTCAGTTCGAGGCCCAACTCCACCTGCAGGTTCCCGCCTGCACCTCATCCCTGGTGACCATCTGCATGTAAGTATCTTGCTGTTTGTCTTTACTCCTGCTTTTACTTCTGCTTTTTACATCTGATTATTTTTCTGTCATTTTTATTTCATTTTGCTTTTCTTTCTTTCTTGTCTCTTTCTGTCTCCCTGTGTTTTCCTGCACCACTGCTGCCCCTGCAGCCCCGCCTCCTCTCTCCATGTGAGTTACTTTCTCGCCCTCCCGCCTCCCAGCTGACCGGACCCCCCCACCTCCCTCCCCTTCTTAATAGTGGCCGCACCAATGGCGTGCTAAAGGCAAGCCCATCTGCATCCTTCCATGCCTGGACTACGCCCAGCGCCACAATCCCAGGCCCTCCGACCTTCTATCGCCACAACGCAAAGACCCTCCACACGCTGAACACAGGACGATCCGCCGCTGGCCGTCTCTCATCACCTAGGGACACCGAAGGACCATTCTCCTGCCTCCACTGCCATTGCACTCTCACCCTGCACGAAACACCGGACCCTCTCACCGCTGAACCATCGAACACCAACCTGGAGCGTCTCAGCTGCATCCTCCTCAATGTTCACTCCCTCCACAAACATGCCGTAGAACTCTGGGACCTATTGGACTCCACCTGCACGGACATCGCCTTCCTCACTGAAACTTGGACAAACCCAGCATCTGCACCGGACATCGCCATCGCCATCACCATCTCCAGTGGCTACAAACTGCTCCGCAAAGACCAGCCTTCTCACACAGGCGGCGCCTGGCCATCATACACAAATACTCCCTCTGCTTGACAACCAACACAGAAGAATGCTCCCTTCCTCATGGAACACCTCCACCTCCAGATACACGTCACGCCCAAGTCATCCTTCCATGGCACCCTCATCTACAGGCCACCTGGCCCTCGTCCAGACTTCAGCGACTCCATCGCCGACATAATTTCTCCTCACACTCTTGCCTCCTCGACCTACTTCCTCCTTGCGACTTAAACTACCACATTGACAGCAGCTACAACACCAATACACCTTCCATGCTTGACAACCTCACCACAATAGGACTAAAGCAACTGGTCACCTTACCAACACTCATCGCAGGACACATGCTCAACACCATCTTTTTCACCAGCAACAGCACCATCGACAACACCTCCACACTTCATTGAACCGCAGCAAAGAGCTGGAATATCCTGCCACTGCACCTCAGGCAGTCACCGTAGCTACCCCAATTCTGGAAGGACCTGAAAACCTGGCTCTTTAACTGAAGCTCAGAGGACAATCCCCTTAGCGCCTAGAGACTCTTATAGGTGAGTAGTTGTGCTTTACAAACTCTGATGATTGACTCTACTGGAGTGTCTGACAGAGAATGATTGACTACCTACATCTGATGACTTCTGAGCACAATTGTGTAGTCTGAATGTAGTACACAAGGTGTTTGCAATGTAGTGACTGCTGATGTTTCCCAGAATGTTGTTAACGATGATTATTTGTCTGCGCAGTCTCCCTTACCTGAATCCAATTCAGGTAATGTTAGCACTTTTATGCTAAAGGATTTTAGCAACAGGAAGAATTCATTTACTTGTGTAGAGTTTATTTCCTGAAATATTGCAGGTTTGTGCACCAAGGTGGATGTGCTCTGGATTAAGTTCATTCGATAATTTAAAATTGTTCTTCCTCAAAAGACTTTGGCCACCAGAGGTTTCTTTTCGTTTGCTGTTCATGCTACTCCAACCCTGAGGAGCAGGCCCAAAGTGGGGCCTATTAATAATACTCTCACGCCACTTCATTGTAAGGTTCACACCCATAACATTTAGTCCTGGCCCACTGATATACCTCTTCAAAACAATTGTTGTCCAGAGATTTTCATTTTTGATTTGTATTTTTGTATGCTTGAAGAAGCAATTTAACTTGGGTAGACATTGCTAATCCGGGCCGATATTTTCTGGATTACATTTTTCAAAATGGCAGATGTGTTGCAATGATGATGTGATATTTCATGAACCATGAGACCTATATACTTCATTTTGGTGTCAAAACATAGGCTTTGGGGATCATGTAAACTTATAGAGACAGAAAATAACTCCTCAGAGCAACCCTTCTGCCATTTTCCAAAATGACAGCTCTATAATGTTTTTTAGCCATCATATTGGTAATTTATTTTAATATTGTTTTTGTTTCAGGTGTTCTGTTGATTCAAAATTTTAAACATGAACAAAGCAGATGGCCGCAGAGGATCTTTACCTTCTGATGGAGTGTTGCTAACTACAAAATCTGAGGACTCCTTCAACAAAGATAAATGTGTCATATGCCAAACTAATCTGAAAGAAAAGCTGACATAAACTGCGGCTGTACAGAGGTGAGTTTGAGGTGTTTCAGAAATACTTCAAGAGGAAGTTCACAAAAGACTGAAACTGATGGGTAAAGAGGATCAAATATTTTATCATTGTAACAACTACAAGTAGCATACAATGGAAAAACACCTGGAAACAAATTATCAAAAAATAGCAGAAACTAGTGAATCACAACAAGAACCTGAGTCTTCTGAGAAAGCGACGACAACCAAACCCAATGCCCATCCACTTGGAAGATCGGTGGCTACCTCTTGCCCACTTTCAACAACTGATCAGAAACCAGAGAATTTTCAATATGCTATCTGTGGTTTAGCCAGCACAAAGGCCAAAGGGATTGACGAAAGAACACAGTACAGATTATGTGAGTTTCAAAGGGCAAACATGTTTTTATCAGCAGCTAGTTTCTTCCAAGATGAAGTTTTCAGCTGAGTAGCTGATCTAAACAGCGAGGTGAATGTATTTGCAGCAGATTTGTATGCCCACCCGAACTGCATGCATGCATACATTCGAAAATATGAATGTACAGTGAGCTCCCAGCAACAACGTAACCGCCAGCCTTCACATTTGAAAAAGCAAATGAAGTTTTAAAGCCACTTTTGAGTGCTGCCTACTGTTTCACTCTCATTGAGATCAGAGAAATAATGGTCAACATTGATGAAACTGTATTGATTCCTAATAATGAAATTAAGATTTTTCTGGTGAGAAAGTCCAATGACAGAATTTGCTTTTGTCAGTCTAACAAAAACAATGAGCCACTTATGCTGCTCTCAGCTGATTTGACTTCTGAAGGTCTTGCTCCCAAAATAAGATCACAGGATAGAGTAAAGTCATCAGGAACCATTTTAAGAAACATCCTGAAAGATTTAGATTTTGGACTTAATGGCACATTTTGTGATGCCCCAGAGCTACGTAAATCATGGAAGTCAACAAGAAAGCCTGATGATGTCTTAACATTTTTACATCATTGTTTAATATCAGCAAAGCAAAACTGTTACAAACTAAAGTTCTTGAGTTCAGAACAGAAGCCAACAACATTGATGATGGCTTTAAAAATATCAGCAAAGAAGTGGAAGACAATCCCATGAACTGTGCAAATGTACTGTCTTTTTCAAATCATGTTGCATGAATTACATCAAGGCAAAAAAAAAAAACTCTGATACACATGATGACTGCCCACGCAATCTGTGACAGGTGCAAGCAAGCAAAATAACTGATGGACTAAACCCAGATCTGCGACTGGAGGTGAATGTTTGATTTGTTCTGCATTCCGTCCATCATCTGTTGTTTTTGCATTTGTCACCTTAAGTGGGAAGGGTATGCCCAGAAGTGGGTCCAGTGATTGCTATGCCACCAGTTTCAAGCTAGCCTGGCTGGTGAAGGGTGATACCCTGAAACCGGTACTAGGATGTTTGTTTCTGGTCCAGAGAGGACCTAGACTGGTAGTTCGGGCTGGACTGTTCCCATGGGGAACAGGGTCAAGGCTGATTTGCATATGGCTGGGTCCAAACTGGAATGGCATGGCAAGCAAAAAAACTGATGGATTAAATACAGATCTGTGGCTTGGGGTGAATGTTTGATTTTTTCGGCATTCCTTCCATCATCTGTTGTTTTTATAAATGTCACTGTGCCATTTTTTCAGGTCTCCCTGCATCAGAATGACCCCTTGCATACATTATGCTTGGTGCAGGCATAATGCGGCGCAAGGGTTTACAAAGTGGCGCAATGCAAGCATTGCACCACTTTGTGAATACGGCACAGGAGGAAGGCCTCCTTCACGCCACCTTAGCGTAAAAAAACGGACTCTAGGGCAGCAAAAGGTGACGCTAGGGGCTTGTAAATATGCCCCTAAATATCTTATCACATGGCAGTAACTTTCTTACAAAGGAGCAATCCATTATGGCGGATTGCTGTATTTCATTACTTTACAAGAATACACAGAATAGAGTATTGAAAAAGGGATGAGATGCCCAATACCTCAAAATGTCCCCTAAAGCTTTCACACTCAAAGAAGTTCAGGCTGCACTACATCAATGGAGTGGAAGAACACCTAAGAGCATGAAGCCAGCAGTGGCGGCCAGCAGCTTTAGAAATGAGGGGATCAGGCGGGAAGCACACACACACACACACACGCATTCTTTCACACACACACACACAAGCATGCACACACATCCATTAACAACACTCATAACATTCAAACATGCACGCACGCACGAAACATTCATTTTCAGACATCACACACACACACACACACACTCATTCTTTCACACACGTACGCACATCCATTAACACTCATAACATTCAAACATGCACGCACGCACCAAACATTCATTTTAAAAGATCACACACACTCATTCTTTCACACACACGCACGCACATCCATTAACAACACTAATAACATTCAAACATGCGGCACGCACCAAACATTCATTTTAAAACATCACACACTTACCTTCAGCCTCAGAGGTCTCAGGAGGTTTGGGACTGCTGCCTTCATCACAGAATGGGATGGGGTCAATGAGACTGCTGACCCTGCCCCACTCTGTGATGAAGTGTCACTGATTGACACTCGCCCTGGGCGCTTCAGGGCTTGAACCTGAAGTGCCCAGGTCAAAGTCAATGGGTGACGCTTTCCTCGTCACCCAGGGGTGCCCAGGTCAAAGTCAATGGGTGACGCTTTCCTCGTCACCCAGGGGAGGGCCTCGAGGAATGTTTGCTGAGCCGAGGAGGTCACAAGTGTAGGAGCTGTGACCTCCTCAGCCCAGCAAAGTTCAGCTCAGGCAGCCAGGAGTCGGCACAAATCGCGCATGTCTGCTCCTGGCGTCCTGACCTGAACATGAAGAGTATCTGTCAGGGTGACCTTTGTTCAGCCTGACAGACACTCTTAATGAGGGGCAAAAGGTAGGGGGGCGTGGCCCCTCCGCCCTAAAGGACGGGCCGCGCCTGGAAGCCAGGCACTCCCAGTTGTTCTATGTTTACAAATAAATAAAACTATGTAAATTAACATTTTTTAAGTGTTCCATGTGTTCATATAATGTTTAGCTCAAAATGTGTTCCTCAAATAGCTGACTTTCCATAGTTGTTGCCAATTAAACAAAACGAAACCTGCTGCTGTTCCGTGTGTTGCTCTGTGCATTCGTGTCTGCCCTCTGTGCCTCTGTATCTTTAGCACTAATAGGTCAAAATGATCCATACATAAGCGCAGAAAGTACATTAAGGGCCCCGGGTCCTAAAAAACTTTAAAAATGAAGAATCTGGACTAGTCCTACTTAAGGTGGAGGCAGTATTTTAGGTTTTCACTGAAAGTCAAAATAGACTCAATCTATCCCAATGTACAATACGGCTTAACCGTGAAAGAACACGTGGAGAGGCAAATAGGGCTTAGTATTCTTGAGAGGCCTGTCAGGGCCTAGAATCACTAATTCCAACGAGGGTCGTTTACCATGTAGGAAACTGAGAGTCACATAAAACTTATTAGCATCCAGATACTGATCAAATCTAAATGCCAGTGTAAGAATGATAAACCAAACAGTACATGGAATTCAGACTAATGAATGGGGCCAAATATTGCTATACAGTATATTTGAAAGGGTGACCTCATGGATCACCACATGAGAGATGGTCACAAGTAGGTGACAATGCAAAGTTGTATATCTTGAGTAGGGTTGTTGAGTGCATTGCCTGCTGTCGAAAACCTGATACAGGAGTGAGGCAACTCATAATCCACACAATATAGACAATGGAGGCTTGTTATTTGTCAGTGGTTAGAATTTAAATCCAGAAAAACAGTAGTCAATTTTCTATCAGGTAGTCAAGTAAGAAACCAAACAAAACTCTATACAAGAACTAGGGCCCTCATTACGAGGCTTGCGGTCATGAGACCTCCAGCCTCTCCGTGTGATCCTACCACTGCAAAGCCAACAGTAAGGACTGCCACAACTCCGACTGGCCCGCCAGTGCGGTCGCACTGCTGCGGCCGGCGCTGAGCACCTCGAATCCGGTGGCAAGCCCGGTATTATGAGGCTGCAAACTGCCAGGCTTTCCATAGCGGTCACCCCCCCACAAAAACCCTGGCGGTCACGCACCAGGCGACAGGAATCTTCATTCCTGTCGCCGGCACACACATACACACATGTCTGCACACATGCACGCATCCCCCCACCAGTCCACACACCCACACACACACCCACTCACTCCCATTCATCAACACAGACACCCCCATTCACATGCACATACATGCACTCATTCAGCACCCCCCTCCACAAACATGCACACACGCAGCCAAACACACAGACCCCCTCCCACCTCCCTTTGGATGCCCACTTACCTCCTCAGTCGAGGGGGACGTCTGGGAGGGGATGGGTCCTGGTGGTCTTCCCTCGCCGCTACCACCATGTCAGCAGGACTCCGCAAGCCGTATTATGGATTGTAATACGGCAGGCGGGGTCCTGCTGGTGTGGCGGTCCCAGCGAGGGACCCGCCTCTGCAGCGCCGTCCGCCAGCACAAATGCTGGCTGCTTTCTGCCTTAATGATGCCGGAAAGCATCCAGCACTTGTAATATGGCGGTCTGCTGACCGCCAGCACTGGCGGTCGTCTGGCGGGTTGGGCTTTGGCGGTCAGGGAAATTGACAGTCAAAGTCCAAATGAGGGCCCCAGTTTTTAACCACAAACAATTCTAATTTGTGGTAAGAATATTTTCAGTCAAATATCATTGGAATTATCTTGAGGGATGGTTGAAAGGGCAAATGAAAGGCAGGATTACAGACTGATGTCAATAAAGAAGGACAAATTAATAGCACCAGATGCAACTGCCAAAGAATAAAAATTAAGCCAAATGTACTTTTAAGACGGGAACAATGTAGAACCAAACCTGAAATGTGTTCTGTTAGAAGTTCTAACTTCATGGTGGTGAATATGTTGACGAGACCTGCATAAATGGGATGGAATCGAATGACACTGCATAAGAGGCAATAGTAAACATGCACTGGCAAAGCCAAAAGGTTTTGCCTTTTTTTTCTTTCTATCTAACTGGATTCCAAAATATTAGAAAAATGTTATAATAATGTTTGTTTTAAATTTAATAAACCATTAATAGTTGTTTATGTTGTGATGTATGTTGAATTAATAAACAACTATTAAGGGTTTTTCAAATTAAAAAAAACCATTATCATAACATTTTTCAAATATTTTGTAATCTAGTTAGATAGAAAGAAGAAACAATGGTGAAACCTATTGGTATGATGGCATGCGGCGAAAAAGAAAGAAGACGGCAGTGAAGAAAGAAGACAAAAACCGCAGAAGACAGCATGCAGTGAAGAAGAAAGAAGACAGCAATAAAGAAACAAGACAGAAGATAGCCTGCGGTGAAGAAGAAAGAAGAAATCAATGAAGAAAGAAGACAGATAAACAGCATGTGGTAAAGAAGAAAGAAGACTGCATGCAGTGAAGAAGAAAGAAGACAGCGAAGAAAGAAGACAGAAGATGGCATGCGGTGAAGACGAAAGAAGAAAGCGAAGAAAGAAGACGGCATGCACTGAGGAAGAAAGAAGATGGCAGCAAAGAAAGATGACAAGAGAAGACAGCATGAGGAGAAGAAGAAAGAGATGGCAGTGAAGAAAAAAGACGGCATGCTGTGAAGCAGAAAAAAGACAGCAGTGATGAAAACAACACAAATGCTGAGTTTGTGAATATTGATTCTCAGAATGAGTATTTCCTATCTAGATGTGTAAATCCTTGCTTTTCTACTCAAAGATGTCTCCTGCGGGAATAGTAAACTTTGAATCATGCCCCAGGTTAGAGCACCTGGCATTGAATCTTCCACGCAGTATCAACAGATACTTTCCATTTTTGACGTCCCAGGAAGGAGATAATTGCCTCCTCAGGTGCTTCCCCTACTGGCTGCACATTAGCACTTGAGGCACTGGCCGTGTTCCCCCATCTGTGGTTCAGCTCTGCAGGGCTATCAGTGATCATGTGTGGCCATGGCGGATTGCACACCATTGTACTCCTAATTGATTGGTGCTCTGACATGAGCTGGAGAAACACATTTGTCTCTCCTGTTTAACTTCTTCAGATATGGCCAAAAACATATTTAACATATTTCAGTATATGTATTTCCTTTTGTCTGTCTCCCTTTTGCTCTCATTTCCCAGCTACCTCAAAGTAGTGTTCAAAAGTCTCTTTCTTATCCTGGTTCTCCAGCGTTGACTTGTTTTTGGCTACCTTCCGGGCTCAGGTACACTCTAACTCTGCCACCTTCATTTGTCTCCCTTCTGCTCTCAACCCTCCTTAGAGTCTTTCAGGGTCTACTCACAGGCTTTCCCTTCTGGTGTTCATTCCTCACTAATCCTTCTAAACTTCTTCCTTCAGGAGTATCCCGGCAAGTCTGGCTGTCACTCGTAAATGCGATCACCGAGTTGTGCGAACTAGAAGTCTGACCAAAGGAGCCATCAGTACACATTACAGAGACACATGAATGGTCTCAAAAAGCTGCTTGCAGTGACCTCTGCTCAAGAACCATGTGGTTATTTATCCCAAGCACAAGCTGAATAAATGAAAATTATATATCAGAAATACAGAGCCCGCGCCCCAAAACCTTTAGCTGAGCTTTAACGAATGAATAAATAAATCATTTGGAGTTTTAATTCACTCAGGAATAAGGGACACCTTGTTGCTACGAAAAAGAGAGCAGCATAGGTACAAAGCAGATGTTAGAAATGGGGTCTTTGGTTGCCAGTCAAATTATCCCTTGTCCAAGCAAGGACCCTCACTCTAGTCAGGGTAAAGGAGAATCACCCTCAGCTAACCCCCACCCACCCCCTTCGTAGCTTGGCATGAGCAGTGGGCTTAACTTCAGAGCGTTAGGTGTAAAGTATTTGTAATAACATACACAGTAACTTAATCAAAACACTACAAAATGACACAACACAGGGTTAGAAAAATAGAAAATATTTATCTAAACAAAACAAGACCAAAACGACAAAAATCCACAACACACAAGTGAAGTTATTACTTAAAAACTAAAAAGAGTCTTCAAGTAGTTTTAAATACAACTCTAACGCTGTTAGTGTGAAAATGTACCTGGGTGCATCAAAAATGACCCCGCACGGGTGAGTGTGCATCAAAAAGGGTTTGCGATGCGTTGATTTCACTCACGAGCGAGACCTTGCGTCGTTACTCCTTCAGTCGAGTCGGCGTGCCTCATTTCCTCTCTACACAGGAGAGCGATGCGTTGATTCAAACTGCACTCTCTGGTCCGGGCAGGACTTACGTCATTTTTGAACGCCCAGCGATGTTTGCTTCGGAAATCCTGCCGCACGATGATCCGAAAACCATGCAGCGCAGGTTGCGATCTCTCCTGCTTCCGTCAGCGATGTTGCACATTGTTTCTCCAGCCAAGGGAGTCGATCTTCCGGTTGTGTTGCAGGCGAGTGCAGATTTTCAGCTGCGAAGCCAGCGGCACATCAACATTTCAACCGCAGATCAGAGTTGCATCGATCTTTTCCCAGGCAAGGCCACAGACACACAGCAGGGGGTTGGAGACTGCATTGTGTGAGGGCAGGCACAACCCTTTCAGGTGTGAGTGACGATTCCTCCTCTCCCTCCTAGCACAGATTCGGAAATGCAGACTACACCCCAGCTCCCTTTGTGTCACTGTCTAATGAGAGGTGCAACCAGCCTAACTGTCAAACTGACCCAGACAGGGAATCCACAAACAGGTAGAGTCATAGGAATGGTTTAAGCAAGAAAATTCTCACTTTCTAAAAGTGGCACTTACAAACACACAATCTTAAAATCAACTTTACTAAAAGATGTATTTTTAAATTGTAAGATCAGAGGCCCTAAACTCCAAATGTCTATCCGCTCCCAAAGGGAATCTACACTTTAATCATATTTAAAGGTAGCCCCCATGTTAACCTATGAGAGGGACAGGCCTTGCAACAGTGAAAAACGAATTTAGCAGTATTTCACTGTCAGGACATATAAAACACATTACTATATGTCCTACCTTAACCGTTCACTGCACCCTGCCCTTGGGACTACCTAGGGCCTACCTTAAGGGTGCCTTACATGTAAGAAAAGGGAAGGTTTGGGCCTGGCAAGTGGGTACACTTGCCTAGTCGAATTTACAGTTTAAAACTGCACAACCAGACACTGCAGTGGCAGGTCTGAGCCATGTTAACAGAGCTACTAATGTGGGTGGCACAACTAGTGCTGCAGGCCCACTAGTAGCATTTGATTTACAGGCCCTGGGCACCTCTAGTGCACTGTACTAGGGACTTCCTAGTAAATCAAATATGCCAATCAGTATTGAAAGAGAGTGCTTGCCTGCTGCGAGCGAACTGAGTGTCTGTCTGACTCTCAGTTCGAGGCCCAACTCCACCTGCAGGTTCCCGCCTGCACCTCATCCCTGGTGACCATCTGCATGTAAGTATCTTGCTGTTTGTCTTTACTCCTGCTTTTACTTCTGCTTTTTACATCTGATTATTTTTCTGTCATTTTTATTTCATTTTGCTTTTCTTTCTTTCTTGTCTCTTTCTGTCTCCCTGTGTTTTCCTGCACCACTGCTGCCCCTGCAGCCCCGCCTCCTCTCTCCATGTGAGTTACTTTCTCGCCCTCCCGCCTCCCAGCTGACCGGACCCCCCCACCTCCCTCCCCTTCTTAATAGTGGCCGCACCAATGGCGTGCTAAAGGCAAGCCCATCTGCATCCTTCCATGCCTGGACTACGCCCAGCGCCACAATCCCAGGCCCTCCGACCTTCTATCGCCACAACGCAAAGACCCTCCACACGCTGAACACAGGACGATCCGCCGCTGGCCGTCTCTCATCACCTAGGGACACCGAAGGACCATTCTCCTGCCTCCACTGCCATTGCACTCTCACCCTGCACGAAACACCGGACCCTCTCACCGCTGAACCATCGAACACCAACCTGGAGCGTCTCAGCTGCATCCTCCTCAATGTTCACTCCCTCCACAAACATGCCGTAGAACTCTGGGACCTATTGGACTCCACCTGCACGGACATCGCCTTCCTCACTGAAACTTGGACAAACCCAGCATCTGCACCGGACATCGCCATCGCCATCACCATCTCCAGTGGCTACAAACTGCTCCGCAAAGACCAGCCTTCTCACACAGGCGGCGCCTGGCCATCATACACAAATACTCCCTCTGCTTGACAACCAACACAGAAGAATGCTCCCTTCCTCATGGAACACCTCCACCTCCAGATACACGTCACGCCCAAGTCATCCTTCCATGGCACCCTCATCTACAGGCCACCTGGCCCTCGTCCAGACTTCAGCGACTCCATCGCCGACATAATTTCTCCTCACACTCTTGCCTCCTCGACCTACTTCCTCCTTGCGACTTAAACTACCACATTGACAGCAGCTACAACACCAATACACCTTCCATGCTTGACAACCTCACCACAATAGGACTAAAGCAACTGGTCACCTTACCAACACTCATCGCAGGACACATGCTCAACACCATCTTTTTCACCAGCAACAGCACCATCGACAACACCTCCACACTTCATTGAACCGCAGCAAAGAGCTGGAATATCCTGCCACTGCACCTCAGGCAGTCACCGTAGCTACCCCAATTCTGGAAGGACCTGAAAACCTGGCTCTTTAACTGAAGCTCAGAGGACAATCCCCTTAGCGCCTAGAGACTCTTATAGGTGAGTAGTTGTGCTTTACAAACTCTGATGATTGACTCTACTGGAGTGTCTGACAGAGAATGATTGACTACCTACATCTGATGACTTCTGAGCACAATTGTGTAGTCTGAATGTAGTACACAAGGTGTTTGCAATGTAGTGACTGCTGATGTTTCCCAGAATGTTGTTAACGATGATTATTTGTCTGCGCAGTCTCCCTTACCTGAATCCAATTCAGGTAATGTTAGCACTTTTATGCTAAAGGATTTTAGCAACAGGAAGAATTCATTTACTTGTGTAGAGTTTATTTCCTGAAATATTGCAGGTTTGTGCACCAAGGTGGATGTGCTCTGGATTAAGTTCATTCGATAATTTAAAATTGTTCTTCCTCAAAAGACTTTGGCCACCAGAGGTTTCTTTTCGTTTGCTGTTCATGCTACTCCAACCCTGAGGAGCAGGCCCAAAGTGGGGCCTATTAATAATACTCTCACGCCACTTCATTGTAAGGTTCACACCCATAACATTTAGTCCTGGCCCACTGATATACCTCTTCAAAACAATTGTTGTCCAGAGATTTTCATTTTTGATTTGTATTTTTGTATGCTTGAAGAAGCAATTTAACTTGGGTAGACATTGCTAATCCGGGCCGATATTTTCTGGATTACATTTTTCAAAATGGCAGATGTGTTGCAATGATGATGTGATATTTCATGAACCATGAGACCTATATACTTCATTTTGGTGTCAAAACATAGGCTTTGGGGATCATGTAAACTTATAGAGACAGAAAATAACTCCTCAGAGCAACCCTTCTGCCATTTTCCAAAATGACAGCTCTATAATGTTTTTTAGCCATCATATTGGTAATTTATTTTAATATTGTTTTTGTTTCAGGTGTTCTGTTGATTCAAAATTTTAAACATGAACAAAGCAGATGGCCGCAGAGGATCTTTACCTTCTGATGGAGTGTTGCTAACTACAAAATCTGAGGACTCCTTCAACAAAGATAAATGTGTCATATGCCAAACTAATCTGAAAGAAAAGCTGACATAAACTGCGGCTGTACAGAGGTGAGTTTGAGGTGTTTCAGAAATACTTCAAGAGGAAGTTCACAAAAGACTGAAACTGATGGGTAAAGAGGATCAAATATTTTATCATTGTAACAACTACAAGTAGCATACAATGGAAAAACACCTGGAAACAAATTATCAAAAAATAGCAGAAACTAGTGAATCACAACAAGAACCTGAGTCTTCTGAGAAAGCGACGACAACCAAACCCAATGCCCATCCACTTGGAAGATCGGTGGCTACCTCTTGCCCACTTTCAACAACTGATCAGAAACCAGAGAATTTTCAATATGCTATCTGTGGTTTAGCCAGCACAAAGGCCAAAGGGATTGACGAAAGAACACAGTACAGATTATGTGAGTTTCAAAGGGCAAACATGTTTTTATCAGCAGCTAGTTTCTTCCAAGATGAAGTTTTCAGCTGAGTAGCTGATCTAAACAGCGAGGTGAATGTATTTGCAGCAGATTTGTATGCCCACCCGAACTGCATGCATGCATACATTCGAAAATATGAATGTACAGTGAGCTCCCAGCAACAACGTAACCGCCAGCCTTCACATTTGAAAAAGCAAATGAAGTTTTAAAGCCACTTTTGAGTGCTGCCTACTGTTTCACTCTCATTGAGATCAGAGAAATAATGGTCAACATTGATGAAACTGTATTGATTCCTAATAATGAAATTAAGATTTTTCTGGTGAGAAAGTCCAATGACAGAATTTGCTTTTGTCAGTCTAACAAAAACAATGAGCCACTTATGCTGCTCTCAGCTGATTTGACTTCTGAAGGTCTTGCTCCCAAAATAAGATCACAGGATAGAGTAAAGTCATCAGGAACCATTTTAAGAAACATCCTGAAAGATTTAGATTTTGGACTTAATGGCACATTTTGTGATGCCCCAGAGCTACGTAAATCATGGAAGTCAACAAGAAAGCCTGATGATGTCTTAACATTTTTACATCATTGTTTAATATCAGCAAAGCAAAACTGTTACAAACTAAAGTTCTTGAGTTCAGAACAGAAGCCAACAACATTGATGATGGCTTTAAAAATATCAGCAAAGAAGTGGAAGACAATCCCATGAACTGTGCAAATGTACTGTCTTTTTCAAATCATGTTGCATGAATTACATCAAGGCAAAAAAAAAAAACTCTGATACACATGATGACTGCCCACGCAATCTGTGACAGGTGCAAGCAAGCAAAATAACTGATGGACTAAACCCAGATCTGCGACTGGAGGTGAATGTTTGATTTGTTCTGCATTCCGTCCATCATCTGTTGTTTTTGCATTTGTCACCTTAAGTGGGAAGGGTATGCCCAGAAGTGGGTCCAGTGATTGCTATGCCACCAGTTTCAAGCTAGCCTGGCTGGTGAAGGGTGATACCCTGAAACCGGTACTAGGATGTTTGTTTCTGGTCCAGAGAGGACCTAGACTGGTAGTTCGGGCTGGACTGTTCCCATGGGGAACAGGGTCAAGGCTGATTTGCATATGGCTGGGTCCAAACTGGAATGGCATGGCAAGCAAAAAAACTGATGGATTAAATACAGATCTGTGGCTTGGGGTGAATGTTTGATTTTTTCGGCATTCCTTCCATCATCTGTTGTTTTTATAAATGTCACTGTGCCATTTTTTCAGGTCTCCCTGCATCAGAATGACCCCTTGCATACATTATGCTTGGTGCAGGCATAATGCGGCGCAAGGGTTTACAAAGTGGCGCAATGCAAGCATTGCACCACTTTGTGAATACGGCACAGGAGGAAGGCCTCCTTCACGCCACCTTAGCGTAAAAAAACGGACTCTAGGGCAGCAAAAGGTGACGCTAGGGGCTTGTAAATATGCCCCTAAATATCTTATCACATGGCAGTAACTTTCTTACAAAGGAGCAATCCATTATGGCGGATTGCTGTATTTCATTACTTTACAAGAATACACAGAATAGAGTATTGAAAAAGGGATGAGATGCCCAATACCTCAAAATGTCCCCTAAAGCTTTCACACTCAAAGAAGTTCAGGCTGCACTACATCAATGGAGTGGAAGAACACCTAAGAGCATGAAGCCAGCAGTGGCGGCCAGCAGCTTTAGAAATGAGGGGATCAGGCGGGAAGCACACACACACACACACACGCATTCTTTCACACACACACACACAAGCATGCACACACATCCATTAACAACACTCATAACATTCAAACATGCACGCACGCACGAAACATTCATTTTCAGACATCACACACACACACACACACTCATTCTTTCACACACGTACGCACATCCATTAACACTCATAACATTCAAACATGCACGCACGCACCAAACATTCATTTTAAAAGATCACACACACTCATTCTTTCACACACACGCACGCACATCCATTAACAACACTAATAACATTCAAACATGCGGCACGCACCAAACATTCATTTTAAAACATCACACACTTACCTTCAGCCTCAGAGGTCTCAGGAGGTTTGGGACTGCTGCCTTCATCACAGAATGGGATGGGGTCAATGAGACTGCTGACCCTGCCCCACTCTGTGATGAAGTGTCACTGATTGACACTCGCCCTGGGCGCTTCAGGGCTTGAACCTGAAGTGCCCAGGTCAAAGTCAATGGGTGACGCTTTCCTCGTCACCCAGGGGTGCCCAGGTCAAAGTCAATGGGTGACGCTTTCCTCGTCACCCAGGGGAGGGCCTCGAGGAATGTTTGCTGAGCCGAGGAGGTCACAAGTGTAGGAGCTGTGACCTCCTCAGCCCAGCAAAGTTCAGCTCAGGCAGCCAGGAGTCGGCACAAATCGCGCATGTCTGCTCCTGGCGTCCTGACCTGAACATGAAGAGTATCTGTCAGGGTGACCTTTGTTCAGCCTGACAGACACTCTTAATGAGGGGCAAAAGGTAGGGGGGCGTGGCCCCTCCGCCCTAAAGGACGGGCCGCGCCTGGAAGCCAGGCACTCCCAGTTGTTCTATGTTTACAAATAAATAAAACTATGTAAATTAACATTTTTTAAGTGTTCCATGTGTTCATATAATGTTTAGCTCAAAATGTGTTCCTCAAATAGCTGACTTTCCATAGTTGTTGCCAATTAAACAAAACGAAACCTGCTGCTGTTCCGTGTGTTGCTCTGTGCATTCGTGTCTGCCCTCTGTGCCTCTGTATCTTTAGCACTAATAGGTCAAAATGATCCATACATAAGCGCAGAAAGTACATTAAGGGCCCCGGGTCCTAAAAAACTTTAAAAATGAAGAATCTGGACTAGTCCTACTTAAGGTGGAGGCAGTATTTTAGGTTTTCACTGAAAGTCAAAATAGACTCAATCTATCCCAATGTACAATACGGCTTAACCGTGAAAGAACACGTGGAGAGGCAAATAGGGCTTAGTATTCTTGAGAGGCCTGTCAGGGCCTAGAATCACTAATTCCAACGAGGGTCGTTTACCATGTAGGAAACTGAGAGTCACATAAAACTTATTAGCATCCAGATACTGATCAAATCTAAATGCCAGTGTAAGAATGATAAACCAAACAGTACATGGAATTCAGACTAATGAATGGGGCCAAATATTGCTATACAGTATATTTGAAAGGGTGACCTCATGGATCACCACATGAGAGATGGTCACAAGTAGGTGACAATGCAAAGTTGTATATCTTGAGTAGGGTTGTTGAGTGCATTGCCTGCTGTCGAAAACCTGATACAGGAGTGAGGCAACTCATAATCCACACAATATAGACAATGGAGGCTTGTTATTTGTCAGTGGTTAGAATTTAAATCCAGAAAAACAGTAGTCAATTTTCTATCAGGTAGTCAAGTAAGAAACCAAACAAAACTCTATACAAGAACTAGGGCCCTCATTACGAGGCTTGCGGTCATGAGACCTCCAGCCTCTCCGTGTGATCCTACCACTGCAAAGCCAACAGTAAGGACTGCCACAACTCCGACTGGCCCGCCAGTGCGGTCGCACTGCTGCGGCCGGCGCTGAGCACCTCGAATCCGGTGGCAAGCCCGGTATTATGAGGCTGCAAACTGCCAGGCTTTCCATAGCGGTCACCCCCCCACAAAAACCCTGGCGGTCACGCACCAGGCGACAGGAATCTTCATTCCTGTCGCCGGCACACACATACACACATGTCTGCACACATGCACGCATCCCCCCACCAGTCCACACACCCACACACACACCCACTCACTCCCATTCATCAACACAGACACCCCCATTCACATGCACATACATGCACTCATTCAGCACCCCCCTCCACAAACATGCACACACGCAGCCAAACACACAGACCCCCTCCCACCTCCCTTTGGATGCCCACTTACCTCCTCAGTCGAGGGGGACGTCTGGGAGGGGATGGGTCCTGGTGGTCTTCCCTCGCCGCTACCACCATGTCAGCAGGACTCCGCAAGCCGTATTATGGATTGTAATACGGCAGGCGGGGTCCTGCTGGTGTGGCGGTCCCAGCGAGGGACCCGCCTCTGCAGCGCCGTCCGCCAGCACAAATGCTGGCTGCTTTCTGCCTTAATGATGCCGGAAAGCATCCAGCACTTGTAATATGGCGGTCTGCTGACCGCCAGCACTGGCGGTCGTCTGGCGGGTTGGGCTTTGGCGGTCAGGGAAATTGACAGTCAAAGTCCAAATGAGGGCCCCAGTTTTTAACCACAAACAATTCTAATTTGTGGTAAGAATATTTTCAGTCAAATATCATTGGAATTATCTTGAGGGATGGTTGAAAGGGCAAATGAAAGGCAGGATTACAGACTGATGTCAATAAAGAAGGACAAATTAATAGCACCAGATGCAACTGCCAAAGAATAAAAATTAAGCCAAATGTACTTTTAAGACGGGAACAATGTAGAACCAAACCTGAAATGTGTTCTATTAGAAGTTCTAACTTCATGGTGGTGAATATGTTGACGAGACCTGCATAAATGGGATGGAATCGAATGACACTGCATAAGAGGCAATAGTAAACATGCACTGGCAAAGCCAAAAGGTTTTGCCTTTTTTTTCTTTCTATCTAACTGGATTCCAAAATATTAGAAAAATGTTATAATAATGTTTGTTTTAAATTTAATAAACCATTAATAGTTGTTTATGTTGTGATGTATGTTGAATTAATAAACAACTATTAAGGGTTTTTCAAATTAAAAAAAACCATTATCATAACATTTTTCAAATATTTTGTAATCTAGTTAGATAGAAAGAAGAAACAATGGTGAAACCTATTGGTATGATGGCATGCGGCGAAAAAGAAAGAAGACGGCAGTGAAGAAAGAAGACAAAAACCGCAGAAGACAGCATGCAGTGAAGAAGAAAGAAGACAGCAATAAAGAAACAAGACAGAAGATAGCCTGCGGTGAAGAAGAAAGAAGAAATCAATGAAGAAAGAAGACAGATAAACAGCATGTGGTAAAGAAGAAAGAAGACTGCATGCAGTGAAGAAGAAAGAAGACAGCGAAGAAAGAAGACAGAAGATGGCATGCGGTGAAGACGAAAGAAGAAAGCGAAGAAAGAAGACGGCATGCACTGAGGAAGAAAGAAGATGGCAGCAAAGAAAGATGACAAGAGAAGACAGCATGAGGAGAAGAAGAAAGAGATGGCAGTGAAGAAAAAAGACGGCATGCTGTGAAGCAGAAAAAAGACAGCAGTGATGAAAACAACACAAATGCTGAGTTTGTGAATATTGATTCTCAGAATGAGTATTTCCTATCTAGATGTGTAAATCCTTGCTTTTCTACTCAAAGATGTCTCCTGCGGGAATAGTAAACTTTGAATCATGCCCCAGGTTAGAGCACCTGGCATTGAATCTTCCACGCAGTATCAACAGATACTTTCCATTTTTGACGTCCCAGGAAGGAGATAATTGCCTCCTCAGGTGCTTCCCCTACTGGCTGCACATTAGCACTTGAGGCACTGGCCGTGTTCCCCCATCTGTGGTTCAGCTCTGCAGGGCTATCAGTGATCATGTGTGGCCATGGCGGATTGCACACCATTGTACTCCTAATTGATTGGTGCTCTGACATGAGCTGGAGAAACACATTTGTCTCTCCTGTTTAACTTCTTCAGATATGGCCAAAAACATATTTAACATATTTCAGTATATGTATTTCCTTTTGTCTGTCTCCCTTTTGCTCTCATTTCCCAGCTACCTCAAAGTAGTGTTCAAAAGTCTCTTTCTTATCCTGGTTCTCCAGCGTTGACTTGTTTTTGGCTACCTTCCGGGCTCAGGTACACTCTAACTCTGCCACCTTCATTTGTCTCCCTTCTGCTCTCAACCCTCCTTAGAGTCTTTCAGGGTCTACTCACAGGCTTTCCCTTCTGGTGTTCATTCCTCACTAATCCTTCTAAACTTCTTCCTTCAGGAGTATCCCGGCAAGTCTGGCTGTCACTCGTAAATGCGATCACCGAGTTGTGCGAACTAGAAGTCTGACCAAAGGAGCCATCAGTACACATTACAGAGACACATGAATGGTCTCAAAAAGCTGCTTGCAGTGACCTCTGCTCAAGAACCATGTGGTTATTTATCCCAAGCACAAGCTGAATAAATGAAAATTATATATCAGAAATACAGAGCCCGCGCCCCAAAACCTTTAGCTGAGCTTTAACGAATGAATAAATAAATCATTTGGAGTTTTAATTCACTCAGGAATAAGGGACACCTTGTTGCTACGAAAAAGAGAGCAGCATAGGTACAAAGCAGATGTTAGAAATGGGGTCTTTGGTTGCCAGTCAAATTATCCCTTGTCCAAGCAAGGACCCTCACTCTAGTCAGGGTAAAGGAGAATCACCCTCAGCTAACCCCCACCCACCCCCTTCGTAGCTTGGCATGAGCAGTGGGCTTAACTTCAGAGCGTTAGGTGTAAAGTATTTGTAATAACATACACAGTAACTTAATCAAAACACTACAAAATGACACAACACAGGGTTAGAAAAATAGAAAATATTTATCTAAACAAAACAAGACCAAAACGACAAAAATCCACAACACACAAGTGAAGTTATTACTTAAAAACTAAAAAGAGTCTTCAAGTAGTTTTAAATACAACTCTAACGCTGTTAGTGTGAAAATGTACCTGGGTGCATCAAAAATGACCCCGCACGGGTGAGTGTGCATCAAAAAGGGTTTGCGATGCGTTGATTTCACTCACGAGCGAGACCTTGCGTCGTTACTCCTTCAGTCGAGTCGGCGTGCCTCATTTCCTCTCTACACAGGAGAGCGATGCGTTGATTCAAACTGCACTCTCTGGTCCGGGCAGGACTTACGTCATTTTTGAACGCCCAGCGATGTTTGCTTCGGAAATCCTGCCGCACGATGATCCGAAAACCATGCAGCGCAGGTTGCGATCTCTCCTGCTTCCGTCAGCGATGTTGCACATTGTTTCTCCAGCCAAGGGAGTCGATCTTCCGGTTGTGTTGCAGGCGAGTGCAGATTTTCAGCTGCGAAGCCAGCGGCACATCAACATTTCAACCGCAGATCAGAGTTGCATCGATCTTTTCCCAGGCAAGGCCACAGACACACAGCAGGGGGTTGGAGACTGCATTGTGTGAGGGCAGGCACAACCCTTTCAGGTGTGAGTGACGATTCCTCCTCTCCCTCCTAGCACAGATTCGGAAATGCAGACTACACCCCAGCTCCCTTTGTGTCACTGTCTAATGAGAGGTGCAACCAGCCTAACTGTCAAACTGACCCAGACAGGGAATCCACAAACAGGTAGAGTCATAGGAATGGTTTAAGCAAGAAAATTCTCACTTTCTAAAAGTGGCACTTACAAACACACAATCTTAAAATCAACTTTACTAAAAGATGTATTTTTAAATTGTAAGATCAGAGGCCCTAAACTCCAAATGTCTATCCGCTCCCAAAGGGAATCTACACTTTAATCATATTTAAAGGTAGCCCCCATGTTAACCTATGAGAGGGACAGGCCTTGCAACAGTGAAAAACGAATTTAGCAGTATTTCACTGTCAGGACATATAAAACACATTACTATATGTCCTACCTTAACCGTTCACTGCACCCTGCCCTTGGGACTACCTAGGGCCTACCTTAAGGGTGCCTTACATGTAAGAAAAGGGAAGGTTTGGGCCTGGCAAGTGGGTACACTTGCCTAGTCGAATTTACAGTTTAAAACTGCACAACCAGACACTGCAGTGGCAGGTCTGAGCCATGTTAACAGAGCTACTAATGTGGGTGGCACAACTAGTGCTGCAGGCCCACTAGTAGCATTTGATTTACAGGCCCTGGGCACCTCTAGTGCACTGTACTAGGGACTTCCTAGTAAATCAAATATGCCAATCAGTATTGAAAGAGAGTGCTTGCCAAGGCCTGATTGTCTAAATATAGGAAGCATCAGAAAGAGGTTAGGTTATGGGCAATGCCAACAGGGAAACAAGTTGTCATCCAAAAAAAGATGGGATCGACATAGTGTACTTATCAATGTGCCAGGGAGAGAATTTGGACTTCACTGTGTTTTGTGACACCGTACAGTGACCTTTAAGCCCTGTCTCAGAATAACAATTAGTGAGGCTGCAAACGTGCCTCATTGCACCTTTTTATGTTGTTGTAGTATATCTATCAGAACACCCCATAAACCAAAATAGTTTTTATCTGCACAGTGCACTCTAGAATAAATAAAAGCAATGGCTAGGCTAAACTGAGATAACGCTAAAAAAAAAAAAAATAGATAAAAAAGCTTTTTGAGGAAGAAGGATAAAAGGCGGCCATATAAATGGTTGAGTTGACATGTTGCCTTGCGAAGGGTTTCACCTCATCAGCTAACAGGATTTCAGACTTGTCAGTCTTACATTTTAGAAAACTGTAATGCCTCTGAGACTGGACAGATGATTGCCAATCGAATTTCAGTTAGGAAAACTAAACATAGCCTGACAGTTCAGACTGGACTGCTCTTATTGGATTAGGACCTATTCTGATTTGCATTTGACTGGGCCAGATGTATGTCCAGTGGATTTGCTAAAAGTGGTCCCAATTTAGTAACAAATAGGTCTGTTAAAAAATTACATAATAAACAGTGGGTCCACTTCAACCTACCTCATGAACATTAGTGATGGAGGCTGTAAATTGTGTTGTCCTATGCCCAAAATCAAGACCAGTTCTCATATCATCCAGGACTGCCACAAGCGCCTACTTCTTCAACTAAACTGCACAAAAGAATGTCTGCTGTCTTTGATACTATAATGACAAATCAATATTATCTGTAGACATTTTCATGTGCAGATCCCACCCAATTCTGGGGAAATCCCGCATGTAACTATATTTCCACAGTAGTAATTGTCATAGTCTTCCCTTGAGAACACTTGGGAACTTTGAGAATCTTCAGTACTCTCTAGTGTACACATATAATTGCCATCATATCCTTTTATGTCAACTGAGGCATAGAGAATACCAAATTAGAGATTAGGTGAAAAGTAAACCTTTATGTTTTATGTTTCATTCATGAAGGTGAAATACATTTAAATTAATGTACTCCCAGCTGTGTATTATAAAGATATGTGAAGGCAATAAGGAGCTTTGTAACCATGACTTACTTCAAACTCTGTGGTGGATGCAATATGTAAAGTTCATTTGGGGATACTACAGGACACATGCAAGAATTGATTCACCAAAAGTGGTCGCAAATTGATTCTGATGTTGGAAATTGGCCTATCTACCATCAGGTCTGTTGCAAAATCACAAATCGGAGTGGGTCACAATTCCACTTTTAAAAATGTGCAATTTTTCTGCCATAACCAAATGTGCCTTTCTGCCAGTGTCCAGAGTCAGATGGCTGTGAATGCTTCTCCTGTGGTGTGATGTGTATTCTTTCTAGCCATTGGGGCAACAGGGGCCTGGGTGTAGAGCGGCTGGGTTTTCCTGACAGGATGGCTGGGGAGAAGTTGTGCCCTGTTCTGATTGGACTTCAAAGCACCATGTCTGCAGCACAATCCAAGGAACCTGATAAGAAGTATGACCATGCATTTGTCCCACTAGGCAGATTGGAGCCAAACCCATGGAAGAGTGGAGAACTCGCCAGAACTAGATTGGGAGAAGACGAGGTTTGTCCCCCACATAAAGACTGGCAGTGGGTATAAGTCTGGCACCCTCAGAACCTTTCCTTAGAACACTCATGTATCTGTGAAAGATTCAGAAGAAAGACTGCCCTGTTGTCTGAAGAAGGAAGAGTGGACCTGCTTGCCTTGAACCAGGATCCCCAGAAGATACTCTAAGAGTCAGTTGGATGACCTCCTGTTTGAGCTACATGGACACAAAAAGCTTCCAGAGGTCTTCTCTGCAACTGCCCAGCTAGCCAGCACCAACTGAACCTGCCCAGACTTGCGTGAGCCCTGCTGCAGGACTCTGCTAGAGTGAGTTCAAGAGGTATCCACCCAGGACCTGGACCCTTGGCTGCCATCAGTGTGTATTCCACCGGCCTCAAAGACAAGTTAAAGGTGAAAATTCAGAAGTCTGGGGCACTTCACAACCACAAGCAGGCTTCTTGCATCAGCAGCGGTCACCGAGTCTCCTGCCAAAGCGAAGTTCCAATAGAGACCTGCTCTTCTTACTAAATAGTGACCACCTGCATCAACTAACAATGTGAAGCTCCAGCAACAACCGCTCCGCTTTCCCACATCAACCTCTTCACAACCTCTGCCTGCACATAACTCCTGTCACATCTCCTCCCTTTGACTTTGAGAAGGCGAACTCTCCACTGGGATGAACCAGGTCTCTGTATCTGATCCACGCTCCATCACAGTCGGCTTGAACTTGTGAATTTACCCAGTCCAGTGTGACCAGATTACCGCAAGTAGCATTTTGTTCTTCTTGGTGTTATTTTTACCTAAAACTTAAAAAATTCATAACTCTGGTTCTACTGATTGTATTTTTGTAGTTGTGTTGTCATTTTATTTATTACATTTTACTCTGTTTTTCTCTCCTACATTTATTTGGGATTTTTCTTGTGTTGTGTTTACACTTCATTACTGTTTGAGTACTGCATAAATACTTTACACATTAACTCTAAGTTAAGCCTGACTGCTTTGTGCCAATCTACCAGAGTATTAAGCACAGGTTTCTTTAGTGACTTTTGCAGTTCACCCTGACAAGGATTCACGCTGACAAGGATTGTGTTTATTATTAGAGTGGGTCTCTCACCCAACTCAACTAATAACCCAATTTCTTACAATAACTACATAATCATACCTAATGATATGCTGAATTCATAATCAAGGGCATAAAGTACTTTCTTATATTCAAGTCTTGATACATATACCCAGACTAAACTAGATTTTAACATGGTCAGTGCAAGGGGTTTGCTGATCTTCGAAAAGTGACATTTTCTGTATCTTCCTGGTTTGGGACACATTTTCCTGTCTGAAGCTGCAATATAGATCCCATTTTACTTGTGGGAACCTTGTGCTCTCCTAGTCTTGCCTAGAAACAACCCTGGATTATAAAGTACAGTGTGTGTACTATTTACAGCCATGCATAAATCATAATTCCATATAATGATTGGATAACACACATACTGCATCTACAATGGAGCCTACATGCATTTATATATGACTTATGCTAAATAATTAACATTAATATCAAACATGGGTCGAAATGAAGGTAAGAGAGATCAAATACATCTCATAAACATACCCTATGAATAACAAATATAAAACAAATACTATTTAAAACTGGTCTCCTGCGTGCAGATTTATAATCTCCAATACAGTTCTGAGCTGGAAAAGAGAAACAGTTAAAATGTTCTTTTTACATATATCTGTATTACAAATCAACTTGTGTACAATTAGTCAGTTCTATAAAGATTTGAATGCCCTCACATGGGACGACCTAGAGGGGTAATCAGAAAAATGGCAAAACAACCTGGGAATGGCTAATTGCTGTTTCTTGGAATCATTAGAGTTGGCTCGCACCACATTACTTTCTCCTAATTTACAAGCACAACATTATAACACTATTTATGATTCGTACTATATGTCTGGGGACATTGCTAGGTGGGGAGGGCTGGCAGGTACTTCTTGCCCACGTTGTCAGCTCCCTGAGGATGACGCAATACATTTGTTTTGTAGCTGCCCCTGCCTGGAACCACTACAGAATGAGATTACTACATTCTTCAACTCTTGTTTAGGTATGAAGATTGTGTTGACTCCTCAACTTACTTTGCTGGGGTACATGGTGAAGCGATTCCTGGCCCTGCCCAGCAGTTTGTATTTATCGCTATGGCGGTTGTTCACTTGTGCATTGTGCCATTCTGATTCGATAATGCCCCTCTGACCTTTCAACATAGGTTTGCCCATTTGTTAGTAATGTTTAATTTGGAAAGAGGTCTATACGAAAAAAGAGGTAGAAAACGTAGTCTGAAAGGAAAACAGATTTGGGCGCCATTCTTAGACGGGAACAGCAGTTAATCCTAGGATATAATTCCCCTGGAGAGTTGCTATTATGGGAGGGACATCGATAGACAGTAGCCATTGCAAGGGTGCCTTTATTAGCTTCTTAAATCCATGTTTCTGGAGGTTTGCTTTCCCAATAGAATGGCCATGTTCTTTTTGGCCATTCTTTCTTGTTTTGTTTTGTATGCACGTTGATTTATGTTCATGCAGTAGGAGGTCCTCCTGAATGGGCTCTGGATACATCACGTTTTGTTATTTTTCCTCTGTGTGATGAACTGAGATTTTTTTTCTGCATGTTATGAATATTTCTTAACTCCATTGGCTGGCTCTTATAAACTAGTTTCTGCTGTATTAATTTGGGTTATATGCTTTTAACCGACTTCTAATGTGTTGCTTTTATCTGCAAGTTTAATAAAAATATTTAAAAAAAGAACCAACTTTCGAAGCTTCACTGACGTTTTACTAAATCAGTCAAGGGAAATCGATTTTCTGGAGCAATCTGCCTACCCAGTTAGTGCCCTGGAGCGTTTCAGGAATATCTTGACCAATGTCTTGGACCTGCTGTAAGTCCCTAAATTTAATATAAAAGCTAATCACACTTTGGAACAGTCAGAAATAGTACATACAAATATACCAGACAATGAAAGAATGACATTATTATATTCAGAGGCCGATCTGGTTATAATTACTGCAGTGTTATTCTTCTCTGATATTAGTCTCTCACCTGCTTCTTGGCAATGGTGTAACAAATTAGAAATGTCATTTCACCAAAGTGTACACACATTTAGAACTAAGGCTTTGGTCAGTTGCAAGCCTATAGCTTTGAGTTCACAGCAGCACGAACTGTCTGCTTCAGCCCTCCACATTCTTCCACTCTCTTCTTTCACAAAGATCTGAATTAAAAACTTCCCTGCAGTGAGTCCGTATGCCCTTGTGCGATTCTTACCTAATACTGTCTGGTGAAATGTGCACAGGCAAAAATTATGGGAGTGCTGTATTAGGGCAAATCTCGAAATACAGAATCTGGCTCAACACGGTTACACCAGAGGGCTTCAAATTGCGGGGCAAGCCCCCTAATAGGAGCGGGTTGATGATCAGATGGGAGGGGTGCTTTCACTTCTAAGAAATTTGGTAGCAGGTTATTCTTTTAATGACTCAAGTGTGACAAAACAAACACAGAGTTCGAGGTAAGCAGCCCTGCCATGTTTCTGAGGTTCATGCATGAAAAGTTGCTCTAGTCCAGGCCTTTTTTTTTTTATTCTGGTAATTGTAATCTTGTTTATCCCATTCTAAAAACCTGGACT
This sequence comes from Pleurodeles waltl, assembly GCF_031143425.1. Lineage (NCBI taxonomy): Eukaryota > Metazoa > Chordata > Amphibia > Caudata > Salamandridae > Pleurodeles > Pleurodeles waltl. Next base: position 849,414,824 of record NC_090439.1, read on the forward strand.
ACAAATCTAAAAATGCAAAAAAATCTGGACTGGTAAAGCTAGTCACATGTTGACCTGGGAAACTCAGCAGCTGTGGATAAGGAATCAATGAAGAAGCTTGGAGGTAGTTACGTCGCTCACGGAAGTCTACTTCCCGCCTCGGGTTTAGAAACCACAGGCACGCTAGTGAGACAGCATCACTATTCTCACCTTCGGAGGTCGACTAAATCTTTGGACTTGGTGAAGGAGATAGTAGTTACAATCATACTATCACCAATCAATAACATGAAACCATAAACAATTTTAAAACACCACAACAAAATTTGACACTAAATCAAAAATCCAAACTGAATAAAGTTTCAACGCATTATTATAATCCCAAATCAATGTCACATGAATGGTGCGCAAAACTTTAAACATACATTTAAACATACGTGCTGACCAAAACATCTGAAAAGTTTCAACCTACTAAAAATCAACACTGTTAAACACTCCAGAACAATGATGTAGATGAGCAACAACATAATAGTTACATTATTATCAGATTTCAAAGCAGATGATGGTGACATCTGTAAATCATCAAAATACAGTTTTAGCAATTAATTTCAGAGATGGGCCATTCCTAACACTAACACGAATTTGGACTTGCACTTCTGCGAACAGGATACCAGGACGAGGTTAGTCCCACTGAAAAAGTTACCTTCTCAAAGTCTGGAGTGAAGAGTCCAGTTCACAGTCGAACAGGCTTGCAAGTATCATACAGAGCACTGTAGGACAAAGAGCAGGCTATGCATCGCGGACAGTCATTGCTGTAGCACGAAGATCCTGTTCGGGCGTCACAGACGGTCACTGCTGGAGCTTTACATTAGTGGTCACTATCAGCTGTCAATGCTGTAGCATGAAGTGCAGATCCTGCATTGCAGCTCGTCTCTGGTGGACGCTGTAGCACAAAGAGTTGGGTTTACTGGAGCTTCACATTGGCAGTTGGCTCAGGCAGTAAGATCTTGGTGTAAAGGGGCCATTTTGCAATCACAAAGAGCAGATGGTTCCTCATTTTGTTCCAGAAGAAGCTCAACTGATGCCACATCAAGGGTGTAGGACCTGGGAGGCACTTCTTGGGGTTAAGGAACTCACCCCAGCAGAGGCCAGCAGGGCTCAGGAAGGTACAGTAGCAGGTCCAGTCCAGCAGATCAGCTGGGCAGCTGCAGGGAGGCCTCTGGAGCTTGCTGTGTCTCTGTAGCTCGGCACAGGAGGCCAGCTAACTAGGCCTTAAAGTCACTCAGGTAGCCTTGGATGAAAGTGGGATGTCCAGTCTTCCTTCTCAAACAGCAAGGCAGGCCTCAAGCAGCAGGGCAGTCCTTCTTCTGTAGTATCCACAGGTCCAGGAGTGTACTTAAGAGTGGTTCCCATTATATGCCTGGTGCCCCCTTTGAAGTGGGAGAAGCTTTTGGAGTTTCTTTCCCACAGAGATGTCTGGAATTTCCTGCCTCCCTGCCCTGGTCCCAGTCACTCTGGGAGCATAATAGGCTAATGTGAAGTTCTTTGATTGTGAGCTGGGGCTGGGTCTTTGAAGTGCAAGTCTGGCAAGTGACTGATCAGCCCCTCTCATCAAGTCAGGATGGCCTATTTTACCAACAACCAGACCCTCTATTGTGCTACTGTCTAGGAGGAATACACAAAGACCAACTGCCAACTACATCTATATATATATATATATATATATATATATATATATATATATATATGTTACGTACTGGCAGTCACCATTAGGTAGTTATAGTTAGGACCATGTTTACGTAGAAAAAGCTTTTTTTGACTTGTCTGTATCTTTGGCACCGTTTGATGAATCTTCACAAACTTTTCAAAAAAAAAATGTTGGGTTCATTCTTGCCGCACACAGAAAGTTTTGAGGTGATCTATCAAGCGGGGGCTGAGAAAAAGGGGGAGGGTGAAAAAAGTGGTGTTTCCCATGTTAATTCCCATAAGACCTTTAGACATGTCTACAGCCCAAACTGATGGACGGAATTACACAAAATTTGGCAGAAATCTAGCTTTCGGTACGTTTATTTGGTGTAAATCTGTTCAGTAGCTTTTGAGATACTAAAGGGAAAATAAATTTGTATATCTCTAGCCGTGGTGAGCTCATGAATAGTTTGCAAATTATTCGCACAAGTTTGCGAATACCCATGAAAAAGAAGCGCTGTAATTGGCTCACTGCAATCTGACTAGAAAGTTGCAGCCACCATTTTATTTCACAGGACACGGTGCCCGGGGGTGAAAATAGAAAGTGGCATAAGGGGTCAGGGTGAAGGTACCCCAGGGGTGTGATAAAGGTGTCTTTTAGGGGCAAATTATAGGTTTAAAATAAATTATCATCTCCATGTGCGGTATTCAGGAAAATGTATGAATATTCTCAAAATATTTGCGAATATGAAAAAATCTGAAAGACAAACCACAGACTCATTCATACACTGATTCATTCACTCATACATGCACTCAGAGACTCCCTGTGGCGATACGTTGGGTGGTTATAAGGGCTTAGCTGCAAGCCAGAACTTGCAGCCAACCCCCGTCGTTCACAGCCAAAGGCCGTGTGCTGCGGGGGTTGGAATAACGTAAAGTAATTAAAATGACTTTACATTAGACAAACATAGAATTTCACTGAAAAATAACCTTACCTTAGTGTGTGATTTATAGTTACTTGAAAAAACTCTACCTGCTGAATTTCTATGGTTTTGTACGAGTAAATTCAGAACCTAGATATAACGTCCCTGTAACCTTTGTTTTTTTCCAGTGAAAACACACATATATATATATATATATATATATATATATATATATATATATATATCACCTAGCGGCGGTCGCCACTAGGTAGGTATAGGTAGGATTACGTTTCTATACAAAAAGCATTTTTTTACTTGCCTATATTTTTGGCACTGCTTGACAAATCTTCACAAAACTTTCCAAAAACATTTGCCAGTTACATCAGCTGCTGCCTGGAAAGTTTCGGGGTGATCCATCTGGGGGGTGTCCAGAAAAAAGGGGGGTCTCAAAACACATTTTCCCCACTCATTTTTCCATAGGGATTTTGAACAGCGATAGCGCAAAAACTACTGAACGGAATTACAGTAAATTTGGCAGAAAGGTAGGTCCTGGTCCAGAAAAAGTGCTTTTTTGTTTTGGTGCAATTCCGTTCTGTAGTTTTTGAGAAATAAGGGGAAAACAAATTTTAATATCTAAGGTCGCGAATGATTCACGACCCATTATGATCTTGTGCTGAGATCTGATTGGCTGATAACACTTCAACAACAGAAGCTGTTGAAGTGTTGTCAGCCATCTGGGGACTGGGCTTAAGCTGAATCCCCAAAACAAGTTAAAAAACCCCAAAAGGGGCCAGGGTACGAAACACCCTGACCCCTTAGCTCTGGTGGTAGGGTCCCAAAAGGACTCACCCATGGCTAAAAAGCATTTTTTGTGTTGATTTTATGAGCGGAGATGCAGGGGATCCATGAATCCACTCGTAAAATCACAAAAATAATGGAGACAGTGCACATTCGGAGTGTGCTGTGTGCTGCGGCATTGACCTCAGCTCTCTCTGAGAGCTGAAGCCAATGCCGGAGCACTGTTTCCGTGGGCCAGCCTGGTAAAAACATCATAATACGGCATTGGGGAGGTGGCCAACTTGGCGGCAGCCCCTTCACTGCCAAATTGGCAGTCCGGCAGTCAGACGGGCTGCAATCATATTGCGGCCCTAATCAGCTACTGTTCAATCTTTCTCCTTCCAGCAGTTGCCAAGCCCCAGAAAGGACACCTGGCCAAACAACTCAGCAACCTTTTCGGCTGTTAGTATATAGTCTACAAAAATATTGTAATACAAAAATATTGACAGAAAAATACTAAGTTTAGATTTTACAGGGTAAAGGACAGAAATAGTGAGACCAATAATATCAATGGTGAGAATATAGTTAATGCAAAAATATAGATAACATAGATTACTTTGAAACAAACAGCAAATGTAACCGTAATATCAATTGCAAAATTTGGTGTACAAAATGTTGAAAGAATTGTATGTTTCCATTAGATAAAATATACATTTGATTAAGTAGTTTGACAGACAACATAGGAAAAACATTAAAATAAAATCAGTTACATTAATATATAAATTTCAATTTAAGAAAATGCATTGATTGTGGGGACTATTAATTTACTATACTGTAAGTCCAGTCCCACTAACATTTTGGAAAAAAATTTTTTTAGGAGATATAATATTAATTCCCCTAAATTCACACATTCACCGGGCAAAATACAGAAATAAAGACGTCAAATTCATCATTGTTACTCCAGTCAAACAAACAGAGGAAAGAGCATAAATGAAGGGGGCCAGATGTATTATTCTAAATCCAGTCCCACGGACTTTGGGGAAGGTGCATATCATTGGGAGAGGGGGCAAAATTTAAATTCTACCCCCCACTCAAACAAAGATTGGGTAAGTACATATATTGGAGGTCAAACTTACTATTATATCTTCAATCTCATAAACACTGGGTAAATAACATGTATTGGGGTGGGGCAGATTAGATTTTACTCTTCTCATTCCAAACCCACAAGCACTGGGGAAAGTGCACATATTGTGGAGTCAAATTTACTATTGTCACTCCACTCTTACAAACATTGATCACAATAGTTTGATGACAATTTTATAGTCAAGCAAAACTTAGGAGTCGACAGTCAGGTTCTTTACAGACCTTCCGATTTGTTACTTATCTGACAGGTTCCAGATCTAGTTAAAGAACCAAATGTATTTTCCTGGCTGCCCTGCATTACATTAGATCAGAGGTGGATTCTAGTGATTTTGCCACCCTCATAGTTTTAGGCTTGTTATTGGCATTAAATAATGTTCCCTCTCTTTTCTGCATTTTTGCCTAAGGTCTGTCACTTTAACCATCTTGGCTCTGGCTTGGTTGGAGTCATTCCTTTCAAATGGGTTCCAGTTAGTCTTTCTGCCACCTACTCTTCAAAGACGCACCTACTTAGAAGACCCATGAGAGCCCACTACGCCCCCTTCCTCACATTTGTAACATGTAAGTTGAGCCTCGGGCAGAACTCATTCACTCCCATGGATTCTGCTTCTATAGGTGTGTGCCATCAACACTCAATTTGTCATCTGCCTTGATGACATGTCACCATTTGTTGCATATTTCAACTTTATTTGAGGCAGAACTATAACTAGATGAGTGGCCACTCGCTGAAACTAAAGGCAGGTAAAACAGAGATCTTGGTGGGGAGGACTGTGGACCACAGACTCAATTAGGGGGGTTGCTTAGCCAACGCACTGAAGCTATCCTTTCAAATACCATCTATCATCACCAATTGCTTCTTTCCATAGTGTAGATTAAAGAAAGTTTGACCCTTTATGAATACGCGTTTGTAGCAATTGTGGGTCCTCCCTTTAACTGTGCAACTCTTTACGACCTTGAACAGCTTCAGGTTATTCATAACCAACTGGCCTAAGTGATCCTTTCGTCTCGTCACCTCATTTATGCCAGGAATATCATATGTTACTTAATTTTCTCCCTTATTAAAAATCTGATCCCTTTTCCATGCTGTGCTTAGCTCACAGATAATTGAATGGCAGTGATGCTGCTTTTATTAAAAAGAAACTCCCTCCTTATTCCCAATGCACAGTGTAAGATAGGCTTGAGATGCATTTGCGGTTATTCCTAATAAATCTCGCAATGGAACTCTCTTCCTTTACCCCTTAATTCTATTTGTCTCCTTTCAGTATTTTGGCTTGCTCTTGAACCTTATCTTTTCAGCAGCACTCCCCAATTTAGTCAGTCTTCGGTGATGTGGCATGCTGCCGCTCCCCAGCACCACAAAACTAGTCTGGTGAGCAAGCACGTACAAGCTGCACGACATAGCACAACAAAACATTTATTTAAAAGATTTAGAACAACAACTATTGCTTCTGTTAAGTCAATATTCATACTAAGACTTTCATTTACTAAGCTACTGATTTTGGAATTGAAAATTGTAAGTCTTATCATCTACTCCTATCCCATGATCATCAGGTTCGATTCATTTAATTGTATCCCGACACTAAGTCGCTGATTATGAGTCAGGCAGAGCAGAAATATTGCATGGATTCCAGTCCAACTGATCCTGAGTGGGCGGATGTTTCCGCACCTGGGATTTATTGCAGACCGGATCCGATTTTACTGGGTGGTAAATCTGCCTGGAAAAAATCACATGAACTGCCAAGTCTCTTTCGCATATTTTTTTTCTGTTGGGGAAAGCACAATAAACTCACCTTCCGTCTCCCCTACCAACTCAGAGGCTGAAGCATACATTGAACACCTGCTCAAGGCAGACGGTAAGCCCCTCAGAACTGAGAATTCTGTGTGGTTTTACAATCTGCAATTCCGGTCCTACAAAGCAATTTTCCATTCTATGAGGCTTCATTTATAATCACACTGTACTTGTGCAGATTTACTGCATGGAAACAGTAAATTCACATGTGAATTTGTTGCCCCACTAGTACCTTGCAACTTGGAATCAGGACCTAAGCATGTGGCTTTGAACTAAAGGCAACACACAAGTAAAAAGGTGCAAATGATAGCCTAGAAAAGTAACGTAGTTTCTTTATCTGGGCTGACATATGACTATAAACTAACCTGGCTCGAGCATTTATATTAATATGGGGTCAGCATTGGTGGACATTGTAACATTTAAACACGTCTATTTTCTGTTTAAGAACAATTATAAAGCGCTATGCTAGAACAGACTATGATAAGGTGATACCTCCCTTTCACTACGGGGATACTGGCTGTTCAGCTGGTTGCTAATATTGATAGAACCTATGGAAGATTATGGAAAACCTCTTTTACTCAGCTATTTCAGCTCCTAATAACTGATGCCACTGACATCTGGTTGAGGGTTTTAACCTACAATGATGTGACCTTAAACTTTTTGTATGAGATCTTTAATACTCAAACACATAGGGCTACATGTACGAAGCAGTTTGCACATCGCAAACAGCGAATCGGGCCATTTGCGATGTGCAAAATGCACTTTGACATGTTCTAACCCATTTTTGCGATTCTGTAAACTATTTACCAAATCCCAAAAAGGGATTGCGAGTCCCAATTAGGAAGGGGTGTTCCCTTCCTTATTGCGACTCGCAGTCCCATGTATGATTGTTTTGTGACCGCGAATGCGGTCGCAAAACAATGGCAGTGGTGCTAACCCTTTGGCAAATGGAAAGGGGTCCCCATGGGACCCCTTCCCCTTTGTGAATGTCAGTAAAACATTTTTTCAGAGCCTGCTCTGAAAAAATGAAATGAAATGAAAATGTTTCATTTTTTGTTTTTTGAAATGCATCTCGTTTTCCTTTAAAGAAAACGGGCTGCATTAAAAAAAAAAACTGCTTTATTTCAAAGCAGTCACAGACATGGTGGTCTGCTGTCTCCAGCAGGCCACCATCCCTGTGAGGGCCGCCATCCCCAAGGGTGTCGCTAATTGCGACCTACCTCATAAATATTCATGAGGTGGGCATTTCCGACCCCCTTGCGAATTGCAAATAGTGTCATTGACACTATGCAACATAAGGTTTTGCGAGTCGCAAAACCAAATTTTGGTACATGTAGCCCATAATCTGTTAGCTCTGATTCCGGGCAAAATGTTCATGGTCACTTGCGGATCTGGATGATCATAGCTCTAACATTTAAGCAATATTAAATATTCACCATTATGATTTTGTCCAGTCTCTTTCTAAAATATCTTCAAATTACAGACTTACAAGCTTGTAGTGTGTATCAGATGAAATGGATTTTGTACTTTTCTATGTGATAAAACCTCTGTCAAATGCTACTTGAACTGCACTGTGTTAACTTTTCTCCCACTATTCTTAAACAAATGTCACAAACTGATGACCGCAAATGCATGTCTATTCTGTTTGATCAACTTTTGATATTAATTGTGCAAGGGCGGTAGATACAAATTTCAAGAGAGTATCATTTGTGTTCACTATGTTACTTATGTCATGAACGTTGAGAGCATATGAAATTGGAATGTAGTGGCAAGCGGTTCCTGGGGCATAATTTAATTACAACACATTTGGATTTCTTTTATTTGTAAGATTGTAGAGAACTGACATCACTACTGTTGAATGGAATGGACAAACGGGTGGTGATCTCACAGAAGGTCACAGGTGGGTCACCCACCCAAATTTAAATTACCTCCTTGGTAATTTTAATGTTTTGAAAAGAAGTTTGGAGTTAAGTAAACACTCCATAATTTATTAAGTACAGTACAGTGAGCTGACAGCAGTGATGTAGTTTGACACAACAACAGATGTATACTTACCTGCAACTGTGGAATAAAGGATTTAGGTGCAATCCTGTGTGGTAAGTGTTGGGCTGACTGGCAAAGCATGAACACCAAGAACAGTGTTTGAAGGGAGAAGCAGAAAAGAGGTAAACATTTTCCATGTCGAGGTTTTGTTTCATGGTATCATAGTTCTCTTGTACAAACCAGGACGTAAGTGTAGTTTTCTCTGAACTATATGCCCACACCTGAATTCTCCAGCGTCAAATCACATAAGCACAGCAGTCCTTAGGACCAACCTTCACCTAAGCAACCATAGAATATAGAGTCCACATTATCACCTGCTTTCATCCAAGCCTCAGCAAGGTTCTGTCTGTGTTTTTGAAAATGCCTTTTTGTGGTTGCCCTGAATGCCTTGAAGAAACAACACTCACTGTTGAGCACACTGGTGTGAGCCTTCTGCGCTCCGCATAATAGTAGTTCTAGGCTGCTTCACCGATGGGCTGCAAATCAACATCTAGAAATATGTGGCAACAGGTCCTTTAAATACGAATACCGTGAATCGAGAATTGTTACCATCATCTGAGTTAAACAGACACAGATCTGATTAGCTTACATCTCTAGATATGTGTGTCAAAGTTCATATGTTGGCTTCTGACTTAAAAACCTACAAAATATGTGGTATTTTAGAAACAATGTAAATCATTGAATATTTCTCTAAACCAATGTACTTTGTCCTTGAGACTCAGGCACTGGTTCTCGCTTTGGGTAAAGGACAGGAAAAGCCTAACCTGAGCTGTATTTTTCGGCTGAGCTGTAGTCTCACAAGTCTATTGAGATCCATGGTGAAAGGCACTCATGTGCTTTATGAGAACTTAGATCATTTTCACTATAGTTTTCAAGTTATCTTTTGACCTTTGGGAATATTTTTCGTCACGCTAAGGATGCGTAAATGTGGTCGGTTCACAACAATCTTCCTGTGAGCATGGTTGATTTTTTCTTGATTTACTCCTGACTTACTGCGAATCTCTAAGAGTATGTCATACCACTAATGCAAGGAAGCTTTGTGATTGGAGTCAATGTGAAGCTGAACTCTACAAGTTTTTTCGTACCTTGAGCACACTAGGACCCAGACACATACAAATGGTGGTCAGAAGCTAACAGCCCAGATTTATCCAGTTGTTAATAAATAGCTTAAAGGCAGGTGAATAAAAAGATTGTCTGTCCCCCTGCACACATTCAGCCCAAAGCAGTTGTGACAAACTTGTACTCAACCTTGCAAAGAACTTCCAGCATCATGCCCCCTCGAGAGCTAATCCGCCATGGTAAAACTTGTGATAGGAGCCGGCCGACTTAGAGATCCTGGCCCCTGAGTATGGAAGAATACTATCAGTTTAGTCAGCTGGAGCATGTTTGTATTGTAGATGTTCTCAGTGTCTTACATTTCATAATACGCTTTAAATATAATTTATGAAAGCAATAATTAATCATATGTTTATTGGTTGAGTAGACATGAGGCCCTCTGTCAGTGGTGCATAAGGCCAAGTGGATAGTCTCCCCACTGTGGTGGCATGGACCATATACTTTGCAAAGCCGGCAGTAATTGGAGGAGGTTTCCACCCAGTGCTTAAATTGAACAGGTGGTTGCAGGAGGGGCCCACTGGCGCTCCTTTTTTGTGGACTGGCACTTATTTTACCTCATCAGACTTTTTTTTAACCGAGAACCAGAAAGAAAAGAACAGAGAAGTGGGAAAAAGGAGGAAGAAAAACTTGCCATAGGGTGAAAGGAGGAAAGTGCAAGAATGAGATAAAGAGTCAGCGAGTATCTGTGGTGGATTAAAGAGGCCTGAGGTAGAATCAAGACTGTGCAGCCTTGGTATTTGCACCTAGACGTTCCATGAGCTTCTAAACAAAACTTTGGGTTTAGCACTTATTCTTGTATAAGTTAAGCCCTCTTTTTAACAGAAGGATACACCTACTACAGAAGGCATGACCATAATTGATGGATCATATTTTTATGGTGACGTGTCCCATGAAACTTTATTCTGTTTCTTCCTCCACTAACTTCTGATATCAAATCAGCCTTAAGCAACTGACAAGGTCAATAAAAACACTTCACAGCAATACATCTGCCTTGCGGTGGTCTAATGTTGGGTTGTGGTAGGCGGCGCATCAGTAGGTCTCCTTCAGGACTATAGGATATGAGTAGATCCCAGGGTGAACTCCTCCATCCCCAAGTATGGGGCAACAGAGATCATTTCTCACAAAGACATCAAATAGCAAGTTCCACTCCACGGGCACATTTCTCACAGAAGTCCACAGGAGTTCTAGGTCCAAACGGCCACCCTCACCAAGACAGATTACTTCTTGCAGTCCTTCCCTACTCATGTGCTGTCAACGATGGGTATCTTTAGTGTATATCTAGGCGAACAGCAACTAACCTTCATGTTTTTCCAATGAGTAGCACTGCACAGTGCTTCAGCTGTCAGGAATGGAGAGAATTACATGCAAACAGCCCCGTTCTGTGCATAACTCTGAATGATAGCGAACGAAGGAGTTCGCCTCCTCAGAGCCTTCAAATGCATCGACTGAAGAGAAGCACATATCTAACAAGCAGACAAATGTTTTAAAAAAAAAGAAAATTAACCGTCTAACCCTATTGGTGTGATATATTGCATTTGTGAAGTAGTGTCAAAGTACTTAACTAGAAACAAATAATTGGTTTGGTGACTGAAGGGGCACATATCAAGAAAAGAACAATTAATTGGGGAGCGTTTCTGTTTCACAAAGGCCAGGGGGGAAGGGAGCAATTCTGTTTCGAAAAGCGCATATTTTTAGAGACTTCAGGAGCAGATATAGGCCCTCATTCTGACCTTGGCGGGCGGCGGAGGCCGCCCGCCAAAGTCCCGCCGTCAGGTTACCGTTCCGCGGTCGAAAGACCGCGGCGGTAATTCTGACTTTCCCGCTGGGCTGGCGGGCGGTCGCCTTCAGACCGCTAGCCAGCCCAGCGGGAAAGAGGCTTCCACGATGAAGCCGGCTCGGAATCGAGCCGGCGGAGTGGAAGCTGTGCGACGGGTGCAGTTGCACCCATCGCGTATTTCACTGTCTGCACAGCAGACAGTGAAATACATGTAGGGGCCCTCTTACGGGGGCCCCTGCAATGCCCATGCCAGTGGCATGGGCACTGCAGGGGCCCCCAGGGGCCCCGCGACCCCCCCTACCGCCATCCGGATCTCGGCGGTCCGACCGCCGGGATCTGGATGGCGGTAGGGGGGGTCGGAATCCCCGCGGCGGTGCAGCAAGCTGCGCCGCCGCGGAGGATTCAATGGGGCGGCGGTACACTGGCGGGACCCCGCCAGTGGTCCCGGTCCGACCGCGGCTTTACCGCCGCGGTCGGAATCCCCATTGGAGCACCGCCGGCCTGTCGGCGGTGCTCCCGCGGTCCTCCGCCCTGGCGGTTTATGACCGCCAGGGTCAGAATGACCACCATAATGTGAGAGGCAATAATATTTTTTTATGAGGGGAAGTGCAAGTCAAGAGACTTCCTCTGACAATATATACTCCGCCAAAGGGGTACATTAGGTTCTGAAGGACACCTATCAGCAAGCCCTTCTTGAGGTATGCTGTCTGTGTCTGCACTGGTAGCTGGTGCAGTGCTACAATTCGTCTGAGTGCTCTTGAGATGGGTGTGTCTACGTCGACACGTCCTACACGTGCATCAGGAGGGTTCCATAGTGTGCTCAGGGGCCAAGGTACCGAAATATTAAGTGCCCCAGAACAGTTCCTGTTTCCGTGTGATACTTCAGGCTGCAGTATGGGCAGATTGAAAGCACTATGAAAGAGGCAACTGGGGCGGCAAGGCCCTGGTAGCGGCCGCTCTTCTGAGATGCCCTACCCGCAGAACGTTTTCAAGCTGAGCTGACCCTGCAAGTGTTCATGCGTTTACAGTGTAACAAGTAAGCCATAGCGAAAAAAACATGGCTGATGTTTTGGCGGGAATTATACTTTTTACAGGTAAAGGATTCTTCAGACTTAGCTTTCTACTGAATATCAAGCAATATTAACATGTTTTTCTTGCGACGCATTTGCAGTCAGTACGCACCGTAAAAAAACGTACTACCATTACCCATTTTAATGTTATGGCACTTGATTTCTTGATCTCTATTGATGCTGAGCTCATTTGCCAGAATTAAAAACGTGTGACCTGTAGATCACTGCTGATGTCAGAAGCGAATGTTTAACTCAATGAGCCATGATGGCATCTCACCGCCTAGAGTTATAGACTGTCCTACCAAATGTTAAGTCTCCCAGAAGGTGAGGCTGTTTGTAATCTTGCATACTAATGATTTGGTTGACCTACAGGGGTGAAGTTTCAGGGGGCGTGTTTGGGGTGTGTGTGACTCCCCCAGATAAATGAATTCTTTGCTTGGTAGTTGGGTCGGCCCTGAGTCAGATCTGCTATGCTGGCTATGTCTGCGTTGGTTTTTATCACTTCATCCTGTTTTCACTAACAGGTTTTAACTTGGTAATTTTGTGGAACAAGAACTTAAATGTACATAGAAATCGGTTTACCAGAGAAGTAGCAAACCTGTACACAGAGCAGTACTCCCTGAATGGATGCAAATTTACTACTTTTTAGAATTCACAAAATCGGCAGTAGTAGGCCTGGAGAGCTGTGTCAGTCTCAAGTTTTGAGGCATACAACTGGGAAACAAACACGCAAAAGCTGATGGGAAGATTGCTTCTAAATATCCTAACCACAGGCAATCCTTTAGGATAGCATTCCAATCCATCATTTTCACCCACTGCGCCACTCTAGCCAGAGGGCCTGGTTTGGGGTTTGGCAGACAGAGTAAAGACAGACAGGGTGGCGAAGAACTTTACATCTGCCACCCTGCGTTTATTCCACCTGCCAAAATTAGAGATGCCTGTTGGCCCAACTGACATCTCTATAAATTGGCAGGAGTCACCATTATGGTGGTTCCTGTGAATGTAGGAAAAGTTTGATAGGCGGCTCTGTCAAACAAGACAGCTGGTTGTTAAACCATTCCAAAGTTTTCTCTTTTTCAAAAGCAAACTCCCAAAGCAGGAGTTTACTTTTGAAAAAAAAACAAAAAACTAATGACCCAATCCTTGGGGGTTTCTCCTATTGTGTGGGGCTATTTTAATTGTTTTATTGTCCCTCACTGCCAGGATATACCTGGCTGTGATGGGCATTAAAACGAACTCTAGCTAGGGCGGATGGTCAGATGACTTGCTTCCAGTTGAGCATTCTCCATCAAGGCATCAGAGGACATTTTAATTCAATAGAGTAAATTCTACTCTGACCACATAAAACTCACGGTCTGCCGACTCAAAATTGGGTGAATGGACCTTGAGTTTGGTGGACACGGCATTCTGTCACGCTGCAATGGAGTGCCTGTCCGACAAACTCTAAATCAGCCCAGGGGCCCACCAAATGCAAATCAGTGCTAAGGCTGCTCATTATGGGAAAAGTCCATCCCACACCTTGGTCACCTCCCCCTTTCACTATGCAGCCCACTGCATTTTTTAGTCAAGATACTTGAGATTCACACCCTTCAAATCTCACTGACTAAGCTACGCCCCTGTTTGCCTAGGTATTTGTAGTATGGAGAACTCGATTAGAAGCACTGGGAAATTTGATTTGCAATCTTCGTAAATGAATGAATAAATAGAAAATGTGTTCACTTTGAAGAAATAAACAAGGGAACACTTGTGATTAAAGAATTTATGTGGACATCTTATAGAGAGGAGAAACGAGATGTTCACAGTGCAGTTAGTTATAAAAAAAGGACTACAAACTCAAAATCTCAGCACAAGAACATGCATTTCATATATTTTTTATTAATGATATGTTTTTAGATATTTACATAGGGTGGAAACCAGCCATATGGACAACTAAGTGTTTAAAAATCACAAGCAATGCAAATTTATCAAACACAGCCAGAACCATTAACAGAAGGTGGTCTTTTCAACATAAGTTCTGAATAGGGAATTCAAGTTTTCCAAGGAAGAGATCAGGATGGGTTTGAGTCGAATGTCCTCCAGTACGTGACTTCCTAGTCTTGGATTCTTGCAAGAAATAAACTTTATCTTCCAATTTATGGAAGAGGGTTCTGTTTATTGGATCTAAATTGAATTATTTAATTTAGTGGCCTTAAATGCATTAAACAATCCGGTTGGTTTAGAGGTTTTACATTAGCCACAGTTTGGAAAGATTACAGAGCGTATGCAATATTACGCAGTTTGTTTTTAAACAATTTGGAGGATCATAATTACCGCGGAACCTCTCCCAAGAGGTCCTCCATTTTAGATTGGGAAGGTTTGCATAGCATAAAATGAATGTGCGTAAACGCAAGATCCGTTTCAAAGTCATTATTTATAACAAACTAATTGGTGATCTTACATTGCACAGATTTGGTTTGCGTATTGCTGGATATCAGTAGAGTTGAACAGTAAGGCTATTTTGTAGGTATTAAGGAATATTTTGGTGTTTTATTAGAAATATGGATCCAGGACAGGGTTGAAGTCAGGGCATTACAGCCAATATGATTATTGAGAAAGTTGTAAAGAGATTGATTCAGCAGGAAATGAAAAACCAAGTAGAGGAAATAGTGGAGAATATTTTGAAGGGTAGGAAGAGAAAAGCAATGGAGTCTGGTGAAGAGTTTTATTCCCTTTCAGAAGGAGAAGGAAGGAGTGATGAGTTACATTAAAAAAACTAAAAAGACAAGATATGTAGAAGATATTGTGATAACAAAAAAAAAGGAAAAGAAGGCATGATTGCCCTTACAAAGAAAGGTGCCCTTGGCGGCACACAGAGATCTGGTGTCAAGGAAAAGGTGTCCCTTGCGGCATACAGGATGCTGAAGGTTTTCAAAGTGAATTAGAGAATGTCTTGTTTTGTTAATGAAAATTTGTTTGATGAGTATGTTTTAGATTTCTATCAAGATAATGAATTTAATGATGAATATGAATCTTTTGATGCAGGAGGTTCATCAAATAGAACACGAGATCCCTTTGGTGGAGAAATGTTTTCTCCTTTGAATATCAAACATCCACGCAGTGGAGGATTGGTGGCCTATGGACCACAAGACCAGTTATTGAGGAGAAGGTGTGTAATACACTGAATTTGGATCCAGAGTTGATCAGCTTTTTGTTCCGTCTAGGCAGAGATTCAAGGAAAGGTCTGGAACGCTCCTTGAAAATTTGCCAAGACAAGTTGTTAGATGTCATGGATCCTTTGGCCACAATTTTAGACATTGCAGAGGACGCTTATATGAATGAGGAGCACATTGATTTGGTCTTACTAAGCGGATGGAGCCAGAGTGTTGTAGTCATGTTAGGAAATGTCAATGCTGGATTAGTAGCAGAGAAAAGAAGGGCTATTTTGATGCAAATAAGCCCAAAGTTGCAGTACATGGCTCAAAAGGAGACCACCGACGATGCTAAGGGATTGTTGTTTGTTGATGGTCTAGTTAAGAGTATTGGGAAGTATATGAACACATTTACAGCCTTGGACAAGGTACATGTTAATATGCGTAAAGTATTTGGATATGGTGTTTTTGGCAGGACCAGTAGAAGAGGACCCACTACTGGCCATGGGTTACAGAGGTCTCAGTACAATAACCAGTATGTCAACCAGTTTAGAGGAAGAGGTTTCCAGAAAACAGTTTTTTACCCAAACAGAGGAAGGATGGCCAGACAATGTCAAGGGAGGTTTAACCATGGACGAACTCAGTCTCAGAACAGAGGTGAGTTCGGAGATTTGTTATGGTTTTTCCCTGACAAGAGTAGAAGGACGTTTGAAACACTTCATAAGAGAAAGGGAAAAGATAACGCAGGACCCTTGGGCTTCAGCGACTATCCTGGGATATACAATAGAATTCATACAGTGTCCCCATCAAGGAAGACAGCTAAGGGAGATAAAGGTTTCAGAGATACAGGAACGTATTGTGGATTCAGATACAGATGCATTGGTTCAGAAAGGTGTGATAACACACATAGAAGAGACAACAAAGTGTTTTATGAGCAATATTTTTCTAGTAAAGAAAAAGGAGAAAGATTAGAGACCAGTTATAAATCTAAGAGATTTTTGAGGTACAGGCATTTCAAAATGGAAGGAATCAATTGCATAAGGGATTTATTGATGGAGAAGGACTGGTTAATGAATTTGGATCTAAAGGGTGCATATTTCACGATTCCGATGGGGAGGGAAAGTCAAAGATACTTACAGTTCAGGTGGAAAAAGCATCTTTATCAGTTTCAATGCCTTCTGTTTGGCCCCTCCTCTGCACCTTAGTGTTTCACAAAGATGATGAGGATGGTTGTATCCTATTTCAGAGAGAGGAATTTAGATGATTATTTACTAAGACAACATCCTTTTTATGTCTCAGAATGTAGAGGAGCTGAAGAAGGAGCTCGAATTGGTGTTGAGAATGCTGCAATGCTTGGGGTTTCTGGTGAACGAACAGAAATTTGTTTTGATACCCTCTCAGACTATGGCATTTTTAGAGTTCAAGGTAAACACAGTGGAGTGTGTTTTGCAGCTTCCAGAGAAAAAGATAAACATAATAAAATATGAGATTTTTCAGGTTCTAAAGAAGATATCTTTAACATTGAGAGAATTGGCAAGGATAGTGCGTGTGTTATCATCTTCAAGTCAAGCAATTTTTGCAGGACCTCTACATTACCGTATGTTACAAAGGATAAAAGGGAAGGCATTGAGGAAAGGATTATGGGATGGAGACAGGGTTTTGTTGGATATTATATTGTATTGTAATTGTATTTATATAGAGCTTACTACCCCTGATGAGGTGTCGAAGTGCTTTTCAGCGAGTAGCACGCTACTCCGGAAACCAAAAGGATTAGTATAGGGAAAACGAGTACAGTATTAATATAGGGAGGTAGGAGCTCATTTAAGCGGAGGGCATACAAGTCTGTTAGTTGGCTTGAATAGAATAATAGAGGGATAGCTGGAAAAATCCAGAAGTGTTAATTGGGAGATTATAGTAGTAAGATGAGGTTTGGGGTGAGTAAAGGAGAGGTGATGGATGGAAGAGTCTGTAGAAAGGGATTAGGGAGACCATAGTAGTTAAATGGGGTTTGGGATGAGTCAAAGGAGAGATAAAGGAGGGAGAATTTAGTAGGGTTGTTTGGGAGATTTGAGTCGTAAATGGAGGTTTGGGGTTTGCCAGGAGGGAAGAGTCTGGGAAGGGTTATTTTGGAGATCATGGTAGTAAAATGGGTTAAGGATTAAACAGAGTGGAGATAGAGGATATCACAACACAATTTCTTATACAGATTCTCCTGCTCATCCTCTCACTCACCAACGACCCCTTCACCACCATACCAACTTCCACAAACGTATGGCAAGTGTTGCAGACTGGATGAAGAACAACTGCCTGCAGCTGAACATAGACATGATTGAATTATTAGTCTTTGGCAATAGCAGCAACACATGAATGACTCCTGGTGGCCATCAGACCCAGGACCAGCAGCCACTCCCTCCAAAAATGCCAGAAACCTCGGAATTGTCAGTGCAACAAGCTCACAATAAAATCATAGATCAACGCTGTTTCATCCGACTGCTTCCTCACTTTGCGCATGCTACAGAAGATCTTTAGGTGGCTACCCCTTCAAATGAGACGCACCAGGACACAGGCCCTCATTACTGTCCAAGTGGACTACAGCTACACCCCCTACGTAGGATTTGCTGCACACCTCCTACAGAGACTTCAGATCATACAGGATGCCGCAGCCCAACTATTCCCCAGCATTACCGACAAACCCACATCGCACTCCACCTCTGGCAACTCCACTGGCTCCCCATACAGAAGAGGTGCCGGTTCAAGCTGCTGACCCACCCGCACATGGTTCTACACAACCAAAGGCATGCATTCATTAACCACTGCCTGAACTTCCACCAACCGTAGAGAAGACTGTGCTCTGCCTCCTTTTCACTTGCCCATACTCTCCACATCTACCGAAGCTGAAGTTGAGGAATCACTATTGTAACCCAGATTGCCAAATGTGTTGCAAAAGCTTCAATAATTTCTCCTCTGCACACTACACCACAACCCAATCAACTTATCACTTCTCTTACAGATATTCACACTGTCACTGCTGCCATACAGCCATTACTCCCTCCTGCGCAGATGTGATATTAACTTTGATACCTGCCTGCTAAAAGATCCAGATATGCCCCTTTCCTCTTCTAGACTTCCCTCCTCCCAGTTTAAACAACTGTATTACTAATTTGCTCTAAAATGCTTGAGCTGTTCTCTACAAGTGCAAATGTATGGGTTTGACACTGTTGCCACATATGCATGTTCACTGTCCACTTAATCCATACTTATTGGTCATTTGTGATAATGCTTCAAGTACTGACCATTCAATTTCCTGAATTACGGCAATACATTGGGTGCACTTTAGTTATTTTACCTGAACTAAACACTGTGTATACACACAACAAATTATATATGTGCACTACTTCAGCACCATTGTAATGCATTATAATGTTAAATGGTTGAAAACAATTCAACACCAAATTAAAAATTCAAAAATGTAATAAACAGATTCAAACAAGTGTATGTATGGAATCACAGTAACACATGCGAAGCTTTTAGCTCACTTTGGCCCTCATTACAACTTTGGCAGGCGGCGCAAGTTGTATCCGTCGCGAGGCCGCCAATGAGGCAGCACTCCCGCGGTGGCCATTTCGAGATCCCCGCTGGGTCGGCGGGCGGAAACCCAGCGGGGATGTTGGGCGCAACATGGGAGCGGCTCCAAATGGAGCCGGCGGTGTTGCTGCGGTGCGACGGGTGCAGTTGCACCCGTCGCGCTTTTCACTGTCTGCTGTACAGACAGTGAAAAGCTCCATGGGGCAGTGCAGGGGCCCCCAGGGGCCCTGCGACTCCCCTTTCCTTCAGCCTTTTCATGGCGGGTCATACCGCCATGAAAAGGCTGGCGGGAGGGGGACTCGTAATCCCCCAGGGAAGCGCTGCAAGCAGCGCTGCCCTGGGGGATTACAACCACCGGGACCAAAGGGGCAGGAAAACGCCAGTCCCGGCGGTGCGACCGCGGCGCTTCCTCTGCGGTCGTAATTCCATAGGAAGAACCGCCAGCCTGAGGGCCTATATGTTCTTACAGCTCTAGGCCTAATAGTAAATGCTTTACAGTAATGAACCAAAAATTATAATTGTGAGCTCCCGCATGATAATTGGCAGATAATACTCTCTCAAACAAAACCAACTTTGACAA
Organism: Pleurodeles waltl; assembly: GCF_031143425.1. NCBI lineage: Eukaryota > Metazoa > Chordata > Amphibia > Caudata > Salamandridae > Pleurodeles > Pleurodeles waltl. The sequence goes on from NC_090439.1 coordinate 849,434,414, forward strand.
TGTAAACTGGCAACCAATGGGGTCCATCCAGGAAACACTTGGATAAGCGGACAAAAACATTTGAAACCCAGAAGCAGAAAAAGCAAAATTAACTCTTGCCCAATGCTTTTAAAGGAAAAGTCTCACTATTCAACAACCTAGTCCACTAGCACACTGCACTCTACTTAAAGTTAATAGTGAATCTGTGCCTTTTATCAGAGCACATTCCAGCAGACACTTCGCTTTCAAGTTGGTACATCCATTACACAACTGTCAACAGGTATCACAAGTGCACTTTTCAGCACTACTGTCATTAAAAAAAAAAAGTCTGCAAACAAATGAAAATCCTTCCAAGTAATTTTAACGCCTAGGAATCGTTTGCACTTTGATAGGCCTCACCACATTGGGAAGCGTATCTCAAACCACATGACAAATAAGCTTGTTTTTGCTTTATAGCAGATGATATCCCCAGTGTAGGGCGGTAAACAAAAACAGAAAGAAAGAGGGCTCAGTTGGCAACAAGACAACAAGCGCAACATACGAGAGTCACATCTGTAACTTATGTTCTAGCCCCAATATAACAACGAAGCACATGGCGCATAAACAACAACTACTAGCAGTGCTCACATGAATAAACATTTTAATGTACGATTATAGCCTTATAAGCTCCATTTCTCTTCTCCACAGTTACCATTTTATTTAAAACAATCATTGGCAAGAGGAGTTATACATATTACCTACCAATTTACGGTGCAACTTCTTCACAAGGTCCTTCAAGTTCAAATCTGCGAGTATGATTTTAGATTTCTTCAACAAAATGCTTGATATTTGCTTTGGAGGGAGATTTGCTCCCTAAATATCATGCGACTGAGTTTCTATTTATCGAGTTGTGGAAGCATCAGTTCCTTGATGAATTCTCGTATGTAAATGGTTGCCACATGCTCCATAAAAATCAAAGCTGGCATTGATTTACAAATGACTACCTTTGTCTAAGAAGTTATGCCTGGCCAGATCAGATTCTTTAAGCATAAGTCAGAATTTGGGCCGAAGTCTCTTGGGCTTGCACATGAGCCGCAGATAGCCCTCTCATCTACCCAAGTCTTCTAGATACTTGTAGGAAGAAACACTCCCCAGTCTTTCTTTGTTTAAGAACTATGAGCCTTTTTTGCTTATTTTTCAACCGAAAACAGTGACCTTAGTTTCAGACAGATCAATTTGAAAGTTGATTATTACACAGTAACTCGCTACAGCGTCGAAAGATATCTGCAAACCAACGGCCGTCCGACCCAACAAGACTATCATCCAATTATTGTAATATTTGCATTTTAGTACCCACTAGCAGCAGTGGAAAATCTCTTGCTGAATGAAGTACAAGTGTAATGTCGGTTAGGTACACATTAAATAGAAGAAGGGCTAGAATGCAGTCTGGATTTAATCCTTTACTAGCAGGAGTCTTATCTGACATGGCCTACACTGCCGTCAACTTACTTTTAACCAGGTATCTGAGGATGGGTTTAGAGTGGCGTTTAATAGGAGTGGCAGGGTGCCAATTTGGCCCACAGATTGTCTCTGACTACGCTGTTGTAAAACTCAATGAATCGGCATAGGGACATAAATAATGCTTCACCTGAAATTCGATCAAACTCCAAACTTTAAAAAAAAGATGTGAAAAAGATTCCAAAGAACAGATTCCTCTGAAAGTCTTGGATAGCCTGTCCCCTAAGGAACCGCAATTGACATTAATACCAATACTGGGCTGAATCGCCAATTGTCCCAGTAGAATGCCCACACAAACACTCCACCCCCAGGGTACATGGATCTAAACTGACTCACAGCAGTCTCAGAAAGCCAGCTTGCAGATTCTCTGTCAGTGCTTCATATAAGACCGGTGGATGCTTAATAATGGTTCTGTAAAATCATAACATATCCTGGTTGAATTCTTAGTCTATGCTTTATGTACTTTCTTGTTATGTATCTTTGGTTTTTGTATCCAGTCATATGTACAGCACTCTGATATTCTTGGGTCATGTCTACGCTATATAAAACACTAAGTAAGTAGAGCTGGAAATTATGGCATGTCATGTACGACATGGAATTTGCCTTGCACAGAAACTACTGCTGCCACTTCAAGTCCTACAAATAAACTAATAATTTCTGGCTAACCTGTCACATTTCTACTCCCAAACCTCAGAAGATCATGCCACAACAGCCTTCTCTGGTAGGCCTGCTGCAGCCTCGCTGGAGAACTAGACTTCACGATAGGTAGGCATCGCATCCAATTATTTTCAGCACAACTATTACTTACATCATGACAATGTAAGCAAACATAATGTTGAAGTGGAGTCTCTTGATACCCTCTTTAGAAGGAATATCAGATACACGTGGATAGGTTATGGAGGTGGCTGTTATGTGGCGCAAAATGTAGCGTAAGAGAAGCGCTTTGGTTAAAGGCTTTAAAACCTAGTATAATAACATTCCTGCACCATGTCTCATTCACAACCCAAAGAAACCTAGTTTAAAGCCTTCGTTTTGAAGAACGCTCACAATTGACCGAAAGCCAATTATCCATTCTCACAACCATCCCTACTACAACCCAACTCACGCACATACAACTCACCATGGGGATGGACACGTAGCCTGCAACCCTCACAAAAACCCATATGGTCCGTCTATTAGAGGCGAACGCATGGCCTCGCCCCTTGGATATGGATGCAAAGGAAGAGTTTGGTGGATAAAGCATATGGAGACGTGGATGGTCACACAATTTTTGGATGTGCTCCAAATCTAGTTTAAGAGACAGATGCAAGTCTGAGTGGCGGGGGCACAATTAGGTGTTCAACAGATAGGTCGACTGTGGTTAATGGAGAAGAGGTTGAGTCATATAAATTGTTTAGAGTTGAAAGCTGGGTTGTATGCGTTGAAAGGTTTCAGGAGAAGTGTAGAAGGACAATCAGTGTTGTTGAGGATGGACAACGTTTCGGCTGTTGCTTATATCAACAGACTGAGTGGAACCAGATACCTATTGACAGAATAGAGTTTTGGAATTTTTGCCTGGAACACAAGACAGCAGTAAAGGCAGAATATTGGCCAGGGGTTTGGAATCTGACAGCAGATTGGAATTCAAGACATCTGAGGGATGTCACCAACTGGAAGTTAGATCACAGTTGTTTCTGCAGGATAAACAGATTTATGGGTACATTAGAGGTGGATCTAGTCAATTGACTTATCAGATAGAGAACTTTTACAGTTGGATGCCGGATCCTATGGCGTCAGTAATAGTGACATTTCACCAGATTTGGAAAGGGGAGAAAGTCTATGCATTTCCTCTGTTCGCAATGATACAGAGGTTGTTGTTGAAGGTGAGACAGGAGAGATGTCAGATAGTTTTGGTGACTCCATTCTGAGTTTCACAGGTTTGGTTTCCTGGAGTTAGCTTATGCAGAACCTTTCTTATTTCCAGCAAGGGAAGGTTTATTAAAGAATGCAGAAGGAGAGGATCATCCATCGGTATAGAGTGAAGTGCTGAACCTTCTTGTTTGGAAGGTGTCAGGAGAGCTAGATGTTTCAAGGGACTTTTGCATAGAGCCCCAGAGTTGCTTGAAGGGTCCTGGGCTCCAGGGACTAGGAGAAGATAAAAGGGAATTTGGAAAGTTTGGGTTTGTTGGTACATGGAAACAGTCTGGATCCCGTGGAGGCTCCTATAGTGGAAGTGGTGAATTTCTTGGGTGAGAAATTTGAAGGTTTGTGTTATCGAACCATGAATTGTTACAGATGAACCTTTTCAGCTGGTCGTGCTCATGTAGATGGTAAGTCTATAGGTAGAAATTTTATGGTGTGCAAAATCTTAAAGAGTATGAGATTAAGAAGACCACCCAGACCACGTTATGATGTGTTATAGGATGTTAACTTGGTGGTGTCTTTGTTTTTGGGGTGGCCTCAAATATATATTTAGACTTGACAAGACTTTAAGAGAAGTTAGCAACTTTACTATGTCTAGTATAACGCACAAGAGTTTCAGATGTAAAAGCATTAGAGGTAAGTAAGGTGCTGGGTCCGGACAGAGTGTATTTTGAAATATTGAAGAGAACAAAGACTATACCAGAGTCTATCTTTTATCCAATGTTTACAGATGAAAAGAAATGATGTGTGGTGGAATGCATGATGGAATATGAGAACAGAGTTTTAGAGTATAGAAGACATGAAGAGAATCAATTGCTGATCTCTTATGTGAAACCATTTGGTGCAGAAAGTACTGCAACATTTTCAAGGTGGGTTAAAACTGTAATGAAAGAAAGTGGTGTGGATGTGTCAGTATTCAAGTCGCATTCTGTGTGAGGGACCATGGCAAGTAAGATGCACTTGTCTGGTGGTAGACTGGAGGAGATTCTAAGAGCAGCAGATTGGACAAATGTTAGTATGTTTAAAATACATTATTTCCGACTTATAAACCATGTGTATAATGCAGTGTTGAAGGGCTTTCAACATGCATATTGGTAGCCTCCGGTCTTACAATGAAATGGCAATTCTCATAGTGTAATGAATTGACAATCAAAATTTCATTAAAGATACGGAGGCTAACATTATCCCGCCCACCTTAACCCAAAATAGATATTAAAAAACAAATAGAAATAATTGATATATAATAGGTTTGTGTATAAAGCTGTTTCAATACTTTGGGCATATTATTGTTAAGAAATATTGTTATAAAATAGGATGTTGGTGACGAGTAGATGTTTTGTCTGCAGATGAACCTGGGAGGAAGTTTTTTTGGAACAAAAGATGGAGGATAACTTGTTGCAAAAGAGGCAGAGAGAAGAAGAAGATTCCTCACATTAAAAGAGGAGGAATGTTCAGAGAGGAGGATATCTGTGGCCTCGATGGTTCTGATTCTAGTGTTTTAAGGTTCTTTAAAGTTGCATTAAAAGATGTAATGCATAATGCTAACCTCCGTGTCTTTAATGAAATCTTGATTCTCTATTCATTACATTATGAGAATTGCCATTTGTAGGTAAATCAAGCCACTTTGCAATGTATCCTGGCTTTAAGAGTAGAGAGTGCAAATCTTCCATAAGGCAAAGGATGGTGTTTCTTACACGTTCTACTACAGCATGGAGAATGGGGAAGAGTGAGAACTTTTGCATTCAGTGTATTGCAGTCATCCGTGTCTCATAAGAGTTACACTTGCACAATTTTTCTAAACTCGGGTAAAAATAGTTTGAGTTTTCTAAGAAGGTAGAGGTTAGATAAGGAAGTTTTTCTGTGAATATGGCAAAGTTTTTAATTATTGGTAACTTTTTAAGCTGTGAAACTTGGCAGGAGGGAACCAAAAAGGGCGGGTTACCAAGATAATGCCAGTTTGAAAAAAGTGGTTGAGTCAATTGAAAAAATATGTTGGTTTGAAATTAAATTATATGTGGACGACAGAAGCTCTTTGCAGCACTGGCTCTGGGGTACCACGGCAACAAGAGATGTCACCTCCTCAACTGCCTTCTTCGTCCCAGTCCTTACACTCTTATCAGAGCTGGGATGAGAAAGAGAAGGACTTTGGAGAAATGGAGATTTCCTGTAAGTAATTACTTATCTAAGGTGAAGTGAATGGTCAGCCACACCCTTTCCATGTGTCGTGTGACAGGGCTGCTCTTAACCCGATGCCGCTACTGAAGGAGAGCAAACCTTAGCAAGGCCCAGCTCTGCCTGCATTACCCCCAGCGGGCTATGGTGGAAAGACTGAAATCAATGAAATGGACTTAGGGGAAAGAGGAAACTAGGTCAATGGTTTTATGTTCATAAAGAGAAATATCTACAGCTTGATTTATCCTGATGGAAACACATACTTAAACCATGTGTCCACGGTCCCTCTTCAACATATGATCTGTGCAAGTGGAAAGCTAGAGGTGTATCAGGCAAATATAATCTATAGTCCTAAAATGACTCACAGATATTTGAAAATGAATATATTTGAGTGATGGAGGACTCAGGCACTATTTTTGCCTGCGACAAAACAAGTCTCATCTACCTGTTCATTTATCACAGTTTTCTTTAGCTCAGAAAGGCCATGCTATCTGGAAGATTTCATAAAATACAGATATGAAAATACACAGTAGATCAAAAAATGTGCAGAAATACCTAAGGTATCAATCAGCACGAGTTAAAGTAAGGTGAAACCCCGATTTATACAACAGGAATTCACGCATTACTAAAATAGTAAGTCTGAACCATAAATTGAAAGGACAATTCAAAAGAGACTCTGGTGGTGTCAGCATTTTTTATTTTTCTCGTTTTGGGGATTTACTTAAAGTAGAGTCGATTTGTTTCAGAAAATCTTGCTTGCTGGTGAGAATTTCTAATGCTTGCATGCTAGCTTTTTCAACCAAGGGCGACGCTACTGGCAGTAGTAATTATTTTTATTAAGTTTACAATTATCTCATCGGAGAGATCCATTGTTTATTTGGTCATTTGGAGGGTGCAGCAGGAAGTAGTCACTGGGGCACAGCACAAGTGCCTACAGAGACAAGTGCCTCTGCACCAGTGTGCAAACACAAGAAATTCTCACTTAAACAGCTCTCGCCCCAGCTCACCTTGCTCATGTTATTAATGTAATTGTAGCATTGGCCCAAGGGATAGAGTACCTGGCAAAGGCAGGACCGGAATTGTGATGTACCGTTTAACGGAAAAAAGTTATGTTTTAAATGCAGTAAAGTTCAGTCACTTTGGTAATGCCATTGTTTCCACGTGTTGTGTACGTGTTCATTTGGCTGGAAAAGAAGAGTATGTTGCCATAGCTAAAGTAAAAATAGAGCATAGCACAATCGCATAAATAAAGTAACTTAACACAATTAAAACAGAATGAATCAGGGCAACAAAGCAGTCAAACAGAACGCTACACAGCAACCATATCACAACACATCACATTGCACAAAATGCAAATCGAAAACACAGCAACACCTACGAAGGCAGAAGGCATTGCCACCACAAAAAAAAACCCGCTGCAGAACAAATATGCAGAAACATTCTTGTCGCACATTACCACATCCTGGAATTGGTTGGAACTCTCTGACTGGGAGGATTGAGAGGTCACTTCCTGCAGTACACAGAAAGTGACATCGCACTACTGTACGTACGAAGCAAAAGATTTTAAATGTGTGTACCAGAGTTACCCTGCCTCCCCCCCCCCCTCACAACACCCTGCTTCCCCCACTAACCCACTCCCCCAAGACATGAGAACAACCGCGTTTTGCGAGGTAGCCCTAAGTCTTGCTGTACTGTACATAGGGCGGTGGGAGGAAGTCTCGCTGCTGCCTGCGGGATTCCAGAGACGCTAATGCAAAATGCATACATTACAGGAATTCAGTGGTCGATAATACGAATTAATGTTGCCTCTTGTGTGAACACGCACGCTCCAGTGCTCTGGGTGAGACCAGTGGCGTAAAGAAACTTGAAGGGGCTCCACTGCGAAGCCCCTGGAGGGGGTCTCCTCTCCACTGGACCCAGTCAGGGCCTGCCGCCCGTGCACAGCGTACTGTGGCTGAGGCGGTCCCCTGGAGCTCGTCCCCCCACTGCACCGCGGGGGCTGCGCGGGTCTTTGTTACGCCACTGGGTGAGACACTCCTATACCTTCCGACACTTCAGGCGCAAACAACTGCAAATGTATTTCTGTGCTCATCCTAAAGCCACACACACAGCCTATAGCTGCGGGCAACTGTAGTAAGTAGATTTGTAGAGCGCTAACCCAGGTGCCACGCAACGGAGCGCTGTACGTGAAGGCAGTGCATGAACAGCGACCCTTGGAAAGGAAGAAACATGCTCTTACCTGATCCAGGTGGGAATACCTCCTCCAAATAAACGCCCCGCTCTTCTGGGCTCAAGGGTGCCCCTCTGGAGTTTACGTGGACTGTAATCTACGTATCCAGCTTATCATTATAGTCCTGGCCAAACATTAACAGGATAAATCATTTTTTATGGCAGGGTGGGGCAGGAGACTTATTTCTAGCAATGCTGCCACCTTTTCCCTCCAACTGTCAACCCGCCCCTTTCCTGCCGCAGGTTTAGTTCTGTTGTTTTATCTTCCTTCTGTGCCGAGCAATCTTTGTTTAGTTGCTTTGCAAAGAAGAACTGAAGATCGGCGTCATCTCGGGGTGCAATGCAGGGGTTTCCTATAAACGGAGTCGCTTCCCTGTTGTTGCTCAGAATTGTACAACGCTTTATGTGGGTGTGAAGAGGACAGTCTTCGATTTGTGGACACTCGGACTTTGAACGCCGTCCCAATGTGATGCTTCATGTTTGAAACTTCACATGCACTTTGTATAATTTAAGCACATTTGTATATTGAACCACATTCTGTTAAACTTCAGCATTGAAGCTTATCCTGCCTTGCTAGAGTGTGGACAGTTATTTCACAATTACATGCGTAAAATCCCCACCACTATGACTACATGTCCAGCACAGTCACTCATCAACTCTGCAAATCAGTTTATTTTTTATGCAGAGCTCCACACCTTTAACTAAAACTGGACGTTCCCTCCAGGGGTCACTTATATGCTGTGCACAGGCTGATAACCTCCAACTCTGAACATTGTCACCTGTACCGCGAAACTCTTTTGTGCAATCTTTGCGGTTGTCCTTGTGTAAACTGCTTGCAAGCAATCAGAAAACGATCCCTGTAAACACCCTATACCGCTGGGATGCAAAAGCACTACATAAGAGTACAAAGCGACCATTAAAGCGCTATGTGAAAGTAAAAAAGGAATAAATAAAATAGATGTCTGTGCACAACAACAATTGATTGACAGAACCCCTAAACATTACAAGAGTACACAAAATAGTTGAGAAGCGCTGGAGTGTTTTGTGCCCCAAAGACATGTTTAAAGTTGCTATGTCATGCTGAAGCCGAACAGTTTTAATGAGGAATACGTAAACAGTTCAGGTTGGCATGCACATCATAATATTAATGCCAAAGTGTGGCAGTATTCAATATGTAAAAACCCATACAAGGTTTTTGAGCTTACATTCCTAAACCGTTTCAAACTATGACTTTAGATTAAATATGTGGAAATAATTTTATTCCAGCATGAACATTACAAATTTACATTGGGGTGGCGCACCTCACGGAGTTCCACCACTCAGAATTCTGCGGAGTGACCGAAAAACTCGGTGAACTCTGCCTAACTCCATGAAGGGGGGGAGTTGAGCTAGGCCGGCCGTTCACGCTGAGTGGTGTGAGGAGCGCGCTCCGCGTTTCTAAGGCGAGCAGAAACGTTTTTCCTATTCTGTGCGTGGTGCTGGGCCTACTTTTTAATCTACACTCTATCTTTGCAATCCTTACTTTATCATACTTATTCTCCCCTATTTTACATTTATTGCATTACTGTGTGTGTATGTGTAAGGAAATGCCTCCTTGGCATGGTTGCCCCCTGACTTTTTGCCTTTGCTGATGCTATGTTTACAATTGAAAGTGTGCTGAGGCCTGCTAACCAGGCCCCAGCACCAGTGTTCTTTCCCTAACCTGCACTTTTGTATCCACAATTGGCAGACCCTGGCATCCAGATAAGTCCCTTGTAACTGGTATTTCTAGTACCAAGGGCCCTGATGCCAAGGAAGGTCTCTAAGGGCTGCAGCATGTCTTATGCCACCCTGGAGACCTCTCACTCAGCACAGACACACTGCTTGCCAGCTTGTGTGTGCTAGTGAGGACAAAACGAGTAAGTCGACATGGCACTCCCCTCAGGGTGCCATGCCAGCCTCTCACTGCCTATGCAGTATAGGTAAGACACCCCTCTAGCAGGCCTTACAGCCCTAAGGCAGGGTGCACTATACCATAGGTGAGGGTACCAGTGCATGAGCATGGTACCCCTACAGTGTCTAAACAAAACCTTAGACATTGTAAGTGCAGGGTAGCCATAAGTGTATATGGTCTGGGAGTCTGTCAAACACGAACTCCACAGCACCATAATGGCTACACTGAAAACTGGGAAGTTTGGTATCAAACTTCTCAGCACAATAAATGCACACTGATGCCAGTGTACATTTTATTGTAAAATACACCACAGAGGGCACCTTAGAGGTGCCCCCTGAAACTTAACCGACTGTCTGTGTAGGCTGACTAGTTCCAGCAGCCTGCCACACCAGAGACATGTTGCTGGCCCCATGGGGAGAGTGCCTTTGTCACTCTGAGGCCAGTAACAAAGCCTGCACTGGGTGGAGATGCTAACACCTCCCCCAGGCAGGAGCTGTAACACCTGGCGGTGAGCCTCAAAGGCTCACCCCTTTGTCACAGCCCAGCAGGGCACTCCAGCTTAGTGGAGTTGCCCGCCCCCTCCGGCCACGGCCCCCACTTTTGGCGGCAAGGCTGGAGGGAACAAAGAAAGCAACAAGGAGGAGTCACTGGCCAGTCAGGACAGCCCCTAAGGTGTCCTGAGCTGAGGTGACTCTGACTTTTAGAAATCCTCCATCTTGCAGATGGAGGATTCCCCCAATAGGGTTAGGATTGTGACCCCCTCCCCTTGGGAGGAGGCACAAAGAGGGTGTACCCACCCTCAGGGCTAGTAGCCATTGGCTACTAACCCCCCAGACCTAAACACGCCCTTAAATTTAGTATTTAAGGGCTACCCTGAACCCTAGAAAATTAGATTCCTGCAACTACAAGAAGAAGGACTGCCTAGCTGAAAACCCCTGCAGAGGAAGACCAGAAGACGACAACTGCCTTGGCTCCAGAAACTCACCGGCCTGTCTCCTGCCTTCCAAAGATCCTGCTCCAGCGACGCCTTCCAAAGGGACCAGCGACCTCGACATCCTCTGAGGACTGCCCCTGCTTCGAAAAGACAAGAAACTCCCGAGGACAGCGGACCTGCTCCAAGAAAAGCTGCAACTTTGTTTCCAGCAGCTTTAAAGAACCCTGCAAGCTCCCCGCAAGAAGCGTGAGACTTGCAACACTGCACCCGGCGACCCCGACTCGGCTGGTGGCGATCCAACACCTCAGGAGGGACCCCAGGACTACTCTAAGACTGTGAGTACAAAAACCTGTCCCCCCTGAGCCCCCACAGCGCCGCCTGCAGAGGGAATCCCGAGGCTTCCCCTGACCGCGACTCTTTGAATCCTAAGTCCCGACACCTGGGAGAGACCCTGCACCCGCAGCCCCCAGGACCTGAAGGACCGGACTTTCACTGGAGGAGTGACCCCCAGGAGTCCCTCTCCCTTGACCAAGTGGAGGTTTCCCCGAGGAACCCCCCCCCTTGCCTGCCTGCAGCACTGAAGAGATCCCTAGATCTCCCATTGACTTCCATTACAAACCCGACGCTTGTTTCTACACTGCACCCGGCCGCCCCCGCGCTGCTGAGGGTGAAATTTCTGTGTGGGCTTGTGTCCCCCCCGGTGCCCTACAAAACCCCCCTGGTCTGCCCTCCGAAGACGCGGGTACTTACCTGCAAGCAGACCGGAACCGGGGCACCCCCTTCTCTCCATTCTAGCCTATGCGTTTTGGGCACCACTTTGAACTCTGCACCTGACCGGCCCTGAGCTGCTGGTGTGGTGACTTTGGGGTTGCTCTGAACCCCCAACGGTGGGCTACCTTGGACCAAGAACTGAACCCTGTAAGTGTCTTACTTACCTGGTAAAACTAACAAAAACTTACCTCCCCCAGGAACTGTGAAAATTGCACTGTGTCCACTTTTAAAACAGCTATTTGTGAATAACCTGAAAAGTATACATGCAATTTTGATGATTTGAAGTTCCTAAAGTACTTACCTGCAATACCTTTCGAATGAGATATTACATGTAAAATTTGAACCTGTGGTTCTTAAAATAAATTAAGAAAAGGTATTTTTCTATACAAAAACCTATTGGCTGGATTTGTCTCTGAGTGTGTGTACCTCATTTATTGTCTATGTGTATGTACAACAAATGCTTAACACTACTCCTTGGATAAGCCTACTGCTCGACCACACTACCACAAAATAGAGCATTAGTATTATCTATTTTTACCACTATTTTACCTCTAAGGGGAACCCTTGGACTCTGTGCATGCTATTCCTTACTTTGAAATAGCACATACAGAGCCAACTTCCTACATTGGTGGATCAGCGGTGGGGTACAAGACTTTGCATTTGCTGGACTACTCAGCCAATACCTGATCACACGACAAATTCCAAAATTGTCATTAGAAATTCATTTTTGCAATTTGAAATTTTTCTAAATTCTTAAAAGTCCTGCTAGGGCCTTGTGTGTTAAGTCCCTGTTTAGCATTGTCTTTTAGAGTTTAAAAGGTTGTTAAAAGTTTGAAATTAGATTCTAGAAACAGTTTTAGATTCTTTAAAAAGTCTTCCAACTTTTAGCAAAATAATGTCTGATACAGAGATGAATGTGGTGGAACTCGACACCACACCTTACCTCCATCTTAAGATGAGGGAGCTAAGGTCTCTCTGTAATATCAAAAAAATAACCATTGGCTCCAGACCTACCAAAATTCAGCTCCAGGAGCTGTTGGCAGAGTTTGAAAAAGCCAACCCCTCTGATGATGACATCACAGAGGAAGAAATTAGTGACTTGGAGGCCAATGTCCCTCCTCCAGTCCTAAATAGGGAGAACAGGACCCCTCAAGTCCTGTCTCCAACTGTGTTAGTCAGAAATGGTGAGTCCCTCACAGGAGGGTCCCACATTTCTGAAATCACTGAGGATGCTCTCAGTGAAGATGACCTCCTGTTAGCCAGGATGGCCAAAAGATTGGCTTTAGAGAGACAGCTCCTAGCCATAGAAAGGGAAAGACAAGAGATGGGCCTAGGACCCATCAATGGTGGCAGCAATATAAATAGGGTCAGAGATTCTCCTGACATGTTAAAAATCCCCAAAGGGATTGTGACAAAATATGAAGATGGTGATGACATCACCAAATGGTTCACAGCTTTTGAGAGGGCTTGTGTAACCAGAAAAGTGAACAGGTCTCACTGGGGTGCTCTCCTTTGGGAAATGTTCACTGGAAAGTGTAGGGATAGACTCCTCACACTCTCTGGAAAAGATGCAGAATCTTATGACCTCATGAAGGGTACCCTGATTGAGGGCTTTGGATTCTCCACTGAGGAGTACAGGATTAGGTTCAGGGGGGCTCAAAAATCCTCGAGCCAGACCTGGGTTGACTTTGTTGACTACTCAGTGAAAACACTAGATGGTTGGATTCAAGGCAGTGGTGTAAGTAATTATGATGAGCTGTACAATTTATTTGTGAAAGAACACCTATTGAGTAATTGTTTCAATGATAAACTGCATCAGCATCTGGTAGACCTAGGACCAATTTCTCCCCAAGAATTGGGAAAGAAGGCGGACCATTGGGTCAAGACAAGGGTGTCCAAGACTTCAACAGGGGGTGACCAAAAGAAAGGGGTCACAAAGACTCCCCAGGGGAAGGGTGATGAGACAACCAAAACTAAAAATAGTAAAGAGTCTTCTACAGGCCCCCAAAAACCTGCACAGGAGGGTGGGCCCAGAGCCTCTTCACAAAACAATGGGTACAAGGGTAGAAACTTTGATCCCAAAAAGGCCTGGTGTCATAGCTGTAAACAGCATGGACACCAAACTGGAGACAAGGCCTGTCCCAAGAAAGGTTCCACTCCAAACTCCCATCCAGGTAACACTGGTATGGCTAGTCTCCAAGTGGGATCAACAGTGTGCCCAGAGCAAATCAGGGTCCACACTGAAGCTACTCTAGTTTCTGAGGGTGGGGTGGATTTAGCCACACTAGCTGTCTGGCCGCCTAACATGCAAAAATACAGACAGCAACTCTTAATTAATGGGACTAGAATAGAGGGCCTGAGGGATACAGGTGCCAGTGTCACCATGGTGACAGAGAAACTGGTTTCCCCTGGCCAATACCTGACTGGAAAAACTTACACAGTCACCAACGCTGACAATCAGAAAAAAGTACATCCCATGGCAATGGTTACTTTAGAATGGGGAGGGGTCAATGGCCTGAAACAGGTGGTGGTCTCCTCAAATATCCCAGTGGACTGTCTGCTTGGAAATGACCTGGAGTCCTCAGCATGGGCTGAGGTAGAACTAAAAACCCATGCAGCAATGCTGGGTATCCCTGAACTGGTGTGTGTGAAAACCAGGGCACAATGCAAGGCACAGGGTGAACAAGTAGAGCTGGAGTCTGGAAGAATGGCCCAGCCTACCAAGAGGAAAGGAAAGTCAGTTGGGAAACCAACTGCAACACAGCAAAAGAAAGGGAACCTCTCTTCTCAGGAAGAAGTTCTGCCCTCTGAGGGAACTGAGCCTTTGGAGCTTGAACCTTATCAGGTTGAGCTCTTAGGCCCAGGGGGACCCTCAAGGGAGGAGCTGTGTAAGGGACAAGAAACCTGTCCCTCTCTTGAAGGCCTTAGGCAGCAAGCTGCTGAAGAGTCCAAAGGCAAGAAAAATGGAACACATAGGGTCTATTGGGAAGATGGACTCCTGTACACTGAGGCCAGAGACCCCAAACCTGGTGCCACTAGGAGAGTGGTAGTGCCTCAGCTGTTCAGGAAGTTCATCCTAACATTGGCCCATGACATTCCCCTTGCTGGACATTTGGGACAAACCAAGACGTGGGAGAGGTTAGTCAACCACTTCTACTGGCCCAATATGTCCAACATGGTTAAGGAGTTTTGCCTCTCCTGCCCCACCTGTCAAGCCAGTGGTAAGACAGGTGGACATCCAAAGGCCCCCCTCATTCCACTTCCAGTGGTGGGGGTTCCCTTTGAAAGAGTGGGTGTGGACATAGTTGGTCCACTAGAACCTCCCACAGCCTCAGGAAATATGTATATCCTGGTAGTAGTGGATCATGCTACCAGGTATCCTGAAGCTATTCCCCTTAGGTCGACTACTGCCCCTGCAGTAGCCAAGGCCCTCATTGGTATCTTTACCAGAGTGGGTTTCCCTAAGGAGGTGGTGTCTGACAGAGGTACCAACTTCATGTCAGCATACCTAAAGCACATGTGGAATGAGTGTGGAGTGACTTATAAATTCACTACACCATACCATCCACAAACTAATGGCTTGGTTGAGAGATTCAACAAGACATTAAAAGGCATGATCATGGGGCTCCCAGAAAAACTCAAAAGGAGATGGGATGTCCTCTTGCCATGTCTGCTTTTCGCTTACAGAGAGGTGCCACAGAAGGGAGTAGGATTCTCACCCTTTGAACTTCTGTTTGGTCATCCTGTAAGGGACCACTTGCCCTTGTTAAAGAAGGCTGGGAGAGACCTCTCCATGAGCCTAAACAGGACATAGTGGACTATGTACTTGGCCTTCGCTCTAGAATGGCAGAGTACATGGAAAAGGCAACCAAAAACCTTGAGGCCAGCCAACAGCTCCAGAAGTTTTGGTATGACCAAAAGGCTGCACTGGTTGAGTTCCAACCAGGGCAGAAAGTCTGGGTTCTGGAGCCTGTGGCTCCCAGGGCACTCCAGGACAAATGGAGTGGCCCTTACCCAGTGCTAGAAAGGAAGAGTCAGGTCACCTACTTGGTGGACCTGGGCACAAGCAGGAGCCCCAAGAGGGTGATCCATGTGAACCGCCTTAAACTCTTCCATGACAGGGCTGATGTGAATCTGTTGATGGTAACAGATGAGGATCAGGAGGCAGAGAGTGAACCTCTCCCTGATCTTCTGTCATCAGACCCAAAAGATGGCACAGTAGATGGAGTGATCTACTCAGACACCCTCTCTGGCCAACAGCAAGCTGATTGTAGGAGAGTCCTACAACAGTTTCCTGCACTCTTCTCCTTAACCCCTGGTCAGACACACCTGTGTACCCATGATGTGGACACAGGAGACAGCATGCCTGTCAAAAACAAAATCTTTAGACAGTCTGACCATGTTAAGGAAAGCATCAAGGTGGAAGTCCACAAGATGCTGGAATTGGGAGTAATTGAGCGCTCTGACAGCCCCTGGGCTAGCCCAGTGGTCTTAGTCCCCAAACCTCACACCAAAGATGGAAAGAAAGAGATGAGGTTTTGTGTGGACTACAGAGGGCTCAATTCTGTCACCAAGACAGATGCTCATCCAATTCCAAGAGCTGATGAGCTCATAGATAAATTAGGTGCTGCCAAATTCTTAAGTACCTTTGACTTGACAGCAGGGTACTGGCAAATAAAAATGGCACCTGGAGCAAAAGAGAAAACAGCATTCTCCACACCTGATGGGCATTATCAGTTTACTGTTATGCCCTTTGGTTTAAAGAATGCCCCTGCCACCTTCCAAAGGTTGGTGAATCAAGTCCTTGCTGGCTTGGAGTCCTTTAGCACAGCTTATCTTGATGATATTGCTGTCTTTAGCTCCACCTGGCAGGATCACCTGGTCCACCTGAAGAAGGTTTTGAAGGCTCTGCAATCTGCAGGCCTCTCTATCAAGGCATCCAAATGCCAGATAGGGCAGGGAACTGTGGTTTACTTGGGCCACCTTGTAGGTGGAGGCCAAGTTCAGCCACTCCAACCCAAGATCCAGACTATTCTGGACTGGGTAGCTCCAAAAACCCAGACTCAAGTCAGGGCATTCCTTGGCTTGACTGGGTATTACAGGAGGTTTGTGAAGGGATATGGATCCATTGTGACAGCCCTCACTGAACTCACCTCCAAGAAAATGCCCAAGAAAGTGAACTGGACTGTGGAATGCCAACAGGCCTTTGACACCCTGAAACAAGCAATGTGCTCAGCACCAGTTCTAAAAGCTCCAGATTATTCTAAGCAGTTCATTGTGCAGACTGATGCCTCTGAACATGGGATAGGGGCAGTTTTGTCCCAAACAAATGATGATGGCCTTGACCAGCCTGTTGCTTTCATTAGCAGGAGGTTACTCCCCAGGGAGCAGCGTTGGAGTGCCATTGAGAGGGAGGCCTTTGCTGTGGTTTGGTCCCTGAAGAAGCTGAGACCATACCTCTTTGGGACTCACTTCCTAGTTCAAACTGACCACAGACCTCTCAAATGGCTGATGCAAATGAAAGGTGAAAATCCTAAACTGTTGAGGTGGTCCATCTCCCTACAGGGAATGGACTTTATAGTGGAACACAGACCTGGGACTGCCCATGCCAATGCAGATGGCCTTTCCAGGTTCTTCCACTTAGAAAATGAAGACTCTCTTGGGAAAGGTTAGTCTCATCCTCTTTCGTTTGGGGGGGGGTTGTGTAAGGAAATGCCTCCTTGGCATGGTTGCCCCCTGACTTTTTGCCTTTGCTGATGCTACGTTTACAATTGAAAGTGTGCTGAGGCCTGCTAACCAGGCCCCAGCACCAGTGTTCTTTCCCTAACCTGCACTTTTGTATCCACAATTGGCAGACCCTGGCATCCAGATAAGTCCCTTGTAACTGGTACTTCTAGTACCAAGGGCCCTGATGCCAAGGAAGGTCTCTAAGGGCTGCAGCATGTCTTATGCCACCCTGGAGACCTCTCACTCAGCACAGACACACTGCTTGCCAGCTTGTGTGTGCTAGTGAGGACAAAACGAGTAAGTCGACATGGCACTCCCCTCAGGGTGCCATGCCAGCCTCTCACTGCCTATGCAGTATAGGTAAGACACCCCTCTAGCAGGCCTTACAGCCCTAAGGCAGGG
Source organism: Pleurodeles waltl (assembly GCF_031143425.1). Classification (NCBI taxonomy): domain Eukaryota; kingdom Metazoa; phylum Chordata; class Amphibia; order Caudata; family Salamandridae; genus Pleurodeles; species Pleurodeles waltl. Next base: position 849,451,960 of record NC_090439.1, read on the forward strand.
TGCACTATACCATAGGTGAGGGTACCAGTGCATGAGCATGGTACCCCTACAGTGTCTAAACAAAACCTTAGACATTGTAAGTGCAGGGTAGCCATAAGAGTATATGGTCTGGGAGTCTGTCAAACACGAACTCCACAGCACCATAATGGCTACACTGAAAACTGGGAAGTTTGGTATCAAACTTCTCAGCACAATAAATGCACACTGATGCCAGTGTACATTTTATTGTAAAATACACCACAGAGGGCACCTTAGAGGTGCCCCCTGAAACTTAACCGACTGTCTGTGTAGGCTGACTAGTTCCAGCAGCCTGCCACACCAGAGACATGTTGCTGGCCCCATGGGGAGAGTGCCTTTGTCACTCTGAGGCCAGTAACAAAGCCTGCACTGGGTGGAGATGCTAACACCTCCCCCAGGCAGGAGCTGTAACACCTGGCGGTGAGCCTCAAAGGCTCACCCCTTTGTCACAGCCCAGCAGGGCACTCCAGCTTAGTGGAGTTGCCCGCCCCCTCCGGCCACGGCCCCCACTTTTGGCGGCAAGGCTGGAGGGAACAAAGAAAGCAACAAGGAGGAGTCACTGGCCAGTCAGGACAGCCCCTAAGGTGTCCTGAGCTGAGGTGACTCTGACTTTTAGAAATCCTCCATCTTGCAGATGGAGGATTCCCCCAATAGGGTTAGGATTGTGACCCCCTCCCCTTGGGAGGAGGCACAAAGAGGGTGTACCCACCCTCAGGGCTAGTAGCCATTGGCTACTAACCCCCCAGACCTAAACACGCCCTTAAATTTAGTATTTAAGGGCTACCCTGAACCCTAGAAAATTAGATTCCTGCAACTACAAGAAGAAGGACTGCCTAGCTGAAAACCCCTGCAGAGGAAGACCAGAAGACGACAACTGCCTTGGCTCCAGAAACTCACCGGCCTGTCTCCTGCCTTCCAAAGATCCTGCTCCAGCGACGCCTTCCAAAGGGACCAGCGACCTCGACATCCTCTGAGGACTGCCCCTGCTTCGAAAAGACAAGAAACTCCCGAGGACAGCGGACCTGCTCCAAGAAAAGCTGCAACTTTGTTTCCAGCAGCTTTAAAGAACCCTGCAAGCTCCCCGCAAGAAGCGTGAGACTTGCAACACTGTACCCGGCGACCCCGACTCGGCTGGTGGCGATCCAACACCTCAGGAGGGACCCCAGGACTACTCTAAAACTGTGAGTACAAAAACCTGTCCCCCCTGAGCCCCCACAGCGCCGCCTGCAGAGGGAATCCCGAGGCTTCCCCTGACCGCGACTCTTTGAATCCTAAGTCCCGACACCTGGGAGAGACCCTGCACCCGCAGCCCCCAGGACCTGAAGGACCGGACTTTCACTGGAGGAGTGACCCCCAGGAGTCCCTCTCCCTTGACCAAGTGGAGGTTTCCCCGAGGAACCCCCCCCCTTGCCTGCCTGCAGCACTGAAGAGATCCCTAGATCTCCCATTGACTTCCATTACAAACCCGACGCTTGTTTCTACACTGCACCCGGCCGCCCCCGCGCTGCTGAGGGTGAAATTTCTGTGTGGGCTTGTGTCCCCCCCGGTGCCCTACAAAACCCCCCTGGTCTGCCCTCCGAAGACGCGGGTACTTACCTGCAAGCAGACCGGAACCGGGGCACCCCCTTCTCTCCATTCTAGCCTATGCGTTTTGGGCACCACTTTGAACTCTGCACCTGACCGGCCCTGAGCTGCTGGTGTGGTGACTTTGGGGTTGCTCTGAACCCCCAACGGTGGGCTACCTTGGACCAAGAACTGAACCCTGTAAGTGTCTTACTTACCTGGTAAAACTAACAAAAACTTACCTCCCCCAGGAACTGTGAAAATTGCACTGTGTCCACTTTTAAAACAGCTATTTGTGAATAACCTGAAAAGTATACATGCAATTTTGATGATTTGAAGTTCCTAAAGTACTTACCTGCAATACCTTTCGAATGAGATATTACATGTAAAATTTGAACCTGTGGTTCTTAAAATAAATTAAGAAAAGATATTTTTCTATACAAAAACCTATTGGCTGGATTTGTCTCTGAGTGTGTGTACCTCATTTATTGTCTATGTGTATGTACAACAAATGCTTAACACTACTCCTTGGATAAGCCTACTGCTCGACCACACTACCACAAAATAGAGCATTAGTATTATCTATTTTTACCACTATTTTACCTCTAAGGGGAACCCTTGGACTCTGTGCATGCTATTCCTTACTTTGAAATAGCACATACAGAGCCAACTTCCTACATTTATGTGTTTGTGTATTTTACATTTTTGCCTTTTTAAACTTTTCTGTCAATTTTTGTCCCCCTCTTTGTTTTCCCCTAACTTCCTAATTTCTTCCTCTCTATTTCTTCTCTTTCCTGTCTTTTTTTATTTTTTATTCCCACCCAGTGCCATGGTAGAGCGTGGGAGAAGCAGCACCAATGCAGGGGGTGCAGCCTTGCTCCATTTTCAGCGAGGAGGAAGTGGCTGCATTGTGTTTTTTTTGTTCAGAGCCATCTTCCCTCCATGCTGGCAGCAAGTGGAAGGGCCGGGAGTGAGTCTGGCTGCAGCAGCATTGTCAGGAATCAATATACTGACTGGGTTATAGCCAGTGCTTCACAGGAGTAGAATGAAGCACAGTTCCCAATTCCTCACCCAGAACCCCCTCAACCCTCACTATAATAATGAAGGACTCAGTGCTCATGGGAGGAAAAGGGTTGGGGATAGAGAGAAGAGACTGCCTTGTCTAGTTTTCTCAGGATCCACTCGCTACTCTCTACAGCCTGCTTGTACTGGTTTTAGAGTGAGCTGCTGGCACTGGGTGAACTGCAGTACAAAATTACACCAAAAATAACCCTACACTCTTCCTTGTTCTAGACGTTTTACTTATATATGGATAATTCTCAGTTTGACTTTCTTATCCTCTAGACTAGGGTCTTTAGTTTCTCTTTGACAATTTACATTGAAAAGTCTTTTGTAAAACATTTTTTTTCTTTTTTCTTTTCTGTTCTTTCTATTGCTGCTTTCTTATCTGTTATTAAAATGTTGTCCCTCTTGTTTTTTCTTTTGTTTATTCTTTCTTTTTCTTAGCTCTTCAAATATCTCTACAGCTTACTCGTTGCATTATACTGTATATCCATTGTTTACACAAAAATAACTTTAGTACTTAATAATCATCTTTGGTTTTTTTAACCTCTTAAGATTTGGTACTTGCGTGACCCAATGGATGATGAAATGCCGATGCCTTTCTCCTCGCCAGGATTGAAAGCTTCTGGTAAGTATTTATTTTCTTCACAGAGCTCTCCTTTCTCAAAACTTCAAGTTTTAGTCACCAACAGCACTGACACCCAAACAAGACACTACCTCCCTGACACGCGCTCAAAGAACAAAACTATTCTGACTAAGACTAAAATACATGCGCACACATAGAGGCATGACGCTCCACTGTAATAACTGAGGTGAAGTGTGTCACTCGGAATGTTGCAAACGCACTTCACTGGCTTCCTTGAATTATCATGAGATCTTGGCAAGGAAAACACTAGTCCAGCAACCCTTACAGAATGCAGATGCAGTCTTCAAGATCCGCTGATGCCGCTTGTAACACCAAGTTGGTAAATTGAAACGTCTTGTGGCCATGGAACCTTTTAGAATGGCCCTGCTCAGTGTAGCACGAATGTTCTGCGGGTTAAGTATGGTGGTAGATTGGCGAGACCTGACAAGCATCAGCTGGTCTGGAGGAGCATGCATAGGCGTACTATGGTTCAACCCACTCAGCAGAAGCTGACACACCGTTTGGTCTACATCCTCTACTGGGAGCAGGACCTGCTCAAACTGCTGGGTGTCCAGGTGGCGGGGTCTGGTTAGTACTAGTAATTATTACTAATTTTGTAGTGTTCTACAATGCTATTTTTTTCAAATAGTAAGCTGCTCACACTCCGAGGTAAGGTAAATTCACATAACGTTACGAATATTATGTGATCCAATTTGAGCGAAGTGCTACCTAGTTCTGCTCGTTGCTGTAGGCACTCACTTGGGCTGATTGTTTAAGAAGTCATGCTGACTCCTCTTCTGTCCTCCTGTACCTATGATAGTGGTACTGTGATGGTAGTAGTAATATCAGTGAGTCAGCATTCTCTGTGTCTTTCTTTTTATGTAGCTCGAACAGTCACAAGCAATCTCCCTGTGATGTCGAGTATGCTTCTATGCAGTGAAAAGGGAGACTGACAGAGCTGGCCCATCAAAGGTTTAGGAAATTAGGACTAGGCTAACTTGATAATAGTGATGATCTAATTTAGAAAAGTACATTTCAATATGTTACCATGTTTGCCTTTACCTGTCAAAATATTTCCTAGGAGATTAACTGTACCACTAAACTACTTTTGTTATCTTTTTTATTTCTTACATTATCACCAAGGGCAAGAAGAGGGTAGCAGAGGGTCGGGCTGGGATGGCAGTAAGGTGGGTACTATCACCAGTACCACAGCGGGTGGAAATACCACTGCCACCACCAGTGACATGGCTGACAGTTGTATGACAGAACCACGCATGGCTTAACAACGCAGTTGGGACCACAAATGCGTCTTTACCACGCATGCCTTTACACAAATTCCATTGCAAAATTATGTTTAGTAAAGGTATGTGTGGTACCTCCGTGCCTGGTTGTATGATACAGCCCCCCCGGCCACCTCACCTCACCCCTACCCTAAACCCTAAAACCTACCCTGTTTTAAAAACGACCCACCCTGTCCTAAAAACTGCCCAACCCCTCACCCCTGCCCTAAACCCTAAAGCCTACTCTGCCCTGTCCTAAAAACTCCCCTTATTCCCCACCTCACCCTAAATTCTACCTTGCCCTGCCCTAAACCCTAAAACCTACCCTGCCCTGTCCTAAGAATTACCCCGACCCACCGCATCCGCCAAAACCCTAAAACTTACCCTGCCTAAAAAAGTACCCAACCCTGTCCTAAAAACTATCCCAACTCCCTGCACCCACCCTAAACCCCAAAACCTACTCTGTCATAAAAACTGCCCCACCTTTTCCTAAAAACAACCCCGACCCCGCACTAAACCCTAAAACCTACCCTGTCCTAAAACCTACTCCACCCTGTCCTAAAAACTACCCAAACCCCGTCTGTAAACCCTAAAACCTAATCTGTCCTGAAAACTACCCTAAATCCTATAGCCTACCCTGTCCTGTCCTGTCCCAAAAACTACCCTAACCCTCCATCTTAAACCCTAGAAGCTACCCTGCCCTGTCCTAAAACATACTCTACCCTGTCCTTATTTACTACCCCAATACGCCACCCCCACCCTAAACCCTAAAACCTACCCTGTCCTAAAACCTACTCCACCCTGTCCTAAAAACTACCCAAACCCCCTCTGTAAACCCTAAAACCTAATCTGTCCTAAAAACTACACTAACCCCTAAAACCTATCCTGTCCTAAAAACTACCCCACTCAGTCCTAAAAACTACCCAAACCCCTGCACCCACCCTAAAGCCTAAAACCTACCCTGTCCTAAAAACAACTCCACCCTGTCCTAAACACTACCCAGACCCCCTCCGAACCCTGAAACCTACCCCGTCCTAAACACTACCCCATAGTGTCCTGAACCACGCATAAGCATGGTGCCTCAACCACGCATTCGCGTGGTTCAGGCAAGCGTGGTAACACCTGCGTGGCTATGCTATGCATTGCTCCAGCTGCGTAGAAAAGGCTGTTTCCCACGGCTGACAGCTGTGCTGGCCCCAGTAAGTTCTTGTTAATATGATTTATTTATTTATCTAACTTTTACCTCTCCACATTAAAATTATTTGTCTTCCTTTCTCTTATACAGTGACTTTTTTCTTCAAATCCTATTCATTCTATTTAATGCTTATTCATATTTTCCCTCCCTGCATTATCCTTTTTTCTTTATTTCTTGTTTCTGTAGCTGAATTTCTCCTGTATACTAATCTGTAGCTTAAGATTTCTTTTGCTTGGTTACTAAGCTTTCCCTCTTAACTTATATACCCTGTGGACTGGCATTGTAAAACTAAGGCAATAGATTAGGTACTCTACTGTGAAGGTTTTAGAGCTTGTAGACCCAAGCAAGCTATTCTATGCTTATTTGTAGAGAAGAGTTTCTATTTCTTGCTCATACTCAAATGACTAAAGAGTGACCATGGCTACTGTGACCCACCGCCCCCCCCCAGTGTTTTGTTGTATTGTATGTACTATTCAGAATCCCACAGTTTTGATAACAGTGCAGCATGGCAGGAAAGTAGTATGAGGATGGTCTCATTGCAAATGCCACGCAAAACCATATGTCTTTTATTGACCAATTTATTCTACCCCTTCACTGTGCTTCAAATGACTCAGTCATCATCATAGCTCAGCCCCTCCATTATGGTTGGCTTGAATACTGGCTTTTCTGACATTGTCAAACAACAAGATGCTCAAAGTGATAGATGGGATTATAGTCATGTATTATGGTTGTATTTTGCCAAAAAAAAAATTAAGAAGGGAGAGGTGTATCTGGCGTCTAAAATGTGTAATCTTTTTTCTAGCTGCACAGACCACCAGTGCCAGGACCAGTGCCAGACAACACAACAGCAGCTGAAGAGGGAGTCTCTGCGGTGGCAAGGATGGGCAGTGGTAAGTCACATTACTTGGTTATTGACAATTACTAATATACCCAGCGTGGCCCAGATTTAAAAGGGCCTAGCGCCTCCTTACACCACATTAGTGTTGTGTTTTTTGTATGTTTGCATGCACCCCTTTGGAAACCCTTGTACCATAATTTGCCTCTGCCAAGCATAATGTATATTTTAATTGTTCCCCCGTCAGTGGGGGCCAAAAAATGGCGCAAAGAAATGTAAAAGATTTATTTGCGCCATTTTCTGTAGCATTTGTAACGCCTGCTCGTTAAAAGGGGGCACACCATTGGTGACAGTGGTCCCCAATATACTGTTCAGGGTTTGCGCCAAAATTTTGTCACTAAGCCTGAACAGTACATCAATAGCATCAAAAATGTTGATGCTATTGGCCCCTACCCTACGCCATGGTGTGCCATATTCTAAATATGGTGCACACATGTTGGCGGGAGGAGGGTGCTAAGGGGTGCAAGAAAAGGGGCGCTGCACTGGGTGCAGCACTACATTTCTTAAATCTGCCCCTGTATTTATTAAGTGAGGCAGATCCCACCCATCATCATCCATGACCTCCCTGCCCATGGCATTTCACGACCTATGGCCATGATCCCAAATAAAGGCAGCATGGTTAAATTTGACACTGCAGTGTTGGCTGTGCAATGTGCGTCTGATTCTGTTAATGTGGCATTTACAAAGCTTTCAATGTATTGGAAACCGAAACAAAAACAAGATGTCTTTCCCTTCCCTGCCAGTGCCCAATCAGTCACCTCCTAGTACCGCACTTCTTTATTCGTTCCTAAGTTCTGTCTCAGCCTACCAAAAACGTTGAAACAAAAACATTTTTGTCATGTGCCATATGTTACAGGACAAGTGGTTCCATAATGATTGTATGCCCGTTCACATTTTTCCCTTTTGACATTCATCAACTTTTGGTTTCAACTACAGTGACTGCCTAAGTCTAATGTTCCACATCATAGGGGACTCCCCCCCCCAGTATTATGTACCAAACCTATACCATGCCTACCCGGCCTTTTCTCTGTATCTTACCATGCTGCAGCAGACTAAGGGTCTCATTTAGATGTTGGCGGTAACGGTCCCACCATGGACTTTTCAACTGAAAACCCGTTTGCCACCATGACAGTTCCCCAACCGTATTTAGATGTTGGCGGTCCCATAGCTGAAAGCCCTCATTTGAACCACTGCCTCCACCAAGAAACACCTCCTGTTTCAACAGCGGGTGAGGGAAAAGTGGATGTGGATGGGACCCCAGCCACCTTTCCCACCGTGCAGATTTGGATGTGCCTTAAAGCCAAGTAAAAAGTTGCGGTCCAACCTCCATACCTAAGTTGATGGATTGGGGGTGAATGAGGGTGAAAACTCACATTTCTTCCCCATCCCACCTCCGTCTATGACTAGACAGCACCTGCTATCACTGCTGCCACCGTCCTGAAGAGAAAACATGCTTCCCCCTTGTTGCTGGACTTAAAGGTAGGGACGCTGCATTGCCAGGGTACATTGGGTGGCCACTGCACGGGAGGTCAGGACCACTGCAGGCATATACATGTCAGAGTATTTTTTTAAATCACTGTGACATGCATATGTCGGGGTCACACATGGCTGAGGATACACTTACACGTCACGCATATCACACACATACACAACTGTTATTATGGTGTCATCATTCATTGCCAAATGAGTGCTGGCACCACAATGATGGCACACTCATACTTGACAATGCTGTCCATATGTGCGCATTGCCAGGGGATCTGTACTGGTAGGTTTGTGCTATCTGTTGTGTATGTGAGTCAGTGTGTGTGTGTGTAGATTGGATGGTTGAGGTGCAGGGAAATGGAGTGGGCGGTGTGGTTGTGTCAGCATGTGTGTCACTTACATGTGAGAATGATGTATATGTTGTGTTGCCATGTGACACATTCAGGTCAGTGTTGTGTGACAGACGTTGTTGCAATGTGTGTATTTGAGCCTGTGTGTTAGTGTGTTTGTGTAGCTGAGTGAGTAGTTGTGTTGGTTGTGGTTGTGTTGTGTGGATGCGGTGTCAATGGTGTGTGTGTTGTGTCATGGATGTATGTTATTGTGTGTTTTCGGCATGTACGGGCTGTGTTGTGCTGTGTTGAACTTGTAATGGATGATGGTGTGTTATGTAGCATGTAGAGCAGGGGACACATATGGCAAAGGGACAGTGTGTGTGTCACTTACCTCTGTTCCATAGCCCCTGCCATTGTACAAAGTCCAATGAGTCCCACCACCGTCTCCCTCCATCAGCAATCCGTTGCCAGTCCTCCACTTGCAGAGCTGGTACATCTAAATACGGTAGGTAGAACACCGTCGACTTGACTGTCTTTTCGGGTCCGCTGCCAGCATAGCTTGGTGGTAACACTACCCAGATCTAAATCAGGCCCTGGATCAAGTTTCCTTTCCTTACTGCCAAGCAAATGTGTTTGATTTAAAAAAAATTGAATTTGAGGGCAAGGCTAGGTTTTAGTGGGATTAAGGGCCTCATTACAACCTTGGTGGGCGGCAACCAGCGCCCGCCAAGTTGTAACCGCCGTGCCCATTCTGACATCCCCGCTGGGCCGGCGGGGATGTGGGCCGCAACATGGGAGCCGGCTCCAAATGGAGCCAGCGGTGTTGCAGCTGCACCGGTCGCGCTTTTCAGCAGACAGTGAAAAGCAGTGTGGGGCTGTGCCTGGGGGCCAAGTCCATGGGCAGGGCAGGGGCCCCCATGGGCCCCATGACTCCCCTTCCCGCCATGGACAGGCTGGTGGGTGGGGGACTCGTAATCCCCTGTGCAGCGCTGCAAGCAGCGCTGCCCTGGCGGATTACAACCGCCGTGACCACCGTGGTGAAAAACCGCTGGTCCCGTCGGTGCGACCGTGGCGCGCCGCTGACCGCGGCGCTTCTGCCGCAGTCAATATAGGCAAGATTGCACCGCCAGCCTGCTGGCGGTGCAATCGCCGAAACAGCCCTGGTGGTCTTTGACACACATGATCTTGGCGGTCGAGTAGCGGTATGTCCACCGACGGCATGGGGGTGCTTGACCGCCATATAATGATGCAAGTAGTGAACTGGCTGCAAAGCAGCCAGTTCACTACCATCCACCGCCAAAGCTGAGTAAACCACCGTGCCGAAGGTAGCCACCGTCGACCCGGCGGCTGACCATAGGCCGCCGGTGGAATGATGATCCCATTTCCACCAGGGATTTCCTGGCGGGATACCCTGCTAGGTAATCCCTGGCGGAAAGCATACTGGTGACAGGAATTCTCATCCCTGTCACTAGTATGTGACAGGCCAACCCCCCCCCCCCCCACTGCCACAAGCCCGACCCACCACCCAGGCCCCTAGACCCAAACCCACCCCTGAACCCTGAAATTTGAACCCCCATCCCTCCTCCCCCGATCTCCCTGTAGGCCCTCCCCAAGCTCCTCCTCACCACCCCCCACCCCTGACACGTCCGTTCAGGACCCCCCAGACCTCCCCAAAAACATGCAGGCATCCACACATGCACACACTCATTCACACACATACCGACAGTCCCACATGCCCTCCACTCCTCCAAGGATACACGCACACATCCACACACATGCCTACACATGCACACACGCACACCAACACCCTCAGTCACACACATCCCCCTTCACACACACACATATGCACACCCCCATGCACGCACTCAATCACTCCACACACACCCCCTACCCCCCCTTCCCTCTCGGACAGTACTTACCTTTTCGGTGGCACTTGTCTGGGAGGGAACGGGCTACCTGGAGCCTGCTCCACCGGCAGCGCTTCATCTCCATACACCACCACGCCTATTATTGCATCATAATAGGCGTGGCAGTGTCTGGCTGACGTGGCGGTGAGGGTGGAGCAGCATCCACCTCCACCACCGACCGCCAGTATGGCATCTGGTGATTCACACCGCCATCAATGGCGGTGTGCCACCAGGTGTCATTATATGGCGGTCATAGGACCACCAGCACTGGCGGTCCTGCTGCGCCATGATCTCAGCGGTCGACTGTTTGAACTGGCGAGATCATAATGAGGGCCTTAGTGTTTTGCGGGTGGGATACACTGACAAACATGTCCAATAAAATCTATTCAGCCCGTTCCTTTCCCTGCACTGCAGTGCATTATTTTTCCCACCACCAATATCTATTATCTGCATGTTAGATGATGTGTGTGATATGTTATTCATCTCTCTCTTTGGAGTCGGGGGAGAGTTGAAAGATACATTTTTGTCCATTGCAGCTGGCCCAGCTGAAAAAAGTAGCAAATATGTACCCAATGTGCTAGCTAGCACACCTCCAGTCATTTAGCACAACAAGAACAGAATACTTGTACTCCACAGTGGATGATGACTTACTCATTAATCAGAATTATTTTTCTTTTTTCCACACAAAGTTTCTGTGTGGTTTACTTATTTTAGGAAATCCTTTACAGGAAAAAAATACTCTTTTTTTTATACTGCCTCCTTTCAGCCAGTCAGTGCATTTATGTGAGGCATGTGTTGGTAAAATCATGTCCCTGTAACTTTCCTTATCATGTCAAAAATTCCAATAGCCCTAGGGGACAAGCAAAGTATTCATACTGTGCCACAATATAATTTAAAAAAACAAGTGTTTGCACAGAGAATTCTTTAACATTTGTCTTTTTTCATTCTTGATATAGCTACTCCTGCTGGTCCACCACCACCATTGACTCGGCAGGAGATAGTGGCCCAGGTCTGGCAGCAGAGGTTGGAGGCCACCAGGGCCCAAATCTAATGGTTGGTTGACGAGGAGCGCGAGGCACATGCCCCTGCTCTGGGGCCCAGTTTCACCAGCCAACCGCCTGCGCCTCCAGCCTCCAGGCCACACCAGCGCTCCGGGTTGGGGATAGGGAGTGATGTGGGAGAGGGGTGGGGCTGTTGTGAATGGACAGTGTGGGTTTAGTTTTTGATGTTAGTAAAGGAAACACTTTCTGATCTACTTCATGTCTGAAGAATTTTTAATTTGTGTTTTACGTTAACTTTGCACTGATGCCTTTTCGTGCAGACTGTCTTTTTAATCTGCTTCTCAAAGTGTATGCCAGTTAGGCGGATATGCTGCTGTTCTCTATTTTGCCTACAGAAACATAGATAGACAATTACTTATCTAATCTGTAGTAGAAGTTAGTTTCATACTAACTAAACTTCACCCCATAGTTCTCTTACCTGAATAGATGAAGTGATGGCTGGTGGCTGCCTCCTCTGTCAATTTTCCAACACCTTACTAGAGGCTTTCCCAAGGTGCCTTCTTTATGGGAGTGCGCTAACACGGAAGGCATCACAACAAGCGCGGTCCCACTCCCACTTAGAAGATCTCCAACTGTAGGATCAATCAGAAGGCTTGTCCATCACCGAAAATTAAATTGAAAAAAAAAACACAGATTTGGTGGGTTTTATATATATATATATATATATATACATTTATATTATAGCTTTGAAAGACAGAGGATAGACTACTGCCACCATGACGTATGAAAAAATACCACATAGCATAACAAAAGCTAGCAATAGTAAAATATTCTGAGCAATGGTGAGCATGGAATTTAATGGAAACCAAAGTTACAAAACCCTAAAGTCAGGAAAAGTGTACTCAAAGTCTGTACTCTGTAGTCAATAAGTTTAAACATTTATTTACATATAGCAAAGGCCTGAAAGATGATGTTGACATTGAGGAATTATGCTATTATGCATGGCTAGGTAAGTGGGGCTGGTGTGGGCTATTGCTCAGGTAATAGATGATCCTGCAGTGAGTTAGTGTCACCTTTAACCACATCTGCCCCATCAAGTGTGTGATCTATTTGGTGTAAATTAAGACACAGCTAAACAAAATCACACACCCCGAGGGAAGAGGGTTAGGGGTATGAGGAATGGATAGGAAAAGGGATCTGGGGAAAGGTGTGGCAAAGACAAACACAAGAAAAATATTCATCAGGGCAAGGAGCAGCACTGTTGTGGAAGAAAACAAAGGACTGAGTATGACACAGTTCAGTTAAATGCATTTCAAAGAGTCCTTCTGCCCCAGAGACCCAAGCTATTAGATATCTAGATGTTCTGCCATTTAGGTTTGAAAACATCAAACTATGGGGGAGTAAATTGAACCCACCCAGTTCTAAAAACTATGATTGTTAAAAGAAAAATTATACTGTATTACCAAATTGGGTGCTGCATCTGCATTCACCTTGGTATACAGCGGCACAGGTATCAAATAGCAGAAGATCCTTTAAGAAACTGATATGGGAGCTCAAGGGGGAAAATGAGAGGAATTATTCCATCTCCTCAAAGAGCCAAATCATGCCTGGTTCTGGGACTATGTCAATAAGCTAAGAAACGGCCACAAGTCAAGAGACAACGGTGTACCAGAGTCAGCATGGGTCTCGCATGTTACTTTGTATATAACCACCGACCTAGTATCGGACATCGTCAGCAACAGCCGGGACAGCGTTCAGTGCCTATCGGTTCCTCAAAGCGATAATTCCTATCCCACGGTTCTGTCTACCTTTTCCTTTAGAATGACGGAGAACGTCATAAAAAGGACCAGGAAGGACGGAGCGCCAGACGTAACAGTCTACCAGCTTCTCTGTTCAAATGTGCCCCATGGGACTGGGCAGAGAAGCTATCACATATTTCTAACAACGCGTACCATCTCACCACAGTCCTGGAGTTCTGGAGAGGTTCTGTACTGGGCCCAGTTTATAAAAAGGGGAACCGCTCACTAGCAGAAAACTATCCATTAATTTTTCTCCTGGATGTAGAGGCAAAAATGTATGCACGACTTCTGTTGGACCAATTGGAAGCCTGGGTAGAAGAGTGCCAAATTCAGCCATTCTTTTAGTCTTACTTAAGATCGGGAGCCTCAACAGTGGAAAACATCGTGGCACTTGCATGCTTACAACACCTGGCAGTTAATATCAGCCATCAGCCGCTATTTTGCTGCTTTGTTGTCTGTAGTGCGGCATTCGACAGGGTTGACCGTGAAACCCTGTGGAAGAAGCTGTCATCATGGGGCATACCAATACATCTCTTAAAAGCCATCATTTCATTGTACTTCAGTACTTGGGTCCGGGTCCTTACAGGGCCAGGGTCATTATTATGGAAAATAGAAAGTAACAGAGGCCTAAAGCACGGATGTGTCTTGGCCCCACTACTGTTTAACTTGTATCCTGCAGATTTGGAACAATATCTGAAAGCTAGAAGTTTGGTTCTATCCAAGATGGGCACTACAAGACTCCAAATCATCCAGTATGCAGATGATATCGTGATAATGGACTACGAAAACCGGACTTCAGCGAGCCCTAAACGCCCTTAACACTTTCAACAAGGCTAATCAGTTGCAGGTGAACCAAGAAAAGACTAAAGTCCTTATATTTGGCAGGTCCAAGAACAAAAAACTCACGACCTGGCAACTGGGAAGTCAGATTATCCCCACAGCCAGGAAATATAACTACTTGGGGTGTGGTATACAGAAAACAACACAGCAGGGGCACAGAAAAACGCAATTAGACATAAAGCTGCTGTCATCACGTACGGGCTCGCCAAATTGAATAATCAACTCAGAACCGCCTTGGCTGCACCAATACTGAGAGTATTGCACCTGGCATTCCCGGGGTCCTTAGAATCTACTATAGAACAGGCCCACTGCAGAGCACACTTAAAATTTTTACAACAAAAGTGTACACATCGCACCAGGCTCAGATTGGAAATGGGCCTAAAGTCACAGCAGATAGATTGTCAAGCCTTAATCTTGAAATATTACATCAGTCTCAGGAAGGCCAACTCTCTCACGTTAAAACATCACCTGAGAACGATTTTCGAGACTCCTGGCAACTTGTGGCACATGCAACTAAGTAAAGCACAGAAGACTTTCGAAACGGGTGATTCCATTCAGCTGTTAGACACAGTGGCCTAGAGTGTTTGGAAAACATCGATAAATAAAAGAGCAAAGGAACTCTCACCAGAGTCTGACATATCGATAACTAAAACCCCTATAACAGTGTCTGAATTAAGAGCCAGATGTAGCAAAGGTTTTTACCCATTCTGTGTCTATGGGAAAAAGTGTTTGTACATATGGCCCTAAATGATTCCTATTTGGTTGGAGCCCCTCAACCATACCTCCTAGAAGCAATAAATTCAGGTACTCAGCATCAAATCCTATATATGCAAACATTAGTCCTCCCAAACAAGGACTTTAATCCTTCTTGGCCCGCACATAGGCCAAAAAGTGTCGGTAGGCTCTGCTATTACCATCAAGAAAGCTGGCTACACCTTCTGTGCAGCTCTCCAAAATTAGCAGCGGAAAGAAGACAGCTAATAATTCCAGTAGCACGGGCTCAGGGAGCACGGTCCTGCATGGGGGTATCCAACCTTTGTTTTGCACATTCCACGCCCTGGGCTTTGGTAAGATGTGCAAAATATGTGACAGTTCTCTAGAGGCTGCTAGCTCAGGCAGCTGGAACAGATACCGGGGCACACCAGGGTTCTAACCGTGTGTAAGCACCCCCGTGTTGCAAATGGCGACAATACGTGGACTTTTTTTACTGGTCATTTCTTTTATTTGCTTGTTTTAAATATTAATTTTGAACTCACACCGTGTTTCTCTTACTTTTATTTGTAATAGTTTTAATTAACTGATCAATAAAAACTGATATTGATACTCCTTGGTATTGTCTGTCACTCTTGTATGCCTGTCTGAACTGGTCTGGTAAGTAAGCAGGAGTGCTGAGCACAGCTTTCACCTTTCATTTGTGCAGGAGAGGACAAGGCCTGTGAATTGTAGAATAGAAACTGTATTGTGGAACCAAGGAGAAGGACAGAAGGAAGGTCTCATGAGGAGTGCATCAGGAAGACTCAGAGGCAGAGCAAAAACAAGAGGAGTTTCACGTTTGCCACCAGTGCAACACACACACTTAGCAGCATTTTCCAATTCAACGCACCTCTCTCCATTCCACATAGCTGAGTACTAGGCCTCTGAGCCCTCATCATCAAGGTTTCCCTTTGAAGTTGATAACTTCCTTCTTCTAGTTGTTGAAGTAGTCCCACCCTGCGCTCCTTCCATCCTCCTCCTGACTCAGAGTAACTCTGTCCTAGTCTTGACCCGAACAAGATAGCCCTGTAGCGCACTGCTATTGAAAATAAGTAGAGAAACAGAATTTCAGTCTTTAGTATAGATTTGTGTTTGTTAGAGTGACTGGTCTGGTCTCTGAAGAACCAGAAAAAAGGATGAGACCCCATAGGTAACGTTCAGTTTATAAAGGCCAGTCACCTTCAGGAAAAAGATCACCCAACAAGCACCAAAAATTGTATTTAAACAAAATTAAGTTTACTGTCAGTTGAACACACCCTACCACACTGTCCGCCACCACATAAGTCATCAATCATCACTCACAATCAGCCACTCAGTGGTGCAATAGTTGAAGTTACCGCTTCCAAATAAGCATAGTAGTATGTACACAATTGTATCTTTGATGCAAGCAACACATTGGAATTTAGTATTGGCAGTCTTGTAAATCAGTGATCTTTTTGGACAGCTCTGCTAAGTGATGCAAAAAAGGATATGCATGTGAGGGAGGCAGGCATTGTCTCCAATGTCCTGAAAGAATTGTGGAGGCATCTTCACTGCACACTGGTCCAACTCCAATCTGACCATAAATGTGACTAAAAATGGCAGGGCAGCATAAATCAGACACAAACATAGGCCCTCATCACAACATTGGCGGTAAATGTCGCTCACTGCTGCGGTGATGGCCGCCAACATACAGCCGCGCTGGCAGACATCCGTTCGCCATATTATGGCACACACACACACCAATCCGACAGAATACTGCCACATACACAAATCCGCCAGTCCAGAGGCGGGATGGCTGACTGACCAGTGGTCCCTGATGGGCCAGGTAGTTCACCCAGATCCAGAAGTCCAGAGTTAATGTCATCACTGGGTGCATCTTCTGTTGGGGGACTGGTTAGACGTGGCACCTCCTCTCCGCTGAGATTGGCTGGGGCACCTGTGGGGATGTAAGTAATGTATTATGCTACATGTCTGTGACAAATTGTACATCCCTAGCTTCCCCTCTATTGTTGCCCAGCCACCTTTGTTTGTGTATGGTGATGTATTGTGGGATCGTTAGTTCTCCATGCTATGCATGCTTTTGTGATGGGTGTACATGCACAACTTGACTGATAGTGTTTTATGTGATGAAAATGTGCCTTTATGGAAACAGTCACATCATGTGCAAATGATCTGAAAACTGTGATAGCATACAATTAATGACCTGTAGCTGTCTGTAGTCATCAAATCAGTACACTGTTGTAAAATGAGAAGCCATAGATGACAGTAAGTTGAGATGCAAAGGAAGTGAATGCCATCCTGCTTCAGCCACACAGATAAAACAATAATCAGAGGAATGGTCAGTTACACTGTCTCACCTGTATGTCATTCAAACTACTGACGTATAACTGATGTTCTGTTGTCCACATCCTCATCCTCTGCCTCCTCATCCTCACTGTCCTCAGAGTCCACTGCTGCCACAGGGGCATTTCCAGTCTCCTCTTGCAGATAAGTCACATGTTGTCTAAGGGCAGGTTGTGCAACATGCAGCATGCCACTACTATCTGGCAAACCTTCTTGGGTTAGTACCACAGGGATCCACCTGTGAGATGCAGGTATCTGAACCTGGCCTTCCGGAGGCCAAAGGTCCGAAGGTCCTTTTGATAATTCTCCTGGTTAGCCCATGTGCATCATTGTAACGATTCTCAGCCCCTGTCCTGGCATTCCTCACAGGGGTCAGGGGCCACAATAGGTTTGGGTAGCCTGAGTCACCTGCAAGTATTGAGGGACAAACATTAGCCTTACACAATGGTATGGGGTTAACACCATAAGCCATATGCTGACATACATTGGGTGGGCACTCAGGCTCACCTATTAGCCACACTCTGTGCCTCTGTAGTTGTGCCATCACATTTGGGATGCTTCCTCAGAACAAAGGCGTCATGCACCGACCCAGGATACTTGGTAGTGATGTGGGAGATGTACTGGTCCGCCAGGCACACCATTTGCACATTGAGTGAGTGGAAACTCCTCTGGTTCCTAAACACCTGTTCATTCTTGCGGGGGGACAAACGCAATACGGGTTTTGCCCCAATAATATTGGGTATATGTCCCATTTTATAGAATCCTGCCTTCACAGTGGCCAAATCATCCACCTGGGTGAAAGCAATGTAGCTGCACATCTGTTTGACCAAGGCAGACAGAACCCTTGCCAGCACAATTGAGAACATTGGCTGTGACAATCCTGCTGCTAAGCTCACTGTCACGTGGAAAGAACCAGTTGCCAGGAAATGGACCACTGATAGAACTTGCACAAGAGGGGGGATCCCAGTGGGATGACGGATATCAGATATCAGATCAGGCTCCAATTGGGCACACAGCTCTGTGATTCTGGCCCTATCCAGTCTATAGGTTAGTATAATGTGCCTGTCCTCCAGTGTAGCCAAGTCCACAAGGGGTCTGTACACAGGGACTTATCTCCTCCTCCTATTCCTCCACAGTGGTAGGTATCTAAGTGACACAAGAGTGAGTAGGCTGTCACAATTTGAACAATGGAACCACCACCTCAGTGTACAAAGCACATTAATGTGATGGGACAGTGGGAATGGCAATGTACATGCAATCTTTAGCAATGACGCAGTTATGGGTTATCTGAATGTTGTCCACCACCATTAAATGGCGACCGCCTGTCCTGTATCTAGGGACAGGTGGAAGTGAGGTAACTCCACCGATGTTGGGTGTCATGGCGGAAGGCAGTCTCGCACCGGTGTGCAATTCCTCATTGGATAATATGGGGCTCTATAGAGTACAATGGCCAATGGGGATCAGCGGCGGCAGTGAGGGTGTACACCGCCGTGGACTGCCATTTTCTATCTAAATCCTCACTTGATTCCTGACTTTCCACAGGACAACACCCACACTGCTTGTGCTCCTGTGACCTGTGTCTGGAAAGTACCATGACCTATGTGGCCTGGGAAAGGGCCCCTGCCTTCACTTCAGAGGAGTTGGAGCATTTGGTGGGAGGCGTCTACCCCCAGTATGGACTGCTGTATGAACCTCCAGACCAACAGGTGAGTACACCTTGGGCACGATGCGTGTGGCAAGGTTGCATGGAGATGTGTGTGCAAGCATCGTGTCATTTGGTGGGTTGGTATGTCTGTTGGTAGTGTACATGGTGGGCGCTGGGTTATGTGTGTGCCAATGGAGATGGAAATAGGATTTGTGGGCCATATGTGTGAAAGGCTGGATTGTATGTGTAATGGTGTCCTTACCTCTGCAGGTCAGCACCCATCAGAAGAAGGGATTGTGGCGTGCCATCTCCAAGGACGTGTGGACCCTGGAGGTCTACAGCAGGCAGAGCACCCACTGTAGGAAAAGGTGGGAGGACCTGAGACGCTGAGCAAGGAAGACCTAAGAGGCCCAGCTGGGGATGGCCTCCCAACGAGGAAGGGGTGCCCATCGGAACCTGACCCCCCGATGGCCCGCATACTGGCGGTGGCCTACCCAGACCTTGATGGGCGCTTGGGGGCATCACAGTAGCTACAAGGGGGTGAGTACAGTGGGCTTATCTACAAACATTGGTAGGTGGCATGGGATCCGGGTGATGGGTGTGAGTCAGTGAGTGCCAGTTAATGCCGGGTCAGACATTGCAGTGGGACCCAGCTCAAGGGCAATAGGGGTATAGCAAATTCAGGTGACCTAGCTCGGTTTTATTTTATTGTCAGACAGGGCTTAGTGGGTCCCAGGGGGGCTGCAGTTGGTGGTGTTTGGCCCGCATCTTGCTGTGGCACCTAGGCAATTGATTGCCAGTGTGGTGCACAGTGCTCAATTCTGAACCCTGTGTTTGATTGTAATGTGTATGCCAACTGTGGTGTTGGTGCTGTAATTGACCCAGTGTTCCCTTTCTCTCTCTCACCCCTTTTTTCTTCTCTCATTCTGTCCATGTGTGCATTAGTGTCATCTGGTGAAGGAGCAGGGGCACGGGTGACAGATGGAGCTGCATCCCACAGGACCCAGGAGGCAGAGTCCACCGACGCCAAGGGAACCAGTGGGACGGAAGGTGAGGGAAGCTGCACGGCGGGGACAGGAGGTAACAACACTGACTCTGATTCCTCCTCTGATGGGGGCTCCCTGGTGGTGGCAGACATCTCTAGGACCACCCCAGCTCCAGGTACAGCCACCACCCCGTACCAGCACTGCCCTCCCAGTTGCCCCTCACCGAGGAGGGTGGGCATCTCCTTCACCCCAGGCACCTCTGGCCCTGCCCCAGTAAGCCCTGCTGTCCTGAGTGAGGAGGCTATTGACCTCCTGAGAACCATCTCTGTAGTGCAGTCAACCATAGTGAATGTCATCCAGGGGCTGGCATCCTAGATGCAGCAATGCAATGCATTCCTGGAGGGCATCCACGATGGATTGGCGGCCCAACAGAGATCGTTCCAGGCTCTGGCCTCCTCTCTGATGGCAGCCATTGTCCCTGTTTCTACTGACCCCCTCCAACTACCCATCCCATGCACACATACAGACAACCACCCACATAAAACATCACACAAGAGTAGCACAGTCAAACACAGGCAGCACACTTCAGGCCACAACACTCACACAAACAACAGACAGTTGCGCACACAACAACATCGACTGCGTCCACTGTCTGCCCCTCCTCCTCCTCCTTCCTCACAGTCACATCCGCACTCACACCTGCATGCACTGCTTCAACCACCAGCACCACCATCACCACTCCAATCAGCACACACACCTCACTAACAGACACCTCCACAATATCCATCCACGTGTCCCCTGTGTCCTCTCCCACCCTGTCTGTCCCCCTCTCCTAATGGACACAAACATACACACTAAGACACCCAACAGCCATCCACCTCACATCTGCACACTGCCCATGCACCTGTACCCAAGTCTAGCAGACATACACATCCAACAACCACTCCCTCAACCGCCACTCCCATCCCTCCTCCCTCATCCCGCCACACCATCCTTAAGAAACTTTTCCTTGCCCAAAGTGACCTCTTCCCTCACCCTCCACCCCCTGTCCAGAACCAGTGGGTGAGTCTCCCACCGCAAAGACTGTGACCTTGTACTCCCCAGCATTGAGAAATGGGCATGGAGCCCCCTCCAGAACCAGTGGACGAGTTCCCCACCTCAGAGACTGTGACTTTGCACTCCCCAGCATTGAGAAATGGAGCCCCCTCCAGAACCAGTGGGCATGTTCCCCACCTCAGAGACTGTGACCTTGCACTACCAGGCAATGGGAAATGGGCATGGAGCCCCCTCCAGAACCAGTGGGCAAGTTCCCCTCTTCAGCTGAGGTGCCCTCATACCCCTTCCCCCTAATGTGCCTGCCCACTTCCAACATGTTGCCCCTGCACAGTTTGGTACTTAGAATGTCAGCATCAAGTTGGAGTGTGGACGGTGCCCTGTGGCCATGTGGGCCTTTTGTATTTTAGACTGGGCATTGGCCCTTTCTGGACAATTGTTTATGTACATTTTTCTCACTTTGGTACTTACTTATGGTGGTTGTTGGCATGCAAATACATTTTCAAATCTGCCTTACTGTTGTCCTTGCATTATTATGAGGTGTGTCCTATGACATTGTTTTTTGTCTGCAGCTGGTTGTGTGTATTGTGTGTGTGTGAATGGTGTGTGTTGTGCATGTGTGTGTCACTCTCCTTTTCCTCCCTCCCTTCTGTGCTAGGTGGCTGTACTCACCGTGGTCATCTTCTTCGGCGTTGGTGTTCCAGGTGGAGTATGGCGTAGAAAAGCATCGGGAAGACTTGCAGTTCCTTTTCCATGGCATCGTTGATCTTCTCTTCTCTGTGTCTCTGATTGTGTCTGTGTTGTGTTTTCACCAGGCTTTTGATGGCGTTGGTACCGTCCCGGAAATCGTGGCGGTTTGCTGTGTTATGATATGGTGGGCAGTACTTTGTCTTCCGCCTGGCTGTTGATGGCTACTGCAGTGGTGAGTGGTGTTAACGCCATGGTGTGGTACTTTGGCTGTCTATGGAAGTTATCACTGCCATGGTCTTAATTTGGTGGTAATTACTGCCAGCCTGTTGGCGGTATTACTGCCACGTTAACAGTCACCGCCAATGTTATAATGACCACCTTAGTGTTTTTTGTGAGTGTCAGTGACTTGGTATGTCATAATGACCACCATAATGTTCCAACACCTTTGTTAGGCAAAGAAAGAAGTTCAACAATAAATATGGCGTGGTAGCTTCAATTAGACACAAACATAATGTTCCACTAGCTGCTTTTTGTGTAAAAAAAACTAATTCAACAATAAATAATTAAAAAGTTCTATAGTTGCACTGGCATACTCAGCCAGGGAAGTGAAGTTTGTCCTCAAACTCAGGTGGGTCGCCTAGAGGTTGGTCAGCTAACACACTTGATTCTGACCAATCTTCCTCCTCCTGTGCTGTTTCAGGAATGGTGTAATCATATGGTATGAAATGTTGATTTGTTTTGATCACGGTCAATCTCTCCATGTTTTGAGGTGAGAGACTGGACCTTCTCACTGTGACAATTGCAGCAACTTCACTGAACACATCCTCAGCCGACACACTGGCTACAAGACAAGCCAGATACTTTATTGCCAGCCTGCTGAGTTGTGGCCATTGGCATATCTTCCCATACCAATACACTAATGGGTTTTGATCCACTTAGACCTATTATGGGTCATCCAGATACCGCTGTAACATCCTCTGAATGGTCATTGGTGCTGTCACTTGCTCAACCTGTTTTGCCTTTGCATTGGACTTAAGACCTGCCGTTTGAAACCAAACCAATGTAGCCGTTTGGTCTAATTGCTCTGTTGCTGTTGTTGCCGGTCTTCTTGCTGCTGGTGTTAGCGGCTGAGAGACAAGACTGCCCTCATTGGAAGTTGAAGGCCACACCCCAGAACTGCAGAGTGGGACTCTAATTTCTAGCAGGTCTTATTCCAGGTCTCTGGCTTGCTCAACAATCCACATTTTGTATTTTGAAACATCATAGTCAGGAAAAAGAATGAAATTGGGCAGAATTGTTGGTAGCATGGACAAGTAGTGTGGCGCAGATGTACTATTTAAAAACATGATGTCATTTTGCAGACTTGCATTACAAGCCAAGCGAAGAATTAAGCTCTCAAAAAAGGCATACTGGGTTTTTGTTCACACCTGCAACTGCAAACCTTTCAGTGACTTTCTTTAACTGCTCCTGTAGCAGATGCGACAACAGGATTGCTTGACCCATCATACTGTCCTCCTTGCTAACATCCAGTGCGAAAACCTCAAAAGGGAGTAGCATCTGTATTAGGCATTTGACTAGGCCCCATTTGTCCGCATCCAGGGTCATAGCTTTCCCAATTGCAACCCCTCCTCTCTGAATGACATAGTGATTGATCTGCCTGTACTGCTCAAACAAATGTTGCAACATGTATTAGGTCAGGTTCCAACATGTTGGCACCTCCTGTATCCGGGCATTAACTGTTACTTTATTAGCACACTGAATAATCCACAACTGCTTCCAGGCTTTAAAAGAATGGCTGAAAAGAGTACAGACTCTTCTGAAGGTGGTCAGTATGTTGCTGACTCTTGCACAACCAGGTTGATTCAATGTGCCAAGCACAGCACACTTGTTGTTGGACTCTTGTTGTAGGAACAAGACTGCTGAATTTTGGGTGGCAGCACCACCAAGCATGGAGGGCTGATTCTGATCCCACACCATATGATAGCTGTTGACCCTTTCAGCAAACAAGCAGCACCTCACCAGTACACAAGAGTAAAGGTGATTTGTGGCAGCCTATCACATGACACTTTAAGACTCCTCAGGGAAGTTGTGGTGGAACAGATTGTATCCCCTTCCTCTAAGTTATATACACCTCATACATGCAAAGACAAACAGGAGCAGGATTTGGTTCAATATGTTTTATTGAAGCAACTGCATTCATATGTAAAAATGAATTGTGATTGTTAGGCTAATGAAACACAACACTATCATTGCAGTCACTAGGAAAGTGAAACAGAGTAAAAGTCCCACCATACTGTCACAATAGTGAATCTAAAATCTCTATCTGCACTATTTAGATTCTACATGAGAGCAATAGCAGTGTCAGCCCTAATCTCCCCGGAATGAAACAAGATCCCCATACCTGGGCTATAAGTAGAGAAGAGGTCCGTTGGTCTGCTGGGAGCCCTCCAACGTGGATGAAGAGAAGAAGCAGAGTTTCAGCAGGGGGCGTGGCCAAGGACCCGGAGATGGCGCACGCCTGAACTCTTAGCTCCGGAGGGGCCGGCGAATAGAAAGTCAAAATCGTGCCTTCCCCGGGCCGAATGAGGTCCAGGCTGCGGGGCGAGACCAGAGGAGGGGGCCGAGCGTGTGTGGGCCCCTGCGGCGACCCCGGGGGTGCCGAATCTGCCCGTCGGGGACTTCGGAGTCTGCGGGTCTGAGCACGTGGCAGAGGCCGCGGCCTTGCGTGGTGCCGAGAGCCGAAGTGGAGTGCACAGACGGCACAGAACAGCGGGAGGCGCCGAGCAGGCTCTCCGGCAGCGGCGGAGGTGCTGGCGGGGGCCAGGGGGCCCAGGTGAGATCACGCACAGCTGAAGCGCACGGAGACTGTGCCACTGGAAGCGGGCGGCCCCGGAATAACACAGGGGGCAGGAACGGGATCGAGGTCGCGGCCTTGGGCGGGGCCGTAGGTTGAGGCGGCCCGGAGGCCTTGCGTGGACCAGAGGAGAGGGCCGAGCGTGTGTGGGCCCCTGCGGCGACCCCGGGGGTGCCGAATCTGCCCATCGGGGACTTCGGAGTCCGTGGGTCTGGGCACGCGGCAGAGGCCGCGGCCTTGCGTGGTGCCGCGAATCGAGGTGGTGAGTGCGCAGACGGCACATAACAGCGGGAGGCACCAAGCGGGCTCTCCGGCGGCGGCAGAGGTGCTGGCGGGGACCTGGGGGGGCCCAGGTGAGATCGCGCACTGTGGAGGAGCACGGAGACTGAGACACTGGATACGGGCGACCCCAGAAGAACACAGGGGGCAGGCCCGAGATCGGGGCCGCGGCCACGGGCAGGGCTGCAGGTTGAGGCGACCCGGAGGCTGAAGAAAGCGGAGGTTGCCGGAGGAGACTACGAGCTGGGGTGGAGATGCCATTTGGGTTCTGGTGGCCCAGCGGAAGACGCACTCTGACGGGTGGTGAAGTGGTGCTACTCTGGGCCACGGACGAGGCCCCTAGGAAGGATTGGGGACGAAGCGAGGCCAAGAGCGAGAGAGAGGCAGTGTGGAACGATTTCGAGGTAGCGACGTGACCCGGGGTCAAACTGCGGTGCCGCTTGACTTGAGGTGGGCCTTTGGGCCCTGGTACACACCGAAGAAGCGGAGAGAACGAGGGATAACGGGACCTGGTGGACCCCTGCAGACACCGGTGAGCTAGATGCAGGGTGGCTGGTTTGACCGAGCCGGGGGCCGGATCGGGGTGGCCCCGTACGGAGGTGGCCCGTGACCCATGGGGGTTGAATGAGTACCCGGGGCTGAGGAACCCAGAAGATAGGATCAAGCAAGCGAGGAAAAAGGGCCGACTGATGAAGCTGGCGGATGGCGGATCGCGCCCCCGGGGGCGAGCGAGGGGTGGATTGCCTAAAAGGTAGAACCGTGGACTCCCCCAGGCGCATTGGAGTACTGGAGATCCATAAAGGAGTAGGACTGAGCACAGAAGTGTCCCTGGTGCAACAAGGGAGACAAGCGGGAGGAAATTTAGTGCCACGATGAAGAGTGACAGTTGAGAGTCCATGACGGGCTAAAGGACCCGGAGCTGAAATGGATAGCGCTTAAAGGTAGAGCGCCTGGGGAGAGGCATTCCGAAGCGGAACAACTGAAACAGCTGGGGCAGCTGTCGGGGGCCCGGGGCGAGGTCCGCTGTTGATCAGATGCCCCCCAGGAGCCGCCACAAGAACAGAACCATGGCCGCTGCAGCTCAGTCCGGGAGCGATGACTCGGACCCACAGGGCCACATGCAGATCAAAGTCCAGGATACTTTAGATAAAATACTCGGGCGATCGAAGACACCAAAACAACGTTGCAACGGGAGATCAGTCAAGTAGCTGTGGAGGTGAGCCTACTGAGAGCGGACCACCATAAACTGGCAGACAGAGTCAAAGAGACAGAAACGGTACTGGCCGAGATAGCACCAAAGCAGAAAGACCTGAGGGCTGAAGTGACCTCCCTGGCCGACAGAGTGGCGTGACTCGAAAAAAGAGCTGAAGATGCGGAGGGGAGGAACAGAAGGAACAATGTGCGCGTGGTGGGCCTCCCGGAGGGGGCTGAGAGGGAGAACATTGTTGAATTTCTGGAGAAATGGTTCAGTACGGCAGTGGCGCCGGGCGCTTGACCCCATTCTACACGCTGGAACGAGCACATTGGGTGCCGGCGAGGCCCCTTCCCCCGGGGAGACCCCCCCGGGCCGTGATAGCTAAACTCTTACACTACAGAGACAGGGACTCCCTCCTGCAAAGGGCCAGGGAGACGGGCCCATTTAAAGTCGCAAATGGGGAGGTGACACTGTTCCCGGACTTTACCCTGGAGGTGCAAAACAAGCGGTCTTCGTTTCTGGCAGTTAAGAGAGCCCTAAGAGAGGAGGGAATCCAGTATTCGCTACTCTACCCAGCCAGATTGAGAGTGATGCTGGAAGGGAAGACAACATTCCTCCAATCCCCTGAGGAGGCATGGGAATGGCTTGAGTCACGTGGCCCTCAGGCGGGGGGTCCCGTTGGAGAGGGCCCGACCGGTGGCAATGCTCGCCGAGCCCTGAAGGGAAGGAAGACCAGAGACCGCAGACGACTGGCGCCCACACAAACACAGAAAGAGAAAGGCAGGAAGGAAGCACTGGAAGCGGCAGCACTCATGGGTGGGGAGGCATCCCCTCAGGAAGGTTCTGGGAATGAAACGGACGACACGTTGGTGTCCTCTGCGGAAGACCTGGAGCATTCGGCCCGAGCCCCGAAGGTGACCCCACAAACAGCTGACAAACTTGGCTAGCCAGGGCCTGCGGAAGGCGCCGGGGACTGGGCATGTCAAGCGTAATGGCGGCCCCTCCGGACTTGGCCACCCCCCGGAACAGAACCTCGCCCATTCAAAATGGCGAGTACTGCTGATCAAAAGTTGAACAAGTTGCACGGTTGCATAGTTTACTGGGCAGCCTACAGGTTAGGAGGTGCCCTGGGGATGGGGAGTTGGGATACACAGTTACAAGTTAATATGGCAATGTGGGTGGCGGAATTTGACTGCGGCAAAGACATGATGATGTGGGAAAATATCCTCGCGACTGGGGAGAAGCGGGGGTATTGTCACCAGAATGAAATCATGAAATGGCGGACTATAATTTATTGACCTGGAACGTTAGGGGGATGGGCACTCCAGCTAAAAGGCACAAAATACTCTCTTACTTAAAGAGAAGGGGGGTACAGTTGCCATTACTACAGGAAACACACCTGGCGTCTGGAGAGGGAGAGAAGCTAAGGCGCAGGTGGAGGGGGCAGGTGTTTGCAACAGAATACTCAGCTTATGCAAGGGGCGCTTTAGTATGGATCAGAGCGGGGGTCCCCTTCATATTGACCTCTTCCAATATAGACCGGGAGGGAAGATTCGTGATATTGGAAGGGAACCTACAAGGTATCCCGATAGTCTTAAGCTGCATATACGCCCCCAACCAAGACCAGGTCCCCTTTATGACGAGCCTATCGAGACACCTCACACGCCAAAGTGCTGGGGAGCTATTAGTAGGGGGGGACTTCAATGCAGTACTAGACACAAATCTGGACAGGTCCACCCCGCCTCTGCATGGGGCAGCGACAATCAAAACAGCCAGAAGGCTGAGTGAGTGGCTGGACACGTGGGGGTTGTCGGACGTCTGGCGAATGCACCACCCAACGTCTAGTGAATATTCATACTACTCGGGTCTCCACCGAGTGCATACCAGAATTGACAGAGTAGTGTGCACAGCAGGCCTGATAAGTAATATGACACGCTCAGAATACTTAGCTCGCACTTTGTCTGATCATAATCCCTTGTTAATAACGATGAGGATGTCAGAGGATAGACCCCATATACCATCATGGAGGCTTTCTCCCTCGGCACTTGAGGACCAGGCGTACAGAGAGGCCCTACGCGGCCACTTGGCAGAATATATTGAGACGAATAAGGGGTCTACTCCCTCTAGGGCCTTAGAATGGGAGGCGCTTAAGGTAGTGACAAGGGGCTTCTGCCTGGGGCAGTCGGTGGGGGTGAGGCGTACACTTGAAAAAGAATTGAATGACCTGGAGAAGGATATGCACGAGAGGGAGTTGGGACAAGGGAAGACAGCGCAGGAGAATGAAGAATATAACCGAGCTTGTAGGGAACACTCCCGCATTGAAGAGCAACTCCGGTGCCACGACAGGCAAAAATATCTAGCATCCCTACATGCGGAAGAGGGTAGATCGGGGAGACTACTGGCGTGGCTGGTCCACCCGGGAGAGCAGGGTGAGCCCATCACATGTGTAATAGACGGGGAGGGGTCTCGCAGACTCAGGCCGGGCCCCATAAACGATGCGTTCAGAGAGTATTACTCGCAGTTGTACGGGAAACCCAGCGAATTGCAGATGGAATCTTTCAATAGATACCTACAGCAAATCCCACTACCAACACTGAGCGCAGATGAGAGAGACAGACTGGGGGGACCAGTAACGATAGAGGAAGTAAATGAAACTATAGAACAGTTAGCACCCGGAAAGACCCCAGGGACAGACGGTCTCCACATGGATTTCTATAAAAAATACAAATTGCTGCTGGCCCCCCAATTGACAGGGTTGTACGCGGAGGCGCTGCAATATGGAGAACTACCACATACAATGCGGGAGGCTTTAGTGGTACCGCTCCCCAAGACAAAAGACAGGGAAGCTCCGGTGACGGACTTTAGGCCTTTATCTATGTTAAACAGCGACTTCAAAATACTTAGTAAGATAATGGCCGCCCGGTTGCTCCCTCTCATGACAAAGTTAGTGCACGCTGACCAGAATGGTTTTGTCCCCGGCCGTAGTACCTCCCTGAACCTGAGAAGGGTGTTTACGATCTTGCACATGCCCAGGGATCAGAGACCGCCAGAGGGAGCCTTACTCGCGGTGGATTTCGAGAAGGCCTTCGATTCCATCAGATGGGACTATTTAAGGACTGTGATGCTTAAAATGGGGCTGGGGGAGAACTGGGTAAAATGGGTGGACTTGCTGTACTCATCCCCGTTAGCAAGAGTTAAAACCGGAAGGATGATCTCCAGTGCATACCCAGTATACAGGGGAACTAGGCAGGGCTGCCCCTTGTCCCCGCTACTGTTTGCCCTGGCAATCGAACCCCTGGCATCGCAGCTGCGATGTGAAGGCGTGGGCAAGGGAATTATTTGGGGTCCGTCCGAACATATAGTCTCCCTGTATGCAGATGATATACTTATTTACATGAGGGACGCATCAAGAGGACTCACGTGGGCATTGGGAATACTGGAAGACTTCGGGGGCCTATCGGGACTCCGACTTAATCGGAGGAAAACATATGTATTCCCCGTGATGTCAGACAGTGCACGCCCAGATGCGTGCCCAGCTGACGTAAATTGGGCCCGCGGACATTTAAATACTTGGGCATACAGATATTTCACGAATTAAACGATCTTAGGGACGGTATCCTCGGCAGGACGCTTAGATCATTGCGCTCCTCGGTGGGGTTTTGGAGATCATTAAAACTAACAATCATGGCCAGAGTGGCGCTCTCAAAAATGGTCATGCTACCACGCCTCCTCTACTATTTTGCTAACTTACCACTACAGATCCCCGCGGCATGGTTCCGAGAGTTGAACGCCTTGCTCAGAGAACTAATATGGGATGAGGGCCGCAGAAGAACTGCGCTCTCGACCATCTGTAGGCCGACGCGGTTGGGAGGCCTGGGCGCCCCAGATTTCGTAGGCTATTACCTGGCATCTCAGTTACAATGGGTGGCCGGCTGGCTAGCGGGTAGGGGGCGGCTGGACCTGGCCACCGCAAACGGTGAAATTGACATAGCTCAGATTGCAGCAAATATGGCGGGCAGGAAGATGGCCCCCATTAGAGGCAACATAATGTACAATGTGGCGATGAGATGCTGGAAACAATGTGAGAGGAGGACTGGAGTGGGGCCACCATACTCTCCCGCTCTGCCGCTGGCGGCCGTCGCTCTGGACGTGAGGGCGGAGGGGCCAGGGGGACTGGGTTTGGGGCCTTGGACGAGAGCAGGGATAGAGACAGTGGGGGAGCTATTCAGGGAGGGGGTGCTGAGGAGCTTTGCTGATGTAGTAGAGGGGGGGGTCCCAATAGGACAGTTTTTACTCTTTGGAAGGCTGGTGCATACCCTGAAGGAGCATTGGACCACGGTCAATGCAGAACCCGCTCCCCACGGGGTGTTGCACCTCCTGCTGACAGAGGGAGAGGAAACTCACCTAATAGCAAAAATATACAGGGCCCAGATAGAGGTAGCAGTGGATCCCCTGCGATCCCTAAGAGAAAAATGGGTGAAGACAATTGGGCGGGACCTGACCGAGTCAGAGTGGACTAGAGCACTTGCTTACCCTGGGGTGATCTCACGCAACACTAGGCTGAGATACATACAATACAACTATCTACACAGAACATACCTTACTCCTCAACGGCTGCACCGCATATACAGGGGGGAGCCCAGGACTTGCCCCAGATGTGGAGACGGGGAACCCGACTTTGATCATATGATGTGGGGATGCACGATGCTCCAGAGGGGATGGACGGCGATGACGACTAATCTCATGGAGCTGTTCGGTACGGAACTCCGGCCAACCCCCGACATTTGTCTATTGGGCCTCAGAGCTAGTGCCAAATGGAGCAGGGTAGAGAGTCGTTTCCTTGACCTGTCCCTGGCCCTTTACAAAAGGCTGATTACGAAGGGTTGGAAATCGAATGCACCCCCTTCATTGACAGAATGGAGAGGCGATGTCACAAGATGGTCCAGAGCTGAACTGCAGGTCCTTAAGGCCGAGGAGGCCAGGGGAGTCCCCAGACACCCATCGCCCCGGAGTGGGAAAACCTAGTGATAAGGTGGGACGGCCTAACGAAGGGACCAATGGTACCTGAGGGGATGGGAGGAACCACTTGAGAGGGTCACCTGATGTGCTTGTAAGCGAAAGTTCCAGAAAACAGGATGGGAGGAACATCAGGAGCCCCGCTGGCCCGGGCACAGAGGGAGCGAGTACAGAGGACAGGACGCAATAACTAAAAGAACGAAGGAGGGAGGGGAATAGTAGATAGACCGCTCCTACATAGTATGAAACTCTATGTCAACCCCCCCCCTCTTTGAAGTTAAGCAGCCACACCCACATGAGCCATTAAGCCTATATACAGTTTGAAGTGGAGTTAAGTCTGTTATCAGGTCACCAATATTAAAAGTAACGAGGGGCACTGTAAGTACTGTCTCCATAAAGTCGGATTGATTAAGTGATGGGAGCAATATTACACAAGTATTATTAAACTACTGAATTGAGCAAGTAATTGTGAAACACAATGCAAACAAAGCAAAACAGTGGTGCGGACAACTTAAGAGATGTGTATAATAATGACAAAACGTTACTGTAAAATGACCTACAAATGTAAAACAGCAAACAGTTAAATAAAAATATATTTGAAAAAAAAAAAGCAGAGTTTCAGCAGAAACTGCAACAACAAAGTGCAGGGGAATGTCCCCTCTGATGCGGTGGGTCACTGTGGTGTTTTATAATAAAACATCTTTTGTTCTAAGAACTTCCCTGATGTGACAACACATATTTTTCTGTGTAGGGTAGACAATGTACTCTTCAGGACGGCAATAACTGGTAAAATATTGTGTGCAGCCTTGGGTTGAGCACAGGATGAAAATGTCATGCAAAGAAATGAATAACAAATTCTGCATGGAAGGGCGACTGCTAAAAATAATAAAACATCTCCACTAAAATGAAGCTTTGCTAAAATAATAAAAGGAAAAAAATGTAACTAGGTGAAAGGACACAGGCCTCAGGCTCAGAGCTAAAATATGTGCCAAACGGGGAAAATCTTGTAAATAGCACTGCATCCGTTGTAAGTCACTTTTTCCTGATGGAACGCCCACTCTGCATACATTTAAAACTACGTGAAGCAGCCGGATCCCGTGCAGGTTTTTTCAATGCAGGGAAGGGAAAATTGATGCATTTGGCCAAATGTGTGACATTGTAAATATGGAGCTAGCACAGCACTACTTCTGCATCAAAATAAATGATGCAACAGTGATGCAAGCTCCTTGTAAGTAAGCCCCCTGGTTTTTTAAGCAAGTTATCAAGACTGTTTAATGTCCTTGGAAATATATGATATACTTTTGAAGCAGGACATATAGGTAATGGTGGAACCTTACTTAAATGGGTCTTTCCTGTACTAAACAAAACACAGTGTCGTTCATGACTGTGTTTGTCTAATCAGACATAGCAATGAACTATATTACAAAGTTAATGCTTTGAATAATCTACCCTATCATACAAGCTGTAGCGATCAAGAAATAAAATTAAAATAGGAGAGGAGTAGATAGATCATTCATTTGGATACTGTGGACAAAGGACTGTACCCAAAATGCTGAAATACACTCTTTACTATAATGACTAGTACATGGGGGAGTTGTAATCATTCAGTGCGGTGGTATTTTAATTCCTGTGGCTTGTTAGTCAATGAAAGATAGAGTTTGCCATTAATCACAATGGGTGCTACAAAGACATGGTATTATTGCCCAAAGCCACCTTATACGATGTCTGTGAGGAAGCATGAGAAAAAGTTACCGTAGCCACTATTTGTTTGTGCAATTATAACACTATCCGTAAAATAAACACACCTATTATGACTTTTCTTTCCAAAGTGAACTCTCATTGGGCGTATTGAAGCAGAATACAAACTCTCGCTTACATGACTGCACGAATAATGTTGAACGAAACATGCAATTATGAATAAATACTAGACATATGCAAAGTATGGTTTGCTAGCGACGTTTCAGAGTTTCACAACTGCCAAGTTTGAGGAGTCTCCTGGTTTACTTTTACCTGCATGCAGTTTCTTTCCATTTACTTTGGCAAGTTTCACTGCATTTGTGAGATTGTATTCACTTTAATGGAACTCAGTCAAGCTAAAGAATACACGCGGAATATGTCTTCAGAGTGGAACGTGTATGCACGTTTCCCTTACAGGTTTGTGAAGCTTTTCTACTACTCCCCTCCCCTGCTACCGGGCTATCCCTTGACTCTCCATCTAGCTCCACCAATTACTCCCTTTCTCCTCCCCTGACCCCCCCACTCTCCAACAGGCTGCACCCTGGGGAGGCACAGGTCGACCCTCTTCTCTCCCCTCGGACCTCCCCTCGCATTCTTCCCCCCTCACAGTTTGCCCCTCCCCTCTTCACTTCAGCCTTACCTCTAGCTAACACGCTCCTCGTCCATTCCGCACCGTCCCGGCACTCCATTCTCATCTCCTCCCCCCTATCCCTTCCGGCCACCCCCCTCCTTAGACCAACTCTCCTCCAGCCCTCTCCCCCTGTCTATGTTCCCTACGCTCCCCTTGTTCCCTCCTCCGCTCTGCTTTTCCGCCCACTCCTCCCCTCACTATGTACCCCGATTTCCCCGCAAATACATTCCATCTCTCTCCCTCCCCACTCTCCTCCAGCACTGCTGTGCTACCCCCTTTCCTCCCCTGGTAACGCCTTCCCTCCCTCGGACCGAGCAGAATCACTTCCTTTCTTCAACTTCCCTTTCTCCCAATCCCCCCCATTCTGCCCGATACCCGCTCCATCACAGCCACCTCACTTAGCTGCCAGGACCTATCCAATCCCCTCCCCCCCTTCCTTTCATACCTCCCTAATCCCTATGACTCCTCACACTCCTCCCCTCTCCTATCGCCCCACCGCCCCACTCCTCTACTATCGCCCCCTAGTTCTGCCCTTAATTCCTATCCTTCTTGCAACGCCAACAACGACAACTCTCCCCTCACCCCTGGTGCACCAACTCCTGCTCTCACCCTAAACCTTTCCCCACCTCTGAACCCTATACCCCTACTCCCCTCCCGTTCCCCCACCTCTTCCTGCCGTACACTGCCTAGTGCACCCCCTCCTGTTTCCATCAAGCCACCCATTACGCCGTGCTCTTCCTTACTCTCTCTGGAAAAAAAGCTAGGCTCTCTAATCACCGCCATCTCCCAACTTGAAGCTACCATTTTAGTTTTAAGCTCCAAGATCTCGACTTTTCCACACACCTCAATTCCTTTGGCTAACACTCACCCTTCCACGAGATGCACCTCACCACCACACCCCACTATAGCTAAACATAGCCAGTCGTCTGCAAATCCACACAAGCACTCGAACGCCACCCTTCCTTCACTTCCACTTCCCAGTAACCCTGTAATCTACACTATTCCGACCATCTCCTCTGTCAGAACCACTCGCCCACCTAAATCCTCCCGAGCGCCCTCATATAAGCACAATATCCCTATCACCCCTCATAGCCCAAGTGCCCCCGTCACCAAAACAGTTGCGTCAGAGCTGCGCTGTCTGCTCCACAACTGCAGATCTGCAATAAAACACAAACTTGAAATCTCCGATACCATCAACCTGCACAATATTGACATGATCTTCCTCACAGAGACCTGGTTCAACGATACCTCTCACTCTATGTTTGATCTCCTTGTACCCACAGGCTATTCTATATTTAGAAATGACAGAATTGACAAAGTGGGGGGAGGTGTTGCGGTCATCTTTAGAAACTCCCTTCAACTTAAGGCTCTTCCTAACAGCTCCTGCCACACTTTTGAATGCCTATCACTTGAGCTTCAATTGCACCACCGCTCACCTCTCAGATTCCATGCTATTTACCACCCGCCTAGTAGCAGCCCTTCGTTTATGGAGGAACTCACGGACTGCATCAGCGACCAATTCACGCAAAGTGACAATCAGATCTTCGTGGGTGACTTCAATGTCCACTGGGGCTCGCCTCAAGACACAAATGCGAATTTGCTGGCCACCTTCCTCTCTGCAAACGATCTTATCCAACACTGCACAGAAACAACACACTCTAAAGGCTCAATCCTAGACCTTGTCATTTCTAAAGCAGGCTTGCTGACTATCGCTACCCCTATTCATGTAGACTGGTCGGACCACCTCCTCATCCCATTCTCTCTTCACCTATCACACTCTATAACTCTGGGCCAGCCTAAGAGGGCTACTTCCTGGTTCCGTGACACTAAAAATATTGACCTCAGTACCCTCTGTAATTCTGCCTTGCTATCACTTCCAAGGCTAGACCCGGACCTAGATGTCAACGAACTCACCTCCCAATGCCTCACAGTCCTTGCAGTCGAAATCAATAATGTCGCTTCTCTCCAAAGCAAAAAGAAAAGGCCCACTCCCTCAGCACCTTGGTTCAACAAATCCCTCTATGAAGAAAGGAAGTTCATAAGAGCCCTTGAGAAACAATGGAGACAAGCACCCTCCACTGAAAATTTGGCCACGCTTCGTTCAGCAAGATCCAAGTACCACAATCTCATCTTCCTTGGAAAAGCGTCGCACTACAAATCCCTCCTTGACTCAGCCAAAAATAGACCCAAAAAACTATTCGATCTCATCAAGAACCCTAACAGCTTTCCCCCAACCTCCAAATTGGAAGATTCCACAAAGAAAGCAGCGGAATTCGCTATATTCTTTGACGAAAAGGTAAAATCACTTGTAGATCAGGTCATTCATCCTACCCCCACAGAGGAGTGCAAATCCTTAACCATTTGGCAAAACTTTGACCCCATCTCTGACGATGCTCTCCTTAAATGCATCCTCGATACAAAGCCCTCTAACCATTCTCTTGACCCCATCCCTAGTGCCATTGCCATTGACTTCTATACTAATTCTCTTTCCTACTGGACCACTCTGGTCAACCTCTCCCTCAGTCAAGGCTCCCTTCCTGTGTCCTTCAAAACTGGGCAGGTCACCCCTCTGCTAAAAAAAACCACTGCTGATGCGAACGACCTCAACAACTACCGTCCCATCACTAACCTACCCTTTCTTGCGAAAATCACAGAAAAATGTGTAGCGAAACAACTCTCTCGCCATATCAAGGAAAATTATCTTCTTGACAATTTCCAGTCTGGCTTCATTCAAAACCGCAGCACTGAAACAGCCCTGCTGCTAGTGATTGATGACGCGCTGCGGATACTCGATTCAGGGGAGTCTTGTCTTCTAATTCTTCTTGACCTTTCTGCAGCCTTTGACACTGTCAATCACAACACTCTCCTTAACACTCTTCAACAGAGAATGGGCATGGAGGGCACTGTGCTCAAATGGTTTGCCTCCTTCCTCTCTGATAGATCCCAAATGATCAAAATAGCGAACAGTCTTTAAGCTCCTGTAGCAGTCAGTCAGGGTGTTCCTCAAGGCTCCATACTTGCACCCACACTGTTCAATCTCTATTTAGAACCGTTGGGAAATCTGCTGAGTAAATCCGGGATCCACTATCATCTATATGCGGATGACACTCAGATTTACCTTAAGGTGGCCTCCAATCACGATCTCTCCTTCCTTAGCTCTACCCTCGACTCCATTCAAAACTGGATGGTAACTCATCAACTGATCCTGAATCCCTCCAAAACAGAATTCCTCCTCCTTTCCTCCTCCCTTTCTCATCCCCCAGTGCAAACATGGATGGATCAGATCAATCTAATGAACAATAAGCCCATCATTGTCGAGAGCGCAAAATCCCTTGGTGTCATTCTCGACAAAAAACTTAATCTACTCTCCCACATTAACTCCATTGCAAAGTCTGCTCGACACCAACTGCGCCTTCTTTGGGGGATTCGTCGCTTCTTCCCGGAGTACGACCTTAAAACCCTGGTCCAAGCGCTGGTTCTCTCTAGATTGGACTACTGCAACTCTCTTCTTACTGGCCTTCCCAAATCCCACCTTTCCCCCCTGAAGTCTATTCTCCATTCAGCAGCTCGTTTCATATATGGGGCCAAAAGAAGCGACCACATCACACCCATTTTATCCACCCTCCGTTGGCTTCCCATAGAGGCAAGATCTATCTACAAAACTGCATGTATCACCCACAAAGCCTTGCACTCCTCCTCCCCTCGCTACCTGGTGAATAAACTGAAACTCTCTGGGGGCTCCAGACCATCACGTAATGCAGAAAAGTTATTGCTTGAACCTCCCATTTTCAAGAAGGAAAGATTGATGGCCCAATCCTTTTCAGGCAACGTGGTGAGAATCTGGAACTCACTTCCGCCTCAGCTTCGGACCACCACCTCTTCCCAGGCCTTCAAAACTGACCTCAAAGCTCTCCTCCTTCAAAGACACTTCCAAAGTTAATTCAAGC
The DNA here is from genome assembly GCF_031143425.1 of Pleurodeles waltl. Lineage (NCBI taxonomy): Eukaryota > Metazoa > Chordata > Amphibia > Caudata > Salamandridae > Pleurodeles > Pleurodeles waltl. The sequence goes on from NC_090439.1 coordinate 849,489,070, forward strand.
CCTCTGTTTTCAGAAGGAAGTCCTTCCATTATAGGATATTCTGTTCTCCATGCCTATAGAAGTGCCTTCCCAGGGTGTTTTTGTGTTTTGAGTGTCTGCCATTTAGTGCAGTATTTTACCTCTACCTGTATCTTGTACTCGTTTGTAACATGCACACGGCACCTTTCCTTTTCAACGTATCATTTGCTACCTCTTATATCTTGTTTGCTTTTGATACATGCACAACGGCCACCACTGCCTCATGTAACGTAACTATTGTTTTAGTGTTTTGAGTGTCTACCATTGATTGCAACTTTTTTACCTCTATTCGTACTTTATTTACTCTTGTAACCTGCACACGTCACTTTTTCCTCTCATAACGTATCGTTTGCTACCTCGTTTATTTTTTGCTCTTGATACATGCACAATTATCACAATTGCCTCTTGTAATGTAACGCTTGTTTTTGTAACAGGCTCACTTGTAATTTTTCTCCTCTTGTATCTTTACTTTGCCTATTGTGAAGCGCTCTGACACCTTCGGGTAAAGTCCGCGTTATATAAAAACGCATTAAATAAAAAAAATTAAAAAAAAAAAAAAAAAACGAGGTTTCTGCAGACCCTGCTGTCCCAGGCAGCCCCCATTCCTTGAATTCTTCGGGGGGGGGGGGTCATTTCACCCAAAGTCAATGACCATTTATGAGATAAGGGAGACTCAGTGGCCCCTCTTCACATTCCGCAGGGGACCTCATCATTACGCCATTGTTTCCATGCCATGCCCAGTGGTATTGCACAGAAGATTTAGGCCCTTATTCTATGGGGCACAGGAATCCTGATTTTGATATTAACAATGGTTTGTGCCTGAATTGGGACTCCAAGATGTATAAAAAGGACTATACACTGTATTTTTACACAGCAAAATATTCAAAAGGTAAAACCCAGAAAATACTTGTGAGAAATTGGGTTGTTGGTTGAGGGTGGTGTGAGTCCTTCTCAAGCAACAACCACAGTCCCTGTCAGGGTGAACTACCAAAAGCCACTATATTTACCTTTGCGTAACCCTCAGGTAGCTTGGCACAAAAGCAGCCAGGCTAAACTTAGAGGCAATGTGTAAAGTATTTACGCAGCACTTAAATAGTAATAAGGTGAAAAGACAACACAAGAAAATCCCAAACTAATTAAAAAAACTAGAGTAAAATCTAATAAATAGACACCAGAAGAACAAGAATCCAATCAGTAGAACCAGATATATGAAATTTCAAATATTTAATGTAAGTATAGCACCTCAAAGCTCCACTTGAGGGTATCTGGTTGTGTGAGACAGGGTGAAAGTCACACGTTCAGGACGTCTGTGGTGGAGTGTGGGCCGGATACAGGGACCAGGTTAGACCAGCTGAAAAAGTTACCTTCTCAAAGTCCAGAGCGAAGAGTCTAGTTTACGTGGAGGAGGTCACAAGGAGCAAGGAGAGTGTTGTGGATGCTTGTCGCTGTAGCATGAAGAGCAGGTCAGGCGTTGCAGCCAGTCTTCACTGTAACATGAAAATCCTATCTGGCATTGTGGACGTTTGTTGCCGAGTCCCTTGTTGGGAGCCACCGTGAGCTGTCAATGCTGTATCCTGTACAGCAGATTGTTGTCGGTCATCGCTGGTGGTCGCTGTATTACGTAGAGTCAGGTTCACCAGAGCTTTGCATCGGTGGTCAGCAAGGGCAGCAAGATCTTAGCAGAAATGGACTGTTACAAAAAACGCAAAACTTCAGGATCTCTCCTTTGGGTCCAGAGGAGTGCACTCGGATGATGCTAACCATGGGCCAGGACCTGGAGAAGCACATTTTGGGGATCGGGGACTCACTCTTGCAGGGGCCAGAAGGGCCCAGGCAGGTCCAGTTGCAGGTCCAGGCAGGCCCAGCTGCAGTAAGTCAGCTGGGCAGTTACAGGGAGGCCTCTAGAGCTGTTGTGTCCCTGTAGCTCTGAACAGGAAATCAGTCAACTGACCCTTGAAGACACCAAAAGTAGCCTGGGATGAAGGGGAGCAGGTCCAGTCTTCCGTCTCAGACAGCAGGGCAAGTCTCAGGCAGCAGGACAGTCTTCTGAGAGCAGGTTAGTCTGTCTGTAGTATCCACAGTTCCAGCAGTTTACTGAAGAGTGGGTCTGAGGGTCCTAGTTTTAGACCTGGAGGTGGTGTGCCATGAGGTGAAAGCATCCTTGCTAAACAGAAGTGCATCTACGAGCTTCAACTAGAGACAGGGGAGATTGTGAGAGGTAGTAGGCAAACTGGAGCAGCATTTGCGACCTTTATGGCCGCCTTTTATGAACCCAGGGCAAGGGCCTTGGGGGAGGAGGTCTGACACTTCATGCATGACTGCCCAGAGAAAATCCTGAGCCTAGACCAGAGGGAAACACTAGAGGCAGATCTAACAGACTCTAAAATTATGGTGGCACTGGCTCAGGTGCAGGGAGGGAAGGCCTCAGGCCCAAGCAGGCTGCCAGCAGAATTCTTCTGCAAAAAGACTAAAAGAGTGGCTGTAGCGCTGCTCTTGATGTATCAGGATGCCTTCCACATTGGGACGCTGCTGGCAGATGTGTGCATGGTGACAATTGTCCCCATACATAAGGCAGGAAAACCCAAAGACAAATGTGTTTCCAACAAACCGATCTCCTCACTAAATGTGGACACAAAAATACTTGCAAAGGTGCTTGCCAATAGATTACGTGCTGTGGTGACAGATCTGGTTCATGGCGACTAGACAGGTTTTGTGCTATATCGTTCAACTAAACTGAATTTATGGCACCTCCACAACAATATAGTACCGACAGGTGTGGAAGGTAAACCATGGGTCATTGGGTCGTTGGATGCCAACAACACGTTTGATTCGTTGGAGGGGCCTTTTCTGCTTTTTCTCCTCAGAAGAATGGGGTTCAGGCCCCATTACATTAAATGAATCAAGTTACTGTACAAAGGGCCACAAACAGGGAAAAAAAGTCAATGGCTGCCTCCCCAAGGAAGTTCCCCATTGAGAGGGATACAAGACATGGGTGCCCTCTTTTTCCAATGCTCTGCGTTGGCAATGGAACCCCGAGCACAACTCAGGAGGGCAGACGCCCAAATTTCAGGTAGGCAGGGAGGCTCAGGATGGGAATAAAGAATATTGTTATATGTGGACGATATACTATTTTAAATGACAAATAATGAACAAACACTGACCCGCATCCGTGAACTATTTCAAGTATATGGTGAATTCTCAGGCTTTGCGATCGATTGGGACAAATCCCTCCTGTTCCCAATGGGGGGTTGGAAGCAGCACATTCTGCTGCCACTGCCATTGTGAGTGGGACCCCACAAGTTCAAGTATCTGGGCATCTTGATTACCCGGGATGCTGCATTATACATCCAGGAAACCTGATTCAGAGACTGGAAAGGGACGTTAAACATTGGTGTACACCACCATTGCCCCTGTTAGGCAAGGAGGCCATGTTCAAAATGATCCCTGTCCCCGGTTGTTATATGTTTTGCAAAACAGTCTATACATGTTACCGAAGGCATTCTTCGCCCAGGTGGATGCCCTGGTGAGGATACTACTTTGGGCAAGGGGAGAACCCTGAATAGCAATGCAGACCTTACAATGTTCCATATTTGAAGGGGGCACAGTGCTTCCCAACATTAAGAAATACTATGAGGCTGCACAGGTCAGCAAAGTGAATGACTGGGTGTATGCAGACAGGGAAGATCCATTGTTCCGGATGGACAGATGGGGAATGGCTGACCAGAGATATATGCACGTGTTATATGGGGTAAACTGAGCAATTGGGCGTGCCTGGCAACAGACATGGGGGGTGATTCTAAGTCTGGCGGGAGGCGGAGGCCGCCCGCCAGACTTCCCCCTCCAAAATACTGCTCCGCGGTCGAAAGACCGCTGAGGGTATTTTGGGTTTTGCACTGGGCTGGCGGGCGACCGCCAAAAGGCCGCCCGCCAGCCCAGTGCAAAACACCCTTCCCACGAGGACGCCGGCTCAGAATTGAGCCGGCGGAGTGGGAAGGTGCGACGGGTGCAGTTGCACCCGTCGCGAATTTCAGTGTCTGCAAAGCAGACACTGACATTTTTTTTGGGGCCCTCTTACAGGGGCCCCGCGACACCCCATACCGCCATCCTGTTCCTGGCGGGAGAACCGCCAGGAACAGGATGGCGGTATGGGGTGTCAGAATCCTCCATGGCGGCGCAGCTTGCTGCGCCGCCATGGAGGATTCATTTGGGCAGCGGAAAACCGGCGGGAGACCGCCGGTTTTCCACTTCTGACCGCGGCGGTTGCCCAGCGGGGCACCGCCAGCCTGTTGGCGGTGCCCCCGTCATTTTAGCCCTGGCGGTCTTGGACCGCCAGGGTTAGAATGACCCCCATGGTTTTGGTGGTGTGGATAGGTCTACTTTGGGAGATGCAGTGGGATAAGCGACTCACAGCCTGCATGCCGCTCTGGGAAGAGACAAGGCTGCAACAAGTGACCGTTCTGAAGGGATTTCAGGATGGGGATAAGATAGGCATCACCACACTTGCAGACGTATGGGACGTTAATGAAGTGGTCCCTTTTCTTTACCTCCAAGAGGAATATCGGATGCTGACTACCCAAAGGCTGAAGTAAAGACAATTGAGGCATGCACTGAACAGAATTATAGATAAAGAGGAGGAGACCCAGCAGGACTCCCTGCTAAAGAGAAGGTTGTTTGATGGGCACGTCCTCCAAAAACGGATACCCCTCACATATGGCACTTAAATGCGGAATGCACAGGGGACACTAGCACACCTCAAAGACCAATGGGAACAGGATATTGGGGCAATTGATGACGAGGACTTGCAGGAGGCATTGAGTTTCCTAACGGAGGTGGCCATTAAATCCAGCTATCTGCTAAACCAACTAAAACTCCTCCATAGGACACACTACACCAAGACACTGATTCACAGAATTGGGATGGAAGGCAACGTTCTTTGCCTCAAGAAGTATGGTATGGGGGGGACGTTTATTCACACATGGTGGTGTTGTGAGGTTATTTTAGCACTTTCCATGGGCAAATTTATTTTAGCTCTAGGCCTGCAGCCCGTGCCCTTTTGCATAGTGCATTTCATTTATTCCTTTTAAATTTTTTAACAAAAGCTTCATTTTAGTGGTGATGTGTTATTTTTTTATCAGTTGCCCTTCCATACAGATTTTGTTATTAGTTATTTTGCACAATATTGCATCTGCTGCCCAGCCCAAGGTTGTACAAGGCTGTACATGATTGTTTATCAAGTACTGGCGGTCCAAAGAGTAGAATGTCTTCACTGCACAGAAAATACACATTATCACGTCAGGGCAGTTTTCAGAACAACATGTTTTGTTATAAAACAACAAGCTACCACAAACCAGGTTAAAGGGGAACATTCCAGCCAGCCACCTTACTGCTGAAACTTGGCCTTGTCTCTCCAACCATTTGGGAGGACTGCCAACCGACCAAAAGACAACCCCCTTGCTAATGATACAGGTATGGGAATGGGTCTTCCTTGAAGAGACTATAAAGGGCAGATTAGGGGTAACACAGCTATCGTTCTCATGTAGAGTTTTAGCAGTGCAGGAAGGGATTTTAGATTCACTAGTGTGACAGGATGTTGGGATTTTTTTATTGGTTTCTCATTTCTGGTCACAATGATAATAGTGTTGTGTTTTGTTTTCCTGATAATCACAAATCATGTCTGTTTATATAGAACGCAGTTGCTTCGATAAATGTATTGAACCAAATCCTACTTCTGTTTGTCATTGCATGTATAAGACTGGTGTAACTGAGAGAAAGGGGTAAGATTTGCTCCACCACGACTTCTCTGAGATGTCACAGAATGTCGTGCGTCAGGCTGCCACAAATCACCTTTACTTCTAGGTTTTGGTGAGGTGCTGCTAGCTAGCCAAAAGGGTAAGTCTGACAGTTAAGAGATGGTGTGGAGTAAGACTCAATCCCTCACATGCTGTGGTGCTGCCGCCCGAAACCAACAGTCTTGTCTCCATGACAAGAGTCCTACGACAGTAGTACTGCACTGGGATACGCCACTTTTGGGAACGGATAACGAAATCCCTTGAGGGAGCAGCTGCAGCTGGCATTGAGCTGACACCCCGGATGGCTGTACTTGGTACATCGGAACCCTCAGGCATATAAGAAACTAGAAGATCCTGGTAAATATGGGATTTATGGTGGCGAAAAGAGACATCACTCAGAAATGGGATGTGAAGCACCCCATTGCTCAGAGACTGGGAAACTGGGATGGAATGCTGTAAAATCCTAGAATGAAAGGTATACAAGGGTGGTGATGTGAAAAAAATTGAGAAGATCTTGGGGACCCGAGGAATACAGGCTTGCTACCGGAGAGACAGGAGGTTGCCACATCTGGGGAAGTAAAGTGGGGACACAAGACGGAGAGGGCCATAGGGTGTGAGATTGTACTCACATAGATGATAAGGGCAAGATTTGTCTCTGTCATGGATAAGTATATTTGTTGGAACTAGGGTTGTGAGGTGGGGACGGGTGGTGAAGAAAGGGAAAAGAGGTCTGTAATGTCTGAATGGTAATGTGTCAGTACGGTGTTCATGTACTATTGTTGTTTACAATAAATGAAAATTAAAAAAATACGTTATCACATATTAAATGTAATAAGGTAACACAGTGTTATCCAATGGGAGAGGTAGGCTTCACAGTAGTGAAAAACAAGTTTGTGAGTTTTCCCTACCAGGACATCTAAAATTTAAATGTACATGTCCAACTTTTTAAACAATGTGCAAGATACCTTATGGAATTTAGGGCTACCCTGGGGATGACGTATAGGCATTAAAAAGGGAGTTCCAGGATTGGAAACATTTTTAATTTGCCAAGTTCAATTGACAGTTTAAACTGCACACATTTTGCAATGACAGCCCTGAGGCATGCTTTGAGGGGCTACATAAGTGTGTGGTTGTCGACGGAGCTCCTTCCTCAGGATCTGCTTAAAGATTGCTTGTTCCACCTCCAGGCAGCACCAACTCAGATGCTCCTAAAGTGCTGGGTGTTGGAGTGGCCAGGTGAGAGAGCGGGTGTTGGGTTGGGAACTGCAGGGAAGGAGATCTAGAAAAGAAAAGTTAACACAAACAGCACACAACATATAAGAGACACAAATCAGTTGTATATAATAGACTCTTTGTTGTAATGTCTTCACTGACACCTGTAGCTCTCAGGGATAAACTGTTTCATTCCAGGTATAATCTCACAGTCTTTTGAGCGAACAAACTTGTCTTTTGGAAGTACACGTTTTCTTTTTAGGGTCACAAGAGGGAATATATACTGGGTAATAATAAATCAGTCCCAGAATGTAACTTACACTCAGGGGAAACACAGATAAGATAACCCCATTTAACGCTATCTCCTGGTTAAATCACTGGAGCGTTTGACACCTTTGCTACATCAGTATCAACTCTTTCTCTCCTGGTTGCGTCACTGTATTAGTGTTTTAATATTACAATCGTATCTCAACTGTTATGTACTTTAGTTCACTCAATATGGTGCGCATTACGATTTGCTCCAAAATTCAAAGAAGAGTCTCATTCACAAGCACTCAAACAAATGTCACACTGTACACATTCAAATAGAAGGTGAGAAAGATGAAAAGTAGGAGAACTTGTCAACCAGCTTCAGAATCAACAATGCGGTCTAGTGGACTTACAGCTGGAGAACGAGGCAGTCTTCCAATGCTTCGATTTAGTCCTACCTGTGCAAGCACACCAAGGCTTATCTGTATAGTTATAGTAACTTATAAGCAGACGCGTCCTCAAGGCTGATGAACCTTTTGGCTTGTTTAAGATGATCATACACTATGTAGCACGTAAAAGTCAAAATATTAAACAATACAAATCATTAGAGAGTCAGTAAAAATCACACACCGTGACCTATTTGGCCATGAATAACCACACCTTTGTCATCATTAAAAAAAAGTCCCTAAATTAACAACGCTAAGGTCATGAAAATTAGTCTCAAACCCAAATGGTACAAATAGAGAAACAACACAGGTTGTCTAAAACGCCTAAAGAACCTCGGTTTTATCAGAGCTACAACAACTATGACTTCAATAGCGACATTACAGATCAATAGTAATAATATTTGAGCAAGGGTAATAACATACATTTGATCAGCAAATTAATGTTGTCAGTTCGTTGACAAAGCATATGAATAGAAGGAAACACTTCACTAATCTCAAATTAACATTAGCATGTTGGGCTTCGTGCAAAAGTTTTAGTAACACAAATTTAGAATACATCTAGCTATGGCTCTATCAAAACAGCAGTTGGTACCTGGAAAACAAAAGACAAACAACAATAAACATTGCAATTTATAATACCTATCCTCAAGGAGCAGCAAAACAGCTTAAGCTTCTTCAGGAGGACACCAGCATCAGCATCAGGACAAAGGATTTGGGTAAGGGGAACGGTTCAGAATTTGGACTCTAAGTTCTCTGAACCATCAAGTTAATGATCTAAGGTAGACAACAAAGTGCTTTAATTTTAAGCATCAAGTGCTAAAGTAAGCAACGGCATCATTGCATGAAGCATGAGAAATAAACTCAAAATAGTAATATACCAGAATGTCAGTAGACAAGCTGGCAAGAGTCAAAGTGACTCATCAATCAGTAAAGGAGTGGCTCCACACATCCAAGTGCAGGATGGTTAAGACAAAACTGTCCCACGTTGTCCATTGGTCAGAAACATCTTGCGATGAACATTGTCCAATTACAGATTTACTACATATCAGAAAAATACACTAGACAAACATCCTCACATCAATGATTGGTTCTTCTCCGTTTGCGTAAATCCAGTCGATACAATAAGAATCCATTTGTGGAACCTCCCGTCCATTATCAGAGAGTTAATTGTTCTTTTCCATTCTCAAATACGCTTCGAATCAACAGTTACAGTGATGTAGAAACATTCTTGAGTTATACAGCATTTCCTCAAAAGAAATACATTTCATTAATACAAGTTCTGAACAAGTTTGAGATTCAAACAAAGAGTTTGTTATACAGCAGACATGAGATCGTTCTACTAACGTTACAACTGTCTAATACTTTGGCAGACATTCAACTTTATCTGTGACCTTGTTTACATGAGGCCCTTTAGTTTGCACAAGTGATGTTCATATTATTCAGCCATTAATATAACAGAGCAATGCATTTTAAACTAATAGAAAATCCCAATACAATATTAGTACATTATTTGTGAAAGACCATATACGATGATGGTGGCCAATCGTATTGGCACCTTATGTCTCACATGTTAATTTCAACATTAATACATCTTATACAGTATATTAAATCAAATACAGGAATACATGTAAAAATTATTAACATTAATTTCAGCGCTTACAATTGTGGCCAAAAAAGGGGGAAGATAACAGCTGATTCCTGATTGGAATGCTGCTTTGTCTGGGAGACAGTGGACTGAGGAGTCGGCTACCAGGAAATCCTGACTAGAGAGCATGTGTACATGGGTGGGGCCTCTTTTTATAGGCTCATGCCCCACCCAAGATGGCCTCCGCCCAGAGCTTCTGGGATTTGAAGTCCCTGTGCAAACGTAAAGCTAAAAAGGAAAAATAAAAAGACATAGGGGGTCACTCTGACCCTGGCGGTAAATACCGCCAGGGCGGAGGTTGGCGGTGCTCCGCCGGGCATTCTGACCGCGGCGGTACAGCCGCGGCCAGAAGCGGAAAGCCGGCGGTGTACCGCCGACTTTCCGCTGCCCATGGGAATCCGCCATGGCGGCGCAGCTTGCTGCGCCGCCATGGGGATTCTGACACCCCATACCGCCATCCTGTTCCAGGCGGTTCGCCCGCCAGGAACAGGATGGCGGTATGGGGTGTTGTGGGGCCCCTGGGGGCCCCTGCAGTGCCCATGCCAATGGCATGGGCACTGCAGGGGCCCCCGTAAGAGGGCCCCACAAAGAATTTCAGTGTCTGCTTAAATTCGCGACGGGTGCAACTGCACCCGTCGCACCTTCCCACTCCGCCGGCTCCATTCTGAGCCGGCTTCCTCGTGGGAAGGGTGTTTCCCGCTGGGCTGGCGGGCGGACTTTCGGCGGTCGCCCGCCAGCCCAGTGGGAAACCCAGAATGACCGCCGCGGTCGCGGTACGGTCTTCTGGCGGTTCCCGCCAATCTTAGAATCAGGGCCATAATGACCTGCTTATTGCACAAAGAGATAAAGTATTGACAATTAACAAAGCATTGTTAATCAAAACAAAGGCAATTCAGGAAACTTAACATGAGACGTAAAACACTCTACCAGGCATACTATGAGTTCTTGCAGCATAACCACCAATGTGCCAGTTTTGGTTGTTCATGCATTTTCCTACAAAGAGAACCGTGTGTGTTGCATCTATAATGATGCCGTAGGGCAATTAATAACAGAGATGCTACTGGAGGTAATGGCTGTAGTGGTTGGGGCGGGACCTAGACCACACACTGCCATGTTAACAGTGGTACAATTACTGCTGCAGGCCCAGCAGCTTAAAGTATACTGTACCCCACCGTGCCTGTGTTGCGTTATCACCTCTAACACAGCTGTTTGTGTAATGAAGTCCTGATGGAGTGAGGTATGGGATTTGGACTGTGCATATTTATGGTGTAAACTCAAGTAAAAGATGCACTCAAATGGATCGATCTTTGACTCAAATTGAGGCTTACCATCAACAGTTCAACAATGTATCAATGGCATTGAAGCACGTTTTGACCCACAATGATGGTTGAGAATAGTAGGTATGAAAAACATAAAGGTTTATTGGCAGATTAGCAAAGTTACAAACTCAGCTCATCAAATTAATCATAAATCGATAATCACCTTATAATAGGTATACATGACGTGTTCCAAAGCAGGTCAGAATAGCAAATGCATAGACATGCTGTTTAAATACTGTAATTTGCAAATTGAATAAGGTAAGTTTCCCATGAAGAGAAATTCCTTAATGCTTAATTATGGATTTAAATGAAGTCGGGGAAATTTTAGCAGCAGCAGGTGTCAGCCAGCAGATCCTCTGAAAGCAGAATCAAATTAAGGTTCTAACAGATTAAAAAAATGGGACAAAGTAAGCAAAGGGTCGCAAGAGAAGCAGAAGGTGGAAAGGAGCATTCTGAATCCTAACTAACTCAGCAAAGTATAGTTAAATGTACAATTTCTAAAAAGAAATACAACACTCTACAGTTCCCAAGTGGCAGGAATCAATCAAAATCTAACATTTTATGATAGGATTTCTTTGCTTTTGTTCCCAGGCACCACACAAAGGAAGCGCACAGCTGTGTGGCCTTCAAGAAGATAGCTCACTGAGACTGGAACATTATGGTCAGGAGGCTGTGAACACAGGTGCAAAGGACTCATTATATGATATTTAAAAGAAACTAACAAATATAACCATATACGTAAAACTAGCACATTGACTACTATTAGGTCAGCTAACTTAGTACAGCTCAGCTTCTGAAACAAGAGAAAGAACGTGAAAACATACAACAGCAAAGGACATATTTGAAAGTTACATGACATTTAAGTAAGGCCTACATCGATTATAGCTAAGATAACATGAACACACTTTAATTACAGTTGACAATTGTAGTTGACAGTTGGTATTTGTGTATTCCTCCCCTGCAGTCACACAGTGGAGCGTCTGGGTGCTGGCAGGATGGACCATTGTGACTTGATGAGAGGGGCGGAGCTGTCAGCTGTAACATTTGTACTCCAAAGACAGTGCCTCACCTCATACACAAAAGTCTTGGCACTAGCCTGTTGTGCGTGCAGGCAGACTGGGATCAGGGCAGGAAGGCAGGAAATTCTACACACTTCTTTAGGGGGAAGACTCCAGATCTTTCATCCACGTCAAAGGGGCACCAGGTATAACAAGCATTGACAACACACATAGGTCTTGCCTATGAAAAAGCTATTGGCTTTTCCAATATGTTTAGCCATGTTGCACACTAGTGTGGCTGCTGTTCAGCATGGCTAAAAGTTAGTGTGGTAAAGGAGAGTAGAGTGGAGTGAAGTGTTGTAAAGTGAAGTAAGAGAGTATTATGGAGTGGCATGGGGTGGAGTAGAATGGTGTAGAGTTGAGTGACATTGAGTAGAGTGAAATGGACTGTCATGGAGTGGCGTGGCATGTCATGGAGGCAATATAGTGTCGAAGAGTGGAAGGCTGTAGAGTGGAGTGGTGTAGAGCAGAGTGGAGTGGTGTATAGGGTGTTGCATAGAGTAGAGTAGAGTGTTGTAGAGTAGAGTGGCGTAAAGCAGAGTAGATTGTCATAGAGTAGAGTGGCATAGAGTGGAGTACCGTAGTAGAGTGAAATGACATAGCATGGAGTTGAGTGTTGTAGTGTCAAATTGCATAGAGTAGAATGGAATGGCATAGAGTTGAGTAGTGTAGAGTGGAGTAGAGTACAGTGGACTGGAGTGGTGTAGAAAAGAGTGGTGTAGAGTAGAGTGGTGTATAGTAGAGTGGCATAGAGGGGTATTGGCATAGACTAGAGTGACACAGAGTGGAGTGGGGTAGACTAGAGTGGCATGGAGTGGCATAGAGTAGAGTGGTGTAGGGTGACGTACAGTGGAGTGGCATAGAGTGGAGTAGATTGTCATAGAATAGAGTGGAGTAAAGTGGCATGGAGTGGCATAGAGGGAATTCATAGAGTGTAGTAAAGTGGATTAGTTTTGTAGAGTGGCGTAGAGTGGAGTTGAATGTTGTAGAGTACAGTGTCCTATAGTGGAGTAGAGTTTAAATAAGTAGAGCATCAGAGAGTGGAGTATCGTAGAGTGCAGTTTTGTAGAGTGTTATAGAGTGGCCTAGAGTGAAGTGGCGTAAAGTACAGTGGTGCAGAGTAGACTTGCGTAGAGTGCAGTGGTGTAAAATGCATTAGTTTTGAGTAAAGTGGAGTGCATTAACGTAGCATGCAGTGATGTAGCGTAAAGTGGAATAGAGTGCAGTGGCATGGAGTGGTGCAGAGTAGTGAGCAGTGGCTTAGAGTGCAATGGCATAGAGTAGATTGTTTCATAGTAGAGTGAAGTCGTGCAGAGTGGAGTGGTTCAGAGTACAGTGGAGTGGTGCAGGGTGGAGTGCAGAGGAGTACAGTAGCGTGATGTAGAGTACAGAGGTATAGACTAGAATGGCATAGAGTGCACTGGCGTGGAGTGCAGCGGTGCAGAATAGATCACAGTGGCTTGGACTGATGCAGAGTGTAGTTGCATAGAGTGCAGTAGAGTGGCTTCGAGTGGAGTGGTGCAGAGCAGAGTGCAGTGGCATAGAGCAGAGTGGTACAGAGAACAATGGTGTAGAGTATACGGCTGCAAAGTAGAATAGAGTGGCGTAGAGTGCGGTGATGCACAATGCGATGGTGTAAAGTGCAGTGGTGTATAGAAGAGTGGTGGTGAGTTCAGTGGCATTGAGTTCAGTGGCCAAGAGTGTAGTCTTGCAGAGTAGAGTGGTGCAGAGTGCTGTGGCATAGAGTTGAGTGGTGCAGAGTAGAGTGCAGTGGTGTAGATTGGATTGGTTTAGGGTAGAATGGAGAGGTGCAGGGTAGAGTGCAGAGGTGTAGAGTAGAGCAGTGCAGAGTGCAGTCATGTTGTGTAGATTGGCATAAAGTGCAATGTCATGGAGTGCAGCGGTGCAGAATATTTTAGAGTGGTGTGGAGTGATGCAAAGTGTTGTTGCACAGAGTGCATTTGAGTGGCGTAGAGATGAGTGGTGCAGAGTAGAGTGCAGTGGTGTAGATTGGATTGGTTTAGGGTAGAGTGGAGAGGTGCAGGGTAGAGTGCAGAGGTGTAGAGTAGAGCAGTGCAGAGTGCAGTCATGTAGAGTAGATTGGGATAAAGTGCAATGTCATGGAGTGCAGTGGTGCAGAATATATTAGAGTGGTGTGGAGTGATGCAAAGTGTTGTTGCACAGAGTGCATTTGAGTGGCGTAGAGTTGAGTGGTGCAGAGTAGAGTGCAGTGGTATAAAGTAGAATGATGCAGAGTAGAGTGGTGCAGAGAGCAGGGGCATAGAGTAGTGTTGCAGAGTAGAATAGAGTGGTGTAGAATGCAGTGATGTAGAGCACAATGTTGTAGAGTGCAGTGGTGCAGAGTAGAGCGATGTTGAGTTCAGTCATGGAGAGTGCAGTCTTGCAGAGTAGAGTGTTGTACAGTGCAGTGGTGCACAGTAGAGTGGCGCAGTGGAGAGTGGCGCAGAGTAGAGTGATGTAGAGTATAGTGGTGCAAAGTAGAACAGAGTGGCATAGAGTGCAATGACATACAGTGCAATGATGTAGAGCAGTGTACCTTGCAGTGGCATAGCATGCAGTGGTATGGAGTGCAGTGGTGCAGAGTAGAGTGACATTGAGTTCAGTGGGCAAGAGTGTAGTCTTGCAGTGTAGAGTGGTACAGAATGCAGTAGCTTGGAGTAGAGTGGCATAGAGCAGAGTGGCGCAGAGTAGAATAGAGTAGAATAGAGTGGCATAATGTGCATTTGTTTTTAGCAAAGTGGCGTTGAGAGCATTGGCATAGAGTGTAGTGGTTTAAAGTAGACTGGCATAGAGGGCAGTGGCAGAGAACAGAGAGGAGCAGCATACAGTGCAGAGGCATACAGTGCAGTGGCGTTGAGTAGATTGTTTCAGAGTAGAGTAAAGTGGTGTAGAGTGGAGTGGTGCAGGGTAGAGAGGAGTGATGCATGGTATGTTGCAGTGGCATGGCTGGTGTAAAGCACAGTGGCTTAGAGTGGTGCAAACTAGAGTAGAGCGGTATAAAGTGGAGTGTACAGAGTGGAGTAGAGTGGCATAAAGTACAGTAGTGCAGAGTAGATTGCTTCAGTGTAGAGTGAAGAGGCGTAGAGTGGAGTGATGCAGAGTAGAGTGGGGTAATGCTGGATAGAGTGCAGTGACAGAGTGTAGACATAAAGTGCATTGGAGTAGAGTAAAGTGGGATACAGTGCAGTGTTACAGAGTACAGTGGCACAGAGTAGAACAGAGTGGCATAGCATGCAGTGGCATAGAGGTTATTGATCTTGAGTAAAGTAGTTTTGAGTGCATTGGCATGGAGTGCAGTGGTTTAGAGTATAGTGGCATGGAGGACAGCGGCATTTTATAGAGTGGGGTGAATTGTAGAATGCAGTGGTGTAGAGTGCAATGGTGTAGTGTGACGCAGAGTGAAGTAGTGTGGCATAGAGTGCAGTGGCATAGAGTGTAGTGGTGTAGAGTAGATTATTTCAGAGTAGAGTGAAGTGGTACAGGGCAGAGTGGAGTGGTGCAGGGTAGTCTGCAGTATCATAGAGTAGTGGTGTGAAGTGCAGTGGTGTGGAGTGAAGTGGTGTAAAGTGGAGTGGTGCAGAGTGCAGTAGAATGGCATAGAGTGCAGTGGTGTAGAGTAGAT
Source organism: Pleurodeles waltl (assembly GCF_031143425.1). Lineage (NCBI taxonomy): Eukaryota > Metazoa > Chordata > Amphibia > Caudata > Salamandridae > Pleurodeles > Pleurodeles waltl. Next base: position 849,504,449 of record NC_090439.1, read on the forward strand.
TGTTTCAGCGTAGAGTGAAGAGGCGTAGAGTGGAGTGATGCAGGGTAGAGTGGGGTAATGCTGGATAGAGTGCAGTGACAGAGTGTAGACATAAAGTGCATTGGAGTAGAGTAAAGTCGCATACAGTGCAGTGTTACAGAGTACAGTGGCACAGAGTGGAACAGAGTGGCATAGCATGCAGTGGCATAGAGGTTATTGATCTTGAGTAAAGTGGTTTTGAGTGCATTGGCATGGAGTGCAGTGGTTTAGAGTATAGTGGCCTGGAGGCCAGTGGCATTTTATAGAGTGGTGAATTGTAGAATGCAGTGGTGTAGAGTGCAATGGTGTAGTGTGACGCAGAGTGAAGTAGTGTGGCATAGACTGCAGTAGCATAGAGTGTAGTGGTGTAGAGTAGATTGTTTCAGAGTAGAGTGAAGTGGTGCAGGGCAGAGTGGAGTGGTGCAGGGTAGTCTGCAGTAGCATAGAGTAGTGGTGTGAAGTGCAGTGGTGTGGAGTGAAGTGGTGTAAAATGGAGTGGTGCAGAGTGGAGTAGAATGGCATAGAGTGCAGTGGTGTAGAGTAGATTGTTTCAGCGTAGAGTGAAGAGGCGTGGAGTGGAATGGTACAGGGTAGAGTGGAGTGGTGCAGGACAGAATGCAGTGGCATAGATTGCATTGGCATAGAGTGCAGTGGTAAAGACTGCAGTGTTGCAGAGTATAGCAGCATAGAGTGGATTGGCTTAGAGTGGAATGGTGCAGAGTAGAGTGGAGTGGCCTAGACTGGACTGGTGTATAGGGCAGTGGTGGAGAGTGCAGTGGTGCATAGTAGAGTGGGGTAGAGTGCACTTGCATAGAATAGAGTGGTACAGAGTAGGGTGGAGAGGCATAGAGTGAAGAGGTGTGGAGTGTTGCACTAAATGCCAGCAGTGCTAAAGCCGGTTCTGGTGGTAAGTTACTGTTGTTTCAGTGGAACATGTTCACCTATTTCATTGCTGACAACACATGGATCCACCAAATAGTGTAACAATTAAGTTTTGAAATAGACAGGTTATTCGAGGCTATAGTGTAAATTATGTAGTTATTTCCAGGCTCCTGTTTCTAGTTTTCTGGAAAGCAGTAATCTGTCTTATCTAGGTTTTTATGACATGGTGCTACTGCACTTGTTGCACATACTGAGGCTATTGCTTATTAGGTGTAATTGTGCAGGGTAACTTTTTGGCTTGCCAATGTGCAATATTACTAAAAGGGTTTGGTACTCTGACTTGCTGACTGTAAATTGAAAGATCATTAGACAGTCATAGAGAGTCACATTAAACAAAAGCAACAGTTATGTTACAGCCTCGTAAACTGGAGTACAGAAGGGGCTCGAACGGGCTCAATGGGGAGAATAATCTGCATTCCTATAGATTTTTTCACTTTGAAGTCACAGAAAAACCAGTAAACACCAAGCTCCCTCTGAACAAGGAGCATGGCATTTGACCTTCGCGTTTAAATGCACAGCAGACGTGGAAAGATAAAAATAAGATTAAAAGGCCTGTTTACAGAAAGGGAGATCTCAGAAGAAGAATACAGTAAACAAGGTTTGGGCAAGGGCAGGGACTAACTCAAGCTGGGCAGCCTACAATAAATAGAGCCAGAACATAGAAAATGTGAGTTACTAACCACAACACCAAATGTAAGCAGTCGGTGTAATGCATCCCCAGGTAAGCTTCCAGAATGTCCCCAGGATGTCTTTATCAAACCAGACAGCTTTGCTGTCTGGTAGGCTCCGACCTAGAAGGGAGACCCTCGTACCAAATCTTCTGTTCACTTCTGGAACTGCGGATGTACACTCAGAGGACCGCCTGCTGTCTGTGGCTTTAGGTGTACTTTAGAGGACTGCTCTGCTCCGCCAAGAGGACTGCCTTTCTGCCTGAAGCCCAAGGACATAAATTCACCAAAATGCCAGGGGTAGCAGAAGTGACATCACACGCCCTTTCACCTCCACTTTCACTCATACACATACTAACACTTACACACAAATTCACACTTACACACACACACTCTCTCTCACATAAACACACTCTCACCTGCAAGCACATACACAGCATACATTTCAAAGCATATTTACTTACCTCGGCTGCCATGAAAGGGCATATTCCAGCTAATCGTACCTCATTTTTATTACACTAATAGTGACTAATATGTTATTATTCACTATTAGTACAATCAAAATTGACAGAAAACAAAGAGAGTGACGTCCCAACTGACATGCATAAAGACGAGCTGCCACTGTGTTCCTGGCACTGAATTTGCCACCTCTGAAGCCAGGGGTCAGAAAGACAGTGCAAAGTGTCACAAAGGTCAAGCCAGGAGTCGCAGCTGCACCAAGGACACAAATTACAATCCTAAACAGGCTAAAATTTGTCCTGTGCCCAACCTGTGCTCCATTGCGTTCAGCCTCAACTTGGCACTTTGTACCAGTCCAGCGCAACCAGATACCCTCGGTTGATGCTTTGCGCCTTTTGGAGCTACTGCGTTTTGCTACATTTTTTAATTAAATATTTCCATTTCTACTTATTTTATTTTCGTTGTTTTGGTGTCATTTTATTTATTGGATTTTACACTATTTTTCTAAATTGGTGTGGATTTTTCTTGTGTTGTCACTTTATTATTGCTTGTGTGCTGCATAATACTTTACACATTGCCTCTAAGGTAAGCCTGGCTGCTTTTGTGCCATGCTACCAGAGGTTTAAGCACAGCATAGTAACTTTTGTGGTTCACCCTGACAAAGATTGTGGCTGATGCTTGAGAAGGGGTCACACCCTTCTTAACCACCAACCCAATTTCTCACATTGGTGATCAGTGCTGGAATCCAGTATTTGTATTCTGCAGTGCCATACAGTGATTTGTGTAACACTAAAATCCCGTATGAATAATTTGATGCCATGTTCAACCTCCTTTTAAATTCTTCTGAATTGGCCATTTTTTGATTTTTCCAAATTCATTCCCATTCTGCCTGACTGCTTGTGCCTGTGACCCTGCCTGCAAGTATAGAATTTGAACTCAGCAATCTGAAGAGCTACACTGCAGCTGAGCTCAAAGGATTATGTAAGTAGAGGGGGGCTCTAAGAAGGAGGAGCACCAGAAGGCCCTCAGAGCCTGGGGGGAGGCTTGCCAGCTGCAAACCACAGCAGAGATCGGGAGTAGGAGAAGGCTATGAGGGAGCAGCAAGAAGGCTTGGGCACAGGCACTAAGCTGCAGCACCCTGGGGAAGAAGAGTCCCCAGCCAGGTCAGGGAGCATTGTGTCTTCCCGTGGTCTGTCCTTAGAGGAGCTGGAGGACAGAATAGCTGAAAGGGCATTCTAGCTGCAGCTGGCCAAGTTAAAACTGGAGGCAGCCAAGGAGGAGGCTGCTGCAAAGAGGGCCTTGGAGAAACAAAAGGCTGGCCTTGGAAAAGGGGAAGGATGAGGTGGAAAGAGCATTGGCAAAGGAGAAGGCTGGAGCCGAAGGAGACCTGGCAAAGAAGAAGTCTGAGGTGAAAAGGACCTTGGCAAAGGAGAAGGTTGAGGCAGAAGGAACCTTGGCAAATGAGAAGGCTGAGAAGGCCTTGGCTGAAAGAAAGTTGTTGATGGCTCATGAATTGAGTCTGATGGAGCAGGACCTGAAATCAAAACAAGCCTCAGAGCCTGGCAATAATGGTGGCAGCATACTCTTAGTGTCCACTAGGGAGGTTAGAGTAGGCATACCTCAAGACCTGGTCCCCAGTTATGTGGTGGGAGTTGACATAGCTAAATGGTTTTGTGCATACGAGATAGCCCTCAGAATGCAGAGAGTCCCAGAGGGGGATTGGGGAGCAAGCCTGTGGAAGTACATATCCCAGGTGGGGAGGAACACCCTTCTAACACTAAAGGTGGAGTTACAGATGCAGTATGTTTCCATGAAGGCAATTTTATTTACTAATTATGGACTCACCCCTGAAAGGTACCACGTTGGGTTCAGAGACAGCCACAAACTCCCAAACCAGTCTTGAATGGACCTTTTAGATTATTCCAGCTAGGCACTGAGAGGTTGGGTGAGGGATGCACACACCCCTCAACCAACAACCCAATTTCTCACACCATGTTTTATTGGGCTTAAACTGTTCATTATTGTTTAATTAATATTATGATATGCAATAAACAATAACTACTACTGCTAGCATAAGCATATGGTGGAAGGGGAAAGGTTTAAAGGCATGGTATCTTGGTAGCTGTAGTAAGGGGTTTCCAGACACAAGTTCTTTTTAAAATGACAAAGTTTAAAGGCTGAATTGTTCAACATTAGGAATTAGGTGCTTAGAGACACTGGTCCCTCTTAGAGGGACAGAGGGCAGGGAGTCACAGGTGCTTTGTTAGCCACGAACACGAGGAATCCAAATGCACAGAAAACAAGGTTTATTACAGGTATGGCTTTGCTCGTTGGAACGTTTCCTGCAACTCTGTGTGTTCCTACAAGGAGAAGGTGCAGCTTGTTAATGCTTTTGTGATGCAAAGCAGTGCAGCAATAGTCCTGAGTACAGATGAGAGACTACTGCAGCACTTGGAGGACTGGGTGAAGAGCCACCTGTCGTCCCAACTGATGTATTAGAAGCTGGCTATCCTTAGTACGAAGTGACTGGGCTACCAGAGGAGGTTATATGATGTTTGTTTGGTGATTTTGTCAAGGGGTAGCCTGAAATGTTTTCCAACAAGCATTTGTGTGCCAGGTCGACATTTTTGAAGATGACCCCTGCTCAGATCAGGGGCCAGTGGAGCTTGGTCAAGGCAAGATGAGATTAAACTTTGAAGTCTGTGCAGTTAGTACTCTAGGGGATCAGAGTATAAGACACTGGCAAAGTACAGTGTGAATCTGATGAAGGTGTCACGGGTGGCTGCATGTGAGTTAATACAATGTACAGCCTTTTGATGAGTCTGAGCTTGAAGAAGAGTCTTTTGTTCTCTAAACCTTCCCGGGTGGACACACCAAATCCATAATAGTATTTAAGAAGGTGGAAGAGAAAGACGTCTAGCCAAGGGGAATAAACAAGCCATTGAGAGCTCAGAATGATGAAATTGGTGTTGAAGCCAACGCATTTCACTCTGCACTGTTCCATTCATTCCGCCTTAAATTTGATGAGATGTCAGTGTCAAAGACGCCATTTACAAGGTTGTTGACTTTAAAAAAAATATATGTTGCATTGGCAGAAGAGCTGGATGAGTAGTCCAGGCTCTGACATAGTGCTTTAGGGGGAGCATGAACACATTGAAAAGCATATTAAAAAAATAAATCCCTAATGGAACTCACAAGCAACAAGGTTTATGCATAAGAATAGCCAAATTTTGGCCTATTGGGAGTGGTCACATAGAAAATAAAACTATTGGATGTTGCTGTTTAAGATGCTTTTCAGATACAGGACAGAGTCAAAAGCTGTGAAGAGGTAAGGGAAACTCAGCCTTCGGATATGTGTCTTATTTGCAGTAGCATGTACCCCTACCGAGACAACAATGTTTTAAGTCTATGTTTTAATGAGGTCTTGCAGGGGTTTGGACAGGATAAGTGCACATTCATTAGCCACATAGGATGACATTATTCAATTAGGTGCTTGAGAGGACCTGAGGTAGCAGAGAATAGACTGTGTGAAGGAAATGTTGATCCTGGGGCATTGAAATTGAATAGTGTTGAGGTCTTGTGAGAGAGAATTGTCAGAGGATCAGGGATCAAAACTATCTTTATTATATTGCTAGCTTGTATGTCCAAGACATAAGCCACGAAAATATGTATTAGATTATCACAGATGCCTTGAGAAGGGGAGATGGTGGAATCGTGTGGAGCTCTGAATGACACAGAAAGGTTCCTTCGGTTTGTTCAGTGTGGTGGTGATCATAGGAATGGAGAGATTCTGTTAGCTGTGACAATTCCCTAGTGGTGGTCCATTATGGCTTATTCAACAAAGGTTTACTCAGTGTGGCTTAAAGGTATACACCCATGAGCATTAGTGCAGGATATGTTGGTGTCCGTGATGGAAGGCTGGAACGAGGGGCAGCCAAGGTACCTGCTCTCCCAATAAGAAGCAGAAGATGATGACTGTGTTGACAGGGAGGTTGTGCCACTTATTGTGAAGTTGTGAAAGGGGAGTGTGAGCGGTCGAGAGGTGGGGAGGAGTTGTATGTCATGGTTTAACATTCCTCAGAGTCCTGTTTCTATTAAAGTTGGGGGTTAGGCATGTGCAGCAGCGAGGGAATGTAGGTAGAGAATATTTCAAATGAGAACAGTTGGACTCTGACTAGGCAAGAGGGTGACACAGAAGATCATGTTGGTGATGTCAGAGAAGAGATCTAGGTCTAAGGAGTGATGTCTGCCTTATGTAGGAATAAGTGATATTAAGTAGGGATCACGAGAACAAGAGATGTGGGTGCATGAGAGAGTTTTCAATGCAGATTTTGAGTCATTATAGGACTGAACATCCTTTCCAGGGTCAAGGCATATGTGTTGATTGATTCTGCAACGAGGATAGGTGCCTGTGCTAGGAAGCAATATCTAAAGTATTTTTGCACATTGCACTCCTGCCATTTCTAAGCGCTGTAAATATCAGATGTTACTAATACACAATCTAATGTTGCTAAATTCCCTGACCTCAAAAGGATGGAAGGCTGAGATTACCTTACTAGGCTTGCCCTTGGGACCTTCATATAAACATATCCTAGAGGCAAGCATCTAACCGAGCCATTCTGGCGGAACAGAGTGTGTTATGTGAAGGGGCTGTACAGAATACTGTAGCTGCGGCGGGCGCTTGGGTTTCTGTGCCAGGCAAGCCAGGTTTCATTGATAAAGCCAGTCCAGCTTTTCATTGACAAAAAGTCTGACAATAATAGACGCGCAGAGTAAGATTGTGCACTGAGGATGGCTCTTTTAACAGAACATACTTAGGGGGTCATTCCAACCTTGGCGGTAAAAGGCGCATACCGCTGTCAGAAGACCGCCAACATACCGCCGCGGCCGCGGTAAACCGCCACGGTCATTCTGACCCACAACACGTAAACTGCCAAAATACAGACACCCACAAAAGTCCGCCACACCAAAGGCCAGCGAGAAACTGGCGATAACCAAACCGACACCGTCACGCCAACAGAAATACGCCCACACTATCACGACACACGAATCCACGCGGCGGTCTTTCAACCGCGGTATTCCATTGGCGGTACACACCGCCACGCTCAAAATACACACACACTTACAAAACACAGCCACATTGGACAATTCAAAATACACACACCTGATACACATACAAACACCACTCCCACACACCCAATTAAATATAAAACACACACCCACATCACCCACAAACCTCCACTCCTAGAGAATCGGGACCACGCACAGAGAAAAAGAGAACCGAGCACCCAGACGCGCATATTACCATCACCCAGCAAATATTACCACGCACTTCACACAACACACCAATACACATCACCACACTTAGCACCACACAATCCACCCCACACATCACCCACACCACCCCATGGCACCGCAAAGACACCCCAGGTTTTCTGAGGATGAACTCAGGGTCATGGTGGAGGAAATCGTACGGGTAGAGCCACAGCTCTTCGGAACACAGGTGCAGCAGACGTCCATTGCCAGGAAGATGGAGCTATGGAGCAGAATAGTCGTCAGGGTCAACGCTGTGGGACAGCACCCAAGAAATAGGGATGACATCAGGAAGCGGTGGAACGACCTACGGGGGAAGGTGCATTCAACGGTATCCAGGCACAACATCGCGGTTCAGCGGACTGGCGGCGGACCCCCACCACCTCCCCCAGAATTTACAACATGGGAGGAGCAGGTCTTGGCAATCCTGCATCCTGAGGGCCTCGCAGGAGTATCTGGAGGAATGACCTCTGGTAAGTCTCATCTTCACTACTTCATCCCCCCCACCCCACCAGCATGCCAACTCATACCCCCACCCTCACCCCCATCACTCCTACTCCTTGCAAATGTCTCACCATCATAACTCACCCATCCCAACACCAAGCCCTGCATGCGACCACAAAGCATGGACACCCATCACCAAAGCATGCCCACTGCACATACCCATACCCCCCCCCAAACCACCGTCACAAAAGGAATGCAAGCACGGGGGTACACGGGCACCCACCCATTGCACACCATGGCACACACAGATGCAATAATCATGGTTTTATACCCCTGCAGGACCGGAACACCACGTCACCGCGCAGGAGGGTCCACAAATGTCCACTCCACCCCCAGAAGAGGCCCACAGTGATGACAGCACCTCTGTCAACCTGGATCTAGATGACCAGCCCGGCCCATTGGGGACCTCGGGACAGTCGGTTCCCCTCAGACAGCCACAGGCCACAGCAGACCTTCCCCCCTCTGTGAACACCAGCACAGCACACACCCAGTGGGCCCATACCTCTGTCCCCAGGACACGTCAATCAGCGGTGTGTCCACCACTACAGGGAACCCAGGTTAACCCACCACCCCAACAACAACAGGGACCTGGGGCAGTGGTAGTGGGCACACGGTCCCGGGGACAGAGGCCCAGGGAAACAGGGGAACTGGGAGGGCTGCTGTGCGACAGGTGGGGGACAGGCCCTGGGAACCCACTCTCCACGAGGCCCTCACCTCCATCATGGGAGCGTACCATCATTCCCAGGAGACGATGGCGACGGTACTGGCCAGGTTTCAGGAGACCCAGCGCCTGCAGGAGGACCAGTATTTGGGGTTCAGGGAGGAACTACGATCCATCAGTTCCATCCTGGGCACCATCGTAGGGGTTCTGAATCTGGTAGTCACCACATTGCGGGACACTGTGGCACCACAAAGGGCCCCTGACACTAGCATGGACCAAGAACTGCCTACCACCTCTGCCGGCGCTAGTGGACAGGAGGCCCCGCCACAGGACCAACAGGCCACCAGCACCCCACCCCCTGCAGAAGGAGAACCACCCCGCAAGCGGGTCCTGAGATCCAGGAAGAAGACAGAGTAAGATGCCAAGATTCCGCCAGGAAAGGATACCTCCCTGATTGTCATCCCACTGTCCCACATTGTCACCCTGTCCATCCTTAAACTGCCCATGCTCCACTTTCCACAGGCATTTGGACAATGCACCTGTGATACTAATAGTCTGGACTCTGCCATGGACATTCCTCCACCATCACCCCTCACCAATTTGCAACCACCCACCAATATAGAGCACTGTAATAAACACAGTTATTGCACAAAACAATCAGGAGTCTGGCTGTGATATTGAACATATGTATTAGACATTACTGTGCCAAAATGCTTATTTACATTGTGATGCCAACATACCAATGTCACACAGCTGTAGTCCATGGGGTAACAAAGCAGATGTCACACAGTGGGGCCCACATCTCTGAAATCGGAAGGGAAAGTCACAACTCAGTTACCATACATTGGGTGAAAAGGACAGACAGTAGAGAGGTAGTAGTGTCAAAGTACATGTAGTATGCCGGTGTGTATTCTTACCTGTGTGTCATTGGAAATATTGCTGTATTACTGTGTTCCTGTTATCTATGTCGTCTTCTTCGCCTTCCTCGTCTTCACTCTCCACAGGCTCCACAGCTGCTACAACACCACCATCTGGACCATCCTCCTGCAGAAAAGGCACCTGTTGTCGCAAAGCCAGGTTGTGAAGCATACAGCAGGCCACGATGATCTGGCACACCTTCTTTGGTGAGTAGAATAGGGATCCACCTGTCATATGGAGGCAGCGGAACCTGGCCTTCAGGAGGCCGAAGGTCCGCTCGATCACCCTCCTAGTTCGCCCATGGGCCTCATTGTAGCGTTCCTCTGCCCTTGTCCTGGGATTCCTCACTGGGGTCAGTAGCCATGACATGTTGGGGTAACCAGAGTCACCAATTAGCCACACATGTTGCCTCTGGAGTTGACCCATCACGTAAGGGATGCTGCTATTCCGCAGGATGTACGCGTCATGCACTGAGCCAGGGAACTTGGCATTAACATGGGAGATGTACTGGTCTGCCAAACACACCATCTACACATTCATGGAATGATAACTCTTCCTGTTTCTGTACACTTGTTCACTCCTGTGGGGGGGGACCAAAGCCACATGGGTCCCATCAATGGCACCTATGATATTGGGGATATGTCCAAGGGCATAGAAATCACCCTTCACTGTAGGCAAATCCCCCACCTCTGGGAAAACGATGTAGCTCCGCATGTGTTTCAGCAGGGCAGACAACACTCTGGACAACACCTTGGAAAACATAGGCTGGGACATCCCTGATGATATGGCCACTGTGGTTTGAAATGACCCACTTGCTAGATAATGGAGCACTGACAGCACCTGCACTTGAGGGGGGATCCCTGTGGGTTGGCGGATAGGTGACATCAGGTCTGGCTCCAGCTGGGCACACAGTTCCTGAATAGTGGCACGGTCAAGCCTGTATGTCAGTATGACATGTCTCTCCTCCATTGTCGACAGGTCCACCAGCGGTCTGTACACCGGAGGATGCCTCCATCTCCTCGCATGTCCCAGCGGACGGTGCCTATGAAGGACAACAGCGAGCACAGAGTCAATCAACCCACAGGTACATAACCACAGCTTGCACAGAACACGATTCTCATTGCATAGAATGGCTTGTATGAGTGTTGATGCAAGGCCTAGGTATGTGTGACGCACTAAAAAGTAAGCCATATGGGCCCCTGAAATGGCGGCTGCCTGACCTGTAAAGTGCGACAATGGGATGTGAGGTAAATGCGCTGGCGTTGCACACCGTGGCGGTAGGCAGTCGCAGACCGCGGCACAATGCAGCATTGGTTAACATTGAACCCTATGGGTCTCAGGAGCCAATGACGATGTGCGCTGGCGGTCGCGGTCCGCACCGCCGCGGACGTGACCGCCATTTTCTATCTACTTAATCACTCAATACCTGATCTTCGACAGGAGAGGACCTACACTGCAAGTGCTGCTGTGACCTTGGTCTGGAAGAGACAATGGCTCATGCGACTGGGGGAAAGGGCCCCTGCCTTCACTGCGGAGGAGTTGGAGAAATTTGTAGATGGGGTCCTCCCCCAGTACGCGCTACTCTACGGTCCTCCAGACAAACAGGTAAATACACTGAGAGCATGCTTTATGGGCTATGCCTGTGTTGAGTGGGGTGGATGAACGATGGGGGGGAGGGGAGCGATTGAGGCATACATCAAACGACGGTGAGAGCATGTGCCACATGGCAAGGGTAGGGATGGGGGGCCACTCACATTGAGGGTGCAGAAGGTGATGACTATTCTTCTCCCCCTGTACATTTCATTTAGGTCAGCGCCCACCAGAAGATCGACATTTGGCGTGCCATCGCCAAGGACGTCCGGACCCTGGGGGTCCACCACAGACGGGGCACCCACTGCCGAAAGAGATGGGAGGACATCCGCCGCTGGAGCAGGAAGACGGCGGAGGCTCAGCTGGGGATGGCCTCCCAACGTGGGAGGGGTGCCAGTCGGACTTTGACCCCCCTGATGTCCCAGATCCTGGCGGCGGCCTACCCCGATTTGGATGGGCGCGTGAGGATATCACAGCAGACACAAGGGGGTGAGTACACGCTCTTTCTGCTGACTTTGCGCGCAGTGGAGGTGTCTGGGTGGGGGAGGTGGGCTGTGGGTATCCCTAGGCCAGGGCGATTTCTGTAGGCTAGGCCCCTCCGTAAGGCATGGCCCTGTGCCCCCAGCCCCCACCTCTGTAGGGTGCCAATTACAGCTAATAATGGCCCTGTGTCATCTATGTGTGCAGATGTCGTCCGTAGGCTTGTAGGCCATGTCCCACGGATTGAGTAGTCGTCCCCAAGTGCGCGGCGTAGTGCAGGGGGCTTCGGTGTCTGTCCTGTCCGCAAACGGTGTCGCCAATGCATGCACTCAACATGTCTTTATTCTCCCCCCCCTTTTTTGTGGTCTTCCTGTTCATGTGTGCATTAGCATCATCAGGCAGAGGAGAAGTGGCATCGGAGCACGAGGGAGCTGCATCCCACATGGCCATGGAGGGCAACACAACGGACTCCGAATTCTCCAGTGGGATGGAGGGCGAGGGGAGCTTCACAGCGGGGACTCGGGCAGACATCAGTGACACCGACTCGTCCTCTGAAGGGAGCTCCCTTGTGGTGGCGGCAACATCTGTGCCCCCCGCAACAACAGGTACAGCCGCCACCCACCGCACCAGCACCGCCCTCCCAACAGCCCCTCAGGGTTTGGCCTGTGCCAGCTCACCCAGGAAGGTGGCCATCTCCTGCGCCCCAGGCACCTCAGGCCCTGCCCCAGTCACCCCTGCTGCCCTCAGTGAGGAGGTCATTGACCTCCTGAGGACGCTCACTGTTGGGCAGTTTACCATTTTGAATGCCATCCAGGGTGTAGAAAGGGAGGTGCACCAGAGTAATGCATACCTGGAGGGCATTCATTCTGGTCAGGCTAGCCCTTCAGCGATCATTCCAGACTCTGGCCTCGGCACTGATGGCAGCCATTGTCCCTGTCTCTAGCCTCCCCCTCCAACTTCCTCCACCCATACCCTATCACCTGTACCTCTGCCTATTCCAGACACACCATCAGACCAGCCTGCACACAGAACCCCCGCACACATGCAGTCACCACCCCCCACTGCCATTTACACGTCCCCTGTGTCCTCTCCCAGTGTGTCTGTGACCCCCTCTTCCAAGATACACAAACGCAGGCATCCATCCACCTCACGACAGCCTCCAGCCCAAGCACCTGCACCCAAAGCCACCAGACTTACAACTCCTACAACCACAACCTCTTCCTCCACTCCCATACCCACTACACCTACCCGTCCCACTGCTCCTAAAAAGCTTTTCCTGTCTAAACTCAACCTCTTTCCACCAACTCCCCCACCCCGTCCATGTCATAGGACTACAGTCAGCACCTCAGCCACGACAAAACCGGCCCCTGTCATCACAGTCTGCCATGGGCTGTGGAGTGCCCCACCCTCCAGGGAAGCCAGTTTGGTGCGAAGCCAAGGCACGGGCAGCCCACCCCCGGAGAAACATCCAAAGATAGGCAGTGGCCGGCGCGAGAGGGTGAAAACACCAGGGACTAAAACCCCTACCAGGGCTCTGGCAGGAAGTGTAGAGACAGCTGGCACACCGCCCAAGGTGGGGAAGGGCCATAGGCGGTCAGGGAAGGCTGGGAAGGGCAGCACGCCCGAAAACACCGCCATCAGCCCAGCTGGCCAGAAGGGCCCCGCCAGCCCCATCCCAGGTGGGCAGGAGGCCACCAACAGCCCCGGCACAGCTGCCCAGGAGGGCCCCGCCAGCCACAGGACAGATGAGCAGGAGGGCCCCGCCAGCCACAGAACAGATGGGCAGGAGGGCCCCGCCAGCCACAGGACAGGTGGCAAATGACCTCCCCGCCATGGCCGGAACCGCTGAACTGGGCCCTTCATCTCAAGCACCGCTGCACTGGGCACGGCCGTCTCAAGCACTGCTGAACTGGGCACCGCCGTCTCAAGCACCGCTGAACTGGACCCTTCATCTCAAGCACCGCTGCACTGGGCACCGCCGTCTCAAGCACCGCTGAACTGGGCCCTTCATCTCAAGAACCGCTGCACTGGGCACCGCCGTCTCAAGCACCGCTGAACTGGACACCGCCGTCTCAAGCACCGATGCACTGGGCACCGCCGTCTCATGCACCGCTGAACTGGGCACCGCCGTCTCAAGCACCGCTGCACTGGGCCCTTCATCTCAAGCACCGCTGAACTGGGCCCTTCATCTCAAGCACCGCTGAACTGGGCCCTTCATCTCAAGCACCGCTGAACTGGGCACCGCCGGCTCAAGCACCGCTGCACTGGGCACCGTCGTCTCAAGCACCGCTGGCCCATGAGCGGCAGGGGCTGGCCCGCATCTGTGTCGGGCAGGGCTGCACGAGGCACTCTGGGCACCAGGCCCCCTCCAGAACCAGTGGAGACTGTTATCCACTTGTGAGACTGTGGCTTTGCACTCCCCAGGATTGAACAGTGGGCAGCCCACCCACTGTCTGGACTTGTGAGACTGTGGCTTTGCACTCCCCAGGAATGAACAGTGGGCAGCCCACCCACTGTCTGGACTTGTGAGACTGTGGCTTTGCACTCCCCAGGATTGAACAGTGTCCATGGAGGCCCCTCGTGGATCTGGCGTCGTGCACTCATCTGGCTGAGGTTCCCCCCCCCCTTCCCTTCCCCCTGAGGTGCCTGTAGTTTTGCTATCTGATGCCCCTGCAGTGTTCACTCCTTTTGAGCCAGGTATCCTGTGTGGGCTTTGCCCATGTGATTTGGGCCCAGTGGTCCACGAACAATGCCTGCTACAATGCTCGAACTTGTACATTTCTGTATATAAGAGTTTTTGATGTGTATATATAATTATTTGCCAGTATTGCAATATATTCCAATGTTTAGAATAATTTCCTTTGGTCTTTGCATTCTTCCGTGGGGTTTGGGGGGTGTAACTCTGATGTGTTGCTATGCATTGATGTGTGTGTTGTAGTGGGTGAGGGTGGGTGTGTCGCGTATGTGTGTACCTGTAATTTTTTTCCTCCACCCTCCCCTGTGTCGTAGGTGCAGTACTCACCGTTGTCTTCTGCGCCGGCGTTCGTGCTCCTGGTAGAGGAGCAGGAAGACTATCGCTGGGAGTATGTGGAGTTCGGGTCCTGATTCCTCGTGGAGTGTATGGAGGTGAGCGTTTTCCCTTCGAAATGGCTGTTTCCGCCGTGTTTTTATCGGCGGGGCTACCGCCCCGGAAAAGGTGGCGGATTGGTAGGTTGTGATAGGGTGGGCGGTACATTGTCTCCCGCCTGTCGTTTGGCGGTGACCGCCGCGCTGTTTGTTTGTACCGCCGTGGCGGGCGGTGTGTTAATGTGGCGGTCTCTGTTGGCGGTTTCCGCCAGGGTCGGAATTCCATTTTTTTTACCGCCAGCCTGTTGGCGGTTTTGCCGCCGCTTAAACACCGACCGCCAGGGTTGGAATGACCACCTTAGTTTGAAACGTTCTACATTGAGTCACAGTTTTCACTTGCAACAATGTAATTGACCGAAGAATTTCTGCAAAACATTTGTTATTCCAATATCTTCTGGCTGATAGATTTGCTGCTTGAGGAAGAACTTAATGTGAGGACGAAGTGCAGCAAGGGAGTCTGTATTGCACCAAGAAGCGCATATCTAAAGTGTGCAATGTATATGCCCTGTCCTTCTGACCACTGCATCTTTCGGGGACTGCTTTTCAACGCATTACAATAGATGCATTTTGAATTATTGGAGCGTGGCTTAAGCAGCTGGTACATCCATCTGTTGCTTTCGATAATCTGAGTTTTCCACTTGTTTTAATACTATCAATAATCCAGATCAAACGGAGAAACCGCAGCCTGGTAGATGCACTTGCCCTGACATAAAGCAGCTAACAGTAATTCTACCAGAGATTAAAACGGAGTCTGTATTAAGCAAAAAATCGAGACAACAACTGCTGTGTAGTCACAAGCACTTTCCTAATTACAAAGTCTGCAATGGCAAAACTTTTACTTATAGGAAAATAAAATATTAGTAGTATATACTGTAATATTATTCATTGTTTTTGCAGTTTTTAGAGAGGTCACATTTGCTATGGTTAACCATTAAATGCACTGAATTGTGTATTCTGCTAAACTTCACTGTGAGCCAATAAAACAACGCACGTACGACTATTTTAGTGCTTCAATCACAGCTCTCCCTTGAGAAAAAAAGGAAACTCATCTTCCAGTTTATCACTCCGAGTCCTATCCTCCCATGTGTCATGTGCCCGAGCCAGGTCTGGTGCCTCAGCAGACTAACCTGTCCACTGAAGGATCTGTGTTTACCGAACGGTCACAGGTAGGTATCCCACTGGGGCCCCTCAACCTATCATCCTTCCAAGGTTCCTTCAAGGGCGAGCATGCACTCCCAAATAACTCCGTTGTGCTACGAGGCCCTTCTCAACCCCGGCGATATCCGCCAAGCCGGGTCAACCCTAGCACAGAAATGCTGTAAAAGCCTGTTTTCTAAAAAGCCCTCTCCCAGGTGCTTCTAAAACTACCAACTCCTATTGCACCTCTTGTGTTAGCAACCTAGTAACACAACCAGCATTGTAAACGTGCATCCTGAAGGAAGGATAGGAGGGACTCAAGGGCAATATTGGGGAAGAGAAATACTTGTAGAATTGTACTAATGAATGATGCTGTTAAGCAGTCTGAGAAGTGCCATCTTCCCCATATTCTTTACTAAATGATGAAGTAGCAAGCAGTAGGTTGGCGTCCGATCTCTTGGCTATAATGATGGATAAGGCTATAACTATACATACTGTGGTAGAATGTAAGGCAGAAGTGCTGAAAGCTGTGCCCATCAAATCATGTATTGTAACAATCAATATCGTATTGTATTGCAGCAGCATTTCTCTAGCGCTTAGTATACCTTTGTGGGGCACTGAAGCACTGTCTACATGAGTAGCATGCTATACTACACCATGTAGGGCGTATGGTCGGAAGGATTTGTTTATGTTATGATCTTATGGGGGAAGTGTTTCCATGTCGTGTGTGAGGACCACCGAGGCCACAGCAGTGTGTTGGATGAGGAGGTGTGAGAGACAGACATGCAGTTAATGGTTTTCAGTATGCTGGTAGCTTTGAATAGCCCTGCAGGCACCGTTGGAGGGAGAGAGTAGTGGAGAGATCTGTAGGGAGGGGCAATTTTATTACCACCCTGTACCTGAGTGTCTATGTGAGATGCAAAGAAGCGGTCATATTGCATAGTTATTTTGGACCTGCAGTGAATGAACTATAGTAAAATCCTCCAAAATTATCCAGTAACATGTGACAGATCTCTCCAATTAATCCATGCCTGTTTATTTGGTGATGTTTGTTTTTTGGTTGTACAGTGCTGGTAAGGGCAACCCTCATAGCACATATGTATTATGTGAATTTAATAGGTATAAATTACAGATTGTTGCTGACCTCTATATATTATGGTTTTAGTATTATTGGGGGGCATAATAGTTTTACATGGGACTACATAACCGTAAAATGCCACGGAGAACGATAGGTTTGCTATTTTTTTGCTTACCTACATAATGAAAGCAGTTTGCTGGTTGAATTGTTTGCAGTTCATGGGTTGTAAGCTGATGATTGCCCTTGATAGTATGATTGTTTCCTGGGCTCTAGTGCCTGGATACAGGTGGTGCAGTTATCTAAGAAACAGCCACATTTTCATCTGTCTTTGAAATTATTTGCCCCAGCGTTGTTCTAATGCTGGCTGGCAGTAGGTTCCAGAGCTTGACAGCTTGTTTTGAGAAAGCCGTGCTTCCTACAGAATTCCTATGGTAAGGTGATATGATGATAAGTGGTGCAGCCCAGGAGTGCAGTATTCTGTTTGGTTTGCATTGCTTGAATTTAACTTGCAGGTATAGCGGTCCTTTTCCTTGGGAGGCTCTGTGGACAATGCAGAGTGCTTTGAACATTGCCCTTCTAGCTACAAGTAGCCAGTGAAGCAATTACAGGTCTGGAGTCGTGCACTGGTTCTCCTGGGTGAAAGCAGAGAAGATGCCTTGCTTATAATGAGGGTATAATTTGTTGGCATAGTAAAGCCTTTAGATTAGAAATATGAGTATGGCTTACAGTTTATGTTAGCATTCAAGGTATGGGAAGATGGGGCATAGTGTTCTCATTGTGGAGAACGCACTCTTTGTGACATTGTTAGTATTAGGTATAAAGGATAAGGCTGAATCAATGGTTACTCCTACGTTTCTAACTTCTGTTGATGCTGTGGTATGGGCTTCAAGTTCCTTAAGTTATATGGTGGTAGGCGGGTAGTTTTGCCATTATCGCCATGCTATAATCTCTATCTTTGCAGAATTGAGCTTTACATGGTTATTCATCACCCAGGTGCTTTTGCCACAAACGCAGTTATGGAAGCTTGAACTGTAAAGATCTTCAGGCCTATCCATTTTTTAAATGATTTGGATGTCATCTGCACGCTTGAAACAGGTATGATTATATGATTTATTCAGATTAGTTAGATGTTGAATAATAGAGTGGATATGGTGGACTCCGGGACCCTTGAGGAATACCACAGTATTGTGTGGAGACGGTGATGTGAAGGGGGTAGGCAGACTACACTTTGTCTGTGAGATAAGAAGCAATTCATTTAAAAACATGTTCACAGACTTCAACATTGTGAAGTCTTTAGAGTAGTTTGTGGTAGTGGACCAAGTCAAATTTAGCAGATAGATCCAGAAGTAATAAGGCAGCTACTCCACTTTTGTCCATTGTGAGATTTAAATCATCCCAGATGGATATGATGGCTGACTCTGTGCTGGTCTAGTAGTAAGCCATTTGGTTTGGAAAAATTAGAGAGTTTGGTAAACATTGCTCTCTCAAAACAAATTTCCTAAGAATTGTCCTTTTGAAATGGGCCAGTAGTTTAATGGATCAGATGGGTTGAGGACTTTCTGTTTGAGGAGAGGTCTTGATGTAGGAGGGTATGATCTCAGCTGGGGTGAACCTTGAAGAGACTTATTCAGCAGGCGTCTGACTAACTCTCCTGCACAGGTTGAGCGAAGGATATCTTTAAAGGTGCTTGGTGGTGCTGGATCCGATGGTGATGCTGATGGTCTGGCTGCAATGATAATGTTGTGGTAATGTTTTTGTGACAGGGTATTTAAGGTATGCATTGATGGATAGTAATTGGTGTCACTTTCTGTGGCATTTAGGTCATGCATTGTTGTGGTGTTCTCTATTTTTCTGTGTCTAGGCACTCTAGGTTGGGGAATTATGTTAAAATGTTATGGAGTTTTTTGGAAGGTCTGACTGCTTCAGTTACGTGCGTAGAGTGGTGGTTGCGATGACTCTTTTGTAGGCTCTATTATAGTGCAAAAGCAACTTTTTGCCTGTTTCATCTCCTGATTTTCTCCATTTGTTTTGTGGCAAGTTTAGTAGTTTTTTCATTCTTTTGATGTTGTCAGTAACCCATGTATTGTATTATTTTTGTGGTTAACTCTGGATGTGGTTTTTGTTGGTAACTGCTTTGTGCAGTGCAGTGAAGATACATTTATAGAAGGTGCATATGTCGTTCGGCCCTATGTGTATTTTTTTTTTCGAGGTAGGCATTGAGCTGCTGGATGCCTAGTTTTTTCTATTGTCTGTACAAGTGTTTGTTGTTGGTAGATTTTGTTGTCTTCGAAGTACTGTTATTGGTTGGTGTGTGTGAAGGTGAAGATGTTGTGATCTCTCCAGCTTTCGAGGGAGTTGTCTCTAACTGTGGCTTGTCTTGAGGGTGCAAATATGACATTTAGAGTGTGTCCTGTGAAGTGTTTTGGGTCAGAAACAATTTATTGTAGGTTGAAGGCTTCAAGGTTGGTTGTGATAGCTGTGGTTGTTGTTAGGTTCTTCTTGTCAAGCCACATGTTGGATCTCCTAGAATGTATAGGTTTGGGTGGTCCAGATGGGTGTTCATTACTGTATTAAGTAGGATATCTTTAAAGTTGACTTTACTGCGTGGTGGTCTATACATTAAGAGGAAGTAACAGGTATCATCAGGGATTCACAGCTGTCCATCATAACATTTTCATTATTGTTATTTGTAGTGTTTTTTTGATGGATGATAGCTAGGCTTCCTCTTATTTTGCCAGTGCAAATTTTCTGAGGGGGATAGGTTCATGGTCTGTGGGTGCAGAATCTTTGCTGAGTCAGGTTTCTGTAATGAAGGTGATATTCAGAGTTGGTTTCAAGAGCAGGTCATTGATGTTAAAGCCATTTTTGTTCATTATCTTGCTTTGAAGAGTACGCCTTTTAGTTGTTGTGCTTCTTTCTTCATCATGTTCTGTAACAAGAATGGAGATGGAGGGAGATAGAGCATTTTGATGTTGCTGGTTTAGGGGTGAATTGTGTATATGACTGTTGGTGGATGTGAAAGAGAGGTATTTGGTTAGAGAAATGTGGACTTTGAGATATGTGTATGTGTATGTGTGTCTGTGTGTGCGCACGTGGGCTTTTCGTAGCAGGACAAGGTATTGTAACTTCTGTGTTGCCTGGTGATTTGTGTAGTGTGGGGGGTTGTGGAGGGAAGGAACGAT
Source organism: Pleurodeles waltl (assembly GCF_031143425.1). Lineage (NCBI taxonomy): Eukaryota > Metazoa > Chordata > Amphibia > Caudata > Salamandridae > Pleurodeles > Pleurodeles waltl. The sequence continues at coordinate 849,524,525 of NC_090439.1, forward strand.
CAGGGATTTGGGCATTTGTTGATTCATTTTTGGGTGTAACTGAGAACGTAGCATTATTTCTCCTCACAGCCTATAAATAGAAGAATTATATGTCACATCAATTATATTTTTGGATCTTTTATTTTAGACTTGAATGTGTGGCAGTGGTGATGTGAGAAAAGGCCACTTCCTTATTTGTGGAGCAGATGAAAGTATTAATTGATACTGTAGAGATGATGTCATAGGACATTTACTATAGGAACTGTAACTTTTAAAATATGAGCTACAAAGTTGGACACTGTATGTTGTTATTGTGGCATCAGCCCTGTTAGTGTATGGTTCTATTTATATGATTGTAGTAGAGATTGAGAAAGTGCTTCTATTATCATTGAGATTAAAAAGCATTGGAGCTGAAATCATTGAGATGTTAACAGTGTGCTGCAGAAAGTCAGCATGACAAAAATGAGGACTGCATGCTTTTAACGTAGTGGCAGCCGGGTTAGAACAAAAGCCAGTAATGTGTTCACAAAGAACTGGAGAAAGCCCATTTATTATTTTTAAGACTAACAGAATTGGAGCTTACACCACAAAGATGTTAACCACATGTTTTAAAAAATATTAGAGTTTGATATGTTGACAGTGTGCTTGTAATACGACAGCAGCCACTTTGGAACAGTGAACTACAGGCTAAGAAGATTATGTTAGGTATAAATCCAAATAAACACATGAAGGCTGTCAATCTTTTTGAAACGAATAAATGCTATATTCTGTATGACTTGAACATTTTTGTGACTATCAAAATAGTATAAATCAAATAATAAAGTAGGTGTTTCATGCATCATTTTCTGTAGGATTGATTGTTTAGGATTTTTTGTTTGTTATCAAATGAGAATATTATTGCCAAATATTATAAACTGTTATTTTTTAAATTCTACTGTATCTGTATTTGAAATACTGAATTTAATATTTAATAAAATGTTTTAAGGATCTTGGTCCTGAAGACCTGATAGGGACATTGAAAACGCATGTTGGCTTTATTTTCTAAGAAAGTGAAATAAATATTTAATTAATTTGCATACGAAATTGGAGAATAGTGTTGAAGGTTTCAAATATGTTTGCTATATAAAGTATACATAACAGGGCAGGTTGGTATATATTAAGAGAGCAGAATGCCGCTCATAATTCTTTTTTGCAATTGCTCAATTGTGTGTGCCTCTAGAGAGTAACTAAGAGCCATATGTACAAACATTTGGAATTGTGAGTTCCTAATTGCAATGCTATGTGAATCACAATTAGGAAACTGCAATTTCAAATGTTCAAAACTCTTACTGAGTTTCAGTTGCAATTCCCAGTGGGTCGCAAATAGACATATCTCATTAATATTCATGAGGTAGGAACACTTTGCGACCCACTGGGAATCGCAAAAAAATCGCTGGAATGGTGGCCTACTAGGGACAGCAGACCACCATGTCTGTGATTGCTTTTGAATAAAACAATCTTTAAAAAAAAAAAATGCAGCCCATTTTCCTTAAAGGAAAATGGGATGTGTTTAATAAAGAAAATGAAAATGTTTCTTTTTATTTTTTAATAGTAGGCAGTGGTCCATGGTACTACTGCCTGCTCTTAAAAAATGCTTTTATAGACATTCACAAAGGGGAAGGGGCCTCCTGGGGACCCCTTCCCATTTGTGAACGAGTTACCACTATTTTGAAATTGGTGGTACCCGGTGAATGCTTTGCGACCGCATTTTGGTCGCAAAACATTCAAACGTACCACTGCAATTCGGTTTTTAGGAAGGGACGCCCTAAACACACCCCTTCCGAATACCAAATCGCAATGCCAAATTGCGATTCGGTAACAGGTTACTGAGTGACAATTTTGCATTGCAACATACTAAAAAGCTTTTTTTGTGGTCGGATACTCCGAATCGGACCATTTGTGACCACTAAAAAGCTTTGAACGTCTGATCTAAATTTAATCAGTCCAAAAGCAGGAGCAGAGTGATGACATATCAGCTTTGGAGGGAGAAATTGCATAAAAAATCTGTCAGTCCAAAAGCAGGAGCAGAGTGATGACATCTCATGTTTGGTGGGAGAAATTGCATAAAAATGCAGTTTTCTGTGCAGGGTTACACTCCTGTGAATGTGCATGAGTGCACTGCACAAGTCCTGCGTCTGGCCAGAACGGTTGTTTTATGAAAAGTTTGTAATTATTCTCATTGACGTTGTTTCCTACGTGACCAATGTTAGCAACATCTCTAAAATGGCTAGTCACCAGAACACATTAGAAAGTCAACTAGCTGTAGAAGCTGCACTGTGAATTTGTTTTCATCTGGCAGCACAACTTCAATTCTGCTTTTGGTTTACATTAGCCTGCCAACATGACAGGAAGTCAGCACTAACAGTGACTTACTCACATCTTTACTAAAGATGATAAAACTGTCCCTCGTACAGTAAACATTTCAAGGGTCACATGCTACCAACTTGCCATTTGGAAATTAGATGCATCTTTCTTGCTGGCCAATGGACTCTCTTACTCACATTGTTACAGTAAGAGAATATTAATACCCCCTTCAATTACATTTTTTCAAACAAGGACAATTTGGTATAGTGTGTGAGTGACTGTGTGTGTGGGTTCATCTTTGCTTGGATTGCTCTCAATCCTGTGGGTGTGTCTGTGTGTGTGAGTGAGACTGCATGTTTCTTTCTTTTTAATAAACTTGCAGACATTAATGAAAAAAGTAGGGTAGATTATTCTAATGATCCTGGTGTGTTCCACCCGTGTCTGGAGGCTGCTCAAAAAGTCCTTAATTTCAATGGCTAGGAAGGTACGTGTGAACATGTGTAGGTAGATGTGATGTGAACTTGGCTATGAATATATACAGGAACATTCCAAGGCCTTGGAGTGTCATGGCATATATTATTACTTAAGCATGTGATGTTCCATTTCAGCATGTATTCCAGTCGCCATTCAGCCCACTCAGAAACATCTTCATGTTACACTTTAAACACCCCTAAACATGATGCATAGGTATACAAACACTACCATAGATGAACATATGACAATTATTTCCCTCACCCTGAGAGCTCTGTTCTTAAAGAGTTCATAATCTAGCAATCTCCATCAACATCATTCCTGATAGAGAAGCTGAGAGGACCTCTCGCTTGGACAAACAAGGTAGTGCGCAAACTCATCTGTGCTGAAGCTAAATGCTGTCATCAGAAGTGGTAGTCAGTGAGGCTGCTGTGCTTCAATATGCAGTTGGATAATCTGGGAGTTTCCAGTCCCCTTTTTCAATCAAAGAGTATCAGAAAATTCTGTCTGCAGAAAATTACACCAACCAGCATGTGCATAGCTGGTAAATGGGGAGCTCCTTTTACAGTCCGGATGCCTCTCTTCAGTGAATAGTATTGAGACTGAAAAGTCCCTCGCTTTGTAATGGACATGCATCCCTACTGTAAGGAAATGCCTCCTTGGCATGGTTACCCCCTGACTTTTTGCCTTTGCTGATGCTAAGTTTTTATTTGAAAGTGTGCTGAGGCCTGCTAACCAGGCCCCAGCACCAGTGTTCTTTCCCTAACCTGTACTTTTGTTTCCACAATTGGCACACCCTGGCATCCAGGTAAGTCCCTTGTAACTGGTACCCCTGGTACCAAGGGCCCTGATGCCAGGGAAGGTCTCTAAGGGCTGCAGCATATCTTATGCCACCCTGGGGACCCCTCACTCAGCACAGACACACTGCTTGCCAGCTTGTGTGTGCTAGTGGGGATAAAACGACTAAGTCGACATGGCACTCCCCTCAGGGTGCCATGCCAACCTCACACTGCCTATGAAGTATAGATAAGTCACCCCTCTAGCAGGCCTTACAGCCCTAAGGCAGGGTGCACTATACCATAGGTGAGGGCATAAGTGCATGAGAACTGTGCCCCTACAGTGTCTAAGCAAAACCTCAGACATTGTAAGTGCAGAGTAGCCATAAGAGTATATGGTCTGGGAGTCTGTCATGCACGAACTCCACAGCACCATAATGGCTACACTGAAAACTGTGCAGTTTGGTATCAAACTTCTCAGCACAATAAATGCACACTGATGCCAGTGTACATTTTATTGTAACATACACCCCAGAGGGCACCTTAGAGGTGCCCCCTGAAACCTTAACCGACTACCCGTGTAGGCTAACTGGTTTTAGCAGCCTGCCACACACCAGACATGTTGCTGGCCACATGGGGAGAGTGCCTTTGTCACTCTGTGGCTAGTAACAAAGCCTGTACAGGGTGGAGATGCTTATCACCTCCCCCTGCAGGAACTGTAACACCTGGCGGTGAGCCTCAAAGGCTCACCTCCTTTGTTACAGCACCCCAGGGCACTCCAGCTAGTGGAGTTGCCCGCCCCCTCCGGCCACGGCCCCACTTTTGGCGACAAGGCCGGAGGAGATAATGAGAAAAACAAGGAGGAGTCACTGGCCAGTCAGGACAGCCCCTAAGGTGTCCTGAGCTGAGATGACTCTAACTTTTAGAAATCCTCCATCTTCCAGATGGAGGATTCCCCCAATAGGATTAGGGATGTGCCCCCCTCCCCTCAGGGAGGAGGCACAAAGGGGGTGTAGCCACCCTCAGGGCTAGTAGCCATTGGCTACTAACCCCCCAGACCTAAACACACCCCTAAATTCAGTATTTAGGGGCTCTCCAGAACCTAGGAACTCAGATTCCTGCAACCTAAGAAGAAGAGGACTGCTGAACTGAAAAACCTGCAGAGAAGACGGAGACACCAACTGCTTTGGCCCCAGCTCTACCTGCCTGCCTCCTCACTTCTAAAGACACTGCATCAGCGATGCGTTTCACAGGGACCAGCGACCTCTGAAGCCTCAGAGGACTGCCCTGCATCTAGAAGGACCAAGAACTCCCGAGGACAGCGGCTCTGTTCACCAAAGACTGCAACTTTGCAACAAAGAAGCAACTTTGAACCAACACACGTTTCCCGCCGGAAGCGTGAGACTTGGCACTCTGCACCCAACGCCCCCGGCTCGACTTGTGGAGAACAATAACTTCAGGGAGGACTCCCCGGCGACTACGAGACCGTGAGTAGCCAGAGTTGGCCCCCCTGGGCCCCACCAGCGACGCCTGCAGAGGGAATCGCGTGGCTCCCCCTGACCGCGACTGCCTGCTTCAAAGACCCGACACCCGGTAAAGGCACTGCATCCGCAGCCCCCAGGACCTGAAGGATCTGACCTCCAGTGTAGGAGCGACCCCCAGGTGGCCCTCTCCCTTGCCCAGGTGGTGGCTACCCCGAGGAGCCCCCCCCTTGCCTGCCTGCATCGCTGAAGAGACCCCTTGGTCTCCCATTGATTTCTATTGAAAACCCGACGCTTGTTTGCACACTGCACCCGGCCGCCCCCGTGCCGCTGAGGGTGTACTTTCTGTGTGGACTTGTGTCCCCCCCGGTGCCCTACAAAACCCCCCTGGTCTGCCCTCCGAAGACGAGGGTACTTACCTGCTGGCAGACTGGAACCGGGGCACCCCCTTCTCCATTGAAGCCTATGCGTTTTGGACACCACTTTGACCTCTGCACCTGACCGGCCCTGAGCTGCTGGTGTGGTAACTTTGGGGTTGCTCTGAACCCCCGACGGTGGGCTACCTTGGACCCAAACTTGAACCCCGTAGGTGGTTTACTTACCTGCAAAAGCTAACAAACACTTACCTCCCCCAGGAACTGTTGAAAATTGCACTGTGTCTAGTTTTAAAATAGCTATATGTCATTTATGTGAAAACTGTATATGCTATTTTGCTAATTCAAAGTACCTACCTGAAATTCCTTTCATTTAAAGTATTGTTTGTAAATCTTGAACCTGTGGTTCTTAAAATAAACTAAGAAAATATATTTTTCTATACAAAAACCTATTGGCCTGGAATTGTCTCTGAGTGTGTGTTCCTCAATTATTGCCTGTGTGTGTACAACAAATTCTTAACACTACTCCTTTGATAAGCCTACTGCTCGACCACACTACCACAAAATAGAGCATTATATTTGCCACTATCTCACCTCTAAGGGGAACCCTTGGACTCTGTGCATACTATTCCTTACTTTGAAATAGTGCATACAGAGCCAACTTCCTACACCTACCGTGAGTACCCCAAATTTAATGATGTTGAGATCCCTAACAGTGATTTTTCTTTTCATAGGCAAACACGGATCATGCCTGTGCAAAATTACATAGGCTTGTCTCATGGATTGTGGTCTTGTTGTTCTGGGAGGGGCGCCCAAAGCACTACCCTCACAGTGGTGAAATGATGCTGCCTTTGCCAGGTGTTAAGCAGCACAAGTGTGGTGTGGCAGCATACAGTGTAGTGATTAGTAGCAGTGAACAGGTCCTTTTTACCGGTGTCACTGGAGTGATGCCTACAGGCTCACTCAATTCCACTGCTCTGTGCATAATTCATCCTAGGCGTACATCGGTTTGGTGTGTAGTGCTCCTCAGAGCATGTCTGATCTACATGTGCTGGGTGTATGTGTGCCCGAGAGTGGTCACTCCTCCTTGTGTTTACTAAATTTCCTGCCAGACCTGCCGTCAAAAGTGAGGCTTGGTCCAGGGGGATGCATCTCCACTACCTGGAGTGCCCTGGGGCAGTGTAACAGAAGGCAGGAGCCTTTGATGCTCACCGCCAAGTTTTGCAGTTCCTGAAGGGGGGAGGTGTGAAACTCCTCCACTCAATGCAGGCTTTGTCCCTGACCCCAGAGAGCACAAATTCTCTCACCCCATCTCTAAGTTGCCCTCTGTGTGCATTTTTCAATAAATCCAACACTGGCATAATTTGAGGTTTATTGAGCTGAGAAGTTTGATACCAAACTTCCCGGTCTTCAGTGAAGCCATCATGGAGTTGTGGAGTTCGTAACGACAAGCTCCCAGCCCATGTGCTCATATGGCCACACTGTGATTACAATGTCTAAGAATGGACTTAGACACTGTAGGGGCATATTGCTCATGCGGCTATGCCCTCACCTGTAGTATGGTGCATCCTGCCTTAGGGCTGCAAAGCCTGCTAGAGGGGTGACTTACCTCATGCCACAGGCAGCGGTTTGTGGACATGGCACCTAGAGAAGGATGCCATGTTGACTTTACCTTTTACTCCTCACCAAAACGCACAGTCTGCAATGGCAGTGAGCATGTGTTTGGTGAGTGGTCCCTTAGGGTGGCACAATACATGCTGCAGCCCTTAGAGACCCTCTCTGGCCACAGGGCCTTTGGTATCACTGGTACCTTTTACAAGGGACTTAGCCATGTGCCAGGGGTGTGCCAATTGTGGAAGCAATGGCACCGTTTGGGGAAAGAACACAGGTGCTGGGGCCTGGTTAGCTGGATCTCAGTACACACTCAATCACGTTAGCATCAGATATCAGGCAAAAGTTGGGAAGGGTAACCATGCCAAAAGGGGCATTTTGCTACACCTGCCACTTCTTCGCAGGAGGCAAGCTCAGTCCAAACCCTTGGAGAACCTTTGGAAGTAGGATTTAGAAAGCCAAATCCAGTCCTTTTCACTCCCAGGACAGAAGAGGCAAGTGGCAGGCCAGCACAACAAAGCAACAGGCAGAGTGGCAGTCCCTCTTCCTGGCAGAATTTCCTCAGCCCAGAAAGATTCTGACTTTGTGGTGTCAGAGGTGCAGTACTTTGTGAGAAAGTAGCCTCTTTCTAGCCTTGTTACCCCCAATTTTGGCCTGTTTGTGAGTGTATGTAAGGGTGTTTTCTCTGTCTCACTGGGATCCTGCTAGCCAGGGCCCAGTGCTCATAGTGAAAACCCTATGTTTTCAGTATGTTTGTTATGTGTCACTGGGACCCTGCTAGTCAGGACCCCAGTGCTCATAAGTTTGTGACCTATAGGTATGTGTTCCCTGTGTGATGCCTAACTTTCTCACTGAGGCTCTGCTAACCAGAACCTCAGTGGTTATGCTCTCTCTTTACAAATTGTCTCTAACAGGCTAGTGACCAATTTTACCAATTTACATTGGCATACTGGAACACCCTTATAATTCCCTAGTATATGGTACTGAGGTACCCAGGGTATTGGGGTTCCAGGAGATCCATATGGGCTGCAGCATTTCTTTTGCCACCCATAGGGAGCTCTGACAATTCTTACACAGGCCTGCCACTGCAGCCTGAGTGAAATAACGTCCACGTTATTTCACAGCCATTTTACACTGCACTTAAGTAACTTATAAGTCACCTATATGTCTAACCTTTACCTGGTAAAGATTGGGTGCTAAGTTACTTAGTTTGTGGGCACCCTGGCACTAGCCAAGGTGCCCCCACATTGTTCAGGGCCAATTCCCCGGACTTTGTGAGTGCGGGGACACCATTACACGCGTGCACTACATATAGGTCACTACCTATGTGTAGCTTTACAATGGTAACTCCGAATATGGCCATGTAACATGTCTAAGATCATGGAATTGCCCCCTCTATGCCATCCTGGCATTGTTGGTGCAATCCCATGATCCCACGGGTCTCTAGCACAGACCCTGGCACTGCCAAACTGCCTTTCCCGGGGTTTCACTGCAGCTGCTGCCAACCCCTCAGACAGGCTTCTGCCCTCCTGGGGTCCAGCCAGGCCTGGCCCAGGATGGCAGAACAAAGGACTTCCTCTGAGAGAGGGTGTTACACCCTCTCCCTTTGGAAAATGGTGTGAAGGCAGGGGAGGAGTAGCCTCCCCCAGCCTCTGGAAATGCTTTCATGGGCACACATGGTGCCCATTTCTGCATAAGCCAGTCTACACTGGTTCAGGGACCCCTCAGCCCTGCTCTGGCGCGAAACTGGACAAAGGAAAGGGGAGTGACCACTCCCCTGACCTGCACCTCCCCTGGGAGGTGCCCAGAGCTCCTCCAGTGTGCTCCAGACCTCTGCCATCTTGGAAACAGAGGTGCTGCTGGCACACTGGACTGCTCTGAGTGGCCAGTGCCAGCAGGTGATGTCAGAGACTCCTTCTGATAGGCTCCTTCAGGTGTTGCTAGCCTATCTTCTCTCCTAAGTAGCCAAACCCTCTTTTCTGGCTATTTAGGGTCTCTGTCTTTGGGGATTCCTTAGATAACGAATGCAAGAGCTCATCTGAGTTCCTCTGCATCTCTCTCTTCACCTTCTGCCAAGGAATCGACTGCTGACAACGCTGGAAGCCTGCAAAACTGCAACAAAGTAGCGAAGACGACTACTGCAACTCTGTAACGCTGATCCTGCCGCCTTCTCAACTGCTTTCCTGGTGGTGCATGCTGTGGGGGTAGTCTGCCTCCTCTCTGCACTAGAAGCTCCGAAGAAATCTCCCGTGGGTCGACGGAATCGTCCCCCTGCAACCGCAGGCACCAAAGAACTGCATCACCGGTACCCTGGGTCTCCTCTCAGCACGACGAGCGAGGTCCCTTGAATCCAGCAACTCTGTCCAAGTGACTCCCACAGTCCAGTGACTCTTCAGTCCAAGTTTGGTGGAGGTAAGTCCTTGCCTCCCCACGCCAGACTGCATTGCTGGGAACCGTGACTTTTGCAGCTACTCCGGCCACCGTGCACTTCCGGCGGAAATCCTTTGTGCACAGTCCAGCCTGAGTCCACGGCACTCTAACCTGCATTGCACGACTTCCTAAGTTGTCCTCCGGCGACGTGGGACTCCTTTGTGCGACTTCGGGTGAGCACCATTTCACTCCACTTCGTAGTGCCTGTTCCGGCACTTCTGCGGGTGCTGCCTGCTTCTGAGAGGGCTCCTTGTCTTCCTCGACGCCCCCTCTGTCCCCAGACGCAATTGGCGACATCCTGGTCCCTCCTGGGCCACAGCAGCATCCAAAAACGCTAACCGCACGACTTGCAGCTAGCAAGGCTTGTTTGCGGTCTTTCTTCAGGAAAATACTTCTGCACGACTCTCCACGGCGTGAGGGATCCGTCCTCCAAAGGGGAAGTTCCTAGCCCTTGTCGTTCCTGCAGAAACCTCAGCTTCTACTGTCCAGTAGCAGCTTCTTTGCAACCACAGCTGGCATTTCCTGGGCATCTGCCCATCTCCGACTTGCTTGTGACTTTTGGACTTGGTCCCCTTGTTCCACAGGTACCCTTGACTGGAAATCCATCGTTGTTGCATTGCTGGTTTGTGTCTTTCCTGCAGAATTCCCCTATCACGACTTCTATGTCCTTTGGGGAACTTTAGTGCACTTTGCACTCACTTTTCAGGGTCTTGGGGTGGGCTATTTTTCTAACCCTTACTATTTTCTAATAGTCCCAGCGACCCTCTACAAGATCACATAGGTTTGGGGTCCATTCGTGGTTCGCATTCCACTTTTGGAGTATATGGTTTTTGTTGCCCCTGTCCCTATGTGTCCCCATTGCATCCTATTGTAACTATACATTGTTTGCACTGTTTTCTAATACTATTACTGCATATTTTGGTATTGTGTACATATATCTTGTGTATATTTGCTATCCTCATACTGAGGGTACTCACTGAGATACTTTTGGCATATTGTCATAAAAATAAAGTACCTTTATTTTTAGTATATCTGTGTATTGTGTTTTCTTATGATATTGTGCATATGACACTAGTGGTACTGTAGGAGCTTCACTCGTCTCCTAGTTCAGCCTAAGCTGCTCTGCTAAGCTACCATTATCTATCAGCCTAAGCTGCTAGACACCCTATACACTAATAAGGGATAACTGGGCCTGGTGCAAGGTGCAAGTACCCCTAGGTACTCACTACAAGCCAGACCAGCCTCCTACATACTTATACCCATTTCTGTCTTTTAAGTAGGAAAACTTCACAGAGACGTGTTTGTAGTGTTCAAGACCCTGCCTTGGCTCCAGGCACACTCAGGTGGTTGGAGACTGCTTTGTGTGAGGACAGGCACAGCCCTATTCAGTTGCAAGAGTCAGCTCCTCCCACCACTCTAGCTCAGGAAGGCCCATCAGCCTTGTGATGGACCATCAGGATAGGCAGGGCACACCTCAGCTCCATTTGAATGACTGTCTAAAGTGAATGCACAAACAGCCCAACTGTCATCCTGACCCAGACGTGTATTCAGCAGGTAGGCAGATGCACAGAATGGTTAAGCAAGAAAATGCCCACTTTCCAAAAGTGGCATTTTCAAACTTACAATTCAAAAAACAATTTACCAAAAGATGTATTTTTGAATGGTGAGTTCAGAGTCCCCAAAATCCATAACTCTATCTGCTTCCAATGGGAAATTACACTTTAAAGATATTTCAAGGCAATCCCCATGTTACCCTATAAGAGAGATAGGCCTTGCAATAGTGAAAAACAAACTTAGCAGTATTTCACTATCAGGACATGTCAAACACAACATTACATGTCCTAACTTATAAATACCCTGTACCCTGCCCACGGGGCTACCTTGGGCATACCTTAGGAGTAACTTAGAGGTAATCAAAGGGAATTTTGGCTTGACAAGTGGGGGCACTTGCCAGGTCGACATGGCAGTTTACAACTGCACACACAAACACTGCAATTACAGGCCTGAGGCAGGTTTGCAGGGCTACTCATGTGGGTGGCACAATTAGTGCTGCATTTGATTTACAGGTTCTGGGAACACACCGTGCACTGTACTTGGGACTTCCTAGTAAATAAAATATGCCAATCATGGAGAAACCAATCACCAATACATTTTAGACAGCGAGCATATGCAATTTAGCACTGGTTAGCAGTGGTAAAGTGTCCTAAAGCCAAAAAAACTGGTCAGAAAAAATAGGAGGAAGAAGGCAAAAAGTTAGGGGATAATCCTGCAGAAAGGGCCTTGTCCAACAAAAAACAACTGATAAAAATATGTAAGAATCATCACTAAAAAGCAGCCTTACCGAAATGAATAAAATATGAGCACTAAAATCAAGCTAAAATGGCCAACCTGGGTCCTAGAGGTCCTCATGACAAAGGAAGAGGAAAGCATTGGAGGTAGTGAGGTCCAGAAGGGAATCCTGGTGAGTAGATCCTCATAGGGAAGTGTAAGAAGATGGCTGCTGCAACAGTCGGGTCTTTACTAGTGTTCAGCGCAGTGACCATTGTATGCCAGAGGAGGGCCGACAAGAAGTGAGCTGTGATTGATGTTGAACTAAGTGGACCATCACCTGTGTGCAGGATAAATCAGCGACCTCATATACCAGGTGGGGCCACCATGAAAAGCAATGCCATGGCGAGCTGGCCGTAGCTCATGTGTGGTGATAAGCCAGTGACCCGATAATCTCAGGTGGGACCACCATGAAGAAAGCCACACTGCTGATCTGGTCAAAGCCCATATGCAGTGCAGAAACAGTGTACATGAATGGCAGAGGTGGCCACCGGGACCAAACATGAAGTGTTACCTGGTCTAGATTGTCATCAGAAGAGAGAGGGTGCCATAGTGACCTGGTGGACCTGAGCTGTGACTGAGGACCAGTGCCAGGAACTTCACCACCATGCCACTAACCATGGGAAGAGCCAAAGAACTTACCTTGGAGGAGCATCGAGAATCCACAGCCCTCAGCCACTGCAGGACCACATATGAAGAAGTCATGTAATGAGCCTGCAGTATGCCTGAGCCGTGTGACAAAGACTTACCGGAGACAGCAGCTGCAGCTCCTGCACCCATGGAAGGGGCACAATTAGAAACTCCACTTGCTCCAATACTGCTGGTGTGGGCAAGACTGATTTTGGCCAGCCAGCCCCTTGGGAACTTGCTTGCCAGATAGTAATTTGGTGCTGAAAAGCTCTTGACTTAAATAATGAGTCAGAATGGGATTCCTGAGAATTGGACTACTAGCGGGGCTTAACCTGAATGTCACCTATAATGCTTGATAAATAACCACTATCGCTAACTTGAGAGGAGTGGTTTTCAGGGCTCTAACAATAGAACTCTGACCTTAGGAGACTGTTTGTATTGTTTATAAATGTCGTATTTTACTTTGTAGCTGTACATAAATACTTATTTTATCACAAGAGCAAGTAGTTGGCTGAACAATCATTTATTTCTGCTTCCGTGTATATTTTCGGTTGTGAGCCTGTGATCACCCCCTGGATCTACCTCACTCCAAAGAAGCCTTGGACTGTCCGACCCACAATACCACTGGAAGCAAAAGTGGTGAAGAGGTACTTGGCCAATCACTCATGATCCATAATAGGTCAGGGCCAACGGTCTCAACCCCCACATTGGGCCCGTTAAACCCTACTTGTCCCGTGGTCCTCTAACTGGGTTTCTGACAAATAGTGAGACACACAATGCTGCGAAAGGGCAGTCTCCTTCCTCGGGTCCTGCCTTTGTAATTAGCTTAATGTGTATCACGCCTTAGGTGGATCATGGGGGATCAAATCACAGTGAGAAGTGACTTCAGCTTCTTCACCAAGATGATAATTTTGACACCTCCGGTAAAGGTAAGATTTGCAGATTGCAGGATCGATCTGTCCTGTTTACATCAATTTGAAATGCAGTGATTTCGATTGCAGACAACATATTTGTGAATTTTACAGCAAATTCCTGTCATCTGTACATACATACTATCATGTTGCCCTAGCCTATCACTAGGCTAAGAAAACGTCAGTGACATAACTGCACCACTAACATTAAGCTATTTAGCACTTAAACTGATTTCTGTACCATTTAGGAAATCCAAGACAATTATTCTATGCCCTATGCTGTCTTCTTCAAGTAAGGTTAACTATGTGTGGCACTTAAATATGAGATGGATAACAGTCAATGTTTCTATAAGAGATAGACTCATACAGGTTTCATCCATGTATATACTGGTTCCTGAACTCATTAAAACCATCATAGTCTGAAAGTGAAGATGTTATTTCTATCCCTTGTCTATTGTTGTCCATCTGTATGTCTCTATTGAGCTGCTCATCTGTTGGGCTGCTCAGCCATCCAGTCACCCATCCATTTATTTATTTCTTCCACCCACCTTTCATTTTTACTTTTTAGGGTTGAGCCTGCGTCGCATGTGCTTGCGCAAGCGTTTGCTTGCGAGACGCTTTAGGAGTTAGGAAAGGGCTCAGAGCCCCGTCCATGTCATGTCAGTGTCTTTCATTGGTTCGTGGGCTTGCCTGTTAAAATCTGCTTGCTTTCATTAGTGGAAGGCAAGCATATGTCATGCCTATTCCGGTGGTTAGCCCTCCTCAAGCACAGCGACCAAGTACTGAAAACATGCGAGGCTCGCTGTTTCCCTTCAGGTTTGTGGACTACTTTTTATCTTTTGTTCGCAGCGCGATCTCGCTTGGCAGAAGTCGAGCGATTTGCATAACATCGACCCTGTTACATAGTTATTTGCACTTTTGCCGGTTACGTAGATAATTGCACTTTTGCCGATAGGTTTCACTACGAGTGAACTGTAGCAGCACGATCGCGCTGTTTTTTTCCATTCAATGTGGCAAGAAAAATCCGGTTGGGAGTTTACAACTGCTAATAGCTGTAACTCGGAGAAATGCAAGCCCCTATTGCATTGCAAATGCTTGTTTTAAATTGTTTTTATAGTTTTTTGATGTTCAAAAGTACAGGGAAAAATAGTACAACCACATACCATTGATAAAGGAATTCGATGGGGGATGTGATAGGTGTGGTATTGAGGTACAAGATTTAATAAGGGAGGGGAAGGAAAAAGGGGTACATGGTTACACATCAGTACTGGGTTCAATAGCAACAATTAGGCATAGCTCAACCACAGTGCACTTAGATCGCAAAGAACAACTTAGTGTACTCAGCCCCAATACGGCAGTGAAAGGGATGGTCTATGTGTGAGGCAAATGCAGTAGGGGGTAGGCATGTGTGTCAGCATGCGTAGGGGCAGGACATCTGTCAGTCAAATCATAGGCTACAATGGGGCGGTGAAGGAGTAGCGGGCATGTGGCTGCCATTCGGGAGGGTCCTGTCTGGAGGGGACACAGGGATGTCCCTCTGGTGCATGAAGGATAGGAAAGGCTCTCAGCTGTCCCTAGGGCAAAAGTGCATCACCATCTGTTCCCAGAATGTGAATAGTTGTGCCTGGCAGAATGCAATGTCCTGTAACCAGGTATCAACCTTGGAAATTGATTGTCGGACCCAGGGTATGGTGACCATGCGTTTGGCCAATAGAAGGAGCATGGCAGTGGGTCGGGGGTCTCGGGCTGGTGCATCCTTAATGAAGGCCAAGAGGCCCACCAGGGGAGTGCTCAGCAGGGTATGTTCAGTAATGGTATGTATGGTGGAAAATATCCCCTCCCAAAACTAGGCCAACCCAGGGAATTTCCAGGCGAGATGTAGAAATGTGGCCTGTGGCACTCCGCATCTCAGGCAACGGGCCTCCGCCATGAGTCCCATCCTAAGGAGGTGCTGTGGCGTGCGATATAGGCAATCAATCAATCAATCAACCAAGGATTTATAGAGCGCACTAGTCACCCGTTAGGGTCTCAAGGCTCTGGTGGGGGGGGGCTACTGGCTGTAGAGCCATGTCTTGAGGTGTTTCCTGAATGTCAAGAGGTCTTGGGTCTGGCGAATGTAAACATTTGAAGTGTATCAGCCTCAGTGTATAATTAGGTGATAAGAGTTTTGTCTGGCCACAACAGGATAACCATTGAGCATCTGTAATGGGGGGATCAATGTCAATATCCCAAGCTGTGCGGGCGGTAGGGGTCATGATTGGCGCAGTGGATTGCATAGCATTATACAGCGGAGTCACAAACTTGCGCGGCAAGGGGTTAGTGAGTATATGTTCAAGTGCCTGGAGTGTTGGGGGGGAGCAGGGAAGGTATCATGCAGCACCCGGCAGGTTGCTTGGAGTTGATGATACAGCAGTGTTTAGAGCACTGCGGGACATAAGGCCTCAGAAGCCTTGAAGGGTGACATAAAGTGGTCCTTCGGATATAGGTCAGAAAACGTCTTGAGATCCCTCCAATGGGCCCTCCCTCTGGTGCCAGCATCAAGCAGAGGAGGCAGCTGGGGATTGCCGCCAAGCGGAATTGAGAGTGCATTGGTATAAAACAGCCCCACACACCTCTGCATACTGTCCAATGCCGAACTCAGGTATTCCACTGTATCCATCTCCACCCTTGGTCCCCTACATGACTTATAGAGGGCTGTGGCTAAGGGCCAGAGGTCTGCACGATCAGCCTCTATGGCCACAATTGGGTTGGAAAGGCACGGGGTAAATCCAAAAATAGAAATAAGAAGCCTGGGCTCACATTGCAAAGAGTGACATATCGGGTGTGGCCAGGCCACCCTAGGAGAGTGATAAAGTAACGAGTTCCCATTTGATATGGGGTTGTATGCCAGCCTAGGTTAACGCTACAAGATTGGAATGTAGATGTTGTAAGAAATGTGCTGTAAGAGGAAGAGGCACTTTGAGGAAGAGATACAAACATTTTGGTAAGATAACCTTTTTTTGCTATCATGATCTGTCCCGAAATGGACAGCAGGAGCCAGGATCAAGGGGGTATTCTGTTGGATAGCCACCTACATAGCACGTCCATAGCTAGCCACCCAGAGCTCACCCGGGTGACAGTTGAGCCAGATTCCCAGGTAGCGGACCAGATCAGAGGCCCACTGATATGGAGGGTCTAGCAGGAATGACTGTGTGCCATGAGGGCAGGTTTGTCAGCTTTAAAGAGCATCACTATAGCCGTCTCTCTGAGGGGTAGGGATCATTTGTCCAGGGATTCCTCAAACATGGACAAAATATGTGAGGTCAAAAGGATCGCAAGTTTCTTATAGAAGGCTGTCGTTAGGCCATCAATGCTGGGTGCTTTATCGCTGAGTAGGCTGTGAATAACTTGTATGAGCTCTTTCGATGTAATGGGTGAGTCTAGATAGGCACAGTGTGCCTGATCCAGCCACACAAGTTGAAGGTCATTGATGTATGTGCGCATCGTGACATCAGATTAAACCGAGGTGGCTGTATATAATTTAGTGTAAAAGGAGGTCATTGAGTGAAATATCTCCCTAGGGGCGGAGTGGAGGACCCGGTTGTCATCCAGCAGCTCAGCTACATGGGTGGACACCCGCAGCCTGTGGAGCAGGCCTGCAATGCTCTTGCCCGGACAGTCACCTTCACCATAGCAGCGAGCCTGTGCATTGCATTCTGGTCCGCCTCCTCAGTGAACTTCGACAGTTTAGCACAGATTTCGGCCAATGCAGCTGCATCCCCAGACCCAAAATATTCTGATCCAAGGGCTTGGATATCTTTCTCCAATCAAGTTAGTCTCCCTCGTATGGCCTATAAGACCCAGAGGGTCTCCCAGAGAGGAGATGGAGAGCTAACAGAGCCCTTGTTAGGTGCAAAGTATGCTGAATTTGTTTTTATGAATCTCCTCGCAAAAAAGCGGCATCTTGTAGTGCAGGTGGGGGGAGTCACCAAGTGCAGGCTCAGGGGGTGAGTGAGGAAAGGATAGCTCCAATAGAACTGGGGCATGATCAGAGAGGGTACAAGGGAAGTGTGTCACACTAGTCACCTAGGTCTGAACATCCCGGGATAGCAGCCAGTAATCTATCCTGGACCGTGTACTGTGGAAAGCTGTGGTGCATGTGCCTTCCTTGAGTGTAGTGTGTGTTTGCCGCCATACGTCATGTAGGTGATTGTCCTGGATGATGGTGTTAACAGCCAATGCTGCACTCAGGTGGGGTAAGCGGGAGGAACCTGCCCTGTCCAGCTGATCATTTAAGGTCACGTTGAAGTCACAACATCACATTATAGCCCCAGGTCCGTGGCTAGTTATTAGTTTCCACAGCTCTGAGCAAAACTCAGGATCATCGGAGTTGGGACCATAAATGTCGGCCAAAATAAAAATCTGTCTGTGAAGCAAGCTGTCAAGAAGGACATAGAGGCCAGCTTCATCACATATTGAGCCTGTCAGTTGCCACTGTAAACCTTTACAAAGTAGTATAGCAACCCCCTAGCATAACTGGAGTAGAGGGAAGTGTAGGACTTCCGGCATCGTTGTGCACGTAGTCCAGGTGCAGATGTTTGTGTCAGATAAAGCTCTTGGAAGAAGCAGACATCTATGCTGTGTGTGTTGAGATTTGCGGGCAAACACGCCTTCCTACGGTCATTCATCCCACAGATATTTCAAGTGAGGCAGGTGGTGTTGGTCATGGCGGCCTAGGGGAGTGCTGTGGTGTGTGGTGAGATAGCCCGCATGCAGCAGGATGGGAGGATAGTGAGGGATAAAGAGCGACCATAACAAACAACAGTGATTTGCAACAACCCAAACCCACCCACCTCCCACTCCAACCCAAGAACAAGGTTAAGTAGCCTGACCTCACTCCAGTTACCCACAAGGAGAACTAGAACAGGTCTGGGAAACATCCCTGGAGACAGAGTAGAGCCAAGCGAATGACCCAGCCAAAGACTGGCAGGGTGGCAGACTGGGTGCCAGGTGCCCCAGGTCAATCAGCAGGCTCTGCAGGATTGATGTTAAATAGTGAAGGCATAGCCACCCCCTAGCGGGTGTCACATGGTAGCCATGTTCAGCAGTAAAGGTAATCATGAGTTGTCTGGTATCTCACTGACCCCAGTAATTCTGCCGGCCCGAAGGTGCGCTGGGGAAGGACCTATTCTCTGTCATTGTCGCTTAGAGAATTTTCCACTGAGTCCCGCAGTGAAGCTTCCAGGTGAAGCCCTCTGTGTTGTAATGTGCTTGGTGAATTTCAGAGAGGACTTGGCCTCGGTGAAGAAATTTGGCTTCCCCTTGTGTGAAATGTGCAGTTTAGTAGGGTACAGGAGGGCATAGGGAATGTTTGCATTTAAGACGAGTTTCTTGGCTGGCTGAAATTGACGTCGGCTGCTTGATCTGATTGAGTGAAGTCTGGGTAAAACAATAGAGCGTTGCCTTGGTGGTTGACTATTCAGAGTTCACTGGCGAGACACAATATGCCGTCGCTGAGTTCAACAGTCGTACAAATATAGGGCTGGTTGGGGCCTCCAGAGGTGGCCGCGGCCCCCAGTACAATGTGCCCGTTTGACTATGAAGACCGGCGAAAGAGTGCTGCCAAACAGAGTGCAGAGTAGGAACTCAAAATAGTCCTTCATTTTGCTGATTGCTGTAGATTCAGGGACTCCGGTGATCCTGAGGTTGTTGTGCCGCGATCTCACTTGCAAGTCTTCATTTTTAGCTTTGATGAGGTTGTAGACTTTGCCCATGAGCAGAAGGTGTTCCTTGGAATCGGTCTGGGCATCGTCCACATCTGATACCCGTTTTCCACGTGGCCCAGTCTGGTCTCCTGTTTATTCACGTGTTGCTTCATGTGGTCTAGACGTGCCATGAGAGAGAGCATCCAGCTTTGCATACATGGATTGGAGATTTGTCTTCATCTCGAACAGGAGGCATCTGAGGTTGGTGCCGGATTGTGCGTCACCCTCCTGGTGTTTGGATGAGCCCTCTGGCATGGTGTCCTGATTTGGTTGGCGGGTATGAAGCTTGCTCTCAAAAGAGAGTTTCTGTTGGCGCACTTAATTTATCCCCATGTTGGGAAGTAGAGGAGAAGGTCCGTCCCTAGATGGTGATGTTAGGAGGGGTCAAAGTGGAGATACCACTCCCTGCAAGGCCTGGTAGGAGCAGAGTGACATGTTCAAGAGTGAAAAAGTCAGGTGAGACAGTGGCGCCAGACTGTAGAATCAACCCAGGCCCTGCCTCACCCCTATTGGTCACCTCCAAGGGGGTCACGAGCAGGCCCTGAGTAACAGACATCCCACCTGGGACCGACGAAATGTGCACAGCGGTGACATCCTTCTAATGGCCACTTAGGTGCGCAGTCTTATATCTCCAGCAGCCCACACCTACACCTACCGTCAGTCCATTGCTTCCATAATCTCTGTGGGGCAGCGTAAAATCTGTTGAAGTGTGCACTCCCTACCCGTGGGCCCCGCTTTGCCCCAGTGAGAGAATATCCCACCGGGTCACGAGCAAGAGCAAACAGCAACAGGCAGGGCAGGGCAGATGAAACAGAAATGGGGGTGGGGGAGTGACTCCAAATGTCCAGGCAATGACCAGGAGCTGTCTCTGCAGGACGGACGGTATGCATCTGTGGAGGCCAAACCCATATGATAGCACTGGGGAGTCACCAATGCAGGCTGCGCTAGGTACAGGCGGCCGGCCTGCCCCGAGGCAACGAGGTGCCAATGTGTCAATTAATAATGCGCCGGCCCTGGTGGATGGGAAGGGGCTGGCGCTGCGCACCATGGTGTGCAGCCGCAGTAAGTTGGTACAAGGCCAGGGACGCGCCCGGCGGCTTCACCAGGCCCGATGGCTGAGCTCTCAGGGGCCTTAGTCAGAGCTGCCCGGCCCACAGGGCTCAGAGTGCGGATGAGGTGGTGAGAGGTGTGATCTCTGGGTGCCGCACCTGTGTGTCCGCGTCCATGCCGCGCAGGCCAGGCCACCCCCGCCGTGTACGGGGACCCTGTGTCACACCAGGCCTTGATACAGACTGGACCCAGCCAGCTGAGCTGCAGATAACCCAGGAGCTACGGGCACTGAAAAAGATACGGCCAGCTTCGCCAACCCCCGCCAGAGGCATCACCGGCGTTGTCTGGCTTGTACGAGCCCACTGGAAGCGGATAAATGCAGGCTGGTGTAGTCGGACGGTGTTCAGCCATTTAACTAGCAGCCATCTTGCTGCTCGGCCGCTCCCTCCCACCTTTCTTTTTCACACACGTATCCTCTGGAGCAAAGAAACATCATAAGGTTTGCGTTGTTTAGTGCACACTTACGGCCAGTGGTCTATGATCCAATGATTTTGTTAAAAAATAAAACAAAACCTCTAGATTGAAGGAAAGCTTTTGTATTTAAGAAAGAGATTTGTTATTCGCATTTGAATATAGCCGGTTCTAATCTGCTGTATCACTATGAGGCCCGCGCTCAATCAACCAAGGCACTTGGGCTCAACCGTGTCTTTAGCCAACGAGTCGAAACTAGGTGCCAGGCGGAATGCAGGAGGCGACTACCTTTTTATGGTCTGGAAACTCAAACAAGGAAAGCCCTTTGCACCGTGTAAGAGATCCCAATCTGGTGATTTATGCCCTAGCAACATGGCCTGCAGAAAGCAGGTCTGACTGGGAGAGGCATCGAGCGCCGTTCATCACAGGGACTCGGATTCAGCCTGCAAGAGTCACAGGCCAGCGCGAGCTGCGCGCGAGGGAGGGAGGGCCTGACCCGTGAGGAGCAGTGACGGGAAAACAAGCATTTGCAATAAAATAGGTCTCACGTTTGCTGAGTTAGTGCTATTAGCGTTGTCAATTCCTAACTTGACTTTTCTTGCCACACAAATTGAAAATGAAAAGAAAACAGTTGACATAAGTGAGCCGATTCAAAGTGCCACATCCGCCATAAGCATAAGCGCAAAGGAGAGACACACAGGCTATGGCGAAGGAGTGGGCCCCACTGGCTGAGCCAGAAGCAGGAAAATAAATCTATCGTTTTCTATAATTTTATTTTTCTGCTCTGGCATAGCAGTGCAGGATGGGGCAGGGCTGAGCCACCGGAGGTGGGAGGAGGGGAGAGTGCACCTAAGTGTGCTTGGCCGGCCGTCTGAGGCCGGCCAAACACACATGCGCACTTAGGTTTCTCCAGCCCGGCTGTATACACAGCCGAGCTGGAGAAGCCGCACAGACTCCAGGCTTGAGTCTGAGTGGCAGTGACTACCTCTCAGACCAATCCTGATGCTGCTTACATGCTTTGTTTAGCATATAAGCAGCACCAGGATTGCTGGGGAGCATGTGCTGGTGTCCCAGCAAATCGACGAAAGAGGAGCAACAAAGGAGACAGTGGCGTCTCTGAAGGTAAATTCAATTTATTTTATTTTATTTTTTTATTTTGTCCCTTCAGTGTCTGCCCTGCCCCTCCCCTTGTGATTTGCGGCGGCTGCTGCTGGAGACACAAAAGGAAAAAGAAGTTTGCTCAGTCAGACGTATTGGCAAACCTGCAATTATTCATGTAACAGGGTTGGTGTCCAAGGTGGTAACAAAACCACCCCAAGGAGAGACAAACTTAAAGCATTTACCAATGATAACAAAGGATTTTTGAAAGGCAAGCCCATGATAGTTATGGGCTTGCAGTGGGCGTGGTTAAAAGCCCACAGATAGATTACAACAGGCCAGAGCACTTGCACGCTCGACCTAACAAGTGACTTCACTCCAGGGGGATGGGCAGCAGTGGGGGTGCAACAGAATGGTGCCAGGGATAGCAGAGTCTGACAGACCTATAGGCCATCTGGCAGTGCCGCGTGGGCTGGCATAACAGGTTGGTGTATGCGTTAGTTTTTTGGCTGCTTGCAAACCTTTTTTACAGTCTTTTGGGCCAGTTTTTATTGTTGATTTCCCTGTTGTACCCACAACATTCATAGCTTGCAGCAAGCACAAATGCAGAGTCTCTCATATGATGCAAAGCACTAATGCAGCTTGTATTTACAGAGTCAAAACTGCACCGATATCCAGATTGTAGGCTTCATGATTCTGTAACTGTGGCCCCTTTTATTTTGATTCACAAGTATATTTTCTGCTCCAGTCCAACCCTGCTTGCTTCCCTAATTGGCTACCTGCCTGCCCTTGAATAGGGCATCTTACACTCAAGCAGCACCTGTTTCATAGCGCTCTTGTTGTTTTGTGTTGGCCAGCATAGTCAGCATGAGCATTTTAGTGAGACCACCTTGCATATGTCTTGGGTCAAGAGTGTCTTGTGAAGTGAGGGCTTCCCAAAATATATAGCCCATATTACTCCACTGATCTGCGTGTACTAATGATGACCAGTAGTGGCATGATTATTTGTCGGTAATCCTCATTACTCTGAATACCATTCCCTGACTCTGGGGTAAGTGGGCTCACATTATTTATAATGAATTGAGAAGAATAAGAGTTGATGAGGTAATGATTTGGTCTGGCTTGGAGGCGAAAATGTCGCCATACCTTACGTGAGCAACATGACAAGAACTTTAAGAAGTACAACTGAGAGAATGGATTTGTTTCCACCCAAATGTTGAATTCATTGAGTACAGATTTTGACTGGGCAGAAGTTGTTTTTTGGCTGTGCAGAAGCTGTGTGCTTCCACTGAAAAAGAGTGCTTCTATTGCACTTTTGGCATTGTTTGAAAGCTTGCACTCAACCCAACAGGACAAAGTTGGTTACGGTAGCAAGCCATTGATCAAGGCGACAAAGCTGATTGGTTTATTATGAAAGTTACAACAAAGGCAGAACACTTCCATTATTAATACTGGTGCTGGTATGTCATGTACCCAGTACCCAGAAATTAGACAATGCAATTTTCTAATGTTTAGATTCAGACTCTAATATGTGGAACACACATGGTCACTACAAACCACTAATATACATAACTCGGCACAAAGTGGTGGGGGCTGTCCACAACACTCACTCCACAAAAGCTTACCAGCAGTGGCTAATAATGAGGCCAACTGTCTGTAACCAGTATCATAAGGTACCGCTAAAATGAGGAGAGACTTAGTTAAGCGACCCTTCATCAAAGATTCAAGTGCAATAAGGGACTGAGTGCACTTACCTAAATCCCTGGTGTACCACATCTCCTTTGGTACTAATTCACCTCACAGTGACATGCCCTCAGTAATGCGCTCTTAGTAACACATCCACCAATGGGGGAACTAAGCGTCAGCTGCCTGTGTCATTGCATAGCATTACAGATGATTTCAGAGGTAAATGGGCTAGTCCAGTGTGTCGTAATGCAAAGTGCAGTCATCCACCATCTTGACAGGGAATGTAAATTAACCTGTATCAATTCAAAAGTGGTCTAATCATGGCATTCAGTCAAGGCTCCTTACTTGGCAAAGGGAGTCTATATTAACCTGTGTCCACTCAACAAAAAAGGCTTACCCAAGCTATTAGGACAAGACCCTAGACTCAGCATATAGTAATACTTCAAGTGTGAGGTCAAAGTGGGGAACTCCAGTGTTTGCCTGTGTGGAGGCGTGGTGCGGGTCTCAGAGACAGTGGAAGTTACCCTGTGCAAATTCAGAAAAGCTTATTACAGCATCTGATAAAGACTTAAGGCTCTGGTTGTCATTGTTGTCACGTTCACTACAATTTATAGAAAGGCCAACGTGGCTATGTTTGTGTGAGACAGAATAGACTTTCACAAAAGGGAGATGATGCCCATGAGTAGTGCACATAATAAATTGTGAAGGAATGCTTTGGTCCCTGAGCATGTCATGTAATCTATAAAAGGGGTATTGTTGTAGGGACTCGAAAAATCAAAAGCCTCTCTAACTATGGGTGTAGGCGGTGAAAAAGTTTTACAGCTGTGCTCTTGTGAGTCCTACTAGTAAGTCCTAATGTGCTATTACAGTCTTGTTTTTTCTTACAGAGGATCACATTTATGATGGGTATCTCCATAGCATGCAAAGCCCATTGGGTGCCCTTATAATGCCTTGTGCTGGTGCTTGTGATTGTAAATACAGCAATGAATCCTTCAGTTTTGGAAATTCGACCAATTCACTTAAGATCAAACCTGGCTCCATTAAATATCATGATTCAAACCACTTCTGTGGGTTCCAAGCCTCAAGACCCATTGTTCTTCATATTGAAGTAGAATTCAAGTATTCTTATTACTAACTTCCTAATGACCGTCCGTATCAAGTCAATGACATTGCTAGGCCTCTGTGTAGTGTCTAATACACTGTTTTAGTCACTGTTTAGTCATAGTCATTGTTTAATCCTAACATTTCTACAAAGATCACCTTTCTTCATGCATTTTTAGGTGGATTGCGCAAGTGCTTTGACCTGTTGTAAGAATTGTGGGCTCTTAACCACGCCCACCTCTAGCCCAGCACTTTCACTCGTTCGTGGGCTTGCCTTTTAAAAAAATCACTTGTTATCATTGGTAAATGCTTTACGTTTGTCCCGCCTTGGGGCGGTTTTGTTACCGCCTTGCAGACTGACCCTGTTACATGAATAATTGCACAATTGCTGATATTTTTGACTGGGAGCGAACTTCTTTTTCCTTTAGTGTCTCTCCTTTACGCTCATGGTCATGGCCATGGCGCTTTGAATCAGCTCGCTAATGTCAACTAATGTTTTACACCTCATTTTCAATTTATGTGGCAAGAAAAGTCCAGTTAGGAATTTACAACACCAATAGCTCTAACTCGAGCAAATGCGAGACACATTGCATTACAAATGCTTTTTATCTTCTTAGGCGCCAGTGAACGATGTGTCCGCTCAACTACGAAGACCGGAGAAAGAGCGCTGCCAAACAGATTGTGGAGTATGTGGGAAGGGGGGCATACAATTCTCCTTTTAAAGAGCTACGGCGTGACCCCATCATAGGAACCATCAGGAACCACTATGAAATGGGGCTCAGTGATGAAACGTGCCACCTCAGCTGGAGAGGGCCTTTGTCTTTTTAGGGTATGCCTCAAACCGAGTTTCTTCCTCTTTTGAGAACCGGCTGTCAGTGGTAGATGATGCTAGTGCTTCCTCTTAACAAGAGTTAGGTACCTTTGTGTTTTAAAAGATTCCAGACACCCAGGACCTTTCCCCTGACAGGAATGAGAAAAAGTACCAAGTCTGTTTAGTTAAATATAACTCTGCCTTTGGATAGCATACATGAAGGTTCTTTTAGAAGAATCTTCTTACAGCTACTTCTAGTCTGTACTCTGCTTCTTTCTCAGCTCAATTTCTATCAACTCCCAGATATCAACTACAATTTTTTTTTTCCATTAAGGCTTAAATATCACCCAATATTCCATGGATGACATCACCAATGATTCACCTATGGGTGCTCCTGTAATATTCTCTAGGAGCAAGGGCAGGAAGATACCATTAAGCCGAAGCTGGTTCTTCAGTTTTAAGTCTCAAGTGGAGATGTTCACAAGTTCTTGAAGTGAGAACAGAGAGAGACTCCCAGAACACAAAATGCAGGTTTCTGTGTGGTGGAGGGAGGCGACGCTTTGAAGGAAGCTTCTGTCCTTACCAGTTAAACAGTTAGGCCCACAGTTCAATTGCAATTTTAATCCGGATTTGGGCAGAAACAGGAATTGCCACTCAAATCGGTATTATGAGGCTTGTCATATTTAATGCAGTATTACTGCACTAGACATTATCATGGTTGATTCCAGGGACATTTTCACCAGGTCAAACCTCGTAGAATGTGTCATCACAAAGTGGCCCAGAATTCAGGAATGGCATGTCAGTTGCAGAAACACTGATTTCCAATGTCACATCAATAGAAGATAATTTAGAATTCCAGACTTATTCTGCATCCCAGAATAAAGATACCCGTGGAATTAGTAGAATTACGATACCACTGGCATTAGTAAATTCAGATGCAAAATTACCTTAGTGGTATTTCTGCCAACCTTGTGATGGGGGTCTAATGAGTTAGGTGTGAATCTTGTGCGAATAGGGAGACAACTGACTAGTCTGACGAGAGTATAGATAAGGTTCTTCACTCCAAATAGACATGTTTAGTGTTGCCATGTCCTCCCCATTATCAAGTTTGATAATGCATTTTAATATATTGTAGTCTTACCAATAGACATTAAAACCAAACGGCTATTTCCATACCCTTCCTGTTATGCCTGTTTTTTTGCTTTCATTTTGTTTAATTTATTATTAGGAGTCCCAAAGTAAGAAACGTTGCACAATCTATTTTCTTAGTTAAGCTTTTACATTATGTTACATTAAATAGGAAAACCTTCTTTGAAGAAAGTCAATATGTAACTCTACTTCATAAACATTTTGTTTTTCATGGTTGGCTCGCATGGAGCTTTAGTTTGCATCAACTCCTACTGTCTAAACATCATATGTACTCTCTGCCATTTATACACCCAACACAGCATATGTAGGAGGTTATTGTAAGAATTGCCACGTGTTGTACACATCCTTGTATAACCCTTTGATAAACAAACAATTTTTTCTTAACAATCATCCCCAGTTGTCTACTATTGAGAAATTGGCAAGTCACATTATGTAGCTCCTTTTCTACAACTCTCATTTTTCTGAGTTGTGTTACCTTCTACAATAACAAGTGTTCCTCAAGTACCCTGCCCCTCAGTATCACTCACCGTTATGACTCATGTTAGCTTCTATTAATCCTTTCTTCACCTCAAACTGCACTTTAAACGCTTTCATCTTTGGACAGTATCCTCTGGGTCTGCACCGGCTCTCCCCTCACCTCAGCTGCAACCTCTCCTTGGGTATCTGTTCTCCTACTTAAGACCTCTTTTCTTCCTCTCCTGGCTCCTGCTACCTGGGGGGTAATCCAGAATCTTGGACGGGGAATCCAGCTTTGTGGTTTCTCCCCTTGCTCTCTAACGACCATCCAGACCAACGCCATTACAATGGGGACTCTTTCGTGTGTCACTACTTATTCATCTGATGGAGGCGTGAACAACTCTCTGACAACCCATAAGGTTATCTACATTTGGTGCCACTGCATTAATAACTGATGTTTCTTTTACGGTTACCAAACTTCTTCATATTGCAAATTCCATTCAGAATGAGAGAGGCACTGTGATGGCTACAGCTATTGCAGAATTATTCAGAAAGATGGTGTGCCAGGCAGCAGCAACATTTCACTGTTGTTTACCCTTGGTGATGAGCTGCTCCCCCAAGCTCTCCATTTTGGCCAGCGTTGACTGAGCTGTGGCCTTACCAGCTGCCTATCATAGAGACGGACGATTCTTGCAAGGCTGAAGTTTTGGACCTCGGAAATACCAGGACTTGAGTGGAGCTGGATGTGGCAGGCCTGTATCAGAGCTGGAGCAAAACCAGGATTGGAGCAGAGATTGAGTAAAATTAAGACTAAGGCAGACCTAGATTTTAGAGACCCGGAACAAAGTTGGACTAAGATCAGGACTGGTGCAGAGCTGAACTAACGCCAGGATTGGAGGTGAGCTGACTGGAACTGGCAAGCCTGGAACAAAGCCGGAGTAAGAGCAGGACTGGAGCAGAGCTAGAGCTAGCAGACCCGGAGTAGTGTGAGCTGGCATAACACCGCCATTGGAGAAGAGCTAAAGTAAGATCAGAAATGGGGCAGAATTGCAGTAAGACAAAGTCTGGAGTAGAGCTGGAGCTAGCAGGCATGGAGCATAGTTCAAACAAGACCAGGACTGGAGCAGAGCTGAAGCTGCTATGCCTCGCACAGAGCAGGAGTAAGCTGGAACTGAGTCAAAGACTCCAACAGGAGGAGAAAGCCAGAGAAGATGTGACATACTGGTACTCTCATCAGAGGTTCTTTATATATGGTTAGTACTGAAACCATATAATAGAAAAGGAGTTTAACAAGGAACATTCACTTGAATGGTGTTGAAGTTTGGTGGTCATCGTGGAATGGAGGCTGTGTTTACTGACCATCTTCAAATAGATACTCTCTAAAGGACAGTTGAAGTGGAACTTTCCATTTGCAGCCCCCCTTTTTGCTGGCCCAGAACCACAACAAGCCATGACATTGGACTATGTTGGTAATCTCATGTAAAAAAACATGACTCTGGTGTGTTCAATGTCCTCTTCCTCTAACGTTCTAAGAGTATTAATACTCTGTGGGATTCGGTAATTGTGTTCTGTCTGTGTTTTTAAAGTGTGAAGCTAAATGTCCCAGCCCAGTCACAGCGGCTACTGCACCAAAATGACAAGAAAGGACAATCTCAGATGTCAGCTATACATATAAAATGAATGATTCCTAATAAAGATTGAGACACCCTACATCATTTATATTACAAAAAACATGCTTGTCGTAGGGTTCAGTGATACAGTAAGAAAAGTAAATTAGTAAGTAAACCGGTGAAAACGTGAACTTTGCTTGGTTATTGCGGTGCAGACCAATTGGCTTTAAGTGAAAGGTGAAGCTTCAGGCTACCTGTCCTGGGTAGAGATGCTTCACACCTCCCCCTGCGGGAACTGTAGCACCTGGCGGTGAGCCTCAAAGGCTCAAGCCCTGGGTTACAGTGCCCCAGGGCACTCCAGCTAGTGGAGATGCCCGCACCCCAGACAAAGCCCCACTTTTGGCGGCAGGCCCGGCAGGAAAATTAGGGAAAACAGGGAGAAGTGACCACCCCAGCCAGGACCACCCATAAGGAGTCCAGAGCTGAGGTGATCCCCTCCCTGCAGAATCCTCCATCTTGGTTTGGAGGACAGGGACCAGTAGTGGTAGGAATGTGCCCCCCTCGCCAAAGGAGTGGGCACAAGGAGGGTGTAGCCACCCTCAGGGACAGTAGCCATTGGCTACTGCCCTCTGACCCCTAACACGCCCCCAAATCTAGGATTTAAGGGCCTCCCTGAACCCAGCTCACTAGAGTCCTGGCGACCTACAAAGAGAAGAAGGACTACTAAGCTGAAAACCCCAGCAGAGAAGAAGGAAGACGACAGCTGCTCTGGCCTCAGCCCTACCGACCTGCCTTCTGCTTCAAACAACCTGCAAGAAGAACAGCAACACATCCAGCGGGCCCAGCGATCTCTGACAACTCCAGAGGATTGCCCTTCACCCCAAAGGACCAAGAACTCCTGAGGACAGCGGCTCTGTCCAAAAGAAACTTTCAGCCAAGGACTCCCACCTAACTCGGGATGCAAGAGTCCTGACCCCTGTGCACCCGATGTCCACAGCCCGTGTCCAAGTGGTCCATCCAGCAGGAAAGGGTCCTCAGGTGATTGGGAGCAAGAGCCCACCCTGGGCTGACCCCTCCAAACCTCCACGACAACGCCTGCAGAGAGAATCCAGAGGACCCCCCTGACCACGAGCTCTGGACGCCTATATCTGACGCCTAAAGGACCCACTGCACCCGCAGTCCCCAGGCCTTAGAGAACCAGACCCCCGGTGCAGCATTGACCAGTGCTGTGCCCGAGACAACACACCGGACCTTGCCTGCAGCCTCTAATTGACCCCCCGGGGTCCCCTCATAGAGTTACATTGGAAACCCAATGCCCTGTTTGCACTCTGCACCCGGCCGCCCTAGTGCTGCTGAGGGTGTGTGTTCAGTGCCTACTTGGGGCCCCTCTAATCTTCTCTTGAACCCCCCTGGTCTGCCCTCCTAGTCACAGGTACTTACCTGCTGGCTGACCGGATTCTGAGTACCACCCCGTCTCCATAGGAGCCCACGTTAATTTGGTGTCTCTTTGACTTCTAACACCCGACCGGCCCCATGTTGCTGGCGGTGGGTGTTTGGGGTTAGCTTGAACCCCCAACGGCAGACTACCTAAAACCCGGAGATAAGAACTGTATGTCGAATACTTACCTGTAAAACTGTACAATCTTTTCTTCCCCAGAAACTGTTGAAAAGTGCAGTGTCCACTTTTAAAATAGCTTGTTGCCACTTTAAAGAAAACAGTATACATTGTTGATTCCATTCAAAGTCCTGATTATATCTGTGCAAAGTACCTTTCATTTTATGTACTTACCTTCAACTGAATCCAGTGGTTCTAGAGATAAATTACGAGAATATATTTTTCTATAGAAAAACCTTTTGGTCTGGACTTAAGTCCTTGAGTGTGAGTTTCTTCTATTGCTTGTGCGTGTACAACAAATGCTTAACAGTACCCTCTGATAAGCCTAACTGCTCGACCATACTACCACAAATAGAGCATTAGTATTATCTATGATTGGCTCTGTCAAGCCTCTGGGGAATCCCTGGACTCTGTGCACACTATATCTCACTTTGATATAGTAGATACAGAGCCAGCTTCATACAGCCAGCAAGTGGTTAAGCTGTTCAATGACGATAGAAATTAAACAGGATCACTTAGGGCAGATGCATCAAGGGAAAAACTGTGAAACAATAGCAGGAACATCTTTAAATGATAGTTAATTTAATTTGCTGAAAGTGGGCCATGGAAGATTTGGTCACATTGAGTGGTACTGTGGATCCTGCTCTAGGAGATGGTGCAGTGTGGGAGAAGGTGCAGGGGAATACCCAGACTGGGTTACCACTTTTAAGATTCTCTCAAATCAACCCAATTCTTCTCAAATACCCAGGACACCTGGCAAATCAGTGCCTACCCCTAAAAGACACCAACACTGATGCTTGCCATGGAGTGGTGCTAAGCTCACTTGATGCAGCTTGTTATAGAATCCTCAGAAGAAGCATAAAAGCGCAGTTAGGCTACAATAAAAATAAAGGAACCAAAAGCATGAGGCCATTGAAGCTAATATCACTCTTGCTGTGCGTCATTCAATCAATCAATCAATTAACAAATTTTATAAAGCTCCATAAACAAGAAGGGGAAACTATCTTGTACTGTAGCTGCAAGGAAACACTTTTTAAGAGTGGGCTACAAGAAAGTTAAAGTCTTAAAACTAATGTATTTTACAGATTTTCAAATAGTTATGAGCTGATCAGCAAGCCTTAGGATGTCGGATAGAAAGTTCCAGAAAGAGCAAGTGACAGTTGAAATGATCTGCCTTCTGCATTTTATTCAAATGTTGTTTGGTGGAAGGACCTTTTCTTTTGTGTCTGGTCTTGGAACTGCTTCGGCTGAAAAAGAACAAATAGTTGTATCATATTTTCAGGACTGTTACCAGAGACTGATTTATGAATGATTATGAGCCATTTAGTTTGAATCCTTGAGGTCAACGAAAACTGATAGTACTTCTGCGAAAACAAGAAGATGGGTGGAATACTTGAATGAATCTCAGGTATTGTTTAATTACTTGGGCCACATTCCGGGATTTCCCGCAGACAGCCTTCGTACTCGTTGCTAAAGCTTCTTCGTTGTAGTCTATATACCCAATTGTGGTTTGCATTCATGTTGTTGCTGGGACAGCTGCATCAGGTGCAGAGTGCCAAGCAATAAATGTCTCCGGAAAAGACTCCTCGTACAACAAACAATAGGGAAAATAAAAAATTACTTAAACCCAAAAAGGGAAAAGAAGATTAATTTAGGTTCTCTTCTACTAAGGACTCCCAAGTTGGACTTATTTCAATATCTTCCATGTATTTATACCTTATATTCCTTTCAACCAGCATCATCATGCTTTTGTGGTTGATAAAATAAGTGTAATTAAAAACTGCAATATGATGAGATCTGCATCTACTGGATATACAATCAGTAATGCAGCTCTAGCCCATTCAAATTTCTTTGTACCGGGGGATTCAATATTTGGGCAGAGGAACTACCACCATCTCCATCTTACAGAGAGTTGTGTAGCTCCTGAAATGCCTTGGGACTTCAACAGAGGGTACCTGGACCTACACAATCCAGGGGCCATACACTAGACCTTATATTTGCCACAGAAAGGTTGGTCTCCAGGCGGAATGTTATTCCTCTCTGCTGAACTGCTCATGCCTTGGTAAGGCTCTTTCTTCATGTCAGAACATTAAATCCCATTAGGAAAATTGAGTCCCCACTAACCAATAGCAGGCCTTGCCATAAATTGGGCAACTCCTTTCACAAAATCTATCCGACCTGACTACTCTTTTTGCCCAAGATAAATCTGCAGGTGAAAATTATACAGGGATGGAAACTAAAATCCACAAGCAAAATTCCCCTGCAAGCTAGAAGAAAGCATAATCGCCCATCTACCCCTGGTACAATCCTTCCTTAAAATAATTGAAATTACCCTGCAGCCAAGCTGAAAGAAAATGGAGGAAGTTTTGAAAGGATGAAGATAAAGCCCTGCTAAAATCCTTCTTACAGAAAAATAAGAAGGCTAATAATGCGGTTAAAGCAGATTTTTATGCGTCTGCTATATTTACCACCCCTAACAATACTAAAAAAGTATTTGAGATTATACGGGAACTATCCAACCCAGACTGTGTGGAAATGAACTTTGCTCCATTTCGAGAACTTTGCAATAACCTGCCAATATTCTTTGAAGATAAACTAAATCTTAGAGGAGTTCAAGATTCCGCTCCCCCTCCAGCACGCGCCAGGAACAACCTTCAATACAGATCTGAAGGATGCCCCCGTCTCGCATTCCCCTGGCAATCCGCCTGTTTCCAGTACCCTGCAGGTTCTTCCTGAATGTACAGTAGAGACATTTGAGGCCATCCTGAAAGACGGATTCCTCTCCCTGGCCAGCTCAATAATGCCAGGATCCCCTCTTGATCTGTTTCCTAATGCGGTCTGGAAAGACGATGATTCCTTTCCACTGCTTTGGCTGATATGTAACCAGTCGCTGGGCACTGGTATAGTTTCACCAGCATGAAAAAAAGCTATTGTTTCCCCCATTTAATAAAAACTTCATTAGATCCGGCCATTTCGAGCAACTACAGGCCAATATCCCTATTGCCCTTTCCGATTAAAATATTGGAAAGGCATATTAGTAAAATCTTATCGAACCACCTGGAGTATAACACCCTCCTCGATGAGGACCAAGTTGGCTTCCAGGCCAGGTCCCGGAACTGAATCAGCTCACCATGAGGCCATGGATGAGCTCTGTGTGTGGATCGATGGTGGCAGATCAGTTATTGTGATCTTATTAGATCTTTCTGCCACTTTTGGCATGGTAGACCACAATATTCTTGTAGAAGGACTCTCCACAGCAGGAATCAAGGGTGCTGCATTGAGCCGGCTACAGTCTTACTTGTCGGAACGCAGCCAAGCTGTTGCTCTCCCACCTTACCGGTCTCCCTACAGGGAGGAGAAGCAGGGGATCCCCCAGGGGTCTGCCTCATACGGGGCCCCTGTTGACACTCATTAAAACTCACAACAGTTTTGCAATTTTCAGAGCAAACTGCTTCATTAGAAAAAAAAGGGTATTCCAGACCGTTACGTCCTTGGACTCTAGACTACCTTGCCATGGCTTCTTTTAACTCAGCTAAAGGAGCATCTTGTGAGGTCAGGAACTGGCCCTGTATAATAAAGGCCATAGCGCTCTGAAACTGGAACTTGACAATAACACCTTACATAGGAGCATCCAAAGTCTGTGTTAAATAGTCACCATTTTCTCCCTTTTCTAACGCTCTTTTTAATATAATTTTTTTTTTCTATGCTAACTGACTTTGGCTTTTTATTTCTCGTTCTCTCCCTCTTCAAACAAGCACAGCTTCTGAGAGCGACATATTTTAATATCACATAATCTCCCACTGGCCCTATTGGCCACCTGACGGCATGATGGCTGCCTGCTGATGTTGGAGTAGGAGAGACAAACGGAGATATCTCCTCTCTGTGACATCTGTGAGGTGCCTGCTGTGTCGGTGAGCGGTGAGTCATTCAAGCACAGGGCCCCACCCCTCCAGCCCGTGCTCTTTACTCCGGGAGTGGCACTGCCAGGGCGCTCCCTATTCAAACTGGCAAATCAGAATGCAGGGCTTGTGAGCCGTTGGCTGTACATCGTGCAGCTCCTGGCCTCCTTCACGGCTGTGAAAGTAAGACTGTGGAGTTCATTCTCACGTACCCTAACAGTGAGACCGACAGCCGCGGCGTCAAACACGTCCAAGTGTAACAAAGGAAACTTGCCAGACTTTTGTCCATACCTCGAGACAGGAAACGTGGGTGTGTACTGTATATTTGTTGTATAGTTGTTGTAGCATGTCACTAGTACAATCCGTAAGGCTTTGACCTCTCGCAAACCTTCTGCCTCGTGCTACTCATACGTGTCATGAAGCCGAGGAGAATGCCCTTGTTCACACGTGTAAAACGTAGTGAAACCCATAAGGAAGGAAAGCAGCACGTGAGTCACGTATATGCTATCACTAACACACATTACCTTTTTAATTGAGTTTTTAAAGAGGAAGAGAAACAAATAAATTCATTATTTCAGCAAGTTTCGTTTTTCTAATGTTCCTCTTAATTTAAGAGGGGACAAGGTGAAGGGACAAATGCACTCTTTTTTCTCTCAGAGTTGCCTGAGAGAGTGAGAGCAGGACAGTGCCATATGTACAGTGAAATGTCACTGTTTCTCTCTAACCTATCACTGGTATACTTTATGACTTCCTAGCACCACGCACAAACCTTTGTCCCATAGTGCAAAGGTGTGTGAGTGAGTCTAGCATAGGGTGTGTAATGGAACGAAATACTTTCAATGCAATATACCATGCTTAGACTAACTTAAAAAATCGCTTCATGCTTTGTCTGCTGTATAACGCAGCACGCAAGTGAAGTTGGAAAATTTTGGAGAAATAGAAACTTTTCTTCTACTTTGCACTTGCCTCATGGAGGCGCCAATTTATGGCGCAAAGCACTGCCTGAAAATGTAAGCAGATAGGGGTTTGACTCTAAAACCATGGTTGGTTGCATGGAAATGAACATGTGCCACCGTGGGATGCCCCCTTGGCTCAAAGTAGCAAGAAATACCACTGGAAAATTACAAAATAAGATTTTTTTTAAGTTTGAGTTACTTTTTGTGCTACTTTTGGCCAAAATCATTGATAGATTTGACTCAAAATGTCTTGGACGGTAAAATCCCACACAGAATTGTGGCCTGAACAAGAAGATATCAAATATATCAAAACTACGTGCAGAACACCTGTCCACTTCTTCACAAGTGCATTCTTTCATTCATTCAGGCTCTCGCAACAGTAGGAAGAGGGTAGATACGCTTTGCTGTAACTCAAAAGCTTGATTTAGGAGTACCTTGCTATGAAGTCTCTATCTAAAGCAAATGCCTTAGGTCAGTGGTTCCCAACCTTTTGACTTCTGTGGACCCCCAATTCATCATTGCTGGAACCCGGGGACCCCCACTGAATCATTATTGGAATCCGGGGACCCCCCACTGAGTCATTACTGAAAGCTAGGTACCTAATCTGTCAATATTATTTAATTGTCTAAGCATTCGCGGACCCACTGAAGAGGCTTCGCGGACCCCCAGGGGTCCCCGGACCACAGGTTGGGAACCACTGCCTTAGGTCAGATGATTTCAGAACTTTGCATCATACAGCATAAAAATAAAAAGTACTGTCCTCAGTGCAGGCGTTAACTTTTGTCTTCACTTGGGACAGAGATGCATTGAAAGATGGATTCGCTTTCTGAAACTACCTATCCGTCTTTCAATGCCGTGGCCAGCCTTCTATAAAGGAAGGGGCAGGGTTTTCCTTG
Source organism: Pleurodeles waltl (assembly GCF_031143425.1). NCBI lineage: Eukaryota > Metazoa > Chordata > Amphibia > Caudata > Salamandridae > Pleurodeles > Pleurodeles waltl. The sequence goes on from NC_090439.1 coordinate 849,560,401, forward strand.
CAGGTATGTGCCTTGTGTAACTGCACCCATCAGTGTGTGGAAGCCTCTGGGCATTCCTGGAGTTCAGTGTCCGACCCAGAGTGTGGCCCACTTGCTACATTGTGCATAGTTGGTGACCCTTCATATAGCCTGTTTTTCCCTCTCCTCACTTCTTTAAGCCACAGGAGCTCAAGGGCAGCGACGATCCTTATTTTCATGGGACCAGATCCACATGCAATTTAAGAAACAGTATTACAGAATGGGTCACACAAGAGCCTACGTCCCCTTCTGTAATATGAAAATGACTTGGGGTGCAAAGATCGGCACAGACACCCATTGCGTCCTTAGGGCACTTGTGTAATAAGGCTTCAGATATTAATAATACCTTGGTTTTGTCTTTCCACTGACATTGGTCACATTCATGAATAATATCCTTCCTTGGTTTTGCCCTTTTCAACAGGGCACCTTAGTGTGCTCTAGCCACGAGCAGCAACAATTATCTTTCCAGTCCTATATTAAGGGTAGACTTGTAATTCATAGCTTTTTCCTGGGTGATGTGGTTATGGGTGGGGCTAGCTGTCTCTGTCTCTTAACCCACTTAGAGAACAATGGGAAGCACTGTATCCACCAGCAGGGTCTCACCTGTTGCCCTGCTTTGCAAAGAGGGCAGGCTAGGAAATGTTAGTACAGGAGCAGCACACGGACTAGTTCTGAGTCTGAATCATGGACCGCGGACCACCAAAACGTGCTCACATATTTGCCAGGAGTTACTTGCCCCTTGCAAATATGCAACTTTATTTTTTTTATTATGATCCTGGTTTAATTTGATGCCAGGCATCTGGAACTCGTGTGGCATTATGTGGGAGTCCGGTCCAGACCCCAAAGCGATATTTTGGAGTCCAAGCTTTATCACAGAATCAGGGTCCCTGTCACCTGAACCTTGCTGCACTGCTAGTGTAAAGCTTTGACTTAGTTTTAAAGTTGATGATGTCACTTTTCTCATTGCATGACTTTCCCTGTAAGCTCAAGAGTTTAAAATATGGCAGGAAAGTCTGTTTCAAAGTGCTGATGCATTCTTGTCAAACATGTCATTATTTATTGTATCACATTAGGGAAAACGATCTTCTATGACCAATTTTCAGAATCTTCTATTATCCCATCACATTTCTCAGGAAAGGTGGCATGGCTAGGTAAAAACAAGTATCCGAGAAAAGGTTCAGTTGGATGAAATGACCAGCAGGGCATTCTTCTTGAGGCGACAGAAGTAATACGGATCCCTCCACAGGACACAAGTCCTCAAATATGCGCAGTCTTTTCGGACGGCCCATTGTCAAAGCCAACGCGCAATAGTATTTTGGAAGCTTTTTTTACTTTTTCTCATACTACAAGATACTCTTACATCGTATTATTTATAAAAATCATAATATTTGTAAAAAAAAATAACATTTTCTGTCATAAAGGAGGGCTAAAGTCGGGGCTTGTGATACATGTGGATACAAGTGGAGAGTTTGGTAAAGGATTTCTTTAACCCATGATCTCAAGATTAATATCAATACACGAACAATTGTTGTATTGATAAACTATAATATACCATACATATGTGGTCTTATTCAACCTTTCTTAACTCCAAATCATTTTCATGACAATATACAATATACTTTCCTTCAAGCTCATTCTTCTGGAAATTGATGTTCTTCTATTCATTGGTTTGTAACACAATTTCTGGTACTACTATACTATATCGACCACACTATTGTTTATTTCACCTTCATTTAAAACCGTTGTGCTTGCAAAGAGGTTATTAACTCTTTTAAGTGACATTAAATGCTGTCTGTCCTGGCTCCCATATAAATGTGTCTGTAAATGTTGTCTAATCACAGTCTACTGATATTGTAATGATATTGTGCCTCATAAAGGTTCACAAAATAGTAAACATGCCGCTTCTTAGCAAATCCTCTTATGAAGGAAAATAAAAGACCCACAATAAAATGTGACAGAAGATTGAGACCTTCTGGTCCCTTCCCCTTTTGGGGAACCAACCAGTATCTGATGCTCTGAAAATATCTGCGAAAATCAAATATTACAAGTATCCAAATCAAATCTGTACAGCACCAGGCAATTTTTTTCAAACTATTACTACCTAAACACGTGCATAAAGACCCCTTTCTGAGGACAACACTATAAACACGTTGATTATAACTAAAATTGAAACAAATAATATTCTAGCCAATAAACAATAAATACTTGTAGGCTCCCACCATGTCTCCCCACAACTGAAGTGCTTTTCTCTCTTCTAAATAGGGACAGTGCTTGAATAACATCACCCTCACTGAAAGCCACCAAAGATTTTAGTGTTCAGGGTCGGGAGTTGGTAGCTTTGTGGTCATTGCATAGCTTCTCCAGAAGGAGTGGTGCTGTATGCTGACCTCCAATATTATTCTGTCTCTTTTCCCAATAAAACGCCTTATCTAATGTAGGCTAACCCTGTGCTTCTTCTGTCCCCTGAGAAGAACATTTTGAAGGTCTGACTGAAAACTCCATCCAAATCTTAGTCTTGAGCCTGGGAGATTGGACATGGGGCCACATGTACAAAGCTCTTTTGAGATCGTAAATGGGCTGATTCCTTATTTGAAGTGTAAGGCCCAGTCTGATTAGAATGGCAAGATAAAGCCTCTGCTCAAAACTAGAAACCAGGCACTTCTGACCTCCATGGCTAACAAGCTATCACCAGCCTGCCATTTCTAGGCAAAACCATGGAGAACTCTGTGTGTGCTCGAACATATATAGAATTTTTGTTTCAAACACCATGTCCTAGGAAGTTGTGACTCATGGTTCATGTACGATTGAGGCACTGAAAATGCTGCCCTACAGACCGAGATGATGCACTTTGTGTGTGTCTACACACTTTGCAGGCCAACCTTCTTGTTGCTGTAAATGCAAGTATGTGCACAAGTGGACAAGTGTGCAACTGATTAACGCTAGGCTCACAATTTGTATAGACAGACTCTGTGCCTGCCCCTACTCCTGCAACTTATAGAGTTTAGCAAGAACCTCTTCTTGGCCCAACACTCTTCATAACTAGATGGAGCTTCTGTGGGAATGCCTCGCAGACATAAGTGTACCTGTGAATCAAGACGCGGATGACACACTTTGCTATGTTGGAGTTAGTTCTGTAACTGATGTTACTAAACTAGCTGACACAGGAAAATCCAGAAATGGATGGTGAAACACCAACTTCTTATTGCCTCCAATAAAAGAGACTTGATTTACCCTACCTCCTCCCTCTTCTGCCTTTCTTTTTGAGAACTGCTCGCATCACGTGCTGTAATAGAAGTTTCCCCTACCACAATTGACAACATCAAATAACTCGTTTTTCTCGTAGATGATACACATCAACTGAATCATCACAAAATAACTTTGCTAAAGTGGCTCAGTATCAAGATTGCCTTTTGGGGAAAGTCTAAAACTTGACTCCCAAACCAGAATTCAAACTGGTTGTCCGAGCTTTAGACCCAATCCAGGCTTGACTGTGGCCACATTGTCCTGAAGGCTGTACCGAAAATCAGACTCATCCCTTTTAACTGTATGCTGCATGTACATCCTAACCTCTGTTTTAACATTAAGCCAGTCCTGACGTCTTTCCACTCCACAGGTCCTCCACGGAATCCGAATACCTGTTCCAAGCAGCTTACCTGATATCCAAAATCCTCTCACTTAAATACACAAGAACACAAGCTCTAGACTATCTCTGAGGACCAGAGATTGTCATGTCCCAGAATACTTTCTCCTCGCAACTCCAAGATCAAGCAAGAAATCCAATGTTTTTTCTGGCTCCACTTCAATGAATTGGAACTCCCTACCCCCGCTCAACATAGAGCCGATTCCTTGCTGCATTTTGAAACAATTGAAAGATGCTGGTCTCACAAGGCATACCTGGGAAGCATTATGATCCTCCAATATACATTTTACTCCATTGCTAAGCTTGCTTTTCCCTCTCAGGCAGTGAGGCATGATCAAATAAATTCGCTGCCCACCGTCTTGACGTGCCCCTCCCAGTGTGTCACCACAACAGAAGTGGCCATCGTTGGCCCTGACAATACTGTCATGTCTGTGCCCTGGGCACTTGTCACCCCAGCCTGAGGGCAGCTGTAATCTGTACTTACCTTTGCTTGTTTATCTTTTGATACAGCCTACTTCACTGTCTGCCTACCTCAGTGCCTAATTGTACCATTACCAGTGTATTCTATTTTACATCCTATTGCGTGTAGCCATACATAACTGTATGCCTGTCCCACGTGTACAGCCTGATGACACTGCTCTGCATCCTGGTGCATTCTCCAGAAGACATCAAATGAAAATGTTTTAAAAAAGCCACTGGTTTGCAGGATCCCAGTGAAAACAGTCTAAGCATACTGATAGCAGGCAAAAAGTGGGGGTAACCATGCCAAAAAGAGGGTACTTTCCTACAGTGCCAACATACTACATTTCATTCACTTTGGATTGACACACTAAAGTCTATTACAGTAGTTCTTAAATATTTGACTGCTGTGGACCCCTAATTAATCATTGCTGGAAGCCAGGGACCCCCTAAGTAATTTCAATGATAATGATGCTGCCAAAGATTTTTAGTTTCCAGTTTCAAATTTCTTCACATCTACAGAACGTTTTTAAAGTTTAAATTTTGATATCTTATGAATGTACAGGTTAATAATCTGATAATGTTATTTGATGTTATGAAGAGCGGCAGAACACCTGAATATGAGTTATGGACCCAAAAGGTCCACGAACCACAGGTTGAGATTACTAGTGTATTATATTGAGGAAGCATTAAATGGAGTAGACATTACTAACTGTGGTGGTTGGTGTTGTAAAGAAAGTTTGGCAAAAGTCATTCATTATTTAGAAGTGTGACGGCCATATGAGTCTGTGCCATGGAGTTTACACTATTAAGACTAACGGTCTGATTTAGATATTAGCGGTGGGTTACTCTGTCACAATGGTAACTGACATCCTGTCTGCCAAAATCTAAATCCCATAGGAAATGATGAGATTTGGATTTCCACGAATAGGATGTCTGTCACCACTGTGACAGAGTAACCTTTCAAGCAATTTCTAAAGCTGGCCCTAAGGGGGCGTGGCCAAGCCGCTGACTGAAATGGCCGCGCAGCTCTGAAGCTCCTGCAGAGGCTTCTTTACAACGATGGTAGAAGACACTCAGGACCCTGAGGAGGATGGATGGTGACTGCAGAGCGGTGAGGAGTGGCGGGCCGTGGCTGCAGGTTTGCAGGGCGTGGGCGTCCCCCAAGACTAGAGCAGCAATGGTGGAGAGGCTTGGACTCCCCTGGACCTCTGCTGTGAGGGTCGTTTTGGCAGTGCGGCCCGGTGTGGCACACACTACTACCCTGATGGAGCCTGTTGGGGCGGATGGTATGATGTTCTGCCACTGAGGGGTGCAGGCCTGGGTGCCTTAGCTGGGCGCCCCCCCATGACATTCTGCTTGATCTCCGAGGGGGTTGCGCTCCAATCTGCATCAGGGCCCGCATTCGATTTTGGTTGCTGGGCAGTGTGCCCATCAACGGGGGTCTCGCCTGAGATCTCACATGAATGGACAGTCCGTGCTGGGCGCTCCTACAGCGCTACACTGCTGAGCAGCCCTCATTTGCGTGGGTGATAAGAGTTGCTCGTCTGGTGGCCTGGTTGAGGCTTGCTGAACGCGAGGCTGCCTCCTAGATCGCCCTTCACTTTACCTGGCGATATTTGGTGCACTACTGGGCCGGCAAAGGCTGAGGCGTAGCCCCGAGTGGCCATGGGCCGAGGTGTCCCCAAACAACAGAAACTCCCTTTTGAGAAGAGACAGCAGGGGGACATGGCCGCTGCTCTGGTGAGGGACTCGGATGACGCCCGGAGTGGTCAGATGCGTTGCCAGATATTGGGATTTGTGGATATTTTGACAGAGCTGAGGGCCGGATTTCGCACCATTGATAGTAGATTTAACTCGCTGACCGCTAGGCTTGACAGCATGGGCAGTAGGCTTGATAAACAACAGTCGCATCTGGGGGGAGCAGAGGGTCGAATCTCTGCCACTGAGGATGATACAGCGATGCTACAAAAGGCCTTGAGAAGGATGAGGGGAGGTTAAAAACTGTGGCTATAAAGAACGAAGATTTGGAGGCCAGAGGGCACCATATCAACCTGCGCATAGCTGGAATTGTGGAATCGGCCAACACTGGCGGGCTTGACTTGTTTGTAGAGAATCTGCTGGTGGAACTACTGGGGTGCCAAGACTTCACATCAACCTTTGTGGTCGAAAGGGCACATCCCACCTTGGCCCTAGACTCCCCCTGGGGCACCTGCCCGCTAGATATTTGCTCACCTATTGAATTATAGAGATCGGGACACTGCCCTCCGACTTGCCAGAGAGAAGGGCCCCTTGTGGGATCAGGGAACTGTAGTGTCCCTCTACCCCGATTTCATGCCTGCGGTGCAGGAAGCCAGGCGGAAATTCTCTAAAGTCAAGGCCACACTCCATACTATTGGTGTTCATGATGGCATGATATATCCAGCCAGGTTGAGAGTAGAGGTGAACGGCAAACCGCAATACTTTCACAGTCCTAATGAAGCCATGATGTTCTGCAAGCAACATCCTTGGTTAGACGGATCGCCCTGCGGTTCCCCGCGAGGGCGTAACAATCTGGATGCTGGGCCCACGTCAAGCATGGAGCTGTTCCAGCCGGACTAGATGAGACTATCTGGGCTATGGCCTCCACCATGTCTGAATACACAATATATCTCCATCGATTGTATATGATTGTATATGATATTCGCTGCTTCGCCTGTCTATTGCCTATACCTCAAGTTTTTTCTAGTTGGGTTCTGGGAGGACTCCGTGGCTGCGTTATCATGCTCCCATAGTTAATACCAAGATATTTGTTCTTCTGTTATAATGTCCTTTGTATACGGTTTTGTGGGTTTCGCTTGGCATGTATAGGCTGGGTGTGGGAGGTGGGACGGCGGTTTCATGCATATGGGTTGCGCAATGTAATGTTGTTCTGTTATGCAATGCAGTTTGTTAACATACCTACCTCTTGTCCAGATGGCTACACATGACCTCCAGGTGGGGGCTAACGCCCCCACGACTAAAAAAGCTCTTACATTCCTATCCTGGAACATATGTGGCCTAAATAATTCCTGTTAAGGTAAAATGTAAAGGTAAAGATAAAATGGTGCTACAGTACCTCCGCAGACATGTGGTGCAGATTGCTTTCCTGCAAGAGATACACCTCTCATTTGCAGCCACGTGGGGCCCACACTGATACTTTGCAAGATACAGCACCTACTCCCAGGGGGCATGTCTTTTGATTCATAAATCCCTACCACTTAGGCCACTGTCGACCTGGGTGGATGGCGCTGGCAGATATGTGATGGTTGCGGGGCTTTTGAATAACCATAAGATCCTACTCGTAAATGTGTATGCACCCAATATTGACACTCCTGAATTTTCCCAAGACATCCAGTCAGACATTGATCACTCTGATATAGATCACATCCTTGTGGTGGAGACTTTAACTTGGCAGTAGATCAAGCATTGGATAGCACTTCTCATGTCCTATCGTCTAAGTCCCGCTCCCTTAGGGCGTTGAGAGATCTATGCAACACTTCCGCTGTTCATGACCCTTGGCAACTGTATGGCACTGGCACATCGGCCTACACTTTACGTTCTGCCCCCCATGGCACCTGGTCACAAAACGATTATTGACTTTCTACAGGCGCTTCCGGCCAATGGGTCATGGATGTCCATCATCTACCTCGGAGATTTTCTGATCACTCCCCGGTGCTACTTATACTTTCTATACCCGCGGGCGGTGGCGCCAGGAAATTTTGGAGGTTCCTGGACATGACGCTGTTTGACACTCCATTCTGTGCATCTTTGCGGGAAGCAGTGACTGGCTTTTTTCAATTAAATGAGGGCTCTGTGGGTACCTAGTCAGTGCTGTCAGATGCCTTCAAGACATACATCAGAGGCATTTGCATTTCCATACACTCTGGTGTCCTGCGTGATATACGTCATGGTCTTGCACAGGTTGAGGCACAGCGTGCTGACATTGACCGTGAACCGTGGTCACCAACGTCGCCCCCCAACTAGGTGATCGTAAGCTTCTGCTCGATGAATGGAATGCTTTGGCACAATGAGAAGTGCACTACATGGGCAAGTATACAAAGGCCTGCAGATATGGGGAGGGGGTCAGACCCGGGAGACTACTGGCCAGACTGATCCGGCCATCATGTCTGAGTCCCATATATTAGAAATTAAAAGGCCTGACAGCAGTATTGCCGTTGGCACCGCTGTGGTCCAAGTGGAGCTTCTCAAATATTATTCCAAGCTCTACACAGCAAAAGCGGGGCCGCCTGGTCCTGAATTACAAGACTATCTAGATGACATTGGTATGGTCTGGTTGACATCTGCCCAACAATAGTTCCTTAGCAAACTCTTGTCTGCTGAGGAGGTATCGCAAGCAATAGATTCACTGGATGCGTGTCCTGGGGCTCTATGTGTTTACCAGGGAGTTTTATGAGACATTTAGGGATATTCTTAGCCCACGCCTTATATCAGTGTATGCCGCGGCTCCAGAGGCTGGAACTCTCCCTGAATCAATGAGAGAGGCAGTTATTACCCTTTTGCCGAACCTGGTAAGGACCCTCTAGGTTGTGGATCTTATTGCCCCCTTTCCCTGATCAATTTCGACAATAAGATTCTGGGCAAAATGATTGCCACCCATCTCCCTGTTGTTAGATACGATTACCTCCCCCGCACATTCTGGCTTTGTTCCACACCGCTCTACCTCCATCAATCTTCATCAATCTTCACACTGCCTTTGCGGTGCTAAACAGAGTGTCCCCTGAAGTTCCAGCAGCTGCCTTGTTGAATGCTGAAAAGGCTTTTGATTCGCTTGTGTGGCCATTTTTACATGCTGTCCTTAGTAAGCTCGGGTTCTCCCAAGGCTACACCAAACTGATTTCTCTGTTGTATTTGCAGCCCACAGTAGCCATACAGCTTAATGGAGAGCTCTCCTCCTTCTTCCCCATAACACGTGGCACATGGCAGGGGTCCCCTTTGCTTTTCATTCTGGCAATGGATCCACTGGTCCACCACTTACGTGAAGGGCGTATCCACAGGGAAATACAATGGACCACTGGACCACTCCTGGTGTCGCTATACGAAGATTATATTTTGCTATTCGTTCATCATCCGGACATAACCTTGCACCAATATTGGAAGAAGTGACTCGCTTCGGTGAATTCTCTGGGCTGCATATAATTTGGAGTAAGTTGGAGCTTTTCCCACTGTCTGACGTTACCCGTCCACCTGAGACAGTGTATCCTTTGCGTTGGTGCTCGGACTCGGTGAAATACTTAGGTATTCATATACACAGAGACAAGGAGCAAGTGCTACAGCCCAATTATGGACTGGTGGTGAAGAGACTCACCGCCCAGGTGGACAGATGGGTAAAGCTGCCGATCTCTATGGCGGGCCGGATACCACTCCTTAAAATGGTGGTTCTCCCACAATATCTGTATCTATTTTTAAATATTCCAATCCAACTTACCAACTACTTTTTTGTGACACTTCGTATCTTGATTATTCAACTGGTATGGGTGGATAGACATCCGCGCAATCGATGGGACGTCCTAACTCTCCCGTATGAGTGGGGTGGATTTGGGGTCCCACACTTCCAGCGTTACTATCTGGTGGTGCAACGTCAATATACGTATCACTGGTATCATCCCAATGCCTGCCTTCCTTATTCCATTCCAGAGAGAGACCTGTCGGCCCCTGTCCTGCTGAACGCCCTCTTGCCCGAGGCTGTTCCACTACACTGCAGAGATATTCAAACTCTTACCACAACCAGCTGGGTATGGCATAAACTAGCTTGTATGCTTCACTGCAACACATTGTATTCCCCAGGTTTGACACTGCATAGTAATCTATTTATACCCATTACACAGGAGGCACTGGTTTAGCGTACATTGCGTACTTTTCAACTTAATACCTTTTGTGATGCTTTTCAGGACAACCACATATTTTCACGCACCACACATAATTGATTCACAGATGCCACATTATTGCAACACTTTTTACTATGTTGTCTACAATGCGCTATGCGTGCGTGCTATGCTACCCATCTATTGGCTCCTGCTGAGTTCACACCACTTACCCTGGTGGCTACGGCGCTTGGGGTGGCGCTTGTATCCCGACTCTAGCTTGTATGAAGGCTCTTCCGGTTCCGGATACTTGGCTCAGGGAATCCTGGGAGGGGTATCTAGGTCGCTCATTATCCCAGACCAGATTTGTCTCACCTAACCAGCGCCATAGCTAGTCCACTTCAGATTCCTTAGGGGGGCATATGTCACTCCCAGTGACACTGGCCGAATGGACTCAAGCCGCTCTTCCTCTTGCCCAAATGTTGTGCTCCGATTGCTAACTTTTCACACATGACTTGGACCTGCCCTAGCGTCAGCCACTTTTGGTGCGAGGTGTATAACGGACTGTCGGCCATTGTCTTGTTGGCCTGTGTGACCTGACCCACTTACAGCCCTTCCTGGCTTCACGGGTGACTTACCAAAGTCAATAAGACACCTCACTGCGATCTCGCTCCTGTTGGCTAAACGGGAGATAGCGCTGCAATGGGGCTTCAAATATGCGGCTAGCATACATTCTTGGTTGGCCAGCCTCATGTATTGCGACACCAAAAGTGAACTCTACACCACACTGCAGCCTGTGATGCCTAGGGATATTTGGCAGCCGCTGAGGGACTACTTGAATACACTTGCACTTCTCCAACGTCACAAACTTCTGCTGATGCAAGCTCAGGTTGATTCCACTCTGTCCATATTATTCTGTCTGTTTCAGTACCAATAGTCTTTTGCCTGTCACATAAGATTGCCCTCTGATTGCAAACGGCAATGTCATATATGATTTTTACTAACGTTCTTTCACTTTCATGTGATATAGTTTCCATGATTGAACTGCAGTGCTATGTGTTTGTTCTTTGGTAATTAAAAAAAAAAGATAAATAAAATAAAAAAATTAAAAAAATCAGGCCCTAAGTAATCATGTTGTAGCATCACATTGTTTCATTTATTTTATTTATTTGTCCTTTCGGTAGCTATTTCCTGTAGTACCTAGCTAGCTCCAAACTGCAGTGACGCACTTGACTTGGAGAAGGAGTGTCCCAAATCTAGGGAACTTCACACTGAACACTATTGTGCTCGTGCTCTGTATTAGAAATTGTGTCTCTAGTTGGCAGTGGTTTGCACCCTGTTCAAATAGCAACGCTCACTCTAGTCAGGGTAGGGGAGTCACACAGCTGAGATAACCCCTGCTCAACCCCTTGGTAGCTTGGCTCAAGCAGTTAGGTTTATCTAAGAGGCAATGTGCGAAGTATGTGTACACACACACACACACAGTAACACAGAGAAACCACCACAAAAGTACTCCACACCAGTTTAGAAAAATAGTCAATATTTATCTGAGTCACAACAACAAAAATCCAGCATATTCAAGTAAAGATATGTATTTTCAAAGATTGAGAGGCGTTTTCAAGAAAAGTGGTGCCACTTTTCTTGCGCCCCTTAGTGCCGCCCTAACCCCACCATGTGCGCGCTGTATTTAAAATCCATTGCACCATGGCGGTAGTTAGGGGACTAGCATCAGAATTTTTGATGCCATTCCGGAGATTTGCAGGATTAGTGTCAAAAATGTTGACGCTAATCCTGCAAAGCATCCAGAGGCCCATTGTAACCAATGGAAGCCTCCTTTTAACGCCTGCTCTGAGCAGGCGTTGAAAGTGCAAAAAAAAAAGAAGCAAAGAAATCTCTTAGATATCTTTGCTCCATTTTATTATCTCCCCTAACAGAGGAATGCCCCCTTTGCATACATTATGCCGGGCGCAGGCATAATGTAGCGCAAAGGGTTACAAAGTGGAGCAATGCATGCATTGCGCCACTTTGTAAATATGGTGTTGAGTTTTTGGTCTTCTAACGCCACATTAACGTAAAATAAATTACACTAATATGCATTAGAATGGCACTAGGGGCTCTTAAATATGCCCCTAAATGTAGTATGGCACTTGCAAACACAATAGCTCCAACTGGGGCTATCAAGATGGCATGATGGATTCACTTTCAACAGTCTGGCACCACCCACGAGGGAGCGTGGCCAGCCACAGAGTTGTATAGACCCTAGTTACAGTACCTTAGAAAACGATGAGGAAACAAAGACGTTGCACGGCGTTAGAGAGGTGAAGCGTCGCTGGAGCTGGTGCTGCGTTGGTTCCTTACTGCCACTGGGGAGGTGAGGCATTGGTTTCTTACTGCTAGGCAGGGGAGGTGAGGCTTCGGTTTCTAACGGTTGCAGAGGAGGTGATGCGGCGTTGGTGGTGAGGCTTCAGTTCCATAAGACAAGGTGGGGTCGATGAATCCAGCAGGTCAAGACATGAGGCCTCGACTTCGAGGTGTCACGATCACACCACAGGGCCACAGGTGCTGCGGTGGATCAGGTACCATGGACATCGGTGGCACAGCACTCTGGACTCACGCTGTGGCGGGACTTTGGAGGTGTTGCTTCGGCGTCCAGCCTGCGCTGTAGGTCACGGTTGTTGCACTCAGTGGGGAACATGGCTCTGGTACAGGCAGCGGCACAGGGTCAGAGAGTGGTGCTAGTTCCAAAGTCATTCTGGAAGTTGATGCACTGGTTTCTTCCTTGTTGAACCAGAACTCACTCTCAAGGGCCCAGAAACTGGATTTGGCATCACTTGGCAAGTCAGAACTCTCAGCAAGAGAGTTCTGTTGCTGGCAGATGAAGTCTTTGATGTCCCTGAGACTTCTTAACAGGAGGCAAGCTTAGTTCAAGATCTTGGAGAACCTTTGGAAGCAGGATGTAGAAAGCCAGCTCCAGTTATTTGACTCCCAGGACAGAAGGAGCAAGCCACAGGCCAGCACAACAAATCCACAAGCAGAGTGGCAGTCCGTCCTACAGCATCCAGCTCTTCTTCTACCCAGAATTTCCAGAAGGATTCTAACTATGTGGTGTCAGATGTCTACTACTTATACCCATTTCTGTCTTTGAAGTAGGCAAACTTCAAAGAGAAGTCTTTGTAGTGCACAAGTCCCTGCCATTCCATGCCCTCGCCCAGAGACACTCAAGGGGGTTGGGGACTCCTTTGCCCCTATTCAGGTGCAAGTATCAGCTCATCCCACTACTCTAGCTCAGGAAGACCCATAAGCCTGGTCATGGGCTAACAGGATCTGTAGGGCACCTTTCAGCTCCCTTTGTGTGGCTCTCTAGAGTGAATACACAACCAGCCCAGCTATCATCCTGACCAAGACGTGTATTCAACAGACATGCAGAGGCACAGAATGGTTAAACAAGAAAATACCCACTTTCTAAAAGAGGCATTTTCAAACTCACAGTTCAAAAAACAACTTCACCAAAAGATGTATTTTTAAATTGTGAGTTCAGAGACCCCAAACTCCACATTTCTATCTGTACCCAATGGGAAACTACACTTAAAAGATAGTGCAAGGTAATTCCCATGTTACCTTATGGGAGAGATAGTCCTTGTGATAGTGAAACAAATGTAGCAGTATTTCACTATCGAGACATGTAAAACATAGGACATGTAAAACACATCAGTACATGTCTTGCCTTTTAAATGCACTGCGCCCTCCCCAGGGGGCTGCTTTAGGCCTACTTTAGGGGTGACTTACAGGTAATAAAAGGGAAGGTTTGGGCCAGGCAAGTGGGGGCACTTGACAGGTCAACATGGCAGTTTACAACTGCACACACAGACACTGCAATGGCATGTCTGAGACATGTTTGCAGGGCTATTCATGTGGGTGGCACAATCAGTGCTGCAGGCCCACTAGTAGCATTTGATGTACAGGTGCTGGGCACACCAGGTGCACTATACCAAGGGCTTACTAGTAAATCAGATATGCCAATCATGGAGAAACCAATCACCAATACAATTGACACAGGGGGCATATGCAGTTTAGCACTGGTTAGCAGTGGTAAAGTGCCCAGAGTCCTAAAACCAGCAAAAATTAAATGCAGCACACAGTCAAAAGCAGGAGGTCAGAGGCAAAAGGTTTGGGGATAATTATGCCAAAAGGGCCATTTCCAACACTTCGGTTGAGATCGGATTACACATGCTATATTAGATTCAATGGAGTAGCTATCAGTAGACAAAGGAGAAATGGCAGCCCTAATCCTGCTGGACCTCTCAGTAGCATTTGACAAGGTATCCCATCCCCTCCTCATCTGTTGCCTGGACAAGACTGACATCTAAGGGCCCACTCACCACTGGTTCTGCTCCTTCTTCACAGACAAAACCCAAGCCGTCAGCCTGGCCCCTATGCCTTGGAAGCCCTCAAACTCATCTCTGGAGTGCCCCAAGGTTCACCCCTCAGTCCAACTCTATTAAACACCTACATGATCCTGCTGGCCATCGTAATCCGTGCACACAACATCAACATCCTCTCCTATGCCAAAAACAGGCAACTTATACTTTCTCTCTTCAAAATTATCCCCAACTCCAGAAACACTTTTATTAACTGCATGACTGAAGTTGCCCACAGGATGATGTCCAACTGTTTCAAACTCAACACTGACAAGACAGAAGTAGTGATCTTTGGCAAGGACACATCACCATGGGACTCCACCTAGTGGTTATGGCCGATCTTGCATACATACCCAACACCCACACCAGGAACCTCAGGATTATTCAGTGACAACAGACGGAACATGACTGCTCAAGTCTACACCCTCCCAGCATCCTGCCTCCACATCCTGAAAATCTTTAAATGGCTCACTAACGCCACCCAAAAAAAAGTCACATATAACTTTGTCACAAGGAAGCTGGACTACGGCAACACCTTTTATATCAAAATCAGCAAGTAACTCACCTGAAGACTTCATGCCATCCAGAGGGAAGCAGCCAGACTCACCCATAACCTCCCACACAAAACGCACATCACACCACACCTGAAAGAGCTCTACTGGCTCCCTGTACTCCAACAGACACAGTTCAAACTCCTCACTCGCACCCTCAAGACACCTCACAACATAGGCATTGCCTACCTGAACAATCTCATCTCCTTTTACCATCCCCCAAGATGAGTCTTCTCTACCAGGCTCCTAGTTGCTATTGGAACACACCTCACTCATACACAGAAATAGATTTCGGAGTTCGAGCCTTCTCCTACCATGCTCTCAAGCGTGGAATGACCTCCCACTTCACATCAGAGCCTCCTCCTCTCTTCTTCTAAGCAGCTTAACGCCTGGCGTTTTGAATGACCTCCCACCCTCCCTAGATGGGTTTAGGCACATAACAGCTGCTCAGCATCAGTATACCCCCTGGGGTGATAGTGTGCTCTATAAATAAGCATAACATAATTGGTACAGTGGCACTGGGAGCCTGGAGTTATAAGTTGCCCCTTTGCCCGTTAAACTGACGGTATGTTTTTACGAGGCCCTGCGTGCTCCTGGCTTGTGTTTGCTTTTCCCTCTACTGTGGTGGTCTGTATAGCACGGGTGTAGAAGAGAGTAGGAGAAGGAGACTGAAGACACACGAAAGACTAGCCTTTCAGGGAAATGGCAGACCTAGGGAGAGGCTGGACATCACATATTACAGTAGCATGTCTGGCCTGTAGGTAGAAGAGAGAGAAAAAGAGGACGACACAAAAGGAAGGGGCAGAAAGAGAAATATATAGAGAAAAGAAGATAGGCTATTGAGGTAAGAGAAAAGTCGAAGAACAAAGAAGGAAAAAAGAGAACACAAGAGGGAAGTAAAGAATAGAGATGAAAGGAAGTAAAACAAGGTTGCCAGGAGAGGGGAGAAGAAAAGTCAACAAGGATGAGAACGAGAAACAAGCATTGGCAAAGCCAATAAATTTCACCCATGATGTCTCTTTTAGCTTTGTCAATGTTTTTAAAGCCAGGTTGTACAGCTGCTGTGCAGAATGGCTGAAAGATAAAGGAAAAAAAAGCGCTATGGCATGGTAAACACTGGCTGTGTCATAGGTTTTTTCTAATTATTTTGAACCGCGCAAAACAATTGACAAAGCCAAGTAGTTCTATTATTTGGCCTTGACAATGTCTTTTAGGCTGTGTTGTACATCAGCATGGCTACTGTGCAGTGTGGCTGAAAGCACCAGTTACCTTACACAAGGTCACGTTCATTTTCGAGACACCGGGGTAATTTATTTGCCCAGAATCCCAGGATGCTGAGCCAATGCCAGGACTCGCAACTGGTTTCTCAGTTCCAAAGTCAGCAGCTCTGCTGTAATGCCTCATCCATCTCCCATAAACGAGGAAGATATAATGCTGATAAACAAATTATAGGACAAAGGCATGTAAGCTTCAGCAGTCCCTTTCAAAGGCACCAGAGGGAGGGCGGGTTGTTAAGTGTGAGCGGCCACTGAAGCAGTCTGTGTCGTCGGGAGGTGGGAAAGGAAGGCTTCAGTGAGCCTGGCTGATCAAAATACCTTATGAGAGTCTCCGCCCTGACAAGGCAGGCGAGTGGGGTACTGAATACTGAGCAGAGTCAGTGCATATTAGGCTAAAACAATTATATGAAGAGAGTCAAGAAGCTACAACACACACATTCCTCGGAATTATTTAACTTTTTGAGGCTAATGATAGAGCACAGTCAACACTAAACAAGCATTTGCAATGCAACGGGTCTCGCTTTTCTCCAAGTTAGAGCTATTAGCAGTTGTAAACTCCCAACTGGACTTTTCTTGCCTCATTAAATGGAAAAAAAAATGAAAGCAAGCAGATTTTAAAAGGCATGCCCACAAATCAATGAAAGACACTGACATGACATGGATGGGGCTTCGAGCCCCTTTCTAACTACTATAGCGTCTCGCAAGCGCATGCTACGCAGGCACGACCCGAAAAACTGACCATGTGTTTGTATTTTTTTCATGGAAGGAGCGTTTCTACTACAAAATGATATCAAGGTGGTAAACTAAACGTTCTCTTTGGGGGGGGGGCGGGATTTATGGGTTTGCCACATGTCTTAGTGAAGGAACCCCACAACAGAGTGAAACCACTGGCCATCATCCGTTCCACATGGCTGCGGATTGGTCGATCACTTTGTGCCACGAGGCAGGCAAATGCCTTGTCATTCGCTCCCAGCAGCCGTCACGTGCGATGCCCCTTTCTCCCTTCGCAGGGCCTGGCATTGCTGCACTGACAGCGCACAGAGTGCAGCTCATACTGCAAGCAATCTCCCAGAACACTACAGCAGCATCTGGGAAGGCGTCCTGCGAGCTGAGGGTGCACCCGCTTGAATTAGTAGCTTCACTCATGTCTGTGAGCTACTAGTTTCCTGTTTATTAAAATACATAGGGCCAGATTTACAAGCGCCTCCTTGCACCACTTTAGCGTCATTTTGTTTTACACCACTGTGACTCAAGAAGGCAATTTTTGATGCAACATATTTACAAAGTGGTGCAATGCAACCATTGAACCACTTTGCGACCCCTTGTGCCACATTATGCCTGCGCCAGGCATAATGTATGCAAGGGGGCATTCCGGCGTTAGGAGGCCTGCAAAAATGGTGCAGTGAAATCTACATGATTTCACTGCGCCATTTTGGCATCATTTTTAACGCCTGCTCAAAGCAGGCGTTAAAATTAAGCACCCATTGAAATCGATGGGCCTCCTTGCACTGTGCTACACTAGCATCAAAATTTTGACACTACTGTAGCAAAGCGCCACAATAACATAAAAAATCCTGCCGCTATTGTTCTAACGACCGCCATGGTGCACCATATTATAAATACAGCGTACACATCGTGTTGTTAGATGGGGCAAGGGTGACACAAGAAAAGTGGCGCATCAGTGCTGATGCACCACTTTCTTCTAAATCTGGCCCATAGTATATCGGCAACCCTCCCTGGCAAACTTTGGTAAATGACTGCTTGGCAAAAAATGAATGAAATAAGTCAGACAACACATGGTCCCCTTGGGTATTATAACAATAAAAAGTGGAGCAGTGCCACCCGGTGGATCAAATAACTTATAGCACCATAGATGGTGCTCAAACACAGGGGCTTTTTGCTAAACAATTATCTGCCACTGTAAACCCAATTCCGACCTTTCTTGTGCCGTGAAATGTAAAAATGACTAGCACATACTTTCTATTGATTAATTTTATAATAACTTTAGCGAGCGCACACCGCAAAAGGAGTTGCCCCTAAGAGCTTAGAAGAACAGGCACACTTACCCAGCTCAGGAGGAGCCTGTATCTCAACCCCGTAATAGTGAAATGAAGATGGGGGCAGCTTCTCACCCGTTGCATGAAAGCACTATGCCTCGCCGAACCAAAAATACGCCATTCAAGTGCCCTGCAGCACCCCTTTCAACCTCATAAGACCTCGCAAAAGATGTGGCTAGGATCACAGGCATGTTGATTTGACGCTGAGATTCAAACCCGGTTCCTCAGTTGCAGAGTCAGGAGCTCTGCCCATAAAACCAAGTTCTTCCCACTGTGCCAGACCGCCAATTGGGGTGTTGGAGTCCAGAATAACTTGAAGGAGAGGTCCTTGTACTCGGTTTTACTGGTGTACTAATGGGTGCACTATTTAGCACACTAAAATTCATCCAAGCATTTCAGTGAAGCAAATTATGTGCAAGAAAACCGGAACCATGCTGCTTACTTGTTCCCCCTTCCCCGCCTTGAACGATCGTGCCGCCCAGGTGCAGCCAACATTGCAGATTATTCCAATCCTCATAAAACAATTAATGTGGGAAGGAGTGGGCAAACAACACTGCAAACAGGAGGGAGACCGGGTGCCAGTAAGTCGCCGAACGGGCGGGAGGTGGGTGGGGCTAGAATGGGACAACCAACCAGAGGTGAGGGTGGTAGGCCGCCTGCAAGTGCGGGAGAAGAAAACAAGCATACAATGGGTCAAGCAGGCTCATGGGGAAAAGGGGGGCCTGTGGACAGCCATTGGAGGCCAGAGGGATCAAGCAGCTATGGGCAGGAGGTGCTGGGGAGGACTTGGGCAACAAATACCATGAAGACGGAACACATGCAGTTAAATAGAACCTGGGGCAGATTTTTTTTTTTTTTTTTTTTTTTTTTAAAGAAGTACCTCAGAAGCTCACAGCCAGTGTGGAAGGCCACTAATTGCCAGCCACTCTTCACCAACCAGAAAGAGAACTTCGTCCAGGCTCCAGAGAACAGCCAAAACTGAAGGAGAAGAGGGGAAGCGCAGCCTGATGACATGAGTATTCCTTCTGACCAATGAGAAGCAAGAAAAGGAGAGTGACCGGAGAAGCCTACCGATGGTAAGTAATGGGAAAGCTATGAGCGAGCTCTAAGCCTGTGAGCAGACTGTAAGCCCCTTTAAGATTTTTTTTTCAAATATAAAAGATTTCGCCACAGCGCAAGCATTGTGCAGGCGAAACCTAAAAAGGAAATAAGAAGCACTGGGCAGAGATCTTCAAAATGGGTGGCGGACCCCCCCCATGGGGGCCTCAAGTGATCTGAGGGAGGAGGCCAGACTACTCTTGGATGCTGGATACTGATAGTTAGATGCATTGAGAACATGAGATATTGAACATAAACTCCACCAAGGAATGTTATGGACAGAGGCAAACAAACAACCTTGCCCATAGAGAACCAATGGTTTGATTAAGCGGCGCATGCCCTTAGACCTTTGGGTACATTGTGGTGGGTAAGAGGAGAACATCATTGTCTTAGGGTACACTAGGTTGGGTTAAAAAAAAAAAATCATTGTCCTTAGAGTACCATTACTTTGGGATAGTGGAGAACACGCTAGTCTTTTGGGTACATTGGATTGGATAAGATAAGAACACCATCGTCAGAATTTTTACTCTGAGGTGCAAAAACACATCCAAGTGATTAAATTGAACAAGATGTTAATGTTTGACTTGAGTGTGGTAATCATTTAAGGAACCCTGGTCTTCATCTAGACAAGTATGGATTGGGAATGCACCCTAGACACTGTGGGCCTGATTCTAACTTTGGAGGACGGTGTTAAACCGTCCCAAAAGTGGTGGATATACCACCTACCGTATTACGAGTTCCATAGGATATAATGGACTCGTAATACGGTAGGTGGTATATCCGCCACTTTTGGGACGGTTTAACACCGTCCTCCAAAGTTAGAATCAGGCCCTGTGTGTCATGCAAATCACTGCGATAAATGATGTAGAAAAATCATCTACCAAACGTGGCCAAAATTTCACTGTGTATGATTCATTGTAATGGTTAAGTGTGGGCCGCAGTGTTGCTCAAGATAAATCTAGGAAGTAACGGGGCCACCAATCACCGACAGTACTCCTGCAAAGAACAATCAGAAATGAAGTGTGCTGAGCCCAGCAGTGAAACATTGACCAAAATGCTTGGATGTGAGTTACAATTTTTGGTTTAAAAAAAATCTGAATATTGAAGGATTTTTGCTGTAGATTTCTTTGCATATTGGATACACTATGAAGGACTGTTTCCATTTTCTCATACTTGCAATGCACACCGAGACCTGTCCTTTGAGTTGTGTGAATTAATATGTCCTTTCTGGGTCTAACCCTGCTATTGTCTTGCATCTACTTATTTTACAGTCTCCAGAAATAGGCAGGTTCCACAACTGAATGGTGGGAAAAAACCTCCAAGGTACACACCATTCCTGCCTTCATGGCACCAAGGAAGTTCAAAGAAGCTTTTGGTGCATCCACACTGAGGCTCTGCCTTCTCCCTCCAGTGGCCAGCTCCCGCCAGGCCACTAGCATGTTATTGATTCTTTGCTTATTATGCCATGGAATTAAGCTGTAGATGCTGGGGTTGCTTCTTCGCCTCCTGTCCCAGATCTTCTTTGGGAAGGCTTTTTCATGTAAAGAGGAATTTGTATGTGTTTAGAAATTGGGTTTCTGGTTGTCAGGGGTGCAGAATCCTAGTCAGGGTAAGTCAGATGCACATCACAAATTAACCTGGGCTCACTCTCTGGTAGCTTGGCACAGAGCAGGCAGGCTTATCCTAGGAGGCGATGTTTAAAGTATTTGTGCAACACTTCAAACAATAAAACAATGAAGAAACTACACCTGGTTAGAAAAGAAGAGTTTAATTTTATGAGTAAAACAAGATCAAAACGACAAACAATCCAATAAATAGAAGTTGAGATATGACTTTTTAAAGAATATCTTCAAATATAGTGCTTAGAAACATAAAGCACCAACCAGGGCTGTCTGGTCGCGCAAGACTGGGTCAAATCTGAAAAGTCAGGCTGACTGCAATGGAGCGTGGGTCGGATACAAGGCCCGGCCTTGGCCCACTGAAGTCAGTACCTTGATTTGAAATTACGTCAGCATTGAAGGAGGATGCAAGGAGCGATGTGAGGAGCAGCAAAGTCGATGCAGCTTTGTTGATCCTGACAATGTTTTGTTTCCAACTGAGCAATCAGGGATGTGTCGCTGGTGAACCACTTAGATGTAGATGATGCGCCATTGTTGAGCTGCCCAGCCGGTGATGCAATGTCTTCTGAAGCGCTGATGTGTCGGAGTCAAAGACGATGCGTTGGTGCAGACCAGCGCAATGACTGCAATGCATGGATTTTACAGCTGCAGCACTTTATACCTAGTTCCGAGGGTTCAGAACTGTACTGGCACCATTTGGCAGGGCAAGACTTGCAGCAAGCAAAATCCAGATGTTGTCGCAGGATGAAGTGAAGTCTTTTATGTCCCTGAGACTTCAGAACAGGAGGCAAGCCAGCAAGCCCTTGGAGTCACTTTGGTTCTGGGGAGGTCAGAAGTCAACAGGGCAGGCACAGCAGAGCAGGAGTCCAGCAGAGTGGCAGTCCTTTCATCAGCACAGCAGTCCTTCTTCCTGGCAGAATGTCCTCAGGTCCAGAAGTGTACTCATTTGGTAAGGTCAGACATCCAATTCTTATAACCAGCGCTGAATTTGAAGGGGGGAGACTTCAAAGAAAGGCTTTTGAAGCGCACCGGGTCCATGCCCTTGCTGCCCTGGCTCCAGACACACTTCAGGAGGTTATGCAGCCCTTTGTATCAGTTCAGGGCACAGTCCATTCAAGTGTGTCAGCTCCTTCCTCCCATCCTGCCCAAGGTCGCCCATCAGCATGCAGATGGCCATTCAGTCACACCTAAGCTTCCTTTGTGTGTGGCTGTCCAGAGGGAATGCACAAGATCCCAGCTGTCACCCACCCAGAGGTGCATTCAGAGACAGGCAGAAGGCACTAGGGGCCATATGTACGAACAGATTTTCCCATTGACACAGAATGGGAAAAACCCTTTGCTACATCTGGCCCTAGATGAATTAAACTGAGAAAATGCCAACTTTCTAAAAGTGGCATTTTCAGAATTACAATTTAAAAATCAGACTTAACCACAACTTGATTTTAAATTGTGATTGCAGAAACACCGAACTTGGGGGTCCCATCTCTTCCCAAATGGAAATTACACTTATTAAATATAATAAGGCAATCCCAATGTTAACCTATGGGGGAGGTAGGCCTTGCAGTAGCGAAAAATGATTTTAAAAGTTTTTCACTTTCTGGAATATAAGACTTAAAAGTACATGTCCATCTTTTTTTAATATGCTGCACTCTGCCTTTGGTGCTGTCCGGGGCCTACCTTAGGGTTGACCTATATGTATTAAAAAGAAATGTTTGGGCCTGGCAAGAGGGTTCACTTGCCAGGTTCACTTGGCAGTTAAAAACTGCACACACAGGCTCTGCCTGAGCCATGTTGGAAGGGATACTGCAGTGGGTGGCCCAATCAGTGCTGCAAGCCCACTAGTACCATTTATTTTACAGACCCTGGGCACAGGTAGCATACTTTACTAGGGACTCATAAGTAAATTAAATATGCCAATTGTGGATAAGCCAATTTTACCATGTTTTAGGGAAAGAGCACATGCACTTAAGCACTGGTCAGCAGTGGTAACGTACCCAAAGTCCTAAAGCCAGCAAAACCTGGTCAGAAAAAGAGACGGAGGTTAAAGGCAACATGTTTGGGGATGACCCTGAAAAGCTGCCCAAAACTTGCAGAAGCGATGTCAAAACACAAGTTCAAATTGTAATACAGCAAGTTAAATACTGAGCTCTATCATAGAATAATTGCCTGGAATGGAGTTTCATTCAGGGGGTTTCAATTATTCTGTGGGCGAGTCCAAGAACATAGGATCTATTTAACAGATGTAGGACAGGTTGAAAAATTAGTTATCAAAGAGTTTATTGTGCTTTAAACAAAGCAAATGTTGTATTCATAGTTTTTTACAAGATAATAAAGTACAAACCTGCGTATTCTGAAATAGATGTGAATTCAAAATTTGCATCTCAATTTTTAACATGTTTTCAACGTTGAAACTTTCTCAGCTTGAGACTTTTTCATATTCTCACATTGTAGCCTAAACAATGGGTTCCCAAACATATAAAATACATTTTCAAATTGGTTGGATTGTTTCCCCACTTAAAGTTTTAGTCTACTTGGCGGGTATTGGTTGATTAACAGACAGATTCACAGCTTTACAATAAACTAAAAACTTAAAGAGCAAAGATAGAGAAAAAACAACAAAGTGACCAAATGAAAAAAAACAATGGCTTAGAAAAAACAGTATGCATGATTTATATGTTCTTAAAAACTGTTAACCAAACAGCTATTGCAAGTCGGTATTCTACCAAGAGATGCAATAATCACTTCAAAGAGGAGAGTCTGCATACAGTGAATATGATGTTCCTCCAGGGATAGATAAAACGAAAATAGTTGAGAAAATTATTTGTCCTAAAAGGACTGAACATTCTGAGCTTGGATCTGCTGGTGGCTTACAATCATCAACAAGAAGTTGTTCCACGCTTGCCTCACTTTTCCCAATTTTGCCTTCAATGTTTAGAAGATGTTTAGGAGATACAGTTCATCCGATTCAAGTGGTAATGTTCTAAGAAATTGAGGAAATAAACAATAGGTCCTTGAACTTCACTAAAAAGTATGCTTTAGGCATCCTGGTGTGGAAATTACACAGTTTGGCCCTCAACAAATAAATATTTACATTTAACAGATTGTCTCTGTCCGAACATAAAAAGTATACTTCTGGTCCTCTCTAATCACGACCATAAATGTAAAAAATGTAGACACTGTTGATAATCCAATCTAATATAGATTGATGTTTAGTCATGTATCAGTCTCAAATGCCCAAATTGAGAATATCTCTTGGGAGTTTTGCGATAGCCGATGCATCTACAGAACGGAGAGGTCATGACAAGACTTGGATTTGAGCTTGAAAGCCATATTTTTGTTGTTTTTGGCAGCTATCTTGCCCCAGAACCTCCTTGCTTTCTTCGGAATGCTTTCTCTCCTTTTCTGGTGAGCCATCCTCTCCTCGTTCTTTTCTTTGCTATCCCTCCTTAAACGGACTTGTCGAACGATCCCTTCGAACAGTTCTTTCACATTGTGCTGGACCGCAGCAGATGTCTCAATGAACTTACAGTCAAACACAACTGCGCATGCTCTCCCTTCTACAAAATAAACAATAACAACCATGGGTCAGTCAAGGCTATTTTAAAAAAAATACTGCTAGATAAATTACAAAGTAACTTTGGAATTATACAAAAATGTCAAAGCTCTGATTACATAAAAGCCAACTGGTACAAACAATCATTAGACATTCATGGATAGAAAAGCACTTCCTGGCATTTGTAAGGAATCGTTGCAGATATTTTATCACTTTGGAGGCCAGAATACAGGAAAGAAGGCTCAGTGAGTTAAGTGTTTGTCACTGACATCCGATGTGCTCTGCACATTTTGACAGGGCCAACCAGGTTTTCCATCCCAGCAAGGTTGGGAAAGTAATTACAATGAAATTAGAAAATAGAGGACTCTGTGTTTGGCAGCACATACAAACAGCAGAGGTGTGATATGAATAAATAGGTACACAAATTAAATATCCATTACTGTTATTATTAGTAGTAATAATACCAAATAGAGTAGCAGTAGTGTTATTATTAATATGCCATTAACAGGGATGTGGAATTCCTACAGCTGATGCCCAGGACATGTTGTTTGAGGACATGGACAACAAGATCTCATGTTTACTTTGTCCTTGGGGCAAGTAGACCCAACCCCCTGCAGCACAAACCCTTAGGCTGCCAGTTTACAGTACCACATTATAGAGCACCAAAACAAATTGTTTGCAATTGAGATAATATTTGTGACCATATGTTTAAGCTGTTCAAACTTGTATTTATGGCTCATTAATGGAAAGCCTTTTTTATTAGGATCCGTGCTGTAAATAAATATTCTAAGGTCAGACTGCACTATTGACGGTAGGTCCAGTAAAAAAAAGTGTATACACGTTTGCACAGTGTAACAATAAGAGGCTATGTATACAACCCCCAAAATGTTCTTTGATTAAATGTGAATATTTGCAAAGCTTGAAAGCAAGATTGATGATCCTTTGCTTTCAAAATAAAATGTTCACAGAAAAATGCAACCAGGAACAAAATGTTTTGCTGAACTACTGTGAAATAGTAGGTACCATTTCTTTGAAGCATCATTTAATAAAAATGTATTGATGCATGCTAGTATTTCCCAAAACATATTCATAATGGAAAATCAGTGTACCCAGTTTCGACAAGATTATGGGAAACTTGAAAATAAAGGAGCGTTGGCAAAGTCAATAGGACCGACTGTGGTGGTCAGTTTTTTGGATTTGTCAATGTGTGTCTTGTTTTTTATACATGACTTTTGTAAAACTTTATATTGTTGTGGGAGCTGCCGAGCCCTCACCACTGTAACAAACACTGGCAAAAAGCAAAAATACTTTTGGTATCAAAAGCACACATTAACACAGTAGTTCTTGGCACTGAACAAAATTATTTTGTGTGCAGATGTGCTCCTTGTGAATGAGCAGATTGCTACCACTCACAGTGAAACCAGCCGATAGATGGATAGAGAGAGACAGAATTTTAATAAAAACAAAAGGTCTTGTTTAATGCCAGACCTAATTAGGGGCCCGGTTCTTAAAGAGTGATAAAAGTATACCCTTTGTATATGTCTTTGAATTAGTGCAGATTAACATATTTCATGAAGTAGCAGGTATTTACAGACTTAGACAGAAAATCATACTACCAGAAAATATTTGTGGGCTGTATTTTAGCACAAGCAAATATGCATGTGTAGATTTACTCATGTGAAAATCTATTGAGCGTGTACAAGTTCACTTTCCTTCCAAATACTTTTTTCTCCACTATGGAAGAAGCTTGACTTCTGCCCTTGTCAAGAGTAAATTTCCAAACATGCAAGTTAGTAGGTATGCACAGACTCAAAAGGGCATGCCAAACTTTGAACTTCTTTGCTTACCACTACCTTCAGCCCCAGAATGTAGGTGGCAAAGGTGGCAAAATAAGAAAACTGCTATTATTGAAGCCTTACTATAGTATTAGCCCTGGCATAATCTGAGATGTTATCGTTAATGAGATTGCTGCCTTAAATTGTCACTGTGCTACAGGACACCAAAAGGACAAGTAGATTATTTTACAGGAGAAGAAGATTTATGAAGCAACCTGTCCCATGAATAAGTAGATATTTTATTCAATTCCACACCTCTGTACTACATTTACATTATTTGGTTATTAAACATAATCAAAGTCCCAGTAATTGTAATTCACTGTTATCTCCACAATAAGTATCAACATCCCGCTAAAGGGCCATTATGGCCTGCTAAGTACCATAATGTGTTCAAAGATTCTTCTTTCAGGCATAAGGAATGTGTTTTCATTCAATCACAGGGCACAAATTTCACAGAGCCAGAGTGTTTCTGTGCATGTCTCCCATAGCTTTTGCCCACCTGTTACTGTTGTGTATTTTAACATTAGGTTATTTTCTAATAAATGCAATTATGTGTGTGTGTGTGTGTGTGTGTGTGTGTGTGTGTGTATGAATATTCAAAATACAAAACACATGAACGTGTTCAAATGCATGCATGCACACACTGACATATATACCTCCAACAAATACCCTGACACACGTACACTCACTCGCCAATTGAGGGAGCATATATTAGAGTAAATGTTCATCCATACTCTCTCACATGAACACTCATCTGATGAGGTAGCATAAACGCCTGAAAATAAGCACGGATGAGTGCATGTGTGAGCATGTGTCTCACTGTGGGAGTATTATCAGGGGACTGTGAGAGAATTATATCAGGGATCTAGGACAGCAGTGTTGGTCTGCCTCCGCTCAGTATCTGGCACAGTTGAAAGAGGGCCGGGTCTCCAGTTGTCAACGGACAGCCTGCATGGTCAAACAATGGTTGTTCATGCAAGCCATTTTGCGTTGACCCCAAATAAATACAAAAGAAATGAGGTATTAGCCCTCTGCATTTGTTCTGAGGCTTTTGAGCCAATCGATTTCCTCTCATAACAAATAGCAGGACTTTAATCAATTGAAAAGTTTTTTCTTGTACAAATTCAATGGGCATCTACATTTTGGTGTTCTAAAACATAGGTGGATGAAAATTCACCTAACTTTTAAAAAGCACCCAAAGAAGCTAAGCACTACGTGATAAGTTAGAGAACATTCTTATCAGTCATTTTTAAGTCTAAAAGATTGTGAAGGTCACAACAAATTGTCATGTCCCCTGATAAATCTGCATGAAATTCATCAAAATCATTTCTAGAATAATTAACACTTCCTTTGGGGCTGAATAGGATTTTGGCAATAAAAAAAAAAGGAAATCATTGAACTCATGCCTTATCCTTAACTAAAGAGGTATAAACCCTACCCTTTGCACACACAAATGTACACATACAAACACTTACACAGTGCAAACGAGTGCCTTCATGACAGACAGGAGATGTGCGGCAGAGAACACTCATGAGGTAAACGGATTACTCTGTTGATCAGATATACTCCACACTCTGCTAAATGATCTCCTCCCTGTTCTGGTGGGGTCAGTCCTCATGTTAAAAAAGATGATCTTGCTTTTCAATTGGTCCATGGCAGCTACCCATATTTCAGGCGCATTACCCATATGTTACCCATCTGTTCCTCTGTCATGGTTAGAGCAATTTCAGGATAAGACTGTGTTGTAAAAAGCAGGTATTTTAATCTTAATTATTTACAAATTACAAAAACAAATGTTATTAAAAGATTATAGCTGAAACAGTGTTATATTAGGACTTTGCAATTTAAACAAATACAGTTGTACTCACCTGACACTGATACTTCTCGGCATCGAACTAGGTCGCTTTTGTTGCCCACCAGTATGATGGGGATGTCTTCTGTCTGCCGGGCTCGGCGCAGCTGTATTCTGAGTTCAGAGGCTTTCTCAAAGCTTGCCTTATCAGTGATGGAATACACGATCAAATATGCATCTCCGACTTGCATGCAGTGATCCTGGATCCACTGGTCATCGCCCTGATGAAAAAGGTGCAGAAGATATTACCAGAGAAGAGTTACTATTTTATCAGATTAAGGAGTAAAATCACTGTTTCGAAGTATAACTGTTACAACAAGTGTGCCTAGTGGGATCAACGATTCTCTTGACAATACGGGAACGCTGGCTTTCGGAAAGACGATCTTTAAGTGACCACATGAAAGGTACCTGACCTCGTTTATGTAGACTAACACGATTTAACTGCAAGCATGAGGAGCCTGTCCACGAATCAGTGGAAGCTATAAGAAGAACCTACATGGGCAGAAAAGGCTCAAAAAGGACAGACACCAGTAACTCATGATAAAGATTGGCATGAACGAGACAGCTCAGACCAACCTGTGAGTTCAAGCTTGAGTGTGTACTGCAACAAGCCACATGTATACTCAGTGGCAGTAACTCCTGCAGAGTTTAATCTGTCTTTGGTCTTAATTAATTAGGACTCATATGGTGTCTGGGGTATTTGAACCAATCCGGTGTTGCCTTCTTACATCAACAATCAACTGTTTTGATGAAACTCGAGGAAAGAACTATTATATAGTTTGATACATTGTATCATTCAATAAACGTAAGACATGCAGTTTTATTTTGACAACAGAGGATCAGTAAGGAAACTGACATACATCACCTCAAGTAAAACAATGAGAAACGTTTTATAAAAAAAGAGACAGCCAGCTTAGCGGGCAGATGTAATAAAATATTATTCACTGTTAGTGTGATTAAAAAAATGTAGTACTGTTAGCTGGCATATGACCCTCCTCGGTGGTTGAGGTAAGTAAAAAGACATTTAAATGTGTGTTGCGTGCGTGCTTGCGGGTGAGAGTGTGCTCATGTAAAAGAGAGTGTGTGTACGAGTGAATGTGTGAGTAAAAGTAAAGATGAAATGGCGTGTGATGTCGCTTCCACTACCCCTGGCATTTTGGTGACTTGACGCCCCTGAGCACCATCAGGACAGAGCATAAATATTACAGTGTCCTCTACTAGTTTCCCTATCAGATGGAAATGATTATGAACAGGATACATTGCAGCCCACACAGCTTGGCCGGAGACGCTTTCGGATTCAGCCCGGAAGTGGATTTCTGGAGCAGGTAAAAAGCGGAGTATTAGCCGTGTGATTGTGTATGGAGACGGGGCCTGCAGCAGCAACTCTGTCCGCGTTTTGAAGCAGGTTCCAATAACTGGCCTTCGATTAATGGAAGAGGCAACACCAGAAAGGAGTCTCAGCTGCCAGTCCGTGGAGTGAACGTGGTGCCAAGTCACTCCTGGAAGATGGAGCATGAGTGCACCCCGCATCTGCAGTAAGGGGCGCACATGGCAGCTGTGCCCCAGGTCACTTTCTTTAATATGGCCCCTGGTTTCGGAGTTACACTGCTAGCGAAATGCACAGGTACCACCAATCAATTTTCACTTGCTTACAATCTAGGTTTCAATATTTATTGCCCTGTTTATTTTCAAACACGCAATACTTCACTCTGCAATTACCAATAAAAGAATCAAACTAACAAACAAATGGTTTCGGGGTGTTTATATGGATTTCGGTTTCCTCTAAATAAATTCTGCATGATGTTTATCTCCTATTCCGAAACACTGTTCGGCCAGGGACAACACAATGGGGCTGACTCAATTTTAACCGCTTTTAGAAGGTTATTTTCATAAGCGGAATCCTTTATATGATAGCAACATTGAAATTGAATTGATTCCTAATTGTCACATTCCTAATTTCGAATAATTCAGAGCCCTGTGCAATCCCCTGTTACTACGTGGTTTGGAATTATGAGTATGGGACACCTCCGAAAAGTATCCCAGGTACAAACTGGCATGTAAAACATGCCGATATATATCTGGAGAAAATACCTGACAAATACCAAGACATGCTGAATTTAGTGCAATGAATTCATATTCCACGGGAATCAGATTTTATGAATTATGAAAATGATCCCCAAAAATACGCTCCCTTCTCGTATGTACATAAAATTAGATGAAATTTAGTGCCTGACCACGAAAAGACCAGTATCACACTACATGGGTAGTAGGCGCAATATATATTGTCACGATGATGATGAAAATGTTTGATAACAGTGAAGAAAAAAGAAGGCTGAGGAGAAACACAGTTTTTCTTTGATCCGTTTCAATTTGTACATCAATGATGCTAATATATATATTATGGTCTCCAGGCAATGGCCAATCAAAAGGACAGCGTTCAATCTTCCTGTTGTGCAAATTGTGCCTGTGACAGGGCGCGTCTCAGCTTCAGGCTATTATACTCCATGGTCGATACTGACAAACGAGGCTCCCGTGCAGAGCGGTATGATGGTTCTGCAACACCACCTTTGCTAGAAAGCAGTAATATAATGTCAGGAGAAAGAAACTCATGAGTGGTTTGTGACTGGAAGAAGGAGTCAGTGGGCCCCAGGCAAAACCGAGGGCCCTTGTCCGCCTGTGGTTAACAGATAACGGGAGGTAGCCCCCGCCCCCCTCTTGTAAACAGACTTGCTTCAGTTTTGGCGAGTATAACATATTTTTATGAATGAGTGTATTTTCCCAGTGTTGTTTTAGGTAGAAGGTTACATGTAAAATAACTGTGTTCTGTGATTCGTTCTTGGTGTTTTGGAAGCAACATTTTTTTGCTCCTCATTTCAGCGTTTACAGTGACAATGACGTGTGAGTGGGTGAATCATCCAATCAGTCAGTCACTAAGTCAGTGTGCTTGTTAGTCAGTCAGTGAGCCAATCAGTTTCCCTGAGATCATACCTATCTTACACACTGCTGAGAGACTCGCTTGTTGGTATTGGTAAACGCTGCACAGAGCAAAAGTGACTGCTATTTATCGAACGGATAGGCTTAAAGTCGGGTTTAAAGTGTGGATTGTAGTTTAAGATTGCAGATTTCTAAAGAAAATTATAAAAGCTTCAGTAGGAATCGTGAAAAAAGAATGCGGCTGGCAGCCCAGAAGAGGCACGTGAATGGGCTGCCCTTATGAGGAAGGTCTAATTGGTCCATAATGGAGATTTCGATTTCCATGTGGTAGACAGGCATTGCAGCAGGCTGTATTGTTGCAGACACTGGACACCAGTGCAGAAAGGAGCTTGAATCAGAGATCTGCGCCCTTCTTGTAAGTCTAAAGGTCATTGAAAGATTCAGGATACTAGAAACTCCAGGAATAAGGAGTTATGGTAAGTAATTGATGAGAACGCCAAAATAGGGTTGTATTTCCTCAATAGGGGTAAAAAGTCTGACACCTTCATGAACCTACATGTTAGAGACGTATGGTGGCCCCTAAGAAAACCTAGATGACGGAGCAGTTTATCAGCAGCCGGCAGGATAGCCAAGAATGGGGGCGGTGGTGAAAAGCTGAACAGATGTCTGGATGAGGGTGCAGGGGGGTAATGGGGCTGTATTTCCCCGATTAGCCTCAGGGGGAACAAGATCTACCCAGTGTCCTAGTGGTGGTAGCTGGGTGATGGAACACCAGTTCCACACCAGCTGACAATCTTGTTTGTTTATTGGTGTCTTGAACATGGCCACCCAACGACCTGTGGTCAGTGTAGAACAAAATAACAAGACTAACTCAATCGGTTGCCATTGCTCGATAGTTGCGAGTCAGAGTATAGCACAAGAAATACGGACCTGCCAAGACATTTTAGCCTAAATATCGTGGACCAAAATATTGAAAACGTAAAACTATATGCATAAGTATGGATTTACTATTCTTAATTCCACATCTACATACCCTAAAGCTATACATGTAGTCAACGTACATATAAGTGGACCTGAGTATTATAAAACGTACACACCGTGTCAATATTTTGGTCTTCTATATTTAGGCTACGATATTTTTGTACACTGGTGTTTCGCACATGATATTCAGGTAGTGTACCTTGCTCGAGCAATATCGCTTGCAACACACACGTATACACTACACAAAATGCAAAGGGATACCTTATTTTCCCACATGTCGATCAGAATAATGGTGGCACTTTCTCCGTCTACTGTCAAGGTTCTTTCATAGGTGTTCTCTGGGAAGGAAATAGAGTTAAATAAATACTATGGTAATTCAATAACACAAAACACATGCAAACAGAGATCCAAGCACATCAATATCCATTTCAAGCAAAGCAGCCCGGTTTTACTAATCCCAACCCCGCCCTGCATTCATGGGGATATACCTGGGTGTTGTTCAGATTCTGACTCACTTCAATGGATTCCATAAAAGACACAACACGGAAAGTGACTAGAGAAAGTGAGAACCCTCCAGAACCGAATAAAGCAGCAGACAAACAGACTCCAGCTAGCCACGATCATGGAAAATAATTTTTTTCCTTCCACCAGTGATGTTTTGTGATTCACATTACTTTTGCTTAAAATATTTTGGCTGGATATCAGCTGCAACATTTGGCTTTGTTGGGGAAGGTTGGTAACTCTGCCAAGATTTAAATAGTTGCATAGACGTCAGGATATATCATTCTTCAACTTTCTAAAGTTCCGCGAGGGCACCTCGCAGAGGGAATTTTAACATGGTACTGGGACGCGTTCAGCAGGGTCCAGGCCTCCACAGACCTCTCACCCTACTGATCTTAACACCATGCATCCTCTGTGGGAGCACAACGCACAGACTTTTTTTGGTCATCTGATTTTTTCTCATGCTTCAGTGTGCAAAAAGCACTTTGTGATCATACTCTCCACACCCTGAATCGCAAAATTATATATTTCCGAAATCTGACAGTCAGAGATTTAGGTTTAGGACAGGACACTGGAGATTCAGAGTGGGAACTGTACAGAAGAAGTAGGTGGCATGTCTGTGGGTGACCAGATACCTCTGCCAGGTACATTGCCAGCCTGGAAACGTATGTCAATGTACTACAGTGACAGACAGAAGTACCCCCATGCTCATTATCAGACAGTAAATGGAAGAGCGGGGCAAGGGGTTTCTCTGTAGTGAAAAATCCTTTCCCTCTCTAGATTTTTTCAAAAAGTTATTTGTGCAAATTCACAACTTCGCATGATTTACTCAAGCAGATTTTACACTTTGTGGAAAATCTCCATGAGTACAATTTGCGATTTGATGGGCTCCTGGTTTCAATAGGAAGGCGTCAGCTTGCTTTTAATCAAGTGAGGACAGGGCTTGGAGCTCCTTATTCATTTTTAATACTATTGGCACAGTGTGTATAGCACCTACAAGTGCAACAACACCACCGCCTTGTTTTAAGTGATTCATCAGAATAGGAAAAGCAGCATAGTGCAACAACTTCTGGGCAAGTTTAGGGAGAGTGCCCTCCCACCCATTCTCCATGAAGGTTACTGGCCCCTTTATATCGTGTTTGTTTTGGCTGTTCCTACATTACCAATAGTATTTATTTAACATCAACAATGGAGATCCTGTTCCGCAGAGTAATAACATAGTGTTTCATACAGCACTTCTGATATTTTTAGACGCTGTAAATTGAGGTGTTTCTTATTCCAAAATTATTATCCTCATGATCTGCTGTCAACATCAGATGCCAGCGGCAAACTTTAACTCATTTAGGGGGTTCTTTAGACCTTACAGGTTCTCCGCCAGCCCATAGGTCAGCAGAGGCTCTGGTTTCTGCTCCTCTAGCGGAGAATCGCAACCACATTGAGAGATCCTTACCTGCCTGGCAGGGATCTCAATGCGTTCAGAACCTACGAAGGCAGAGCACTTTGATGCCCAGGAGCTACAGTGAACCCTTTAGGGTAGTTAAGCATTGTGTCAACCCCTTCCAAGACTCGCCTATTCAATGCTCAATTTACACAGCTGAAGACATCAATCTACTCTCCACAGGAAAAATACAGAACAATCAGAACCTACATCAACAATAACAAAGAGGGACTCATGCTCCCTTTAAACCCCACTGCTACATCCCAAATTGGACTTCCTTTGACCTCCTCTTGTGCACTGAACTAACATACTTACCTAAAAAGGCAACATTCTACCATCATCCATACCTAAATCCATGGTGATGCCCTCACGCCTCTTCTTAATATCATCAACACCTCCCTCAGTCAAGGAGTCTTCCCAGACACGCCCAAAATATGTAAAAAATATTTCCTTCTGAAAAAGCTTTCCATGGTCCCAGAAGATCATGGCAACTATTGCTCCATCACCCACCTGTCTGGATTTATTAAAATAATTGAGAAAGCAGTCTCCTTTCAATTACAAGATCAGATGAGCAATAATATCCTCTGACAAGTCTACTAATCCACCTTCAGACCTCTGGGCAGCAGGTAGCTACTACTATTTAACCTGTCGACAACACCCTCCTGATTGCCAACAACAATGACCCCTGTGTCTTGACCCTTCTACACTCTTTGACACAGCCAACTACCGAATACTAATCCACGTGCTGCAAACACACCTGGGCTTCTCCAACATGACCCAGCAATATTTTCTACATCACCAATAGCTAACAATTTGTCCAGATGCCAAAACACCACCCATCTCTTGTGAAGTGCCCTGTGTCCTAT
Source organism: Pleurodeles waltl (assembly GCF_031143425.1). Classification (NCBI taxonomy): domain Eukaryota; kingdom Metazoa; phylum Chordata; class Amphibia; order Caudata; family Salamandridae; genus Pleurodeles; species Pleurodeles waltl. Next base: position 849,595,341 of record NC_090439.1, read on the forward strand.
CCTGCCCTCCATTATCTCCATCCTCCACATCACACCCTTTGTGATTCTACTTGAAAACAACAGCATGATGGTCCATTAATATACGGATGACATAGAGCTCTACCCAAAAAACCCTGCCTCGATTTAATTCATAATTTCATGTCCACCACTAACATAAAACTCAACACAACCAAGACAGAATTCCTCCAGTTTACCAATTGTAACAATCAATCAGGAATTGAACTCTGCCTCACCAAAATGAGCATGTGCAGGTTTCTTACCCAGGGCACACAGAAAGCAAAATCATTTGGTTTCAATCTTGATACTGACCTCACTTTCAAAGAAGACACTTGCAACAAACCTATCTAACAAGGGAACATCTCTAGCACCTGAAGAAAGTGAATCTTTACCTTCCAGAAACTGACTTCTGAACAGTAATCCAATTCTTAGTCCTCTCACATCTAGATGTCATCAATGCCGTGCTCTTGCTTTCCGCATCATCTTCAAGATAAGTTACATCAAGTACAAGGCTAATAGAATCTGCATTACTCTATACCTTGTACAGGCAGATAGCTAATACCTTACAAAAGCCAAGATATCACTAGACTGGATGCAAAAAAGTTTTCAAAAATAAGAAGAAAAGCCACTTCCAAAAAGGAGATGAAGACCACAACATCTCCACTTGATAGGATTCACCATCCAGAAAAATTCTGCTTCAATATAAAAGATTCTGATTCACTACTCAAGAGATTGACTTTTGCTAACTGCTCTGTTGCTGGCTAGCTAGATTTTCTCTTTGCAAACACCTATGCTTATATAAGAGGTTGTAGCAAGGTGGAAATAACTAGCTGAGCACACGCTGGGTAAACATGGTTGGACCTCTCTTTGAAATGGTAAGGCACAGGGGAGAATGGGAAACGCAAGAAGGACTGGAAAAAAATGAACTTGTGAACATGTACTTTTGCTATATGTCCACAGGTGAAGCAATAGATTTCATATCAAAAGGTGCATGACAAAAGTGTAAGAAATACAGCAATATGTGCCAACACTGGAAATAGCAAACTACTGGTAGACAACAGAATGATGATTAATTCGATATGTTATCAGGATCAGTTATCGAAAAATCATAAAAATGTTTCTAGACCCGCAGGTCGAGTAGCTTGAATAATCTACTCGACCTAAGTGTAATGTACTTGACCCAGAAACGGTCTCAAATTGTGTGATCCTAAGCAAATATTGTATTTTACAGTCACATTTGTCTTTATTCTGACATATGAGTGCACCTTCAAATATGTGAGTTCAGTATTTCTGATGTCAAACAAATCCTCTTTTGTTTGATTAAATACACAAAACCTTTGATCCATGTATAATAAATCTAGCCAACATATAGGGTACACATGGTCCATGCATGACTTGCCTCTTAGTTTACTAATAGCTTTGCTGTCAGGCCAGGAGTGATTCTCAGTTTATGTTTAAACACTCACTTTTAATAAATATACTACTAAAGCATGAGGTGGTAGCGCACTGTCATTTACAGACAGTAAATTTCCAAGAAATGTCAAAAAACCTTCACACTAACTTGCAGCTTTACTGATAAAAGTATATAGTGTATTAACAATAATCTGTGAAAATTGGGTTTCAGAAAACATTTATCATTTGCACATCACCAAGTAAAGTGTTCTGACTTTTTTTTCCCATTCTTTTAAAATATTGTTTTCATCACACAGCAGTAGAAAGAATGGTCTTTCACAGCTACTGAAATATATTTTGAAATGTTTGTAAAGTTGACTTAGTTATACAAATGATATGTGTTAGGAAAAACGATATGGAAAGCCTTTCATTTCACATAGGTCAGAGAGCTCACCTTCCAAAATCCTGGAACTCTGCAATCTCAAGGAAAAGTATTTGCATTGCAAGAAGACAAAGTGACTTTTGACCCCTGTCTCTGAACACAGAGCAAATGTGATAAGAATTAAAGGCATCTTAATTGCTAATTCAGTTTCTAACTGAACAGAACACCTTTTCTTTGTCCATTCCCCAGAAGGGTCTAGCGGAATCTAAAAATAGCTTGACCTCTTAAAATTAAAACTGGCCATAGGGAGTGGAGTAGATTTTTGGAGCCCTGAGGATACATTGGGAGTTTATGGACCCATTGACAGCACCACTAAAACGTTGATCAAAAACAGAGATTGTTAATAGTTTTTATGTAGGCCTTAACTCATGCAAAAATTAATTCATGTGCTTAAAACAGATTGAAAGTATACTTGATGCTGCAGGACTGTAGCATTCACTGTACTATGTTTCACTAAGGGACGGTCACGAAGAACAAATCTAATAGAATTCCTTAACTAGGTGGCCGAAACCAGGAACAAGTAATAAAGGTTGTACTTTTTGAAGGTTGAAGAGATGTTGTTGTCATAATCAACATAAATGGCTTTAGTCTGGGTCCACATTATGGATGGGTTGCACCCTAGCCAGGCGATAGGCTACAAATTCTTGTAGACCAGTGAGATCTCTCAATGATCAGCACAAGGTTCTATGTTTTTTAATGCATGTATCAGCAACTCTGCTGATGTACTGAAGGGAACAGATCCCTCATTCTAGATAAAATTAAGATCTGCAGCTGAAATGATACCCCAAACTGGGAGAATAAGTAAGGATCAGTTTAAGAAAAGTCAACGTGTGTTCCGACTGATATTAAATAGAGCTCTGTTTAACTGCATTATGCCCCATTCTAGAGATCAAATTTTCAAAAGGATATATGGGTTAAAAGTAATCCAGCAGAAACAAATAGCCTCCACTTGATAGAATTCTCCATCCAGAAGAGCTGCCAAGAAGGTGCTGGACAGAGATCAGAAGTCTTACCAAGAGCAAGGATAGAATTGGGGAGTAAAAAGAGTGGGTTTTATTCAATGTAGGTACGGGGTTGGGTGCAGATGTTGACCTGATTTTCAGGATATCTACATATCGTAAATTCACATACATTGAAACTAAACAGAATACATTTACATAGTCAGTGAGAAAATCTACCACCTGGACCTACCAGTGGAGACTCTTGAACTAGAGTCCATGTTGCTGTACCAGGCAGGCAGCTGGGGAGCCTGGACAGGCCATGTGGTCATACTCTTGCATAAATTCCTATGTAAACTTGCACTTTGCATAGACATCTATATTGCAGCTGGAGCATGCTGCACATGGAGTATTGTAACTAGAACAAACGATGTGTGTAATCTTGTGGACGACAAAATAGAATTCAAAATGTGATGGATTAAATTTAGACTAGACTAAATACTTTTGCAGTTACAGTGACGGTAGTGTGGTAGAAATTACATGTGAAAGTAAGCAATACCACAAATAAAGTAATGCCAGAGATTATCCAGGGGGCCTGGGGAATCCCACGATTACACTCCAGTGCATGCATACCAGTCAGGGGGGTTCCTGGACGTCAGGTCTGTTGTCCCTTGAAAGCACACATCTCTGCTTTCACATCGAATTTGCTACGATTGTTGGGAAAATTCGGCTCCAGGAATACTAATAATGTAGGTTTTCTTAAAACACTAGCAAATTACACTTTTGGATAACAGCTGATTATACATCCAGAGCAGCACACAAGGGTCTGTCCCCTCGCAGAGGCTGTACAAAATCAGCATCTGTGATACAACACAAACGTTTGTACATGTGCCCTTTAGTGCCTCAAAGAACTTCATAGCACTTGATTATAATTCAGAAGAGAGGGCCAACTAGCTCTTGTAGAATAACAGTGTGTCATGGAAAGGGGAGGCCTCAAGTGACAAAGGTTTAAGTTCAGAGCTCTAATTGTGAGCTTTCGAAAACTGTATACATAGAATTAGACCTAAGCCCATCTCTGACAGGTACATTAAACATTTGTGTTCCGTCTTTGATACATACACTCCCTCGAAAAACTGATATCTCTGTATAAAGCCCTTGTGAAAAAAGGGCTGGCTGTAATCCCAATTCATAGTCTAAGGATACTAGGCATGGTAAACATATCTGTCTCTTCTCCTCATAAAGGAGGCTCATACTATCATCGCTTTCAAACTGAATATTCATTCCTCAGCCCAGGCCTTTGAGCTGTGCACCTAGGAGTACTTACCTGGAAACCTGACTCAGGTCTCAGGCTTCCCTGGCCAAAAATATTCTCCCCATGAAGAAAAGCTTCTTTTGAACAAACAAAATGAAAACAGGAATAACTGATTATCAAGCTTAGATTGATGAAGCATACAGTACATAGCATTACCAAACCAAAACAAATGCAAACACTATAACGGGCACAAAACAGGACTGCTAGAATGTGTCTTAACCTAAACATACTTGAGTATAACACAACACCTTTCTATCCCTCCTCGGGCTCCCAGTGAATTCAAGAACACAACTCAAGCGCCTGGGCACCATGTACAGGCTCATCTGGTGCAGATTTTGAGCTACTTATGTTGCTACCAATGACCTGCCGTCCAGGCCCATCCCTGCTATCGGCAAATCTAAAATTAAGTGCAAGAAACACAGAGCGAGAGAGAGAACACTGGCGGTACAAGGCCCTTCACTCTAGAGCAACCTGGACCAGGATAAGTCCAAACTAGCAAAAATACAAGAAAAAACTCCCCTGTAAGAACAACGCTTTGCCTGCTAGGATTTCATAATATGAGCACACCCCCACTCCCTTTTGTAGGAACCAGGCCTTGCTGATTAAACAGCTAATCTGCCTCCGAACAGTGTACCCTTGAACTAAATCCACCAATCATACCTTTTAGGTAAGAAATATCCTGGCCTTTCCATCAGGTAGTTTTTGGTCCGAAGCCAAATTCCAAGACTGATCTATGTGGAAGCTGTCCCGCTAACGCTGCCCAACCATTGCATGAACAAGTGCCAAGAAGTGGCTATGAAGCATTATATTAGTACCCTACAAAACCCTTAATCAATTAATAGTAGTGCGGAAGGTAATGAAACACTGGACTTGCCATTATGCTACAGACTCTTGATGAAAGCACGTGATGCTGTGTGGGGAAGCAAAGCCTTTAATTGTTAAAAAAAAAAAAAACAGCTACTGAATAGTGAAAGAGTTAGGAATTTGTGCCATGGATAAGTGAATTTAATTAAGGAGACACATCAAATAGATGTAATAGTTAAACACAGAAGACTTTTATTTGAAACAATTTATGACCTTAACCAGTGAGTAGAATCATATTATGGTCCTAATTACAAACTATACATCTTCTCCAAGGCAAAGATGTATCTACTAATTGGTGGTAAGGGCCGATGGAAGTACATTAGGGGGGCCGATGGAAGTACATTAGGGGGGCCGATGGAAGTACATTAGGGGCGCCGCTGGACCTCTGCAGGCACCTGCAGTGGCACTCCACCACAACCAAAGCCCAGATTCACAATATATTTGCATGGGCACTGTCAACACAATGAGCACAAAAGCATTCTGTGTCAAAAGTGATGCAAACACACCTCCAAAATTGCTTTACGGGACTCCAAACCCAGGCTCACCTCTTATTATCTATGCAGAAGAGGAGTAACAGGGCAGAAACAGTGCGAACACATACATTTTCACACAGGCCAGATATGCTAAAATATCATGACATGGCTTTGAGCAAAATCCTAACTTCATATGAAACCAGACACAAATAAAGGAAATGCAGAATAACATTTGATAGCCTTAGATATAAGATGTGCAATTTACATTAAATTACACACCTTATGCTGCTTACGTTTGGGCGGTCACCACTGCATTACAATTTGATGTTAAGGGTGCACCTGGAGTGCAAATCTCAGGCTAGACACTGCTGCCTACCCCATTACGCCATAGAGCAAAACTCAGGGGTATATTTACTAAAATGTCTTGCAATCCAGCAACCAGAGTTGATGTGCTGCATTGCATAAGGATGAGAGCAGGAAAGTGACACATCTACAGAGATATGCCACTGTCCTGCTCTCTCCCCAGTGCAGGTGCACAGTGAGGCTGCCTAGCGCTATGCACACACCTTTACACCATAGTACAAGTGTGTCTGCATCATTTCTAGCATAGGTTTTGTACTGGAAAGATACCTTGCCAGTACCAAAATACTATGCTTAGACTAACTTTTATATGTCTCCTACTTTGTATGTGTGCTGTACAGTGCAGCACATATGCAAAGTAGGAAAATATTGGAGAAATAAAAGCATTTCTCCTTGATAAAGTCAATGTTAAAACGCAGTTATTTTTATGCAGAACTTTGTTTTCATTTCTTAGTAGAAAGAATTTTGTGTTAAAAATTAGCATGGCTGCCTTTGGAATGCCAATGTACCACCCATGGAACACCCCCTCGATGGAATAATTACAACTCACTTTAATTTCATTATCATTGACATTTTCCATTACACGAAAAATGTTAAGCCAAAACTGATGATTTTACCACTCAAATTAAGATCAGCCCTGGCCTGTTCATAAAATGAATAAAACCCATACATAACAAGCTTCCACAATGTGCGGTAATATTTTGTCTGACACAGGCCATACAATTACACCGACAAGAATCATATAACTACTCATGAAATTGAAATGTATTTTTCATTCGTGGTATTTTAAGGAATATACAGTCAACTTGTATCTCAGTTAAAAATGTCTAGCCGATAAAGGCATGAAAGTATATAGTGCAGTGACTGTATTTTTTTAATGACTGGCCCAGTGGTAATTTACCGAAGCGGCATTTCCTAATGCATGAACTCAGTACCGCTGGCGGCAATCATCATACCACTGGATACCCCAGAGGCGCATTAGATTTATCACCCGCGGTAATCTTCACGTTATGAAGGCCCTGGCGTCTTACCTCCCAGAGTTTCACACTCCCCGTCCGGGTTATCGTGGACGCCTGCGAAGATTTTGGCGAGGGCAGACTTGCCGACTCCGTGCTCCCCGATGAGCACTACCCGGTAATAGGTGTTCCCCGACTCAGAGGAGGTGACAGAGTCAGAGGAGTCGGAGGACCAGCTGTCCCTGTAGTAGTCTTCGGGGTTGATGGTGTACTTCCGGGTCAAGTGTGGGTGCTTCTGGACCAGGAGGTGCCTGGCGTCCGCTGGGATGCTCCAGCGCTGCTGTTGTGGCGTCAGAGAGGTGTTACTGCGACGCATCCTCACGTTCAGAGTCATGTTTGCCCTGCGACAAAAAGTAGTGAATTGGTATTTACATCACAGTGCTACAAAAAATCAACTTTTTAATGTTTTCAGTTCAAAACCGGGCTCATTCGTAAACCTGTTTCCGTAGGTAAGAGAAACGTGGTGGCTAAAAGCTGCATCTCTGTCTGCAAATTTGATATCTTGATTCGCAGAACTAGGATGTTTGCATTCATACAGGTGCATGGCACATACTACTGATTCACTGGATTTTCAACAGTTATATGTGAGTTAGGGGCTGAGAAAATAGAATGTTTCCATGTGGGCACCATTTGCAAATCTAGCACCACTGTAATGTACCTGGTATTGAACAACATTGACTGCCTTGCTCCAAAATGACTGTATTTCCGAACTCGCAAATACTCCATCAGCATTCTATGACCTAAAGGTGGAGGAATTTGCAGTCTTAAGACTTTCCAACTAGCCTAAATTGACATCAAAGGAAATGAAATAACATGAAGTGTTCTTCTGCCTTTTGGTAGGTTTGCACCACAGAACTGCCATATGCGTATATCTTAACACCCCCCCCCCCCCACCACAAAACAGTGTAGCTGGTGATGACTGCCTAGTCAGTCTAGTCCAGCAATTTACTACTTATTCATTCCTATCATTCCATATGCAACCTCCAGCTTTACTCTTGCTGCCCTGTGCTCAAGCGTGCCTGTCTCCTGCCTCCTTACCCTTGGAGTGTACATGGTCTCGTCCTAGTACAGCGCTCAGAAACAGTGGTGCTGCAGGACTCTAAGAGTAAGGAGAGGGAGGAAGGAAGCACCCGGTGGAATGGAAAAAGGAAGAAGCAGAAGTAAGGCGGGAAATGAGCCTTGAGATAGCCAAGAGTGGTGCTACGAAGAAGAAGAGAGAGGAGGTACTTAATGAAAAATACGAAGAGGGAAGGAGAAAGAAGGACAGATGGAGAGGAGAATGCAGGGGGAAGGGAAGGTGAGTCAGAGGAAAGGAAAATATGGAGGAAGAGAGAGAGAGAGAGCAGGGGAAAGGAAGATCAAGGAAGTAGAAATGAGGTGAGAGAAAACAAAGGGACTGAAAGAAGGGGTGTGAGAAAAAACAGTGAAGGAAAAGGAGATGAGGATAGAGAGCACAGAAACATAAGGTCTGTTGGACGTGAAGAGTGGAGTAGGAAGAGAAGAGGAGAAAGGGTAGAACAACGTGATGGAGAGAACAGAACAACAGATACGCAGGGATGGGGAGATAGGAAAGAGGACTTAAGTGGTTGAAGGTAGAGAGGGGAGGGAAACAGGATGACTTGTGTAAACAACCTGAAGAAGAGAGAGCGAGCTGGAAGCTTGAGTGGAAAAGAGTGAGAGGGAAATAATAGAAGAGATGGAGGAAGATGGGGCTAGGAAAAAGAAGGTGAAATAATATGAGATAAAAATAGAAGATTAGGGTAGAGGCAGAAAGGAAAGGGTTGATGAATTGAAGAAAAAATGAGTAAAGAGAGATTCAGCAAATAGGGGCTAAAAGAAGAAAGGTAAGGCAAGTAGAGAAGGAGGTAGAGATATGGGAGCTAGAAGGTAAAGATAAAGTGAGCACTGCGAATAGGAATCAATGTGCACGGGGTCAGCATGGGATGCGCGAGGTGGTCGGCAGCACCAGGTAAGTGTTTTTATTATTTATTATTAATCCGCCCCCGCGCTTCACCCTTCCCGCATACTCAACCCGCGCTGCCCTGTGCCCCGTCCACCCGCCCCATCACTTTTATTTTGTTTCTTCCGCCACTGGCCATTCGACCTACAGCGGCCTCATTACTCAGCTGCCCGTTTGTAGCAGTTAAAAGCAGGGGGAGATGGCTTTGGGGACCAGAGATAAAAATATAGATGGCAAAACATGGATAGTGGTTGTTTTTCACCTCAGGATTCTGAGTGACATCACAGACAACTTGAGCTTCGCTCTTGCTGTCTATTTGAGGTAACTCAAAACACTGAGGTGTAAAGCATCTCCGTTACTCACTGCTATCCATCTACTATTCTCTATATTCATTGAAGGAGTGATGCTCTGACACAGCTGAAAGTACAGCGGGAGAGGAGCAGGGCAATCTAACATTCAGCTTTACCCTGGACTAATTCAAACTGGTCTGGGATTAGTAGGAGGCTCAAAGCCAGTGCCAGCTTCTGGCACCAGGGAGCTGGGCCCAGGTCCAGGGCGTCAATCTTAAAAGAGGTGCCCAGAGCTGTGGGTATTAAGGTTATGTAACCAGCAGCACTCCTCTTTCCTGCATCCAATGATTGTGTTCAAAGTGAAGTTAATACCTTCTAACCATCCATAGGAGATGTTTTTAACCCCTCATCAGTGTCATTCCTTCTATGTCTCACTTCTGCTGACACACACCAACACCCCCCTCACCAATGTGATGGTGCAAAGCTGTGGCTGATTCAGGTGAGTTTGCGGAGGTCTGGAGATAGTGGTCTTTAGAGGCCAGTGTTTGTGCAGCCAGGGACTGGCCATTGAACACAAAAGGGAACACCTTCTGCGTCATTTTATTCACAAGCAGCAGTAAGGGCGCCACATTTCATTACACCTAAGGTGATATCCCGGAAAAGACCTGCTCTGATGAAAGCCATAATGTCTGCATATTCACTCAATGCCTACTCCATTTTAAGGTCAAGCATAGCAGCGCACAAGTACTGCTTTCCTGACGTGTTATCTTTTTGGGCTTTTAACCACGCCCACCTCACGCCCGACACTATCACTCGTTCATGGGCTTGCCCTTCAAAAATCCTTTGTTATCATTGGTAAATGCTTACATCAACCCTATTACATGGCTAATTGCACGTTTGCCGATACATTTGACTGCAAGCAAACTTCTTTTTACTTTTGTGCCTCTCCTTCACACTGATGCTCATGGCGACGGTGGCGCTTTGAATCGGCTCACTTATGTGAAAATGTTTTACTTTTCATTTTTAATTTATGTGGCAAGAACAGTCCGGTTAGGAGTTTACAACGCTAATAGCTCTAACTCAAGCAAATGCGAGACCCATTGCATTGCAAATGCTTGTTTACATTCTCGTATGTGTGCTGCGACTGATTTTTACACACAGTTATTGAAATCAGACTCTGACCGGCGAGGTGCCCAGTAAGGGCTCCTACAGAGGCCAAGTGTGCAGTACAGCTGCTGCAGCACACTGTCACCTTGCCCCCTTCCTCTCAACCACACATCGAGACAGGGGCAGCCAGTGCTCAGCTGCGGCGTTCACCATATGCAAGGGACACTGGGACTGTCTCTGGGGTTGCTCATGGCAACCTCGATAGGGCAGAGGGAGGGGCATATATTTTAGGTTCTTGTTTAGAAGCTTTCGTTTTTAATATGCGTCACTCAGTGAAGTGATGACATCTAATGAATTGCACTGAAACCCTTCCAAATGTTCAAGAAACTTTTTAATTGAAAGTATTTATCATATGTTGGCATGACGTTTATTGCATAATTTGCAAATATAACACAGGATTTGACCTCCATCTTCCGTATAATATTTTCACTGTGGAATGGGCCTCCTCTTAGGACTTCAAATGGGAGGATTCCTTTTCAAATCTGGACTCCGAAAAGTACAGATGTACAGCTTTTTGTCATCTAATACAGGATTTGACCTATACCTTCTGTAAAATCTTCTATACCCCGAAGCATGGACATACTGTATACTTTTTGTTTTGTTCTATAAGCATAGCTTGTTATTAACACGAGAAAAGTAGATCTATACGTTCTCACAACTTTCATTTTTTTTAAAGAAGAAAAAATATGTGTAAACAAATGTACAATTATTTTATTGTGGAATTATTAAATTATTAATCAAGTTGCGATTCGCTGTTGAAATTACAGTGTCAGCACTATCACACTTTCTCACAGTATGTAAAGCTGCCAAGAGGCCCCATGACATGTGTGACACTTTCAGTCATACTCCCTTGTTTTAGCAAAGAGAAATTTGCATTCTGGGACTTGAAGTTTCGCGTTTTCATTACTAACAGGTTGAAAATGACATTATGCTAATACTGGCTGAAAGTGTTCCGAATGACAGAAGACACAAGGCAGAAAGAAATGTGCTAACGATGAACGCAGTCAAAAAAGCACATTGGTTGTATGTCTGTCACTTAATAAAATTTAATCACACAATCTTGTTCCTCCATATCGTATAACAGTGTTAGAGTGTTTGTGCATTATGTATTTTGTACATTATTAATAACACGCAGAATGTGTATTCAAATGTATATGTGCATGCTGACCTGATGTTACTGCACTTGAAACAAATATCCTATGACATATAAACGTTTGTTTCCCTGGCTCTTGTCAACTAGGCCTCTGTAGAGGCCCAAACACCATATTGTCCAAAATGGATTTCTCCACCTGCATATACACTGTTCATTATTTCTGCAGCACACATTCAAGCAGCGTCATGGTGGTTCATTTCCATTGATGTGTTGCTGATCTGTTTAACTTTCCACCATGGTCCCAATAATGTTTCTATCTTCAAAGATCTACCGCTAGCTCAATGTACTCTATTCATTCACAATAGTTTGCTGTTGTTTGTGTAACTAGTGTTGTCCTGCCATCTCCAGCAGATATTAGCATAGAATGGGCAAAATCAATATTCATTTAGCAGGATAGCGTTTAGATGTTAAAGGCAATATGATGTTTCATAAACCTGTCCTCTGATTTGCTAATAATGTAATTATTTTTCTCACATTACTATGATTCTTCAGAATTAAGGTTAGTCCATGCAAAGATTTCCTATATAAACCCCTTGTTTTTAGCCAGAAGACTTTGTAATGCTACTAGGGATGGTGTCCATTTCTTTATTGATTTTGCTTCTCACTTGGGACTTAGAATGTTTTCCAATTTTACATTATTCTGTAATGCCATATTCTGAGAACTTTCATGGCACTGGCTTTGCACTTTTTGCATTTATGATCTGTGTAGCACACCTTTCAGATTTTTGTATTAAATCTTTTACAATGTATTCCTGATCTAGAGCTCAATTGTTGGGTGGGCCCTTACTTATTTCAATGTATTTTGATATACTGTGGGGTGCCTTATTTTGCAGACCCATTGCCTCATGAAACTGAGATTAAACACTGTCTCTGATTCATCAATCCGGGGCAGAGGTGTGAGGTAAATTTTGGGGTGTTCAAATTTAGGGGTCCCCACACTAGCATCTGCCAGACCAGGCGTTTAGGCAAATAATGTTTGTCTACTGGATATTAAATCCATACCAATAATGGTAAAGTGAATGTCTAAGGCGATGCCTTGTGGTCGTTAAATTCTGGTGTGTGTGGTAACACTTGGTACTGCACATATCCGAATTTTCGAGTATTTCAACAAAAATTGTACCCCTGGATAAATTTCAATAGGCGAAATCTACCAATACTTACCAGGGAAATAATACAAACATATGCAGACTTTGCATATTATTACCCATTATCGGCAAACTCGCGTAGTAATTGGGTGGTTTTTATTGCACTCAATAGCGTCCGACTATCACACCAATTACTTACACATTTGTAGTAAGGGCCACAATTTTGTTAACAAAAATGCTTCTCTTTAACATGCTTTGCTTCTGCCTGATTGAGCCACCGAAGCTAAGGCTGGTAGAAGGATGGGGGAATCTTGCCTCTCCAGGCACACCTTTGAGTTACACATGGCGTGCAGATTATCGGGCAGGCCATAATGAAGTAAGCCTGGCCTGTCTCACATACAGCACACCCTACAGCTACCATGTTTAGTAAGGTTAGTTTGATGCTGTCCAGCAGCCGCTTCAGTGACACTTGTTTGGGCATCTACTCTGGAAACTTAGGCCTTTGTGTTTCTTTTCTGCAAGCAGTGAGAACTGCAACACAAAATTAATGACTTCTGGCAACACATCAGAAAGAAGGGGTTCTCTGCAACTTAAACATCGGTCTCAACTGCTCCTATGCCAGGAGGAGAGCCTTCAGTGAATCCAGTTTTTTAACCAATACTTAGCATGCTGGGACTTGTAGGCTATCCTCATAACATGAAAAGTGAAACTGTCAAGTCCCAGCATGTTTCCTGTTATTGGCAAGACAAGGTTATGGTCCCCCTAGTGGAAAGAGGTCGGATGAGAGTTTTACTACCAGCACATTTGTCTGCCAAAGATGCTGAATTATGTATGCTTAAATGTATTGGGACTTACATAGTGTCAACCTACCTATAGTGACACGGTAAGCTGTAAATCAGTGGATGGGGTGTGTAGGGTATTGGGAGATGATTAAAGATAGTGTACATGAATTGGTGTTTCACATATTTTCATTACACATATATGACATTATCAAATCAAGAGCCAGTAATCTGCAAGGTGGAGTTTTTCATGCTTATAACCATGTTTTAAATAAATCCCTGGACAGCTTTGTAGAAAAAGGAAGACGATTAAGAAATCTGTTCCTGCATGGTCTAATTAATCACAAAATTAACATTGCTAAAAAGTCTTGCAAAATATAAATCCTCTTAAGTTATGCAACAACGGTGCGGAGTCGTTTTAAGGCATGGGCAAAGTGGGCTCTGGCGCAGGGCCCCAGGCCTTTCAGGGTCCCCACTTATAGAGCCAGCTCTTTTGTGCAGAGTCCTGCTCTGATGAACTTGAATAATTCTTAATATGAGTGGTGTGAGACACATTTTCCAGGGAAATGCTGTGCTTGTTTCATGCAACATCCATAAGCAAGTTTCTTTTAATTCAAAACAGGGGACCTCCCATATGAGATATTTGAGGGCGTCACAGAGATTATTTTCAGTGATATAAATTAGCTGCTGCTGTGTTACAAAATTGAAAGAACTATATCCCCGAGTATTAAATGTAAACACATTAAGAATAGGGACATGCCTGTGCGCTGTCAGTGGCCTGACCAAAGAGGGCATGAAAAGGATAAAATGGGATCATACATTAAAAGATGTTCTGAATAGGGACACCAAAACTACATTTGGCCCAGGGCATCACAAATCCTTAAGATGTCCCTGCAAAGGTGAATTAAATTATTCATCACAGCTGGCTAAAATATGCAAACATTAAAAGTGAATTACGTAAACTATTATGCAATTAAAGGGACATTATGTGCTGAATTCTGTCTCGTGTAGCTATTTTGATATTTTACCTCCCATAGTTACTTACACAAAGCAGACCCCAAAGCTGTAAATCATAAAGAGGGTCCTTACAAAACTGTACACCTTCAGCAGCCCCTGTTCATTTTGTTAATCAGCAACAATTAGTGATGTCAAGCAGGAACGCACAGGCATTGCACCTTATTACCAGTACCCCTTTTACTTTCTGACACAAACTTGGACTGCCACTGAGACAAAAACATGGCTACTTTCTCCACACTTCTTGCAATAAAATGTTTGTCTCGTTTAGTCTGGGCATTCCAGCTACATTTCGAAACCTGCCTTTCAGAGTTCAGTGATGGGTTTATTCTATATTCACTGTACTGGACCTCTGACAAGAAACACTATAAATTTATTGCGCATTCTATCCATGTTTTAATTAGAATCAAGTATGTATGATGTGGTTTTCTCCTGAATATAAAAGTGCTTTCACCAGTCCACCATTTAGGGCTATTAACACCATCTGGGAAAAATATTAAAGTCTGAATACTGCAATCAGTAGATGGAAGTTGACAGGCCATCATTAATAAATGGTCAAAATCTATGTTTGGGTGTGTTTTAGAAACGCTGGATCTGTTCGGGCAAAAAAAAATGTTTTGTTCAAATCTACAATTTATGTAGCAGATGATGTCTAGCGCAACAAATGCAGAATTATTAAAAAATGCGTGTATAAGTAATTGCTTAATTCCATGGGCCCCATTTCCAATAAAAGTAACCTGCCAGAGTTGTATTCATTCACACACATGAAGAGACCTCAGACAATACAGAACTCATTGGCAAGACACATCCTCAACCCACCCAAACGACCCACATTTCCCCACACCTTAGGAAACTCCAACGGCTCCCTGTCCAGAAAAGATGTAAATTCAAGTTATTGATACACGCTACTTCAAAGCTCTCCAAAACGTAGGACCAGCATACATCAACCACCGAGTGAACTTCCACCAATCATCCAAAAACCTTTGATCCACAGCCCTTGCCCTCGCACGGACTACGTATTTTCTGAAGCCACAGCAGAGGTTGCTCCTTCTCCTACCTCGCCGCCAGCCAAGTCCTGGAAAGGCCTCCACCTCTGGACATCACCCTCTCTGGCAGACTTGAGGAACAGATTCAAGACCTAGCTTTTTGACTGAACCAACCCAGCACCTGGATACCCTCACGGGTGAATAGCCACACTATACAAATACCAATTTGAGTGATTGATTGAAAGTTGTAATTATATTGAAAGTGGTTCTATGACATTACAACACATGCATTTACATCATATGCCTTTACCACCATCCTTTACCACACAATTAATTTACCACGCAACTACTTTACCACACATATACCTTTATCATGCATGCCTTTAGATCGCAATGTATGTATATATAAGTTAAGGGAAACCCTGCGTTAAAACATGTTTGCATGAATGTGTATATGTATGTGTGTGTGTGTGTGTGTGCATATATATATATATATATATATATATATATATATATGCGGTAGGGGAGGACTATATTGGGTGGCAGGATTGGCCAAGGTATGTGTCAAGAAAATGCAAATTATATGGCATATTGCGGCTCATTTTGCGTTCATATTGCCTCATTATTTGTGCATTTTTTTACCCATGTTAGCACTTTCTGGGCAAACGTTTCACCTCATTAGTACCACTTTGACACTCAGTTAACCAGTCAGCCTTTGCAAAAGGCCTTCCGCTGCGCAACAACACGTGTTTTTTTTGTTGTTTATTTTTTTTTATCCATTGGAACTTGAGACTTTTTTTAATGCTGAAATCTGTAGATTAATCAGCAGATGATTAATCAATCAATCAATCATAGCATTTGTAAACAACTCACCCGTGAGGGTCTCAAAGCGCTGGGGGGAGTGCCGCTACTGCTGTACTTGCACTAATCATGTGCAAAAGCGGCAAATTCATAATTATGCTGAAAACGCCATGGCTGCAAAATCGCATAATTCCAGTGGCTTTCTTTTAGGTCTGTCTCAGGCACTACTTATGTAGAGCTACAGGAGCCAGAGCGCACATAAAAGTTTCAGCCCTATGAACTCCTCACACGTAGCGCAGGATACAGCGGGCTCGCTCCATACAATACACTAGTTCTTGTAGAGCGCGAGCTTTTCACCCTGAGAAGTCTCCAAGCCGGGAAAATTCACTGCATAACCAAGGAGGCCTATTTAAAATAAATAAACGTATTTGAATAAATTATAGCGCTTCTTTATCGGGTGCATAATAATCTCACCACTGCGTGAAGCCTTTGGAAAACCCAAGAGTGTGTTTTTCGGTAATTTATTCTCTGAAGGCAAGGAGTTCAGATGGAGGTTTATTTGGCGCCCGCAGGACCTACCTTTGCTAGCCCCCAGTGCGCGCCGCCGCTCCTGCGCTCTCCGCTGCGCTGCTCCGGCGGACGGCTGGAAACAGCAGAGACGGAGCCCGGGACGCTGAAATGAATCCTCTCTCGTCCCCCGACTGCCTCTTTCTAAGTCTTTCTTGGCTCCGCCGGTTTATATCAGGCAGAACTGATCGGAGACAGGGCTTTTCCGTGACGTCACTGGGCTCTCCGCCGAGGTGCCCCCCACCCCCAACAGCGCTGCGCACTTAGAGTCACAAAACCATTACCTTGCAAGAGGCACATGATCCGTTTCAGACATTCCGCCAGGGAATCTGCTCAAAGCTAGAGCCAACAATCACGAAAAGTAGGCAGAGTGCACACACAGACGCAGCCATTAGTTAGGATATCTGTGGACATGAACAGCTATGAAAGTAGTTTACTAGGCACAGCAATGGGGAAATTAACAAAACCAAATGATGTCAAATACCACGCGCGTTCATGCGTTCATATTAGCTAGTGATGGGCGAGCCACTGAGCTCGAGCCGAGCTGGAGCCACATACCGAGCTCTAGCTCACCCCGGGACCCCCATGTACCCTCGAGCCCACATTCTTACCTGATGATCCCAGCTTGCCTCCGTAGCCGCCTCTCCTGCAGCAGAGGCGCTTCCTAGCGCTCCAGAGGGGCAGATAGTCAGCCTCTGTGGGCTGCTCTGGAAGCACCGGGACACAGTGTTATGCCCTGTGAGTACTTTCACGGTACTCTATGCTTCAAGGCCAGGGGATCATGAAAATGCAACATGTGAGTGGAGTTCTGTGAAGGTTTGAGGTATGGTCGTGTGGTGTCTCCGCAATCAAGTGGCTGCTGGTATCCATGCTGATGGGGGAAGCAACGAACAGCGTGGGCTTTGAAAGACAACGAAAAAGGCAAAACTGATGGAAAGACATGTTGGGTCTTTTCATAGTTTCTACTTTTCCTAAAACCAAAGATCGATATTAGATCAAGAAGTCCAGTATAAGGGCCTTTTTCATGCCACGTACCTCACTTTCTTGACAAGAAGGAATGCCCATTGGACCCAGTTTCCAAGAGAACTGTATTTAAGACTGGTGATTGAAGGCATGGCCCAGATCACATAGAAGCTCTGGCTTCCAAGCAATGGTTCCGCTTGCATGGTCTAAGGGACAATGCAGGGTGCAAAGTGGAGTGTTGAGTTATAAGGAGAGAGGTCACGGAGCAAGAGATGGAGTGGACTGTACCAGGGAGGAGCACATGAAGTAAAGATGGTGCACAGTGAAGAAGGGGTGAGATGCGAGGTGGAAGGGGGTGTAGCTTCTCTCACTCACTAAGCAGCTATGCAAGCTCCCCCCACACATACAAAACATAGGTACCGCATGAGCATCAGAGTGGAAACCACCTTTGTTCACACAGAATAGCTTCCATATATATATAAGCAGTGCAGGCTTCCCTCACACATACAGATAAAAGATACAGTATGGACAGAAACAGTGCCAGCCACACAAATGCACACAAACATACAATTAGAGCAGATGGGAGACACTTATCCCAAAGACTGCTCGTTTCACAGCCTCTGGTGCAAGGGCATAATTTGCACTTCTGTACACATAGCTAACCAAGGTCTTCCTGACCCCTGTTCACACAAGGGTCACGCCAGCTGAGACATAGGGAGCTGCCTGAGGCTAGTCGGGGAGCCAAGGTGCAAGCCAGCAGCATAGAAGAACCGAGCCAGCAGTGCAGGAAGAGAGGTACTTGTGAAGCAGGCACAGGCTGGGTGTCTGTGAACAGTGATTACAGTCTACAACAGTTATTTCAGGGTGGAGTCTGCTCAGACTGACCTTACCCAGTCCCATTAACATAGATCATCATGGCCTTCAGTTGCCTCAGACTCTGCACCACCTCACTGGGACAGACAGGCAAATGTTGTCACCCAAAAAAGCCATAGCATCTCTGTCTTCGGCCCCACAGACTATAAGCAACTGTAAATTGTTTCTCCTGAACATCCAGTGAAAAGTTCCTCACTTTCCCCTGATTTCTCCCAGATTAAGCTGTGGGTACTTGCATGCTAGAAAGGGCTGGCCATGCTCACCTCTATTATGGGACAAAATATGCGAATTCAAATTTTTATATCCCGATTAGCTACACATTTAATAGTAGCCAAAAGACATTTATAGTAAAAGCACATATATCTACTTTCAGGGATATCCCAGTGCCATGTTTGCACACAAAGGTAATGCAACATGATGCATTCTTGGGATGCATGGCAAAATATAAAGCACTAACAACGTGTATTTCCAAGCTGTATTCCATACCTTTGTAGTTCTTACGGAATATTGACTCTAGTTCAAGTAAAACAAAATATACAAATAGTTTTCGCTGTAAAATGACTTTTTATTTACTTGTTAAGACAAAGGGGGTGATTCTAACTTCGGCGGGCGGCGGAGGCCGCCCGCCAAAGTTCCCCCACCAAAATACCGCTCCGCGGTCGAAAGACCGCTGAGGGTATTTTGGGATTTGCCCTGGGCTGGCGGGCGGCCGCCAAAAGGCCGCCCGCCAGCCCAGGGCAAATCAATCTTCCCACGAGGACGCCGGCTCAGAATTGAGCCGGCGTAGTGGGAAGGTGCGACGGGTGCAGTGGCACCCGTCGCGTATTTCAGTGTCTGCATAGCAGACACTGAAATACTTTGTGGGGCCCTCTTACGAGGGCCCCTACAGTGCCCATGCCATGGGCATGGGCACCTCAGGGGCCCCCAGGGGCCCCGCGGCACCTCCTACCGCCATCCTGTTCCTGGCGGGAGACCCGCCAGGAACAGGATGGCGGTAGGGGGTGTCAGAATCCCCATGGCGGCGGAGCGCGCTCCGCCGCCATGGAGGATTCTGCAGGGCAGCGGGAAACCGGCGGGAGACCGCCGGTTTCCCGCATCTGACCGCGGCCGAACCGCCGCGGTCAGAATGCCCTGCGGGGCAGTGCCGGTCTGTCAGCGGTGCTCCCGCCGACCCTGGCCCCGGCGGTCTCTGACCGCCAGGGTCAGAATGACCCCCAAAGTGTCCTTACTGTGTATGAGACCTCAAAACCAGCATAAATGTGTGTTTTGTCTGTCTCCTTTAGAGATCAGCTTTTTCACACCTTTGCATACACAGAAGGTGTTTTTCACATTTTGATTTCCAGCTTCATAGCTCTCTAATATATATATGTTCATAAAAAATGCTGTGGCTCTCATTTTATAACTGGTAGGAGGATACACATCTAAGTTCTTTCCATTGATACGTTTTCTGGCTTTCTCTCCATAAAATGTGTTATTGGCTTTCTCTCCAGAACACATCCTGAGGCACATCTAGAACCTTTGCCACTAAGGACTTAGGCCCTCATTCTGACCTTGGCGGTCGGCGGAGAGGCGGCGGTCGGACCGCGAACAGACCGGCGGTCAAAAAAATGGCATTCTGACCGCGGCGGTCACCGCCGCGATCGACCGCCACTTCCCCACTCCGACAGCCACGGCGGTCATGACCGACGGGCTGGAGTCTGCGCACTCCGGTCCGGCGGTCGACCCAAGACCGCCAACGGTATCATGACCCTGCTTACCGCCGCGGTTTCTGGCGGTCGGGAACCGCCATGCGAACCATGGCGGTAAGCACTATCGGGGCCAGGGAATTCCTTCCCTGGCACTGATAGGGGTCTCCCCCACCCCCCACTGCCCCCCCGAGTCCTCCCCCCACACCCTCCACCCCCCTGCCACCCTTCAGAGGTGGTACGAACCCCCTCCCCACCCCCACCCCGACATGCACATACACGCACCCCGACATGCACACACCCCCAACATGCACGTATACACACCCCCTACACACACACATACACAACAGGGACACATACCCGCACACATACATGCCGACATGCGCACCCGCCGAACTACACACATTGCCCATAGGCACAGCAGCACTCCCCGCCCGCATGCACGCACTCACACACCCCCTCTACACACTCACACGCACACCCCCATGCACGCACACATCACACAACACCCCCCCACCCCCTCCCCTCACGGACGATCAACTTACCTTGTGCGTTGGTCCTCCGGGAGGCGAAAGGAGCCATGGGGAGGTGACCGCCAACAGAGGACCGCCAACAGAAGACCGCCACACAGAAATGTGGGTCGTAATTCTGTGGGCGGTGTTCTGCTGGCGTGGCGGTGGAGGTTGACCAGTCTCCACTTTCCCGCCGACCGCCAGTGTGGCTGCTGGCGGTTTTCCGGCGGAACGCTCCCAGCGGTCGGAATGCGCACAGCGGCATACCGCCGCGGTCGGCGGTCTTCACCGCGGCGGTAACTCGGCGGTCTTGCGAAAAGACCGCCAAGGTCAGAATGACCCCCTTAGTGTACTGAGAAGAGGAGAGAACCTGATATAATTCAACGCCCCACAACCTACTCTGCATTGAGTGAGGTGACTATTGGGCAACAATCAATCTTATAAGTATCTCACAGGAATAGCTAGTGGAAGCCCATCAATTTTTCATCATAAATAGACACACTCAAGAACACTAGCAAGCTAGGAATATATTTTCAAGATTCGTTGAAATCAAAATCCTATTCTAGTGCACATGATGTGAATTGTGTTTGCATCCGCTTACCTTTTCTGTACAATAGAAGCAGCGTTAAATAAAGGAATAGCAGTTTCTGCTCCAATATCTGTGCTTTAGCAACTATGTCCTCGAGGTGAGCAGATAAGCCGAGCTGTAGGGAGAGCTTGATGTGCCTCCCCTGTTGCCTTCGATAAGAAAAGGTGTTTACAGCAACCATGATGACCTTCAGTCTCAAATCACTGGAGTGAAGTACCTCTCTATCAACTAATGCTTTGTTCCAGTGTATACACTCTGTCAGAATATTCTTGAACATCTTCAGAATAAACAATTAAAAATGAAGCTCTCTTGCCTTTCACCTACTTATATTCTGTAAAACACTGATTTTGTTTAAAGACAATAACTGAGAAATCCAGATATCAATTTCAATGAAACCTTGTTCATGATTTAATATCAATACCTAGAAAATCAATTCTGGCCATTCTAAAATAAAACATGAATATACTAAAGCAAGCTGAACTGTCACACGGCAATGAAACAAATACTTTATGCCATTAGCTTTTGTGCTCTTGTGTTAAAACATGCACCTAAATATAAATGAACATATATAATCCACAGGAGAATGCCTAAAAATGACAAAGTATTTATTTTACCTATTTAGAGTTGCATGCCTTTTATAGGTTTTCTACATGAATTGCTTTAAATGAAAGAATACACGAGAGAAACCCAAACACAGATTAGCAGGTACAGCTTTCTCATGAGAAGAATGAAACAAGGATACAAGAAATGTAAAATACCTGATGCCAATCTAGTTATTTATTAATACCTATTTAAAATTTCCAAACATGGGAATGAGACTGAGTACTTCAGATGCGGGAATGCAGAGTAGGGCTGTGTGTAACATGGGTACAATATGAAAACAAATTGGCAGATAATGAGTTACCTTGGCATTTGCTATTAGGGTCGTTTTATAGCACATTTTTGTGCAATTTATCAATCCCTCCCTTTTGAACTAAAAGTGCAACATCTGCAAAACATCTATTGACATTAGTCCATTAACTTCAGCATCTAAATAAGTGTCCTTATATTTTTCAACTTCAAAATCAGAATCACTGTTGATACCATCATTGTCTTCAGGAACTGGCATTGTCAGGGGAAAGGAAGGAACAGTACCTTTATTAGCAAGGTTATGATGAATGATTCACCAGCCTCCAAAAATACCTTTCAAGCAGGTGCAGATTCTATCCCCTTCTAAATCAAATCCACTCAGTAGTTTTTCATTCCCTTCACACTTTTTCTAATATGATCTGTTTGTACATAGATGCTAACAGACACATGGGGTATAAATGAACAACACTGCACCAACTATATCCCACCCTTGAAAGCAAGGACAACATACAAAGCCATTCTGTTTTGTAATATGACAGACCTCTGAGTCCCAGTGTCAGAGATGTTACTTTCACGACTTTGTTTAAGACTTTAGCAAGGGTTTGAACTTCATAGATGGCAAGTGTTACCTTGTATGTGCAAAACAGGATGGCAAAGAAATGGACAGTCCTTGAGATACCTCAAGGTAGTCTCTTAGGATGATGGAGTCTGTTGGGAGTCTGACGCATCACAGGGACAACATAGGTAGGGTAACTGGTTCCATATCAATTCTAGGACAAACAGTAAGTTCTGTACTATTTATTGGACTGTGCACAATAGTACAGTACTCCTGCAAGCACTTGGAGTGAAAACCTTGGTTCTGGATCATAGGATGCGATAGGGACAATGAGGTTACACTCACTATGAAGTGCCTGCCATTTCCGGTTTACATGTCGAGTCAGGAGCAGCATTAGTGAGGTGAACGGCAGCAGGTCTGATGCTTTAATTTGGAAAATGGAAAGCCTTATTGTATAACATTGTAAGAACATCGCCATACTCATCAGTGTGAAAGTTATAAAAAACAGACTAAGATACATTGCTTTCTTGTCAAAAGAGATAGGGACCATTGACATGCCCCCTCACGCATATGTGGCCAGATGAGTGCAAATTCCACAAAGGAAAAGATGAGGTCTTGTCGGTACCTCTCCAAGAGGTTTAAGTCAGTGTTTTCAATATATAAGGCACAACAATTTCTAGGGTGAGCAAGGAGCTGCATGCAATTCATTTCTGGGTGCCCATAGCCCTCATTTTCAAACAAATGCCATACTACTGCTCAAGCAACAAGGCTTGTCACAACCATAGCCGATCACATCCACTTTGATGGTGTGGCTGAATCCTAAGGTGATGAATGCTGCACAGGCACAGAAGCCTCTCTCAGAAGCCATGCAACATGCTGGCTCAATGGAGCAACTGAGCTGGTAGGAGATATAGGAGGTGCGGAAGGGCTGGAGTCTGGACTCGAAGCTGCCTTCTTGCAGTGGCTGGAGGGGGTCCAGGCTGGACCTTCACACCAATTCACAGCTGCATCCGTAGTCAACAGGATCTGGTAGGAATCTTTCCACTGAAGTTGCAGGTCGAGTTTTTGTTGGTGGTACTTTATGTAGATCTACTCACAGGTCTGGAATTCAGGACAGGCTTCAGTCCGGCACTCCAGCAGGACTTGGGAATGGAAACTGCAGAGATCGAGAATCCCTGCAGAACCATATCATCGTTCAGAGGTATTCAAGAGCAGCTGGAGAAACTGAGGGTTTGAAGTAAGTAAGATGGACAGTCCATGACTTCTTCATAAGGGGCTCAACTTGTTTTTCTTGAGTGAAGTGGCTCGGATAGATCTGAGTGCCAGCGGTAGTATGTTGGGCGTCTTAAGGTAGGTTTCATCACACATGTTTGCTAGTTGGTCTTAAGCGTACAACTGTAGTGCTCAACTTTTCCCGAGGGATAAGGGTGATAGGCATAGTTAAATACTGCTGTATACGTCAATCCTTCCAAACTACCCTCATTATAGAAGAGACAAAGTGGGTCACTCAGTCACTTGAAAGCTTTAGCAGAACCCCAAAATAGGGCGTGAAACACCAAAGTAGCTTTTTACACAACATAATAGCGTTAAAGTATGAAAGCACAGGTATGATTTGATCCACCCAGAGAACATGCACACCTTCACCAATATATATATTAGTAGGACCACATTTGGGTAACTAAATAAATTCCATCTGCAGAAGGACAACGAACACCAAAGGAGGTGGGTGAATGGCTGGAATAGCCTTAATCCTTTCTCTGATATCTGGCAGCCATCTTCAGACCTATTGGCTGTGCCCAGTACTTGTTCTGGATCTTGCTACCAACAATGCATCTGGAGGTGACTCTAGAACCCACAATCACGCTGTCAGGGAGAAATGAAAGTGGAATGATTTGTGTTCCACATTAAAGTCAGTCAGCATTTTATTAGAAAAAAAGATTTAAAAAAAGGCACCGAACATCAGTAATGGCTTAAGAATGGCTTTAGATTCAAACTGAAATTCAAACTGAAATGCAAGCTCAAGTATTAAATGTTAGGTTTCTCTGCAAGACAAAGCATTTGCTGCATTATTATTAAAAGAGGGTCAGTTCATCATGACAAATATAAATTGCGATTGTTCGTAGTTGCTTAATTTTATTTACAAAATAAATGGATAAATGCCAAAGTCCAAACTGCCACAAACTACCACTGCCAAGGCCCTCCACTCTCATCTCTGGCACCGCTCACTGGTCCCTATGGGCTCAACAAACAGTTTTTTTCTGTTAGCACCACCCTGCTTGCAAGTGTTCCCATTTGAGAGGGTGGCAAGTTGTGTTTGGGAGGGGTGAGGGAGGGGTGATTGTTTAACTAAGAGAAGAGATACGTCACTGTGCAGTCCACAGGCTGTGACCCAAACAGGCCATTTTGTTTGGCCACCTGGCAAATCCCTCTTAAGTGGAGATGCCACACGACAAGGCATCAAAACACAATTTTTAAAACTGTTCCTTAAGCTGCTGCACTCCAATACCAACTGATATTGTATACAACAAAAAAGCATCTAGGCTCCACTTAGGAGTAATGTAGATTAATGTAAGAGATGCCATGTGGCTGAATATAAGGTTTCAGTCAAGTATCCTGGCTATTATGAGCTAATCCCCAGAGTATGGGGAGTAACTGTGCAAACCAAAACTTTTCTGTTTCAAATTCCACAATGAAAATTCCCAATTACATGTTCATTTCCTATCCCAGCAGGTAGAAAATGGGAGAGGCTGGGCTTGAGCACGGCGGAAGTGGGAGGAGTGGGTGGCAATGGGAAGAAGCGGCTGTATTGGGCATATCCGCACCCTACCTGGGGGATACCTCTCCATCCAGCTTGCAATCAGGGCCTTTGAGTCTTGAGGCCCTGCTATGTATTTGTTAAAGCATAAACAGTAGAAAAATGTAACAAAGTCTCCACTTACATTACTATGGACATCAGTATAATTGGACCCTGCGTGAGATACCCTTCCACCTTACAGTAATTAACTAAAACACAGCAAGGCAGAGTCTACACACATTCCTTACTTACTTACTAGCTCTGATACCTGGTGAAATGTTTACTAGAACCCTTCATCAAAAGACTACAAAACATTGTTTGGCTTGCAGATAATTCTGGGCCGTTGTTGGCAGCTTTTTGACTACTACAAGACTCACACCTTTACCTATAATTTACACCATTCTTTGCTGACAATACCAGGATGTGCACTTTTCATATGCAATTTGTATACCATTACACCAAGGAAATACTGTGGAGTATTTTCCCCTTCAGAACAGCTTGCCATCAAACGTAATCTGTTAGAAAAAAGAGATTGTGTTATAGAGTTTGCTGTTTAACCAGGCAAAATAATGTTTCGCTTTCAAGGCAAAATGTAAGTAGTAAGTACATGATTGGCTGCAAAATCTAAATAAGGACTTGCATCTAATACCCTCATCACATTGCAGGTCTACACTTCATGAAAAACACTTTTGAAGCTTATGACATGTTTGGAATAGCTTGATGGCTTATTGTTAAATGTGAATGTGACATTATATGTAGCACAGGGTAGCTGTGTGTTAACATGACTATTGTTTGTGCATAAAGTGTATTAGTATGCTTGATAGTTATCTAGTGACTAGGCAATAGGACTGTTTAATACTAACATAGGCCTTGCAGAACACAGGCCTATCACCTTTAAAATTATGTTTGCTCATTTGTCCTTTTCTTTACCTTGTTTTACAAGCAAAAGGAAAGATTGTTCCACTCTCTGCAGTGGCTAGCTTTCACGGACTCTCAGCAGCTATAAATTGCCTCGCTCCGTTCCTAGCAGAGGAACTGACAAGATACAATAGTGGCAGCTCTCGTATATTTCCTAAATTCTGTACAAAAGTATTGTTCACAGTAGCGACTAGTACTCTGTGAAAACGGTGAGGCAGGTTGCAACACAATGCCGAAAAGACTCACCCATGCTTGCTGCCTGGCTCTCCTCCTCCAAGACCCAGTAACGAGCAGGAAGTTGGTTCCTGTAGTGCCAACAACCAATCCTGGAGCTGCTCCTATGCTTATTGCAGCATGAGCACAGTTCCGGGATTGGTTGGAGCAGGCTAACCCAGTGCTCATTTTGAGACTGGGAGCCTGTGCCAGCAACCCCCCGGCTGTTTCACAGCCATGGCATTGCTGGGTCTATAGTGCACACGTCGGACAGGCCAGCTGTAGACATCCAGCCTATCTGACATGCGCATTGGCGGCAGTCAGCATGCTCCTATCACAGCCCTACCCCCCCCTCACAGGCACACTGTAATAGCAGCGTGGGCTGGCACTGCAGCACACAGAATAATAAAATATTAATCACCATTCTATTAATCTGTGTGTTTATCTGCGGCTTTTGCTGCAGACAGGGCAACTCTCCTCCGCCCGTTACGAGGTACCACCACTGATTTTTCACCATTCATTGTAACCGAACAAAGAATGATAGTCAAGCATAAGTAGATGCCTTTTTGCTTTATAAACTACATTAAGAAAGATTTTATAAAAGATACTGGTAACTGGGATCGAGCAATGATGATGTACTGGCTGTTGGTGGCATGCTGAAAGCCAAACCTCTGACTTCAGACCTTATAGAATCAATGTCTGCAGGGTTCTACATGACCCAGAAATTATATTGTAATACAAAGTGTGTGATAATTCAGCTAGTTATAATGTAAGTGGGATTAGACCAATTGGGTAGCAGCATGTGATGAAATATGATTGCGGTGTATTTAGGGTTCACCCATTAATTTTGTTTGCTCAGTTACTAATAATCATGACAGTAATTCTTGCTCATATCGAAAGTAGATTTTCAAATAATATGAGTGTGGCTAAAATATTTCAGGATGTGGTCGTTTCTATTTTAGTGCTGCTAAATAATATGAAGCTAACTGTGCCAACCTGAGGGCATGATACCCAAATATGCTATGTTGATGCTCAATATGACACCTGCCAAGAAAGTTCACCAATGAACCAATGCAGCTTACATATTACCTTCAAGATACTGATCTAATGAATCAATCTTCGGAGAGCTCTTTAGTTCACAAATTCCACCATACTTGGCATTTTACCAGTAGGCAATGCTGGCCTGCGCGAACTGGCTCCACATACCACGAGAGCTATAGCTGCAAACTGGGCTTGGGTCGCACATATCACAAACTTTCTCCCACTCATCTTCACCCAAGGAAAGTCCTCCTCGATCCCAACACAGAAGGTAGGAAAAGTGGGTAGGAAAGGATGAAAGGGAACTTGGAGATACATGGTAAATGTGATACCTTTCATGGGGCAGGCAGAGATGAGCATCACCTGAGCATATGGAAGCTTGTCTTGTATGTTTCAGACCATGTGGAGTTTATGCATATCTGTTGCTTGGCATGTGGGAACTGGCATTACCTTTTGTTGGGAATTTGGAGGGTGGAATATATAGAACTGAACATTTTCAGCCTGAGCCTTAATTAAATAAAATGAAATGTTGATAATTCATTGTGGATCCATTTTCTTTTGCCTGATGCTTCCTAAAAAAACTCGAGTTAATGCTCTGTCCCTCAAATAAAGGCAAGACCCTGTCAAGAAGAGTTATATGCCAAAACAGGAGTAATAATTGGTCCAATCGTTAGATATTAGAATTTATAGTATTGTGTAAAGTATAACCATTTATTACAACCCAACACAATGCTGTGTTGTATAGGACCAGTGGTGCATCTCCAAGCACTTACAGGGAAATCAATGTTTCTACAGTCTCCTTGAGGCTTCCTATTTTGGGAAAAGTGCCATTTATTTAGAAAACATATTCGCATTATAGAATCTTTAAGGAGCAATCCAAACCTGACTTAAAAATTAAGGAGTAATCCCCACCCTTCAAATCTTTTGTGATCCATCCAGGAGTAACCTGCAGTTGACATGGAATCATTCAAAAATAATGCACACTCATTCTGAAGTTGTAATCAAATCATCCTAGAGAAATCCACACCCATCTTCAAGCTGTCCTGAAATTATGCTGGACTAATTCACACTCATCCTGAAATTGTCAATTAGTATTCCTAGAATAGTTCAATATCATAGTTCATTTTCAATTGAAGTAATCAGGACACTATCCTAGAATAGGTTTTGTGATGAACCATCTTCTTTAAATATTTTGCCCAATACACATACTTCACAATGGTTTGGAATGACTTTACTAGATAATTCCATGATTATCCTAGCTGCAGTCACCAGATGACTTAAGAATGACTCCAGGATGATCTTCCATTTTGACTTGGGCACATTATCATGAAGAAGAGTAGAGTTGGTAAAGTGTAATTTTGTAGTGTCAGGCGGCAGTTCATCCTTCTTAATTGCATGGCACTAGCTCCCACAGCATTATTGCATGCTGTGAGGCAGGCAGGAGACTGACAAGTGTTAGGTAGAGGATCTGTGCAGAGAGTAAATGTGTCAGACTGTATCGTCCTGCCACAGCTGAAGATAATCAGTTTTAGAGAGCAAACATTATTAATAAAAATGAATCACTAAAACGCAATGTGAAATAGCATGTATTTAAAGGCCTAAATGAAAAACGTGTGTTAGAAAAAGAAATGTCCCGCTTTAAAATGACTGATATGGTGGACACCAAAAACAATGTGCATTATATGAAATAATAATATCTAATGAAAACATATTTTGATTAATCATAATTATATGTACTAAAGAAGATGAATTATTAATGAATTACAAAATTAATGTTTGAAATTATTCCTAAAATGTTTTATTTTCTTCATATGTTAGCAGTAGTGAAAGGCCTACATTATAGCATTTTCTAGAAGCACGATGTTTTAAATGTTCTGACTTCACTGAAATGTTTTGCTTAGTTTATTAAACATCCTGTGTGACTTGCACACTGGAAAAAGTATGTTCTGTACTTGTTTCACTTGTCCAATTTCCTCCAGTTATTAACTGTTAGTTTCAACAATGGGCCTCAGTGCTCAATGTCATGTTTCATGTTTCTTTCTAAAATTGTATTTAATCACGGAAGCTGCTGACCAGAGAGGATTGACAATGTAAACCAATCCGAACATGCTCTATGAAGAAGAGATACATCTGAAGTGCAGATTATGTTTTATTGGCTGCACACTAAACTACCAAATAGTCTTGTCCAATAGACGCTTAGGGGCATATTTATACTTTGTTTGCGCCGAATGTGCGCCAAAATTTTTGACGCACAATCGGCGCAAACCCTGCCCCATATTTATACTTTGACGTCCGACCCCGCAGGTGTCAAAATTCCACCATGTGCATCATTTTTGGGAAGGGGGAACCAGCCTTGCGTTAATTATATGCAAGGTAGGCGTTCCCTTCCAAAAAATGACTTTAAGGCCTGTGCCCCTTATTTATACTCTGACGTCATTTTGACGCACAGGAGGGGGCAGGCCTTAAAAAACAGCGCACAGCCTGATGGGCGTCGTTTTTTAACGCCTGGGTCAGGGCAGGCGTTAAGGGACCAGTGGGCTCGAAAGGAGCCCAGAGGTGCCCTCCCCTGCCCCCAGGGACACCCCCTGCCACCCTTGCCCACCCCAGGAGGACACCCAAGGATGGAGGGACCCATCCCAGGGAAGTAAAGGTAAGTTCGGGTAAGTATTTTTTTCCGATTTTTTTTGTGGCATAGGGGGGCCTGATTTGGGCCCCCCTACATGCCACTATGCCCAATGACCATGCCCAGGGGACATATGTCCCCTGGGCATGGCCATTGGGCAAGGGGGCATAACTCCTGTCTTTGCTAAGACAGGAGTCATGTCAATGGAGGTTGGGCGTAAAACAAAATGGCGCAAATCCGGTTTGAGGCCTGAATTTTGCCTCAGACCTGACGTGCACCATTTTTTGACGCACAACCCCCATTTTGCCATACGCCGGCGCTGCCTGGTGTGAATCATTTTTTTTGACGCACACCAGTCCGCAGCGCCAGCTAACGTCATTCCATTAATAAGGCGCCCGCATGGCGCGCTGGAATGGCGTTAGCCGGCATTAAAATTTTTAGCGCACAACTGCGTTGGCGCAGTTGTGCGTCAAAAAGTATAAATATGGGCCTCAGCTAGTAACATTTTGGGACTTTAATGTAGCAAAGTTTAAGTGATGTAAGTGTTCCAGTTAGTTCTGTTCTAGTTTGTGTTCCAGTCAGTTTCTGTTCTAGATCTGTGCTGAGTTAGATGTGTTTCTGTCATTGCCTATGATTCTATCAGTTCAGATACATTAGGCTCTATTATTACTGAACTGTTGTCCCATTCATGTTCCTGTTGCCTGATGCTGCTCTCTGAAGACCTGCAGTTCCTGTTGTCTGCTGAAGAATAATAAGCAAGCTGTTGTCTCATTTAGGAGTGGTATAACAAATGTGTATTTATTTTTCCTGTGCAGGTTCACTCTTTTAGAAATCTAACCACATATGTTTGGTTAGCAGCATAGGTAGATGTTTTCCAAATTAATTTTTGTCTTATTTTTATTTTTGAATGAAACCCACACATGCTTTCTGATTAGAGTATTAGTTAGGAATGCCTGACCCAGTGTCTAAATTTGATGTTTATTAATTGATTGTGATTAATTCAAATAAATGTATGCTGTTTCTTTCATTCACTTGATTCTGTTGTTATTCTACATTGTTCTTTTGGAGTGTCTTGGCCAGATTGAGATTCTTTAGATGCTTCGGACAGCCTGTGATATTTTGGATTTTATCATTTGGTTTTGTGCTTCATCTACGTGACTTTAGCACTCTTAATTTAAGGGCAATAAATGTTTAAATGTATATTTTGATTATTGGTTGATATAGTTGATGTTTACTGACTCATGTTATCTGTTTGGCTGTTCTCTTATTCCTGTCTGAGTCCAAAGCTTCGAGTCGACCTCTGAGGTTAATAGATGTCTTTACCCTTTATGTGTCACCTTATCGTAAAATTATAAAATAGTATAAGGTCTGACACGCCCACACCAGCCAATGGTAAAAGGCATGCCAGCGTGGCTAAGGCTCTCTCCATACTTCAGACATGCTATGTGATGGGTTGTCATTGTGTCACTCAACAGTCTCATGACAGCTTGGGCATGCCTTAGGTCTATCCCTAAGAGATATTTATATGTTTAACTCTGCAACAGCTGCCTGTTGCACTTGTTGTAGAGCCACCCTGCAAATGCAGAACGCAAGTGAATTGAGATTTCAAGTGTCCCATACAAATAAAATGAGTGCCAAACCAACTCAAATTAAGCACTTATATAATATTAAAATAGAATAGAGGTCAGGATCTCTAGATACACAACACATTCTTTTCAATGACAAGAAAACACAAGTGAAGGATGTAAGAATTCTGCAGGAATTACTTTAGCATAATGGGGAAAAGAAGAAATAGTCATGTTCTGAGGAGTAATTCATGAACTACCATAGTTTCGGAGGAACACTGAAAGCGGGACGTGAGTCTTTCCTTTATTAAAATTCTGATTTCTCTGGTGATTTTGACTCTACGGGGTATCAATCATCCCACAGTGATTCTCTGTGAGGTTTTAACAAAGGTTTAGAGTAGAAATAGAAGCCCACATGCTGCATATACAAAGTTGTCTTTATCAACGAGATACTAGTTACACATACCCCTTTGCTATACAAGGACGCACATCCCACCAGCACTCAACAGGTTTTCTGTGCCCAATCCGTCTCTATCAACTGTTCCAAATACTTCTATAGGAACACATTCCTTCAAGGATTAATCTCACACTGTACATTCCATCTATTCCTTCTCTGAGGGAAGACACCTTCACATACACCAGATACAAACAAGTTTGACATAATACTAGGCCCATCTCATACCAAGGACAACGCACAACAAACTCAATAGAAACAACACAACCAATTCAAAGAGGAAATAACAAGGGGAAAAACTTATTTTTTCCTTGTTACGCCATCCTCTTGTAGACGTACTGATTTGGCGCAATCCCAGATTTAGAAACCGTTGTAAATCTGGAATTGAGTCAGATTCATGGGTGGGTGCATGGGAACACCCATGATCCATGCATGGAACATCTACCAGTTCAGAATGTAATGTAATACAGTGTTATGTACCTAGCAGACATATAGCACAACTGTGAGTGATCCGTTTTCTCAGCATGAGCAATCTGTGGTTTTGCTGTGGACATCTCTTAGTTGACCAAAGCCGTAGTTGCAGCCTACTGATTAGGTGTAGTTGCATTTGTTCTGTTTTAAGATGTACATCTTTAATTTTTTTAATTGGCATAACTGCCACACTTATGCATCTGGAGGCCTATTTACAAAGGTACACTTACACATGAGTAAATCTTCATGTGTAAATTCACTTTTACATGTTGTAGTAAAATTACTACTTTTAGCTATTAACGAATTCTGAGTGTAGGGGTGTGTTTCAATGGTGTGGCATGCTAAGTACTCAGTAGTGCAGACGCTGAAGCGAGAGTGGGACTGCGCTGGCGAAACTGCCCGAGGCGATGGCTTGCAGTGAAAGGAGGCAGACCGGGTGCTGTGGACTGCAACATTGCAGCCAAGCGTGGGTGGCAAAAGAGCTGGGCTCATGGTGAGGGCGCTCCTCTGATGGCGAGACCTGCCATCTGCAATGGCACAACAAAGGGGAGACAAAGACCTGTCCATTGACGACAGCATGGGAGTGCAACTCAACAGGCTCCCAACCACGTGGCCTGAGGAACAGGGGATCCACCAGTAAATATGCCACCCAAGGTATGATTTGAAGACTGACAAGGCTGGGTGCCTCCTTGGGTAAGAAGCCCCCCACCTAAGATGTTCCAGGCCCAACCGCTCCCTCCCTGGCTAGGAGGGATGCCCACATCTGGTGATAATAACATTAGATTGGAGTCTCACTGGAAGCATATTGGATGCCTCAGGGCACTAGCAATTGATCAATGCACACCTGAGGCCTGGGGACTGCCACATAAAGGGGGCAAGGACACCTGTACTGTGTACCATGATAATTCCTGGAGGCATAGATAGGGGAAGGGACCTTAGATAAGCCAAACGGAGACAGGCTGATCCAGGGATCCGAGCTGTGTGCAGATGTCTACTTCCCAGTCTCTAACAACACAGATAGAGAGCAGAGAGTTGATACTCTATTGTGGGAGTTCACAACTGGAGACTGCAGCAAATGGATGTGTGGCGCAACCCAGGTGACATAGAGACAGCAATAGGGTTGCTATCTTGTTTTACTAAAGGACCACCAAGGGCATGGCTGGACAGCTGTTGAACCCCCAATGGGTCACGCTGTTGCAAGGAACATGAGAATGGTGAAACCAAAGGGTATGAGAGAGGACACACCAGGCACCTGTCCCCATGCCGAAGAGCCCAGTGATGGCACCACACACTGCATTGGAGTGAAAACTGCAAGAACACACAGAGAAATTCTCTGAGGTACTGCAGGCAGTAATAGACATAAAATCATCCCTTGGCCCCAAGATTGACAAGCAAAAAATCTTCTGCTCTCAGCTGCTAAGCAGACTGAAACACTGGGTAGCGAAAATTCAGGTATTAAGCCATCTGCAGGCAGGATTCAGGGACAAGGTCAGTACCAATGATCAGGTCTTCCGCTTTATTACCATAAAGTGGAAGATCGTAGACGTAGATCATGGTCACCTATTTGTGGTCTTTGTTGATCTGAAATCCGCTTTTGACCTTGTCCCGCGTCCCAAGCTGCGGGAGGTTATGAGCAATGCTGGAGTCCCAGGCTCCATGATTAATATATTTAAAGATCTTTACTCTGGCAATTGTGCCAAAATACGATGGGGCCCGGCAGGAGATCTGACTCCAGCATTTCCCACAGTTCGTGGCGTGAGGCAGGGTTGCGTTCTTGCGCCTACCCTGTTCCTCCTGTTTATCAATGCCTGCATTCTGTACCTCTTAGATTGTCCTGGTGATGCCCCCAGTATGGGTGGGCAGAAGTTCCCCTGCCTCCTATTTGCTGATGATACTTTGCTACTTTCTCGAACAGCTATGGGTCTCTCATGTCTGCTCGAAAGGTTCTTGGAGATTTGCAAGGACGATGGTTTGGAAATCAACTCAGCTAAAACTAAATATATGGTGTTTGGGGACAAAAAGCAGAAAATGAAGATACATGTACATCTAGAAGGCGTTTCCTTGGAAAGAGTGGGCACTTTTGATTGCCTAGGTATAAAATTAGAAGATTCACATTTCTGGCACGCCCATCGCCAGAAATCAGTAATGTGCCTGAAACAAAGGGCGGGTGGCATTGTGAGATTTGCGACCAGATCCCCTAGTTTTGCTATGACTCCTGCTCTTTAAATATATAAATCTCAAGCCAGGGGGGGCTTTGTACGGTGCAGAGCTTTGGGGCCATTGCAACTTGGTGAATCTGGCTAGGGTGGAAAACCAGTTTTTGAAGATGTTGTTAAAAGTTCCTTCCAATACCCCATCCTTGCCTATCCGAATGGATTTAAATCTTTTTTCAATCAATCACATTGCTGCCTTAAGGCCCCTTCTGTTTTGGATTCGGCTATGGTTCATCTGATGCCCTCATTCCATTCAGATGTGGGCTTCTCAATCTGGTGGGCCACAACTCCAAGACTAAAATCAATTGGTGTGTTTATGTTGAAGGGTCCCTAACGCTCCTTGGTCTGGGGTCCTATTGGAAGGATCCCCTTTCCATTCCTAAAAACGCTGTGCAGTCACTGAAAGACGCTTTTTGGCTCAAAGTTCAAACTGCCCAATTGGCTGAGGTTGTGCTGTTGTCCATGTCTAATACCTGTTTGCAGTTCAAATGTCATTATGAGTTTGAGCCCTTCATGGATGCAGCACTTTCCACCTTTGCGCGTGCCCTCTTTATCAGATTTAGAATAGGGTCCCTCCCTCTGTGTTCTTTAACCTATAAATGGTCTAACTCTATTAATAAGTCTAAGTCATGTCCGATGGGATGTAAGAATGAAGAGTCTGTCTTACACGTCCTTTTTCAATGTCGTGCATATGACAAACAGAGGGCCTCGTGGATCAATCCCTTATGTAAACAAATGGGCTTTAGGAGCTGTATACATGTCAAGAGAATTTTTAAATCTGATCCATCGGTTCATATAGCTTATCCGGTGGCAAAATTATTTGAATCAATTTGGCGTCTCAGACTAGCGACTCTAAAGAATATGTCCGGGTAGCTGCCTTTTAGATTTATATCTTTTTATGCATGTTTATTGTATCTTGGTGCATGATATTAATTTATATTTTGTGGTACTTGAGGCGCTGTTTTTATATTATTGGATACAAACAGTCTTTGGGAACTGTTCATCTGCTGAGAGAATTCTCCAAACCAGTTTTATCTGTTTATTTATCTCATCCTATGGTAAAAGTTTTAGGAACCATCTGTGGTGCTTTAGACTAGGATTTCAATGAATAAGTTTGGGTGGCTGCCTTTTAGATTTAGATTTTTTTTTAAGTATATTTGTTGTATTGCACCTTGGTACATGATATTAGCTGATATTTTCTGGGTCCAGAGGTGTTGATGGTGCAAGTAATTTTTTATGCCTACCTTCTCACGGTTTTAATTCTTTTTTCAAAAAAATTTTTATTCATCTTATTGAGTATTTTTTATAACTTTTTTTTTATACATTGTTACGTATTGTACTTTTATGGTATGTTTCTCTTACCGAAATAAAGTAAATGATGATGATGATGATGACAAGCAAGTCATTGGCATGGGCTTCCTGCTTGAGGATCATAAGAATTTAAGGAACAGAATAAACACTGCAGAGTCAAAACTGGCTATGTTGATCAAAGCCCGAGAGCAGATCAAAGACCTGCCTGATGAAGTCCAGCTGCTACCACAGAAGGCAAATGGTGCAGAAGGATGCACGCTGCAATGCTACAAGGGTAGTTGGATTCCCAGGACATATAGATGACTCAAGCATGGAGCTACTTATGGAAATCTGGTTGGTAACCACAGTGCTGGAGAGAAAAACTTCCCAATTTTTTCTATGGAAGGGACACACAGAGTTTTGTGGTCACAGCCTCTCCTGGGTGCTCTGCCCCACCTCGTGGTCACACACATTTTGAACTACAGAGACAGGGAAAGCATATTGCAACTTGCTTGTGTTAAAGTTCCCTGGCAGGTACAAAATGAAAAGGGGGTGATCTTCCCGGATGATACAATGGAAGTGGGAATAATTCACAGTGGTTATGTAGAAATTGTGGCAGATGAATGTTACAAATGCACTGCTGTACCTGGTGAGGCTCAGAATCCAGAATGGAAAGAGGACTGTTCTTTTACAGGCACCGCAAGAGGCATGTGACTGGTTGAAAGCAAAGGGGAAGTGCTGCCAACGAGTGAAGGCATCAATGACGGGGGTTAGATACCTGTGAAGAACAATCAGCGCTCAGCCAGGAAGCTGCACAGCAGACCCTCCAAACGGCAAGCAGCAAGAGAAAAAAGGCCCAAGTAGTGGCAGACATTGAGTATGGTAGTCTATCAAGGACAGATGCCCGGGGATCAAGCTCTGATGCAACCTCGACTCTCAAGCGAGACTGATCTTATTACACAGGGACAGATTTAGATTTTGGCAGACAGGTTACTCCGTCACAATGGTGATGGATATCCTGTCTGCCAAAATCTAAATCCCATTTGTAGGAAAGTGCCACTCTTGGGATGGTTACCCCCCACTTTTTACTTAGTGTTGATACCAACTTTGATTGAACGTGTGCTGGCATCCTGCTAACCAGGCCCCAGCACCAGTGTTCTTTCCCAAAATCTGTATCTTTGTATCCACAATTGGCACACCCTTGGCACACAGTTAAGTCCCTTGTAAAAGGTACCCATGGTACCAAGAGCCCTGTGGCCAGGGAAGGTCTCCAAGGGCTGCAGCATGTATTATGCCACCCTAGGGGACCCTTCAATAAGCACATGCACACTGCCTTTGCAGTATGTGTGTAGTGGTGGGGAGACAAAGGCAAAGTCGACATGGCACCCCTCTCAGGGTGCCATGCCACAAACCACTGCCTGTGGCTTAGGTAAGACACCCATCTAGCAGGCCTTACAGCCCTAAGACAGGGTGCACTATACCACAGGTGAGGGTACAGCTGCATGAGCAATGTTCCCCTATGGTGTCTAAGTCCATTCTTAGACATTCTAAGTGCATTGTAGCCATATTGAGTATATGGTCTGGGAGTTTGTCATTACGAACTCCACAGATCCATAATGGCTTCACTGTATACTGGGAAGTTTTATATCACACTTCTCAGCACAATAAACCCCCACTGATGCCTGTGTGGGATTTATTGAAAAATGCACACAGAGGGCATCTTAGAGATGCCCCCTATATGTTAGCCAAAGTGCTAGTGTAGGACTGACCGGTCTGTGCCAGCCTGCCACTTTCAGACAAGTTTCAGACCACATGGCATGACAGCCTTTGTGCTCTCCGTGATCAGAAATAAAGCCTGTCCTGTGCTTCACACCTCTCCTGTGCAGGAACTGTAACACCTGGTGGTGAGCCTGAAAGGCTCAAGCCTCGGGTTACAGTGCCCCAGGGCACACCAACTAGTGGAGTTGCCCGTCCCCCACACAAAGCCCCACTTTTGGTGGCATGTCCGGCAGGAAAATTATGGAAAACAGGGAGTGAATCCCCCAGCTAGGACCACCCCTAAAGTGTCCAGAGCTGAGGTGACCCCCTCCCTGCAGAATCCTCCATCTTGGTTTGGAGGACAGGGACCAATAGGGTTAGGTTTGTGCCCTCCTCCCCAAAGGGAGTGGGTACAGAAAGGGTGTAGCCACCCTCAGGGACAGTAGCCATAGGCTACTGCCCTCTGATCTCTGTAACACCCCTAAATCTTGTATTTAAGGGCTTCCCCGAGCCCAGCTCACCAGATTCCTGACGACCTGACAAGAAGAAGATGGACTGCATAGCTGAAAGCCCCTGCAGAGAAGAAGGAAGGCGACAACTGATTTAGCCCCAGCCCTACTGGCCTGTCTCCTGCTTCAAAGACACTGGAAAAGAAAAGCGACGTATCCAGTAGGACCAGCGACCTCTGTCAAGCTCCAGAGGACTGCCCTGCACTCAAAAGGACCAAGAACTCCCATGGACAGCGGCCTTGTCCAAGAAGAAACAACATCTAAGGACTCCAACCTCACTCCGAATGCATGAGTCCTAACCTCTCTGCACCCGACGCCTATGTCCTGTGTCCAGGTGGCCGAACCAACTAGAGAGGATCCCCAGGCAATTCCGAGCAAGTGCCCACACTGGGTTGACATCTCCACCCCTCCACGACAATGCCTGTTGGGGGAATCCCGAGGACTCCCCTAACCGTGAAGCTCTGGACGAAGATATCCGATGCCTAAAGAAACACTGCACCCGCAGCCCCCAGGCCTTGGAGAACCCGACCTCCGGTGCAGCAACATTCAGCAGGCAGCCCTCCTCCCTCTCCAGTCTGTGGTTTGCCCGAGATGATATCCTGGACCTTACCTACAGCCTCTTGAGTTACCTCTGGGGTACCCTCAAATAGAATCATTGGAGACCCAACATCTTGTTTGCACCCTGCACCTGGCCGCCCCAGCGCTGCTGAGGGTGTATGTTTGGTGCCTACTTGTAGCCTGCCCAGTGCTCCTCTAAACTTCCCAGGTCTGCCCTCCGAAGACGTGGGTACTTACCTGCCTGCAGATCCGAAACCGAGTGCCCCAGTCTCCATAGGAGCCCACGTTAATTTTGCCTACACTTTGACCTCTGCACCCGGCCAGCACCGTGTTGCTGATAGTGGGTGTTTGGGGTTAACTTGAATCCTAACATGTGGAATTTCTTACTACTGGAAACTGGAACTGTAAGTGTTGTACTTACCTGCAAATCGATCTAACTTTTCTTCCCCCCAGGAACTGTTTCTGAAAATTGCAGTGTGTCAAGTTTTAAAACAGATTATTGCCAATATTTCAAAAACCCTATAACTTTTCGATTTCTAACAAAGTACTGTTGATACATATGTGAAATTCGAATCTATTGTACTACTTACCTGCAACTTAAATCTTGTGGTTCTAAAAATAAATTAAGAAAATATATTTTTGCTGTATAAAAACC
Organism: Pleurodeles waltl; assembly: GCF_031143425.1. NCBI lineage: Eukaryota > Metazoa > Chordata > Amphibia > Caudata > Salamandridae > Pleurodeles > Pleurodeles waltl. The sequence continues at coordinate 849,635,023 of NC_090439.1, forward strand.
ATTGGTCTGGAGTTAAGTCATTGAGTGTGTGCTTCTTCTATTGTCTGTTTGTGTACAACAAATGCTTTGCACTACCCTCTGATAAGCATAACTGCTCGACCACACTACCACAAAAGAGAGCATTAGTATTATCTACTTCAGCCTCCGCTAAGCCTCTGGGGAACCCCTGGACTCTGAGCACACTATGGGCCTGATTCTAACTTTGGAGGACGGTGTTAAACCGTCCCAAAAGTGGCGGATATACCACCTACCGTATTACGAGTTCCATAGGATATAATGGACTCGTAATACGGTAGGTGGTATATCCGCCACTTTTGGGACGGTTTAACACCGTCCTCCAAAGTTAGAATCAGGCCCTATATCTCATTTTGATATAGTATATACAGAGCCTGCTTCCTACTCCATTATTTCCTATGGGATCTAGATTTCAGCAGACAAGATATCCATCACTGTTGTGAAAGAGTAACCCATCCGTCAACATCTAAATCAGACCCATAACCTTGATAATAACACAAGTACCCCTCTTTGAATCCCTCTTCACAGGGTAGCAGGAAGCCATCATGGGATCATATACGTTAGCTGCTGATGTTTAGGCAGTGATTGTGGGCGAAGAACAGTACTCTAGCAAGTAGACATACATGCTGGCACTCACACACCACCTTAAATGCTGACAACCTCCACTGACCTCCACACTCTGAGAAAAGAAGTTCAATTGCACAAGTTTGGGGTGCGATATGTTTGGCTCAGTAGGTTTGGACACTTCGCCTCAGCAGGGGAGTTCAAGGGGTTAGATTCACACCAAGACATCCGACATAGGGCATGTACATGAGAAAACAGAAATGGTACAAGTGGAACAGGACAGGGTTTGTGGGGGAGGCTGGGCAGGGTGTGGGATGGCCTAATAGGACCCCAAAATCTCGTGGTTAGATGGCAACCAGTAATTACAAAATTTTGGCATGGAATGTGTGGGGCATGGCCACATGAACAAAGTGCTATAAGATACATATATACCTAAAGCACAGACAGGTGCATTTTGCTTATCTACAGGAGACCTACTTTTTATCTGGGTATCTACAGAAACTGGCCAAATGATGGAGGGGCAGAATGTACAGGACCACATACTCAGGGTTTGCTGGGGGGGGGTTACTTTTCTCTATAGCTCTGGGATGCTGTTTGTCACATTACATACCAGACTAGACCCAGAGAGTCAATTTGCGGTGGTAGAGGGTGATTTGGATGTGGCATTACTTGCCTTAGTGGAACTATATGACTCGAACGCTAATCAGGAACCATTCTACTTTGCACCTACTGTGGGAGCTCACCACTGGAGACTGCAGCTAATGGATGTGTGGCACAGCCCAATTGACATAGTGACGCAATAGGGTTGTTTTACGAAAGGACCACCATGGGCATGGCTCGACTCCTGAACTCCTGCAAACTGCATGGACACCGACTGTGTGGTGTGGAGATTTCAATTAGGTCCAAGACCTGGACTCGACAGACCCATCCCACCATTTCCAGGGCCCCAGACATTCCCTACACCCAAATGTTTCGGCAATGGATAGCACACAGTCAGGCGATTGATATGTGGTGGGCAATGTAACCTGCATCAATGGAATACTCCCACTACTCGAGTGTCTACCTTGTTACACACCAGAACAGATATGGCCTTTGGCACGACACAGGCACTTGCTAGGATGATAAATGCAGAATGTCTGGGCCATACACTATCTGATCGTAACCCTCTATGAATCTCTATTGGCTGGGGAGATCATGTCAAAAAATGGCTACGTAGTGTCTACACATGAAGGCACTACACAGCCAGGTGTTCTAGGAACAGATAGGGTCAGCGATAGAGCAATACTTCACTGAGAATGCAGGAATGGTCTTGGATGCTACCATAGATTGGAGTGCATTCTAGGTGGTTGTAAGAGGGACATGCATGAAGCAGATGGTTGCATCAAAGAGGATGCTTCATACGGAAATGGTGCACAAGGCAACGCACATTAGGGATTTAGAGATACGTAGTGTAATGGAGGGTGCAGCATAGATGGCCCTTGGGGAGCTGAGATAGGAATATAATGAGATCTTTACAAGATTATGTCACATGGATTATAAGGAGTATAGGGCGTGTCCGCATTCGTCAGGCAACAAGGCACGGGCTATGCTTGCCTTGCTGCTTAAGTCAGATATCCAGAACTCCTATTAGCTGTATAGGTGCCCGTGTGGGGACACAGGTAAATACGGAAGTTAAAATTAATTAGGTATTTTATACTTACTACAAAACCCTACACTAAGCACCTGCAGGTGTTACCGGGGACACACTGACACAGTACCTGCGTTGCCTTGCTGTACCAGCCCTCAACGTGGGGCAGATACTGGAACCTGAAGCCCTGATTATGATACAAGAGCTCAGGTCATCAAACAGGTAGCAAGCGTTAAAGCTCCTGGTACTGATGGTCTCTTGTAGAATTCGATGACACATACACTGCAGAGCTGCCACAATGTTTGCTGCTGGTTTACGGAGGCCAGAAGCAAGGGTTGCCTGCCGACATCCATGAGAGAAGCAGTACTAGTGGTCCTCCCCAAACCACACAGGGATCCCCTTAATTAGCGGTCCTGCCGACATTTTCAATCCCAAACCTAGAATTTAAAGACATAGGGAAAATATTGGCAACTTTCCTAGCCCTCTTGTCACAGACAATAATACACCCAGACCAAAATGGCTTTATCCCAGGCAGGAACACGTTCCTTAACCTGCTACACCTGTTCAGAATAATGGATTGGGCCAGGTGTAAGAATATCCAGCACTGGATGGCATAATTTGTTATCAAAAAAACTTTTGATACACTGACCTGGCCGTTCCTCTTCACAATGTTCAATAGACTGGTAGCAGGACCGGAGTTCCAACAATGGGTTTCTTTATTATACACAGACACGATAGAGCATGTGCATACAGGTGTGGTAATCTCTGACCCCATAACAATAATTAGAGGCACTACGCAAAGATGGCCACTGTCGCCCATTATCTTCATGTTAGCTATGGAGCCCCTGATCTGCCTCTGAGATCTGACTGAGGGATCTCTACTGAGCCCATGACAACATATTATTATCTTAATTTATTTATTTGCTGACAGCACCAATGTCCGGTTACCGATTGATCTTCTTAATGAATTTGGAGGGCTGTTGTGGTTTAAAATTAACTGGGATAAATACTGCTTAGTCCCACTTCTTCATATCCCAGACGTTCAGATAGTAAATCTCCCGACTATCCAACTTCCCTGGCAACTAGACATGATTAAATACCTGGGAGTGAATGTGCATCACGCTGAGACTGAACTGGTGGAGGGGAACCTGGTGAGTTTTCTCACAGCGACAAGGCAGTCCTTACCATTTTGGACACAATTGCTGTTATCACCCATGGGGAAGATTGCAATCTCCAAGATGTTGACCTTGCCCAGATTGCAGTATTTTTTCCCTGCCCTACCAGTGGTGCTGGGCCCCTCCTTCTTTCAGGAGCTGCAGTGGTTACTTACATCCGTGATATGGTATACTGGCAGGTGCAGAGCGGCATTAACAAAACTTAAATCTCTGTTGGGGGGGTTCTAGAGGCACTTAATTATCAACTATATTATGCCGCAGCTCCACTGCAGTTTAAAGTGAGATGGATAGTGGAGGAAAACACCTTCAAACGTGAAGATGTGCTGGATGGTTTGGAGGGATGTAGTGTTCTGGATTACCTAATGGGTATGATGCAAGGCATTTAGACAGATAACTTGCTTCTGAAAGTATCTGGAATATGTTGGAAGAAATATGTTCCTGTCCATTCCAGGTCGACATTTTACTCCACGGACTTGTAATCTGATCACTACCCCCCAAGTCCTTGAAATCTTCTTACCAGACTATTTGCTGGACGGAACCAGGGATGTAAGTTTGGGGAGACCTGGTAGAAAGTGGATGGCTGTGCACCTCTGAGAATCTCAGGGACATGTATGGACTGGGCCCAGGACTCTTTCTTCTGCTTGGGGCTCTTAATAAAGTGACAAGACGGGTCTAGGGTGTGCTGCAGGATATGCACGCACCAGTACTGACAGTGCTGTTAATGCATGGGCACCAACAGAAAGCAGTAATAGTAGGGCACTATTGCAGCAGAGCGAACACCACAGGGCAGCTAAGGAATGGTGGAAATCACGAAAGGGACAAGAATTCACAACCATCACATGAGGGAGATGTGTGGGATCATTGAAAGGGGTGTCAATGAATGCTAGACACCGCTACACGGATTTTAAGTTACTCCATCACACTTACATTACACCAAAATGAGCGGGCTGTATGTTTCCTGCAGCATCTACCTCATGTCCCTGCTGCACCGACTCGTAGCTGACTTCTACCTCATGGTGTGGCAGTGCCTGGTGACCAGGCAGTATTGGGAGGACAGTCTTGGGTATATGAGGAATCTAGTCAATGTGCTCCTTCCCCAGGACACCCTTCAATGCCTATTAGATGTGCGACCATTTAAAAAAAGAACAAGCATACATATAGGTTTGTAAGTTTAGTCTTAGTCTTGGCCAAGTGGTGGATCACTGTGGCTTGGAAATCCACAGCGGTCCACCTGCTGTTAGCTTAAAACAGTGATTTACTGTAAGGGGCAAAAGCGGAGATAAAAGCCAGCGTAGGCAACTGGGCATACCGGGGAGAGGGTGAGATATTGAACAATGGGATGGACTTATTAAACAAATTTGAAGCTAAATCAGATGAATGCCCACAGTAAATGGGAAATTCAATACTTGCAGACACCACTAGGGTGACAGAGAGGTGAGGAGGAGGCAGATGGGGCCCTCCTGCAGAGAACCAAGAGCACCGCCACACAAGTGCATGACCATGGACAGCTGTGGACTTTCCCCCCACCCCTCTGAATCCCCCGCTGTTGAGGTCCCAGCACGGATAAATAATATCTGAATGTACCGTGTCCATCATATTGCGAGAAAGTATTGTGAACTCGGATATCCTTATTAGTTTACTTAAGTTTCAAGCTGTCAATGTTTATCATGCTGTGAAAAGCTCCGTAATGTAATTCCCCTTGTAAATACTGATGCCTGCTGACAGCAGTTATGCCAAGGACAAACATGGCTGGATCACACCAGAGTGAATTGCTGAAGTAGATATACATGATGAATTGTGTCCATCTCAGACACGAAGAAAGTGACTGTGCGACTGTTCACCAATATGATTGTGAGCGATCGGAATATGCTTGTGACCTGTTTGTGTTATGTAAAAAAACAATAAAGAAATATATATATTTAAAAAAACAATTCTGACTATAAAATTAATACAAAGTGTAGATTTTTTATGTCTCTACCTCCTGAATTCAGGGGGTGTATCCTAATTTACAAGTGTAAACTTTTCAAGCGTAGGCGGAGATCTCCACCACTGCGATGGAGACCTCTTTATGGTAAAGTATATCGAAAAGTGAAAAAGATCCAAACCTAAAAGAAATATATTTTTTTTTTATATTTAGTGTGTGGTACAAATTAAAGAAATGTATACATCTCAGCATATGAAAATACGGATCGCTAAAATATAGCCTTCAAATGATTCTCAGCCTACAGAAATTTGCAGCTGCTATACTATATTGTCAATACAAAATGAGATCTGGTAAATTGAGGACCTCCTCTAATCAACAAATAAAACCTCATAGAAATGAAAACTTCAAGGGGCTGCCAATTTAAACAAATGTGGGCCAAGTGAATAAAGTTTCGTACCATAGCGCATCCAAAGGAACGTGAAATTAGTACCAATTTAAAAAAAAACACTTTAGACAGTGTTTCCAGCAGCATGCCTGGCACTGAGGAGCTGTGCAATTTACCTCAGAAATGTATCAAAGACTATCACCAAGTCCCCACATTCTTTCTAGTTTGTATCACCACTTATGGATCCTCTAAAAGTAACAACCAGATCTCTGCCAATAAAGGAAGCACAAAAATCAGGGAAAACATTTAATCTAACAGAAATAATAACTGGACATCAGTCTCAAATAGATCTTGATGAAAAAGTGAAGTCTTCATATCCAATCACTGTAGAATAGCTAAGCGAATGCCCACAAGGGATCTTAACCCATGGGGGGGGGTGCATAAATCTGCTTGCAAGTAGCTCTTCAACCATGGGACATTTATAGCTGATTCAAGAAAGTTTGCCATCACACTCAAGTCCATGTCCCACACAAGATACTAAGCTCCAACAAAAATTTGCCCCAGACAGACCCTTCGGAAGAGCCCTTGTCAACCCATTTCTAATGTCGAATCTCAGTAACTCAGAAATAATATCCAACGAGGCCCCTAAAATTCTAACTCCTAAAAGGAATCTCTGTGATCTAGCAGCAGCATCTTCCAGAGATTGCTGACCGTCCTTGTTAGACACCTTGCAAGACACAGTAAACACTTTCAATCACCATTCAAATAAAGTAGATTCGCAAGTTGACCTTTAAATACATTAGTTCTTTTTGTCTCAGGAACAGACATAAAATTAGCAAACTTGAGCAGCCGTATTGTATGGGCCTAATCAGAGTGTTCTGACGTCCTTGACGTTCCTAGTTTGTGCCAGTGTTTTCACATAATCAATAAGCTACGTTTACTCCCTACAGTTGTAGGCTCCTTGATAATGGAAATAAAAAACATGTCTGAAAACACAAGCATTATAAGTAAAAGACAAACAAGTGACACATGCAATCCAAAATTAAACAATAGCTCATGGTAAGTATCCCCTTTATACCAAACAGCCATACCAGAGCAAAATCAAACATATATTACTCCTTCAACAAGACAAACAGTTCCAAAACAAAACAATCTGAAAGGTATGCAAAGACAACATCAATATGTAGCTCTATCAAATCAAACACCGAAAACTAACGTCTGTCACAATATGCTGACCCTGCTCAGATTAATCCGGGCTAAAAAGGCCACAGAAGAACATTCTGAAAGTCCAAAACAACGTAACATCCTCTGTAAAACAACACAGATGCACGCTCAAGTTGCAAACCTCATTGATCTACAGGCCCGGTTCTAGCGGGTGGGCCATTCCCACCCAAACATGACACTTGGCCTGCTCAGTCACAGCATAATTGCCAACGCAAGATACACTTGTATAATTACACTAAGTTTTTCTGTGTCGTCTGCCGAAGTTGTGGTGTTTTCTCAGTTCCTGTTTGCTGGTACTAGAGATGTGTGTGATCAAGCTAGGGTCTTTGTCACAAAGGAGACCCAATCAAGCATCTCCTTTTAAAGAGGTGGGCTTTGTCTTCACCCGCTAGTGCAGGCACATTAGTGACATGGGGAGGGGAATAAATCCTTTTCTTTAATCCCACTGGGTGATGTGGATTTCCAGCTGCTCTGTTTTTTGATTCCCCAGAGCAACTTTTACAGCTGTTGCAGTGCCCTCTACTCTGCGGGCCTCACGTTTGCTCTCCAGCCCCAGAGGACGGAAAGTAAGCCTGCTACAGCCATGGACCTTTCCTGAGCTCTGCACCTGCTGTTTTATCGGACCATGCTGTGAGGCAAATTTTGATTTTAAAGTTTAAAACAGTTAGGAACAAGTTGTGGGGGAACCTGGGTCCGGCTGACACCTTTCCCACATTTGTTCACGTTTTTGAGATTCTGCAAAGATTTGGACACGAGCCATAAATAGAAATTAATGTAAATTCGTTTGTTATCATTTTCATTTTAAACATTCCCTTTTTGATTTCGTTTACTTTAATTATCAGTTGGGCCACAAATGCAACTATGAGCACATTTTAATTTGCATTCTTCTTATATTTACTGTTTTAGATATTAAAGGGGAAACAATACTGGCCTTATGTTATTTTACTAATTTCTACATTTTAAAATTCCAGTCTAGCCTGTATGAACCAGGCTATGCGGAAACCCTGTGTGCGGGATGTAACACCCCAAGGGCCATATGTACGAACACGTTTTCCCATAGACACAGAATGGGCAAAACTGCTTGCTACATCTGGCCCCAAATGTTTGAATATTGAGCTGCAGTATATAGACAGTGAGGCAGTGACCTATTTTAGAGAGACTGGATACGTGGGGTGGAGCCTAGGGATGTAGGGATGAGGATAAGACAGGCACTCTGGTAAGCAGAAGACAAGAGATACGAGGGTGCAGCAGGCGCAGTGGCACTGGGCCCCAGGTCAAAAGAACTCTGATTATTGCAGTACTTCACAGTTCAAACAGGGGGCACATTTTCTTTCTCGCACTAGGGCTGTTGATACACTGGCTATGCCACCAATAGATACTGGAGATGAAGACTCTGGAAGTGAGGACTTTTATGGTTTTTTTCACGTTTAATAGCTAAACACTGTAAGTTCTTCCTCTACTATTGGAGGTCTTGTGACATGAGAACACAGTGCACCTTTCTCAGGGCTGCAGTGGGGCCGGCAGGCTGGAGTGGTGGTATTGTCTAGGCCCTGATAGAGACAGATCATTCCCAGTGGCATAGCACAAAATGATGGAGCCCCTTGCAGAATGTGATGAGGGGCATCTGAACCTCCAATATCTCACATATATTCATTGACTTTGGAATGAATGGGGCCCTCTGAAGGGTTGTGGGGGATCCCTGCACTGCAGGAGCTGTAGATGCCTGGTTACACCCCTGAGCATTCTACCTTAAGCAATAATCAGTGTATGCTCTGGGACACAGTTCTCAAATATAAGTTAAAAAAGGAAAATTGGAGTTTTGCAATGAAAAATTTGACATACCATCATAAATAGAACAGTCACGTTTTGATCAGATTTTATGGACTGTGATTGGTGGAAATGCACAGATCATTCAATGCAGAATCAGTGGTCACCATTTATACCTAACTGTATGTTGGAGTGGTCACTCAAATCTAAAAGAAGGAGTGTAGTTCCTGCTTAAGGTTAAGGTCTAGTAAGTGTCAACCAACTCTTGTGAAAGAGGCATCACCCTAAAGTTGATGTAGGCCGACCTCTGAGCCAGATGCAGGCCTGGTGCTTATGACGATGAGTTGCTTTTGGCTCTAATACACAGTCAGCATCACTGCAAAATGTTATGTTTTGTGTGATTGCACTAATAGACTTATAGACTACGAGAAAGATGAATCCAGAGTCCACTACCATGAATCTGATGGCTGTGTGCTATGGTGCCTGCAACCAGCTTCAGGTCTGTCTGGGATGAAAGGTGGCATCTTGTTGATGGGCCTTATCTGAAATTATGACTAAATGACATTCGGAATTTCATGGGATAGGAGGCTTTGGAAGTAGAGTGTGGTTACTTTGGGTTCACTCACTTCCTTTTGACCCTTAATGTTTGATCTCAAGGATTTTCGTATGCACATCTCCACTTTTTGAGTTTCTGCTTTGCCACCAGTTCTAGTAGATTTCTGTTATGTTAACCTACTCTTGCTTACCTTCTCTACTCCTTATACTTGGTTGTCTGAGATGGGAGAAAATAGTTTTTAACAGTTCCACGTAATATAGTGTTCCAATACTCCTCCGCAAAGTACAGGAGGATTGCAGCTTGGAGAGCTGATGATTTCAATCCCAATTCCAGCAGTTCTGTCTAGGACCCATTCCATTTAAGACGCTTTCTCCAACACAAATCTGGAGGTACTAAAAGCATTTGCTTGTGTTTAGGGTGAAACATCCCTCTATGTAATCGTGTACATTTTTTCAGTCCTTCACTTAAACTCACAACTCATTGGTATTCATGGTTTGTCTAACTAATTTGATAGAAGCAAACTAAGACTACAACATACAAACAACATGCTTATATCCCTTTACCACTACCCACCCCATAACCGTGAAATCACCCATACACCTCATTGCCACTGCCACTGCCTATTCCTAAACCCTAAAATTACCCTTAACTCAGTTTACCACTAACCACCCCTAAACCCTGAAATTGCTGTTAGCTCAATTTACCACTACCCTATCCTCTACAAGCTTTGTATACACATAGGATCTATTGTTTGTACCAAGGTGCCTGTTTGGACGTAGATATTACGTAATCACGGGGTTGTAGGCTACCTCCAGAAGGATTAAAAGCTGGGCCCATTGTGGCCCACCCAAATGCACCCTTGGCTCATCCAGATAAAAATTCCTGGAGCAGGGCCTGTTGAGCTACATCAAGTCCAAAACCCCCAGGTCATTCCTGCCCTTAAAACACCAACTACACGATATATGAGAATCTATGAATTTACACAGTCACAAAAGGGTAATTGCAAAATGCTGTTAAAAAAGGGAACAGAAAAGGCTATGGAAAGCAACAAACAAAGGACAGATTTAAGAGCCGCTAGCAACTCCTTGCGACACATTATCATTATTTTTTATACTAATGTGGCCCAACGAAGCCAAAACTGCTGCGCCAAATTTACAAAGTGTCACAATGCATGCATTGCACCACATTGTAACCCTTTGTGCTACATTGTGCCTGCAGCAAGCATAATGTATGCAAAGGGGGCATTCCCCCTTTGGGCTGGGCTGAAAAAATGGGTCATTTGAGTCATTTTTTTCAGCACTTTTAATGCCTGTTCAGAGCAGGTGTTAGAAGGACGCTCCCATTGTTTACAATGGGCCTCCATGGGCTTTACAGGATTAGCATAATTTTTTTTTTACGATAATCCTGAAAAGTTCCGAACTAGCATAAGAAATGTTGACCCTAGGCCCCTAACTACCGCCATGGTACGCCATATCTTAGATATTGCACATACATGGTGGCGTTAGTGGGGCGCTAAGGGGTGCAAGAGAGATAAGCCACCAGAGCAGAAAGATTCAACCAGAATGTTTCTGATATTCAAAAAGACTGTCGACATTCGGAACGTAAGCTTCCTCAGATGAAGCGTATCAGGTCTATTTAGAAAAGAAACATTTAGAAAATGGGGGATTAAAATCACTAAATATTTCATAAATGCATGCTTGTGTCTGTTAGCAATAATTTCCAAAATGATCCATTATGCCTCCACAACTAAAAGGAGTGGCAAAACTCTCAGTTTTGCGAAATGCAATTTAGAAAACTATGACTGTAGCAAAAGAAGGGACCATGCAGAACTCTTTTGAACATCTGGAAAATTAAATGCACGAGTCTCTCAATCATCCAAGTTTAACCTCTGATTAGAGCTGGCTACCAGCAATTCTAACAAAGCAGACAATGAATTGAACAATACTTTACTGTACTTACCCCACTCCATCCTCTATTTGCTCATTACATATGGTTTCCTGAAACGGAGGTGACCTAATGATTATGTGGCCAATTTATATGTTGGCATTGAGGGAACTCCATCACAACAGCAACAGAGTTCCTACTCCACCAACATAATAGTCTACCTACCGCATCTAGCTGTGGGCAGACTATAGTTTAACGACAAAACAGATTGCATCATCTGCGACGTGGCCAAACTTCTCCAGTGGGCCGACAGAGTGAGGGCCATCAGAGTATTGGCTATATGTTCACCCGCCCAATTTAGATGGGTGGACATATAGCCATTTTTTACTGTCTGTCACTTCCAGGCAAATCCCGGCAGTAAGGGGCAGTAAAAAATAAAAGAAAATCCCCCATCACCATAGTAGAAGACTCAAATGGTGAGGGGGCATTATTCTTTTATTTTCAAAAAGAAAATCCCACTTCAGGATTTTCTTTTTTTTAAATAGGTTAACTGACGGGCAGTTCTGTCATGTTTGGCGAAGCCCTTCCGTCAAATTTACAATGCAGTGACAGGAACCACTGTGATGGGGGTTCCTGTCAATACTAGGAATGTCCACCAGCCTTTCGGACATTTCTTAATCTGGTAGGCATTATCTCCGTCATAGCGACAGAGTAATTTTCTCTGTTGCCCTCATGAAGAAAAGGGCCATCCTGACAGGTTCTAAATCAGACCCTCAGATTCAAAATAAAAAACTGATCTCCTATCTAAAAATATCACATACTTATGCCTCAAGGGACATAGGCCCTCATTCTGACCCTGGCGGTCGGTGATAAAGCGGCGGCCAAGCCGCCAACAGGCCGGCGGTCTAAAATATGCAATTCTGACCCTGGCGGGAACCGCCAACACAGCCCGCCAACTTAACACTCCGACCGCCACAGCGGTACAAACAAACAGCGCGGCGGTTCCCGCCAACAGCCCGGCGGCAGACAAAGTACCGCCCACCCTATTACGACCCACCAATCTGCCACCTTTTCCGGGGCGGGAGCACCGCCGATAAGAACACGGCGGAAACAGACTACGAACGGGAAAACGCTCACCTCTACGCACTCCACGCGAGATTCCGGCAGTATGGAGCCAGAGTTACAGGTCATCCCCGCACTCCTATTCCTCCTCATATACCAGGAGCACGCCCGGCGGCGCGGAAGACATCGGTGAGTACTGCACCTACGACACAGGGGAGGGAAAAGATTACCGGCACACACCCACCCACCCACACCCACTACAACACACACATCAATGCATTCCCACAGATCACTGTCACAACCCACAAACCACCCCCCTCCGAAATAATGCAAAGACCAAAAGAAGAGATCATAAACGGGCAGATATATTGAAATATGTACGCCATTAATCCCAAAAAATAAATAAACTATGTACAAAATATATACAGCTACTAAATGTAGTCCAACCACTGTCCGTGGATCACAGGGGTCCTGTGCAAAGGGGCAAGGCCCAGTCCCACGACAAGAACTCCACGGAGAGAACACTGCAGGGGCATCAGAAAGAAAATAGGACAGGCACCTCAGGGGGAAGGGAAGGGGGGGCACCTCAGCCACTTGAGTACACGACGCCAGATCCACGAGGGGACTCCATGACCACTGGGCCATCCTGGGGAGAGCAAAGCCACAGTCCAAACAGTCCATACAGTGGGTGGCCTGCCCACTGGGCCATCCTGGGGAGAGCAAAGCCACAGTCCATACAGTCCATACAGTGGGTGGCCTGCCCACTGGGCCATCCTGGGGAGAGCAAAGCCACAGTCCAAACAGTCCATACAGTGGGTGGCCTGCCCACTGGGCCATCCTGGGGAGAGCAAAGCCACAGTCCATACAGTCCATACAGTGGGTGGCCTGCCCACTGGGCCATCCTGGGGAGAGCAAAGCCACAGTCCATACAGTCCATACAGTGGGTGGCCTGCCCACTGGGCCATCCTGGGGAGAGCAAAGCCACAGTCCATACAGTCCATACAGTGGGTGGCCTGCCCACTGGGCCATCCTGGGGAGAGCAAAGCCACAGTCCATACAGTCCATACAGTGGGTGGCCTGCCCACTGGGCCATCCTGGGGAGAGCAAAGCCACAGTCCAAACAGTCCATACAGTGGGTGGCCTGCCCACTGGGCCATCCTGGGGAGAGCAAAGCCACAGTCCATACAGTCCATACAGTGGGTGGCCTGCCCACTGGGCCATCCTGGGGAGAGCAAAGCCACAGTCCATACAGTCCATACAGTGGGTGGCCTGCCCACTGGGCCATCCTGGGGAGAGCAAAGCCACAGTCCAAACAGTCCATACAGTGGGTGGCCTGCCCACTGGGCCATCCTGGGGAGAGCAAAGCCACAGTCCATACAGTCCATAACAGACCCCACTGCCACTGGAGGAGGCAAGTTGGCCAGAGGACATCCTGCAGCCCTGCCCGAGATAGATCCTGCCCTGCCACGTCTGCCAAAGGGCCAGCGGTTCTTGCCCTGAAGGGCCCAGTTCAGCGGTTCTTGAGACGGCGGGGCCCAGTTCAGCGGTTCTTGCCTTGAAGGGCCCAGTTCAGCGGTTCTTGCCTTGAAGGGCCCAGTTCAGCGGTTCTTGAGACGGCGGGGCCCAGTTCAGCGGTTCTTGAGACGGCGGGGCCCAGTTCAGCGGTTCTTGCCTTGAAGGGCCCAGTTCAGCGGTTCTTGAGACGGCGGGGCCCAGTTCAGCGGTTCTTGCCTTGAAGGGCCCAGTTCAGTGGTTCTTGCCTTGAAGGGCCCAGTTCAGCGGTTCTTGAGACGGCGGGGCCCAGTTCAGCGGTTCTTGAGACGGCGGGGCCCAGTTCAGCGGTTCTTGCCTTGAAGGGCCCAGTTCAGCGGTTCTTGAGACGGCGGGGCCCAGTTCAGCGGTTCTTGCCTTGAAGGGCCCAGTTCAGCGGTTCTTGCCTTGAAGGGCCCAGTTCAGCGGTTCTTGAGACGGCGGGGCCCAGTTCAGCGGTTCTTGAGACGGCGGGGCCCAGTTCAGCGGTTCTTGAGACGGCGGGGCCCAGTTCAGCGGTTCTTGCCTTGAAGGGCCCAGTTCAGCGGTTCTTGAGACGGCGGGGCCCAGTTCAGCGGTTCTTGAGACGGCGGGGCCCAGTTCAGCGGTTCTTGAGACGGCGGGGCCCAGTTCAGCGGTTCTTGCCTTGAAGGGCCCAGTTCAGCGGTTCTTGAGACGGCGGGGCCCAGTTCAGCGGTTCTTGAGACGGCGGGGCCCAGTTCAGCGGTTCTTGCCTTGAAGGGCCCAGTTCAGCGGTTCTTGAGACGGCGGGGCCCAGTTCAGCGGTTCTTGCCTTGAAGGGCCCAGTTCAGCGGTTCTTGAGACGGCGGGGCCCAGTTCAGCGGTTCTTGAGACGGCGGGGCCCAGTTCAGCGGTTCTTGCCTTGAAGGGCCCAGTTCAGCGGTTCTTGAGACGGCGGACGGTCTATGGCCAACTGCTAAATGCCTGGTGGTGCCCTCCTGGGCAGCGGGGATGGTGCTCCTTCACTGCCCACCTGGGCTGTGGGTGGTGGGGCCCTCCTGGCCAGCTGGGCTGGGTCCTCCCTGGGCAGCGGCTATGGGGCTGGTGGGCTCTCCCGGGGCAGCTGTGCCGGTTCCTCCCGGGGCAGCGGCTATGGGGGTTGTGGGCTCCTCCTGGGCAGCAGGCCTGCTGCCTGACCTCTCCAACTTGCTGCCCTTGCCCTCCTTAGTCGTCGGCCTGTGGCCCTTTCCTCCCTTTGGAGCTGTGGCTGGTGACTGTCTCTGGGTGGTGTCCGGGGGGGATGTAGAAGGCGGGCTCCTGCGGCGCCCCTTCCGCCTTCTGCTCCTCTTCCCAGGGGGTGGGCTGGCTGTCCCCTTGCTGCTGGGCGAAGATCCAGACATGCGGGCTGGCGGGCTCCAATACCCCTGCACCCTTGTCAAGGGGGCTGCAGGGCTGGTGGTGGCTGAGGTGCTCTTCTTACCCCGACGAGAAGGAGGGGGGGGCTCAGGGTCAGGAAAGAAGTTAGTAGTGGCGAGGAAGAGCTTCTTGGGACAATGGAGAGTGGTAGGTACAGTGGGAATGGGAGTGGAGGGAGAGGATGTGGTTGTAGGTGAGTCACGTTTGCTGTCTTTGGGTGCAGGTGCAGGAGGGATAGGCTGTCGTGAGGTGGATGGCTGTTGGGTGGGTGGGTGGCTGCGTTTGTGTGGTGTGGAAGAGGGGGTGACAGACACAGTGGGAGAGGACACAGGGGACGTGTAAATGGCAGTGGGGGTGGTGACTGCACGTGTGCGGACTGGAGTGGAGGGTGTGCTGGTGATGGAAACACTGGCTGATGGTGAGGTGAATGGAGGTGTGAGTGTAGACGTCACAGGGAGGGAGGAGGGAGACGAGGAGGTGGGGGTCACAGAGGTGGTAGTGACTGTTGGCATGTCTGCATCGGAATGTTGCGTGTGTGAATGTCTGCGTGATCTGTGGTGCTTATGTTTGGATGAGCTTCTCTTGGGTGTTGAGGTGTGTGCAGGCTGGTCTGATGGTGTGGGTGGGACAGGCAGAGGAACAGGAGACTGGGAGGAGGGAGTTAGTAGAGGCAGGCAGGAGACAGGGACAATGGCTGCCGTCAGTGCTGAGGCCAGAGCCTGGAACGATCGCTGATGGGCAGCCTGACCCGAATGAATGCCCTCCAGGTACGCATTGCTGCGATGAACCTCCCTCTCCACCCCCTGGATGGCATTCAAAAGGGTAGTCTGCCCAACAATGAGCGTTCGGAGGAGGTCAATGACCTCCTCACTGAGGGCAGCGGGGGTAACAGGGGCAGGGCCTGAGGTGCCTGGGGCGAAGGAGATGCCCGGCTTCCTGGCAGAGCGGGCACGGGGCGAACGCTGAGGGGCTGCTGGGAGGGCGGAGATGGTGCGCTGGGTGGCGGCTGTACCTGTAATGGCGGGGGGCACGGATGGTGCCACCCCCGCAAGGGAGCCCCCTTCCGAGGACGTGTCCGTGTCGCTGCAGGGTCCAGTCGTCCCCGTCGTGGAGCTCCCCTCGCCCTCCGTCTCACTGGTCCAGTCTGACTCTGTGGCATGGCCCTCCTGGGCCATGTGAGATGCAGCTCCCTCCTGCCCCGATGCCACTTCTCCTCCGCCTGATGATGCTGATGCACACAAGCACAGAAAGACAAACAAAAAGGGGGGGGGAGAGAGAAATAAAGGGATATTGATTACATGGATCTCCGGTACAGTTAGCGGACATGACAGACACAGATGCCCCCTGCACTAAGTTGCGCACTTGGGGTCCGCTACGCATTCCGTGGAACATGCCCTACACGCCTAGAGTTGACAACTGCACCCATGGATGACATGGCCCAGGGATGGCTGTACTGACAAACTACTGAGGGTGGTGGCTGGGGACACAGGGGCTTACGGGGGTGCCCAGCCTACAGATATCGCCCTGGCCTAGGGGGACCCCCAGCCCTCCTCCCCCACCCAGACACCTCCACTGCGCGACAACAGAGTAGATAATGCTTGTACTCACCCCCTTGTGTCTGCTGTGCTGCCCTCACGCGCCCATCCAATTCAGGGTAGGCCACCGCCAGGATCCGGAACATCAGGGGGCTCAGTTGACGGCAGGCACCCCGCCTACGTTGGGAGGCCATCCCCAGCAGAGACTCGGCGGTCTTCTTGGTCCCGCGGCGGATGTCCTCCCACCTCTTGCGGCAGTGGGTGCCCCGTCGATGGTGGACCTCCAGGGCCCGGACTTCCTTGGCGATGGCACGCCAAATCCCGATCTTCTCATGGGCGCGGACCTATGTGACACGTACAGGGAGGGAGAAATACCACGTTCAAGTTACTCAGCATTTTCCTTTCCAGTGGCCCAACGCCCCCCATCCCCGCCAGGCCCCCCGCCAGGCCCCCCGCCATGACCAACATGCCCCCCATCCCCGCCAGGCCCCCCGCCAGGCCCAACATGCCCCCCATCCCCGCCAGGCCCCCCGCCATGCCCAACATGCCCCCCATCCCCGCCAGGCCCCCCGCCAGGCCCCCCGCCATGCCCAACATGCCCCCCATCCCCGCCAGGCCCCCCGCCAGGCCCCCCGCCATGCCCAACATGCCCCCCATCCCCGCCAGGCCCCCCGCCAGGCCCAACATGCCCCCCATCCCCGCCAGGCCCCCAAGCCAGCCAGTGGCCCCAAATCCAGATTGAATTAAACTCACTTGTTGGTCTGGAGGACCGTAGAGTAGCGCATACTGGGGGAGGACCCCATCCACAAGTTTCTCCAACTCCTCTCCAGTGAAGGCAGGGGCCCTTTCCCCAGTCGCAGCAGCCATTGTCCCTTCCAGACCGAGGTCACAGCAACACTTGCAGTATAGGTCCTCTCCTGTGAAAGTTCAAGTCGCAAGTGGATAAGTAGATAGAAAATGGCGGTCACGTCCGCGGCGGTGCGTACCGCGGCGGTGCGTCCCGCCACCGCCGGCGCCCTTCGCCATTGGCTCCTGAAACCCATAGGCTTCAATGTTAACCAATGCGGCTTCGCGCCGCGGTCTTCGCCCGCCGCCCGCCGCGGTGTGCCACGCCAGCGCATTGACCTCACATCCCATTGTCACACTTCACAGGTCAGGCAGCCGCCATTTCCAGGGCCCACATGGCTCAATTTCAACTGCGGCACACAGGCCTAGGCCTTGCATAGCCACTCAGACACGCCATTCACTGCATAGAGAATCGTATACTGTGCTAGCTGTGAGTACGTACCTGTGGGTTGCCTGACTGTGTGCTCCATGTTGTCCTTCCTAGGCACCGTCCGCAGGGTTGGGCGAGGAGACGGATGAATCCTCCCGTGTACCGACCGCTGGTGGACCTGTCGACAATGGAAGAACGCCACATTATCCTGACCTACCGTCTTAACCGTGCCACTATCCATGAACTGTGTGCCCAGCTGGAGCCCGACCTGATGTCCCCCATCCGCCAACCCACAGGGATTCCCCCTCTGGTGCAGGTCATGTCAGTACTACATTTCTTGGCAAGTGGGTCATTTCAGACAACCGTGGGAATTGCTTCCGGGATGTCTCAGCCCATGTTTTCAAAGGTGTTATCCAGAGTGTTGTCTGCCCTGATGAAATCCGTGAGGAACTACATCATTTTCCCTGAGGTGGGCGAATTGGCTACAGTGAAGGGTGATTTCTACGCCCTTGGACATATTCCCAACGTAATTGGTGCCATTGATGGGACCCATGTGGCTTTGGTTCCCCCAAGAGACAGGGAGCAGGTGTACAGGAACAGAAAAAGTTACCATTCAATGAACATCCAGGTGGTGTGTTTGGCTGACCAGTACATCTCGCATGTAAATGCCAAATTCCCAGGGTCAGTGCATGACGCCTACATCCTCAGGAATAGCAGCATCCCTTACGTGATGGAACAGCTACAGAGACACCGTGTATGGCTAGTGGGGGACTCTGGGTACCCCAACCTGTCGTGGCTACTGACCCCAGTAAGGAATCCCCGGACCAGGGCAGAGGAACAGTACAATGAGGCCCATGGGCGTACTAGGAGGGTGATCGAACGCACCTTTGGCCTCCTAAAGGCCACGTTTCGCTGCCTGCATATGACAGGTGGATCCCTAATGTACTCACCTAAGAAGGTGTGTCATATCATCGTGGCCTGCTGCATGCTTCACAACCTGGCTTTGCGCCGCCAGGTGCCTTTCCTGCAGGAGGATGGTCGAGACGGTGGTGTTGTGGCAGCGGTGGAACCTGAGGAGAGTGACGAGGAGGAAGACGACGGGGCTGAAACAGACAACAGGGACAGAATCATTGAACAGTACTTCCAATAGGACACAGGTAACATTTCAAAGATAATTTAGTAAATGTTAACTACTCTGCAGCATCTCTGCTGCCTGTCTATTTGCCCCAGTGTATGATGACTGAGTTTTGGCTTTTCCCTCCCTATTTCAGATCTGGGGTCCCCACTACGAGTCCTGTGCTTCGTTTCCCCATGGACTACAGCTTTGTGGCAGCTGTTTGTTGACTTCACCATGTACAAGGACATATTTGCACTGTCATGTCAATTACAATCTATTGAAATCACAGCCAGACTCCTGATATTTTGGTGCAAAATAGGTGTTTATTGAAGTGCTCAAAATGGGATGGGTGGTTTCAAGTGGGTGGGGGCTATGGTGAAGGAATGTCCATGGCAGAGTCCAGAGTAACAGTCACACAGGTGCATTGTCCAGAGGCCTGTGGAGAGATGGAGCATGGGCAGTTCGAGGATGGACAGGGTGACAATGTGGGACAGTGGGATGACATCAGGTGGTATCCATTGCTGGCGGGGGTCTTGACATCCTACTCTGTCTTGCGAGATCTCAGGGCCCTCTTGCGGGGTGGTTCTTCTCCTGCAGGAGGTGGGGGTCTGGTGGGCTGCTGCTGTGCGGGGGCCTCCTGTCCACTAGCGCCGGCGGAGGTGGATGGCTGTTCTTGGTCCAGGCTAGTGGCAGGGGCCCTTGGGTGTTGTTCAGTGTCCGCCCTGCTGTTTACGAGGTCCTGCAGCAGCCCTACCATGGTAACCAGGGTGGTGTTGATGGCTCTGATGTCCTCCCTGTACCCCCGATAGTGTTCCTCCTGCAGCACCTGGATCTCCTGGAACCGGGCCAGTACCGTCGCCATCGTCTCCTGGGAGCGGTTGTATGCTCCCATGATGGTGGTGAGGACCTCGTGGAGAGTGGGTTCCCTGGGCCTCTCCTCCCCCCCCTGTCGCACAGCTGCCCGCCGAGTTGCCCTGTTTCCCTGGGCCTCTGCCCCCTGGCCGGTGTGCCCACTACCACTGCCCCCAGGTCCCTGTTGTTGTTGGGGTGGTGGGTTATCCTGGGTGCCCTGTAGTGGTAGACACACCGCAGATTGACGCGCCCTGGAGACAGAGGCATGGGCCCGCTGGGTGGGAGCTGTGCTGGTGTTCCCAGAGGGGTTAGGGTCTATAGTGGCCTGTGCCTGTGTGAGGGGAACCGACTGTCCAGAGGTCCCCGATGGTCCGGGCTGGTCATCGGTGTCCAGATCGACAGAGCTGCTGTCATCGCTGACGGCCTCTTGGGTGGGGGGTGTGGATAATTCTGGCCCCTCCGCCGCGGTGTGTTGACGGTCGGGTCCTGCAGGGGTATAGAGGTATGGTTATAGTTTCAATGTGTGGCATATGGGTGTATCTGTGGGTTCCCGTGTCCCCAAGTGCTGGCATTCGTGTGTGGGTGCTTTTGTGAGGGTGGCTTGTGGGGGGGATGTGTATATGCATTGGGCATGCTTTGGTGATGGGTGTCCATGCTTAGTGGACGCATGCAGGCCTAGGTTTTGGGATGTGTGGGTTGTGATGGTGAGACATTGGCGGGGAATAGGTGTGCTGGGGGTGGGGGTGAGGATGGTGGTGGGGGTGAGGATGGTGGTGGGGGTGAGGGTGGGGGTGAGGATGGGGGTGGGGGTGAGGGTGGGGTTCGAGGATGGGGGTGAGGGTTGGGGTCTGATTTGGCATGCAGGTGGGGGGGAAGCAGTATTGAAGCTTCAACTTACCAGTATCCATTCCTCCGCCGACTCCTGCGAGGCCGTCAGGATGCAGGATGTTCAAGACTTCCTCCTCCCATGATGTGAATTGTGGGGGTTGAGGTGGGGGTCCTCCGCCAGTCTTCTGCACGGCGATGTTGTGCCTGGATACCATGGAACGCACCTTCCCCCGTAGGTCGTTCCATCGCTTCCTGATGTCTTCCCGATTTCTGGGGTGCTGTCCCACTGCGTTCACCCTGTCGACAATCCTCTGCCATAGCTCCGTCCTCCGGGCAATGCTGGTGTATTGTATCTGTGTGCCGAACAGCTGGGGCTCTACACGAACGATTTCCTCCACCATAACCCTGAGTTCTTCGTCTGTGAAGCGGGGTTGTCTTTGGGGTGCCATGGGGTGGTGTGTATGATGTGTGGGGTGGAGAATGTGTATTTAAGTGAGTTGAGTGTGGTGGTGTGTGTTGTTTTGTGTGTGGATAGTGTGTGGGTGATGGTGTTGAGTGGCTGTGGCTGTTATGTTTTGGATGCTGGTGTCTCGCTCTTGTCTTCTTTACGAATTTTTAAGCGTAGGGGTTTGTGGGTGATGTGGGTGGGTGTTTTATATTGTATTGTGTGTGTGGGAGTGGTGTGTGTATGTGTATCAGGTGTGTGGGATTCAAATCGTCCAATGTGGGTGAGTTTTGTTCGTTTGTGTGTATTCTGACCGCGCCGGTGTGTCCCGCCAATGGAATACCGCGTTTGAATGACCGCCGCGTGGATTCGTGGGTCGTAATGGCATGGGCGTATTTCTGTTGGCGTGGCGGTGGAGGTTTGGTCACCTCCACCTTTCCGCCGACCGCTGGTCTGGCGGTCTGTTGTGGCGGTCGGATTTTCGGAGGTTTGCCTTCTGCGGGTCAGAATGACCGTGGCGGGTTTCCGCGACCGCAGCGGGATTATGGAGGATTTCTGACCGGCGGTAGGCGCCTTTTACCGCCGAGGTCAGAATGACCACCATAGTCCCAACAACCCATTCCTCTGATTAATTTAATTGATTTTAACAATTTTTCTACAGAAGTTGAAACCAAAAGTCGCCCAAAGAGAGGACTTGCAACATACATTAGTTTGCACTTTAGTTTCAGAACCACCCGACTCCAAATTAATGAGCCATGAATTTTAACTTTTATAATATAGAGATGGTCATTGTATCAGTATTCTTCCTGGATTATTGTTAACCGCTACGTCAATCCATCTCAATAATAAAAAGTGTGAAACAATGGGCATGTTCCAAACGCTAATCCTGGAGATTAAACAAGAACACAAAGATGCTCTCATCTTGTTAACGCTTGACTTCAACTCAAATCTATTCTTCAACCCCCTGGTAGAAGATCAAATACTAGCCCGAGACCTCACATGGAATGTTCCAAACTGGGCTGTACTACCTCCCAAGTGGCGTGACAAATTTGGCGAAGGTATCTTGATAGCGTGTTCATTGGCTGGGCTAGAAGTACTGAATGGCAGATTCATCGGGGACCAACCACCAGCATGGATTCATAGCTCCTCTCCATAATCTATACTATAATAGTAAATTTGCCCCCGCTCAGATACATTCCCAATTTCAGATCATTGCTCTGCAAGTAATCACTTCCCACAGATTTTTGAGCTAAATACTAAGCTGACTCCTTTGATGCAAGCAAGCAGTTTATCAGCCCTAGAACTCACAGAGAAGCAAAAGAAACTGAAATGGAATGCTCAGTGCTTACAAGATATCAAGACCCAAATACAAACCTATTGGAAGATTTGTAGGACCAGAAGGACAATTTCATTTCAGAGTGGTAACACTTTACAGAGACGGTTCTTTTATTTTTTCACAAAACTGAAATAAATAGAGCCCTTTGTTGTGGCCCAGCGAGCAGTAACTTGAAATGGATTACGAAGGACCTCAGAATGAGTAAAATAGTGATAAATCGACAATTAAGGTTGTTGAAAATAAAGACAATAAGATTACATCAAATAACAAAACTAAGGGAGGCTAGGCAAAAATCCCCAAAAGAGTTTTGGGCTTCAAAGAAACAATCATGATCAATTCTGAGCAAAAGTCCCACAGACAAGCCAAGGCAAAAGATACAAAGCCAGTGGCATAACAAAAGCTCTGGTAGCCCCCGCGTTGCAGGGCTACTCTAACTCCAGAGGACCACCTCAGTAACGTACCCTGGCCTGAGAGCTCCTCAGTAAGTCCAGAGGGGGGCAAATTCCATGTACTTTTGCTGGGGGCCTCCCTCAAGTTTCGTTACACCACTGTCTAAAGCATTTTGGGGAAACAGTGAACCAAATAGAAGAAAGAAGCCTGACAGCTATTAATGTGAATATATCAGAACAGACATGGGTCACCTTTATATACTTGCAATATTCAGCCAAAACACAATTTGACAGCAAATCCACATGGAAGGCAGAAAACATCTTCTCCCACAACACAACATCTTCTCCAGCTCCCAGTATAGATGATGTTATCAGAACCCCAGAAGAGCCACAAGCAACCATCCCGATGGTTTACAATGCAGATCAACTGAACTGGAAAAAATAATAATTTTCAAAAGCTGCTCTGATGGTGCACAGGGAACAAATGGCCTCTCTCAAGTCCAGTTTAAAGCAAACCTTGAGTTCTAGTCTACCAAATTGATTTTCCTTACAATGTTGTTTTACAAACTGAGGAAGTGCCAGGACCAAAGACAGGGGGGATCATTCAACCAATATTCAAGTGGGGAAGGGGGGTGACAAGTGGAATCCGGCAAATTATCACTTAATAACCCTCCTCAATTTCCGTCAAGGTATAGGCACAACATCAAACCTTCTGACCTTCTTACTAATCATGGATAAAACACTGGTGACCCACACATCATTATACTTATGTTTGGTGGACTTCCAGTTGGCATTCGATAGCGTAGCACAAAACAAGTTGTGAGAAAAACTTACTCTTTTGGAAATACCACCAAAGGTGCTCAGGGGCATTCAACTCCTGTACAAAAGCAGCTGGATATGGGTTACACTCGGAAATGGTCTCCATGTTTCTCTGAAGGTTTTCACCACCAGCAGTCTAAAACAGGGCTGTGTGCTCACATCACAATTACATAGCTTGTTTATAACAAGACTTTCAGCTGAGCTAGACGAACTCAATGCACATCCTCCTAAGCTTGCTGGACAATTATTATCAAATGTATTATATGAAGATCATGTTTTAAGTGAAACGAAAATACGCCTACAGAGGCTACTCAATGAAGTCCATGATTACTTCAAAATCAATAAATTGGAGATACATCTACAAAAAACAAAATGATTGTAATCAACAAAAAGATCAAGAAAACAAGAACTGGCATTTAAATGATTGCAAAATTGAAAGGGTAATGGGATATATATCTGGCTGTGATCATTGGCATCAGAGACCTTTTTTGCCCTATAGGCAGCTAATTATAGCCGAAGCTGGAGCTCTAAAGTCAGCACGTATTACTCCATACAAAATTTTATGGGTCCCAAAATTAAAGACTATGCTGAAAATCATCAATATCCACTATTACCTGTGATTGTTAATTACCACGAGGTAAAGAAACCAAACTCTTGGATAGAATTATTTCTAACATCTACTTACAACTCGTCCACTCTCAAGATTCGCATCCCAAGCACAGATCCCACTAGAATCTGGAGTAACAAAACAAGTGGTCGCAAGGAAAGGGGCTTTCGTTAGCATGTGCTTTAAGCTCAGGTCATCAAATGAGGAGTCACTTGACCAATTACTCCGGTGAGAAATTAAGAGTTCCAAAGTGAAAGTTCGCATTTCGACTTTGGAGGAATTACAAAGCAATATGCAAATAAGCGAGCTCTAAATTGCACACTCACTTTAAATGTAAAGCATCTTAATATAGGTTTGACGAAACAACCCAGCTTTCAGGACAAAAATAAGCTGGCAAACCTGCCCCTTGTAGGGATGACTATAAATAACTACTCTGCACTCCATAGGCAACCGTATTTGACAGGCTGTTCGAAATGCATCAAAGTCAAGTTTATGGCCTATTGCTGTAGTTGCCTTCCAATAATGGATTTTGACAGAAAAAGAAAAGAAATGTAAATGCTTGTGGACTGCTGCAGAAACAATCATCCACCTTGTCCCCATTTGACCTGTGCTTTTAAATGAGGGAAGAAAGTTATTTGGGCAACTATTCAATCAAAGTGGCATCCATACATGCAGACAAGCTAACTTAACTCCCACCATTGAAACCGAACAGCCTATCCGCATAGCTCAAAATGTGTTTGCATATTGGTACACATTTACAGGCAATCATGTTAATTACGAAAAATGTAAATAAACTTGAACTTTGCTGTCAGCTCACATGTAATTTGGTATGGGTGGATAGAATTGTTACGATATTCACCAAAAGCAGGCGTTTTTTTAACGTAAGGTTTTCGACATTGGATTATAGCAATAGTTTCTTGGTAGTGCGGCTATGTTTTCCTTCATTTAGGCGGGTGGACTGCTTTTAGCTTTTTGGAGAGGTTGACTGTTTAGCATTGTTCTTTCATTTGCTAGAGTCTGTTTGGACTGGAGCAGGTTTCGGGGTTCACCAGAGAAGAGTTGGGCAACATCTCTTGTGTTCCTGCTTCTAAACCTTCTGTTTGATGTTGTATCTCCCATAGCTCTCAAACTTTCAGAGCAACTTGGAGGGTGAGAGCAAAGTATGTCTAAATGTAATACTCACAATCAACTGTCCCCAAATTCTCACACCACCTCAAACCAAGCATAGCATACAGTCTAAAAACACAGTTTTTACAAACCTTTTTTGAAGCTTTTTGTAAGACGTTTTCACTGCCCTAAGCGATGACACTCATTAGGTCTCACCCACAGACACGTTTAGCTGTTTAACGAGACCTCATGTCAACACACAATCGGCAGAGGCTCCTCTGCAGTGGCGGAGGGGCGTCACCCCACTGGCTCAGAGCCAGCAGCTGAAAATTAAAACAATATTTTAATACTGTTTTATTTTTCAGCTGCTGACTGAGCTAGCATGTGCAGGGACGGACGGGCCAGGCCCTGGGGAGGGGGTGGGGGGGGAGAGTGGGGTCCAAACAGACATACACACTTAGGTTTCTCCAACCCAGCTGTATTACACAGCTGGGTTGGAGAAACAGTGCAGACTCCCTGAGCTGGCGGTAAACCAGCTCGCTCAGACCAATCCCCGCGCTGCTCTCATGTTTAGTTATAGCATGAGAGCAGCGCAGGGATTGAACAGGAAGTCTCTGATGCTGTCCCATGGACTGCTGGGACCAGGAAGTAGAGGAGCTCGAGGCAGCAGGCAGAACCAGGTAAGTGTTTTTTTTATTTTTTATTATTAAAACCCCCCTTGCCCTCAGTGCGCTCCGCCGTGCTCCCTCTGCACCCCCTCCACCTGCCCCACCACTTTTAATTTGTGTCAGCCGCCAGTGCACACAACATGAACCATACACATACCCAACATACACACACACCTATACATATACACAAATAAAGAAAAGGGCTTTTGCACAGCATCTATCAGGCACTAGCTCCCGTGGTTTAGTTGGCTTTAGGCACTGGCTTTAGAGGTTGTCCAACAGCATCAGTATCAGCCGAAGGCACTTTGCAGATGTAAACTACTTAAAACACAGTAGTTCACACCCCCATTGCCATTCATTTACTCAATTTTCAAGTTTGTAAAAACATTTTAGGGTCCCCGCTTGCCCCCATTTACTTAATCTCCCACCACCTTAGTTTGTCTTTTGCTCCTTGAAAGCAATTACAACTTTCCAAAATGGTGAAGTGTGCTTGCATGCATAGTGATGCATGACCACAACATGCGCGGCCTTACAAACCTGCAGGCATTCTGGCTTTTTTTTTTTTTTAACTTTACTTTTCTTGCATAGCAGACAGCCATTTTAGAAGAGTAAAGATCTTAGCGAAGCTAATATTTCAGCACTCACCTATTAAAGGCTAGATGTGGCTTTTCAAATGCTTATTTCTATTAAGCTAGGAGTAGTAAAAGGTGGGTTCTGAATTGCTAGGCTGCAAATCATGTGAAACACGAACATCTGCAGCATGCACTCAACACACAGAGCTGTCACAGAGGGGACTGATTATGCAGATTCCAACCTGAACAGTAGAGTTAAAACACTGGTTCAAACGGCTAATCCAACTTCCTGATCATAACACATACTGCTGAAACCACTATAGAAACCAAGTCCGTATCTTTTTTGCTCAAGCGTTGTTAGCAGCAAGAAAAATGGAAGGATTTAGCCAAAGTGGACATTCATACACAGAGTAGTAATATCTGATTCCCTCTAATGTTAAGCATTCATGGAAGATGGTCTCGTGGAACTGTATTGAAGTTCACAGTCTGTTTCCTAAGGAATTAATATAATTTCTTATGTTTCCTATTTTTAGGATCAGAATCAGAATGCAGTTCCTTTGCAACTACCCAGAATTCAATCAGTCAAATCTCTATGGAAACCTTACATGAAAACCAGGTGGTCAGGCAGCAGTCAATTTGCCGTGCTGCCTCGATTCCCTGCAGATGCTGCCTGTTGATGAGCTAAATAATAGTATTTAGAAGAAAACCAAGCACTCAAAAATGTGGTAAGCCAATCCATTCCGAATCCTAATCAGATACATGTAATACATATTTAAATACCAGTCCCTCCATTACGAATATATTGCAGAAAGATCTGATATAGGAATAAAATCAGTTCTTTATTCATAATTCATCTTCACCTAAAAATAATTGAGCACCTGGCAAATTTTGATTGTTGTAGGTGACGCGTTCCCTTCTTTTCTTACTTCTACAGAGCTTCATAGTAACTATTATTTCATTTGTTCCATCAAAGTATAATTCTTTGGTCCACAGTTAATAACATCGATTTTTTTGATCAATTCATTATCCTCTTCATAACACGTATAAAGTAATTTGTTCTATCAAAGAGTAAGCCTCAGATCCACAGGTGTTAGTATCATATTCCTTTATCAAATCCTTCTACTCCAAAGATATAGGGCCATATGTACAAACACATTTTCCCATAGACACAGAATGGGTAAAACAATTTGCTACATCTGGCCCATAGAGAGTGCAGCAAAATGTAGGGGTCTTATTTACAACGCTTTGGACGCCCTTCCATTACAGTAAAAATTGCTACTGATAGACAAACTCAGAATGATCTGATGCATTGGGTTTGTTTTGTGAACTGCAGCACGCGTACAATACATTGTGTTTTTTTTTTGTTTTTTTCAGAAATTAACACATTTCCCATTATTTATGCCAGCTTCAAGTGAGGGCTAGTTGTTGATGTAAAGTTTGTTCTGGCTGTCTTAGTTGATCAGGCTTTGAATTAAAACCTATGGATGTTTGTGCTCGTCTGCCCCACTAACACCCTCTTGAGACAAAGCAGAGCAAAACTGTTTTTGTGTTGTGAAAAGTGAAATTTTCTAGTGTAAATCACCTTTTCCACTGGATAGAAAATAGTATGCATCTTTTTGTGTTACTTTGAGTCATGCTAGCCACAGCACAAAGCCTTGGTAAATCTAGGTCATAGAGAGTGGTGCTGGAACAATTACCAATGTAGAAGTACTGGCCATTGACTTCACCTGACTCAAGTGCCTTGACTGTACTTTCCATGCTGGGATATATATTTTGACATATTTGTGCTTTACTTTGTATATCAAGAACATTTCTTCATTTATATGTGTTGTAAAATCTCTATAATACTGTGGCCTTCTCCTGGCACCTGTTAACGCAGAATTTTAATGAGTTTTATTAATGAATATTCATGTATTCTGAGTGATGAATTCGCGTTGAAATTCTATTAACTTAGAGGAAAATAATGCACACATTTGAAAGTGTGACCACTTGAGTGGTGGCCAAATGCCACAAAGTGTATTTAATAATGGCTTATTAATATGAAATGTTGAGCTTATGTTTGATCAATGTAGTAATACATCATATTAAGTGTATTATCTATTAGCTTTATGAATTGAAAGCCTTAATTTAGCGGAGGTCTTGGCCTAGTTGCATGGCCTCATGCCAACTTGCATTTCTTAGGTGTTTGATAAAATGTTTGCTTAGAGAATTAAATTGTGATTTTCCATTGTGCTGCCCTAATGTGCTTGTAGCTGAAAGTCTTTCTCATGAGAACTTCTTGCTAGAAGATGCTGTACTAGCTAATGCAACATTGTTTTATCTAATGTGTGTAAAACTGACTTTCTCAGGAGAATAAAATGAAGACACTGACTGGAGTATAAACTGCAACAGTATTGTTACCTGACGAGCCGGATGATGAAAACCGTACGAAAGGAGCCAATTATCGACATGTGAACCGTGTACAAGTAGAAATGTAGATTTGAAGTTTTAGTTTTACTTGACAAAGTGTACACATTCAACCCCTTTACCGATAGGGACTTGGGAAGCAGTTTCAGGAAATCTAACTTAGCCAGACTGCACTGAGGGAAGACGCCGCATTTGCCCATTTTCTAACTTGCCGTAAAGCTATTACTTTCTTGACCATCTTGAGAAGTGACGTGCTTAACTTTATTGCTTAAAGACTTTGCCAGTTCTGAACTCTGATGCTGAATCCTGATGCCTTGCTGGCCAGACTGATGTCCTGATGACGAAGACTGTCACAGCTTCCTGATCCAAACTGAGGATAGGCATATTGACTAGGATGTTGTTTGCTATGTCTTTTTGCTTTTGTTTCTAGGTACCAACCGCTATTTTGATAGAGTCATAGTTAGATGTTTTTCCAAATTTGTGTTGACTAAATTGTTTTGCATGAACCCCAAACTTGCTATTCTAATCTGGTGTTAGTTAGGGTCCTCACTAATGAAGTTCGATACATGGAGTAACATTTGATGCCTTTTCTTTGTTGAATCTAAATGTATGTGATATCGTTTGTGCTGTTATTCTTACTATTAATTTGTACTGTTATTTTAGAATGTGTAGTAGCTCAAACTTTGATTGGATTGCGACTCTTTTGTCATTTCGGTCACCCAGTGTTGTTTCTGAATGTTTATCAAATGATTTTGAGATTAACCTACATGACATTAGCATTGTTTTTATAGGGAAATAAGTATTCTATCTTTTACATAAAGTCGTGGTTATTCATGACCCCAAGGTCATAGTGTGTGACAATTACTGCCTCCTATTGATTACTAATGCTATTGATCGTCATTGATTATTGATGTTGATGTTTAATTGTTGATTATTGATTTGCATGCATGGGATAAATGGTGGGAACATCTTAAGTGTAGTCAAAAGGTTCATCAACCTATTTGCATCCCCTTAGAAGTTTACTTAGTATGTTCAGGCGTGCCAACAGAGATGGTAGAAGAGATTGATGGTTTGTCTCCTTAAGAGCCCATCATATGGTCCAGAAAGAGAGGCAGTAGAGTATTTGGTCCCAGAAATAACACGTGTCCCTAGAAATGGTAGTAGCTTGATGGTCTTCTTTTTTAAGAGCTCATCATTACTGAGATTTGGATTTATTTTTTCAATGATACAAAATGTAAAGAAAATGTGCCCCTAAGTCCTTGAGATGACTTCCCAGAATTTTGGAGCTTGCCAATGCTTGTTTGAGGATGTTCTCGGCTTTCTAGTGACAGTGTGAATGATGTAGGTTTTGCACTTGCACAACTTATGCAAATCACAGGTGAATTGTGATGTTTGTGAGAGTTTAGGGAGTTTGGGTTCTCCAAATGAAGTTGTAGAAGGAGTGTGCATACTCCGTAGGGAAGTCGTCGAACTTCACATGTGTGTGGCGCTTTGTGCTAAAGAATTGTCCACATGGTTGTTGATGTACAGCCCCTGCGTGGTCTAAGACTCCGGAGTATATTGAAAAGTGTATGAGACACTTGGTTTATGTTGTAATTTGTCTGGTTTAATAGGTTGATCGGGAATGGTCGACAAGTCAAAGTGTGAGTCAAAGTGAGTGAAATAATTTTTCGACTGAGATCTGGCGAGTCCTATGCGCACCAGGACAGACCCACTGATCAGTTGAGAGAGGGAAATTTGTGGGTCGAATTTTCTTGCGAATCAGGGAGACTTGAGAAAGAAGCAGTAGCTGTTAGAGCGAAATGCCATCAGTGAAAAATCTGTAAAGTTTCTGAAGCAATTGTATTACCTTACCTGTAGTAAACGGACAGATTGGATTTTGATTTTGTTTAGTTCTCACAATAATTTTGCATTAGTTTGTGTGAATCTGAGTTTAGGAGGACAAGTCGCAAGACTTTGTCAGCCGCAGTACATGTGAGTGTGACGTCATTGGAGCCGCGCTGGGATAGGTTGGTTAGTGAGAGGGGTTGTGCACGGATTGGCAGCCATCTGTGAAGCACAATTGGTTGAGAAGGGGGGTGAAGAGAATTCTGGGATTAAAAGTCACTTCCTGATTCGATTTTGAATAACATAATGGTCGCAAAATGAAAATTTTCAAAGCTTTAAAGAGTGCTTTAAGGGGAGATACGTACATTACAATGAGTATAGGGGAAATTGCACCACCAGAAGATAACCAGCTTACATTGTATTAGAAGAAAAGTGCGCTGCGACATGTCTTTGCTAAAGCAATGGTGCAAAGTGACAGAGAAGGATGCTTAGCGTTTCCTGCTAACGGAACGTTCAATTTGAGGAGTTTAGATAGTCTGAGGAGGGTGCTGTATGATCTGAAACCCCCTCCAAGACCAGCACAGTTCGAGGCATTAGCGGTCTGGGAGTTAGTATCCAGACAACAGCAGCAACAGAAATTTGAGTGGAGAATGAGAAAGGCAGAAAAGACACTAGCGGAGGCTAGATAGGACCATGCTCAGAAGTTTTGGAGAACTGAGACTTTACAGGGGATTAAGTTGTTCCCTGCAATTACACAGGACAGCAAGAAGGAAGGGAGGAAAGATACCAGAAAGACTAATGGAAGCCCTTCTGAAATTAGGGAGGAAATCTTCGACATTTGAAGAAGACTCAGACGATGATGACTTTATTCTACTGTTATTGAGAAATCGTCCACCACCATATGCAGCACACGAGAGTGGTCCGAGTACCAGTGCTGATCCTTCAGCTCCAACACAGGTTAATGGGACAGTGGGTCCAGTGCAGGTTAATCCTAGCCCGACACACAGTCCGATGCAGAGCAGTCTTAACGCACTTACACTCTAGTAGTCCAAAATCAGGTGCCACAGTCAAATGTCCAGAGAATTTACCCTGTTGTACCCATTGTGGAGACTGCCACTAATCTAATAGTGCCTACCAAGCAGGTTTTCCCAAGACCGATGTTGGTTCAGACAGAGCCGACTCCACTTTTACTGCCGCAAGTGCAGCCCCAGGTAATGCCAAAGTACACTCCGATAACAGGGACCCAGACAGATATGTCTGTACTGATGAGCCAGAATATGGGAGCTATGCAACCACAGAACCTATGTGCTAGACCAAGCCCAGATGCTGTATCTGTACCTATCACTATTAGTTTGATTGTGCCTTTGTTTGCACAAGAGAAAAGGGGCATGAATGGCCAGGGAGTCCTAAGGCAGAATTCAAATGAGGGGAGGACGTAATGAGAATAGCCGAATAGCTTCTCCTGTGGGACAGACCTTTGACAAATCAAGATCTTTGCTAGACCTTAGTTCATTCGGAGTTTCTCTGGATACTGTGATAGGGTCGAACCTTAGTCAGAGCTTGAAATTCCTGACACCGCAGATCCCGAATACAGTCGTACAACAGGCACCACTAGCACAGGCTAACAACATTTTGTTGCAGGGTTTGACTGACAGCAATTGACTGAATGGTTAGACCAACTGAATATGCCGCAGAGTACCCCTAGGGGAAAGGAGTACTTGAACTACATAAGACTAGGCATGGAAGCAGGTGAGCTTGTTGAGGGAACTATGGGTGTGAACAGGTTAGAGTCCTACACAGAAGCAGAGTTGTGATTCCTGTGCCTGAAAATTATGAGGAAAGTGAGCAATGTGCATCAAAAGTTAGCCAACCTGGCAGATAAGTATGGCACAGAAATAGAGAAAACAAAGCATTTGAAAAGGAGTTACAGGCTAGATTTTGAGACTAAAGATTTTGAACACAGAGATCTGCTGGAATGAAGGACCACCTTAGGGAATTCTTTAAAGTGCCCAGACTTGGGGAGCATTAGACAAATGGGAAGGTAGATGGGTAAAGAAGAGATATAAAAGAAAAAGGGATTCTGCGAAGCTAACTGTAAATGTGCAGCAGGACAAGAATCTGGTAACTTTTTTTTACCAATGAGAGAGATTCCAGGAGGGAATTTTGTTCATGTGCCTTGAAGCAGAAGTGATATTCTGTTGTTTACAAATGACTATCCTAGATTGAGAGAGAACCCAGTGGAATAGTACCAGCAGACAGACAGGATTGTGAAACTTGCAAAATGCCTGTGGGAGGACTTAAACACTTTATTAGAGATAGTAGTTCCAGCTGACCTGTGGATGGAGTGTAAGAGAAGTATAGAATGTCCAACAAAAGAACCAGAGAGAGACCAGGTTACAGGTGCGCCGTCTCCTGAGGTAAAGAAATATTACTACAAGGTTATTGAATTCCTGAAGATGAGAATTTCGCCCAAAATCATTGACTGGCAGAGAATAGATTGGACAGCTCGTGAAGCAAAGGAATCCATACATGCGTAATACAAGAGATTGTTACAGGCGGTCAAGCATTACAGGGGTACAGAAACGATCGAGCCAAAAGACATGATTCATTTTGTGTTTAGATTTGTGGAAGGATTGGTCCGAAAATAGCCAGATGATTAAGAGTAATTTGATTTGCTGGCAAGCAAAGCCGATTGATAAGGTGTTGCAGTATGCAAAGTACTGTAGTGATGAGATTGAATTGAAGCAGAGAAAGCTGAAGGAAAAGGCGATGGTGATGCAGATTAAAGCGGCACAAACAGGAATGCAGGGAAATTTTCCACAATAGCTACCACAGCAGCAGCAGGGAAACATGGTATTTTAAAATCAGATGAGAGGTAGAGGTCGTGGAGGTAATGTAAACCGTGGTCTAGAGATGGGTACTCTAGTGGTTCAGAATGATGTGCAGGGAACAAAGAAATTGTTGCCTTGTCACGCTTGCAGAGTGGTCGGACATTGGAAAGTGGGGTGTCCGATGATGGTGCAGGAAGGTGTCGTTCAGCAAATTAATGACATCAACTCATTCCATAACATGAGAGGGCCGAGAATGAGAGGTCATAACCTGAATTTTCAGAGTAATGTGAATCAAATACAGAATTTTGCTGTGTAAAACTAGGTGCTCGATTACTTGCTTAAATGATGGAATGGAGGAGATACAGACGAATAGCGATGATGAAGATGGTCCAGTTCCAGAGATAGAGTGTGAAACCACAAATGAGGAATTCCCTCTGATTGATTTCTTTCCAGTGTTCACAGTGAAGGAGCTTCATCCTGATTTACAGGGAACAGTTAAAGAGAAAGTGTGGGATCTGACAGGGAAGGAGAAAGGTCTGATAAAGGGAGTTGAGCCAGTTAAAGTTTCTGTGAAGCCAAAGGCGATTTTTCTGCCACAAGATGTTCTTATGAAGATCGCCCCAAATATTTGCAGAATTTGTGGAACAAGGGCTTTTGAAATAAGTGTTGAGCAGCGCATGTAATTCACTGATAATGAGAGTGAAAAAGCCCTGTGGGTAAATTCAAATTGTCCAGCATTTGAGAAAAATTAATGACGTTGTAATCAAATGTTGCCCTGTGGTACCAAATCTAGCGGTGATAATGTTTCAGATTCCATGTGATGCTGAATGGTTCACTGTCATTGACTTGTCACAAGCCTTCTTTTCTGTGCCCCTTCATGAGGACAGCAAATTTCTCTTTTGTTTTACATTTTTAGATGGAGTTTACTGTTGGTGTCAAATTCCTCAAAGGTTTTCAGAGTCACTTTCCATATTCAATCAGATCTTGAAAAATAATTTGAAGTCATTGGAATTGCCTTTCCAATCAACCTTGGTACAGTACCTGACTTGCCGAATGCATCTAAAACTAGGGACATCTGCAACTATGACACAATTGCCTTAACAAACCATTTGGGAAAGAATGGTCATAATCTCCACATAAAATTGCAATACTGTCAGAAAGAGGTGAAATACTTGGGTCACCAGATCGAGAAAGGGTCAAGGAAAGTATCCAGAGAGAGGGCCACAGCCATATTGCAGATGAATCCCCCAACCACCCAGAGAGATGTCAGGATGTTTCTAGGCTACTGCCATCAATGGATTCCAAATTTTTCAGTAATTTCCAAGCCCTTGCAGAAGCTGACTCACAAGTAGTGATCCTACAGTGCTAGACCAGGCTTGCATGAAAGCTTTTTCTGAAATGAGAGTCTGTGCAAAGCTCCAGCTTTGGGTATGCCTGACTACTTTAAACCTTTCACATTGTTTATTCATGAGCATGATGCATGTTCTTTGTCTGTCTTAACACAGGTCCAAACCGCCCAGTAGCATATTTTTCAGCTACTTTGGACCCAGTCGCAGCAGCTTTACCAGGCTGTTTGCGTGCAGTTGCAGTGGTTGGACAGAGCCTCACACAGTGTGAAGGCATTGTAATGGGACACCCTTTAAATTATTATGGTCCCTCACTCCATTGAGATCCTACTTACAAAGACGAAGACCCAATACCTAACAGGTGCAAGGTTGACCAGGTATGAGACAAGTGTATTTTAGGGTCACCAAATGTGTCATTGAAAAGATGTACAGTGCTGAACCCGGCAACCTTACTTCAAAATGAAAATGTTGAAATTTAAAAATTGGAAGATATTGAGCATGACTGTCTTGAAGTAACTGACTTGTGCACAAAACTGAGATCTGACATTAGGGACACCCGATTGGAAGAGAGTGATCAAATTGTCTTTGTTGACGGCTTGTGTCTGAGAGATAATACAGGGACACTGAGAGCAGGATATGCCGTGTGCACAATTTCTGGTATCCTGGAAGCGTCTTGGCTTCGGGGAGTGTATTCTGCACAAGTAGTGGTACTAGTAGCCCTTACTAGAGCTTGCCATGTTTCTGCTCTGCTAAAAGTTACCATCTACATGCATAGCCAGTATGGATTTGGAATAGTCCATGTTTTTACCAGCTCTGGTCACAAAGGGGTTTCATGACCACTTCTGGCTCACCAGTGAGAAATGGTGAGAGAATTAAAGAATTTTTGCATGCTATCCAAATGCCTGAAGTGATTGTCGTGGTAAAATGCAGTGCCCATCTAAAATCGCACAATTTTGTGTCAATGGGGAATGGATATGCAGATCAAGTCGCAAGATTTTGCGCATTGAACTGTATATCATTTAAAGACAAGTGGGAACTGCTACCTGAAGAAGATGAAACATGTCCAAGTTATGACTTGAAAGTAATTGATACATTGGAGGAATTGAAAACATTGCAGTCAGAGAGGAAAAACGATCATGGAGCAAAATGAAATGATTTGGGCCTTCCTTCAGAAGAGGGACAATTAGTTTTGCCAAATAATCTGTTGTCGCAAATGGCTAGGTATTATCATGGTCAAGCACATGTTGGGAGGGATGCCATGATACGTTTGTTCAAGCACAGTTTTTTCAATCCAAGGTTTAGACAGGTTGCTGAAGCAGTTTGCCATTGTTGCGTCATTTGCCAGCAAATGAACGCGGGAAAAGTGACAGTGGTTAATTTGAGCTGCACTGGAAGAGCAGGAAGTCCATTCAGCAGAATGCAAATGGATTTTATTGAAATGCCTGTGTGTGGAGGTTTGAGATATGTGTTGATGATTGTATGAATCTTTAGTCATTGGATTGAAGCGTATTCTACACGAAGAAACAACAGCCCCACAGTAGCAAAACTGCTGCTTAGGGAACTGATACCACTTTTTGGGTTTTCGATCTCTTTAGAATCAGATAGGGGAAGTCACTTTAACAATGAAGTAATTAAATTACTGTGTGCAGCATTGAACATTGAGCAGAAGTTGCATTGTAGTTACTGCCCTGAAGCATCAGAACTAGTGGAACAATGGTACCTTGAAGTCAAGTGTTGCAAAGATGTATGCATCCATGAATCTGAAATGGCCTGACGCACTCCCTTTAATTTTGATGACAGTGAGAAATACACCCAGCAGGAAGACAGGATTGTCGCCACATGAGATCCTTATGGGCCGAGCCATGAGTTTGCCAGCAGTGCCTGCAAATGTACTTGTCAACATTACAGATGAGATGGTGTTGGACTACTGCAAGAGTTTGGCTGATGTGGTTTGCTCTTTCTCTCAGCAGGTGGAAGCCACCACACTGCCACCGATCCATGGCCCAGGGCACAACCTGAGAGCCGGTTTTGGTCCAGAAACACATGAGGAAAACATGCTTGGAGGCATGCTGGAATGGTCAATTCCAGGTAGTTCTGACCACTATCACAGCTGTGAAGTGCGCTGGAGTTCCAAACTGGATCCACGCCAGCCACACAAAGAAAGTGGCATATCCCTTGGACAATGAAGAAGAGTTGTTGAGAGCACCAACAACTACAACAAGACAAGCCTCAGAGCCGGAAAGAGAAGAAAGAGTAACTGAGGCCAGATCTGAGCACATAGAGGACTGTGTGGTCACTCCTGTGAGAGACGAAGGAGAAGACAGTGAGGGTGACAGTGAGCCAATCTCAATTGAGGCAGCAGGAGAGCCTAGTCAGAGGACGGCTTTCCCAGAAGCAGACGATTTTGAGAAAGAATAGAACAGTTACCACACGCCGAGGGGGAAGGAGTTGAGGCAGATCAAAGCCATTGTGATCTGATTCCTCCCTAACCACTTGCAGGTCCGTCAAGAGAAAACACTGCAGAGCAAAAAGTAGTTTCAAGTTCAACAGAGCATTGACCAAGGGTCCACTGAAAGGAGATAAGTGGCTGGAGTCACAAGGAAAGAGAAAGGAAGCAGTTGTTGTAACAACAATCGAGGAATAAGTAGATACGACAAGGAGAGAAGACCTGAGTGAAGGAGAATTGGATGGTGATCGAAAGTTGAAAAGAAAGAGAATAGCAAGTCAAAGGTACGCAGGTCCTGAATGGGCATATGCAACTACAAGTGAGTGGTATAAATAATTTTTGTCCTTTTGTTTCGATCAAGACCTTCCAGGTCAAAATTTTGGCACTTGAAGGAAACTGATGAACTGAACTGTTGAAAGAATCTGAGAAAAGTGCTGAGAGAGAGAAGAGACTGTTGAAAGTAACAGGAGAAGACTTTGATAACCTGATT
The DNA here is from genome assembly GCF_031143425.1 of Pleurodeles waltl. Taxonomy (NCBI): domain Eukaryota; kingdom Metazoa; phylum Chordata; class Amphibia; order Caudata; family Salamandridae; genus Pleurodeles; species Pleurodeles waltl. The sequence continues at coordinate 849,672,950 of NC_090439.1, forward strand.
TGACTTTCGAAAACCTGAATTTGACAAGCTGCTAAACTGATTTTGACAAGCTGCTAAACCGATTTTGACAAAGGATCCTGGAAGTGAGACTGAAAGCTGTATATAACTACTGAAAGAAGATTTTTGTTTTTGTTTTCGATTTTCGCTTCTATTTTTCTAAATTATTCTCTTCTACTTTCTGATTCTTTACAGATCATGAGTAACATTAGATAGCAGGGTAGGAAGAATATGTGCTGTAAATACATGAGTATTGGTTTGGCAATTGGGTGTGTGATATTGTTTGTGATATTGATTGTGGATATGAATGTTCTTGACAAGAGAGAAGCCAACCATACTTCAGCTTTAGAGAAAACTACTACATTAACAGCTATAGAGAAGTTTAGGTTAGATGAGAAATATTTGCACAAAGGTAGGAATGCCCAAGGGGAACTTTCTTTTAATGTCTGCTATTGCTTATTGGGTGAGTATGTTGAGACGATGGATGCGAAGAATTGTTTTGTGTGTACGCAGATTCCTTCATCAGTTGAAGAAGGAGTTATCTATCATAGTTTGCCTCTAACCTATGGGATAACCTGTAGCCTGCTACTAACAAGATTCTATAACCAGGAGTACATTCAGTACTTTTACTCCAACCATAATTACTCAATTTTTACTCCAAAATTATTTTTGTTTGACCCTATAATTAGGTACCTAAGTAGAGTAGCTAAGGATAATGACACAGTATTAGTTAGGGGTATCTTTGAACCTTCATTAACTTTTGGCACAGCTTACGCTCACAGAAATAACCTGACATGCTTGCTTACACCTTTAGAAAAGAGCTTCTTAGATCACAGATGACAGGAGAAAGGCCTGGAAAGAGAAATTAGAGAAGGGTTTAGAGAAAAGACTTACACAAATGATTATGCTTATAGTGCAATAAAAACACAAGGGAAATTAGCTTTAGATGCTCAACACATAGGAAAGCTTTGTGTATATAGACCTAAATCTCGCACTGACACTTTGGTGGTCATTACAACCCTGGCGGACGGTGTTAAAGCGGCAGTAAGACCGCCAACAGGCCGGCGGTAAAAAAATTGGAATTACGACCGTGGCGGAAACCGCCAACAAAGACAGCCACTTTAACCCTCCGACCGCCACGGCGGTACAGACAAACAGCTTGGCAGTCACCGCCAACAGAGAGGCGGAGGTCAATGTACCGCACACAGTATCACAACCTACCAATCCGCCACCTTTTCCGGGGCGGATTCACCGCGGACAAAAACACTGCGGAAACAGGACTTGGAAGGGAAAAGGCTCACCTCTACACACCCCACGAGGAACCATGACGCCATGGAACGAGAGCTGCACATTTTTCCAGTCCTCATCTTCTTGCTCCTCTACTGTCATGATCACACAAACTTGCCAAGTCAAATCAAAGAAGTGCATGAGAAAAGCAAAGAGATATCCTCAGTGGAGACAGCAAAGCCCAAACTTGAAGAAGGTTTGCAGAGTAATCTTGCGCTTATTTCAAAGGAAGAATCAAGAAGAGAAGTTCCAAGATGGCCGCTGTGAGTCCTGAAGGTTAGTTACAGTTCTAGTCTTGCAATCGGTTGGTTGCTAGGTTACGAGCTCTCCAGCTGGAAGCCTTGCACTTCAACTGAGGTCTGACAGGAATCAGCTGTGTGGAGAGAGAGCGCGCTTCAGAACAGAAACTCCTGTGAGGTCAAATTACATTTGAAGATTATATTACAGAAAACGGATAAATATTGTCAAGGTTTATTCGAAGAGTTTGATAGTAGACCGTTCCCGTGGAAGTCGGCAAGGCTACAGAGTTAATGTATGAATTAACCTTATGTTTACAAGGTTCTTGTTTAACCTGATAGGTGCCAGTGGCCGACGCCCACACACCCTCCCTGGTGCGGGTCACGACCAGTGGCCGACACCAGGAAGGGTATCAATAAATCCTCGGGTGCGTCGCACCCGAGGATTTTATTTTTTTTTTAAACCCCCCCCGGGAGACACGGAAGCTTCCGTGTCTCCCCCCGCCCCTTTGTGACGTCAGCGCGCCTCGCGGCGCGCTGACGTTGCAAAGGTGTTTTCCCCATCAAAGCAGGAAGCAGCCTTGCAGCCGCTTCCTGCTTTGATGGGGAAAACGGCCTTTCTCACGTTCGGGAAGGCCTCGTAAGAAAGGGGAGTGTCTCCCCTTTCTTACGAGGCCTTCCTGAAAGTGTTGCGATCGGGGGCCAGGAAACACTTTCAGGAAGGCCTCGTAAGAAAGGGGAGACACTCCCCTTTCTTACGAGGCCTTCCTGAAAGTGTTTCCTGGCCCCCCGGTCGCAGCTGTGCTGCGATCGGGGGCCAGGAAACACTTTCAGGTTTCCTGGCCCCCCGATCGCAGCTCAGCTGCGATCGGGGGCCAGGAAACACTTTGAAAAGGCCTCGTAAGAAAGGGGAGACTCTCCCCTTTCTTACGAGGCCTTCTCAAACTGTTTCTGGCCCCCGATCGCAGGCCTTCTCAAACTGTTTCTGGCCCCCGATCGCAGCTGTGCTGCGATCGGGGGCCAGAAACAGTTTGAGAAGGCCTCGTAAGAAAGGGGGAGAGTCTCCCCTTTCTTACGAGGCCTTCTCAAAGTGTTTCCTGGCCCCCGATCGCAGCACAGCTGCGATCGGGGGCCAGGAAACACCACTAGACGCCAGGGATTTCACTTTGGGGGGGCGGCCCCCTCGGAAAACGGGCCCCCCCCCCCCCCGGGGGCATAATTAATAAAAATAAAAAAAGGTAGGTGCCCCCTGGGGGGGGGCGCGATCGCGCCCCCCCCCCCCCCCCCCCCCAGGGGATTGTTTTTTTTTTTTTTTTAAATAATGAAAAAAAAATAAAAAATGACAGGGGGTCGCCCGTCGGCAGGGTGACCCCCTGTGGGGGCAATTTTTTTTTTAGATGTTGTAGGGTTTCCCTGGGGGCCATTTTGGCCCCCAAGGAAACTATACAACAACTAAAAAAAATAGATCTATATATAGATCTATATTTATATATCTATGTAGATAGATATATCTATGTACATGGATATATCTATAGATATATCTATGTACATAGATATATATATATATATAGAGGTAGATCTATATATACCAAAGAGATTTATAAAGTGTGCTACTCACCTGTGAGGGTCTCAAGGCGCTTGGGGGGGGGCGGGGGGAGGGAAAGGGGCTGGGAGGTTCACTGTTCGAAAAGCCAGGTTTTGAGGCCCTTCCTGAAAAGAAGTAGGTTTTGGGTCTTGCGAAGGTGGGTTGTGAGGGCGTTCCAGGTTTTGGGTGCAAGGTAGGAGAAGGATCTGCCCCCGGTGGTGGTGTGTTTGATGCGGGGGACAGAGGCGAGAGAGAGGTCAGCTGAGCGGACGTTTCGTGTGGGGGTGTGGAAGGTGACTCTCGTTGAGGTAGGCAGGGCCTGTGTTGTGGAGTGATTTGTGTGCGAGGATGAGGATCTTGAAGGTGATCCTTTTGTCAATGGGGAGCCAGTGGAGGGATTTGAGGTGTGGAGAGATGTGTTCGTGTCGGCGGAGGTCGAGGATGAGTCGTGCTGCTGAGTTCTAGATGCGTGTAGTTTGCGCTTGAGTTTTAGAGTGGTGCCGGCGTAGAGGGCGTTTCCGTAATCAAGCCTGCTGCTGTGTGCGTGAGTGACAGTTTTTCTGGTCTCTGTGGGGATCCATTTGAATGTTTTTCAGTATACGGAGTGTGTTGAAGCATGAGGAGGTGAGAGCGTTGATTTGTTGGGTCATCGAGAGGGAGGAGTCTAGGATGATGCTGAGGTTGCGTGCGTGGTTGGCGGGGGTGGGTGCAGGGCCTAGCGTGGTGGGCCACCATGAGGGGTCCCAGGTGTTTTTGTGTGGGCCAAAGAGGATTATTTCGGTTTTGCTTGAGTTGAGTTTCAGGTGATTGGCTGTCATATATATATATCACTTTTGTCAATATGTGTGTGGTTTCCCTGGGGGGAAAAGGGTCCGACTTGTCTAGTGGCAGTTTTAGTGCCATAAAGAAGCGCAGAAGGTTTATATGCCTACTGCAAAGAGCAAATCTGTATTTTATGTAAATAGCTGAGTACATTAGCAAAGTCTATGGAGAGATGAAGGGCACTTTTGCTGGGTGGTAATGAGGGAATCCGAGGAGGAGGGAGTGGGAGCACCAATAATGATTGTTGGACTGGGCGCAGGAGGTGCTAAAGACTGTGACGAATGGTATGTGACAAGGTGTTTTTTGAGTGTCTTGAAAGTACGTGCTGATTGAGGGAAGAAGCGCAGGTAAGGTGGCCTCTACTGTTGCACGTATCTCACACACCATCGATTTTGTGACTGTCTACGTAGGCTAGTGTTTTAGAGCAACAGTTTAGCCAATAGCAGAGATGGCATCTTGATGGATGACTGCTGCCTACACTCGGGTTATAGAGGACCGCTCTGACATAGGATCAGAGACTGAGACATCAGATACTGAGACAGCATCTGAGGGATAGGACAATGGCGCAGACTCTGGGAGTGATTTTTCAGTCAGAGGAGTCCCATTCGATAACTCCTCTTCCAGTACATTATGAGGGAGGTGATGTGGACAGTCCTGCTGTCCCTTCGCAAGCTGTTTGTGCAACTGGGTAATAGTGGGTTAGGTCAACCCAGAGAGCAGGTGAATGTGGCGGCAAGCAGAGAGAGAGTGCTCTCTTGGGAGCTCCCCAATTTAGTTCAGCCCCAAATTCCACCACCCAAATCATATTGTGGAGACATCAAAATTATCCATGGCAAAACAAACTGGTTTTGTAAGGCAGGCACCTGTGTTTTTGGTCCTGGATTCGGCGGCCATATAGAGAAACACACTAAACCCAAACATTTCTGGAAACTAGACATTCGGGGGAGTCCACAGAGGTGTGACTTGTGTGGCTTCCCCAAAGTTTTCTTACCCAGAATACCCTGCAAAGCTGAAATGTTGAAAAAAAACTAAATGTTTCTCGCATTTCTGTCACACAAACTACAGGAATATGCTGGGATCCACAATATTCCTACCACCCAGTGACTCCTCACCTGTCCTGATAAAAACACTACCCCACTTGAGTGCCTACACCTAGTGTCTGTGTCAGGAATGGATCACCCCAGGGTCAACAGCTGCCTCACGTAAGGACCAACATTGACCGTTGTGTGATCTATTCCTGTTGCAGGCACCAGGCCTAACCACACAAGTGAGGTATCATTTTTATCGGGAGGCTTGGGGGAACGCTGGGTGGAAGGAAATTTGTGGCTCCTCTCAGATTCCAGAACTTTCTGTCACCGAAATGTGAGGAAAACTTGTTTTTTTAGCCACTTTTTGAGGTTTGCAAAGGATTCTGGGTAACAGAACCTGGTCCGAGCCCCGCAAGTCACCCCTCCTTGGATTCCCCTAGGTCTCTAGTTTTCAGAAATGCACAGGTTTGGTAGGTTTCCCTAGGTGCCGGCTGAGCTAGAGGCCAAAATCTACAGGTAGGCACTTTGCAAAAAACAGCTCTGTTTTCTGTGATGTGTCCACGTTGTGTTTTGGGGCATTTCCTGTCGCGGGCGCTAGGCCTACCCACACAAGTGAGGTATCATTTTTATCAGGAGACTTGGGGGGACGCTGCGTGGAAGGAAATTTGAGGCTCCTCTCCGATTCCAGAACTTTCTGTCACCGAAATGTGAGGAAAACTTGTTTTTTTAGCCACTTTTTGAGGTTTGCAAAGGATTCTGGGTAACAGAACCTGGTCAGAGCCCCGCGAGTCACCCCATCTTGGATTCCCCTAGGTCTCTAGTTTTCAAAAATGTACAGGTTTGGTAGGTTTCCCTAGGTGCCGGCTGAGCTAGAGGCCAAAATCTACAGGTAGGCACTTTGCAAAAAACAGCTCTGTTTTCTGTGATGTGTCCACGTTGTGTTTTGGGGCATTTCCTGTCGCGGGCGCTAGGCCTACCCACACAAGTGAGGTATCATTTTTATCGGGAGACTTGGGGGGACGCTGGGTGGAAGGAAATTTGAGGCTCCTCTCCGATTCCAGAACTTTCTGTCACCGAAATGTGAGGAAAACTTGTTTTTTTAGCCACTTTTTGAGGTTTGCAAAGGATTCTGGGTAACAGAACCTGGTCAGAGCCCCGTGAGTCACCCCATCTTGGATTCCCCTAGGTCTCTAGTTTTCAAAAATGTACAGGTTTGGTAGGTTTCCCTAGGTGCCGGCTGAGCTAGAGGCCAAAATCTACAGGTAGGCACTTTGCAAAAAACAGCTCTGTTTTCTGTGATGTGTCCACGTTGTGTTTTGGGGCATTTCCTGTTGCGGGCGCTAGGCCTACCCACACAAGTGAGGTATCATTTTTATCGGGAGACTTGGGGGGACGCTGGGTGGAAGGAAATTTGAGGCTCCTCTCCGATTCCAGAACTTTCTGTCACCGAAATGTGAGGAAAACTTGTTTTTTTAGCCACTTTTTGAGGTTTGCAAAGGATTCTGGGTAACAGAACCTGGTCAGAGCCCCGCGAGTCACCCCATCTTGGATTCCCCTAGGTCTCTAGTTTTCAAAAATGTACAGGTTTGGTAGGTTTCCCTAGGTGCCGGCTGAGCTAGAGGCCAAAATCTACAGGTAGGCACTTTGCAAAAAACAGCTCTGTTTTCTGTGATGTGTCCACGTTGTGTTTTGGGGCATTTCCTGTCGCGGGCGCTAGGCCTACCCACACAAGTGAGGTATCATTTTTATCGGGAGACTTGGGGGGACGCTGGGTGGAAGGAAATTTGAGGCTCCTCTCAGATTCCAGAACTTTCTGTCACCGAAATGTGAGGAAAACTTGTTTTTTTAGCCACTTTTTGAGGTTTGCAAAGGATTCTGGGTAACAGAACCTGGTCAGAGCCCCGCGAGTCACCCCATCTTGGATTCCCCTAGGTCTCTAGTTTTCAAAAATGTACAGGTTTGGTAGGTTTCCCTATGTGCCGGCTGAGCAAGAGGCCATAATCCACAGGTAGGCACTTTGCAAAAAAACAGCTCTGTATTTTGTGAAAAAATGGGATGTGTCCACGTTGTGTTTTGGGGCATTTCCTGTCGCGGGCGCTAGGCCTACCCACACAAGTGAGGTATCATTTTTTTCGGGAGACTTGGGGGAACATAGAATAGCAAAACAAGTGTTATTGCCCCTTATCTTTCTCTACATTTTTTCCTTCCAAATATAAGAGAGTGTGTAAAAAAGACGTCTATTTGAGAAATGCCCTGCAATTCACATGCTAGTATGGGCACCTCGGAATTCAAAGATGTGCAAATAACCACTGCTCCTCAAAACCTTATCTTGATCCCATTTTGGAAATGCAAAGGTTTTCTTGATACCTCTTTTTCACTCCTCATATTTCAGCAAATGAATTGCTGTATACCCAGTATAGAATGAAAACCAACTGCAGGGTGCACCTCATTTATTGGCTCTGGGTACCTAGGGTTCTTGATGAACCTATAAGCCCTTTATATCCCCGCAACCAGAAGAGTCCAGCAGACAAAACGGTATATTGCTTTCAGAAATCTGACATCGCAGGAAAAAGTTACAGAGTAAAACATAAAGAAAAATGGCTGTTGTTTTCAGCTCAATTTCAATATTTTTTTATTTCAGCTGTTATTTTCTGTAGGAAAACCTTGTAGGATCTACACAAATGACCCCTTGCTGAATTCAGAATTTTGTCTAGTTTTCAGAAATGTTTAGCTTTCCGGGATCCATCATTGGTTTCACACCCATTCCTGTCACTAACTGGAAGGAGGTTGAAAGCACCAAAAATAGTAAAAATGGGGTATGTCCCAGTAAAATGCCAAATTTGTGTTGGAAAATGTGGTTTTCTGATTCAAGTCTGCCCGTTCCTGAAAGGTGGGGAGATAGTGATTTCAGCACCAGAAACCCTTTGTTGATGGCATTTTCAGGGAAAAAACCACAAGCCTTCTTCGGCGGCCCTTTTTTCCCATTTTTTTGGAAAAAACTAAATTTTCACTGTATTTTGGCTATTTTCTTGGTCTCCTGCAGGGTAAACCACAAACTCTGGGTACCATTAGAATCCCTAGGATGTTGGAAAAAAAGGACGCAAATTTGGCGTGGTTAGCTTATGTGGACAAAAAGTTATGAAGCCCTAAGCGCGAACTACCCCAAATAGCCAAAAAAGGGCTCAGCACTGGGGGGGAAAAGGCCCAACAGCTAAGGGGTTAAGATATTAAAGTCAAAGAAAAAACAAACTTTAAAAGAGCAAGTATCTACAAATGTCAAGGTTATAAACAAAGGCCAAGTTTAAAGGAGAAAAGAACTGTTAACAAATAAGCATTTACAAATTCAATGGTAATAAACCAAAATAGAGTTTAAAAGAGAAACAAACTTAAATAAACAAGCATTTACAACTACAAGTTATCGACAGATGTCGAAGTAAGGAAGGAGAAACTAACTGTAATAAACAAGCATTAACAAATACAAGTTATCAACAAATGTCGAAGTAAGAAAGGAGAAACGAACTTTAATAAACAAGCATTTACAAATACAAGTATTGACAGAAGTCACAATAAGACAGGAGAAATTAAATAACATCAGCTGATTTGAAGAACGCATTATCACCAACTATATATATATATATATATATAGCAACATAAAACCAATCTCTAACAAAGGTTGAGAAGTTCTTCCAGAATCAGTAATAAGCATTTTTTTAAGAAGAGCTATCATTTATAGAGAGAAGCAAGGCTACAGAGAACTCAGGGTGAGTGAAGAAATAATAGAATTAAAGAGAATTAAGTGTTGAGAGTAGAAAGTGAAAAACTGATGTTGTATGTCCCTAGTAATTGCGACTGTGACTCTTGCAGGTGCTGTATCATCTCTGTGGCAGTCTCTCTACCATCCCATTCCCCTTTCCCCCTCCGGGGTACTCAGCACGAAGGATTAATATTCGTTGTGAGTAGCTCGGGTCGGGACTGAGGAGTTATCTTCTGCTTCTGAGGAAATCAAATTGAAGTATCCTGACAGATTGAAGTGCCGTCACCCTAATTTTAGGGGAAAAACAGATTTCCTCCTGAGCAGAATGGCAGAAGGAATTGATATAAAAGCATTAGCCACCGTTTTGGAAGGGTTACAGAAACAATTAAATAACACCATAGAAGAAACAGTCCAAATAAAACAGCGAATAAATGAGTTAGGGAACACCGCTAAATCAAATGAATCTGTGTTTTCACAAATCCCTAGCCCTTCACAGTCTGCAGGTATATCCACTCAAGTAATTCATGCGGTTTCCCCTATTATTCCTTTGGCTCAACACGAGCGCTTCGGTGGGGATCCAAATAAGGCGCAGATTTTTCTGACCGAATGCTCATTGCATTTTTTATGTAGACCAGTCATTTTTTCCAAAGACCAGTCCAAAGTGGCATTTATATTGTCTTATCTGACAGGAGATGCGGCCGCATGGTCCATGCCAATAATTTCCAGAAATGATCCTGTTTTATATAATTTCCAAAATTTCAAGGAAGAGTTCTTAAGAATATTTGATCGGCGAACTGCAGCTCAAGCCACTGACAATGAACTACTGGAAATCAGGCAAGGTAATAAAGATCTAGTAGCCTATCTGGCTCATTTCAATAAACTCATTGTAGAGACTGCCTGGCCGGAGTCAAGAAGAGCCGCCATATTTTATCGTGGACTGAGAGATGAATTGAAAGATGCCTTAGCACAAGTTCCAAATAGACCCACCGAAATTTCGGAGTTAATTGATCTTGTGTTACAGATTGACCACCGGTTAACTGAACGAAGAGCAGAAAAGAGAAGAGAATATCGACCATTTCCCCTGAGAATTGATCGTGTAAAAAATTATCATACGAGAGCCGGAGAAGGGATAACGATAGAAGAACCAATGCAAATTGGTTCCATCCGAGGTCCTTTATCTAAGGAAGAAAAAGAGAAAAGAAGAGTGAATCAACTATGTTTATATTGCGGTGCATCTGGGAATTTTGTTAAAAACTGTCCCAAGAAACCCGAAGCTCTTCAGTCGGGAAAAGGCCAGCTTCATCAGTAGAGGGAGTTGCCCTGATGAAAGCAGAACCCAAGACAACTCCTTTAGATCAACGAGTGGCGAATACCTTACAAACTGCAGCGCCACATTTGGTACAAACAGTATCAGTTAAGACCCTTGAGAAGGAAATTCAAGGGATCTCAGTTATGATAGACTCTGGAGCTACGGGCAACTTCTGTGATATCAAATACGCTCGTAAAATGGGTATTCGATTTATCAAGAAATCTACTTTGGAAGTAGTAAGACCTGTGGATGGAACCAATCTTTCTTCAGGACCCATTTCCCATGAGACCGAACCAATTCAGATGCAAGGTTTTGGTGGACATCAGGAGCAGATAATCTTTAATTTGATAGATGCTCCACAATTTCAACTCATTTTGGGTCTGCCCTGGCTTACAGAACATAATCCACAAATTGATTGGAGCAAAAGAACAATCAAGATGAATTCCTCTTACTGCAAAGAGAATTGCTTTCATGATGGAGTGGAAGTGTCCACCAAGTCCCAGGCGGCCTGTTTATCATCACACTCTTCAATGATCTGTGCACTAAAGGCAGCAGAAATCCCAAAAGAATATGAGGATTTAGTCGCCGTTTTTGATGAAAAAGAGGCTGAGAAATTGCCACCACATCGACCCTACGACTGCAAAATTGAACTGGAGCCAGGTGCGATATTGCCATGTAGCAGAATATACGCATTGACCGAAGCAGAGAATCAACATTTAAAGGAGTATTTGGATCAATATCTTGCTAATGGTTTTATTCGTCCTTCTGAATCTCCAGTGTCATCCCCACTATTTTTCATACCAAAGAAGGATGGGAGTCTTTGAACTTGCATTGATTATCGAGCCCTCAATCAGGTTACCATCAAAAATCGATACCCACTGCCTTTAGTGACAGTTTTATTAGATCAAGTAAAGAATGCTAGAATCTACACCAAATTGGACCTGCGAGGAGCATATCATTTGATTCAAGTGGCTTCAGGGGATGAATGGAAAACCGCTTTTCGGACTCAATACGGATTATTTGAATATCAAGTGATGTCTTATGGGTTATGCAATGCTCCCGCTGCCTTCCAGCATTTCGTTAATGATATATTACGAGAATTCCTCGACCGGATTGCCGTGGTTTATATAGATGACATTTTAATCTTTTCCGACAATCTACAGGAGCACAATTCCCATGTTCGATCCATCCTCACAAGGTTGCAAGAAAACCATCTCTATGTAAAATTGGAGAAGTGTGCATTTCATGTGGAACGAGTTGAGTTCTTAGGATTCATTTTGTCACCAGAAGGAGTTAGTATGGATCCTGCCAAGATAAAGACAGTGCAACATTGGCCTTCTCCTTGCAATGTCAAAGAGATCCAGAGTTTCTTGGGGTTCGCTAATTTTTATCGAAGATTCATATCCAATTTTTCTCAAACAGTTACACCCATTACTCGATTGTTGAAGAAAGGAGTGAAGTTTGAGTGGACAAAAGAAGCTGAAAATGCTTTTAATTTTTTGAAGAATTCCTTCGTCTCAGCTCCAATCTTGCTTCACCCCAATCCAGATGAGCCATATTATGTGGAGGCAGATGCTTCAGATGTTGCCATAGGAGGTATCCTTTCCCAGCGTCATAAAGATACAGGTCAATTACATCCAGTGGCCTATTTCTCTCGAAAATTAACACCACCAGAGATAAATTATTCAATTGCGGATAAGGAGCTATTGGCAGACAAAGAAACTTTTCGTGAGTGGAGGCATTACATTTTGGGAGCTAAGCATAAAGTGACCGTTTACACGGACCACCGAAATTTACAGTTTTTAAAATCAGCTCGAACTCTAACAGCTAGACAACTGCGTTGGTCCCTATATTTTGCAGACTTTGATTTTGTTAACACTTTCAGACCAGGAAAAGTAAATGGGAAGGCAGATGCTCTATCTCAAATTGATACCGGTGCAGTTAAAGAGCCTCCAGAAAAAGAATTGATTATTCCACAAGAGAAGTTCATATCTGCCATATTGTATGAAAATTTAAGCAAAGAAATTCAAGAAAACTTAACATTCGAAGGAATGCTGAAGTGGTCCAAAGAAGGCCAGGGAAGAGAAATCAAAAAAGGTTTGCCATACTTTAAAGGTGCACTGTATGTTCCGACTGTGGAGCTGCAAGAAAAAATTCTTCAGGCTTATCATGACGATCAATTGGCTGGACACAAAGGAATTCAAAAGACTCAAAATCTAATACAACGAGAATTTTGGTGGCCAAAAATGAAAACTCAGATAAGACAATATGTGTCAACTTGTGACAAATGTCAAAGAGGGAAATCAAATAGAACAGCTTCACAAGGTCTGTTAAGACCTTTGCCCACTGCACCCCATGCCTGGCATACTGTTACTATGGATCTTATAGTGGACCTCCCTAGTAGCCAAGGTTTTAACACTATCCTAGTTTTTGTAGACACTTTCACTAAAATGGCGCATTTCATTCCTTTGAAAGAAATCCCTCGAGCCCCACAGGTTTCACAGTTGTTTACACAACACATAGTACGTGCCAATGGTATCCCAAAAATTCTAGTTTCAGACAGGGGATCCCAATTTGTTTCTCGCTTTTGGAAGGCCTTTAGTAAAAGATTAGGAATTGATTCTCGTTACTCTACCAGTTACCATCCTGAAACCGATGGGCAAACAGAGAGAGTGAATCAAGAGTTAGAACAGTATTTAAGACTCAATTTATTCGATAAAGAGAAGGAATGGCCCGAGTTGATGTGGGCAGCTGAATTTGCTTACAATAATGCTGTTCATTTCACCACTGGGTTCACCCCCTTTTATCTGAACCATGGTAGACATCCTAATGTAATGTTGGGTAAAGAAGATGATTCAGTGCCTGCAGTAGAAGAGATGGTGAGGGATTTGCAGACCACGTTAGTTAGGGCTAGAAAAAACATCATTCAAGCAAAAGACTCATATAAGACTCAGGCTGATAGAAAAAGAAGAGAGAGACCCATTTATTCGAAAGGAGACAAAGTTTGGTTATCCATTCGTCATTTACGTCTCAAAGGAAATCGCAAATTTCAGCCACGATTTATAGGCCCATTCAAAGTTGACAAGATGATCTATCCAGTGGTAGTTAAATTGCAGTTGCCAGCTCATCTAAAGATACATCCTGTTTTCCATGTCTCCTTGTTAAAGAACAGTCCTCCAAATTTACGTCAAAACTCCCCTCCAATTCCTACCCAGATTAGCTCTGCAGAAGAGTATGAGGTCAATCAAATCTTAGATTCCAAAATTCGTAATGGCCAGCTTTATTATCTAATTGATTGGAAAGGTTATGGTCCAGAGGAACGATCCTGGGAGCCGCACGAGTATTTACATGCTTCAAGATTAGTGAGAAACTTTCATAGAACCTACCCAAGCAAACCTAAATTGGAGAACTGTTCCTTGAGGGGGAGTACTGTCATGATCACACAAACTTGCCAAGTCAAATCAAAGAAGTGCATGAGAAAAGCAAAGAGATATCCTCAGTGGAGACAGCAAACCCCAAACTGGAAGAAGGTTTGCAGAGTAATCTTGCGCTTATTTCAAAGGAAGAATCAAGAAGAGAAGATCCAAAATGGCCGCTGTGAGTCCTGAAGGTTAGTTACAGTTCTAGTCTTGCAATCGGTTGGTTGCTAGGTTACGAGCTCTCCAGCTGGAAGCCTTGCACTTCAACTGAGGTCTGACAGGAATCAGCTGTGTGGAGAGAGAGCGCGCTTCAGAACAGAAACTCCTGTGAGGTAAAATTACATTTGAAGATTATATTACAGAAAACGGATAAATATTGTCAAGGTTTATTCGAAGAGTTTGATAGTAGACCGTTGCCGTGGAAGTCGGCAAGGCTACAGAGTTAATGTATGAATTAACCTTATGTTTACAAGGTTCTTGTTTAAGATATTAAAGTCAAAGAAAAAACGAACTTTAAAAGAGCAAGTATCTACAAATGTCAAGGTTATAAACAAAGGCCAAGTTTAAAGGAGAAAAGAACTGTTAACAAATAAGCATTTACAAATTCAATGGTAATAAACCAAAATAGAGTTTAAAAGAGAAACAAACTTAAATAAACAAGCATTTACAACTACAAGTTATCGACAGATGTCGAAGTAAGGAAGGAGAAACTAACTGTAATAAACAAGCATTTACAAATACAAGTTATCAACAAATGTCGAAGTAAGAAAGGAGAAACGAACTTTAATAAACAAGCATTTACAAATACAAGTATTGACAGAAGTCACAATAAGACCGGGAGAAATTAAATAACATCAGCTGATTTGAAGAACGCATTATCACCAACTATATATATATATATATATATATAGCAACATAAAATCAATCTCTAACAAAGGTTGAGAAGTTCTTCCAGAATCAGTAATAAGCATTTTTTTAAGAAGAGCTATCATTTATAGAGAGAAGCAAGGCTACAGAGAACTCAGGGTGAGTGAAGAAATAATAGAATTAAAGAGAATTAAGTGTTGAGAGTAGAAAGTGAAAAACTGATGTTGTATGTCCCTAGTAATTGCGATTGTGACTCTTGCAGGTGCTGTATCCAAGCTTAGATGTGAAGAGGCAGACTGAGTACTGGCGTTCATCATCTCTGTGGCAGTCTCTCTACCATCCCATTCCCCGTTCTCCCTCCGGGGTACTCAGCACGAAGGATTAATATTCGTTGTGAGTAGCTCGGGTCAGGACTGAGGAGTTATCTTCTGCTTCTGAGGAAATCAAATTGAAGTATCCTGACATCTACCAGGAGCACGAACGCCGGCGGCAAAGACAACGGTGAGTACTGCACCTATGACACAGGGGAAAGGGAGGGAAAAAACAGTGACACACACAATCAACACCCCCACCTCCACCCTCACCCACTACAATCCACACACAAATACATATTTTTTATACATTATAGTTACACTCCCCAACCCCCCGGAAGAATGCAAAGACAAAAGGAAATGAGTGTAACCATTGTAATATATTAAAATCAAGTACGCAAAAATATATATATATATACACCATTAACAAAATATACACCAATCTTAGTAGTCCAGGTAGTGCTCAAAATAAAGTCAGTGGAACACACAAGATCCCTGACCATGACGGAGAGAACACTTCAGGGGCATCAGAGAACAAGAAAACAGGCACCTCAGGGGGAGGGAAAGGGGGGGCACCTCAGCCGGTTGAGTGCACGATGCCAAATCCACGAGGGGGCCACATGCCCACTGTTCAATCCTGGTGAGTGCAAAGCCACAGTCTCTCAAGTCTCTACAGTGGGTGGGTTGCCCACTGTTCCATCCTGGGAGTGCAAAGCCAGTCTCTCAAGTCTCTACAGTGGGTGGGTTGCCCACTGTTCCATCCTGGGGAGTGCAAAGCCACAGTCTCTCAAGTCTATACAGTGGGTGGGTTGCCCACTGTTCCATCCTGGGGAGTGCAAATCCACAGTCTCTCAAGTGGATAACAGTCTACACTAGTTCTGGGGGGGGGCTGGTGCCCAGAGTGCTTCATCCTGCTAAGGACAGAGGTAGTGGATGACAGTCTCCACTGGTTCTGGAGGGGGCCTGTTGCCCAGAGTGCTTCATCCTGCTAAGGACAGAGGTAGTGGATGTGATAGTCCACTGGTTCTGGAGGGTGCCCGGTGCCCAGAGTGCTTCATCCTGCTTGTGACTGACTCAGTAGCGTCAGTGCCCTTGGCGCTCATGGGCCAGCGGTGCTTGGAGCTGCGGTGCCCTGTTCAGCGGTGCTTGGGGCGGCGGTGCCCTGTTCAGTGGTGCTTGGAGCGGCAGTGCCCTGTTCAGCGGTGCTTGGGGCGGCAGTGCCCTGTTCAGCGGTGCTTGAGGCGGCGGTGCCCTGTTCAGCGGTGCTTGGAGCGACGGTGCCCTGTTCAGCGGTGCTTGAGGCGGCGGTGCCCTGTTCAGCGGTGCTTGAGGCGGCGGTGCCCTGTTCAGCGGTGCTTGGGGCGGCGGTGCCCTGTTCAGCGGTGCTTGGAACGGCAGTGCCCTGTTCAGCGGTGCTTGAGGCGGCGGGCTCCTTTGCAGCGACACAGCTGCTGGCGGTCCTCTCTGTCCCAGCAGAGCTTGTGCTGGCGGTCCTCTCTGGCCCAGCGGGGCTTGTGCTGGCGGTTCTCTTTGTCCCAGCGGGGCTTGTGCTGGCGGTCCTGTCTAGCCCAGCGGGGCTTGTGCTGGCAGTCCTCTCTGTCCCAGCGGGGCTTGTGCTGGCGGTCCTCTCTAGCCCAGCGGGGCTTGTGCTGGCGGTCCTCTCTGTCCCAGCAGGGATGATGGCGGTGGCCTCCTGGGCAGCGGGAATGATGGCGTTGGCCTCCTAGGCAGCGGGGATGATGGCGGTGGCCTCCGCAGTGCTGCTCTTCCCAGACTTGCCGGGTTTCTTGTGGCCCTTCCCCACCTTTGAAGGTGTTGCAGCTGACTCCACACCCCCACCGGGACTCCTGGGAGCAGCTTTGGTGGCTGGAGTCTTCCCCCTCTCCCGCCGGGCACTGGCCAACTTCTGATGCTTGACAGGTGGGGGACTGTCCGTGCTGTGGCTCTGTGCCACACTGGCTGACCTGGAGAGTGGGGACCTAGGAGACAGAGGGGTGGGGGAGGTGTGGAAAAGAGGTCACGGTTGGACAGGAAAAGTTTTTGGGAGACACTGGGACGGGTAGCTGGAGGGGGTTTGGGAGTGAAGGAAGAGGTTGTGGTTGTAGGAGGTGTTCGTTTGGTGACTTTGGGTGAAGGTGCATGCCCTGGAGGCTGTCGTGAGGTGGATGGCTGTTGGGTGGGTATGTGCCTGCGTTTGTGTATCTTGGGAGGTGGCGTCACAGACACACTGGGAGAGGACAAAGGAGACGTGTGGATGGTAGTGGGGGTGGTAGTGGGGGTGGTCACTGCACGTGAGCGGGGTGTGGTGGTGTGTGTGCTGGTGATGGCAGTAGTGGCTGTGGATGTAGTGCATGCAGGTGTGAGTGTAGACAAGACTGGGAGGGAGGAGGGAGACGAGGAGGAGGGGGACACAGTGGAGGAAGTGGATGTTGGTGTGTCTGCATGTGTGTGATGCTTGCATGAGTGCCTGTGGGATGTGTGGTGCTTATGTTTGCCAGAGCTACCCTTGTGTGTTGAGATGTGTGAATGCTGGTCTGAAGGTGTGCTTGGGATAGGCTGGGGTACAGGGGATTGGGTCTGGGTGGAGGAAGTTGGAGGGGGGAGGCTAGAGACAGGGACAATGGCTGCCATCAGTGCTGAGGCCAGAGTCTGAAAAGCTCGCTGAAGGGCCGCCTGACCAGAATGAATGCCCTCCAGGAATGCATTGGTTTGTTGCAACTGTCTTTCTGCACCCTGGATGGCATTCAAAATGGTAGACTGCCCAACAGTGAGGGACCTGAGGAGGTCAATGGCCTCCTCCTTGAGGGCAGCAGGGGTGACTGGGGTAGGGCCTGAGGTGCCTGATGCGAAGGTGATGCCCCCCCTCCTGGGTGAGCGGGCACGGGGCAAAGGCTGAGGGGCTGCTGGGAGGGCGGTGCTGGTAGGGGGGCACAGATGTGGCCGCCACCACAAGAGAGCTCTCATCAGAGGACGAGTCCTTGTCGCTGGTGTCAGCTCCTGTCCCCGCCGTGGAGCTCCCCTCGCCCTCCGTCCCACTGGTGAACTCCGAGTCCGTAGTTTCGCCTTCCATGGACATGTGGGATGCAGCTCCCCCGTGCTCCGGTGCCACTGCTCCTCCGCCTGATGATGCTAATGCACACAAGAACAGGGAGACCACAAAAAGGGGGAGGACGACAGAAGAAAGACATGTTGAGTGCATGCATTACTGCTTCCGTTGGCGGACACGACAGACACAGAAGCCCCCTACACTACGCCGCGCTCTTGGGCTCCACTGTTTAATCCCTGGGACATGGCCTACTAGGCTATGGATGACATCTGCACACATGGATGACACAGGGGCATGACTAGGTGTACTTGGCACTCTACAGAGGTGGGGTGGAGTGCCACGTGGCCTGCCTTACAGAGGGACCTTGCCTACTAAACTAGCCCTGGCCTAGGGAAACCCACAGCCCACCTCCCCCACCCAGACACCTCCACTGCGCGCTAAATCAGCAGGATGAGAGTGTACTCACCCCCTTGTGGCTGCTGTGATGCCCTCAAGCTCCCATCCAACTCCGGGTACGCCACCGCCAGGATCCTGAACATCATGGGGGTCATGGTGCGACGGGCACCCCTCCCACATTGGGAGGCCATTCCCAGCTGAGCCTCCACCATCTTCTTGCTCCAGCGGCGAATGTCCTCCTATCTTTTCTGGCAGTGGGTGCTCCGTCTGTGGTAGACCCCCAGGGTCCGGACATCCTTGGCGATGGCACGCCAAATATATTTTTTCTGGTGGGCACTGACCTACATGATTTGTACAGGGGGAAGAGAAACTTATTACCAACTGCACCGTCACAGTCATTGGCCCCCATCCCTACCCTTGGCATGTGGCACATGCACTCACCGCCGTTTCATGCAGGCCACACTCTCCCCCCTTCCTTCTTACATCCACCCCTTTCCACACAGGCATAGCCCATACAGCATGCTCCCAGTGTACTTACCTGTTTGTCTGGAGGACCGTAGAGTAGCGTATACTGGGGGAGGACCCCATCCACGAGTTTCTCCAACTCCTCCAATGTGAAGGCAGGAGCCCTTTCCCCAGACACTCGAGCCATTGTCTCTTCCAGACCGAGGTCAAAGCAGCACTTGCAGTGTAGGTCCTCTCCTGTCGAAGATCAGGTATCGAGTGATTGAACAGATAGAAAATGGCGGTCACGTCCACGGCGGTGCGTACCATCACCGCTGGCGTACATCGTCATTGGGTCCTGGGACCCGTAGGGTCCAATGTTAACCAATGCAGCATTGCGCCGCAGTCTTCGACCGTCTACCGCAACGGTGTACAACGCTAGCGCAGTTACCTCACATCCCAGTGTCCCACTTTAGAGGTCAGGCAGCTGCCATTTCAGGGGCCCACATGGCTTAATTTGTAACTGCGTCACACATACCTAGGCCTAGAATCAACACACATACAGGCCACTTTTCGGATTATGATTCGTGTTCTGTGTAAGCTGTGGGTACATACCTCTGAGTTGGTTGACTCTGTGCTCACTGTTGTCCTTCATAGGCACCGTCCGCTGGGACATGTGAGGAGATGGCGGCATCCTCCGGTGTACAGACCGCTGGTGGACCTATTGACAATGGAGGAAAGACATGTGATCATCACCTACAGGCTTGACCGTGCCACAATCCATGAATTGTGTACCCAGCTGGAGCCAGACCTGATGTCAGCTATCCGCCATCCCACAGGAATACCCCCTCAAGTGCAGGTGCTGTCAGTACTCCATTTCCTTCCAAGTGGGTCATTTCAAACAACAGTGGCCATAGCATCAGGGATGTCCCAGCCTATGTTTTCCAACGTGTTGTCCAGAGTGTTGTCTGCCCTGCTGAAACACATGCGGAGCTACATCGTTTTCCCTCAGGTGGAGGATTTGCATACAGTGAAAGGTGATTTTTATGCCCGGGGACATATCCCCATCATCATAGGTGCCATTGATGGGACACATGTGGCTTTGTTCCCCCCCCGCAGGAGTGAACAGGTGTAAAGAAACCGGAAGAGTTATCATTCCATGAATGTGCAGATGGTATGTTTGGCCGACCGGTACACCTCCCATGTTAATGCCAAGTTCCCTGGCTCAGTGCATGACGCCTAAATCCTGCGGAATAGCAGCATCCCTTATGTGATGGGTCAACTCCAGATGCACCGTGTGTGGCTATTAGGTGAGTACCTGGAAGCAAGTCAGTGGGAATGGTTGTCTGGGTCTGAGGATATCCCTACAGGTTAGTGTGTGTCTAACAGTTGTCCCTCGCCATTTGCAGGTGACTCTGGTTACCCCAACCTGTCATGGCTACTGACCCCAGTGAGGAATCCCAGGACAATGGCTGACGAACGCTACAATGAGGCCCATGGGCGAACACGGCAGATAATCGAACGGACGTTCGGCCTCCTGAAAGCCAGGTTCCGGTGCCTCCATATGACAGGTGGGATCCCTTTTCTACTCACCAAATAAGGTGTGCCAGATCATCGTGGCCTGCTGTATGCTTCACAACTTAGCTTTGCGACGACAGGTGCCTTTTCTGCAGGAGGATGGTCCAGATGGCGGTGTTGTTGCAGCTGTGGAGCCTGTGGACAGTGAAGACGAGGAAGCAGAAGAAGAGGACATCGACAACAGGGACTCAGTGATCCTGCAATATTTCCAGTGAGACACAGGTAAGAATACAAACCTGCCTGCTACATGTACTTTAACATTACTACCTCTCTACTGTCGTTTTCACCCAGTGTGTGGTCACTGTGTTGTCACTTTCCCTTACGATTTCACAGATGTGGGTCCCACTGTGTGACATCTGCTTTGATTCCTCATGGACTGGAGCTGTGTGACATAGGTATGTTGACATTACAATTGTAAGAGCTTTTTGCCACAGTAATTGATAATACACTAATTTGAAATCACAGACTGACGCCAGATTGTTTTGTGCTTCAAGGGTGTTTATTTAAGTGCTCAATATTGGAGGGGGTTGCAAAATGGGGAGGGGTGATGGTGGAGGTATGTCCATGGCAGAGTCAAGTCTATTGGTCTCACAGGTGCATTGCCCAAATGGGAATAGGAAATGGAGCTGGGGCAGTTTGAGGATGGACAGGGTGACAAAGTGGGACAGAAAGATGACATTCAGGGTGGTCTCATTTCTTGGCGGGGTCTTGGCATCGTTCTCTGTCTTTGTCGTGGATCTCAGGGACCGTTTGCGGGGTGGTTCTCCATCTGCAGGTGGTGGGGTGCTGGTGTGGTGGTGCCTTCTGTCCACTAGCACCGGCGGAGGTGGTGGGCAGTTCATCGTCCAGGCTAGTGTCAGGGGCCCCTTGTTGTTCCACAGTGTCCCTCCTGGTGTTGAGTACCTCCTTCTGCACCCCTACGATGGTGCCCAGGGTGGAAGTGATGGCTCTGAGTTCCTCCCTGAAGCCCAGATACTGTTCCTCCTGCAGCCGCTGGGTCTCCTGAAACTTGGCCAGTACCGTTGCCATCGTTTCCTGGGAGTGGTGGTAGGCTCCCATGATGTTGGAGAGGGCCTCGAGGAGAGTGGGTTCCCTGGGCCCGTCCTCCCCCTGTCGCACAGCAGCCCTCCCAGTTTCCCTGTGTTCCTGTGCCTCTGTCCCCTGAACGGTGTGCCCACTGCCACTGCCCCCAGGTCCCTGTTGTTGTTGGGTTGGTGGGTTAGCCTGGGTTCCCTGTAGTGGTGGACACACTGCTGATTGACGTGTCCTGGGGACAGAAGTATGGGCCCGCTGGGTGGGTGCTGTTTCCAGAGGGGGGAAGCTCTGTAGTGGCCTGTTACTGTGTGATGGGAACCGACTGTCCCGAGGTCCCCGATGGGCTGGGCTGGTTATCTAGATCCAGTTGGACAGATCTGCTGTCATCACTGTGGGCCTCTTCTGTTGGTGGTGTGGACATGTCTGGACCCTCCTGTGTGGTGACGTTGGGCAGGGGTCCTGCAGGGGTGTAAAAGTATGATTATTGCATCTGTGTGTGCCATGGTGTGCAATGGGTGGTTGACCGTGTACCCCAGTGCTTGCATTCCTATGTGGGACCTTGTGTGAGGATGGTTTAGGGGGGTGTATGGGTTTGTGCAGTGGGCATGCTTTGGTGTTGGTTGTCCATGCTTTGTTGTTGCATGCAGGGCTTGGTGTTGGGATGTGTGGTTTGTGATATTGGGACATTTGTGAGGAGTTGGACTGATGGGGGTGAGGGTGGGGGTATGTGATGGCATGCAGGTTGGGTGGAGGCTGAAATAGTGAGAGATTTGACTTACCAGAGTCCATTCCTCCTGCTACTCCTGCGAGGCCCTCAGGATGCAGAATCGCCAAGACCTGCTCCTCCCATGTTGTTAGTTGTGGGGGAGGAGGCGGGGGTCCGCCGCCAGTCCGCTGAACCGCAAGGTGGTGTCTTGAGACCACGGAATGCCCCGTCCCCCGTAGGTCGTTCCACCTCTTCCTGTTGTCATCCCTATTTCTTGGGTGCTGTCCCATTGCGTTGACCCTGTCCACTATTCTTTGCCATAGCTCCATCTTCCTAGCAATGGAGATGTGCTGCACCTGTGATCCGGATAGCTGTGGCTCTACCCGGACGATTTCCTCCACCATGACCCTGAGCTCGTCCTCCGAGAACCTGGGGTGTCTTTGCCGTGCCATGGGGTGGTGTGGGTGATGTGTGGGGTGGTGTGTGTGGTGATAAGTGTGCTGATATGTAGTGGTGTGTAGTGTGAGGTGCGTGGAAGTTCTGTGGGTGATGGTGTTGTGTGCCTGTGTATGCTAGTTTGTTGATGGTGGTGTTTCTCTCTGGCCTTCTCTCGGTGATTCTGGTCGTAGGGGTTTGTGGGTGATTTGGGTGTGTGTTTTATATTGGATTGGGTGTGTGGGAGTAGTGTGTGTATGTGTATCAGGTGTGTGTATTTCGATTTGTCCAATGTGGCTGTGTTTTGTAAATGTGTGTGTATTTTGAGCGCAGAAGTGTGTACCGCCAATGGAATACCGCGGTTGAAAGACCGCCGCGTGGATTCGTGGGTCGTGATAGTGTGGGCGTATTTCTGTTGGCGTGACGGTGGAGGTTTTGTTATCCCCAGTTTATCACTGACCTTTGGTGTGGCGGACTTGTGTGGGTGTCTGCATTTTGTGATTTCTTATTTAGAGAATTGCAATTTGCGATTCTCTAAACAGGCTCGCATATTTAAGGAATCACTATTTTAGCGATTCCTTAAATTTGCGTTGTGAATGCCTTTCATAAATACCGAAAGGCATTTTTGAATTCGCAAACGGGCATTCGCACTGTTTGCAAATGCAAAAAGGCTTGATACATCTGGCCCTTAGTTACATCATATTAGACAAAGGATAGAGTCTCCTTATAGTATAGTGGGAGATATATTTGGAGCAATAATACATTCAGTAGGTGTTGTTCTGAATTCAATAAAGATTCAATAGTTGTCTACTATTGTGGATAACATGCTGACAAATATTTCAGGAGCCATGATCCTGATAGATACTGAATTAGCTGCTGAAAGAGCTATGACTCTTCAGAACCCCCTTGCGTTCGACATTCTTTTAGCAAAGGATGGTGGAGTTTGCAAAATGCTTAATTCTAGGCATTGCTGTTCGTTTCTTCCTGACAATAGTAAAGAAATTAGAAGCTTACTTACTAATCTGACTAATGAGAGTGCTGATTTGAAAGAGCAGAAAGACCCAGGTGTTTGGAAAAAAGTTGGCAAGGGATTTGCTTCAGTGGGAAATTGGCTCAGCAACATTGGGAAAGGGATCTTATTGAAAATAATACAGGGCATTATTGTGATTTGCTTAATTGGAATATGGGGAATATGTAAATTGTGTAAAAGGATTAAATTAAAGAAGTCAAAGAATAATCAGAGGAGGGAAGAAAAGAAAAGGGAAAAAATTGTTTCGGGAAAATTCTAAAAGGGAACGAAGATTCGAAGGTGATGCAAAAAAAATTGTGAATGAAGGTTTAGTGTGATGACACATTTAGTCATCAGAGGAGGGATTGTTAACGCACTTTTGCACTTTTGCAGCTGTGAGAGGAGGGGACTCGAAGTCCCAGCAGGCCCTTGGGAGAAAGCGGAGCACCGACACCAAACGGCAGTGCTACAAAAGCACTGAGTGAGCCCCGCAGCGCGGGACGCACCTTGTCCAAGGGTGGGCCCGTCCTCGCCCGTCGGTGGTCAGAAGAGGCTGGGCTGGGCTACCCCTGTGAAGCCTGGCAAAGCAGGGTGAGAGTCAAAGCTACTATATCCACTTTAATTTTATGCTGAGGAGGCGGGCGCTCCCCCCTAAATTTAATTTGTGGATGAGATACATCTGAGTCACATCTGAATGGCAGTTTGGGCATCTGATAGGATGGGCAGGAAGAGGGCTGAGCAGAATGGGGACCAATGCGCAGGGGGAAAGGAGCCAACAAACTCTACGCTAGACTCCTTTCTTGCCCGAGTGGTTGGGGTTGTTGCAAAGGAAATAGACTTGGCAGAGCAACGTCTTTCAATGGAAATGAGTGACTGGCAGTGAGTCCCGCCAAATATTGGGACCCTGGAGCCTTTTTGTAATGAAGGTGGGCAACCACTGGCAGGGCAGGGCGACAGATCCCCCCCCCCTGCTGGTAGCGGGGGTGAAGGGTTTGGAGAATCTATGAAGCAAGAGTAAGAGGTGCCTGCCAGTTCACCCCCCAGCTTTATTAGCCCTCCTTTAAAAGGAAAAAACCTCTGAAGAAGCCAGGGAAAAAACCTAAATTGACCTTGTCTGAAAACCCGAGCTGCGCTGGTAGGAGGGAAGGCATCGATGCCAGCCAGTGCCCAGCACCCGGTGCTGACAATCTTTTGGCAAAATTTAAGGAGATGATTGAGGCAAGCCTGGTCCCAGTAATGGACAAATTGCAGGACCTGGAGGCGGCCGTTTCCCTGTTGATTGGTGGTGGGGGGGTCTGTTACAGTTCCAGCAAATTATGCCCCCGGGGATCCTGTGTGCCAAAGCCCAATAGATGGGTGGTGTCCCTACTGGGGTAAAGTTCGATAGTCCTGGAAAGAGATGCTCAGCAGCCCCTATACGCCTCCAACTCAGGGGTTCTGGACAGATGCACTGAGTTAGCTCTTGATAATCCGCCGGCAATTGTAAGGGATATTGGCAGGTCTGGAGTTGGAGGAAAACTCGGGAGCGGGTTCAGGGAGAAGGCAGTGCTGTCTCAAGAACAGAGGAGGGGACAACATTTGTACTTGAATAAGGCCCTTTCTCTTGCCCGCTTGGAGATCCCCCCAGACTGTGGCCCCTATGTGGTGGTGCTTACAAATGTTCTGCCTTTAGTGCCGGGAGCAAGTGAATCCACAGATTAACTGAAAAACCAGACATGCCACTGGTTGGGAAAACATTTTGATTTTATGTGCGAAGATTTTAAGGACATCTTGTTTGTCAGAAGGATTGGGTGGGTTGGTCCTAGGGCAAAGGAAGGAAAATTGGATTGTATTATTGTGAACTGTAGTTATCCAGGTTTGGCCCAACGGTTTCTCTCGACACTACGTTTGGCACCCCAGGTGAAGGAAAAGATTGGTATGGTCCCCCTAGGTTTTTTCTACAAGCATACTCAGCCCATGGGTGGGTTTCTAGCCAGGAATCCCACCTATATGCAGGTGGAACTGCAACTACCTAGACCAGAAAATAGACTTATTATACATTCTGATCTGGAGGAGATAGATTGACACCATATTTGGGGGCTTCCAGTAGGGTCAGAAATCAGGGGCTCTGTGGTTCCGTTGAGGTCCTGAAATGTATCTAAGGGCTTGGGAGGTCCGGTTGGGATGACTTCTCAGTCTCATCTAATTTCTTGAAATGTGGCAGGGTTTGATAACAAGCTTCAGGATGGGCAATGGGTAACGTTTATGGTAGATTTTGACTTTATATTACTCCAGGAAACTTGGTCTGAGGGGCATGCATTGTGGGATGGCTACCAAAGGTTTGCAGTTCCGGCTGAGCAACTTCTAGGTGGCCGCCCAAAAGGGAGTTTAGTTACTCTGATCCAGTCTTCTAAGATAGCTAGAGCATACCAAATAAACTGTAATCTCTGGGGTCTCCTTATTACATGGGTAGTCTTCCCAAATAAGCTTAATGTCCTTCTGGTAAATTTGTACAACGCTGTATGGGATTCTGGAAGCCAAATTGGGGCCCTCTTTTCAGTATTGCAGACACTGAAGTGTAGAATGGAGGTGTGTGGCATGGAATTCTGTGCTGTTGTATCAGGGAACTTTAATGCGAAGATAGGGGGGTACTGTACTGTGGTGAACCCCTTCGAGCAGGACAGTAGGGCATATGTATCCACAGGATGCAAGGGGAAGGTCCCTTATTAAGGGACTACAGAGCTCTGGTCTGTTGAATATATGCGATCTGGAACGGGTAGGTGATTTTCAGGTCCCAACTTTTGTTGGAAGAGGGGCTGGGTCGATAATCGATTATATCTTTGTGTCCCCAGCTTTGAAAAACCTTGTCCTGTATGGTGAGGTGGTAGAGCAGCAACTTAGTGACCATAACCCTCCTACGATCCTTTTTAACTTCCTACTTAATATATGTAAACCGGTGGTTTGAAGGCCGGCTTCTTTGAGAATAAAAGATCAGGGAAGGAGAATTGGATGGAGACAGGCGAACAAGTAGTGGTGAGGGTTGTGGGCCAAAATTTTAGGTTGATAATAGGGACCCTCCTGGCCAAATCCCCCCTACCGTGGGATGTTATGGATGCAGTGCTCAGTGTTAATGGAGCCATCAAAGACTTTATGACCACTGTTGGAAAGCCCATTGCTAAGCATCAAGGGGGTTGGTTTAGTAATCCCTGCATTGAGGCAAGGAAATCCCTGAAGAAGGCACAGCCGAGAGATAAGGCCCATGTAAGTAGAGCGCAAACTTATTATAAATCTGTTATGAAGGGAAGGAAACAGCAGCTTAAGGAGCAGGCCTGGGAGGACTTGGGACACACGTTGTGCACCAAGGACCCAGGCCTGTTCTGGAAGATTGTAAATAGGGGCACCTTTGAGACAGAAATGTCGGAAGAGTTGGGCTGTAATATCGCCCCTGAGGTCTGGGTGAGCCATTTTCGAAGGATCTTCTTGGGGGGGCACAGAAGGGGAGGAAATGGATGAGATGCATGGTCATACCCCAAATCTGGCTATCTGGTTTACACTCGATGAGGTGATGGAGGCTATGTAGGGTAGTGCCAGCCACAAGGCACTGGGCCCTGATGCTATTCCCATGTATTTATATAAAAGTTGCCCTCAGCTGTGGGCACCTATATTGCTCAATGTTTTAAATGCAGCAGTCAGTGCAGGGATCCCTACTTCCTGGAAATTGCCATGAATTGTCCCTGTCTATAAAAAGGGAAATCGTAGTGACCCAAAATCATACTGCCCAATCTCACTCCTTGATTCCTCAGAGAAAATTCTGGGGCGAATTGTGTTAAGGCATATTGAGGATTGGATACGTGAAAATGAGGTACTGCGCAGGGTGCAGTATGGTTTTAGAGAAGGGCTTGGAACTCAAGAGCAATGTTTAAATTTGCTCATGCTGATTGGTAAATTTACACAGGTAAAGAAGGGTACCCTGTATCTTGCTTTAATGGATCTCAGCTGCGCTTTTGACAAAGTGAATTGAAGCAAGTTATGGCAAAAGCTAACTTGGGTGGGTCTGGAGCCCCAAATTGTGGATTTGCTCGCTATCTCCATTTAGGAACAAATGCAACTGTGAGGTGTGGGTCGAAGGGGGAATGCACGGAATCTTTTGGGCTCAGCAGGGGTGTTAGACAAGGGTGTGTTTTGGGCCCCACCCTTTCTCTTGTATACACAAATGGGTTGTATGATATTTTAGTGGGAAAATGTAAGGATGTTCCCATAATAAATGGAAAGAGTGTCCCGGCCTTGATCTATGCAGATTATGCGGTTGTTGTGGTCCGCACCATGAATGGTCTCCGCGAGGTGGTTAAAGCGTGTGGAAATTTTATGTCTGACCTAGACTTAGAGATAAATAATAGTAAATCACGTTTCATGGTTTGTGGCAAACCTCTGAGTAGGGTGGGTGTGCTGAAGATTAACAACCAATTAATAAGTCATGTACGGGTATTCCCCTACTTAGGGGTAACTTTTGATGATAAGGGAACTTGGAAACCCTGTATTTATGGGCGATGTGTGCATTTTAATGCCACGGTAGGAGCCACCTTTGAGTTTGCCTTAAGAATGGGTAATAAACCCATAAAGCCCAAGCTGGAGGTGTACAGGTGTAAATGTCTCCCAGTTGTTTTAATGTATGGGGCATCACTCTGGGGCTACTCAGATAGCAGGGCACTTATGACAGAGGAAAATCGTTCTTGTAGAAGGCTGCTAGGTGAGGGACAAAACACCTCTGCCTTTTGCACACATGCAGAATTGGGCTTGGATTTTGTAGAGGACGCTATCAAGATTGCTCCCTTGTTATGTATCTCCATCTGGTCAAACGAGTGTGCCTCATTAAATAGAGAAATCCTGCATGATTGTATATGTGATCATGCGTTGGATATTCCCTGGCTGTCATACATAAGAGAAGCTGCTATATACCATGGTCACCCAGATACAGGGAGTGCAGAATTATTAGGCAAATGAGTATTTTGACCACATCATCCTCTTTATGCATGTTGTCTTACTCCAAGCTGTATAGGCTCGAAAGCCTACTACCAATTAAGCATATTAGGTGATGTGCATCTCTGTAATGAGAAGGGGTGTGGTCTAATGACATCAACACCCTATATCAGGTGTGCATAATTATTAGGCAACTTCCTT
The DNA here is from genome assembly GCF_031143425.1 of Pleurodeles waltl. Taxonomy (NCBI): domain Eukaryota; kingdom Metazoa; phylum Chordata; class Amphibia; order Caudata; family Salamandridae; genus Pleurodeles; species Pleurodeles waltl. Next base: position 849,701,371 of record NC_090439.1, read on the forward strand.
TCCTTTGGCAAAATGGGTCAAAAGAAGGACTTGACAGGCTCAGAAAAGTAAAAAATAGTGAGATATCTTGCAGAGGGATGCAGCACTCTTAAAATTGCAAAGCTTCTGAAGCGTGATCATCGAACAATCAAGCGTTTCATTCAAAATAGTCAACAGGGTCGCAAGAAGTGTGTGGAAAAACCAAGGCGCAAAATAACTGCCCATGAACTGAGAAAAGTCAAGCGTGCAGCTGCCACGATGCCACTTGCCACCAGTTTGGCCATATTTCAGAGCTGCAACATCACTGGAGTGCCCAAAAGCACAAGGTGTGCAATACTCAGAGACATGGCCAAGGTAAGAAAGGCTGAAAGACGACCACCACTGAACAAGACACACAAGCTGAAACGTCAAGACTGGGCCAAGAAATATCTCAAGACTGATTTTTCTAAGGTTTTATGGACTGATGAAATGAGAGTGAGTCTTGATGGGCCAGATGGATGGGCCCGTGGCTGGATTGGTAAAGGGCAGAGAGCTCCAGTCCGACTCAGACGCCAGCAAGGTGGAGGTGGAGTACTGATTTGGGCTGGTATCATCAAAGATGAGCTTGTGGGGCCTTTTCGGGTTGAGGATGGAGTCAAGCTCAACTCCCAGTCCTACTGCCAGTTCCTGGAAGACACCTTCTTCAAGCAGTGGTACAGGAAGAAGTCTGCATCCTTCAAGAAAAACCTGATTTTCATGCAGGACAATGCTCCATCACACGCGTCCAAGTACTCCACAGCGTGGCTGGCAAGAAAGGGTATAAAAGAAGGAAATCTAATGACATGGCCTCCTTGTTCACCTGATCTGAACCCCATTGAGAACCTGTGGTCCATCATCAAATGTGAGATTTACAAGGAGGGAAAACAGTACACCTCTCTGAACAGTGTCTGGGAGGCTGTGGTTGCTGCTGCACGCAATGTTGATGGTGAACAGATCAAAACACTGACGGAATCCATGGATGGCAGGCTTTTGAGTGTCCTTGCAAAGAAAGGTGGCTATATTGGTCACTGATTTTTTTTTGTTTTGTTTTTGAATGTCAGAAATGTATATTTGTGAATGTTGAGATGTTATATTGGTTTCACTGGTAATAATAAATAATTGAAATGGGTATATATTTTTTTTTGTTGAGTTGCCTAATAATTATGCACAGTAATAGTCACCTGCACACACAGATATCCCCCTAACATAGCTAAAACTAAAAACAAACTAAAAACTACTTCCAAAAATATTCAGCTTTGATATTAATGAGTTTTTTGGGTTCATTGAGAACATGGTTGTTGTTCAATAATAAAATGAATCCTCAAAAATAGAACTTGCCTAATAATTCTGCACTCCCTGTATGTTCAATGCTCCAGAGTGTCTAACACGCTCTGATAAGCGCTGGGCAAAGGAGAATCTTCTTAACATTTTAGGAGCCAAGAGTGAGGCAGAGGAATTAAGGAAGAAATCGGTGAGGGATTTCCAAATGTTAAAAACTTTGGCAGGTCCAGAGATGTACCTCTTGATGATACAGAACGTTTGGGAAAGGACACTCATCTCGCGATTTCGGCTAGGTGTAATCAGAAGCAATGTGTGCTTCCCGCTGGAGCAGTTTGACCCAATTCTATACAAATTTGTGCGTGTGATGGGGTGTCCCTACAGTCTCTGATCCATTTTACTCTTTTTGTGACTTTTATGCTCTATTTAGGCATCAATTTTTACTCCCCCTGTTGAAGGAAAGGGGTTTTGTGCAGTATCACCCAGCCTATTTGTGCTGCGAATGGTCTCTGATGTGTTGGTGTGCCGGGGGTAAGGTCCTTTTTAAAGGGAGCCATAACCTGGCAGAATAGTTCAAATCCCTTTTAATCTTATCTAGAGGTTTTTATTTATTGAATTTTGTATGGGAAATGATATTTGGACGTATTTTAAGTTTTGTAAATATGTGATTTTTAATTTGCTTTGATTGTTATGTGATATGTATTTATTTGTCTTATGGTTGGAATTATCTAACCGAATAAAGAACATTTGAACGCTGAATCTTACTGAGTTTTATTAATGAATATTCCTGTATTCTGAGTGATGAATTTGCCTAGAAATGATATTAACTTAGAGGAAAATAATGCATGCATTTGAAAGGGTGACCACATGAGTGGCCGCCAAATGCCACAAAGTGTACTTATTAATGGCTTATTAATATGAAATGTTGAGCTTATGTTTGATTAATGTAGTAATACATCATATTGAGGGTTGTATATTATGTATTTGCTTTATTAATTGAAAACCTTAACTTAGCGGAGGTCTTGGCCTAGTTGCACGGCCTCACGCCAAGCTGCATTTCTTAGGTGTTTGATAAAATGTCTGCTTAGAGAATTAAATTGTGATTTTTCATTGTGCTGACCTAATGTGCTTGTAGCTAAAAGTCTTTCTCATGAAAACTGCTAGCTAGAAGATGCTTTACTAGCTAATGCAACATTGTTTTATGTAATGTGTGTAAGGCTGATGTTCTCAGGAGAATACAATGAAGACACTGACTGGAGTATATGCTGCAACAATATTGTTACCTGACGATCCGGATGAAGAGAACAGTATGAAAGGAGCCAATCATCAGCATGTGAACTGTGTATTAGTAGAAATGTAGATTTGAAGTTTTGGTTTTTATTGGACAAAGTATGAACATGCGATCCCTTGACCAATAGGGACTTGGGAAGTAGTTTAAGGGAATCTAACTTAGCCAGACTGCACTGTGGGAAGATGCCACATTTGCCCATTTTCTATCTTGCTGTAAAGCCATTACTTTCTTGACCATCTTGAGAAGAGACGTGCTTAACTTTAATGCTGTATCCTGATTCCTTGCTGACCAGACTGATGTCCTGATGGCGAAGACTGTCACAGCTTCCTGATCCAAACTGAGGATAGGTATATTGACCATGATGTTGTTTGCTATGTCTATTTGCTTTTGTTTCTAGATACCAACTGCTATTTTGATAGAGCCGTAGTTAGATGTTTTTCCAAATTTGGGTTGACTAAATTGTTTGCATGGAGCCCAAACATGCTATTCTAATCTGGGGTTAATCAGGTTCCTCAATAATGAAGTTCGATACATGGAGTAACAATTGATGCCTTTTCTTTGCTGAATCTAAATGTATATAATATCACATGTGCAGTTATTCTTGCTATTAATTTGTACTGTTATTTTAGAATGTGTATCAAACTTTGAATAGATTGCGATTCTTTCATCGTTTCTGTCACTCAGTGTTATTTTTGTATGTTTGTATGTTTATCAACTGATTTTGAGATTAACATATGTGACATTAGCATTGTCAATAAAGGGAAATAAATATTCTAACTTTTACATAAAGGTGTGGTTATTCATGACCACAAGGTCATGGTGTGTGACAATTACTGACTCCTACTGATTACTAATGCTATTGATTGTCATTGATTATTGATGTTGATGATTAATTATTGATTATTGAATTGCATATACAGGATATAGAGAAGTCAAAAGGTTAATCGATCTATTTGCGTCTCCTTATAAATTTACTTATTAAGGTCAGGCGTGCGAACACACCGCTACCTGATCAAAAGTGTCACTAGTTAAAATTAAACACCACACTTGATCGAGGACACTTGGAGGGACACTATTCCCAAGAACATAATTAGAGACATTATGGGCCTCATTACAACCCTGGCGGCCGGCGGTAACGCAGCCAACAGGCTAACGGTGTTCCGCCAGCTAGTATGGCATTAGCCACAGCCATACCGCCGGCCCCTCCAACATACCGGCAGGCTTCTGCCTGGTGGTCACAATCCCCAACCGCAGGCCTGTCCACGGCGGTAAACACCGCCATGGAAAAGCTGGCGGTAAGGAAGACTTGGGGTGCCCCTGGGGGGGCCCTGCACTGCCCATGCACCTGGCATGGGCAGTGCAGGGGCCCCGAGGCACAGCCCCATCGTGCACTTCGGGCAGTGAAATGCACGACGGGTGCTGCTGCACCCGCTGCACATCAACATTGCCGCTGGCTCTATTACGAGCTGGCTGCAATGTTGATGTGACTTTTCCGCTGGGCCAGCGGACGGAAACACTGTTACCGTCTACTGGCCCAGCGGAAAAGTCATAATAGGGGGCCGGATTATCCACCAGCACTGGCAGTATACTGGCGCCCGCAGCTTCGGTAGTCTTTGAGAAAGACCGCCGAAGTTGGAATGAGGGCCTATATGCTGTTATTGATAAGAAGCAAGCTAGACACTACAGAAGCAATGATGAAGTCAGTGGCTCATACCTATTTTGACGAAATGTGTTGGCTGGTTAGTTCTGTTGACTTGAAGCAGCAATAAACAAAGGAAACAACTGGACACCAAGGCCCATATTTATACTTTTTTTAGCGGCACATTTTGACGAAAAAGCGGAACAAACTTACAAAATACAGTTCTATTTTGTAAGTTTGCGCTGCTTTTGCGTCAAAAAATTGTGCAAATGCGGCGCTAAAAAAAGTATAAATATGGGCCCAAGTGTGATAATGACTATTTGAATGTGCGATTATTTGGGAACCTTTCCCTAACTTGGAAGGTGTGATAGTGGCTTCCTTCCCTTTCTGCCAAGCACCCAATGGATGTATAATGCAATTTTTTTTACGTTGCTTGACGAACAACGCATATTCAAGGTAAACACTGAAAACTATCTTGCTACTCCAGGATCAGGATAATTTTTTTTAGGAGTCGATAATTCACGGTTGCCACCCACCCAATAAGGTCACTGCAAAGGAAGCTAATTACTTCTCTCTGTTTACAAATAGCTCAGTTTGCACACTCGGCTCTTCGATTAGGTATCTATGATAGCAGATGAGGTAGTTTGCATGAGGTACAGCGTTTCAATTTTGGCATCGGAAGTTTCCGGGCTCAAACATAATGTACTGTCCTGTGTTTCCTATACTAATTGATTCAACTGTGCGATTTGCATTAGCGAGATTTAGTTTCGAACTTTTGTCTAACTTTGACCCTATGTTATATCACAATCCCAGTCCTCGGACCAACTATTGAAAGTAAAGCAAGAATTTTACAATAAATAATTTGTTATTCTTAATAACACAGCTATTTGCTTCGAGATTAAGCCTAATTATCTCACCATCAAATAGAGTGGAGTTGTTCTGTATCATCTTTTCATCCGTCACACATACTACTTCCGGTATAACTGCTGTAGAAGCATGTTTTTCTAAATGTAGTTAAGTTTCATAAATTCTTTAATAGAGCCTTTCAGTAGGTGCTCTGAAGGGCCAATTACTTCTCTGTCACAAAAGCTTCCATGCAACACAACCTGATTTAAGTTTCCTTTATTAATAGGAATAAAGTCATCACTCACCAGCGTTTTAACACTTTGCTGACCTTCGCTCGCCTTCTATACGGTGCACAATATTACACCATAGTCCGCCCGGAAGCCTAGGCCTTGTCATATTGGTCCTACTGATGTGACACCGCTTTAAAGTACTTTGTGCAGTAAACGTAAGCAGCCACTTGGTTCAACACTCAACGTGGCTAATATACGCTAAATTCGGAATTGCATCGGTTGTGTTGGCAGTGGGCATGTTGCTCTCAGGTATCTGTAATCATTAAGCTGCCTTGAGTTTGAGAAATATAAAAGAAGCTTTTTGAAGATAAAACTGAAAGTCATAATTACTTAGCGAAAAAACACTGGTCTGTTTTGTATAGGTGCATTGTATGGGAAGCCGTTCATGTCAAAATTACAGCTCCCTCTATAGGACACCTCCTGGAATGCATAGCGTGTTGCAAAATGAATATGACATACACCAGAATGAATATACTATGGGCCTCATTCCGACCCGGACGCCGCCCGCCGGTCGGAAACCGCCCAAACACCGCCCCGCGGTCAGAAGACCGCAGGGGGCATTTCAACTTTCCCGCTGGGCCGGCGGGCGATCTGCAAAAGATCGCCCGCTGGCCCAGCGGGAAAGCGCCTTCCACAAGGATGCCGGCTCCGAATGGAGCCGGCGGAGTGGAAGGTGTGCGACGGGTGCTGTGGCACCCGTCGCGCTTTTCAGTGTCTGCTAAGCAGACACTGAAAGGCTAAGTGGGGCCCTGTTAGGGGGCCCCTGCAGTGCCCATGCCATTGGCATGGGCACTGCAGGGGCCCCCAGGGGCCCCACGACACCCGTTCCCGCCAGCCAGGTTCTGGCGGTGTAAACCGCCAGAACCAGGCTGGCGGGAAGGGGGTCGGAATCCCCATGGCGGCGCAGCTTGCTGCGCCGCCATGGAGGATTCCCATGGGCAGCAGGAAACCGGCGGGAGACCGCTGGTTTCCCGTTTCTGACCGCGGCGTTACCGCCGCGGTCAGAATGCCCATGAATGCACCGCCAGCCTGTTGGCGGTGCATTCGCTGCCCTCGGCCCTGGCGGATTCAATCCGCCAGGGTCAGAATGAGGGCCTATGTGTCAAAATAAATATGATACCTGGCTGAGTGAATCTGACTTGAACCAAAACACATATGAAACCAGGCAAAGTGAATATGCTACTCAGTGATTATTATGAATAACTCACACTCAGAATTGAATAACAGAAATACTGAAATATATATCAATCATACTGAAATAAATATGGCCCTCACTGTAAATAATAAAGCAATCACTGAAACACATAATATTTGTCAAAAAGAATGAGACATTTCTTGAAATGACTGACATATGCCAAGAGGAATATGAAACACATTGGAATGAATATGACAGCTTGAAATTAATATAAGGTACTGAAATGAAAATGCATTATTCTGAAAGGAATATAATGTGCAATGAACATTACATTTATAAAAAAATGAATATGGTTTGCATTGAAAGTAATATGATACACATTGATATGATTATAATATGTGTTGCAATTGGTATGAGTCATGTTAAAATCAATATAATGCGTTAATATGAATATGACATCTACTAAAAGGAATATGACACATGCTAAGATGAATATGACATGAAATGAATATGAGCCCTTTTGAAATTAATTCAACATGCCTTAAACTGAATATGACACATGCTGACATTAAAATGAAGGTGGTCAAAATGAATGTTATGCTTTGAAATCAATATGATACACAGCAACATGAATGTTGCATATATTGAAATGAATTTGACCTATGTTGAAATGGATATGACCCATATTAAGATTATAATGTCAGGTGTTAAGATGAATATGACATCCACTGACATGAATATGCCATTCATTGAAAGCAATATGACACATGTTAAGATTTATATGGGCCATTTTCAAATGAATATGATATCAGATGAAGTTGATATGACCCATATCAACATTAATATTACATTCATTAAAATTAATATGACACTCATTGAAATGGATATGAAACTATATGAGATAAATATAGCATACTTTGAAATTAATAAAGCACATATCGAAATGAACACAAGCCATGTGTAAATTAAAATGCTCACTGTTTAAATATGGCTTGCCTTGAATCGATGTTGATTTGCTTTAAAATTGACAATACATATTGAAATGAATATTACATATTCTGAAAGGATATGACATGAACACAAATTAAATAACTAAAATAAATATATGTTTTTGACTATGTGCTACATTTAGTTTTTGCTGGCTTTTGGACTCTGAGCACTTTACCACTGTTGACCAGTGCTAAAGTGCCAGTGCTCTCTGTATGAATTGACCTGATGATTGGTTTATCCATGATTGGCATAGTTGTTTTACCCGTAAGTCCCTAGTATAGTGCAACATGTGTGCCCCGGACCTGTAAATAAAATGCTACTATAGGGCCTGCAGCACTGATTGCGCCACCCACATGAGTAGCACTGCAAGCATGTTTTAGACCTGCTACTGCAGTGTCTGTGTGTGCAGTTTTAAACTGCCATTTCAACCAGACAAGTGCACCCACTTGCCAGGCCCAAACCTTCCCTTTTACTACATGTAAGGTACCCCTGAAGTAGGCCCAAGGCAGCCCCATGGGCAGGGTGCAGTGTATTTAAAAGGTAGGACATATACTGGGGTATTTTACATGTCCTGATAATGAAATACGGCTGTAGGAAAGTACCATCTTCTTTGGCATGTTACCCCCATTTTTACCTGTATGTCAGTATGTTTTTTCCTGTCTCACTGGGATTCTGCTGTTTAGGACCCCAGTGCTTATAGTTTATGGCCTAATGTGTGTGTCTGTATAGTGCTTGACTGTGTCACTGAGGCTCTGCTAATCAGAACCTCAGTGCTTATGCTCTCTCTGCTTTTAACTTTGTCATTGTAGGCTAATGACTTCATTTACCAATTTCAATTGGCACACTGGACACCCCTTATAAGTCCCTAGTATATGGTACGTAGGTACCCAGGGCATTGAGGTTCCTGGAGATCCATGTGGGCTGCAGCATTTCTTTTGCCACCCATAGGGAGCTCAGACAAACCCTTGCACAGACCTGCCATTGCAGACTGTGTGAAATAGTGCACACACTATTTCACAGCCATTTCATTTTCACTGCACTTAAGTAACTTATAAGTCACCTATATGTCTAACCTTCACTTGCTGAAGGTTAGGTGCAAAGTTACTAAGTGTGAGGGCACCCTTGCACTAGCAAAGGTGCCCCCACATAGTTCAGGGCCATTTCATGGGAGCTTGTGAGTGCAGGGACGCCATTACACACGTGCAATACATATAGGTCAATACCTATATGTAGCTTCACAATGGTAACTTCGAATAAGGCCATGTAACATGTCTAAGATCATGGAATTGTCCCCCCATTCCAAATCTGGTATTGGGGAGACAATTCCATGCATCCTGGGGGCTCCAGCATGGACGCCCAGTACTGCCAAACCAGCTATCTGAGACTTGCACTACAGCTACAGCTGCTGCCACCTCACAGACAGGGTTCTTCCCTCCTGCTCAGTCCCAGGAGGGCAGAACAAAGCATTTCCTCTGAGAGCAGGGTGTTACACCCTCTCCCTTTGGAAATAGATGTTACAAGCTGGGGAGGAGTAGCCTCCCCCAGCCTCTGGAAATGCTTTGAATGGCACAGATGATGCCCTCCTTGCATAAACCAGTCTACACCAGTTCAGGGACCACTTGTCCCCTGCTCTGGCACAAAACTGGACAAAGGAAAGGGGAGTGACCACTCCCCTGTGCATCACCACCCCAGGACATCTTGCTTTGCAAGGTGTGGGGGCACTCTGGAGGACTCTGAGTAGCCAGTGCCAGCAGGTGATGTCAGAGACCCCTCCTGACAGGTCCTTACCAGATAAGGTAGCCAATCCCCCTCTCAGGGCTATTTAGTGTCTCTCCTGTGGGTTCTCTTCAGATTCTGCTTGCAAGTTTCCTTCAGGAATCCTCTGCAACTACTACTTCATCCTCTGACCTCAGATCAACCGCAGCCTGCTCCAGGAACCGCTGTAACAGCAACAAAGTATCCACAAGGGATCATTTTCTTCTGCAACTTCAGCTCCAGCCAGCAACTTCACCAGTTTCCACAGTGTGCACACTCTGGGGACTCCCTGTCTCCATCCTGCACCAGAAGGACCGAAGAAATCTCCCGGGGGGTGACGGAGTCATTCCCCTGCTCACTCAGGCACCTTCCAAGACAACGACTGGTACCCTTGGACTCCTCTCTCAGCGACAAGTGTGCTCCTAAGGACACATAGGGTGGACCCCATCGACACAGGCTGTCCTGAGGTCCTGCTGATGCAATTTGCATCCCTAAGACCTTGCCTTCCCTGAGATCGACGGTACCCCTGTGTACTGTGTCTTCTTCACCTCCTGAGGCCTCTGTGCACTATTTGCAGAATTTCTTTGTGCACAGCCTGGCCCAGGTCCCCAGCACTCCATCCTGTGACGCTCAACTCGCTGAGTTGTTCTCTTTGTAGGTTAGAAACATATGTTTAAAGGAGTGTTTTGTGGTACAAGTACATACCACCAAAACCTACTCTGAAGTGACATGAGTCTGCATTTGCTAGGCCACATGTCCACACATGCACAGGGAAGATGCTTTCCGTGCCCACCATGCCAGCCCTTTCATTGTCACTCAAGTGTAAGGATGAAGTCTGTACCATCATAGTTGCCTGTAGGGACTGTATGCATTGAGTCAGTGTTGCAGAGTGTAAATGTGTTTGTCCAGTCAGGCCTAATGAGTTTACCCTTGTGAAACCACATTGCTGTCTGGTGTTTCATTGTGGCTCACATCACAGTACATGTTGCTGGAGCATCGACTACCTGATGTCATTAGGCTTGCTTAGTAATTGTAGGCCTTGAGCAGAGTAGTGGGTTAGTCTGCAGATGAATCCAAAAGTGTGTAGTCATGTCCCTGTACTTATTGGCATGTGCTTCACACTTGCGGTGTGTTGACAAATTACCCATTTTATGCTTGGTGTTTCTGACGTGTGTGACACAACCATTTGAGCAAAAACTTGTGTTTGTATTCACTTGATTTGTCTCTTGCATCCATATAGGTGAACACCCATCAAAAGAAGCAGATTTGGAGAGCCATCGCCCAGGAGGTGCAGACCCTGGGGTTTCATAGCCGGCAAAGTGCCCACTGTTGCAAGAGGTAAATGGACCTGAGGTGCTGGGCCAGAAGATCTCAGAGATGCAGATAGGGCTGTCCTCCCAATGTGGGCAGGCAGACCTCAAAGCACGACCCCCCTAGGGGCCCGCATTCTGGCAATAGCGTACCCAGACCTTGATGGGCATTTGCAGGGAGCACAGCAGCCACAATGAGTACAGGACATATTACTGTCTGTCACACAGCCAAGTTAATGTTTTAGGTTCTGACATCTCCTGATGACTGGGGATGGACCATGTGTGACACACAAGATGAGTAGCTGTTTGTGTAGATATGTAATTTGGTGCATATTGTTGTGCCTTGCCTAGTAGCCCAGGGACCTAGATCACAACTGACTACAATCCAAAAAACAATTGCTCTCAGAGGACAACACATTGCTTTGTACAGTGATCAATCAAGGAAGGTTTGTTGTTGTAGTGGGTCTAAATTTTACGCAACAGACCACTACTCATCAGTGTTACAGTCCAAAGAAAAAGAAGTGATGGATCACTGTCCTCCGCCATGTGTCTGGTTAAGTGAGTAAATTGCCATCTGCTCCCAAGAGGCCACTTGTTTTCAGTGTGTGATGAGTCCTGGTGCCTCACTACTGTCTGACATGTGAAGGTGACATCACACATGTGACAGATCATACATTGTTCTTTGGGTGCATCTACAGATCAAAACTTTCCCTTGGTAAGTGGTGAATGTCCATTGACATGATTTATGTCCCTGTTTCACTGTTGCCAAAATTCCTTGTGCTGACATGTTAGCAAATGTCCCATTCTCTTTTAACAAAATGTGTACACTGCTTCTTTCATGCTTCGTCTACCTGTGTTCACAGGAAGATTTCTGTATTCCCTCACATATAGTTGCATGCCAACCTGTCTTTGGAATAGGACATGTGCAATCGGGCTACATTTTATGTGGTGCCACAGACAGGAGTGTGTCACCGTTGATTGTTGGCTCACACATACTCTCACCCGTCATTGCATGTAATTTGGCATGTATAACTTCAATAGCAATGAGAGATATGACATGTAGGACTAGAGTTTTTACACACAATGTCCATTCCCATGCCATTGATGTGGCATCAAGTGGCAAAGTGCACTGCACATGTTAATTGGGAAAGATTTGTTGCCTGACTGTTGGCACACATCATGGAGTGACTTGCAGTTTTGTTGGAATCACATGTGGTTGGGTAGAACCATTCATCCACGGACATCTGGGTTTGCAGGACAAAAATGGAGACAGTGATGTAGCTTCCCATTGGGCAAAATGTCCAGGGCCTTCTACAAGTTCTTGTAAATCCCTGGGCCTCTCCAATATACAAAGAACTAATGGCTTCTACTGATGCAATCAGAGTTTGTCATTGTAAGGGGTGCCATATAGTAGTGGTGATTTTCCGGGGGCTAGCTGTTTCATTGTGTTATGTATTTTAGCAACATATCTCCCTGTCAATTTGCACATTTTGACTACAGTGTACATTTCCTTGCCAAATATGTAGTATATCTGAGCAACATTAGTACTACCTCCATGACTCAATTAGGACAATTTACACATAGTGAAGTGTGCATTGTTGACATGTTTCCAGTATGACGTGAGTATTTCCATGTCACCTTCTTCAGGATACTGTACTGCTGTCAGCAACATGGCAGGATTTGGAGCATCATTTCTTATTGTTGTGTTATTGAGTATGTGACAAATAGATGTCTGCATGACTTTGTGTGGGATCTGTTGGAATGAAATTGGCGTTGGCCTACTATTGTATGACAACAGGTAACAGGTATGCTCCATGAGGCAAAGCATTGAAGGTGATCTGGCCTTCTACTTATTCAATGGTTATTATGATTGCACAACTTCACCCATGCAATTGGAGATCTGAGACCTGATTTATCTGTGGGCAACTGTTGACAGTTCATATGACATACATGCATATGTATGATTCATGTAGGAGCCACCTTGAAGTAGTTTGTTGCTGGGGCCTATTTGACATCATGGTACTGTTTGTAAATCACATCTTTTGTTTAGGTGTGATCAGGAACATGTGGAGACCCTTTTCCCCTTTGTATTTGGAGCATCATCCCAGGCAAGTGAAGGAGACAGAGCGAAACCAAGTGGAGAAGCATCTGGCCACGATACCTCCAGTCATGACACCACTGACACGGAGGGACCCAGTGGCCCGGAAGGTGTGGGGAGTGCCACCGAGGACACAGGATCAACCTCGTCATCTTTAGATTCTACCTCCAGTGGCCACTCCCTAGTCCTGGGGGACCCTACTTGTCCTAAGCACACAGACACATCCGCATGCACCAACCTCAACACACACAAGCAGCACACAGCGACATAAACTCTACCAGGCACACCAGCATGCAGGCACTCAACATTCACCCACAGACACCACATCTGCCATTATTTCAACAGACACTCCCACTGACCCACACACCACATCCACCATTTCCACAGACACCACCACAACACCCAGTGACACATCCATCACACCAACATTTCACCCAGACAACACCTGTGAGAAAGTAGCCTCTTTGTAGCATGGTTACTCCCACTTTTGGCTTGTTTGTGAGTGTATGTCAGTGTGTTTTTACTGTCTCACTGGGATCCTGCTAGCCAGGACCCCAGTGCCCATAGTTTGTGGCCTACTGTGTGTGTTGTCAGTAGTGCTTAACTGTGTCACTGAAGTTCTGCTAACCAGAACTTCAGTGCTTATGCTATCTCTGCTTCCAAATTAGTCACTATAGTTTAGTGACTTCTTAAGCCAATCCCAATTGGCACACTGGAACCCCCTTATAAGTCCCTAGTATATGGTACCTAGGTCCCCAGGGCATTGGGGTTCCAGGAGATCCTTATGGGCAGCATAATTTCTGTTGCCACCTATCAGGAGCTCAGACAAACCATTTCACAGGACTGCCACTGCAGCCTGAATGAAATAGTGCACACACTATTTCACAGCCATTTTCACTGCACTTAAGTAACTTATAGGTCACCTAAACGTCTAACCTTCATTCACTGAAGGCTAGGTGCAAAGTTACTAAGTGCGAGGGCACCCTTGCACTAGCAAAGGTGCCCCCACACAGTCCAGGGCCAAATCCCCAGACTTCATGAGTGCGGGGCCACCATTATACACGTGCACTACATATAGGTCAATGCCTATATGTAGCTTAACAATGGTAACTCCAAATATGGCCATGTAAGGTGTCTAGGATCATGGAATTGTCCCCCCATTCCAAATCTGGAATTGGGGGGGGCAATCCCAGGCATCCTGTGGACTCCACCATGGACCCCCAGTACTGCCAAACCAGCTCTCTGAAGCTTGCACTGCAGCTACACCTGCTGCCACCTCACAGACAGGGTTCTGCCCTCCTGGGGTCAGAGAAGCCCAGTCCCAGGAAGGCAGAACAGAGCATTTCCTTTGGGAGGATGGTGTTATGCCCTCTTCCTTTGGAAATAGGTGTTACAGGCTTGGGAGGGGTAGCCTTCCAGAGCCTCTGGAAATGCTTTACAGGGCACAGATGGTGCCCTCTTTGCATAAGCCAGTCTACACCGGTTCAGGGACCCCCTGTCCCTGCTCTGGCGCGAAACTGGACAATGGGAAGGGAAGTGACCACTCCCCTGTCAATCACCACTCCAGGGGTGGTGCCCAGAGCTCCTGCATTGTGTCCCTTGCGTTAGCCATCTTGTTTTCCAAGGTGTGGGGACACTCTGGAGATCTCTGAGTGGCCAGTGCCAACACGTGATGTCAGAGACCCCTCCTGATAGATGCATACCTGGGTAGGTAGCCAATCCACCTCTCAGGGCTACTTAGGGTCTCTCCTGTGGGTTCCTCTTCAGATTTGGCTTGCAAGTTTCCACCAGGAATCCTGTGCAACTTCTGCTTCATCCTCTGACCTCGGATCAACCGCAGACTGCTCTAGGAACCACTGTAACTGCAACAAAGTATCCAGAAAGGCTACTGCGACTCTACAACTTCAGCTCCAGCCAGCAACTGCAACAGTTTCCATGGTGTGCACCCTGTCTTCACCCTGCACCAGAAGGATCAAAGAAATCTCCTGTGGAGTGACAGAGTCACTTCCCTGCTCCAGCACGCACCTTCTAAGACGACAACAGGTTCTCTGGGACTCCTCTCCTGAAGACGAGTGTGCTCCGTGGAACACAGGTGGTGGACCCCTTTCACACAGACTGTCCTAAGGTCCAGCTGTCCAAATTTGGAGGAGGTAAGAGCTTGCCTTCCCCGTTCCGACAGTACCCCTGTGCACCACATCATCTTCACCTCCTGAGGCCTCTGTGCACTATTTGCAAGAATCCTTCATGCACAGCCTGGCCCAGGTCCCTAGCACTCTATCCTGTGACACTCAACTCGCTGAGTTGTTCTCCGGCGGCGTGGGGCCTTCTTTTGTAGTGCTGCAGCAACCGGAATTTGCACCTTCTTTGTCCCCGTGTCCTGGGACCTCTGTTAGTGCTGCCTGGTCATCCGTGGGTTCCCTCCAGTGTTGGGAGCCCTCTCTGCCTCCTCAGTCTGAGTTGAGGCCCCAAGATCCCTCCTGGGTCCAGGAAGCGCCATTTTGACACAATCCGCGACATTGCTTGAACCAAGGCTTGTTGGACTAATTCAGCGCTACAACTCGCCTGCATCCAACATCTCCATGTGGGACATCCTTTGCATCATGCAGGAACCAACAGCCATCTTCTTTGGTGCTCTTCTGCAACATTCTTCCAACCGGTGAATCCTCTTTTGCATCATCTTCTAGGTTGGCAGGGGCTCCTGTCCTTCCTCGAATCTTCTGCGACTTCTGGACTTAGTCTCCTCTCTTTACAGGTCTTCCGGTCCAGGAATCCACCATTTGTTGCTTGCAGTCTTGTTTGGTTCTTGCAATACCTCTATTCACGACTTTTAGTGTTCTCCTAAGGAAACTTGCAGTACTTTACTCCTACTTTCCTGGGTTCTGGGGTAGGGTATTTTACCAACCTTTGTGGTTTTCATACACTCCCAGTGCACCTCTACACACTACACTTGCCTAGGGGGGAATTCATGATTCGCATTCCACTTTCGTAGTATATGGTTTGTGTTGCCCCAAGGCCTATTTCTTCCTATTGCATTCTATGGTATTTTCTATTGTTTGCACTATCCTATGACTATTTACCTACCTGATTTTGGTGTCTATTGTATATATTGTGTATAATACTTACCTCCAGAAGGAGTATTGCCTCTAAGATAATTTTGGTCTTCTGTCACTAAAATAAAGTACCTTTATTTTTGGAAACACTTAGTATTGTCTTTTATTGTGTATAAGTACTGTGTAACTATAAGTGGTATTGCAGGAGCTTTGCATGTCTCCAAGTTCAGCCTAAGCTGCTGTGCTACAGCTACCTCTATCAGCCAAAGCTGCTAGAACACTACTACATTTCACTAATAAGGGATAACTGGACCTGGTATAAGGTGTAAGTACTTACGGTACCCACTACAAGCCAGGGCAGCCTCCTACAGCAGCTCACAACCCACAGCCCCACACACCTCAGTCACCATACCCCCATACACCACCATAACACCCACAGACACATCCACCACATTTGCTGTTGTTTTTTAATAACTGACTTTGTGGGAAGTGTTGGTCACCCAAGACAAGGGTAGATGTTCACTGTATGGATATGTTGGTGTTGATCCAATTGGGGTGTCATTGCATTGTGTTATGCTTGCTAGGGTAAGTATTTCACCTTGTGTTGGCCAATGTCAGCATGTATGGTGTAGATTTGTCCCCTGATATAGATTGTACTTTCGTCTCATGTGCGGGAGCTAGAGTTTTGTTTGTCCCCACATGGAGGGTGTTAAATTGTGGTAGCTTCCTTTGGATTTGACTGACCATGTGTCCACTTTGATGTGTATACCTTACAGCTACATCATCTAGATGTCTGGACCATGCTGTAGCCGTTCTATGTGCTTTTTTGACTTGCACTTACACATTTGGCAGATAGGCATATCACTTGGCTCAAATATTGTTTGTCCCTGAGATACATGAAGGGTCAGTTCCTATGCAAATCGATGAGCAGCACCTGCGGCAAGACGTGTGTGTGACGAGCTCCTTGGCGGCACAGGTCATGTAACACTGCCTGCAGGTGAGTTGCTTCCTTTATGCTTTCCGTGTCCACCTGCTGGGATGTGGTTTCCCTCCGAAACACTGGCTCCGTCTGCCTTTTTGGCCTACCTCGCCACCATGGTGCTCTGCGCTGCCTGGTGGTGCTGGCGGTACTGCAGCAGTCTTTCCCTATGGGACTGCCAGCATCATAATACTGTGGTCTGACTGCCAAGCAGATGGCGGTCACACCGCCGCCATGGTGGTGCATAAACCCCCAAACTCGTAATGCGACCCTTTGAGAATATGTAACATTAATTTCAATATGTAATATTAATTTTAAAGCAAAATCAAATAAGTTCAGAGCAAGCCATATTCATTTAAACAACAGTCATATTCAGTTAAACATGGCTTGTGTTCATTTAAATATTTTCCTAATTCATTTCAAAGCATGTTACATTTATCTCACAGTTTCATTTTCATTTCAAAAAGTGTGATATTCATGTTACAGAATGTCATAAAACTTTTGATGTGGGCCATATTAATTTCATCAGGTGTCATATTCATTTCAAAGTGGCTCATATTCATCTTAACATGTGTAATATTCCTTTCTATGAATGTCATTCATTTCAATGGATGTCATATTCACCTTAACACCTGTCATAATAATTTTAACACAGGTCATATCCATTTCAACATAGGTCATATTATATTCAAGATATGCAGTATTTATTTTGCTGTGTATCATATCAATTTCAAAGCACAACATATTCATTTTGACAAGTTTCATTTTAATTTCAGCATTTGTCATATTCAGTTTAGGACATGTTGAATTCATTTCAAAGGAGCTCATATTTGTTTCCATGCATGTCATATTCATCATAGCATGTGTCATATTTCTTTCAATGGTTGCTTCATTCATATTAACACATCTTAATTTTAACATGAATCATATCCATTGCAACATATATTGTAATCATGTCAATATATATCATATCGCTTTCAATGCAAGCCATATTCATTGTGATAAATGTCATGATAATTTTAACGTTACTCGTGTTACTTGTAAAATATGTCAAATTCATTTCAATGTAGCTCATATTCATTTCAGCGTAGGTCATATTCCTTTTAACATGTGTTGTTATTCTTTTCAATCAATGTTAAGTTTATTTCAGTGGATGTCATATTCATATTAACACTTGTCATATGATTTTTAAGATGCAACTTATCAATTTTAACATATTTCATATTAATTTGAATAAGCATCATATTAGTTTGAATATGTGTCATATTAATTTTAAGGCGTGCCATATTCCTTTTAACAAATCTCATGTGAATTTCAGCTGTGGTCATACTCATTTGAAGACATGTCAACTTCAATTCAATGGGGTTGCATTAATTTAAACACAAGCCATATTAATTTTCAATCATCTCCTATTCATTTCTATGTGTCTCATATTCATTGCCATCTCGTTAATATTCATTTCAACACAATTCAAATTAATTGCAACATGTTTAATGTTCAATTCAATGTACATTGTAATAGTTTCAATGTGCATTGTTTTCTTTTCAGAATATGATATATTCATTTCAATACTTTATATTATTTTAAATCTGCCATATTAATTTAAATGTATGTCATATTTCTTTTGGCGTAAGTCAATCGTTTCAAGAAATGCCCCATTCTTTTTGGTGAATATTGTATTCGTTTCAGTGATTGCTTTATTGTTTACAGTGAGGGCCATATTAATTTCAGTATGATTTATATATATTCCAGTATATTTCTTATTCAATTTGGTGTGTGTTATTCATATTAATCACCAAGTAGCATATTCATTCTGCCAGGTTTCATATTTGTTTTGGTTCAATTCAGATTCACTCTGCCAGGTATCATAATTATTTTGACACATAGTACATTCATTCTGGTGTGTGTCATATTCATTTTGCAGTGCGCTATGCATTTCTGGAGGTGTCCAATATGGGGAGCTGTAATTTTGACATGGACGGCTTCCCATAGCATTGCACAATGCACATGATTGTATTGCAGTTGAACTCTCGCTCCTTAGCGAGACTGCTGGTTTAGGGGTGATAGCACTTCTGTTTCTAGGCGACAAAGTCACTCCTACAACAAGTCACAACTGTTGGCCCAACTCTCCTGGCTCACAAGCTGTACCTCTCCAAAACTCAGACAGTAAAGGTGATTTTTGGCAGCCTTACGCATGAACTCTAGATGAGACTTCTTAGGGGAGTTGTGGTGGAACAGAAGTTACCCTTCTTTCTCCTTAGTTTGTGGTTAAAAGGAGGCCTCTTTTTAGGGTCTGAAATATGTAGTAGAGCACTTAGCACTCCAGACCACAGAGAAACTTATCTGTTTGAGACTAAGGAGTCACCCCTCGCTGGATCCAGATTATAAGGGGTTCTTACAGACCCCTCTCAGGAGCTAAAGGGCATGATTGAGGTTAGGGATTATTTTAGAAATGCTTCAAGACTGGTAGGTACCTATGTATGTGAGTAAACAATGTGCATACTATAGTCAAGGATACTTATCAAACCCATGCTGGAATCTGTTCCATTTGGTCTGTACCTTCTGTCTTTCGCATACCAGCTTCTCCAAGGTTGGCATCGCAGCTTATAGAATTCACCCACCCCTCCACATTTGTCAATTCCCCCTCATCTTTGTCACCTTAGAAGGCATCACTCAACACGCTGGAGCCTCTTATTCTGAATAGACTCCTACATTCCTCCAGCACCACTCACAGCCAGGATGGTGGTCTGGGAACCAGAGATTCACTAACAATCTTTGCCATGGGCCGATGTGGTGGGCAGTTCAGCAGAATAGGAGGGAAATGACTGGTGATGGTCTCAATGTCTCCAGTGTTTCTCATCTTCGCCCTTGCATCACTCTCTTCCTCCTCCCAAAGCCTAATGCCTCTTCCTAATCCCTACAGACTTTATCTCCCCTAATTGCTGTCTCCTCTCCACTCTCTTCCTCTTCCCTCACTGAATCCTCTATCCCTTTTTACTTATTTTTCAATCTACCATTCACTCTCTTTGCTCCTTATTATCTTCATTACTCTCAATTCTCCTTTGTCTGGCCTTGTTTTCTTGCCACTCTCTCACATTCTCCTAATCTTCACTTCTGCCCCATTTTACTCCATGCTTATTCCCATCTCACTGTTGTCCTTTCAACTGACTGCATTCTACTCTCTTCTAACTCATTTATTCTTTGTCACTCTCCTTCTGCCTCATCTTTTACTCCTTTTTTGCTTTCCTTCTCATCCCTTTCCCTGAATTTGGGATCTTTTTATTCCTCTCTCTCTCTTCCGTCCCACCCATCACTTTTAGTTCCTGTCTGTATCCCTCCATATTGATTTTCTCTTTTCTCTATTCCTGTCTCACTGCCCTTCTTCCCACTACTCAACATCCTACAGTACCTTGTTGCTGTCTTAGGCCTAGCTACCAGATCATGTGCCCTGGGGACACCTCTCTCAGAAGGTTGCCGGCAGCTTCCATACCCAGCCTTCCAAGGGGTTGGGTGAAACACCATTTCACAGCTCCTTTCCTGCCCTCTTTGAGTCTTGGATGGATCCTGGAACCAAGTTCCTATATTCTCTGTACATAACTCAAGGACAAAAGGAATGGAGTCAAATGAGTATAATATTAGTAATTTTTAGAAATACGTTCATAAAAATAAAACAGTATGTACAATATATACAATATATACAAAAGGCAGGACAATGCCCACTCAAAAATTGTCCGTGGTCCACTGGTCCAAACCACATAGTCCAAGGCCACACTTGACTGCTGCCTCAATACGGAGAAAACACTGCAGGGGCACCAGATCGAAAACACACAGGCATCTCAGGGGGACAGGGAATGGGGGGGCACCTGAGCCAGAAGATGGGACAAGGCCACTGCTCCTGGTGGGGGTTACATGCCCACTGCTTGGTCCTGTGGAGTGCAAAGCCACAGTCTCACAAGTGGGTGGTTTGCCCACTGCTTACTCCTGGGGAGTGCAAGGCCACAGTCTCTCAAGTGGATGGCTTCTCCACTGGTTCTGGAGGGGGCCTTGTGCCCCGTGTGCTTCATCCTTGCAAGGAGGGGTTGAGTGGATTGCTTCTTCCACTGGTTCTGAAGGGGGCCTTGTGCCCAGTGTACTTCATCCTGGCAAGGGGCTGAGTGGATGCCTTCTTCCACTGGTTCTGGAGGGGGCCTTATTCCCAGTGTGCTTCATCCTGGCAAGGAGGAGCTGAGTGGATGCCTTCTTCCCCTGTTCTGGAGGGGGCCTTGTGCCCAGTGTGCTTCATCCTGGCAAGGAAGGGCTGAGTGGATGCCTTCTTCCACTGGTTCTGGAGGGGGCATTGCACCCTGTGATGCAGATCTATTGGAGTACAAGGTCACAGTCTCTCACCTGGGTGTCACAACAACAGCTTCTGCAGGGGCCAGGACGCACTATAGCCCATGTAGTCATCACTACACACTGCTCTCCGGCGGTGACGGCAGCTCAGTGTATGCCAGTTGTGCTGCAGATGGGGGGCTGGCAGTTGTGGTGGTAGCCTCCAGGCCTTCACCTGCAGCCTCGGACGGTTGCCCACTGGGGCTGCTGCTGCTAGCAGTGGTGCTGCTGGCGCTGGTGCTGGGCACGGTGCAGGTGGCTGAGCTGGCCGCGGTGCAGGTGGCTGTGCTGGCCGCAGTGCAGATGGCGGTGCTGGCAGTTGTGGTGGTAGCCTCGGACGGCTGAAGTGCCATGGCTGGTGTTCTGTGCCCGTTCCTGACCTTGGCAGATGGTGGTGCCTCCTTGCTTCTGCCAGCTGGAGTCTTTGACTTGGGCTTGCTGGCTGGTTGTGCCTCCTTTCCCTTGCTGGCTGCTGTCCCCTTCTTGCCCTTGCCAGGTGGTGGACCCTTCTTGGCCTTGGCAGGTGTTGCTGGCACACTGGCTGGGCTGACGGGTGCCTCTTTGGAGCCTCTCACAGCTGCAGAAACCACAGTGGCCGTGGACTGGCTGGCTGAGGTGCTGGGCTGGGTTCTGGCCACCCTGGCCCGAGGTGAAGGACAGGGGTGGGGCAAGAGGGAGGGAATAGGTCAATGGTGGTGAGGAAAAGCTTCTTAGGGACACTGGGCGGAAAGAGGGTGAAGGTTTGGGAGTGGAGGAAGAGGGAGTGGTTGTAGGAGGTGTCAGTCTGCTGTATTTGGGTGCAGGTGCATGTGCTGGATGCTCCTGTGATGTGGATGGCTGTTTTGTGTCTGTGTGCTTGCGTCTGTGTACTTTGGGAGGAGGGGTCACAGACACAGTGGGAGAGGACACAGGGACATGTGCATGGATGTGGGGGTGGTGACTGCCAGTGAGGGGCGTGTAGTGATAGGCGTGCTGGTTATGGAGGTAGTGGATGAGGAAGTAGTGCATGCAGGTGTGAGTGGAAACTCTACTGGGAGGGAGGTGGACGATGAGGAGGAGGGGGACACAGTGGAGGCAGTGGATGTTGGTGTGTCTGCATGTGGATGGTGCTTGTGTGAGTGCCTGTGAAATGAAGTGTGGTGCTTGTGTTTGCCTGAGCCACTTCTGTATGTTGAGTTGGGTGACTGCTGGTCTGAAGGTGTGCTTGGGATAGGCTGGGGTTGAGGGGATTGGTGCTCTCACCGTCCCACTGGTGCTCTCACCGTCCCACTGGTGCTCTCACCGTCAGGTGATTCGGCCTCCAGGACCATGTGGAATGAAGCTCCCTCCTTCGCCAGTGCCTCTGCTCCTCCACCAGATAATGCTAATACACACAAGGACAGGGTGACAAAACAAAAAGGGGGGGAGAGACAGAGGATACACTTGGTCAATGCAAGTAACAACACTACTGTTGGTGTACACAACTCACAGGGAACAGCCCTATGCGCTAGGTCATGCACTACCAGTTACACAGCTAATCACCAGGCTATGGGGTACAATGCCTAACGCCATTAGCTGCACACCTGAATCCCACAAGACCCTGCCCAGTGGTAGATGCCCACTAACAATATTGGGGTTTGAGTGCAACTGAGCTTGCCCCTTAATTGAACATACCCTGCCATGTTCGCCCTGGCCTAAGGGCACCCACATCCCACATCAGGTAATACCTTAACGCGCGCAAAGTAATGATTCTGAATCTATACTCACCCCCTTGTGGCTGCTGTGATGCCTCCAAGCGTCCATCCAACTCTGGATAGGCCACCGCCAGGATGCAGAACATCAGGGGTGTCAGGGTACGACGGGTACCCCTTCGTCATTGGGAGGCCAGCCCCATCTGGGCCTCCGCTGTCTTCCTTGCCCAGCGGTGCAGGTCCTCCCACCATTTGCAGCAGTGTGTGCTCCACCTGTCAAAGACCCCCATGGTCCGCACCTCCTTGGCGATGGCACGCCAAATACAGTTTTTCTGATGGGCACTGAGCTGCAGAAAAAATACAGCAGAAAAGGTATTAGTCATACCGTCCAGACTGTTATACTCATGGCCCAACATATCCCCCCATCCCCTTACGCACATACATTGCCCACCATACATGCAGCACTCTGCCCAGGACCACTCAGACCCCACCCTACACGAGGCTTACACACACTGCAATCAATACATTCATGCCTCACGCATCATGCTCACAGTGTACTCACCCGTTTGTCTGGAGGACCATAGAGTAAAGTGTACTGGGGTAGGACCCCATCCACCAGTCTCTCCAATTCCTCCAAAGTGAAGGTAGGGGCCCTTTCCCCAGACACTTGAGCCATTGTCGCTTTCAGACACAGGTCACAGCAGCACTTGCAGTGTGTGTCCTCTCCTGTTGAAGGTCAGGTAGCAAGTGAGTGCACAGATAGAAAATGGCGGTCACATCCGTGGCGGTGTGTACTGTCACCGCCAGCGTACATCGCCATTGACTCCTGGAATCCATAGGGCACAATGATAACCAATGCGGTGTTGCGCAGCGGTCATCGACCGCCGACTGCAAAGGCACACAACGCTAGCAGAATTACCTAATTTTCACTTGTATGTCCTCACAGGTCAGGCAGCCGCCATTTCAAGGGGGCACAGGCCATGGCACCTAACTGCGTCACAACAGACATTGGCACCTCAACTGACTCTCAAGTTCCTGTTTCTGTAAAGGAAGAAATACATATATACTTTAATATATGTGTGAATATGACCCTCTGCTCACATTTTTCACCCTAGAGTTCAACCGCTGAGGATGAATAGGCGATGGAGACATCCCCCGTGTACAGACCCCTGGTGGACCTGTTGACAATGGAGGACAGGCACATTATCCTGACCTACAGACTTGATAGGGCCACAATCCAAGAGCTGTGTGCCCAATTGGAGCCAGACCTGATTTCAGCTATCCGCCACCCCACAGGTATCCCCCCTCTAGTACAGGTCCTGTCAGTGCTCCTTTTCCTGGCAAATGGTTCCTTCCAAACAACAGTGGCCATGGTATCAGGGATGTCTCAGCCAGTGTTCTCAAACATGCTGACCAGAGTGTTGTCTGCCTTGCTGGAACACATGCGCAGCTACATCGTATTCCCCCATGTGGAGGATTTGGCCATAGTGAAGGCTGACGTTTAAGCCCTGGGACATATCCCCAACATCATTGGTGCTATTGATGGTACACATATTGCATTCGTCCCCCCCCCCTGGAGAAATGAACAAGTGTTCAGGAATAGAAAAAGATTTCACTCTCTGAATGTGCAGATGGTGTGTTTGGCGGACCAATACATCTCCCATGTCAATGCCAAGTATCCTGGCTCTGTGCATGATGCCTTTATCTTGAGGAATAGCAGCATTACATATGTGATGTCTCAACTCCAGAGGCAGGGGGTGTGGATAATAGGTGAGCCCATGGTCCCCACCGAGTTGATGTAGGTATATGGGTTTGGGTTTGGCCCTAAGGGTGAGTGTGTGGCTGACAGGTATCCCTCGATATT
The DNA here is from genome assembly GCF_031143425.1 of Pleurodeles waltl. Lineage (NCBI taxonomy): Eukaryota > Metazoa > Chordata > Amphibia > Caudata > Salamandridae > Pleurodeles > Pleurodeles waltl. Next base: position 849,725,934 of record NC_090439.1, read on the forward strand.
TACAGGTGACTCTGGTTACCCCAACCTCTCATGGCTACTGACCCCAGTGAGGAATGCCAGGACAAGGGCAGAGGAGCATTACAATGAGGCACATGGGTGAACAAGGAGGATCGCTGAGAGAACTTTTGGCCTCCTGAAGGCCAGATTCCGGTGCTTCCATCTGACAGGTGGATCCCTGTACTACTCACCCAAGAAGGTGTGCCAGATCATCGTTGCATGTTGCATGTTGCACAACCTGGCCTTGAGACCCCAGGTGCCTTTTCTGCAGGAGGATGAGCCTGGAGATGGTCGTGTGGCAGGGGTGGAGCGTGTGGACAGTGACGAAGAGGAGGCAAAGGAAGAAGATGTGGACAACAGAAGTACACTCATTCAACAGTACTTCCAGTGACACGCAGGTAAGAGACTGTAACTTCACCTTCCATTGCAGTTTAGTGTTTGACATTAAACATGGCAGCCTGATTTCCCTATTTCTATGGCCACTTACTGTACCCTTTCGCATCTCTATTTTCAGATCTCTGTGCCCCAGTCTGGCTCCTGGTGTGTTTACTGCTGCCCACTACAGATCATACCTATGTAAATATTATGGTACATTCGAATTGCACTGTTTACAGTTTGTTGGAATAATACATGTTTCAAATAATTGACAGACTCCATACTTGTAATAGTTCCAAGGGTGTATATTTCAGTGCTGAAAAGTAAATGGGGATGTGCAATGGTCCAGGATAGAGTTCAATCTATTTGTATAACAGGTGCATTGTCCAAGGGGGCATAGGAAGTGAGCAATGGTAGTTCAAGGTGGACAAGGTGACAGAGTGGGACACCAGGGTGACATTCAGGAGAGTCTTATTTCCTGGCGAGGGTCTTGGCAATGTTCTCTGGCTACTGCCTGGATCACAGGGACCCTTTGCGGGATGGTTCTCCTTCTGCAGGGGGTGAGGTGCTGGTGGCCTGTTGGTCCTGTGGTGGGGCCTCCTGTCTACTAGCGATGGCGGAGGTGGAGGGCTGTTCATCAGTGTGGCTAGCGTAAGGGCCCGTTGGTGTGCCACTGCCTCCCTCACGGTACTGCAAATGTCTGCCAGCACCCCTGAAATGGTGACCAGGGTGGTGTGGACGTGTTTGAGGTCCTCCCTGATCCCCAGGTACTGTCCCTCCTGCAGCCGCTGGGTCTCCTGCAACTTGTACAGTATCTGGCCCATGGTCTTCTGGGAATGGTGGTATGCTCCCAGGATTCCTACAAGTGCCTCGTGGAAAGTGGGTTCCCTGGGCCTCTCCTCCCCCTGTCGCACAGCAGTCCTCCCAGCTTCCCTGTTGTCCTGTGCCTCTGTCCCCTGACCCATGTGCTCACTGCCACTGATCCCAGGTCCCTGATCATGCTGTGTTTGTGGGATTGCCTGGGGTCCCTGTAGTAGTGGACACACTGCTGATTGACGAGTCCTGGGGACAGAGGGATGGGCCCGCTGGGTGGGTGCTGTGCTGGTGTTTCCTGAGGCGGGAGGCTCTGTGGTGGTATGGGACTGTGGCTGGGTAACCGACTGTCCAGAGGTCCCTGATGGGCTAGGTTAGTCATCCAGATCCAGGCCTGCAGAGCTGCTGCCATCACTGTGGGCCTCTTCTTGGGGGGTGGGGGGGCTGGATGTTTCTGGCACCTCCTCACCAGTGACGTGGAGTGGGGGTCTTGTGGGGATGTAAATGCAGTGTTATTGTATCTGCGTGTGCCATCTTGTGCATAGGTATGTTTCCCTCTATGGTTGTTATTAGCTAGGCAGCTTTGGCGTGTGTGAGTTGTGCTTGGGTTGTCATTAATGTGCATGCTGTGGTGATGGGTGTCCATGCAGGTCTGTGATGGGTGTCCATGCATTGGTGTTGCACGCAGGGCTTGGTATTGGGATGGGTGGGTTGTGATGGTGGGGTATATGTGAGATGTTGGAGTGATGGGGGTGAGGGTAGGGGTAGGAGTTTGTGATGGCATGCAGGTAGGGGGGAGTAGTAAAGATTTTACTTACCAGAGTCCAGTAATCCTGCTACTCCTGCGAGGCCCTCAGGATGCATGATCGCCAAGACTTGCTCCTTCCATGTTGTTAGTTGTGGGGGAAAAGGTGGGGGTCCACCACCAGTCCTCTGTACAGCTACCTGGTGTCTTGCAACCACGCAACGTACCTTCCCCCGTAGGTTGTTCCTCCTCTTCCTGATGTCATCCCTTGTTCTTGGGAGCTGTCCCACGGCGTTGACCCTTTCCACGAGTCTCCGCCATAGCTCCATCTTCCTAGCAATGGACATCTGCTGCACCTGTGATCAAAATAGCTGTGGCTCTACCCAGATGATTACCTCCACCATGACCATTAACTCCTCCTCTGAGAACCTGGGGTGTCTTTGTGGTGCCATGGGTGTAATGTGAGTGGTATGTGTGAGGGTGTGTGGGGTGATGTGTTGAGGTGTGTGCTGTGAGGTGCATGGATGGTGTATGGATGATAGTGTTATGTGGCTCAGATTCAGTGGGTGCTCCTGGCTTGTCTCTCTCTCAGTTGGCAATATTTGTTTTCATTGTAAGGGGTTGTGGGTATTGTGGGTGTGTGTTTTATATTGGATTGAGTGTGTGGGTGTGGTGTGTTCATGTGTGTCAGGTGTGTGTAGTTTGAATTGTCCAATGTGGTGTAGTTTTGTTAGTGTGTGTGTGTATTTTCAGCACGGCAGTGTGTACCGTCAATGGTTTACTGCAGTTGAATGTCTGCAGCGGTGATTCGTGGGTCATGATGCTGTGGGCGTATTTCTGTTGGTGTAACGGTATGGGTTTTGGTACCAATAGTTTATCACTGACCTTTGGGCTGGCACACTTTTGTGTGTGTCTTTATAGTGCAGATTTCTCTGTGTGGGTCATAATACCCGTGGCAGTATACACCGCGGTCACAGTTGGCGGCCGTCAGCACGATGGTAAGCGGCATTTGCCGCCAATGTTGTAATGAGGGCCTTAATCTCAAAATCAAATAATAAACATACAGAAACAACACTGGCTGTCCAAAGCAGTGAAAGAATTGCAATCTAATCAAAGCTTGAGCTACTGCACATTCTAATGTTACAGTACAAATTAATAGCAAAAATAACTGCGTAAACGATATTACATACATTGAGATTCAGCAAAGAAAAGACATCAAATGTTTTTACATGTAGTGAACTTCATGAGTGAGAACCCTAAGTAACAGCAGATTAGAAAAGCATGTTTGGTTTTCATGCAGAACAATTTAGTCAACATGAATTTAAAAAACATCTAACTATGGCTCTATCAAAGTAGCGGGTGGTACCTAGAAACAAAAGCAAATAGACAGTAAATAACAGTGACAGTATACCTCTCCTCAATAGGATCGGCAAGCTAAGTTAGTCTTCGTCATCAGGACATCAGTCTGGTCAGCGAGGCATCAGGATTCAGCATCAAAGTTCAGAAAAACAAAGCCTCTTTAAGCAGTTCGAACGAATATAGCTTATGGCCTAACTCTCAAGAAGAATAGGGAGAATGGCATATCTCTTCTCGGTGCAGTCTGGCTAAGTTAGATTTCCTAAAACTACTTCCCAAACCCTCATTGATCAGGGGATCGCATGTTTGCAGTTAGTCCAATGAAACTAAAACCCTTAATTTAAAGTTCTTCTACTACATGGTTCACATGTTGACAATTGGCTCCTGTTCTTCCGTTCTCATCATTTGTTCTCATCAGGTAACAATATTGTTGCAGCTTATACTCCCAGTCACTGTATTCATTGTTGTGAGAAAGTAGCCTCTTTCTAGCCTTGTTACCCCCACTTTGGTCCTGTTTGTGAGTATATGTCAGGGTGTTTTCACTGTCTCACTGGGATCCTGCTAGCCAGGTCCCAGTGCTCATAGTGAAAACCCTATGTTGTCAGTATGTTTGTTATGTGTCACTGGGACCCTGCTAGCCAGGAACCCAGTGCTCATATTTTTGTGGCCTAGATGTGTTCCCTGTGTGATGCCTAACTGTCTCACCGAGGCTCTGCTAACCAGAACCTCAGTGGTTATGATCTCTCTGCTTTCCAAATTTGTCACTAACAGGCTAGTGACTAAATTTACCAATTCACATTGGCATACTGGTACACCCATATAATTCCCTAGTATATGGTACTGAGGTACCCAGGGTATTGGGGTTCCAGGAGATCCCTATGGGCTGCAGCATTTCTTTTGCCACCCATAGGGAGCTCTGACAATTCTTACACAGGCCTGCCAGTGCAGCCTGCGTGAAATAACGTCCACGTTATTTCACAGACATTTACCACTACACTTAAGTAACTTATAAGTCACCTATATGTCTAACCTTCACCTGGTGAAGGTTGGGTGCAAAGTTACTTAGTGTGTGGGCACCCTGGCACTAGCCAAGGTGCCCCCACATCGTTCAGGGCAAATTCCCCGGACTTTGTGAGGGCGGGGACACCATTACACGCATGCACTGTACATAGGTCACTACCTATGTACAGCGTCACAATGGTAACTCCGAACATGGCCATGTAACATGTCTAAGATCATGGAATTGTCCCTCCAATGCAATTCTGGCATTGGGGGGACAGTTCCATGATCACCCGGGTCTCTAGCACAGAACCCGGGTACTGCCAAACTGCCTTTCTGGGGTCTCCACTGCAGCTGCTGCTGCTGCCAACCCCTCAGACAGGTTTCTGCCCTTCTGGTGTCCAGGCAGCCCTGGCCCAGGAAGGCAAAAACAAAGGACTTCCTCTGAGAGAGGGTGTAACACCCTCTCCCTTTGGAAATAGGTGTGAGGGCTGGGAAGGAGTAGCCTCCCCAGCCTCTGGAAATGCTTTGATGGACACAGAGGGTGCCCATCTCTGCATAAGCCAGTCTACACCGGTTCAGGGATCCCCCAGCCCTGCTCTTGCGGCGAAACTGGACAAAGGAAAGGGGAGTGACCACTCCCCTGACCTGCACCTCCCAGGGGAGGTGCCCAGAGCTCCTCCAGTGTGTCCCAGACCTCTGCCATCTTGGAAACAGAGGTGTTGGGGGCACACTGGACTGCTCTGAGTGGCCAGTGCCAGCAGATGACATCAGAGGCTTCTTCTGATAGGCTCTTACCTCTCTTGGTAGCCAATCCTCCTTCCTAGGTAGCCAAACCTCCTTTTCTGGCTATTTAGGGTCTCTGCTTTGGGGAATTCACCAGATAACGAATGCAAGAGCTCATCAGAGTTCCTCTGCATCTCCCTCTTCACCTTCTACCAAAGGATCGACCGCTGACTGTTCAGGACGCCTGCAAAACCACAACAAAGTAGCAAGATGACTACTAGCATCCTTGTATCGCCTCATCCTGCCGGCTTTCTCGACTGTTTCCAGGTGGTGCATGCTCTGGGGGTAGCCTGCCCCCTCCCTGCACCAGGAGCTCTGAAGAAATCTCCTGTGGGTTGACGGAATCTTCCCCCTGCTAACGCAGGCACCAAAAGACTGATTCACTGGTCCTGTGGGTCCCCTCTCATCCCGACGAGCGTGGTCCCTGGAACTCAGCAACTCTGTCCAAGTCACTCCCACAGTCCAGTGACTCTTCAGTCTAAGTTTGGTGGAGGTAAGTCCTCTTGCCTCCCCACGCTAGACTGCATTGCTGGGTACCGCGTGATTTGCAGCTGCTCCGGCTCCTGTGCACTCTTCCAGGATTTCCTTTGTGCACAGCCAAGCCTGGGTCCCCGACACTCCTTCCTACAGTGCACAACCTTCTGAGCTGTCCTCCGGTGTCGTGAGACTCTCTTTTGTGACTTTGCGTGAACTCCGGTTCACTCTTCTTCCAAGTGCCTGTTCAGGTACTTCTGTGGGTGCTGCCTGCTTCTGAGAGGGGTCCCTGAGTTGCTGGGCACCCCCTCTGTCTCCTTCTCCAAGTGGCGACATCCTGGTCCCTCCTGGGCCACAGCAGCATCCAAAAACCTCTACTGCAAGCCTGGCAGCTAGCAATGCTTGTTTGCAGTCTTTCTGCGTGGGAACACCTCTGCAAGCTTCATCGCGACGTGGGACATCCGTCTTCCAAAGAAGTCCTTAGCTCTCTTCTTTCTTGCAGAACTCCAAGCTTCTTCCATCCGGTGGCAGCTTCCTTGCACCCTCAGCTGGCATTTCCTGGGCTCCTGCCCACCATCGACACTGTCGCGACTATTGGACTTGGTCCCCTTGTCTTACAGGTACTCAGGTCCGGAAATCCACTGTTGTTGCATTGATGGTGTTTGTTCTTCCTGCAGAAACCCCCTATCACGACTTCTGTGCTCTCTGTGGGTAGTAGGTGCAATTTACACCTACTTTTCAGGGTCTTCGGGTGGGCTATTTTTCTAACCCTCACTGTTTTATTACAGTCCCAGCGACCCTCTACAAGCTCACATAGGTTTGGGGTCCATTCGTGGTTCGCATTCCACTTTTGGAGTATATGGTTTGTGTTGCCCCTATACCTATGTGCTCCTATTGCAATCTACTGTAATTCTACACTGCTTGCATTACTTTTCTTGCTATTACTTACCTAATTTTGGTTTGTGTACATATATCTTGTGTATATATCTTATCCTCATACTGAGGGTACTCATTGATATACTTTTGGCATATTGTCATAAAAATAAAGTACCTTTATTTTTTAGTAATTCTGTGTATTGTGTTTTCTTATGATATTGTGCATATGACACCAGTGGTATAGTAGGAGCTTTACATGTCTCCTAGTTCAGCCTAAGCTGCTTTGCCATAGCTACCTTCTATCAGCCTAAGCTGCTAGAAACACCTCTTCTACACTAATAAGGGATAACTGGACCTGGCACAAGGTGTAAGTACCTCTGGTACCCACTACAAGCCAGGCCAGCCTCCTACAATTGTCTTCTCCTGGGAAAGTCAGTCTAACACACATTACATTAAACATTGTTTCATTAGCAAGTACATCATCTCCCAGCAAGCAGTTCGCATGAGAAAGACTTTTAGTTACGAGCACTTGGTCAGCACAGTGGAAAATCATAATTTAATTCTCTAAGCATCCATTTTATAAGTCGCCTAAGAAATGCAGCTTGACATGAGGCTGTACAATTAGGCCAAGAACTCCCTAAGTTAAGGCCTACAATTAATAAAGCTAATACATAATACATAACCTTTAATATGACATATTTCTACATTAATCAAACATAAGCTTAACATTCCATATTAATAAGACATTAATAAGTACACTTCATGCACATTGACGGCCACTCACGTCGGCACACCTTCAAATGCGTGCATTATTTTTCTCTAAGTTGATTCATTTTCTACGCAAATTCAACACTCAAAATACATGAACTATTCATTAGTAAACTCATTAATAATTTCTGCTTTAACACATGTGATTAATACATTGAATCATGGCATATTTTGGGTGATTAATGTGATAATTGGATGCTTCAAAGTGCAGAGTGCTTAAGGAAAAGAACAGTGCAAAAAGTTAAAACAAACCTCATATGTAAGAAAGAGAAGATTTTTAGGAAAGAAAAAAAACATCAAAAAGGAAATAAAAAGTAATGTAATTCTAGCCCCGGCAAAGAAAAGTCTGCAAGCCCTCAAGACCATGTTGTGTTAGAAACAGGTTGAAGGCAGGGTTCTCAAGACCATGTATTGTTAGAAACAGGTTGAAGGCAGGCGGCCTGGAGGGATCAATAGCGACAGTTAAAAAGGTGCAGTACAAGCTCTTACCAGAGGTGATTCTTCTAGCGCAAACTGCAACAAGCAGTACCAGCGAGTCAGAAACGATAGGCTGCAATAGAATACAATTCAGACCATAACTAAAAGACAGCTGCAAGTTCACAGGCTCATGATTAATGCAGCGATACGTGGGCTTTGGTCTCTCAGTGTCAGAGAGAAAAAGAACTTGCCAATTTGTGCGAGTTCCATAGGGACATCAGATGAGGAAATGTAAGCCTCAGCTTCTTTGCATGTTCTTATACCATGTCACAAGAACAGAGGCCTTAATAAAATTCCCCTCTGGAGTAACAATGCTGGGCAACAAAATACTAGGGGGCATATTTATGAGCCCCTAGCGCCACTGGAGCGTCACTTTAAGTGACGCTCCAGTGGCGCTAACCTCTGCTCCATATTTACAAGGAGGTGTAACGTCACTTCTTGTGGAGTTACACCTCCTTGGAAATATGGCCCCTCCGACGTAGTTATCTGCGTCAGAGGGGTGTGCAATGGATGTTGCTGTAGGCGCGCCACAGCAGCACCCATTGCATTTTGACGCTGCCTCCGATTTACAAGATTTCATAAACCTGAAGCAGCGCCAAAATCTAATGCCACCCCCAAGAGTGGCGTTAGCAAGGCACAACGAAGAGGAATACTTTTATTTCTCCTCGTTTTTTGCTTTTTCTGTGCGTGCTGCATTCTGCAGCACACATAGAAAGAGCAAATTGCCAGAAATTATTGTTTATGTGCGGGAAGGTGTCTCTTCCTGCACATAAACAATCATTTGAAAATGACGCTTTGGGACTTCTGTGTATGCTGCATTCTGCAGCACACACAGAAGTGCCAAAGCGTCATTAGTGATTGTTTATGTGCTGGAAGGGACACCTTCCTGCATATAAACAATCACACCCCTCAACGCAGACATCCTTGCACGATGGTGCAAGGATGCCTGCGTTGGCGCTGGCAGCTAAATTTAGCGCAGGGGACAACACAGGGGTGTGGCGAGAGGCGGGCGTAACAAGATGGCCGCCTAGACACAGCCTTGGGAGGCTCCCATCCGAAGCCTGAGTATCTAACAATATCCTGCAGCCCTCGCCCCTGCAAACGACAGAAAGCACGCAGAAGGAGGGGAGCCGATACTGCAAACCCCCAGGAAGGCAGCTGGGCCCTGCGCTGCACCGATCTGCCGTCTGAGGCCTCCCGGGCGGAGGCGATCGAGGCCCAGTCGAAGACGGAGGGGCAGGGCTGAGGTAGGACAGGCCTTCCTGGGGTTGCTCGCACTGGCTGAGGGAGAGGAAGCAGCGGAGATGAGATACGACGCATGTGAGGAGGGTGCAGCGGCAGGGACGTCCTTTGAGTCCAGTGCGGGACCAGAGTGGTGAGCTTGGGGGTGCTGGACCGACAATGCTCTAAGGCCTGGATTTCCCCTAGGATCGGCCCAGCAGATGGAGAGAGAGGAGACGATGGCAGGGAAAGACAGCCCCCCTGCTTGGATAGTGCTGCAGTGGGGGCGTCCTCCGAACTCGGAGCTGGATCGGGGTGATGGGCCTGGGGATGCAGGGCCCGCCGCGCCACGCAACCCCGGTGTGATTAAACGGACTGGGGAGTGGTGACATACTCAGAGCAGATGCAGGATGATGGCCCCACGTGGGGTCTGGCGAAGGGCCTGCCTGCCTGGCCTGGTTCCCTCTGGCGACAGAATAGGAAGCAACAGCAGCAACAATGGAAGCCCTCCTGCAGTGACAGTGAAACAGCAGGGGCGTATTTGGGCTTGGTGTGGTGGAGAGCTGGTGAGCCTGGGGCTGTTGCTGTAGACGCCATCTGAGGCCCAGGGGTGGCTGTGGGTGCTGGAGAAGGATACCAGGCGGAAGCACTTAGCGGGCCCTCGTGCACCTTCTGAACGAGGATGTCCCTGAGAGTGAGGCCTGCCCATTGGACTGGGGCTCCCCCGGCCTGCCCGACATACAAACTGGTAACGGCATCAGGGGCGGACGGGCCCCCTGTGTTGACGGAGTTGCTGGGGGGGCATTGTCCAACCTGGGGCTGCTGTGCGCCGGCGAGCCTTAGAACTTGAGAGCTGCGGTAAGCCGGGACCCATGGGTTGCCACGGGCGCCGGGAAGGATGCCAGCCGTGGGAGTGTGGCGGACCCCATATGCTACTTGAGAAGGAGTTGTCCTGCGCACGGCAGTGCTGGGCCATAAACTTGGGATGAGCGAAGTGAGGAGATCTTCCGCCCACAGTGGACGGAGGTGTGGGGAGAAACACAAACACCAAGACATCCTGATTCTACCCCTGCAGACGGATATCTGGAACCAAAGTATGACAGCTGCTGCGAGGGACTAACGGGCATACTACGGGCCATCAGAAACAACTCTAAGTGCAGTACCTATTGGCCTGGAGGTACTGGTTGGAGGCTGCAAGGCGCCAATATGGGCAAAGACAAACCACACAAAGGTGCCCAATCAAGGGTCTCGAGACGCTCTAGAGAACACTATGGCAATAGACATAAACAACCTCCGTCTGGACCTCCGTAAGGTAGTGGAAAGAGCCACGAACACAGAGGAGGAAGTGATGATGATGCGGTTAGGGAGCTTCAAACAAAGGTCACGGAGCTTACTAAAATGGGTTTCCAGAACTCGCAGCGATTTGAGGACGCAGAGGACACATCATGCTGTGATAACCTCCGCCAGGTGGAGTTCCGGAGCGGGCAGAGGGGCCCTCCACAGAAATGTTTCTAGAAGAATAGCTGGTTAATGCCCTCCAGCCCGTGCGCCTTTCAAAATTCTTCATGGTAGAGGGGGCACATAGAGCCTTGGGCCCGATTCCGAAACGTGGTGCACCACGGCTAGCAACTATAGCACACCTATTCAACTACAGGGACAGAGACTTAATCCCTCAACATGTGCGTGCTCGAAGGCCCCCCAATTATGAGGGTAGGCCCATCCTTATTTTCCAGGATTACACGAGAAAAGTGCAAGAACTGCAGAGAGACTTCCTTGGGGTTAAAAGAAAGCTATGCGACAATAACATCAAGTACAGTGTCCTTTTTCCAGCCAAACTGAGAATACAGTATGGAAAAGCAAGACACTTTTTCGAGACTCTGCAGGAGGAGTTTGACTGGATAGAAACCCAAGGTTTGTCACAGGGAGAACACGCTCCTAGACCGTTGAGACCTGGGGGGGGGCATCAGGACACAACGGCCTCCTCAAATGTCTCGATCCCCCACGGGAAAAGATCATGCTTTGTCACCGGATGGAGCCGACATTCCAATGGAAACGGAGGGGGAAGCGGTTGTCCTGGAGGAGGACTTGGAGGCGACCCTTAACCTCTTCCTCCCAGCATCCCACTCTACAGATACTTGCCACTTCAACTGCAGTTAGTGGTCTAGATATTTGACACTGTGACATGATACTGCACTTGTCCAGAGCCTTTGTTAATAGGAGGACGTGTCTTTTTCTATACTATCCCCTGCCCGGCAGCGTGGGGTTAAAGGGATCCGTACGACTCCTTTCTCTCATCATTAATTCCGGGTTACTTAGGCATGATTGGACCCTTGTTGGGGGCAGTATTAGGTTGATGGGTCAAGATTCGGGACAGGACGGATCGGGACCTGGGTGCCCTGGAATTACTGAGCCTACTTTAGGCTCGTAACGAAGGGTCACTTGGGGTCCTGATCAGATTCTTCAATAGTACAAGTTCTAATTCTGTATATATCAGTTCTGATTTTTAATTTTGGGAGGATACCTGGGGTGGGATTTCACACCTTCGTGGGGAGTGGGTTCTGGTTGGGTGATGCAGCCACTGCCTATGGGTGGGGGGTTATGTGGAAGACACAAGTTGTTCCGACTCCAAGGAGGTTTGGGGATTCTGTTTGTTGTTTTCATTTGTTCTGTGTTGTACCTGTTGATACCACCAGACTTGTCATAGCGCAAACGCATGTCTACCCGGTTGTACGGCCTTCGCCGCATAGGGCTGGCCACTCTGGACCTCTAAGGGTCCCTTTGGTCACAGTGATAATACACTGCAGAAGAGTTCATAAATGCTAGGCAGTGGAATGGAATATAAAATTCTGACATGGAATGTACGGGACCTTAACAACCCTACTAAACGAAATAGGGTCTACGCTTTCCTGAAATGCTATGGGGTTGCCATAGTTCTCTTACAGGAAACATACCTCTGGGGACAATGTATTAAGTACCTACAGAGATGATGGAGGGGTCAGGTCTCTGCTATCTCCTATTCAGGCTGTGCAAGGGGACTGCTTATATGGGTGACCCTGGGGGTCCCCTTCAGGGCCTTCAGGTCGCGCATTGATGAACAGGGTAGATATGTCTTGCTGGAGGGAACTCTGGATGCTCAACAGATTTGTATAGTTAATGTATATGGCCCGAATATAGATGATGGTGAATTCCTGGGTTCAATGCTAAAAACGGCTCAGATCACACCCACCACTGACATGATTGTGGCAGAAGACTTCAACTGTGTGGTGGATGGCAATATTGACAGAAAACCCACCAAGCTTCACACTAAGCATCGTTCGACTGCTTCCCTACGCCAGCTCATGCATACACTGGGGATAGTGGATGTATGGCGTTGACATCACCCACACACTCTGGCATACTCCCACTATTCTCATCCAACGACGACCCATAGCCATTTGGACTATATGTTGACTACAGCGTCATCCGCACAAGCTATCACACAGGTCCAATACCTGGCAAGATACCTCTCGGACCACTCCCCACTCCTTGCTACATACACTTTGCTTAGATCCTCCCTCCCCCCCAAGGTGCCCCTGTGGCCCCTGCAGCCGGAGACCTTCACGGACTTAGGGTTCCGGGAAACACTACAAGAAACATTAACGCAATATTTTAAAGTGAATAGCCACACTACGAAGAGTTGGGCCACTGAGTGGGATGCTATGAAGGTGGTTCTCGGGGGGTCTACATGTCCACTTTGGTGGGGGTGAGCCTAGTGCTCGAAAATAAATTGTCAGATCAGGAACAAGAGTTGGTGACACTGGGATCTGGCCTTCCTGTAGCCCTGGAGCTCAGAATGCGATGAGAGCACTTGCGGGACAGGCTGTCTGAATGTTGGGTCCAGCTTGAGAAACATAATAGAACAGCATCAATTAGACGATAGTACCTAGAGGGGGATAAGGCAGGGAAGATGCAAGCTCATTTAATCAAAGCAGAGAAATCACTCGAGCCCATACTATCTATACGGGACCAACAGGGTTGGGAGATATATACTCAGCAGGCCATAAATGACGTCTTTATGGATCACCTCTGGAGGGTGTATACCCAACCTCCCATTAACACTGACAAGACAGATAGACAGACCTACTTGCTGTCGTTATCCCTTGGATCTCTCACAGACTCAGATCGTGACAGTCTTGGGAGCCCGATTGGCAAACCGGAAATCTTGGAGGCCATAACGGTACTGAAATCGGCCAGAGCACCTGAGAGTGATGGTATACCATCGGAGCTTTATAAGGCATTCCCGGGTGTGTTGGCAGAGAGATTGACAGAGGTGTATGCTGAAGCGTACAAAACGGGACACCTTCTCCGGTCCATGAACGAAGCTCTTATAGCACTCATACCTAAACCAGGTAAGGACAGATTAGACACAGGTTTCTACCCACCTATATCAATGCTCAATATAGACGTGATTCTCGATCCTCAACCCGCCAAGATAAATACACCCAGTCTTTTTTGGACATTGGACAGGCTTTCAATTCCCTTAATTGGGACTTTGTTTGGTCAGTGATGCAAAAAATGCAGATGAGACCACGGTTCATCTGATGGATTATACTATTATACACTCAACCTAAAGCCAGGGTACGTACCGGACTTTACCATTCAGATGAAATCTTAATGCAAAGAGGTACAAGGCAGGGGTGTCCCCTACCCCCCCTAATCTTTGCGATAGCGATGGAGCCGCTGGCGTGCAGACTGCGTCAGGTCCGACAGGGATGGGGTATCCAGGTGGGGAAGAATGAACATAGAGGTGATCATTTCGACATTGGTGGTAAAAACTGCCACCAACATACCGCCGCGGTGGCGAATATCCGTTCAGCATATTATGACACACACACACCAAACCGGCAGAATACAGCCACATACACAAATCTGCCAGCCCAAAATTTAGTGGTGAACTGTCGGTACCAAGGCCCATACCATTACGCCAACAGAACAATGCCCACCACATCATGACCCACGAATCACCACGGCAGACATTCAGCGGTGGTAACCCATTGGCAGTACACACCGCCGCGCTCAGAATGGACAATGAAATACTAAACTACACAACATTGGCCAATTAAAAGAACACACACCTGACACCCATACACATACCACACCCACTCACACCACTATAAAACACACACCCACATTGCCCACAGTCCTTTACGAATACAAATCATTGCCACCAGACAGACATCAAGACCACTGCGACAACTACACACACCCATCCATCCCTCACGCAATCCACTATGCACACCCAATCCCACCACCCAACACACTTACACACACCACACAATACCCATGGCCCCACAAAGGCACCCCCGTTTCACGGATGAGGAGTTGCGAGCCATGGTGGAGGAAATAGTCAGGGTAGAGCCACAGCTGTTTGTAGCACATGTACAGCAGATATCCATTGCAAGGAAGATGGAGCTATGGCAGAGAATCGTGGACAGGGTGAACGCCGTGGGACAGCATCCAAGAATAAGGGACGACATCAGGAAGAGGTGGAATTACCTACGGGGGAAGGTACGTTCCGTGGTAGCAAGGCACCAGCTCACCATACAGAGGACTGGCGGTGGACCCCCCTCCTCCACCACAGCTCACAGCATGGGAGGAGCAAGTCTTGGCATTACTGCATCCTGAGGGACTCGCTGCAGTAGCCGGAGGACTGGACACTGGTAAGTCAACATTTACCACTTATCACTCCATACCTGCATGCCATCTCACACCCTCACTCTCACTTCCATCACTCCATTCCATCCCATACAGTGCACCTACACATATGACTAACTCCAATACCTAGCCCTGCATGCCATACCAATGCTTGGACGGCCCTCCCAGCCTTGCATGGACACCCATCACCAGAGCATGCAAAGCATGGAAAACTAACAAGCACACACTACACCACCATACACAAACAAAGGTGGCGGGGCAACAGCAACGATAGAGGGGAATATAGGGATGTACAACATTTCACAGGCATGAAGCATAATACATCGCTTACATCCCCACAGGTGGCCCAGCCAATCTCAGTGGAAAGGAGGTGCAACGACTATCCAGTCCCCCAACAGAAGATGCCCCCAGTGATGACAGTAACTCTGGACTCCATGATCTGGTTCAACAACCTGGCCCATCAGGGACCATTGGTCAGTCGGTCACCCCAGTCCACCACAGAGCCTCCTCCATCAGTTACCAACACCACAGCACCCACCATCGTCCCCACACCTCTGTCCCCAGGAAATGTCAATCAGCAGTGTGCCACCATTACAGGGACCCCAGTCCATACCTCATACTCAGTGGCAGTAGGCACACCAATCAGGGGATAGGGGCACAGGGCAACAGGGACACTGGGAGGACCGCTGTGTGCCAGGGGGAGACATGCTCAGGGAACTGACTCTCCAGGAGGCCCTCGCTAATGTCCTGGGTGCCTACCAACAATCCCAGGACACGATGGGCCAGATCCTGTGCAACATGCAGGAGAACAAGCAGCTGCAGGAGGAACACCATCAGGAGATCAGGGAGGACTTGTAGGCCCTCAACACCACCATGATCTCCATAGCAGGGGTGCTGGCAGACAAGGCCAACATCATGAGGGAATGGGCTGCACAGCAGCGGGCCCCTACCACTAGCCAATCTATTGACCAGCCCACCACATCTGCTGCAGCCCGTGGACAGGAGGCCCCACCACAGGACCCTCAGGCCACCAGCACCCCTCCCTCTGCAGAAGGTGAACCACCCCGCAAACGTTCCCTGCGAACCAGACAGAAGCCAGAGACGTTGACCAAGACCACCGCCAGAAAATGAGACTCTCCTGATTGTCCCTCTTGTGTCCCACCCTGTCACCTTGTCCACGTTGAACTGCCTTTTCTCCCCTTGCTATGGCCCCTTGGACACTGGACCTGTGCTACAAACAGACAAAAAAAATACCCTGGACTTTCCTCCACCATCACCACATTCCATTGCACTTTACGCTCAATTTTATAGCACTACAATCCACACCCTTGAACACAATTTGAGTAACATTGTTTTATGTGTCTTAAATGTGCATTTGTGGGAACAGTCGCATCGAGTGCAAATGATCGAGTGCAAATGATCTGAACATTGTGATAGCTAACAAATAATGTCCTGTAACTGTCTGTAGTGATTACATCAGGACAATGTTGTCATATCACCAATATCTGGAAAATGAGAAACCAAAGGTGATAGTAAGTTCAGATGCAAAGGAAGTGAAGGCCATCATGCTACAGGCACAGAGATAAATCAATAGTCAGAGTAATGGTCAGTTCCACTATCTCACCTGTGTGTCATTGGAAGTATTGTTGTATAACTAATGTTCTGTTGTCCTCATCCTCTGCCTCCTCATCCTCACTGTCCTCAGGGTCCACTGCTGCCACAGGGTCATCTCCAGTCCCCTGCTCCTGCAGAAAAGGCACATGTCATCTGAGGGCCAGGTTGTGCAACATGCAGCATGCCACTACTATCTGGCAGACCTTTACGGGTGAGTAGCACAGGGATCCACCTGTCAGATGGAGGCACCTGAACCTGGCCTTCAGGAGGCCAAAGGTCCACTCGATTATTCTCCTGGTTCGCCCATGTGCCTCATTATAACGGTCCTCAGCCCCTGTCCTGGCATTCCTCACAGGGGTCAGCAGCCAAGATAGGTTTGGGTAGCCGGAGTCCCCTGCAAGTATTGAGGGACAAACATTAACTTACACAATGGTATGGGGTTAACACCAGAAGGTATACACTGACATATATTGGGTGGGGAGTAAGGCTCACCTATTAGCCACACCCAGTGCCTCTGTAGTTGGGCCATCACATTTGGGATGCTGATATTCCTCAGGTGTCCGACCCAGGATACTTGGCAGTGACGTGGGAGAAGTACTGGTCCGCCAGGCACACCATTTGAACGTTCAGTGAGTGGAAACTCTTACGATTCCTGAACACCTGTTCATTCTGGCGGGGGGACTAACGCAATATGTGTACCGTCAATTGCCCCAATTACATCGGGGATATGGTCCATTGCATAGAATCCTGCCTTCCCAGTGGCTAAATCTTCCACCTGGGGGAAAGCAATATAGCTGCACATGTGTTTCACCAGGGCAGACTAGACCCTTGCCAGCACGATAGAAAACAAGGGATGTGACATTTCAACTACCAAGCCCACTGTCACTTGGAAAGAACCAATTGCCAGGAAATCGAGCACTGATAGCACTTGCACAAGAGGGGGGATCCCAGTAGGATGACGGATAGCTGATATCAGGCCAGGCTCCAATTGGGTGCACAGCTCTGTGATTGTGGCCCTGTCCAGTCTATAAGTCAGTATAATATGCCTGTCCTCCAATGTAGCCAAGTCCACAAGGGGTCTGTACACGGGGGTTGTCTTCTCCTCCCATTCATCCGCAGCGGCAGGTATCTGAGGGACACAAGAGTGAGGAGACTGTCACAATTTGTGTACATGTTGCATTTATGTGATGGGACAGTGGGAATGGCAAGGAATGGCAAATCTAGAAAGTGCCACAGTAAAGCTTAATCTGATGGTTGTCCATCACCATGACATGGCGACCAACTGTCCTGTATGTAGGGACAGGTGGAAGTGAGGTAAGTCGGCTGACGTTGGGTGTTGTGGCGGAAGGCGGTCTTGCACCGCAGTGCAATTCCTCATGGGATAATATGGGGCTCTATGGAGTACAGTGGCCAATGTGGATCTGCGTCGGCGGTGACAGTGTACACCGCCGCGGACGTGACCGCCATTTTCTATCTGATTCCTCATTTGTTTCCTGACCTTCAACAGGAGAACACCTACACTGCGTGTGCTGCTGTCACTTGTGTCTGGAACCTACCATGGCCCGTGTGACCAGGGAAATGGCCCCTGCTTTCACTTCGGAGGAGTTGGAGCGATTGGTGGATGGGAGTCCTACCCCAGTACAGACTGCTGTATGGGCCTCCAGACCAACAGGTGAGTACACCTTGGGCACGATGCATGTGTGAAGGATGCATGGAGATGTGTGTGCAAGCATCGTGTCACCGGGGGTGATGTCATGTGGTGGTGTACAAGGTGTGCCAATGGTGAAGGAAATGGGATTGGTGGGCCATATGTGTGACCGGCTGTATTGTTTGTGTAATGGTGTCCTCCCATCTGTATCGCATCTGCAGATCAGCGGCCATCAAAAGATCGATTATGGGGTGCCATTGCCAAGGACGTGTGGACCCTTTGGTCTGTCGCAGGCAGAGCACCCACTGTCGTAACTGTGGGAGGACCTGAGACGCTGGGCATGGATGACCGCGGAGGCCCAGCTGGGGATGGCCTCCCATTGAGGAAGAGGTGCCTGTCGGAACCTGACCCCCCTGAAGGCCTGCATACGGTGGTAGCCTACCCAGAGTGGGATGAGCGCTTGAGGGCATCACAGCAGCCACAAGGGAGTGAGTACAGTGGCCGTTACAACAATAATTTGTAGGTGGCATGGGGTCCGGGTGGTGTGTGTCAGTTATTAGGTGTCCCTTAATGCCAGGCCAGACATTGCAGTGTGATCCAGCTCCAGGGTAATGGTTGAAAGGGAAAACAAGGTAACCTAACGAGGTTGCATTCCATGTACTGGGACAGGGCTTAGTGGGTCCCAGGAGGTGTGTAGTTGACTGTGTTTGGCCCTCATCTTGCTGTGGCATCTACCCAAATCAATGGCAGTGCAATGCATAGTGCTCAATCCTGATCCCTGTGTGTGAAGGTGCTGTGTATGCCAGCTGTGGTGTTAGTGCAGTAATTGACTCAGTGTTCCCTTTCTCTCTCTTCCCCCCTTTATCTTCTATCATCCTGTCCATGTGTACATTGGCATCATCTGGCAGAGAAGCAAGGGCACCGGCGACAGAGGGATCTGCATCCCACAGGACCCAGGAGGCAGAGTCCACCTACGCCGAGGAAACCAGTGGAATGGCAAGGGGAGCACCACGGCGAAGACAGGAGGTGACAACACAGACTCAGATACCTCATCCGATGGAAGCTCCCTGGTGGTGGTGGACACCTCTGTGACCAGTCCAGTTGCAGGTAATGCCACCACTCCTGTACCAGCACTGCCCTCCAAGTAGCCCCTCAGCGAGTTGCCTGTGCCCACTCACCCAGGAGGGTGGGCATCTCCTTTGCCCCAGGCACCTCAGGCCCTGCCCCAGTGAGCCCTGCTGCCCTGAGTGAGTAGGCTATTGACCTCCTAAGATACATGTCCGTATGGCAGTCAACCATTGTGAATGCCATCCAGGGGCTGGCATCTCAGATGCAGCAATGCAATGCATTCCTGGAGGGCATCCACAGTGGATTGGCGGCCCAACAGAGATCGACTCAGGTTCTAGCCTCCTCTCTGATGACAGCCATTGTCCCTGTCCCTACCGCCCCCCCTCCAACTACCACTTCCTAGTCCCTGTCTCCTCAACCCGAACCCATGCACACATACAGACGAACATCCACACAAGACAACACACAAGAGTGGTAAAATTCAAATACAGGCACCACCCTTCAACACACAAGCACTCACGCAAACACCAGACAGTTGCAGACACAACAAAATCCACTGTCTCCTTCTCCTCCTCTTCCACCTCCCACACAGTCATGTCCACACTCACACCTGCATGCACTGCATCAACATCCACCACCAGCATCACCACACCAAGAAGCACACATACCTCAGTAGCAGACACCTCCACAACATCCATGCACGCGTCCCCTATGTCCTCTCCAACATTGTCTGTCCCCCCACCTAAAGGTCGCAAAGGCAAGCACTCAGACACCCAACAGCCATCCACCTCACCTCAGCATACTCTCCATGCACCTGCGTCCAAGTCCAACAGACGTACTCCTCCAACAACCACTCCCTCAACCTCCACTCCCATCCCTCCTCCCTCTTCCCACCCCACTGTCCCTAAAAAGCTTTTCCTTGCCCAACTTGACCTCTTCCCTCCCCCTCTCACCTGCCCTGCCCCTAAGAGCAGGGTCCCAATGACCCAGCCCACCACCTCAGCCAAACAGTCCACGCGGACAGTGGAGGTAGCTCCTAGTCGTGAAGGCAAGACAGTGCTGGATCCCACTCCACCAGCCAGGAAGGGTAAGGATCCCACAGCCACTGCCATGAAGGGGAAGAAGACCTCGACTCCTGCCATGAAGGGGAAAGAGGCCGCACACCCTGCCATGAAGGGGAAGGAGGCCGCACCTCCTGCCATGAAGGGGAAGAAGCCCTAGAATCTAGCAGAGGCTGGCAGGAGGACACCACCACCAGTGGTCACGGAGCCCTCACCTCCAGCTGAGGCAGTGCAGCCCACTCCTCCTGCAGAGGCTGCACCTTCACCTACTGAGGCAGTGCAGCCCTCACCTTCAGCAGAGGCTGCCCAGGAGGCACCTTCACCTGCTGACATAGTGCAGCCCTCACCTCCAGATGGGGCAGTGTAGCCCTAGCCTCCAGCAGAAGGCATGTAGGCTACCCTCCT
The DNA here is from genome assembly GCF_031143425.1 of Pleurodeles waltl. Classification (NCBI taxonomy): domain Eukaryota; kingdom Metazoa; phylum Chordata; class Amphibia; order Caudata; family Salamandridae; genus Pleurodeles; species Pleurodeles waltl. The sequence continues at coordinate 849,746,311 of NC_090439.1, forward strand.
GGGACTGCTGTACAAGAAGCCCCCTCCAGAACAGGTGGGAAAGTCACCCACCTGAGAGTCTGTGGTCTTGCACTCCCCGGCATAGAGAAATGGGCATGGAGCCCCCTCCAGAACCAGTGGGAAAAACACCCACCTGAGAGACTGTGGCCTTGCACTCCCAGGACAGAGAAATGGGCATGGAGCTCCCTCCAGAACCAGTGGGAAAGTCACCCACCTGAGAGACTGTGCCCTTGCACTCCCCAGCACAGAGAAATGAGCATGGAGCCCCTCCCCAGAACCAGTGGGAAAGTCACCCACATGAGAAACTGTGGCCTTGCACTCCCCAGCACAGAGAAATGGGCATGGAGCCCCCTCCAGAAGCAGTGGGAAAGTCACCCACCTGAGAGACTGTGGCCTTGTACTCCCCAGCATAGAGAAATGGACATAGAGCCTGCTTCAGAACCAGTGGGAAAGTTCCTGAACTTGGCTGAGAAGCCCCCCACCCCTCATCCCCCTGAGGTGCCTGCCGACTTGCAAAATGATGCCACTGCAGAGTTCTGTGCAGCTGATGTCAGGAGACAAGTTGGGCCTTGGACAGTGCCCTTTTGCCATGTAGGCCCTTAGTACTTTGGACTGGGCATTGGCCCTTTGTGGACAATTGTACATGTCTGGTTCATGTGGTGGCTTTTCCCTTGCTAATACATTTTCAGTACTTCCGAAATCTGGTCCTTGTTTTATTGTGCCATGTGTCGTGTGCCATTTGTTTATGTCTGCAGCTGGTTGTGTGTCTGGTGTGTGTTGTGCGTGTGTGTGTCACTCTCGTTTTCCTCCCTCCCTCCTTTGTGTGCTAGGCGGCTGTACTCAGTGTCACCGTCTTCGTCGGCATTGGTGTTCCAGGTGGAGCATGGCGTAGAAGAGCTTTGGGAGGACTTGAAGTTCTTGTTCAATGGTGGAAGCGGAGTCCTCTGTGTACTTGTTGGTGAGTCTTTCGTTTTCTGTGTTCTGTTTCCACCATGCTTTTGATGGCGTTGGTTCCGCCCTGGAAATCTGGCGGTTAGCTGTGTCGTAATATGGTGGGCGGTACTTTGTCTTCCACCTAGCCGCAGTGCGTGGTGTTAACGCCCTTGTGGATGGTGTGTTACATTGGCTGTCTATGGGAGTTCTCACTGCCATGGTCATAATTTGGCAGTAATTACCGGTGGCCTGTTGGCGGTATTTCCGACACTTTATCATTTACCACCAATGTCATGAAGAGGGCCATAGTCTCCTTATATGCAGACGACGCACTGATATATCTCCGTCGCCTCCATATCTCGCTCTACATGCTACTTAACATGACAGATGAGTTTGGGGAAGTGTCGGGTTTACAGATTAATGGGGGGAAGTCCACCCTGTTCCCACTTGGGGCCCTAACAGGCATACCCTTCGATGAGCTTCCCATCACCAAGCTCTGGTGGGAACTTGAAAAAGTTAAGTATTTGGACCTATACATAGCACAAGATCCCAATCTATTTTATGCCAGTAATATGGCCAGATTGCTGACAGGACTAAGATCCTCAGTCAATTTCTGGAACTCCCTGTGGCTGTCCCTACTAGGCAGGGTAGCCCTAGGGAAGATGGTGGTCCTGCCAAGGTGTCTCTATATAATGCAGGGCTCTTATTTTAAAATTCTGAGGAGAGAATTTTACAAGCTCAACACAATCCTAATTGACTTGCTTTGGCAGGATAAGAGAAGCCAAGTGGGCCTGATCACCCTGAGGCGTGGTTGGGCTGAGGGTGACTTAGATGTCCCAGACCTGGAGCTGTACTACTACGCAGCCCAGCACCAACATGCTGGCTGGAGGGGGAGTGGAACTGGGAGAGAGGACTCCTGGAGGGGTCACAATAAGGTCACCAATAGGGGGGACTCTTATTGTTAGGAGCGGGTATACCTAAGCACTTTCCACAGTTAGGGGGTCATTCTTACTTTGGTGGGCGGCGGAGGCCGCCCGCCAAAGTAACCCCGTCAGAACACCGCACCGCGGTCGAAAGACCGCTGCGGTGATTCTGAGATTTGCCCTGGGCTGGCGGGCGGCCGCCAAAAGGCCGCCCGCCAGCCCAGGGCAAATCAACCTTCCCACGAGGACGCCGGCTCAGAATTGAGCCGGCGTAGTGGGAAGGTGCGACGGGTGCAGTGGCACCCGTCGCGTATTTCAGTGTCTGCATAGCAGACACTGAAATACTTTGCGGGGCCCTCTTACGGGGGCCCCTGCAGTGCCCATGCCATTGGCATGGGCACTGCAGGGGCCCCCAGGGGCCCCGCGGCACCCCCTACCGCCATCCTGTTCATGGCGGGTTTCCCGCCATGAACAGGATGGCGGTAGGGGGTGTCTGAATCCCCATGGCGGCGGAGCGCGCTCCGCCGCCATGGAGGATTCAGAAGGGCAGCGGTAAACCGGCGGGTGACCGCCAGTTTACCCTTTCTGACCGCGGCTGAACCGCCGCGGTCAGAATGCCCTTCGGAGCACCGCCAGCCTGTCGGCGGTGCTCCCGTGGCCAGTGACCCTGGCGGTCACCGGCCGCCAGGGTCAGAATGAGGCCCTTAATGTCTTATGGGCAGAATCTGGGACCGGACGGTCAAAACGTTCCTGGAGGGAGCCCCTTTTGCTTCAGATTTGGATTTCTGGACAATTCCCCAGTTCAAGGGCATAGCACAGATGATGTTGATGGATAAATGGCAAGTGGGAGGCTGCATAACATTGGCAGGCCTTTGCCGGGAGGGATGATTTATACCCTTTCTGGTGGCACAAACATGGTTCCACCCGGGGGAGGAGGGGGACAATTCCTTCAATATGCCAAAATATCCACCACGGCACGCCAACTATGGCCTACATTCCCTAGTGCACTAGCCCGACCTCTACACTGACCATTCTCCTAGTCATGGCAGGGGGGAGATGCTTTATTACCAATATAAATCAGGCTCTGCGAGCCGACAGACAACAAAAGCCACTGAGAATTGAACAAGTATGGCACCGATACAGTGCAGAACAAATCTCTCCCCAAGACTGGAACAAAATTCACGAGGGGGTTCGCAGAGTAGCCACTTTGGCCAGATTCAAACAAATCCAATATAACTTTATACATATGATATATTTTCCCCCTCAGCGCCTCAGCCAAATATATCCCTCTAGACCCAGCTCTTGCCCTAGATGCAACACCGCTGTAGCGGACTTTGTCCACATGGTCTGGTACTGCAGGAAAATATCGGAGTTCTCGACACAGATCCTTGAACACTTAAGAGCGGTGATGGGTTGGGACGTTGCCCTAACTATCACTGAATGGCTACTGGGGCTCCTACCATTTAATCCCAAAAGAAAACTCTCGAGAAGATACACAATCTTAGAACTAGTGGTGACTAAGCGCTGAATTGCCATACAATGGATCAGTCCTCACCACCCAACACCAAGTGAATGGAGACACGACTTATCGGAATGGGCAGGGACCAAAGAGTCACATGAAAACAAACAGGAGGAATGCAGGGGCTGGAGAGGCCCTGGGAGCGTGGGAGGCCATAACCCAAACATTAATACAGCTAGACCCGCAGGACCCCTCTATGAGTGGCCCTGATTAAAGCCTGTGATGGTCTAAGTGACCTCGAACAGTTCTTCTATGGTAATGTCTCTTTCACAATAATAAGTACCACATATGTATGTGGACTAAAAGATACATGACTGACATTACACACAATACCAGTAGATGTGGAGAGAGTACAGAGACATCGTATGACATTCTGAGCCCGACAAGTACTGGTGGTTTTGAGTTTAATGGCTTGTATAATGTTGATGTAATAATAAGCAAGTTTGAGTAGAGACCAACATAGACAAATATCACAGAACATGGCGGGAGAGTAACTACAAATGTTATCACTACTCCAATGGTCTTTCCGCTGTATATCTGTCTACTGCTCCAATTATTTTGTAAATTAATGCTGGCTTTCTAACAATTAAGAAATGTATTAAAAAAACACAGGGGTGTGCCGTATTCACTTAAATACGGCGCATCCCTGCGTTGTGAAAATGACAGAGCGCAGCCAATTTTGGCATAGTGTTGCGCTCTGTCATTTTCCCATAAATATGGGCCTAGGTGTTCTGAAAATTCCTAAGGGTACGGGCACAGTCTGCACTGCCTTTGCCCTGGAGTGCTTATCTTCCAGTGAGCGCTAAATTCACATATCGGCAGTGTCAAGAGCCTAGTCATCAATATGTTGCTTAATGCTTGTCTTCCCATTGCTGCTGTCACATATGGTTGACAGGGAACATCTTCATGGGACATTAGAAGCCCCTTTATGCCCGGAATGTGCCTAATTTCATTTAGGTCATGTTCCTTTGAATGAAGCTTGCCTTGTTTCTTTAAGGTAGTCTTCAATTGCTGTAGTGTAATGGTTGGAGTGATAAGGCATTCTGTGTTTAGATTTATTGTAGTAATGGCACTTTTAAGGTACCTTGCCCATTCACTCTTGTTGTCTTGGAATGTTGTGCATAATGCCCTTTTCACTGAGTCCGATCTGCTCTGACCACACGGTGGTAATATTTGATTATATCCTTTTTGCACTCAATGTCCATATTCACCAACCTAAACTCCAGTCGGATCAATGTACCAGGGCCTGACTAGCCAAAGCGGGCATTGGGCATTTCCCCAGGAGGCTGGAAGGGTGGGGGCCTTTTTGCAGGGGTGGGGGCTGATTTTGCAGTGCTGCTGTAATATCGGTCCCCTGTAACAAAAGCAGCAGTTCTTCACACTTGCATAACCACCCCTGGGGATGGTCTGGCAATGTTGCCAGGGCCCCGGTCAGGGAGAACATGGCCGCTGCATGCCTTGCAGTGCGCTGAGGCACTCACGGGTCCCGGCTGAGGTCCGCGCTGGAGCTGCAATCTGCAGGATTCCGCTCGGCCATCCTGAATGGGAATTCCCCCGCCAGCTCGAGGGGCTGTTCCTGGGGGTTTTGAGCCCCCCCCCAAGCTAAATTGGTTAAGGGCCCGACTTTCCTTCCAGAGTACGACAGGCAGAGTCAGCACAAGTGCTGACAGGCTGCCTGCTGATGGTGAAAGCTTCAAGCCGGCACGCAGGTGGTGTGGAGGGGGCTTGGAAGCTGCCCCCCATCCAGTAAAGGAGTGCTCTACTGTAAGGAGGTGGTAGGAGGGGGGAGAGGACACTGCGACACACACAATTTGAAGTTGTTTCTATGAGGCGAAACAACCCATCAGACAGGCAAGTTTTGCCTAGCACTAAATTGAAAATTGGAGAAGAAAGTGAAAAGTCTGCTTTAAAAACTGTTAAAAATATTAAAGTAAGGAAGAAAACCAATGTTAAATTGACTAGTCTGGAGTTGACTCCATCACTGAAAACTTTTCTTAAAGTAAGGCCCCCAGTTAAGCCAGCTGGAGAGGAAGCTGGTTTGAATGCTAGGGCTCTAAGATTGTTTAAGAGTTCAAAGGTGCCGGGCATGGAGGGTGAAGGTGAGGGGGGATACCAAGAAAAAAAAGCTCCCAATATAAACTGGAACAAAAGCCATTGATGGTCCCCCAGGAATCTGTCGACTTTCGGGAGGAGGGTGAAGAGGGTACCAGTAGTGAGCTTATACTACCAGATTCTGTAAATCCCTTAGGGTCGGTGACACCGGGAAGCGAGGTATCTTTTCTTTCCACCTCCCTGTCCTCTGCCTCCATCCCAGGTTTGGCTTCATTTGTTAATAATCCGGACTCCTCTATTGAGAAGGCATTCTTGTCTCCGTCTTAGATATTAAGAGGGGTTTCATGATTTTCGAAAATAATCAAGGAGAAATAAGAGAGGTGTGTGGTGCCTTGTAAAAAAAGTTGGACCTTCTAGTACTAAGAACGCAAGCGTTAGAAGAGGCCGTGGAAGTAATGAAAGATGAAATTAGAGACCACAAGGGAGAAATCAACACTCTAAAGGGAAATGAACAGATTTTGCAAAATAAGCTGGAACAGCTAGAAAACAATTCCAGGAGGAATAACTTGAGAGTGTTGAATGTCCCGGAAGGGGAAGAAGGAGAAATTTTAAAAGTGTTTTTGAGCTCTCTTCTAAAAGTCTTGCTTTCGCTAGAAGACAGTCCGGAAGAGATAGCAAACAACAGTCAGCGGATTCCGGATACTCTTAAACCCCAGAAGATTTTGGTGAACTTTCAGACATACCTATTAAAAGAGAAAATCCTGTCCTTGGCACTTAAGCAGAAAACTTTAAAGGGAGATCACTTTACCTTAGAGATTAGGTATGATCTGTCTAGTGTGACTATGAATAGGCAGTGGGAGTTGGGGAGGCGGATGGAAGATTTCAGGAAACTGGGTGCATCTGTACAGTTGAGATTCTCAGCGACTCTCAGGATTATGCATAACAACCAAATGTATAATATAAGAGACGTTCAAGCAGCAGATGAGCTATTGAAGACTATTAAAGACAGAGATATTCAGAAATAACTAAGGAGATGGCGCCCGTTGAAGACCCAATGGTGCTTCAAAATTGGACCTTTCTTTTTGGTCCGTATGAAAGGGGCGTTCTCCAAGGGTGAGAAGGGGGGCACGGTGGGGGAGAGAGGTTTGGGGAGCTGTTGGGAGGAAAATTGGGGTAAAAAAGTCCTCTACACCTCAGAAGCTGTTCAAAAAGCCACAAGAGACAGATAGAAAAGGGGCAGCCCAAGGGCCCAGTCATAATCAAGGCTTTCAAATCTTGTCTTGGAATGTGAATGGCCTGAGGGTGAGGGGTCGGAGAGATAGGATCTTACAGTACCTGAGGGATTCTCCTGTCCAGGTTCTGATATTGCAAGAAACCCACTTAACTGGGGTTGAATGTAAGGAGTTGTTTAGAAAACAGAAATGGGTTGGCCTTTGTGTATGCACTGAACAGGATTTCAATACTAGAGGGGGTGGCAATATTGTTAATGCACCAGATTGAGGTAGCCATATTAAAGGTCGATGCAGATAGAACAGGGAGATGGATAATAGCCAGAGTACGGATATTCGGGAGACCTTTTACGATGGTAGGATACTACGGCCCCAATTGTGATGATATTGAATCACTTAGGAAGATGTTCTGTCAGCTCTTGGACTTTCTGGATCCAGTATTAATGGCAGGAGACTTCAACGTAATTTTAGATAGCAAGCTGGACAGATCAACGAAACGTAAATCAGTAGCCAACTTGAAATCGCAGCAGTTTTTGAGAAGGATGATGAGGGAAAGGGAGTTGCATGATTGGTGGAGGGAAAGAGCCGGTTTGCAGCAGTTTTTTTTTTTACAATAATAAAAAATACAGTCATTCTTCACGTATCGATTTTTTTTTGGAGGACCAGGTATGGTCTGAAATGGTAGAGGACATAGAGTATCTTCCTCCTCATTTATCAGACCATGGGGCTGTAGTATTAAAAATTAATGTATTGAAGGAGAGAGAGATGAGCCGATGGACGTTAGATCATAGTCTATTATTAGATGAAGGTGTTGTAGTTACGCTGAGTAAAGACACTGAGGAGCTTTTCAATGAGAATATAGGTTTGGCCTCGTTTAACGTGGTCTGGGATGCATATAAAGCAGTGCTCCGAGGGGTAATTATGAATATTACTAGTTATAAGAACAAGCAGTATAGGTCAGAGCTGGAGCATCTAGAAATAGAAAAAAAGGGGTGCAGAGAGCAGGTTTTGAAGAGTATGGATGAAAGGGAGAAACTGGTAGGGCAACAGAAGCTGGTCTCTATTAAACAACAATTTGAAGCCCTTCTACAAATAAGAGTTATAAAGCGATGGGAGGCAAGCAAGTTGGCCCATTTTAAATATGGGGAAAGCCCAGGGAAATTATTAGCGGGGAAAGTGAAAAGGGATCAATTGAGGAATCGCATAAAGGAAATTGAGTTGGATCAAGGGGAGAAGATTATAGAGAGTGAAAAAATAAATAGTGCCTTTTTGCAAATCTTTTCTCAACTTTATACGGAAGAAATAAGGATTGGGGAAACAAAGTTTCAAACTTGGTTAGGGAAGGATACCCGTCCTACTTTATCATCCGAGCAGCAGCTTTGGTTGAATAGACCCACCACGTCAGGGGAATTAATTGCTGCCCTAAGGAGTAGTAAAGGAGGGAAAGCCCCAGGCCCAGATGGTCTTCCGGGTGAACTGTATAAGGTATTGGAGCAGGCTTTAACACCTTTTCTATTAAAATTATTTTCTGAAGTCTTTGCAAAGGATACTCCTATTCCAGCCTCTTGGAAAGAGGCAATCATTTCATTGATTTTGAAACCAGCTAAAAATCCCGTTAGGTGCGAATCATATAGGCCCATTTCGCTGTTAAACTGTAACTACAAGCTTTACGCCAAAATATTAGCGGATAGATTAAATGTTATAATGAAAGATTTGATTAATGTTGATCAGAAGGGCTTTATAAAGGGCAGGTATCTGCATGAGCTCACGCATATTTTAATTGGGGCAATAGATTTGGCTACTGCATATAAGACTCCTTTAGGGATCATAACTTTGGATGCTATGAAAGCCTTTGATAGGGTTAATTGGGATTACTTAACTCTACAGTTAAGGAATCATAACTTAGGAGATAACTTTTGTTGGGCCAAAAAACGGATTCATCATGCCCCCTCTGCCAGAACTTTGATTAATGGGAAACTGACAAAGCCCTTCATGATATCTAGGGGCACTAGACAGGGCTGCCCTCTATCTCTGCAGCTGTTTGACCTGTACATCGAACCTTTTGTTAGGAGAATAAGACAGGATCCTGAAATGGCCCCCTTTAGGTGAGAGCAGTGGGAGAGGAAAGTAGCTCTTTATGCGGACGATTTCATGGGGTATACCACAAACTTGTCCACTGCGCTTCCTGCTTTACTGAGGTTAGTCCAGGATTTTGGTTTCCTTTTGGGATACCAGGTGAATGCAGAAAACACCGATACAATGGCGTGGAATCAGGAAGGGGAGGTATGGCAGGGGAAGACAGAAATTAGGTATTTAGGTCTAGTTATTACACAAGATATTGAGAAACTTGTAGTGAAAAATCAGGAAAAGTTGTTAGAGGAGTGTGTTAAATTAATGAAGAGCCGGGTTTATCTCCCATTGACCATACTGGGGAGGGTAAACTTGGTTAAGATGATTATTTTGCCCAAAAATAAATTTTATTCAGAATGCAATCCCTTTACAGATGAACAGCAGGTATCGCTATAAGCTTCAACAAGTGATAAATTCATTTATATGGGTTTGCAAATGTCCTAGCCTAGCCTATTATAATCAATGGGTTCAAATCTGGGATTTCCCAGGCACACCAGAATGCTTGAAAGATGCATCCCCCCCCCCTCGAACCCCACCCTCTATCAGAGCTGCTAAAGGTACACTACCCTCAGTTTATAGTCCAATGATTCAAACCCTGTTTTTCATCCGTGCCAGCAACGAGGGTGACCCCAGGTAGGCTGAGTGGGTGAGATGGGCCTATTTGGGCTGCGTGTCCACTCTTATACTTTTGGTCAGGGAGAGTGGAAAGCCTGTGGCTTGAAGGTGTGACTCTTGGAGGTGTATGAGGACTTTAAACAAATGTTGCCAGGGCTGCTTTGGGTTCCCAATCTGGCCATGTAATGTATTTCTTTTTGTTTTGTGGATTCCAGATATGTGAGCATCCCAGGATATGAAAGGTGCCCATTGTTCATGTTAGGTATCATAATGGCCACAGCTGTTGGACTTTGCCGCTTATGATGAGGTTTAGAAGGGCAAACAAGTTTTAGCAGATTTTTCGTTGATGATCTTTGCCTGGTAGAAGGGTTTCTCTAAGTCCAACAACAAAACTTTAAGATAACTGTATTTACTAGTCGTGGAAATGGTTAAGGGGTCCAAGTGCCATGTTAGCTGGTGTTTTTTGGCCCTTTGTCGAAAGATCAAGACTTTGTTTTTTGTGGAGTTTGCAAGCAGGGAATTGGTGGCATTGAAGGTATGCAGAATGCCCAATGCCCTCCTCATACCAATGCGAGTATGGTCCCGGATCATCAAGTTGTCAGTATATTGCATGATAGGTATTTTTTTGGACCTCAGCTTCGGTGGAAACAGATTCCCTTTCTGCAATTCCAAGCCCAATTCTGCTGTATACACTTTAAACAAAATAGGGACAAAGACGCATCCTTGTTTAAACCTTTATTTGTGTAGATGTTCAGAGTGTCATGAGTTTGTGTCCTTAAATCTGCCAAACCATGTGTCTGTATACAGGGTGATAATAACAGCCAGAAGTTGTTTTGGGATTCCCCAAGTGGCTAGTTTAGCCCATAGAGTGTTTCGGACGTTGTCATTGAACGCCATACTATAATCAACGAAGCAAGCATAGAGCTGTCTTTAAGATTTTTTTCGAGGCACATTCTGCCAAGTAAGGCAGGTCAATCACATTATCCATTGTCCAGGCATTTATGCGAACTCCCCTTTGACATAATGGGATAATGTTGTTGGCCGTAGTCCAGTTCTCCAGTTTATGCAGGAGCACCTTCGCAAAGGCTTTATCATCTACACCTAAAAGTGCAATACGCCTGTCATTTCTGGATGTTGTTTCAGCGCCTTTTTAATGTATTGAATGCAAGAGGGATTATTACCAGGTAGCACTTTGGCCCTGGCAATCCATCCTTTCGAACTGAACTCAGCATGTTTGCTGTCTCCTTTTCAGTTATTTGGGTTTTCCTCGCTCTCCACAGCTCCAGCAAGTAGAACCTCTGCTGTGTCCCTTGGTTTCCGGTTATCTGCATAGAGACTTGACACATGGTCGACCCTTCTTTGTGCAGAAAGCACGCTGTCTTAGCCTGTACTTTTACTTGTCAGGCCATTAAGGTAGCTCCAGAATTCCCATGACTTGCTTGGGCCAGCAAGGTGTAAACATATTTCCATTCTTCCTCTATGTGTTTTTCTTTTAGGGACCAGACTGTCTTTTTATGCTCCATTCTTGCCTCTTTTAACACACTTTTTGTGATTGGGCCCCTCCTTCCTCTGTATCTTAATTCAGCCAGGCGGCACATCCTTTTGCAAAGCTTGAACTTCTCGTTTGCACGATATGTACAGAACCGGCGTCTCATCAAATGACAGGATTTAATGTGGTACTTATTGACTATTAAAGCTGCGTGTAAGCCCACTTATTGTGGCCTCCCAATGTTCCTCTACTGTCATTTTATGATCAACTGGACGGGTGAATGTTGCTTTCCACTTCTAGTATATAAGTTTACTACTGGGTCCCCATTTTATTCTTTATTTGCTGTGATCCAACATTAATTGGTAGTGATTGACCAGCCGTGATGAGGGCTGTGTGGCGCTTGCAGCTCATGTTAACCACTATTGAGAGTGGGTGATGGTCACTTTCCGTTTCTCGTCTAAACCTGATATGTCTCACATTTGCTCGGAAGATACATGCTCAGGAAGATGTAGTCCAGTCTTGAGATATTTCTAATTGTGGGTTTTAATTTTTCCCGCCAACAAACCTTTTAGATCACACAATCCCAGATCTAACTCCCTAATACAGGCCTCTAGTATGTTACGATGTATGTATACACAGCCCCCCCTCCAGGCTGGCACAAATTACATGTGTTAAAATCACCAGCCACGATGCACTCATGCCCTAGTGCTCGTAGAGAAGCATCTTTATCTGGTCAGAGATGTTCGTGACCACCTTTCGTTTCTCATCCCTGCAAGGATTGATGTACATGTTTAACAAAATGGTGGAAGTGACTTTCCCATCCATGGCCAGACCTTCACATTCTACAGCCTGCATATCATGCATGGGATTTTTTAGCTCCTTCATTCTAAGCTGCAGATCCAGTTTCAAGTATACGGAAAGACTACCGATGTTTCTCCCAAACAGATTCTTCTTCTGTGTGGCTGCATGAATTGCATGGTACCCTGGGATGGAGATAGGTTCAATGGCCCATGTCTCTTGGAAGCATAGAATGTCCACCATATTCAGATATTCAAACGTGCCCTTGTATTTAGCCCTGCCACGTTCCAATTTATTTATTTGATTGTTGGTCTGAACACCTTCCTGGATTATCCACTACTACTAAGAATTCAGCTGGCCTTTGTTCATAAGGGAAGCTGCGAGCCATCCCCACTTTATTTGTTCGTTGTGGAGGGTACTAATATTTAGAGAGACAAATGGTGGCTTATCCCCACGGTTGTTTGTTAAGTGAACTGTAATCTTCTTTTCACAATTGTGGGCAGTTGTATGTTCCTCTCAGTACACTGTAGGCTTCTTTTTGTTTTGAGAGGGCGTTTAGCCTCTTTATCAGGACATGAGGGTGTTTTTCTGTCCTTGGCTCATTAATAAGGTGTTTCGACTCTGTCATCCCATTTCTATGGGGCGCTGTTAGGGGACTCTCGGTAGCCTGGGAATCACCTTGAACACTTATCTAGAGTCCCTTGCTGACTCCTGTTTGTTTCTCATTTCGCCATGGTATACTTGTGTAGTACTACATTTGCTTCCTGGGACTGCAAATCCCAAAAGCCCGGATTCTGTTTCCTATTGTTTTCTATGGGAGAAGTTCAGTTGCTACTTTTCACCGGATCCTCTCCTCCAGGACTTGCAAGTGTCTGATACTACACACACCTGAGACCTCTCCTGTGCAGCCCAGCTTGGAACTGCTTATAAGCAGCCATTTCCTCAAGATCCCCGTCGTGCATTGGAGTTCGATTCCTTTGTGTTACAGATCCCTTATCGGATGGTGTTCCAGTCTTGTTCCTGTTCCTGTTCTGTTCCAGATTGAACCTGTTTCCTGTTTCTCTGCCTTGCTCCTGATTGTTCCAGCCAGAGTCTGCTCCCTATCTCTTAGCCTTGTACCTGTCTGTTTCTTCCAGAGCCTGCTCCCTATTTTTCTGTCCTGCCTTGTTTCAGCCTGAACCTGCTCTCTGTTTCCCAGTCCTTTTTACTGCTTATTCCTTCTCCCTGTATTCCAGCCCTGTCCTTGCGTGTTCCAGCCAGAGCCTGCTCTCAGTTTCCCAGTCCTGTCTCTGTTTGTCCCAGCCAGAAGTTTGCGCCCTGTTTTCCAGTCCTAGTCCTGCCTTTGCTTCAGCCTGAGCCTGTTCCCAGTTCTTGCCTCTGCCTCTGCCTCTTAGTTTGTTCCCTTCTGTTTCCGTTTCTTCTTGGCTATTTGTGTCTGGTAAATGTTCTATCAGTCTTCACCAGTGTATAAGTGTCCTCCTTTGTACTGGGGTTTGCTCTTGGTTTTCAGGAGGCAATTCCAGCCCCCATCCTTGTCTAGTGTTATACGTTGTCTTTCGTGCCTAACAGTGACAGTGTGCTATTGCTGTTTTCTCAGGAATCGCCACTGTGTTTCCAGCTGGATCCACAAGAGTGTGTCTTGTGTATGTAAGTACTATCCTTGTTTGTGCTCTAGGGTCAAGAGACAGAATCACTTGTGCTGCCTCCTTTCTATGGGGCTGGCAGGGTGACTATCTGTAAAAGCAAACTGCACAGAGGCATTGACATTCCCTGTCATCGTGGGAGGTTCTGCGCCCTATTCTGTGTAAAACCCCAGTGTGTTTGTCCATTAGTAATCTGTTTCCTGTTTGTTTACACAAGGGTTGCTCTGCTTTTACTTTCCTGTGCCTGTCCATAGCTGTCCTTTCCGTGTATGCCTTTAGCTGCTCTTCTGCCCCAGTATTCTACCTCTTTAGGATATTCGGTGACCTCAAGTGGTGTCCCAACCAGAGTCCTGATCAGACCCGCCCGAAACCGTGACATAAGGATGGCCTATTCCTTAAATTGTTTGTTTTCCATAATTATATTATTGATGTCCATAATGTCTGTACACTTTGTTACAGTGGATGCTCTGCGGCTGATCCAAGAGTGGGTTTTACATTTTAATAATTTGAAATGCTCCAATGTGAGATATGATAAAGGGGGTATATAACTAACAAGCTGTAAAATGGTCGACCTGTTTAATGTATCCCAAGCTCCTCTTGAATTGAACTGCTGGGTGAAGATCAAGATTGTTGATGCTGATACCCATGTAGCTTCTTCCTCATCTGTGGTTTCCCCAGGGAACAGGCCCTTGTTGGTGCTCTGCCGCCCTGATCAGGCTGGCCCCTAGTTTACTTTTGGCAGTTTGATGGTCTTTTTCAATCACCCCTAATATTGTTGTACTTTGTAAGTCATTCTTTCTCATAACGTCAGACCGCTCCTTTCTGGTCGCCGTCTCAGGAGGGTTTGGTTGCACAGGGGCCCTGCCTTGACTGTTATTAGTCACCACATGTGAGAAGGACGTTGATCCCACCGCATGCATATTCTCCATGTGTCTGTCCTTCTCCTGTGCCGCTATATACTCTGGCAAGTTGATGTTTGATTCTACAGTGGGGTTTGCAATTGAAGTAGTCTCCTGATCTTCTTGGTTTTCTTATCAGTGCTGTGCGGTGGTCTCCTTATGCACTGTCTTTCTGTGGAAAATTGGATAAGTGGTCAGCGCCTTCGCTCTGCAGTCCTTGCCTTGTCCCCTTACGTTTGTAATGGTGTTTATACTTTGATATTGAAGGCATGTGAACATATGACTGTTTTGAGTTGGCCTTTTATTTCTTTTGCTGTTCTTCATGGACTTTCGCAATTTTTTCTTCTCTCATCCTGAAAGGGGTCTTTGGGCAATCTCAACCACTTTAGATTGGTCATCATTCATAGACTCCAGTGTCTGGCCCTTGCTATATTGCTTGCTGATAGCGAGCCTGCTACATTTGCAGGGGAGCTTGCTCTTACCTGACCCAGCATTGGCTGTGTATTCTCGCTGCCCTCCTCGCGCTGTGGCTGCTCTCTGCCCTCTTCTCCCATTAAGTTCTCGCTACCCTCTGAATTTATGCAGATGTTACACAGATGTCAAATAGGGACTACGCATATGTTCTGTGCATTTTGGGTATTCTAGATGGGACCGTGTTATGCACCCTTGCCTTTTGCCCCCATATTTCATGCCTCTGTAAATGCTATGGGTTTCTTGCTGCATTGTTCTTCCAATTCATTGTGGGCATGGCTTCCAAAAAGACCTATCTTTAGATCCTCCTCCTCTTGTGATTATCTTGTGGGTCGGTATCTCCGCTACCTTTATTGGTAAGCTGTACAGTTTTTAAGTGGTTCACCAACTCTGACAGGGTGGCTAATTTATCTATTATAGCACTGCCCCTCGCTCTATTTTCTTCTGTACTTTTATTTACACAAGAGACTTACTTTAGGTTAAGCATGTACAGTTTATTGTCAAGCGTCAACACGCTGTGAGTGAGCTTCGTTATAAGCTCCACTTGGAGTTCTAGTTTGTGTGACTGGCAGGTGAAAGCCTTAACCAAAGCTAGTAGGGAGGAATAAATGGTATTTATGATGGTTCCAGGTACATCTTCACAGCTTGAGTTGTATTGTGGGGGGCAGCCCCCCATGGGTGTACTCCCTGGTGCTCCTCTAAGCTCTCCCCATCTATAATTACTGAGTTCTGATCATCAGATTCTTCCATAGTGTGTTTTTCCGGAGTTACAGAGTTGGAAGATTGTGAGGCCTTCAAGGGGCCAATGAAGCCCACCTCACAACATTTGTGTAAAGTCCACCAGACCCCCTTTGGGTTGTCTAGGGGAGTGGAGCATTCCCAACTATACCTCTCAATTTCCACATGCTGTGAATTGTCCAACTGATGTTTTTGCTATTCTCTACCTTCTTCTCCACTATTGTCACAGTTTCAGATGGGATAGCTAATACTGAAAGCTGTCCGCTGTTTAGCTCTATCTACCTTGTTGACTGAAGCTGCATTGCCTAGCCTTGCCCTTGTGAAATATTTATGGATAGTATTCTTGGTACCAACATAAGCATGTCCTGGTTGCTTTATCTTCGTCTGGTCAGTGCCTGCTGTGACCTCTCTATCCTGGTCTGATACCTAGCCCATAAGCGGATGCTCTCTCATGGCTCTCCCGGGTGTGCTGCTGTGTTCAGGAAATGTATGATTCACAGGATATACGGGTTGCTGCTTCGGGTCTTCTGCTTCTGTCTCCATAGCTGTGATCCTTCTTATGAACCTTTTTATGGACCTTGCGTTTGGCCTAAGTGCTGCACGTTTCCGGTCTCTTCTTGTCGTAGCGTTGAGACTGCGTGCCACAAATATTCCATGAAAATGCTTCTAGCTTGTACAAAATGCTGAGAGCTGATGTCGTTGCTTGTATTCTTGCTGGTGCAATTGCTGGAGGGATTGCTGGTGTGATTTCCAGTGCCAAGAAGGCCCCACAATCTGCATGGGTTGGTAAAAGGTATCAAGGCTCAGGATGGGAGATGCAGAGGGAGGGAGCACACTTGAACCATAGGCTGCTCCCAAACCTAGTCAGGCTGCTCGGGGCTCAACCATGCTACAAGACCTAACTCGCAGACTCACAGTTCTCTCTTAATACTCTTCACACTCCAACCACTTGTATTTGTTCCTTCCTCCAACCTGTTTTCTTTCCTTTCTTTGCTGTGGTGCGGTGCGCACCCTAATTTGAATTTTTCTGTCACAGGCAAATATAATCTCTTGTGGGTCCTTGTGGGTTGTTACCTGTGAGGGATCTGTGGCTTGTTGCCTGTGAAGACCTGGTGGGATAAAGGAAGCTGTGGCCACTACAGGTCTTCTGTAAAGTCCCACTCTGGCCCCACTTAAATGGTGACAGGCAGGCAAGGTAAGCAGGGAGTGAGGGCGATGGGGGGTGGCAGGCAGTAGACAACAGTGGAGGACCTGAGGAGCCTGAGGAGCTATGGAGAAGCTATGGACCTATGATGCTCCCCCTGCCGCTCTTTGCCTCGCCTCACCTCTTGCCAAAGTGGAGAAATGGGCCTGAAGTTGCGAAAATCGCCTAAGCTGCAGTAGCCCTTTAAGCCCTGAGGGAATGGGACAGGATGTGTCAGGCTGCGTTCTAAACACCCCCAGATGACAGCAGAGGGATGAGGGGCTGGCAGCCAGTGGTTAAAGCGAACGGCCACTCCCAGCACTATGGCTCCAGCTTGCGGCTTGTGGCGTGCGGCTCTGGGGCAATGGCCCAATCTCCTCAACAGCATCAACTGTTATTCCTCCGGGGTTCACCTGCTTTCTGCGCTTACACCTGGGGCCACCAGCACCAGTTAATTTGGGGTTTGTTTGTGTTTCACCCTAACAAGCGATAGGTTTTATCATAGACTTGTCACCAACAAAACGCAGGACTTAGTTCCACAAGGCAATCATCAGGCACATATAATTAAAAAATGACTAAACAGTGTACAGCACCTTTAGATAGGTCTTAACATGGGTTATCACAGTGCAGATATTGTACCTTCTGGGTTGTTAGAAGAGGTAACAGCAGTAAATTCCTTGCCTACTGAGGTAATCTGTGAGATTCCATGTAACACAGTATCTGTGTACAGGCTTCATCACAGTGCAATAGCAGCGTACTTCTAAAGTCCTGTTGGCTTTAACTTAACCCTTTTAACCATAAATAAGTCACACCTACTTCCTTTGTCATAAGCTTTTAATAATATAGAGCCCAGACTTACAACATCTGACATAACTTTTCCCAATAAACCAATCGGCCTAGGGCCTTTAAAAATGGCTTGTTGCCATAACAATCTCAGACATTGAATATTGCGCATATGTTTTCCCACAATGCAACCAAAAGTCATACAGATATAAAAAAAATACAGATATGTACATAATTAGAGGTGATAAAATGACATGCAATCCATTCTAAGAGGCACTGACAAGGATGATCACAGTGCAAATATCAAGTGTCTATTTACAGAGATAAGTGAAATACAAATTCTTCTTACTTCCGTAATATGTAAGATTATATGTATACCACAGCTTTATAGGTTTTAGCACAGTTTAATAATAACAATGGCCCCTTGGAGGCCTATTGGCTTCAAGATATACTTTTCACAATAATTAAGTTATGCCCACTGTCAGACCTTTCATCCTTGGTGAGGTCTCCCTTAACTTTTTGCCTCTGTTTCCCAGGTTGTTGATGTGTGCTGGACTCTAATTTTGCTATTTTTGTTACTCTGGGCACTTTACCACTGCTCACCAGTGCCAAAGTGCAAGTGCTCCTTTACAAAATCTGTATGTAATTGGCTTATCCATGATTGGCGTATTTGATTTATTAGTAAGTCCCTAGTACAATGCACTAGAGGTGCCCAGGGCCTGTAAATCAAATGCTACTAGTGGGCCTGCAGCACTGGTTGTCCCACCCATATAAGTAGCTCTGTAATCATGTCTCAGACCTGCCACTGCAGTCTCTGTGTCTGCAGTTTTTAACTGTAAATTCCACTTGGCAAGTGTACCCACTTGCCAGGTCTAAACCTTCCCTTTTCTTACATGTAAGGCACCCCTAAGGTAGGCCCTAGGTTGCCCCAAGGGCAGGGTGCAGTATATGGTTAAGGTAGGACATATAGTAATGTGTTTTATATGTCCTGACAGTGAAATACTGCTAAATTAGTTTTTCACTGTTGCAAGGCCTGTCCCTCTCACAGGTTAATATGAGGGCTTCCTTTAAATCTGATTAAAGTATAGATTCACTTTGGGAGCGGATTGACATGTGGAGTTTGGGGTCGCTGAGCACACAATTTAAACATACATCTTTTAGTAAAGTTGATTTTAAGATTGTGTGTTTGAAAATGCCACTTTTAGAAAGTGAGCATTTCCTTGCTTATACCATTTCCTTGACTCTCCCTGTTTGTGGATTCCCTGTCTGGGTCAGTTTGACAGTTGGGCTGGTTGCAACTCTCACTAGACAGTGACAGAAAGGGAGCTGGGGTGTAGTCTGCATTTCCGGATGAGCCATCTGTGCTAGGAGGGAGGGGAGAAGTGGTCACTCACACCTGAAAGGGCTGTGCCTGCCCTCACACAATGCAGTCTCCAACCCCTTGGTGAGTGTCTGGGCCTGGCCTGGGCAAGGCAGGATTTCACATTCAAGAGAGACTTTACTTTGAAGTAGGCCTACTTCAAAGGAGAAAGTGGGTATAAGAAGGGCACCCAAAACCACAGACTTTAGAACACTTCTGGAAACCAAGAGGAACCTCTGCCCGGAGAAGAGCTGAAGAGCTGAGGAAGAAGAGCTGCCCTGCCTGTGACTGTGCTTTGTGGAGCTATCCTGCAGTTGCTGCTTCTTCCAGAGTAAGAGGGCAAAGACTGGACTTTGTGTGCCTTCCATCTAGTGAATATCTCCAAGGGCTTGATTTAGAGCTTGCCTCCTGTTGTTTGAAGTCTCAGGGAGAGCAAAGACTTCTCTCTGCCAGCACCTGGAGTCTCTGGAGACACTCCTACTCTGCCCTGTGGTGCCCATCCACTTCCTGGGACCCTAGAAGGAGAAACTGGCAGCCTAAGGGGAAAAATCCATGCCAAGAACGCCGTGCCGGGAAAAGATCGCTGCGAGTCTGATCTGCGGCTGAAAAGTCGACGCACCGCTGGCTTTGCGGCTGAAAATCGGCGCTCGCATGCAGCGCGACCGAGGAATCGATGGCCGGAGCTGGAGAAACGACGCGCAGCATCGCTGACGGAGGCTGGTAAGACCGCAACCCACACTGCGTGGTTTTCGGATCATCGTGCGGATGGATTTCCGACGCAAGTACTGCTCGGTGTGTAAAAACAACACAAGGCCTGCCCAGACCTGAGAGTGCTGACCGGATCGACGCATCGCTCTCCTACAGAGAGAAGAAATGACACGCCCCTGACCTGACGAAAGGAGAGACGACGCAAGGTCTTGCTCGTGAGTGAAATCGACGCATCGCAAGCCCTTTATGACGCACACTCACCCATGCGGGGTTATTTTTGACGCACCCAAGGTACATTTTCACGCTAACAGTGTTAGTGTTTGTTTAAAACTACATGAAGACTCTTTTTGCTTTTTAATTGATAACTTGACCTGTGTAATGTGGATTTTCATCGTTTTGGTCTTGTTTTGTTTAGATAAATATTTTCTATTTTTCTAAACCTGTGTGGTGTCATTTTGTAGTGTTTTCATTGAGTTACTGTGTGTGTTAGCACAAATACTTTACATCTAGCACTCTGAAGTTAAGCCTCTGCTCGTGCCAAGCTACCAAGAGGGTAAGCAGGGGTTATCTGAGGGTGATTCTCTTTTACCCTGACTAGAGTGAGGGTCCTTGCTAGGACAGGGGGGTAAGCTGATTGCCAAACAAAGACCCCATTTCTAACAACCACTGCTTTTGTCATAACATTTCATGATTAACATATCATACGCCATTTACTTTTCACCATAACCAATCCAGGCCTACTGTACTGAACATAAGCTTCCCAGCAAGGCATAAAGTGAAAAACAAGCACTCTTTTGAGAAAAAGCACACATCGCCTGCCCAATCAAATGCTGTAGTTACTCTCAGGAGTGAGTCTTAAAGTTTTTTTCTGTTGATCACATAAGGGCTGTGGAGCACTGCACTGTCAAGCCAGAAGTAAAAAAGGTCCTTCATTTTCCCTACACCAGACGATGCTTAAAGGTATATAGGTGACACAAATTGAAGATAGAAATCATCTCTAGTACATTGAGCCAAAGTCGAATAGTTGTAATGTGTATGCAAATACATGGGAATGTAAACGCTTTTAACACTATGCTAAAGATGAGGTGGTGATTATTGAATTTTCTCTTGCAACATTGACAATCCGTCTGATTAGGTCAAAAAGAATATTATTATGTCCGTGACTGTAAGTGCAAATTGCCTAAGAAATCTTCTCTATTGACAAGGCAATACTAGTCTTGTTAAGCAAGACAAGCCTGGTAGATCACATAGAAGTTATTTTTACTACAATGATTTTGTTCTCATGGTCTGAACTGTTTTTGAACCAGGAGCACTCACTCTTCAGCTTTGGGTTAGGGCCAGAGAGAGGAGTTGAGGAAGAAGGCTTGGAGGTGGAGTACACGTTTTTCTGTATTATGTACAGTGTCCTAACCTGCAGATTTTCAATAGTTTATTTACACAGACTAGAGTGCAATATGATCCAATTTCAATAACCCATATATAGGTTTGCTAAAATGTGCACTTAGATTAAAAAAAAAAGATGGCAAATCTCCTTAAAAATTACATAAAGTTAATATTTTGGTAAAGACCAAGTTAAAATATTGCTTGTAGAAGACTACCATCTTGTTGTCCATGAATACACTAAGGCCCTCATTATGACACTGGCAGGCGGTGGGCCAGCCAATGTCATCCCGCCTGTGCGGCCTGACCCTCGTCGGCCCTATTATGGCTTCCCCGCTGGGCCAGCCAGCGGTAACAGAGTTTCCGCCCCCCCGGCCCTGCAGGGAACAGGGCCTTAACATTGCAGTTGGCTCCTAATGGAGCCGGTGGCAATGTGGCGGTGCAGCGGGAGCGGCAGCACCCATTGCGCAATCCACTGCCCGTAATTCGGCAGTGGAATGCCCGATAGGGCTGTGCATGGAGGCCCCTGAACTGCCCATGCCAAGTGGATGGGCAGTCCAGGGGCCCCCAAGGGCCCTCTGAGGCCCCCATACCACCAGCCTTTCCACAGTGGTGTTTACCACCATGGACATGGTGGTGGATGGGGGCTCGTAATCCCCAGGGTAGCGCTGCTTGCAGTGCCGACCTGGTGGATTACAACCGCCGGGACCGCCAGGCTGTAAGCAGCCTGGTGGTGTTGGCGGTTTGATGGTGGCGGCTTCACCACAGTCATAATGTCGCGGTCAGACCGCCATTTGGCAGCAGTCCAACCGCGATTGTGACTGCCAGGGTCATAATGACCCCCATAATCTTTAAAAGTGGTGGTGTGACTAGTGTTAACAAGCATATGTGATTCTCGCTCACAAGACACTGTTGTTAACAAAAAGGGCATGGAGGCCGCCAGTTGCTTACCATTTGTTGACTTAAATGGCACTCTTATTTACAGCCTTGTAAGTGGTCACTGCAGACCTAGCATAATTTCTTTACTTTTTGGTGCAGTGACCAAGCACTGATTTCTTCAACTTAATCATTGCCCTTCTGCTGCTCCCAACGTGATTGAAGTGTTTCTTTTAAACTTCTCGAGCCCAGCAAACAGAAGGCATGTGACTGGCAAAGACATGTTCAGCAGGATAAACAAAATTGCAAAGGTTTATTTTCTATAATTCACTCTTTATTTTTTTGGGGCGTCTGCTTTTCTACCTTTGCATTCGTGTTTTGTTTTTGCTCACTCAAATCCTATCTGCCCCACTCCAATCCATTCCAATCAATCCCACCTCACCCAACTCTAATCCACCCCACTCTGTGCGGTCCACCCCATACCAATGAAACCCACCCCACTCCAATCCAAACCACCTCCCTCCAATCCAAACCATTCACCCCAATCTCAATGACTCAAATCCTCCCATCCCAATCCAATCCACCCCACACCTGTCTGCCCCAATCCATTTGCTGCCTCTCCAATCTGCCCAGATTCAACCTTCCCCAATCCAAGCCACCCCAAACCCCTCACCTCACCCACACCAATCCCCACACTCCAATCCAATCCACCCCACTCAATCCAATCCTCCCCACTCAATGAAATCCAATATACCCCACTCCAGTAGACCCCACCCCAATCCACCCCACTCTAATCCACCCAATCCAATCAACCCAAATCCAGTCCACCTCATGCCAATCCAATCCATCCCACTCCAGTCCAATCCAACCCATCCTAATCCACCCCACTCCAGCCCATCACACTCCAGTCCAATGCAATCCACCCTTTTACAATCCACCCACTTAAATCCATTCCACCCCATTTCAGTACAATCCACCCACTCCAATCCAATCTACCCAAGCCACTCCAGTCCACGCCACTCCAATACAATCTATCTTAATCCACTTTACTCCAGGCCTATCTACTCGAGGCCAGTTTTCCCTAATCCACCCCACTATGAACCACCTTAATCCACCCCACTCTAATCCAATCCACATCACTGTAATCCAATACTCTGCTAACATATCCAATTCACTCCACTCCAGTCCAATCAACCCCACTCCACTGCAACCCAATTCAACCCACTCCAGTCCTATCCACCCCACTCCAAACCAATTCAATCCACCCCATTCCAGTCTGTCCATCCTACTCCAATTCAGTTAATCCCACTCCAATCCAAACAAACCCTACCAATCCACCCAATTTTAAAAAATCCACCCACTTCAAAAAATCCTCCCACTCCGGTCCAATCCAATCCAATACACCCCACTCCATTCCACCTCAATGTAGTCCACCCCTCCCCAATCCAATACACCACACCCCAATCTAATCCATCCCATCCCACCCCAATCCAATCCACCTGAGGCAACCTACCTTACCCAATGCACTATATTCCACCCCACGTCCATTCACCCCATTCCAACCCCCATCCCAATCCACCCCATCCACTCCAATCTAGACCTCTGAGTCTACCCACTTCATCCTTGTCCAATCCACCCCACCCCAACCCAGTCCACACAACTCCAATCCACCCACCCAAATCCATTGCAGCCCATCTCAGTACAATCCACCACCTTAATCCACCTTAAGGCACCCCACCTTAATCCACCCAACTCCAATCCAGTCGAAACCACACCAGTCCAACTCATCTCACCCCAATCCAATTCAACGTACTCTAACCCAATCCACTCCAATCCACCCCACTCCAATCCAGTCCACCACAATCAACCCCACACCACTCCAGTCCAGTCCACCTCAATCCAATTCAATCCACCCCACTCTAATCCAGCCCACCCCCACTCCAATCCAATCCACCTGACTCAGTTCAATCCACCGACTCAGTCCAATCCACCCCACTCCAGTGTAATCTACCACAGTCCATTCCAACCCACCAAACTCCATTCTAATGCAATCCACCACAATCCACCCCACCTCAATCCAACACATTCTAATCTGCCCCACTCAAAACCACCCCACTCCAATCCTATCCATCCCACCCCAATCCAAACCACCCCAGCCCAGTCCTATCACGCAAATCCAACCCACACACTCCAATCCAATCCAATCCACCCACCCCAATCATATCTAACCCAGTCACTCCTATCCACCTCACTGCAATACACTCCACCCCCTCCAATCCACCCCACTCCAACCCACACCAATCCAATTCACCTCACATCAATCCAATTCACCCCACCTCAACCCAGTCCGCTCCAATCCAACCCACTCCAGTCCAATCTGCCCCACTCCGATCCAGTCCACCACAATCCACCAAAACCCACTCCAATCCAGTCCACCCTACTCCGATCCAATCCACCCCACTCTGATGTAACCCACCCCACTCAAACCCTACTCCAATCCAATCCACTCCGATCCAATCCAATCCATACCTCTCGAGTCCACCCCACTCCAAATAATCCACCCCACTCCAGTCCAATCCAATCTATCTCACTTAAACCCACCTCATCCCAATCCAGTCCAGTCCACCCCACTCCTCTCCCCTCCCATCCGCCCCACTCCACTCCATTCCACCCCACCCAGTCCACCCCAATCAGTCCATTCCACCCCACTCAATGCAATCCACCCCACTCACTCCAATCCACCCTACTCCAATCCAATCCAATCCACCCATTCCAATCCACCCACCCCAGTCCAATCCAAACCAGTCCTCCCCTCTCCAGTCCAAACACCCCACTCCAGTCCAATCTACCACAGTCCAATCCAATCCACCACACTCCAGTCCAATGCAATCCACCACAATCCACCCACTCCAATCTAATGCAGTCTAACCCACCCCACTCCAGTCCACACCACTCCAGTCCAATCCACCTGTCACAGTCCTATCACTCCAGTGCAACGCACCACTCCAATCCACCCACCCCAATCCAATCTAATCCACCCACTCCACTCCACCTACTTCATTTCATGCCACTCCAATTTAATCCAACCCACACCAATCCGGCTCACCTCACAACAATCCAATTCACGACAATCCAATTCACCACTCTCCAACTCAATCCATTCCAATCCAATCCACTACAGTCAACCTCACTCTGATGCAATCCACCACAATCCACACCACCACACTCCAATCCAGTCCACTCCACTCCATTCCAATTCACCCTACTCCAATCCAATACACCCCACTCCGATACAACCCAACCCTCCAATCCACCCCACTCCATTCCAGTGCACCCCATCAAATCAAATCCACCCCACTCCAATCCTTCCCACTCCACAAAATCCACCCAGTCAGTCCAATCCCCCACTCCAACCCATCTCAATCCAGTCCAATTTACCCCACCCACTCCCATCCACCCCAATCCAATCCACCCCATCCCACTCCCATCCACCCCAATCCAATTCACCCCATCCAATCCACCCCACCCACTCAGTCCAATCCACCGACTCAATCCAATCCACTTCACTCCAATCCAATCCACCCCACTCCAGTCCAATCCTCGCCACTCCACTCTAATCCATCCCACTCCATCAATCCACCTCACTCCAATCCACCCACTCCAATCCACCCACTCAACTCTAATCCACCCCATTCCAGTCCAATCAAATCAACTCCAATCCAAACCAATCTGCATCACTCCAGTCCAGCCCACTCTACTCCAGTCCAATCCACCACACTCCAGTCCAATGCAATCCACCACAATTCACCTCACTCCAATCCAATAGAATATAATCCATCAACTCCACACCTCCTCACACCAAACCACCCTACTTCAGTCTAATCGAATTCACCCCATCCCAGTCCTATCACTCCAATCCAATCAACCCACTCCAATCCACCTACCCCAATAAAATCGAATCCACCCACTCCTATCCACTCAGCCCCACTCCAATCCACCCCATCCAATCTAATCCACCACACCCCATTTCAATCCACTCCACCCCAATCCAATCCACCCCATCCAGCCCACCTACTCCACTCCACCCCACTCCACTCAATTCACCTTACTCTACCCCAATCCAATCCACACCACAAACTCAATCCACCGAACCCACTCTACCCTATCCCCCCACTCTATGCCCCTCCACTCTACAACAATGCACCCTGAGACCCTCATCCACTGAACTCTATACCCCACTACTCCACTCTACTCCCCCTACTCCACTCAACACTCTGCAAAATGCACTCTATGACACCCTACTCCCCCACTCCACTCTGTCACATTCCACACTAACATTTAGCCTTTCTGAACAGCAACACACTGGTGCCCAACATAGCTAAAACACATTGCTAAAGCCTGTAGCTCTTGGCTTTGCCAATGCTTGTTGTATATAATAGTTTGAACCTACAGGAGCCTGGTTAGGACTTTCGAAAGGCTGAAAGGTTGGGTCCATGTGTGTTGTTTACCAAGCAGAACAAATTCAAAGGAGGGTGCAATTAATTACATTTTGTCATATTCATTCAGGTACGTGTGACCGACACTTGCCATAAATAAATTTATACACACCCATGTGGTTACAAATTCTTAATCCTTGATGCTATTTAATCGTCATTTTCCTTTGTATTTTGTGTATAGAAGTAATTTTGGGTCACTTGCTCTTCCCTTTAATCTGTGCTGAAGTACCACCATACACGGCTGTTGATTAGGTGGGCTGTATATAGTAGACATACCTTTAGTTTTCTGAATTAATATTGAAAATCTAAATGTATTTATTTAGAATTTCAGAACAGGAGTCCCTGAAGGGTTCCCTTGAGGCTAGCTCATGACAGGACCTTTTGATATCTGCTTGATATGTTTTTGCCAATGCTGGAGATTTGTACCTATGAGGTAACTCTTTAAATGTGAAAAGGCCCCAAGTGTCAGAAGGGTACTCAAATAAATGTGTAATTGATTTTGAAACACTTTTAGATACTTTGACACTATATTGCATATACATTTTGATGGTGATTAAGAATGTGGCATTATCACCTTAGATTAGAGGTAGGTGATTGCCTTGGAAAATGTACTATGATCAGAGCCATCTTTTCTATTTTGCCTCTTTTTCTTTTCTTGTTCTATATTTGTTTATTCTTGCTGCTGTCTTTCTCGTATGGTGGATGATAAGGCTGAAAAATGTGCAGACTGCGTGTAGGAAAGTACCCTCTTTTTGGCATGTTACCCCCAATTTCTGCCTGATTTCAGTGTGTTTGACTGTGTCACTGGGATCCTGCTAACCAGGACCCCAGTGCGTATGCTCTCTCTCCTCTTAATTTTGTCACTGCATACTAGTAACCCAGTATTTCATCCCAAATTGGCCTACTGGTCACCCCTTATAAGTCCCTAGTATATGGTACTTAGGTACCTAGGGCTTTGGGGTTCAGGGGATCCCTATGGTCTGCAGCATTACTTTTGCTACCCATAGGGAGCCCATGCAAAGGCTTCTACAAGACTGCCATTGCAGCCTGTGTGAAATGGTGCATGTACCCTTTAACTGCCATTTACACTGCACCAGGTCACTTATAAGTCACCTGAAGCCTAGGTGCAAAATACCTGTGTGTGAGGGCACTCCTGCACTATCTGAGGTGCCCCCACATCATCCAGGACCACTTTTCCGGACTTTGAGAGTGCGGGGACGCCATTTTACACGTGCACTGGACATAGGTTGATACCTATGTCCAGCTTCACAATGGTAACTCTGAATATGGCCATGTAAGGTGTCTACCATCACAGAATTATACCCCAATGCTGATTCTACATTGAGGTATAATTCTTTGCACTCTGGGGGGGCTCTACAGTGGATCCCCAGTACTGCCATTCCAGCCTTCTGAGGTTTTCCAGGCAGCCCCAGCTGCTGCCACCTCACAGACAGGTTTTTGCCCTCCTGATGCTCAAGCAGCTCGAGCCCAGGAAGGCAGAACAAAGAATTTCATTTGGGAGAGGGATGTTACACTCGTTCCCTTTAGAAATAGGTGTTACAGGCATGGAAGGGGTAGCCTCCCAGAGCCTCTGACAATGCTTTGAAGAGCACAGATGGTGCCATCCTTGCATAGTCCAGCTCTGGCATGAAACTGGACAAAGGAAAGGGGAGTGGCTACTCCCCTGTCCATCACCACCCCAGGGGTGGTGCCTCCACAGGGTCCCTGGGTTTTGTCATCTTGGATTCCAAGGTGGTGGGGCACTCTGGAAGCATCTGAGTGGCCAGTGCCAGCAGGTGACGTCAGAGCCCTCCCCTGATAGGTGCTTATCTGTGTAGCTGACCAATCCCCCTTTGAGGGATATTTAGGGTCTCTACTCTGGGTGTTTCCTCAGATTCGGATTGCAAGACTACAGCAGGAATCCTCTGCATCCTTTACTTCACCTTCTACCGACGAAACTGCATCTGGACCCTCCAGTAACTCTACAAACTGCAACAAAGAAGCAAAGACGACTTCTGCAACATTGTATCTTCAGCTCCTACCAGCAACTGAAACTGTTTCCAAGTCATACATCCTCCGAGGACTGTCTGTCTTCATCCTGTACCAGAAGAACAAAGGAATCTCCCTTGAAGTGAAGGAGTCACTTCCCTGCTTCAGCAGGCACCCCTCTCCAGCAACGACCAGTGGCTTGTGTCCCCTCTCCTGAAGAAGTGCGTGGATCCAGCATCACAGGTGGTGAACTGAAGTGGTTCTGACGGTCCTGACTTCCTACTGTCCAACTTTAGTAGTGGTAAGAGCTTGCCTCCCCATGCACCATGTGTTTTGCAGTTGCCAAGGCTTGTTGGCATTCTTCCACAAAGTTCTTAGTGCACCATGCAGCTCTGCCATACCCGCCCACACTCCTTCCTGTGATGCACAGCCTCCTGCATGGTTCTCCAGCGGCATGGGAGTTCTGTGTGTAGTGCTCTGTGGCCTCCTTTTGCACCTTCTTTGTCCCCGTGCCGTGCTGTGGGACTCGTGTGTGCTGCCTGGTCTTCTGAGGGCTCTCTGAGTTGCTGAGAGCCCCCCGTCTCCTCCTCCTGGGTAGAGGCCACCAGGTCCCTCCTGGTCCAAGGCAGCGCCATTTTCCGCTAACCATGAGCTTTGCGTGTGCCAAGGCTTGTTGGCGAAATCCTGCTACGCAAACCAGATTGCAATCATCCATCTGGCGTGGCACATCATCCTCACCAACCAGGAACCCTCATCCATCTTCTTGGTTGCAGTACTGACTGTTCTTCTTCACCAGTGGTTCTTCTTTTGCAGCTTCATCCGGGTTCGCAGGGGCTCCTGTTATGCCTGGACTCTTCCACAGATCCTCTTGGTCCCACTTCTTCCACAGATCTTCAGGTCCAGGAATCAATCAATCAATCAATCATAGCATTTATAAAGCGCGCTATGTACCCGTCAGGAATCCATTGTTGATGCCTTGCAGTCTCTTCTTGTTCTTTCAAAATCTTCTATCACTTGTTCTTGTGTGTTCTAGGAAAGTTACTGTGATTTACTCCTGCTTTCCTGGGCTCTGGGGTGGGTTTGCCTTAGGTGTTTTGTTACACTCCCAGCGCCCCTCTACACACTACACTTGCTTAGTTGGGAAACCGACTTTCACATTCTACTATTTTAGTATATGGTTTGTGTTCCCCTTAAGCCCATTTCTAACTATTGTGATTTTCACTATTTGCAAAGTTTTCTAACTGTTTTTACAGCTATTTCTGCATTCTAGTGTATATACTGTGCATATTACTTACCTCCTAAGGGAATTTGGGGCCAGATGTAGTAAACTCCAATTTTGCGACTTGCAAATTGCGAGTCTGACCGACTCGCAATTTGCAACTCGCAAAATTGGATGCAGAAAGGTGTCTCAGACACCTTCTGCGACTCGCTATGGGGTTGCAAAGACCCACCTCATCAATATTCATGAGGTGGGTCGCAGTTTGCGACCCCATAGCGAGTCCCTGCACTCACAGGGATGGTGGCCTGCTGTAGTCAGAAGACCTCCATGTCTGTGACTGCTTTGTAAATAAAGCAGTTTTTTTTTTCTTTCATTTTGCAGCCTGTTTTCCTTAAAGGAAAACGAACTGCAAAATGAAAACTAAACCGATACCATTTGGTTTCGTTTTTTTCAGAGTAGGCAGTGGTCCATAGGAATTTTTTAGGCATTCACAAAGGGGAAGGGGTCCCAAGGGGACCCCTTCCCTTTTGCGAATGAGTTACCACCAGTGTGACACTGGTGGTAACTGCGAGTTGGTTTGCGACCGCATTCGCGGTCACAAAGCAACTCTGAATTGCGATGCGGTCGCAAATAGGAAGGGAACACCCCTTCCTATTTGCGAGTCGCATTCCCAAATTGCGAGTCGGTACCGACTCACAATTTGGGAATGAGCATCGCGTTCGGCCGTTTGCATGCCGCAAACTACGATTTTTGCAGTTTGCGACATGCAAACGGCTTCGTACATCTGGCCAATAGTCTCTAACGTATTTCTGGCATTGTGTCACCAAAATAAAGTACCTTTATTTTTGTAACACTGAGTATAGTGTGAGTACTGTGTGACTACAGTGGTATTGCATGAGCTTTGCATGTCTCCTAGTTAGGCCTTGGCTGCTCATCCACACTACCCCAAGAGACCTGGCTTCTAGACACTGACTACATTTCATTAATAAGGGATAACTGGACCTGGTCTAAGGTGTAAAAAACTTTGGTACCCACTACAAACCAGGCTAGCCTCCTACACTGTGCAAATGTAATGTTTTAAACGATCATGTAACATATTGTTAAATTATTTTGACTTTTATGTTAAACTGTGTTTTTGTTGTTATTTCCAGGTCATTTATGTGAGCCATATCGCGTAGAAGCGATATAAGTGTTGTAAGTGTTGTAAAAAAAAAAACGCTTTGTTGCCCTGAAGAAGTTGGTTGTGAATAGATGTATCCACCCAAATGCCTCGATGAGCATATTTTGCACATTTCCTATCACATTTTACTGCTGAAATGTTAAAAGGATATGAATTAATGATCTGATGATGCATTACTAAAAGTGTTGCAATAAATTTGATGCAATTGTATATTGAATTTTATTCTGGAATATGAATATGTAGATATATTGTTTTGTATTTTATGGTTTATTAATTTTATATTGGCTATAAATAATATGAATAATATACATTTGTATGTTGATATTTTATGTATATATGTTTGCACAGTTGCACTTTTATTTAACCTGTTTCTTCCAGTTTCCAACTGTTTTCTTGCTTAGGGGAGCTTGTTGTGTTTTGTCTCTATGACCCTGTCCCCTTGGCTTGTTGAAGGGTTCTCTTTCCTTTTGCATTAGGATTCTGAGCTGCCCGAAGACAAGCAAGAAATATGAGCATCTAATTTATTTTGGACAAAAAAAACATTTTCAGTCAGTAAAAAGGAGAATACAGCGAAACAGAAACATTATTCACAGCAGTTAGTAGGCCCCTGCTGTGAATAAGGTGGAAGAAAGGAGCCAGGGCGGGCATGTGACATCGGCTCGCCACACGACGTAATTTAGAGGAGAAGGAGGCAGGCTATTGGGCCCAGATACATTTTACCCATATGCTGAGGATCAGCCCTGCGCTGCGACGGTGAGGAGCAAGGACCAGAGTGGAGGTAGCGCATGGCCCAGTCTGGGTTGCAGAGGAGTGGCCTAGGGTGGCACACCGCACTGCAGAGCTTTCTTGTGGGAGACAACGATGGTCGCCAATCTGGGACTCGACAGGTGGCTTTACTGAGACGGTGAGGTGTCTTTTGCAGAATTGTGGAGGTCTGGGACCAATGACTACGCATGCAGTGAGCATACCTGACTCATGTTGGGTCTGAGTGGACGGCGCAGCTGCATGGGCATTCAGCGGCCCCCTATTGTGGATGTCCGGGCTGGACAGCTGCTCTGCATTGCTCTGCCGTTGTCCCTGCTCAGCGGAGCTTCATTTCTATTCCGTGGTGTAAGATACGGTGGTGATACATCCTATTATCTCTCAGTGGAGGTGAGGATCAATGTGGATTTATTCCTGATCGTAGTACGACTTACAACTTACGCCGTTTGGCACACATTCTACAAGAAACTTTGGGGGCAGTAGACAAATTGGTTTTAGCATTGCTGGATCTAGAGAAGGCTTTTGATAGTGTTGAGTGGGGCTACCTATTGGCAGTCCTGCAGGGAATGGGATTTGGCCCCCATTTTTGTGCTTGGGTTCATTTGTTGTACACTGCTCCCACCGCACATGTTCAGGTGAGCGGAGAGCTCTTGGACTCTTAGGCGATTGGTAGGGGACCAGACAGGGATGCCCACTTTCACTGCTCCTTTTTGCTTTAGCTGTGGAACTGCTGGTGGTCTGGCGGCGTGAGGAATTGGGGCCCTGGGGTATTCAGGTGGGACAGGTTACTCATTAAGCCTTCCTATATGCCGACGATGAATTGATATGCCTCCGAGAGACATGTGTTTCGGTCCCTTTGTTGTTACAGCTATTGGAAGAAATTGGGGCAGTATCTGGTCTCTGGGTGAATAGGAAAAAGTTGCTCCTGTTTCCTTTAGGATCATTATATCGTGCCCTGCTAGAGGACTTGCCAGTGGTGGGGCTCAGGTGGGAGCTCTAAAGTTTGAGATATTTGGGCATATAGGTCACACATACGACGACGGCATATGTGATGCACAATGTTGAGCGGGTGGTGAATGGTCTGGAACGCTCTGTCTCGTTCTTGAATAAGCTGCCTCTCTCTGTGATGGGAAGAGCGGCTGTCGCCAAGATGGTGTTCTTGCCGCGGTGTCTTTACCTTGTGCAGAATTCTCTGTTTCCGTTGGTAGCTTGCCTTTTCAATCGTCTGGACAGTTTGTTGATTTCCTTGGTTTGGGCTGGTCGCCGTAGCAGGGTGGCATTGTCCACATTACAAGGGGATATGAAAGATGGAGACTTGGCACTCCCTAATATTAGACTCTTTGATTATTCAGCTCATTTACAACATGCTGCTAAGTGGATGACGCAGTTGGACAATTGGGAGAAGCGACTATTTGCGGGCATGTTGGGAGGTGAGGCATTGGTGCACACATTAATGGCGTGCGGTAGGTCAGAGACTCCTGTCCCCTATTTGGTTAAAACTACTTTATCTCTTTTGGGATATGGATACTTTAATGTCAATGGAAGCTTGGAGAGTGGGTGGCTGCTTGGTGGCGGGTGATTTATACCCTAACAGGGAGTTACGTTTGGATTGAGAGCTGGTCAGTTCTTGCAGTATGCCAAGATTGAGAGTGCGGCCAGAGAAGTCTGGTATGGCTTCCCGGTGGCCCCTCGACATCAGAGGTGTTGAATAGGGTTAATAAATTGAGGAGAGGATTCCCATTTGGTTACCCTGTTTTATAGAGTGCTGTGTGGGGAATGATCAAGGGTGGAGTGTGCAGCGCGTAGGGCCTGGGATCGAGATCTGAAGGATCCTCTAGAAGATGTGGACTGGAATATGGTGCTGTCTCTGGTACGCACGGTTTCTTTTAACCACAGATTTAAGTTGTTGCATTTTAATTTTGTTAATCGTGTATATCTTACACCTGCTCGACTTCACAAGATGGGCCCGACAAGGGAGACTAGATGTCCTCGATATGGGGAGATAGGTGCCTCCTTTCTCCACTTAGCCTGGTCCTTCATGGAGGTGCAGCAATTTTGGTGGATGGTGGTTCGGAAGATAGACGGTGTCACCGGTTTGGGGCTCGAAGCGACGCCTTTGACTTGCCTCCTGAGTGTACTACAGAGACCACGGGGTAGGCGTATTCCATACAGATTTGAACAGCTTGCGCTGGCTAAGCATAGGGTGGCTATAGGCTGGATGAGTACACAAAGCCCATCCTTTCCTAGCTGGACCCGTGTTGTTTTGGAATGGGGTGTTGCCGAAGAACAAAATATGAGACTGACACGTAGGGAGGAAGGGGCTCTGACTGACATAATTATTAGAACGCTTCACAGGGGTTGAGGAGTCCAGCTCTGATTGGAGAACTGATGATGATTGTTGACTGTGGAATGTTATGCTGTGCACACCAGTGACAACCAACTGTGGTGATATGGTAACAGTGGTAAACATTGTATATGAATGAATTGGTTACATGTGAGCTCCTCTGGAATGGGAGGTGGGGGTAGCTATCATTGCTATGATTGGATATGTTCCCTGTTTCCTGTCTGTATGTGTCATCATCCTCCGTTCAGGATAGCAACAGACATTGTGGTATCTCACATTGATATGCACTGCTTTGTTTCTGTTTTTGTTTTTAAGTTGTTTCAATTATAAACTCAATAAAATAGAGTTATAAAAAAGGCACTGACATCATACAAAAACTGCACAATAAACAGCAAAAAAAGTTACAGTATGCTTAAGTAAGATAAAATCAAAGACAAGCAGTAAGAGTAAAAGGCAGGTCCCATATTACAAAGTTAAACATTTCAAGATAAACGCAGTTGTACTTGGAGATAAAGACACTTGGGCTGCACTGCAAAAGGAGAAGTACAGCACAGTAAAGGCTGAAATCTCACTGTGAGAATGATTACTTCTAGTCTACTCTCTTGGTTGCTGTGGAGGAGCTAACCACTCATCTTGTAAATCTACAGTCTGCACCGAGCACATGCTAAATTATGGACAGTTTATCTAAACGTATGGTTTGACAGCATTAAATAAATTCACTTAAATCATTTGTGACTCACCCTTCCATTGGCTCCATTAGTACAGGCAATAAAGTCAGTGGATAGGCTGTGTCTTCAAGTAAACATGGAAGATGGGCAAGTAAACATTGAAGATGGACTGCTGTAAAGGGAAATGGAACAAAACGTGAAGGGATGACGGCAGCACGCACAGCTTCAGTGTCCATCGTCCTGTGACACCAGATGCTGTGATGCAACCCCCTCTGCTATAATATCCATAGGCTATGAAAAGGTAAGCCTGGACATGTCTTTCAAGCCTGACTTTGATCATGTTCTGTACGAGGGACAAGCAGTCAACTACTTCTAGCATTGCAAGACAGAGGCAGTGCACTTTAACTTTTACAGTTGGTGGGGCATGGCCCCAAAGCTCTAGATCAGTGGTTCCAACCTTTTGATTTCTGTGGACCCCCACTGTAACATTAATGGATCCGAGGGACCCCCACTGAATCATTATTGGAATCCGGGGACCCCCGCCTGAGTCATTACTGGAAGCTGGGGACATAATTTGTCAATATTTGTTAATATTTTTGAATTTTCTAAGCTCTCGTGGACCCCCTGAGAAGGCTTCGCAGACCCCCAGGAGTCCCCGGACCACAGGTTGGGAACCACTGCTCTAGATCAAAAGCAGCCCTTGAGAAGTGGATCAGCAGCTTCGACTAATACAGGGATGGCAGACAGGGGATGTGATTTTTCTCTCTGTCCTTTCAGAACCGGTTGGGGACAGTTCTCTTTTCTTATATTTTTCTCAGGCTGTCGCCCAGACACAGCCTTTGTGTCAAGTGATGCTCTTCACAGCAGGAGTGTCTCCATGCTGGAGCAACCACAAATGAACAAAGAGGTGTGAGTACTGTGCACCGATTGTCAATAGCCACATCTGACCATGGCCATGAAAAGAGACACCATCCTTCTCTCCCAGACAACAGAAACTGCAGCCCCACCCTTCACCTCTACCATCCACCATGTGGCAACATCTGAGAGACGTAATCAGCAGTCCTTTGTGTCAAAAGAACCTGATAGTATTTCCAAGGGGAAACTTGTCTCCTCTTTCCCCAGTTCAACTTCTGAGTTCCCTCCAACCAGTCTCAGGAATTTCAGTTATCTACTTTTACTGTCTGGGAATGCAATTTTACCTCTATCTTGAGCACAGGAACATGCCAGAGGTTTCCATAACTGAAGTCACAGGGCTCTGTCTCTCTGTTTCCCTCATACACTCATGCAGTGTGTAGCACGCTTCTTGCTTACAATATGCATTCCTCCATAGGCTGAGGATCTCAGTGCTAGCATTGGGTTCACAGTTAGAAGGCAAAATGTACACAAGCTGCCACTACTGTGACACATAAAAAGGACAAGATCACTCCAAA
Organism: Pleurodeles waltl; assembly: GCF_031143425.1. Classification (NCBI taxonomy): domain Eukaryota; kingdom Metazoa; phylum Chordata; class Amphibia; order Caudata; family Salamandridae; genus Pleurodeles; species Pleurodeles waltl. Next base: position 849,782,128 of record NC_090439.1, read on the forward strand.
ACAGTGTGTGCTACCACCTCTGCACAATATGTGCGAACCTGTGATAGGGTCAGTCGCCCTTTGTTGCTACTAAGTATTTCCTCATGTCAAATGCAGGCCTATCGCACCCTGCCCCTCACAATCTTCCTTTGACATTCAATCTTGTTCAGACTTCACACGCTTTAAAAAACATCTGAAGACCTGGTTAGTTTAAGTGGCTTCCTTGCGCTGAGTTTGCTGAGCGCCAAGACACTCCATGGTGAGTGAATCGCTGCGCTATATCAAGTGCCATTAATATGACATAAAATAACATGTATGTGACATTTCCTTCCCAATACACTTAGAATCTGAAATCTGAATTAACTCACAAAAACAATGTGTGCTCCATGGCTTCAGTTTCAGCCAACGCATCCCTAGCTGTTCAGCCCTCTTTCTGAACCCTGTGATGCAACGTTTTCTGGGTAACTATAGAAGCCTTATGGAGTGATGCTTTATTATTATACAGTTTGAAAAATTAGAACTCATGCGCTTTTACTCATTCAAGGTACTGAAGAAAACGTAAATCGCCTACATGAATCTGAAGTGCAGCATTCATTTCACTCGTTTCTTATTGCAGTTCATCGCCTTAGAAACCTGGAGGCTAAACAAGCACCGGCGATACCATCGTGCTTACATAATACCTGAGAACAGTACTTCCGGTGTGTCACTCTGTGAGTCACTTCCTGTCACTCGCACGAGCGGCGAGTGTGCTGTTATAAGGTACACCACGAGACGCCAAAATATGTATACATGAAGAAATTAAACAAATGGCCCACGTCTTCTTTTCTATTATTTCGTTCCTGTGCTATCATTGCAGCCATTGTCATGGATGGAGCTCTCCAGAGCAGAGCGCATAGTTTGCATTAACATTCACAGCTGCTCTTCCCAGGGCCTCGGATCACTTACCTGTTTACATCAGATGTACAACAGCCTCAGTAAAAAAATTGCTTCTGTCTAGCGCTAATCAAGTCCCCCTCACAGCTGCTCGGCAGCTGGGCCTAGTGAGTCACAGTTGCTTGGACTTAGAAATAAATTATGTTCATATCGTTCAGTTGAGATTGGGTTGTAAGGGTCGCTTCGGGTGCACCCTACTTAGCTGATAGCCTTAGGGGTTTTGAATAGCGCTGCATATCATTTTGCAGCCACTTCAGAGCGCTAAGGCTGGATCAGAAAATGTAACGCTGCTGGAGAGGTAGTTAGACTCAGGTCAGTGAAGGGGAAGTCCCAGTCTAATATTCTTCACCCAAACTCGAAGAGATTCGATTTCAGATGGAGGCTACCTTCAAAAAGTCAGTTTTCAGATTCTTCATGAAAAGTAAATAGTTTGATTCAGAGCACAGGAGTGGATTCACAGCACTCCACAGTCTTGGACCCTAGACTCCAATAGGATTGTCACCGTGCTCCAGCTCTCTGAAGATTTTTTGGGTGATTAGGTATGCACTTTTAGATTGTAATGTTATTTGATGTTTACAATGGGGTTCTAGTTTTTGTAGGTACAATGGACTATTTTCAGAGTATGCTTTGTGTACAGAAAAGATAGGGCTTAATTTGAGATGGTATTGGCCACTGCTAGGCAACGTCACTCATGTTTGAGGACTGGGACACTTTTTGCAATGGACAAACTTGTAAATGTGGTCCCCAGCAGTCACTGAGTTTAGTCTCTGATTTTTTTTTAAAGTATTAGTCAGGCTGGGTGGAAGCAGGTTCTGCTCTCGCACAGCATCATACCATATACACCATGGCAGTCCCAAACAAGAGAGACTGAGCCATAGTGCTGACCTTTTCACACCCACCAGCACGCAATAACTGTTATTACATTCATCTCATTTTGGCAAACTATGCCTATCTTTCAATTCAGAGACAGTGTTTGTTGATACAGAACACCTGCCCTCACCTTTTCCAGTGCAATCTGTAAACAACATGTCAGAGGAAGATTTCCAATTAATTGTAAGTTGCTGAAAAGCTAAGGCCAACATGAGATCAAATAACAATTTTTCATGTGTTTTTAATGTGATAGTGTCTGATAAGCTACCTGAAAAAAGAAGAACTACTGATGTTGGACTATTTAAGTTAAAAATTGTTGTAAGGTGGGACCAAATGTTCACCCAAAAAGCATCAGTAGGTCAGTAGGGGGACATAAAAAGAGAACATGATGTAAATCCCCATGTGGGCATCCACATGGGAGCAGGACTGGTCATAATTCCAAAATTTGGCCAAGGATGCGGGTGTGTGATACAATCTGCGATAAAGAAAAACATAGATTTAGTTGTAGAGGCTGTTCTTGAAATCTTAAATATTCTAGACCATATTTTGTTCCAGAAAAGAATAGTCCATTCACATTCCAAATCCAATTTCCAATTGAGTTCTACCTTGGTTTTAGGCTGATTAAGGACCGGGACCCCAAAAATATTTGTATATAATAGAAGCTTTAAGATTTAATAACACTAGTTTCAAAAGTGGATCTGGGGGAGTAGGAGGAATGGAGTCTCGTGGAAATAAGCAAAAAATATCCAAAACAGTCTGCATAAAATTGAAAATTTGTGCCAAAAAGATCGAGGGCAATCAAAAGATGCATGGAATTGAGGAAGGGAGCAAGGATTTAGGCCATCAAATAAATCTTGAACTCAACAATTCCCTTGTGTCTCCACGTTCTCCAATATAAGGTTCTATCATTTATAGTAAAATAGGTTCTAGATAGAAAATTTATTTGGTGATAAGGTTTCAGCAAAAAACAAGTTTGATTAAATTTGGGCGAAGAAATTATGTTATTTTTTGAAGAAAATGTTAAAACTTCTTTCGTAGAGAAAGGTGTAAGTAAGGAAAGTTCAATATCAAGCCATAAGGGTGTAACGAGGTAAGGAACAAAAGATAACAATTTGGCATCTTGTTTCAGGCAGAAAGCTTTATGACATATCCAAAAATCTGGAAAATTTGCACTGCCACTAGCCTTAGGTTTTTTAAGACATGAAAGGGAAACTCGTGATTATTTCTTATTCCAAAGAAATTTGGGAAGAAGTGAATCAATTTTTTTAAAGTACATATTTGGTCTTTGAACTGGAATCATGGACAAAATGTATAATAAAATGGATGTAATCATAATTTTTATAGAATCCATATGACAAATAAATAAAGGGGGTTCCAGCAGGACAGTAATTTATCAATTCTATTGCAGCACTCCTCCATATTTATTTTAACTGACTCTATAATTGAGTTTGTTTCTAGATGTCAAAGTATTTGATTTTAGAATTATTCCAATGAAAGCCAGAAGAGCCAAAGGATTGTTTGATGCAAAATCCAATAAGAGGCACAAATTCTGTTTTCTCTGAATTGATTTTATAACCAGAAACCAACATAAAATCTATAATCTCATTGAGCACAGCAGGGATTGAGGTATCAGGATTGGAGAGAAAAAAATAATATCGTCCGCATAGGTGGATAATTTTAAATGATTCTCACCATATTGAAAGCCTGATATAAGATTATTTTTACGAATATGAGAAAGGAAAGGTGCAAGAGCTAAGACAAATAAAAGAGGGGATAAAGGACAACCTTGACGAACACCTTGTTGCAGGGAAAAATAGTGGAATACACGTCTATTAACTAATACTGCAGCTTGTGGATCTGTATAGAGCAAGTAAATGAGTGAAATAATTTTAGGACCAAAATCAAACCAGTTTAATGCTTTAAGTAAAAAAGGCCAATTCACTCTATCAAATGCTTTCTCAGTATTTATGGAAATAGCTGTTAGGTGATAAGAAAGAGAAGAATCTTTATTTAATACATTAAAAAATAGTCTAGAGTTATCTGAGATTAATCTACCTTTAACAAATCCACCTTGTTCTTTACCTATTAATTTGAGCAAAAGTGGTTCATGTCGTAGAGCAAGTAATTTGGCAAAAATGGTATAATCTACATTTACAAGGAATATGGGACAATAATGTTTACATTGTGTAGAATCCCGGCCATCTTTATGAATTAGACAAATAGTAGCTTCTTGAAAGATACTGTCCTGCTTTCCTTCTCTTATCCTATGACCGAGCTTACAAAACCTCTCTGGAATGCACTTCTTAGTATAAAGAAGACATTTAATGTTATTATTACTTCACCACGAGGTTCCTGAGAGATGAAATTAGTAGATTGGAAGCACACGTTCAAAAGTAGTCGCAGCAATGAAAGCAAAATATATCAAAGTACTTCTCAGTTGCAATGTACACAGCAAATACATGTAATTATATTATAGCATAACTTCAAAGCAAAGCATAAAAGTCAAAATTGCATCACCGTAGGGCAGGGCTGTAGGGCCTATAACTCAGCGTCATCTTTCTGGGGCTTCAAGTTGATGACTCCGGTTCAACTGCAAGAAAGAGATTTTCTACCCAAACGGGGACAGGCAACTGACGGCCGTTCCTGTCTGAAGTCAAGCAGATTATATCTAACTCTGTTGTCCAGAGCCACCCCTTAAAAGCAAACTCAGTGTGAGAACCGAAGAAACCTGGAGAGTGGCCAATTCTCCAAGCCTCACTCGTTCTCAGACTGGATTGAGAGGTAAACACAAAATCTACACGCTCTTATCAGCTAGGGTCTGGTGTGAAAAACACAGCTTGATCTATCATGTGGAAAAACACAGCTTGGAAAAACACAGCTCATCTGCAATGTCTCAACTGCAATGTCTAACTCCACGTTAAAGCCAATAGGCAGCTAACCTAAATATCAAATGTAATGTCTAATGCCATGTTAAAGCCAATAGGCAGCTAAACCGAATGCAACATGTAATGTGCTACTGGTGAACATTGAGCAACTAATATGCGCAGTGGTGAAACACAAAGTCATAGGTCAAACACAATTAATAGCATCACAGATACCTCCAGCTTTGCCAGTTAAAAAAGAACAACTGAAAAATTTGCAGGAGTTTAGGAAGCAAAATATTGGAGAAATGTAAATAAAATTCTACTGTAAAACCATAAGGGCCTGGCAATTTCCCTTTTTTAAGTGTATTGAGTGCTGTGATTAACTCTGTGATTATAAAATCACATTCAAGAGGATCGAAATCTAATGAATTAAGGACAGGAGGTGAAAAAGTATTAAGGTATGACTCGATAAGACTAGATTGAATTGGATGATCTGGAGTATATAATTTTTTGAACATTTTTGTGAATTCATCCAAAATATCACCATCTTTAGATAAATGTTTTCCGTATGATGAATGAATGGATTTAATAAAGGAGTGTTCTTTTCAAAACTTCAAATAATTGGCTAGGAGTTTCACTGATTTATTACGGCCACCATAGTAACAAGCACTACTATGTAATAGTATGTAGAAGTCTTGATCAGTTGATTTCTTATTAAAATTTAATGTAGCTTGAAGAAGTTCATGTGGAGAGGAGTCCGAAGATGAAGAATACAATTTACGTTCTAAGCATTTGATATTAGATTACAAGAGTTTCTGCTGGTGAGCAAAATATTTCTTCTTTTTGGAAACAAAATCTATAATTAAGCCACGCACTGTAGCCTTAAAGGAGTCCCATAAGATTTGGGGGGTTGTATCTGAAGTCATATTGAACAAGAAGAATTCATTAACAAAAGAGGTAAAGGAGGGTCTAACAACAGAGCATTATTACATTTCCACCTAGCTGATTTCGAATGTGATAGGACCAGATCCAGATCTACAACAATTAGGGCATGATCAGATATAACAATGGGCTCAATAGTGGAAGAAATTAGGTTTTGTGTTAGTGATATACAGAGAAAAATATGGTCTTAGTGAGAGAGTGAACCATGGGAGGGGGAATAGAAAGAATATTTTTAGCAGTGGGATTACATAACCTCTATGCATCAATTAAAGAATTTTGAGAAACAGTGGCGTGTAATTGCTTGTGATTTTTATGTGCGGAAAAACAAATTTGAGATTTTCTGTAATAAAAGGATCCATAATCTGATTACAGACACCACCTAAAATAAAGACCTTGTTCTTATATTGAAGACATTTCTTAGTAATATTAGGCCAGAACAAAAAATCTGGTTGAGTCGGATCATATACATTAAAAACAGTTAATGGAACATCATCTATAAGTAACTTTACAATCAACCATCCACCTTCCAAATCATTTTCTTGAGATACAACAATACAATCTAACTTTTTATGGCAAAGAACAACTACTCAGTTTTACTGAGCACAGGAAGGGGAAACAAAAACTGATCCCACCCAATTTCATTTAAATTTGAATGCCTCTGTTTCTGTAAACTGAGTCTCTTGTAAGAGTACTAATCTGGATTATAAGAGGCAAAATGCGATAACATTCTCTGTCTTTTGAAAGGGTTAACAAAACCTTTCACATTCCAAGATATTACCCTGAATGTAATCAGCAATGAATAAATATAAAACTAAACGATTAACAATAATGAAAAAATTGAAAGTATAAACAAGAGGACAAACAGATAAAGAATGGAAAGAGAAAAAGAAAAACAGAAAAAACAAGAAAAAAGAAGAGGGAAGATAAAAAAGACAAGGCATGAGATACAATAAGAGTTGACAGTTCATGTCAAACAACGACTGATTAACATCCCTTAATGGGGAACAAGGAAGAATCAGGGAATGGCAACACACAGGAGACAGCACAACCAACGGGAAGGAACACGCCACACCAGAACTCCATATGGAAACAAATGGGAAACGGGTACATGAGAGATTATGATGTTCTGTAAAAAGATTAAAGAGATGTGGGTTAAACCAGCAATAAATATGCTATCATTACTAATCTATGATGAATCAATAAAAGCAAATATATTTGAAATAAGCATTAGTTCACCCTGAAGAGTAAGGGCAAGCAATGTCCATCGAATCCTTCAAATGAGATTGGATAGATTTTCTGAGGTCTGCGGGATCTTCAAAAGAAGATGTGTTGTTCTGGAATGTAACTTTGAATGTGTACGGTTGAAATAAACCGTATCTTGCTCCTAAGGTACGTAATGCAGGATGAAGCTCAACTAAGTCCTTTCTTCGTTTAGCAGTGGTTGCAGAAACATCTTGTGTCAAGAACAGTTTGACACCAGACCATATACATTGCTTTTTGGTTTTGGTTGCATTTAAAACTTGTAGAAGATCTGTGAACTTCAGAAATTAAATATTCACACCATGGGGGGGCAGATGACAATGTAAGTCGGGGTCCCAATCTATAGGCTCATTGATTATCTAAGTTAGAGGTTGAAAGCAATCCAACAATTTTGGTAGAAAAGAAGTGAAGAAAGAAACCGAATCTCCGCCCTCAATGCCCTCTGGAAGACCATATAAACGCAAGTTATTGCACCTATTACTGTTTTCAAGATCTTCAGCTTGTTTTTTCAGCATTAAAACATCCTTCTCCAAAGCTGCAATTTTAGGGGAAGATTCTAACACTTTGTTCAACCAAAGTAATTCTAGATTCCATTGAGGACCATTTATCATCAAGATTTTGAATATGAGTGTTAGTTTCTTAAATAAATGGTCTCAAGGCTCTAATCCCCTCTATTACAGTATCAAGAGATATAGGAGATGTAGATTTTGGAGGAGAAGGAGGGTCCTGTTAATACCTTTTGTTTGCCGAGGATGATAATGGCGACTTCAATGGTGGAAGCGTTGAGATCGTTGGATGAGTGGAACTAGTTTGAGCCATGTCAAAACAAGAAATTGAAGCTTTCATTAAAGGAATCATAAAAGACTGATCCGAATCCAAGAAAATATTTAAAGAAGCTTTAGTAGAGTGTGAAAGTTTCTTGCTTTTTCTCATATGTACCAAATTTTGAGAAAAAAATATGAATAAAGTGGTGTGTGAAACAAGCCAACAAGATCCCAAACTCTGTTTTGTGAGAAAATGACTCAAGTTCACAGGAAATAATGATTCTTCAAAGAATTAACATTTTTAAAGTGAAGAAGGATCTAAAAAATAAATATCCAACCTTCAAGTGTCATTGCCTATATAGAGACAGCAGGAAATATAGAAGGATTATCCAAATAACTGGCTTATGTGAGCAAAATGCAGTTTCATGAGGTGATGAGAGAGGAAAAGTAGCGCGATGAAAAAACAAAATGTCGGCTGCAGTAATCCCGTCAGCAAATTTGAGGAATTTCCGCTTAAAAGTACCTTAAAAAGGCTTTAATTATTTCAGAATCCGCCCCAGGCATCTTCCTCTGTGATAAACACTCATTGGAGTGGCACTGGAAAACAGAGAAACGCAGCAGAAATCTCTCAAAGTTCCAGGCGGTGCGGGGCTCCACATCTAGGCGGCCATCTTAGGTGGCACCCTAGCCACGCCCCATGGTTGTAATTTTCTGAAGTATAAATGAGGCTCGGTGGAAGCCAATCTACCACTCTCACAATTTCATGTCATCACACACTACGGCAACCCCCAAGAGAAGCAGACTGAGCCACTGTACTGGCCCACTCACAAATGCCTCAACTTCCTCCCTTTATTATATATTATTTAAAAAATCTTTTTATTGCAAGTAACACCAACAAACAAACATTGACTGTGAAAAGCACATATTGCGGCATCAGAGCAAGGATATATTACAATGGTTCCATGTTTATCCCTGTAGCCTCCCACTGTTCACTCCCGCCCCTTCCCGTTCACCAAGAATAGCATCAAAGACTGAACATTTTCGATGTGAGATAGCCTCATTGGTGCCTACAATTGACACACACCGGCCGCCCCGATATGCATTCCACTTTCGTCATATTTTGGACCATTTGTTTGGACACCCTCTACTTACATACCAGTCCATATCACGCTTCCAGTCTGTCAGGAGTGGTGCACGTTCTGCTCTCCACATTCATGCTATGTTGCGTTTGGCAACTGTTATCCTAGTGTCAGCCAGAGCAGGTCCATAGGGCCTAAGTCGGTAGTGTCCCAGATGTTAAGAAGGCACAACTTTGCGGAACCCCTCATGTTTCTGCCAAAAATGTTATTTAGACAGGTCACTACAGCTTCCCAGTACTGTTGAAGCATCGGGTAACTCCAAATCATGTGGAAAAATGACCCTTCCCCATTACATTTCCTGGGGGACATGGTAGTTTCTGCTTTGCCCATCTTGGTCAAGGTAATAGAGGAATGGTAAGATCTGTGTAGGATTTTCAGTTGTATAAGATGGAACCTAAATCTTATAGCCACTTCCCTTGAAGCTGCCAATGCCTCAGACCACTAGTTATCATCTATACCAGTGAGATCTTCTGCCCAATGTTCTCAAAGGTCGGTCAGTGTATCAGGGGAGTTGTTTAACAGTTTGTGGTAAGTGAGAGATGACTGTATAGTAGTCTGTCCTCAAGTGGGGTTGATTCAGGAAGGTCAGCGTCTCTGGGCAGTGCCCTCTGTAGGACATGTCGTATTTGTATCTGTAGATTTCTGTGGATGCCAGTTGATACTCATTTTGTAACGTGGCGAAATAAATCACCTCATTTTGAGTTCATAAATCTCCCACCAGGAACAAACCTATCATGTCCCATTTATTGAAGCCCTGTTGGGCAGTGAGAGTATCTAGTTGTATGGAATGGGAGTGGCTTGGATTATCCTCCCCCACCAACCTACGGCCTTTAGTGTGGTGTGCCAGAGGGTAAGTGTGACTGCGGTAGGGCTGGGGAGGGACGCTGTGCGAGTATTGTCAAAGATGGCCCTAAGATAGCCCCCCAGGAGCCATGTTTCGCTTGCCCATCTGGAAGGCCAGCTCAACCTCAGGAAGGTATGCCCATAGTTGATTGTGACAAGCTGTGCTTCCCAATAATATTTATGAATGTTGTGCAGGGCTAGCTCGCTGTTGTACCAGCTCCTGGTTAGGGCACTGAAGGCAATACAGGGGGTGCCCTGGTTCAAAAACAGGGAACAAATTATACTGTTAATCGTTAGGAAATAAGTCTACGGGACAGGGTGGGGTGCGTTTTGGAGCACGTACAAAAAACAGGGTAAAGCCATAATTTTAAATAAAGCTGCTTTTCTCCTGGACAGTCAGTGGTAGGGTCTGCCAGTGTTGTGCGTCTCTGCATGGGCATTTAAGTGGGAGCTCGAGGTAGTGGGTTTAGAAGGTATGTGGGCCTATGGTTATACAAACCCCTAGATATTCAGAATTCTTCTGTAACAATCAGGGCTACACAGTCTCTCAATAGCTTTGGAATAGGGCTGTGGAGGAGGTAGATCTGGGACTTACTCCAATTAATGGTGAAGCCCAAATATTGTCGTAATCGAGCGAGTATGTGCATTATTCTGTCCAATGTTTGCAACAGGTCAGCAACATAGAGCATGATGTTGTCTGCATATAGGGAGATCTTGTCTACCCAATCTGCCTCCCATTTCAGACCTATAACAAGGGGATCGTTCCTGATCCACACAGCCAAGGGCTCCAGGACCAGGGTAAAAATCAAGGGAGAGAGGGGGCAACCCTGCCTCTTGCCTCTCCAATGCTGGAAAGTAGGAGATGATATTCCGTTAACCATCACCTGGGCCAGGGGACCTGAGTACAAAAGTTGTACCCAGGATACGAAGCGGGGGACAAAGCCCAGTTTAAGCTGCACTTCAAAAATAAAAGGCCACTCAATTGTGTCAAAGGACTTTTGGGCATCTAGGGAAAGCACAAGGGCGCTCTCATGTATTGTGGCTGCGCGGCCTAGGACTCCATGTAGCCATCTCAGATTAAGGGAGGGGCTCCTCCCTGGAATTAAGCTGGACTGATCCAGATGGACCAGTGTCCAGATTACTTGTATTAATCTTGGGTCCAGAAACTTGGCCAGTACTTTGACTTCCGCATTTAAGAAGGAAATTGGTCAGTGGCAGAAGCATTCATCTCATAGCTTACCTTCCTTGGAGATAACTACTATAGTGGACAGCCTCTGGTCTGAGGGCAAAGCCCCTGAAGTGCAGCTATCTAAGAACATTCGCAGGAGGTGGGGCGTGATTTTATGGCCATGAGTTTGTAATGCTCAATTGGTAAATCAATGGGTTCCAGTGCCTTGCCAAAGCTTAGGCTCAGAGGGCTTGAGCTACTTTGCCCTCTGTCAGGTCTTGCTCTGGGAGTTCCCTATCTGTATAAGAGAGTCAAGGCAGATGGATGTCTGAGAGCAGCTCACACGATTCATCGGACATAGTTGTGAATGTTGAGGAGTACAGGCGAACATAATGGTTGCAAAAACATTTTGTTCACCCGTCCTATTTCTATTGCAATTTCCTTCATCATCTTTTACCTCAGGGACCCAGCGGTTGGCCATTTCCCTTTTGTCTAGCCAGTCCAAAAGCTTCCCACGCCCCGATCACCCACCTCGTAGAGGCGGTATTGAGTGGCACAATGTCTGGTCCCGGCTGCTTCTGTTGAAATGTCTCTATATTCCTTTTGCTTCAGAGAAAGGTTTTGGCAGTCCCTTTGATCGGAGTGTGTGACCTGAGATTCTAACTCTAAAGTTTCCACCGCCAGTGTGTCAAGTCGAGCTCATTTCTTCTTTTGTCCCACAATTAAAACCAGGCCCTGACACCGATGACAGTTTTGTATGCCTTCCAAGGGGTTGTCAATGAGGAGACTGAGCACTCGTTTTCAGCCTCCTGGAAGCCTTCCCGAATAGTGGGGATTTTGAGATAACAGGGGGTAAGAAAAACCCCTTGGTGGGCGCTTCGGGGAGGAGGGCCATAGATAGCCCAGACTGGGAAATGGTAGGATAAGGCCCTGGCAAGTTGGCAGACTTTCTGAAAGGGTGGGAGTTGATGAGGTAAGTTGAGTATGTAGTCAATACAGGAAAGTCTGTCATGATTCCCCAAGTGAAATGTGTATTGGCAAGCAGTAGGATGAAGGGCTTGCCACGTGTCTACAAGGCGAGCGCCGCTAGGGAGTCCGCTAATGGTTGGCAAGTCGACACTAGCTGACAGGTGGGCATGCGGTCCTCATTGTCGCTGAGGGCCACATTAGAATCTCCCCCACGTAGTAGGGCCCCGTCAGGAATTTGTAGGAAGAGTGCACCAAGATCAGTGAGTGTGGCATCATAAAGTTGTGGAGGTGAGACCCACATACCTCCCATGGGTGTCAGTCCAGGTGCTTTGTATGGAAAAGTGGAGTGTCTTGCGTATGAGGATACTGACCCCCTTGGATCCGATAGTGTAGCCAGCGTGTACAATCATTTTATAACCCCATTTGTCCAGTGTATCATAGGTGTTTCCCTGCAAGTGCGTCTCTTGAAGGAGAACTATATCAGGAGCATGTATTTTGAGATATTGCAGTACCACTCCCCGTTTAATTTTATCGCTCAGGCCATTGACGTTCCAGGAAAGGACTTTAAAACTGGAAGATTGTGTTACACCAGTCATGAAGGTTGAATAATAGTAAGGACCCCTCTAAAGATGGCGTCTGGGGCCGTTGTTGGGGCAATACGCCAGGCACAGAGGCAGATAGGTTATTGTTGATCTAGTGTGGGATTCTTGTAGGGATTTGAGGCAGATCCGATGTACCTTACATAGTGTGGGGCCCCATACAGGCTGGCTCGGAATGTGTGGTGCCAGTTTGGTTGCTGCTAACCACATGTGAGATGCTGAAGCACTTGCCTTCATGGGCAGGATGCTATACCATGGAGCATGTGTGGTTGTAACTGTGTTGTCTTTGTTTTAAACTTATGTGGGAAGTGTTTCCATGAGGATGACCGAAGTGCAGTTATTGTGTTACGGAAAGCAATGCTTAGTAGAGTGATGAATTACCAAGTGTGAGATCAGTATGCAGTGGCGGCTGGTGACTTTTGAAAGTGGTGGGGCGTAATAGTCTGGGTACGACTTTTATGTAGCGAGCAAGCTCAGTGGACAAACGTGGGGTCCAGGGTAGGTCCTCCACCCAAGAAAAAATAGAAAAAAGATTGACAAGTGGTCCATTTGAAAGGAAATAAATTTAGTGAGAAAGCAAGGTTTATAAAGCAGTGGGAATGTATAGTCTTGAAATATTAAACACATATCTTACTGCATTCATACGTTCACCCTTTACTTTAATGTGCAAATTGTACACTGCAACAACTTCAGGCCCTTTAAAGTGTGTGTTTACCCACTGTCTTGCACTCCATGTGGCATAAACTTTGGAAGAATATGTTCTAACCAGGCATCAGGAAGCACACACAACTGCTGGCTGCAACCAGTCATACAGAAATATGTGCAGACAGGTCTTTAAGTGGGATGAAAAAAGTGGGGGCTCTCTAAAAGGGAAAATGCAAAATGAGATGTTATTGCATCCAGAAATATAACACAACAATTGACATCACGTAAAGCCTGTCAGTACAGTTGGCTTTGTCAATGGTTGTTAGCTGTGAAAGATAAATGAGTAACAACAATGATTAGTTATAAATAATTAACATTGAAAATGTTTCAATTCTGAAATTGTGAGACTATGAATTAAATATTGTTGAGGCCTGCGGAAGGAGTAGGGCCTTCGGTTATTTGTTCTTTAATGTAAGGTATGTTTGCCCTAGTTCTCTTCACATCCCATCCATCTGCACATTTTCAACCTCCTCTCTCCTCTTCAGCACCCTCTTTTCACTCTCCCCTGAATGCACTCCCTGCATCTCCCTCATTTTACCACCCCAAACATACATTGCACTCATTCACATATAAGCACTTTATTTCCTTTTGCCTTAAATATTATGACCTCTGTACATCCTCTTCACACACATTTACACTAAGGGCCAGATGTATCAAGATTTTTTGCATTCGCAAACGGTGCGAATGCCTGTTTGCGAATGCAAAAAGCCAGTTCAGAATGTATGAAAGACATTCTAAACGCAATTTTAAGGAATCGCTAAAATAGCGATTCCTTAAAATTGCGACCCTGTTAGAGTCGCAAATTGCGACTCTCTAAATAAGAAATCGCAAATAAGGATTCCTTATTTGCGATTTCTTAGCACATGTATGAAGCCATTCCTAAATGCAATTTGGGCATTTAGGAATCACTATTTACCACCAGGTTGGACCTGGTGCTAACCATGTGCAAAATTTAAAAATGAATTTCAAATGCATTTTTAAAATGTACATGTAAAGCACACATGCCCTTTTGGCATGTGTGCACCTTACATGTCCCCAAAAATAATATTGGGGTGCAGCAGAGGGGGCCTAAGGCCCCCAGCACCCTGGGGGTTTTGCATTTCCAAAATTGCGATTTCTGGTTAAGAAATCATAATTTTGGAAATGCAAAAAATTTGCAGATATGGGCCAACAGGCCCATAGGTGCGAATGGGGCCGGTATCGCAATTTGCGATTCAGTAATAGCATTTGCGATTTTTAAGAAATCGTTATTACCAATTCGCAAATGTGATACATGCCATTTTGCGAGTCGGAAATAGCGATTTCTTAAAAATCGCTATTTCTGAATCGCAAAAGGCCTTCATGATACATCTGGCCCTGAATGTCAAATGTAACTGGAAAACGTGACCATTGTTCTGTGTGCATTGTGAAGACGCCAACACACTGACAGGCACTTTGCTTTACCTTCAGCCTCAGCACCAGCACTCTCAATGAAAGCCCCTCATAAACACCTGGCATGAATCAAAGTGTGCACTAGGCAAGACAGAAACAGATCATGATGAAACAGCTAACTCTCTTGGTGAAAGCAACATTAATTAAAACGTGAAATAAGAGTAACTAAATCACTTTTTAATATTCATTGTTTGCATATCAATTCATGTTTTTGGCATTAATGCTAAGGGCATGATGATAGGGACAGTTTTAAGGCCATACAGCAGATAAATGTTTATTGTAAGCACATATTTCTCCCTTTGTGCTTGAATCCAATATTTGGATCAATTTTGCAAGGGAACAAGAACCATGCTCGTCTTTTGGATCAATTTCATGAGGGAACAAATGCAGCACCTCCACTTCTAAAGGAGCCAGCGATTTGCAGCCAGGGCCTGGGGCATCACAGTGTGGGAGGTTAGTGGGGCAAGGGGTCTCAGTACCATAAAGATAACATAAGATTAGCATCATAACACTTACCATTACCCAAGACAAGACACCAAGTTACTCATGCTTGCATCCACTTCTACTGCGTGAGGAATGGGGGAAAGAGTGGGCTCTATGTCAGTGAATGTTAGATGGCTGTGATGAAGAAGTTTCAGTGATAAAAGGTACACGTTTATTTGAGCTGCGAATTACATGTTTAATATGACATATCACGTCATTAGTCTGCAGAAGAAATAAAACGAGCATAACTAGCCATGATAAATTACTGGAAGCATTACTGCCTTTGAGAAACAAAATCACCTACAGAGGCAGTGAAAGGAGAGGAGAGCTGAGAGAACAGATTTTTTTCTTATTGTCTGTAAAAAAGATAGAGCTCCAACTTACTTGTGTGCAGGGTTGTCTTTGGCATATTTATGACTTGAGGTCTTCAGGTCACACTCCTGTCTCCCAGAGAGCCCTGGATTGAGTTATTTATTGTATTTATTCAATTTCTCTGCGACAGGCTGCTTGTAATGCAGGAAAAGGGGATTTTATTTGTTCAATGCCACATTCTTTTAATATAATGTGACCTCTGGTACGTAGACCCTTCTGATCACACCCCACCATTTGAGTAAATAGGAAAGGGTGGATAATAATATCAGAGTGACATGAAGTTTTCAGAAACCCGGGCTGAACAAAAAACGCTCCAGGCTGTTTACTATCAGGGCTTCTGGTGGAGGAGGAGATAAGCCAGGGACGTCACTGTGTTCTGAGAAAACGTAAGGGCTTTGCGTGGGCAAGCCCTGTCAGCCCTACTGTGCAGCTTTCAGCCACATACTGACGCAGGCGCAGTGGGGCTTTTCAAAGTGCACAACTTTCACTCGGAAAATGTTGTGCAGAAAATGTTTTACTTTCATCATGTAATTAAATATATGCTTCACTAGAGAGGCCAGAAAAGCCTAGGGGCGCAGCCCCTTAGCCCTTGAACATCAGCCGCCCCTGTCGGTATGCACTGTATGGTTTTCAGTAAAGTGGCCATGTCACACCGAATGAGTGTGCACACCTCACGTTGGGCTGTCGTTCCATGCTCATACACATAATCGCATTGATTTGCGGAAGCTGCTGGAAGAAGTATTTATTTTTGCCAATGGTATGGTGAGCAGCATCCAGAGATATTTTTTAAGCATGGGCAAAGCGGGCAATTGCCCAGGGCCCTCATCTTCGAAGAGTCACCCTGGTAAAGTGAATGAGACAGTCAAATTTCCTGATATAACATTTCTCACAAAAAAAGAGATTCTGTTTGTTTTTGACAGGTGGGCATGCTTAGAAGAAACTTAGAGACAGATTTACTGAGGATTTGCACAAGGGCAAAGTGATGCAAAGTAACACAAACTCTTGCAATGGTATTTACTTCCCAGTGCAAAAGGTATTTTGTGCCAGAAAAGTGACTTTTTTCTCAGCACAAATAGCATTTGCACCACTTTGCATCAAGAAGGCATAATAAGGGTGTAGCTTTGGGCCGATTAGTGCAGGTGCCTATAGTTTTTGATGCAAAGCCTGCTCTACTGAGATTACATACCAGACAATTAGTCTAGGCATAGGAGCTACCACTAGAAGGGTATGCTTCCAGTACAAATCATACTCTAGACAGCAAGAGCACATCTTTGCACTACAGTGCAAACGTTATGGTTGGTGGTAGACAGCCTATAAAGTGTGCTAGTACAGCAGATAACAACAGAAGCAGGCCTTTTTCAATAAATATGTTTCAACAGTGCTTTATCCACCTTATGCATCTTTGGTCCCTGCCCATCACTAGAAAACAATATAATAAATCTGCCCCTTCCTGTACATCCCTGACCTGATCAGCCTTAACCCTTGCACTCACAGGCTGTTGATGGCATTTACATTTAAAAATAATCTTTCTGTGTGACTCCTCTCTCCTTACTTCACCTCACCTCTTCTACCTTACTATTTTCACTTAACTCTTTCTCTATCTCTAAATGCAAATTCATCCTTTCTATCTCAAGTTTCTGTACATCACTTTTATGTACCTCACCTCTCTCTCAATATATCCAATGTACCTCACTTGCTTCATCTCCCTCTTCCTCCCCTTCCTGACTTTGACCCTCTCTTCACTGTCTGTGGCTACATCTAACTACATCTGTCACTCTTGAATCCCTATCTACCTTAACTGTCTCTACCTCATCCCTGTTTCTGTACCTCACTGCTCTTTTCACATCTGCCCTCTTGTATCTCTCCTCCATCTACTTCCTTTCCACACAATGTCATCTCTATCTTTACCACACCCCTCTTTATTTCCCTCACTATCTCTACTACTTTATCTTTTTCTACCTCTCTCTCAGCCCTTACACTACCTCATTTCTTCCCCCAACTCTTTATCTCATTTCTCTCTCTACCACACATCCCCCTCACTACTTCACATTTCTATTTCACGGCTCTCTTTCTTGCTGCCCAACCTCTTAATTTACCTCATCATTACTTCATTGCTTTACCTTTCCACCTCCTCTTTCTCTCATTTTACCTCGGTTACCTTTCCTTCACCTGTTTATGCGTATGAATCCTTTCTGGCCACCTCTATTTTTCTTCCTTTACGCCTTTTATATTGTCATCAACTCCCCCCCCCCCTTTTTCTTTGTTGCTATCTCGCACACACACACAACTCTCTAGACTTCCTCCTGCACGTCAACTCGCTCTCTTAATCTCTTGATAAATCTTTGTACCGGACCATCTCTTCCTCTCACAGGTCTCCACTTCTGTATAATCCCAACCTTTCTTTCAAATTAACGTATGTCTCAACCTGCTCTTTTCACTCTACACTTTATTCCTCTTTTTACCCTTTACCCCGCTCTCTATATTTCTCTCTGCCCCACTACTCTCTGTACCTGACCCGTTCTCGATACCGCTTCTCAGTCTGCTCTCTATCTTACATCTCATTGTTTTTGCCTCAAGGTTATTTCTACCTCTTGCTGGATGCACCGCTTTCTACTTCACCTATTTCCTATCTTGGCTCTCTCTCTCTCTCTCTCTCCCTATCTCACTCCTCTCTCAGCATTTCCTTCTCCCTCCCTCTGACTCTCCCTGCCTCTCCACAGCACTCTAAAACATCCCTCTTTCTGCCTCTGCCCTTATCTTTCCTTTTGCTTGGCTACCTTTCTTTATTTACTTTACTTCTCTCCCATATGTTTGTACATCACCTCTGCCTCTTTCCCCTTCTCCCTCTACTTCACGCCTCCTGTTTTACTGTTCTGTTTATGTCTCTGTCCTGTATCATGCTCCGTCCCAGTGCCTGTGCTCAGCAAGGCTGCGGGGCCTGTTGAGCAAGAGAAGTGCATACATATGAAGAGGAGAAGAGGGACAAGGCAGGAGAAAAGAAATTAGGAGAAAGTTAATAGATTTTTACAAATGGGAAGGTAAAACCCCCTCACAGTGGTGCTTTGATCTTCACTGGTGCCGCAAGGATGCCAGTAGTGAAAGGGATTCATTTGTAATTACAAATGTTCGGCAACTAAAAGCTACAATTTGAACTTCTATGTGCATACCTCTTGACTTAATACTGTGCACAAGTCCAGAAAATACCTAACAAGTAACTAGGCATGATTGTCCTGCCATGGGAGTAACAAACTGCTTCAACACTGAATTTTATCAAAAAAGGTTGTTGTTTCAAATAAAACCAAAAACCTAGACCCTCCGCAAAAACAATTTTCTGAAGGTTTAATATATAATTCAATAGTGTTCGGCATCTCAGGGGCGTGAATGAGCGAAAGGGGTAATACATGTACAGCAGTGCCAGACAGGGAGCCTCAAGGGCCCCACAAATCCTTAAGACGCCACGGACAGCATCGCACAAAATCGTTGGTAGCCAAGAGGGGAGACCCACCGGCGTTTCCAGTGCTTGTCCTGACAGTGTACATTCTTCCCTTCACGCGTGCTCCACCATGCCCTCGTGCATGCCCAGAAACGCGGCTGAAGCATAGATACATCTTGGGTTAAGGGACCTTGCTGTATGCATGAGCCCTCTGGGAACGGGGAGGTACATGCATTTGATTTGATTGGGGGATTGTAAAGCGCAGGGATACGCCCAGGAGCGTCCCGGCGGGAGCTTGTATCAGAGGCTACCTGCAGTAAACCGACTGTAGGTTACTTTTGTTGCAACAGCAATGTTTTCGTTTTCTTAAAAATAGATATCTCAGCCGTTGAGCGTACCTCAAAAGGGAGCTTATACCAGGCTACCGGCCCCAGACAGCATTAAATTAGTCCTGAAACATAAGCCACATCGATTCATTTGCTTAACACATACACATACTGACTTTCAAAAGGGACCATTTAAACGTGTTTTTATGTATTGTCTGATAACAACACGTGCAAATGACAAAAAACGTTTTGACCCGCAGTGCTGCGTGAAAATCAACACCGCTGTGTTGGGTGAATGGTGAAAAAAACTGCAAGGGTCGTATTTATTGAGAGTCATGTGACAATGACGCTATCAGCCGCACATGCGCCAAAAACTGATTCAAGCTTTGTGCTATGATGCAAAGGTGACCCAGCGCTGGATTGCGTGCTATCTGTAGTCAACGTACGTTGTCGGTACAAATGTCAACACAAGGCCAATGGTTCCAAGGGTGAATCATCGAAATGTGTAATTTCATGAGTATCACGCGTTTTACGTGTAGAACCGTCGGTGCTATTCTGCTTGCTTCTTCCTTCTTGGCACCCGGCTCCAATGGGTGCAAAGCCAAGTCTCACTACTTCAGTAGCTCTGGCTTTGAGTGAAAACCATGAGTGTTTGCATTGCTTCTGCCTTGTGCTCCCCTTGCAACAGGGCATTAAAGCGGATAAAAAAGCGGGGGTTCTCTAACCGCAGCAATGCGAAAGAGGGGTGACCATTCTTTCCGAGGAGAATGATCCATGTAATCAAGAGTGTGGCCTGAATTAAGTGAATCTGGAATCCTTTCCCACACATTCTGAAAGTGAGCATGCTGCCTGAGATGTTGGAAGGTGAAAGCACACCACCAGGCAACCCAGAAACGGAATATACTAAATAAAGCTAAGGCTGAAAGAATACTGCCAGTGATCAGAAGGGTAAAGGTCATTGTCTCATTTAAGAAAGATTCAGGTTCACATTTTGCTCTTACCCTTTGAGGCTTGGCCACAGCCCTACCGCAGAGAGTGGTGGGAGAAAGCATATACAAGTACATTGATTGTCATTATCCCATCTCCATTTCGGACTCGGCATTGCTGATCTAACCAGCAGAGTTTTTTCTTTCACTGCACGAATACATTATTTCTCTTTCCCACCCGATGCAGAGAGCAGAACAGGCAAAGGACCACCCGCCTCCTGCTGCTAAAAAAAATACATACAAATTTCAAATTATAAATAAATCAAAATATATATATATATGTGTATATATATATATATATTATTATTAATAATAATAAATAAATTAAATAAAAATAATGATAAAAAAATTGTATATATATATATATATATATATATATATATATATATATATATATATATATATATATAAATGATAAATAAAAAAACATTATATTTTTACTGTCTTAAAAGCTTTACTTTGTCTACCCATCACCATATGTCATGTCTCTATCAATCTATCCTCCATTCCCACTCTGACTCATCCTAAATCCATTCTACTACTTTCATCTACTAAATAACCCTGCCTAAGCTCTTCCCTCCTCTTCCACATCTAACTCACCCAAACCTCAGTTTACTACCATGATCTCCCAAACAACCCTACTAAATACTCCCTCATTTATCTCACGTTTAACTCATACAAAACCCCTCCTGCTCCTATGATCTCCCTAACCCTTACCATAGACTCTTCCCTCCTCCATCCCCACTTTACTCATCCCAAGCCTAAACCCTATAACTATAAACTCCCAATTAACACTTCTGGATTCTTCCCTCCTCCACCCCTCCATTACTCCAGTCAATCCAACTAACAAACTCACATATCCGTGGCTCAAATTAACTCATAATAATACTAAAACTGTACTCATATTTTGCTATACTAATCCACCACTAATTCCTTTTGGGTTCCGGAGTAGCATGCTACTCGCCAAAAAGCGCTTCGACCCCTCATCAGGGGTGGTAAGCGCTATATAAATACTATTACAATACAATACAATACAATCAGTCGGATTTCCACAGGCTCCACGGCCTTCCATCTACCAATGGATAATGCAATGGCTCATGAGGTGAAGAAGATCCTCGTTTTCAACAAGAACAGAAAAAACACAACTGAGAAATTTTCCTCCCCCTTGTTTTTTTTGTGCAGGCTGGAGAAGTGCAACAGTGAGCCAGGAAACTGCTGCCACTTACCCAAGTCACTCAGGGAAAGGTTTTTTTTTTTTTGTAGTTTTTTGTCCCACCTGCTGCAGTCTGTATTTTTCAACTGGGTCAACTAAGGGGTTAAATATAGAAACTTGTAGTTCCCCTCTTTAGGTCGTAGCCTACCAGACAGCATAACTGCCTGGTTTGCTAAAGATATCTTGGGGGAATTCAGAAAACTGCATTAGGAATGCATTCTGTCCATTGCTTACCAATGGCTTTGTAGTTTGTAACTCGCATTGTCTGGGTTTCTATTTGCTGGCTTTATTTTCTTTAGGCTATCCAGCTTGAGCTCCTCCCTCCATTTCCCAAACCTTGTTTACTGTATTCTTCCACAAACTTGTTTTCTGAAAACAGGCCTTTTAATCTAGTTCTTATCTTGTCATATTTTCTGTGCATTGGAAGACTGAGGTCAACTGTCAGGCTTTCTCTTCCAGTAATCTTGGTGTCCTCTGACTTTGGAGTGAGAGAATTAATGTGACAATCCTGCTAAGTACCCATGTAAGACGAGAAGGGATGCTCTTTTTTTGTAGCACACAACAACAAAAAATGCACCAATTTACCCACCCACCCCCATCTACCCTACTCCACTCCATCTACCCCACTCTAATCCAGTCTACCCCACTCTAACCCAATCTACCCAAATCCACTCCACTACAATCCAGTCTACACCTCCACTACAATCTATCTCACTCCAATCTACCCTATTTCACCCTAATCTACCCCACTGCAATCTACCACACCCCACACCAAACTACTCCACTCAATCTAACCCAAACAACCCAATCAACCCCAACCCACTCTACCCTAATCCATCACAATCTACTGCACTCCACTCAAACCTACTCCACTCCGCTCCTATATACCGTAGTCTACCCCACTCCTCTCAAATCCATTCCAATCTACCCCAATCCAACCCACTCCACCCTACCTGAATCAACGAGAATCTATTCCAAGCTATTCTATTCCAATCTATTCCACTCCAATTCAGTCTACCCCAGTCCAATTTACGCCACTCCATTCCAAATTGCCCTACTCCACTCCAAACTCCACTGCAACCTTTCCAACTCCTCTCCACTCTATGCTACCACACTCCAATATACCCACTCCAATTTAACATGCTCCACTAAAATCTACCCCACTCAACTCCAATCTAACCCAGTCCACCACAATGTACCCCACTCCAATCTACCCCTCCCCAATCTATTCCATTTACTCCACTCCAATCTACTCGAATCTACACCACTTCACCCCACCCCACTGCAATCTACCCCACCCCACTTTAACCTACTCCAATCAACCCCACTCCACTTCAATCTACTCTGCTCCAATTATCCTGCTTCCATCTACCCCACTCCTCTCAAATCCACTCCAATCTACCCCAATCCAACCCACTCAACCCTACCCGAATCTATGAGAATCTATTTCAAGGTATTCTATTCCAATCTATTCTACCCCACTCCATCTACCCCACTCAAGCCAATTTACCCTATTCTAATCCACTCTATCTCCCCAACCTATCCACCCTAATCTACCCTACTACACTCCACTCCGGTCTACCCCACTTCACTCTTCACCAATCAATCAATCAATCAATCACGTACTTTATAAAGTGTGCTACTCACCTGTCAGGGTCTCAAGGCGCTGGGGGGGGAGCTACTGGTGAAATAGCCAAGTCTTGAGGCGTTTCCTGAAAGTCAGGAGGTCCTGGGTCTGGGGTAGGTGGAGCAGTAGGGAGTTCCAGGTTTGGCGGCGAGGTGAGAGAAGGATCTTCCTCCGGCGGTGGTGCGGCGAATGCGGGGGACGGAGGCGAGGGTGAGACTGGCGGAGCGGAGCTGGCGGACGGGAGTGTGGAAGGTGAGTCTGTCGTTGAGGTAGGCCGGACCTGTGTTGTGGAGGGCTTTGTGTGTGTGGGTGAGTAGTTTGAAGGTAATCCTCTTCGATATGGGTAGCCAGTGTAGGTCTCTGAGGTGGGCAGAGATGTGGCCGTGGCGTGGGACGTCGAGGATGAGTCGGGCGGAGGCGTTTTATCTATCTCACTCCACTCCATTCCAGTCTATCAAACTCGACCTGCCCCACTCCACTCCTATCTACCTCACACCATTCTACCCCACTACAGTGTAACCACTCCAATTCACCCAATCTACTCCGCTCCACTCAACCCCAATCTATCACACTCAATTCCACTCTACCCAATGTACCCCACTCCAGTCTACCGACTCCAATCTACCCAATCCATTCTACCCCAACCTGCCACACTCCATTCCACTCTACCCAATCCACCCCACTTCACTCAAATCTACCCCACTCCAGTCCAATCTAACTCACTCAGTGTCAGGAGGGAGTTCTTCTAAAGCAGTACCCTCAAATGCCTACCTTCGGGCAGCACCAATTCAGCATCTATATATCCCAGAGGATTGGAGTGTCCAAATGAGAGGAAGGTTATTAGGGAGGGTACTGCGGGGAGGGAGACCTGGAAACCTACTGTGATTCAGACAGGAGTTTTTGATGCTGCACAGGAGTCGGAATCACGCTAATCACAAGTGCATGGCTCAGGGTGTGGCCCATGTTTATATGACGGCCATTGGCAAGATGGTGGTTGCGAAGCAGGAAGTCTTGCAAGAACTCTTGGGGCATGACCTGTAACTCACAAAACAAGGACGTTATTTCTGGCATATCCTTCATGGCATCGCAGAGCAACCATAGCGCATTTGTCCTTTGTACCTAAGAGCACACTGTACAACATACAGTCATACAATATAGCACAATGCAATATCACTGATGCTATGAGCAGCGTCCATGTGCTTTCAGGGAGTAGCGTTCTATCACAGAATGAGAACATGCAAGTCACACAGAATCCTTTGCACAGTGTCTCTTCTAGGCATACAGTATATTTTACATAGTGTCTCAGTCCTGGGTATGACAATACAACAGTCCAGGATCAGAGTGTTAGTGCATGCGTATTCCACAGCGGAGATGGCCTGACGAACCATGACACCCTACCCCAATCCATCCCACTCCAATTTACCCTAGCCTACTCCACCCCAACTACCCAACTCCAAACTACCCCATCCAATCTGCCCTATTCAAATTTAACCAGGGACGGTCCCTCCACAGAGTGGACCCCGCTCCGCCCGCTAAACAAAATGCCCCCAGAACGGAAAAATAAAATGGTGATAAACTTTGTTTATTACCATTTTATTTTTCAGCACCCCGTCCTGAACTGAGAGTCAGGACGGGGCAATTGCTGCCAAGTGGCAGTAGGGAGCTGTGCACTTGTTCAAAGTGTGTATGTCCCTTTGGGCGGCCAGCCTGACATGCGCGCTTTCAGCTTCTTTAACCCAGCTGTCCTAAAGTCTTAAGACAGCTGGGTTACAGAAAGCACAGGCCTCCAGCACTCTTTTGAGCACTGAGAGAGGTCGCTCCCATCAATCCTGAAGCTTCTTTCATACTGATTATCAGCATGAAAGAAGCGCCAGGATTGGCTAGTACAGTTTCCTGAGTCCCACTGTGCGTTTGAGTCAGGAGAGATAACGAGAGAAGAGATGGTCCTAAAGTAAGTGCCTTTTAAAAACGTTATTATTATTGTAACCATCTTCCCTCCCCCCATTGTAAATACGAGCCAGCTGCCACTGAATCTACCCCCACTCCGATCTACCCCAATCTACCTCAATCCACTCAACTCCAATCTATCCCACTCCACTCCAAACTACCCCACTCCACTCCAAACCATCCAGCCAAACTAGCCCTACATTCTGCCCTACTCCACTCTTATCTACCCCACTCCACCCTAATCTACCCCACTCCATCCTAATTTACCCCACTCCACCCTAATCTAGCCCACTCCACTCCAATGTACCCCACTCCACTTCAATCTACTCCACTCCAATCTACCCACTTCAACCCAATCTACCCCACACCACTCTATCAAACTCCACTCTAATCTACTTCTCTTTAATCTACCCCACTACACTCCAATCTACTGTAATGTACCCCACTCTTGTCTATATCACTGCAGTCTACCCCACTCCACCCTAATCTACCCCATTCCACTCCAATCTACCCCACTCCAGTCTACCCAATCCAATCTCCCACTCCAATCTACCACACTCTAATCTACCTTACTCCAATCTACCTCAACCCACTGAACTCACACTCCAGTCTATTCCACTCCACATTAATCTACTCCACTCCACCCAAATCTACCACACTCAACTCCAAACTACCCAACTCCACTCCAATCCACCCCACTTCAGTTTAACCCACTGTATTGTACCCCAATTTATTCCACTCCAATTTACCCCACTCCACCCCAATCTACCCCACACCAATCTACCATGCTAATCTACCCATCTCCCCCACTCCAATGCACCCCACTCCATTCTATCTCACTCTCCCCCACTCCACACTTTGCCAACCTACCTCACTTCACTCTATTTCCAATCTATTCTATTCCACTTTATTACAGACTACCCCACTCCAGTCTACCCCACCCCACCCCACTCCACACCACTAACTTTTAGCCATGCTGAACAGCAGCCACATTGGTCTAAAACACAGTCACATAAGTGAGACCTATTGGCTTTGCCAAAGCATGTTATTTACTACAGTTCTAAAACCTGACAGAACCCAGCCCACTTAAAGTCCTGCCTTGGCATGGACAGTGAGGAGGTTGGCATTCTGCTATACAAACCCATTTTGCACTGTGGTCACATCAACGTTTCAGTGACAAATATATTTTGTATCAGAAAGTTGATAGGAGCTGGAATTTGCTTCATTTCGCAGCACAAATGACTTACCATCATTTAAACACCCTCGCTATATAAATGATAATAAATGATAGTAACTCTGAGATCTCAGTTTGGACTGGAAGATTTTGGGGAAATCCCTTCACAATAGTCTACCTACGGTCCATTTGTCTTTACATTTCAGCACCTACAGCCAGGGAATCTAGGAGTAGATTTGGCTTCACAGTTTGAAACTGTCAGTGCACTGTAATTTATCACTGGACTATTTGAATGATTCTGTGATGGGATTGGTGATTATATATACGCATTGGTAGCGCTGCTAATCTTAAATGTCCTGGTCTACTCCATGGAGTTTTGTTCCCTCTAAGATGCGTGCTCGGGCGCCGGCCTAGCTTGTCTGTTCACATCACTCCGAAGAGCTAGGGAGGGCTCAAAACAGGTAAAGGGTCTCTCAGCATGGAGGGCAGGTCTGGCCGTTAACTAAAACTTTGGGTCCAAATGCATGAAAGGCTTAATGGTCAGTCCCCTGCTGGTTTATGCAGCCTTGATGCAGGATACTACATTCCTCCTTTTTCCCCTCAGTAGCATTACTACAGAGATTAAGGGGCATATTGACAAGAAAGTGGGGCATTGGTCCCGACGCGCCACTTTTCTTGTGTCGTACCTGCCCCACCTTATGACACCATGGTTGCGCCATATTTACAATACAGTGCACCATGGCGGTTGTTAGGACAACAGTGTCAACATTTTTGACATTATTGTGGTGCTTTGCTGCACTAGTATAAAAAATGTTGACGCTAGTGCAGCAAAGCATAGGGAAGCCCATTGATTAAAATGGGTGCATCATTTTAACACATGCTCTCAGCCGGAGTTAAAAATGACGGAAAAAATGGCACAGTGAAATATTGAAAAATTAATTGCACCTTTTTTTCGGGTCTCCCTGTGTCAGAACACCCCCCTTGCATACACTATGCCTGGCGCAGTCATAATTTGGTGCAAGGGTTTACAAAGTGGCACAATGCAAACATTGCATTACTTTGTAAATACGGCGCAGGAGAAAGGCCTCCTTTACGCCGCCATAACGTAAAAAAATTATGCGAAGGCGGCGCAAGCTGGCACTAGGGGCTTGTAAATATGCCCCTAAATTTGTTGACAAAGTGTTTAGCACATCACAAAACTTTTGACCTCCTGCTCTGGTCCCCCAGTCCTGCACTTGATGAATCCCAATCCTAATTACATTCTCTGTTCAAAACAGAATACACTTTAAAACATAATCTGCCCTAGTTTCTTTTACAGCAGGAGATTCTGTAAAATGCCCACCAGTGTGAGAATAAGAAAGTTTGCAAAGGATTAGGAGTACACCTGTATGTTTACCACAGTGATATTTGCATAATTCGGTCATTCACAAACTCATACTCTAATTCAGCGAATCAGTGCAGGAGGACTACAACTGGTGCAGCATGTCTACAATAACGGGTGCTCATGTAAAGTGCCCAAATACCTTCAGGTCAGCTTCACTCTATATAACTCTTAAATAAATTAAACAGAGAAAGCTGAAACTGTGAAAGGCTGATTTATAAAAATGTGCCTGGGCGGTGACACAGTGGTGCACAGAGAAGTGCAAGCGATCGCTGTCTCACTCTGCAGGAGCTCTCATGCTGGAAATGTATCTTAAAACAGCTCCACCAGCAAGCATTAAAATCATAGCAACATCTAAATATGTGAGACTGGAGTCTGCAGTGCATGTTTTTTGCACAGTGGTATGTTCTAAACCATGGATACTCAAAGTACGGCCTGCAGGCCTCATGCGGCCCCTCTGGCATTTACATGCGGCCCCTTGGGCAACAGGAGCACTGGCAGCTGTTTGCTCGATTCTGCACTAACAACAAAAATATTAAATACACACAAAATCATTTATTTCAAACTTAATTGGTGTTAAAGAAAGGAAGTAACTAGGGACTCCTGCGTTTTTCTTTTGAACGTCTTCATTTTTATAGACATCTTGCAGCACAAGTGTAAAACTAAGACAGTCTCTTTAAAATTAAAAAAGTGTATTTAGTTAACATGCAGAACCTTTTTGCCTTGGTACAATTTATTTTTTCAGTGCACTGAAATGTATTCCTTTAAAAGTGATATTTTTCAAACATAGGTTTGGAAACACAAATTTTTAAACATTGATTATTTCCCTTATCCTGCGAACACAACCAATAGTAAATTGAAGAGGCCAGTCACTTGGTATGTGCACTTTATGGGTGGCCTGTGTTCCTATCATACATTAACAACATTATAGTTTATTAAATTAAACATAGAAGCAGGTTTTGTGCAGCGCACACCATGAATCATGTATTTCGAGGTCATCTTAAATGTGATAATGCAGAAAAAGGAGTGAAGTGAGACTAAACAATTGCCTAGGATCACACAGTTTGGAAAAGTGGGTAAGCCAGGATTCATTCCTGGTTTTCTGGTTTTCCATTGTTTATTTCAGCCACTAGATGTATATAATTTGCTTCTCCTACACCTACCTTGCCTCCAATTCCCCCAGCCACCCCACTTGACCGCCACAGCCCTTGCATCAATGCGGCCCCCCGGCGCATCACAGACCAAAGTCAGGATCCCAGCAGTATTGCAGAGTACACTAAAGCAAGAGAGGTGCAAGGGGAACAGCCTTCATTAGCACTTTGCACGTGCACCTTTAAAAGATGCACCTCGGATTGAGCGCTGAGTTGTTCTAATGCAATTACTCTGCCGTTGTCCATCTGAATCGCAGACCGTCCACTAACTCCTGGGGCTAGCCTTCACTGATCGCTGTCACCACGCTTTGTGAGTACTGTGTATAAGAGACAAACCTGTTCTGCAGAAGGCCACCCAGAAGAGATGTAGTGCATACTTAAAGTGTTCTGTTACAGGGATTTTTAAGCAGAAATTTTAAGTGGAGTAAAGTGTACCCATCATGCAAGAACATAATTCACCTTATATACAGAACGTTAAGCAAATCCTCACACTGACTGGACACAGTAGATGTAAGCCTCAAATTCAAACTCTTTCAGCTAAAGCCATTTTGGCCACAATTAGAGTCCAAAATGATCAAGGGAATCCCATTAAAAGCGGATTTTATACGGCGGCATGTGTTAACGGTAATCACCTTGGCTGCGTCTTCACAGCCTCCTGACACCTCTCATCTACCTTCACTGTCTGCGCCATCAGGTGTGGAAGATTCGGCAACACAATCAGTAGCGCATAGAGTCATCGCTGTTCTGGATTCCGCACACCGTTGTGAAAAGTGAGCGCGTGAGCATACTGTTGCCGCATTCGGAGAAGAAGAATTAGAGGGAGTTTGCGTAAATGTCGTAAATCCATTCTCAATAGCTCCCCCTGCAAGATAAATTTCAGCAGCAGCTGCTTAAAGTATATGCATTTAAAATGAAGCATCAACCTAATCACAGATAGGCTTGTCTATTGCTCAGTACGACGCTTCAAACAGTTATATTCACCTTAAGGCACGTACATTATTTTTCTAAATTGTAATATTCCTTTTGATTTCAAGTACATGGTCACATTTGCCTTCTCTGGTATCCTGTGATCAGATTTAAGTCTTCTTCAAAGCCATATTGGCATGATTGAGGTCGGATTCCTACCCACCATTAAACATTCAGGGAGATTAAGCAATGCAAATAGAATGCAATTCCTTACAGGTGTCACAGGTCGATTACATTTCTGCTTTCTGACTGGTGAGATTTCACCGTGTGTGCACATATTTCACAGAGGTAGTTCCTGTCCACTACACCATCTTACATGAAAACCTGTACTTCAATAGGTTTCTAAAAAAAAGATTGTTTTAAAAACAACCTTGCCAAACTGGACATTTCCGGTTAGCTTGTAGATACGTGCAGTCCACGCTAATCCAACCGGTAGCATTTGGAGGTCATGTAGATAAGTACCAACCACAATGGGGACAAAACGGATTATGCGTCATCAAGGAATACAGAAAACCAGGGTTAAATAAGTATGTGCAGTAAGGAATTTTCATCTCTAGGAGAGTTACGAATTTGAAAAAGTAATTGAAATCTGGAAATTAACATTTCACGGTGACCTGTGAATGTTTTGGTAGCACGAGTAAGCTTTAAGATGCCTATGTATAAAAGCTTTAATGCCTATGGACTGAGTGCTTGGACCTTTAGGGATGACCTGTGCACCTGCAGCCCTCCCACTCTCCGTAGACTGTAGTCTGCACCATAGAAAATCGTTAAAAATGACAGGAGAGTTCACAAGATCCCATTTTGTACAGCTGTAGAGCACGATCCCGGTGTTTCATCACATATCTGGTGGTAAAAGAGAATGCATGTGCATAAGACCTACTGAAGCAAATGGACCTAACCGCCTGCACGTGGTGGCCATTTTGTCCGGGCCAGATAATCTAGCAAAGCAGAGCACACACAGGCCATAAACATTAGACCCTAGCACTGTAGTAGCACACGTCACCCCATATGATCACAACTTGATAACACAGATGTGCTGATTGTTCTTTGTTCGTATTTAGGACACCTTGTTTTGGAGAATGTGGGAAGAGGCTTTTTTTGGATTGTGAGATCACAGAGCATTTGGGTCATGGGGTGTGTTAGAGGTAATGTTTGTGGCACAAATGCTCAAACACAGATCAGTCTTTTGTTTGGGACAGTTCTGTGAGAACAGAAGCAGAAGCAGCCTCGTAAGAAGAGAACGCTCTAGACCAGTGTTTCCCAACTTTTTGACTTCTGTGGACCCCCACTGTATCAGTACTGGAACCCGAGGACCTCCACTGAATCATTATTGGAATCCAGGGACCCCCCAATGAGTCATTACTGAAAGCTGGATTATTACATTTTCTAAGCAGTGGCAGACCCTCGAGGAGGCTTCGCGGACCCCCAGGGGTCCTCGGACCACTGGTTGGAAATCACTGCTCTAGACTCTGAACTCTCACAGGAGGTTGCAGCCATTTTGGGCACAGTTCGTATTTAACACACCCATGCCACAGCATGGCACTTGCTGTTCAAAACTCACCAGTAGAGGATCTCCGTTGTCACACTCCAGTCGTGAATCTTTTGCATCCCACATGTATGACCAGATCTTCAATCTCCGGGACTTGCCAGCCTAAAGAAAGAAAGAAAAAAAGGCATTAAAATAAAAGTCAACGAAAGTCGGTAGCATGCTAGCTTTTGTGTATTTGGGTAGCACTTACCTGTGGTGTTGGAACTCGCATTCACCTGTAAAAGAAATAAATACATCACTAATTGAAAACAATACCAGGAAAACAACTATGAGAATTAAAAAACTTACATACCTATGGACATTGTATTTGTTCATTTGTAATATACAATCACATGATTTTTTGAGATGTATCAATCCTTGCACATATAGAAAATTATTGTTAATAATTTGGTCAACCAATTCCTCCCTAACTATTCACAAGATGTCATTGTGAATAACAAAGGAAGTGCTTAAGGATATGTTCCAAAGCTTTCTGGTATGGCTTGTTAGAGCTCACTAGTGAAGTTTTATACGTCTACTGCTCCCACAACTAACAGTTTGCTAATGTCATGTCTTCTTTTGTTAAGGGACTCAGGGGCAGATTCAAGAGTCCCTTGTGCCACTTTAGCGTAATTTTTTTGACGCTAAGGTTGCCTTTTCTCCACGCCATATTTACAAAGTGGTGCACTGCTTGCACTGCACCACTTTGTAATCCTTTGTGCCACATTAGGCATGCAGTATTTATATCATATGCAAAGGGGGCGTTAGGGGGCAAGGCAGCTTGCAAAAATGGCACAATGAAATCTACAAGTTCAATTACGCCATTTTTGGCGTCATTTTTAATGCCTGCTGAAAGT
This sequence comes from Pleurodeles waltl, assembly GCF_031143425.1. Taxonomy (NCBI): domain Eukaryota; kingdom Metazoa; phylum Chordata; class Amphibia; order Caudata; family Salamandridae; genus Pleurodeles; species Pleurodeles waltl. The sequence continues at coordinate 849,814,038 of NC_090439.1, forward strand.
AGACTTTAAAGGGGCACATCCATTGTAATCAATGGGACTCCTTGCACTTTGCTTCATGAGCGTCAACATTTTTTACGCTAGTGGAGCAAAGCACCACAATAGCGTCAACAATTTTGACTCTATTATTCCTAATACCGCCATAGTATGCCATATCATAAATACTGCACACCCATGGTGGCGTTGGGGGGGGGGGTGCAAGAATAGAGGCGCTGAATTGGATGTACCGCTACTTTTCTTAAATTCGTCCCTAAGAGTCAATAGGAAAACCAAAAGAAGCAAAGATGTTCCAACTATTTCTACTGGAGGGAAAGAGGGGAGAGCCTGGCATAGCAAGTGAGCTGAACAAATTGGGTGTAGACAGTAGCAGAGAGAACATTCTAAAGGTACATAATCTTTTACACTTGTTTTATAGACATCACCACAAGGCAAGTCAATTGGTTTTCCATGACGCTGGACCACAGCACAGAACAAGTAAGAAACAGGAAGCGGTTCACAAGATATGGCGATTTCTCTCCCTCTCTCTCTCTCATCCCATTCTCCTTTCCCTTCCTTGACTTTTTTCTCCCATTTTTTACTTCAATTTTGGGGCAATACTTGCACAAGGGAGGACTTGAAAGTTAGCATCTGGGAAGTCCATATCACACCCACAGGCTCAACACTAAAGTTAGTGCTTGACAGAACAGAAAGCCCAAGACAAAAATCCTCTCTGAGGGATATGGAGTCTCAGAAGATCACCTTGGCTGACATGGCCAAAATGGTTGGGAATCTGCAGTGAGAAACACAAGCCATAGCCCAGTGGGTGGATGAATTAAAGGATCGGGTGGGTGCCTTCAGTAAACAGGAAACCTTGGGAAGGAGTGTTCCTTGACAACACTAATAGACCTAGCATGAAACCAGCTTCTTTACTTTCCCACTAAGACTACCAATAATGTTGGGCCTGTGGGGTGAGGGAGTGTGGAATCTAATAATTTATGCCATAATTCCACCAGCCATTCCTGTGGCACCAACTCAGTGATTCATGGGAGAACTTTCAAAGTTCCCCATGTTTCTCAACTAATGTCAGTTATATTTTATGTGTTAACCAGCTGACTTCCCCAATGAACAGTCGAAAGAAGCTTTTGTTCTATCCTATCTTTAGGGGAACAGCAACATCCTGGTGGGTCCTTTGGTCAAAAGGAATGATCCACTGTTGAACAATAACCAGGCGTTCAAAAGAGAATTGAAAAAAATGTTTAACAAACACTTGTTGACAAAGTCAGTAAACTGTGAACTTCTAAACCTGAAACAAGGTAACAAGGATCTCCTCACATGCATAACTTCCTTCGACAGACTTGTGGCCAAATCAAATTGGCTGAAAGAAAGAAATAAGTTTTTGCTTTTACAGGGGGCTGAAGAATGAATTCAAGCGTCTCTTGGCCCCAAACGGCAGATCCACCAGAGTCTTGTGAGGACTTAATCATTCTAGTTGTTAAACTTCATCACCACCTAACTGAAAGGAGAAGTGATAGTGGACAAAAATGACCAAATAATAATAGGCTTAGAGAGCTGACATTTCAAAATCTTCTTAAGACTCGGAACCTACGCAAATAGGTGGTTTGACAGGACCATTGACTCAAGAGGAGAGGCAATGCAGAAGAGACCAAGGCCCATTTTTATACTTTTCTTAGCCCTGCATTTGCGTCATTTTTTTACGCAAAAGCGGCGCAAACTTGCAAAATACAATTGTATTTTGTAAGTTTGCGCCGTTTTTGCGTAAAAAAGCAACGCAAATGCGGCGCTAAAAAAGTATAACTATGGGCCCAAATGTTGTGCCTCTATTGCGGTAAAAAAGGGAATTTCCTAAAATATTGTTTAGTAAAACCTAAGAAAAGGGTGAGGGTTACTGAACTCGAGAAAAAGGAACCTAAAAATTAGAACACCTGGTTGCGCAGGAGATTGGTTTCCCAGATTGTGAATCTCCTCAGGACGCCAAAGTACTAGCCCAAACTAGTTAAGAAAAATAATGTATGGCCCAACACACTGCTCATAGAGCGTACAAATATGTCATAATCACCTGGAATGTCAGGGGATTGGGGACCCCGAGTAAGAGGTCAAGGGTGCACACAAGACTTAAACGCCATTGCACGCATATTGCAATCTTACAAGAGACTCATCTGCGTGACCCAGACTTGCAGGATCTACGCGCTAAATGGGGAGGTCAGATAGTGGGTACATCCTATTCATCATTTGCGAGGGGGGTTCTCATATGGATAGCAGGGAATGTCCCCTTTACTCAAACTTCATGCAAGATAGATAAAGAGGGCAGGTATGTGGTGGTGGAGGGCAAACTAGACAGCAAACAACTGGCAATCATAGGGGTATACGCTCCTAACAGCGCACTATCTGAGTTCCTGAGTTCACTTACCCCAACGCTATTAACGCATCCCGAATCACCTGCTATATGGGGAGGAGACTTTAACTGCACGCCAGATCCAGCATTAGACAGGTCAAATCCCCCCACACATTCAACAGCAATCAGACTCCTCGGCCGTCCACTATTGTCATGGGCCAGTAATATGGGCCTTCACGACATATGGCGTATGAAACATCCACAAATTAGGGAGTATTCTTTTTACTCAGCTCCTCATAAGGTACACACAAGGATTGATTTGTTCTGGGGCACTCAGGAGATCTGCACGGGGGTCAGCGGTACAGACTACCTAGCCAAGACATTATCAGATCACTCACCGCTCAGTATCACTTTGGATTGGGGCAGGAGGCGCCATGCTATCCCAACGTGGAGGCTACAAGTGGAAGCATTACACGACCCTGCATTCATAGATGCACTGAGGACAGCGCTAAAACAGTATTGGGAATCTAACACCGGCACCACAAATTTAAGGGCAACAGAATGGGATGCACACAAAGTGGTAATCCGTGGGCATTGTATCTCCACTACATGGGGGGTTAGGCGTACACTTCATGCAGAGGTTAGCAAACTGGAGGAAAAGCTAAGGGCATTAGAAAACGCAGTTGCTTGCAATGTAACGCCATACTCGGCTCTGAGGGAAACGCGCGCGGAACATGCAAAGGCTGATGCTACATTACGCCTACACGATCACAAACATCACATGGCTAGACTACAGGCGGAAGGCGATAGATCTGGTAGGCTGCTCGCGTGGCTGTTGCGGGAGGACCGTCGGTGCCCTCCAATAGGGTCGATAATTACAGGCGTAGGCGCAATAGCCACCACACAGGTAAATATAAATGATGCGTTCAGGGAATACTATACACAATTATACACCAAAAGTACATCATGTACCATCCAACAGCTTGAGTCCTTCCTAGCAGACTCTCCCCTGCCCCAACTAACAAACACTGATAGGGAGTCTTTAGAAGCCCCCATCACGTTGGGGGAACTCAACAAGGCCCTCGAACAATTACCTAGGAATAAAGTCCCAGGGACGGACGGACTGCCGTCAGAATATTACTCCACGTTTGCGACACACCTTAACACATATCTCCTGAAAATATTCGAGGAAGCAGAGGTCAGCGGAAACCTGCCCCCTTCGATGAGAGAGGCAATGATAGTGGTCCTCCCAAAGCCTGGGCGTGACCCCACTGATGTCAGATCCTACAGGCCCCTCTCACTGTTGAACCTGGACTGTAAGATATTGGGCAAAATTCTGGCTAATAGGTTAGCTCCCTACATGCATATCCTGGTACACGAGGACCAGAATGGATTCATCCCGAAACGTAGCACCTTCCTAAACATTCGGAGGCTGCTCAGCGTGATGGGTGACTCCCTCCCGACTGCACTCGAGGAAGCGGTGATATCGCTTGATATAGAAAAAGCGTTTGATACATTAGAATGGGACTTCCTGTTCGCCACCATGCAGTTATTGGGCCTTGGCCCAAAATTCATAAACTGGGTACGCATTTTATATACTGCCCCGCAGGCTAGGGTAAAGACGGGAGGAGTGGTATCAGATGCTTTCTCGATTTGCAGAGGAACAAGACAGGGTTGTCTGCTCTCCCCCCTCCTATTTGCCTTGGCAATGGAACCGCTAGCTGCACGCGTCCGGGCCAAAAAAGAAGAATGGGGGGTGTCAAGGAATGGTACTCTCCACTCCATATCATTATACGCAGATGATGCCCTGATATACGTACGCAGGGCAGAAGATGTATTGGCCCCAGTGATGTCGCTACTGTCTGAGTTCGGAAGGTTATCTGGTTTAATGGTTAACTGGGGGAAATCCTGTATATTCCCACTAGTCAGCTGGCCCCCTGTGAGGCAAGAAAATGTTCCAACGGGTCACCTAAAATGGTGTTTTCACACATTTAAATATCTAGGGATCAATGTCTACCATAAGCCTGAAGATCTAAGGGATGGAAATCTGGGGAGAGCAGTGTCTTCTGTAAAGAGCTCGTTATGCTTCTGGAATAAATTACCACTCTCACCACTGGGTAAGGTAGCTATAGCAAATATGTTGATATTACCTAGACTGTTGTATTATTTTGCGGCCCTACCAATCACTATCCCCAAAAGTTTTTTTATCGGTCTGAACTCTATTCTACTACAGCTGGTGTGGGGTGAGGGCAGAAGGCGGGTTGCACTGACCACGCTGCACCATCCGGTAGCAATGGGTGGACTGGGCGCTCCAAACTTCGAGCTCTATTCCGCGGCAGCACAGCTGCAGTGGATTTTATATTGGCTACATAGGCCTAGTTCAGCAGAAACTATATGGCTGAAGTCCCGTCTTCAAGACTCTCCAATACTGACCTGGCTGCTGGATAAGCAGAATAAAAGCACATGCACCAATCCATTGATGTTAACGGCACATTCATACTGGAAGAAGTATGTCCAAGGGGGGAGTAAAGCATTTCCTTACTCTCCACTCCTCCCACTGGAGTGGCTCCCCGGTTGGACAGACGCGGGTTCATTTTCACCCATAACTTGGCTAGAGGCGGGTGTAAATGAAGTGGGAGATTGCTTCGAGGAAGGGAAATTGATGACCTTCGAAGCTATACAGGCCCTCACAGGGATTAATCGTGGGCAGTTCCTGGCATATCACGCAATATGTCATGCAATCAGGAAAACATGGGCATCAGTCGACTCAGAGCCTGATATCACAGCTACCCTGCATCACATGCTGAGATGTGACTCCCAAGTAAAAGCAGTATCAAACCTTTACAAGCTTCTGAACAAACCCCCGGGTGACAACCTGCAGAAAGTCAGGGAGAAGTGGGACAGTGTATTGCCCAACCCGGTCTCTGAGTCAGAATGGTCAAAAGCTTTGAGCCACACACGAGAGGTATCAAGAAACCCTAGATTCAGATATACACAGTTTAATTACTTACATCAGACATACCTGGCACCGGCCAGGATCAAACGTATGTTCCCCGGGTCGGATCCAGCCTGCCCCAGATGCAAAAAACCAGCAGCACAGTTCTATCACATGGTCTGGGAGTGCCCGAGGCTGGGAGGGGGCTGGGAGAGGGTGGTTAAAACCTTAGCGGAGATCACGGGGCTCAACTTGAACATGGATCCCAGGTCCTGCTTACTTGGACTGAGGCCAAGAACGAAAAGAAATAAACACTCACACAGGTTTGTAGACTTAGCGTATGTAATCTACAAAAGACTGATAGCTATGAGCTGGAAGGCTCGTAACATGCCTGACTTAAAAGTCTGGCTTGCCCTCACGCTACGCTGGGCTCGCGCTGAGCATCAGTTGCTAATAAACTTAGCCCGTAGGGGTCTGGGTCGGATGGGAGAGGAGGCCTGGGGTGTATTAGTCTCCAGGTTGGAAGCTAAAAATGACGAAAGACCCCCCTGAATTATAGTCAGCTGTGCCCACTTAGCGGGCTGAGGGCCTAGCCCTCTGCAGAAAGATAACAATGCACTTGGAGGCACACACACATCTTGCATTAATACCTCACCAACACTGATGACCTGACGGCTCGCCCCCCCCCCCCAACACAAGCATGCCAAGGCACCAATAGTTCTGCACACTTGACCAATGGACATTAGCGCAGAGCTCTGCATCATGGGATCCTCCCGCCTTGTCCTCTTCCCCCCCCTCCCCCCTTCCCTCCTACGCTGGGTTCCTTCGCCCCCCCCCCCTGCTCCCGTGTGGGGGGTGTCGGGGGCTCTGATCACCGGGGGCGATAGATCCACGCTGCACCTGTACGCCTCTCCTTACGTGGCGTTGGATTGACAGTGTCGGGCAGGTTTAGCGGGCCGGGAAGTGCACACAAGTTCTTAGTAGTTTAGTTTATAGATAGATACTAATAGGGGAAAGCCGGATGACACACCGCAAATTGATGTTGAACTGTAACAATGACTTTATTTGCAAGGAAATGTATGGCTTTTTGTTTTGAAAAACTAATAAAAACATGTTTAAAAAATAAAAATAAAAATAATGTAAACATTTCTGTATATCTGTGGATTTAACAAGGGAACAAGGGCATACAGTGGTTGACAAGTTGCTTCATTCAGATGCAATCAAACATTTTTTAGATATAATATCTGCTCGAAATCTTAAAATATCCATCAGAAATAAAGATGTACCCAAAATATTTAGACTTATTGACTGCAATGATTTGTCCTCAAGAACTATCACAAATGTAACTGAAGATTTAACACTTCCACCTAAAAACTTTATGTAGAAAAGGTCAGGTTCAATTTAATTAACACCCCACAGTTCAAGGGCATTTTGGAAGTATCACTGCTTCAAAATTACAAATCAGAAATCCATTGGACTGCTCATCAACCCAGAGTACAATCTCAGTTTTGCAAGCAAATTTGTTGGGAATTAGCAGAGCAGAGAGGCCTATTTTCCTGTGCTACCGAAAATATTAAGGTATATATTCCCATGAGCAATGAATACTTTACTGATGTCTTCAATAAGGTCAGAACAACTACTCTACCTCCTCATCAGCTTTTTGAATGCCAAATTTATCTGAAACCAAGTTCACAAATTCTATGCAGTCGTATATATGCCTTGACATAGAAGTTGAATTCCCATCTGCGTAAATATCTAGATGAAATGTTGGACATAGGTTTCATCTGACCCTCTCACTCCCTGGCCTCTTCACCATTATTTTTTCTACACCGGACACGGGGGCTTCCAGGGGGACTTTGAACTTGCATTGACTACAGGGCACTAAACAAAATCGCACTGAAGAACCTTTACCCATTACCTCTGATCTCCTTCTTGTTAAATCAAGTAATGACAGCAATAGTTTAACCCAAGGTGTATTTGTGTGGTGCCTGCCATCTTGTATGAGTCTGAGGGGGTGATGAGTAGAAGACTAACTTTCAAACTAATGGCCTGATTTAGAACTCGGGTTACTCCTTCATAAGGGTGATGGATATCCTGTTTGCCGAAATCTAAGTCCCATTATCCAATGAGATTTCGATTTCGGTGGATGGGATATCTGTCACTATTGTGACAGAGTAACCCATCCGCAGAGTTCTAAATCAGGACCTAAGTTTGGGCTTGTTGAGTACCTCATCATGCCTTTCGGACTGTGCAATGTGCCTAGCCTTCCAATACTTAAAAAATGAAGTACTACGCAAGTTCTTGGATTTGTATGCAGTTATATACATAGGTGATATCCTGATATATTTGGACAGGTACGCAGAGCATGTTCTCCAAGTACGCATCACCTGTATGCTAAGTTGGAAAAACGCACCTTTCATGACCAAAAGATGGAATTTGTAGGGTATATAATTTCCCCAGCAGAAATACAAACAGATCCCAAGAGGCTTGAGGCAACAGTAAACTGGAATTCATCTCATAACGTCAAGGAGGCATTGAGCTTTTTGGGGTTCGCAAATTTTTATCAGCGGTTTATCAATTATTTTTTTACCCTGGTCTTCCCATCACAAGATTGTTATGAAAGTGAGTAAAATACTTCTGGGGAGAAGATGATGAACAAACATCTGGGGAGAAGGTGCTGAACAAGCGTTCAGCCAGTTGTAAAAAAACTTTTGTGAATGCCCAAGTTTTGAGCTGTCTGGACCCCAGACAACCCTTTTTAGTGGAAGCGGATGCTTCCCAGGTAGCTGTTTGGGGTGGGGGCTATCACAAAGAGAGGGGAACTGCACTTACTTGCACTCAGTTGCTGGCTGAGAATTGCTGGCCAGAGACAGGCATTTGAGCAGTGGAGACACTACCTCTTAGGGAGTCTCCACACTGTTATCATCCTAACTCTTCATAGGAATTACAATCCCTGAAGTCTGCTTGAGCTCTATGGGCCCAACAACTGTGATGGCCTCACTTCTTCTGCGATTACCCTTTCTAGATATGGTTCTGTAGCCACAGAACACACTAATGAAACTCACTTAATAATTCCACAATAAAAAGATCTTAGGGGCCATAACTCTTACACCATGTCTCCTCACACAATTATAAGTTGAACAAGACAGTCAAGAAGCAGAAATCTTAGGGCAACTTCTCAAAGGGCACAAGATAGACAAAATAGAAAATCTGAGGTATGTAGCTGACGCCTTGTATCTCCCAACTACACAGTTGCAAACACAGGTTCTAGAGTGGTGTAATTCGAGCAATATGGCAGGCCATCCAGGGGAGAAGTAAACAACACATTTGCTGGCCGTCTATTACTATAGACGCAAAGAGATTTGTACAGAATTGCATGATCTGCACCCAAGGTATGAGCTCCCACCTAATCTAGCTTGTTTGCGAAATCCACTTCTGATCCTTCCTTGGCAACCTGTGCCACTGGATGTTGTGGTAGAGCTCCCTAGAACCCAGGAAGGATACACTACAATATTAGTTACGCTAGACACTCTAACTAACATAGCACATTTTCCCCCTTTGAAGGCTCTACCAACATAAAAATAATTGGCTGTTAGCACTCTACAAAACATGGCACGCCTATGTGGTTTACCATTAGTCTTAATTTCAAAACATGGGCTGCAGTTTATCTCCAACATCTGGAAATATCTTTGCAAGCTTTTGGAGACAGATGTGAGATTGTCCTCCAGTCACCACCCTCAGACTGATAGGAAGACCAAAAGGGTCAATCAGTGCATGGAGCAATAGCTATTTTGTTATTCACTACAGTCTGTCTGTGATTGGATAAAGTCTCTGTGGCCAGCTGAATTTCCTTACAATAACACTGTTAATATGTCATCAGGTCACTCACCCTTCTATTGTGTTTCTGGTTATCACCCATGAATGATTGATGTAGGCACTAAGCAATGTACTCTGGTGCCTGCTGTGCAGGATTATCTAGATCACCTAAGTTGTGTACAGAAATTGTTAGCTACATAGAGCAAATGGTCCTTTTGGAAAAGCAAATAATAACTGAATAGCCATACTCACTCTTTCTCAGGAAAAAGGATTGACTTAGGAAATGAAAAAGAAAATCCAACAAAATCAATTAACACACCAGGAATTGATTTATAATATTGACATGTATTATGGTAGATAACTATTTAGACATGTAAAGACATCATACTAACAGTTGCCCTATTAGTGACAAAGGTGTAAGAAAGTGCTCGTGCATTTTGACATCTGACAATGTTCAGACCAAACACTTAATAACAAAAATCAAATTTCAGTACAAAAATAGCGTGCTCTGAGCCTATCATGATTGGTTATTAAAGTCTATCTCCTGATTCTATCTACCGTAAGACATGTCAATGTTATAAAGCAATTTCTGGTGTTTTAATTACTTTTCCCGATTTTACTTTTTCATTTCCTAAGTCATTGTCAATAAGTTGGTCAATGACTTCCTCCCTAACTATTTACCAGAAGTCATTAGGAATAACAAAGGATATGCTTGAGGATATGTTCCAAAGCTTTCTGGTATGTCCTTGTGGGGACTCACTATTGAGTTGTATACGTCTGCAGCTCCTACAACTAATAGTTTGCTAATGTCATGTCTTCTTTTGTTAGGAACTAAGAGTAAATAGGAAAACCAAAAGAAAGAAAGCATGGTATAGCAAGTGAGCTGAATAAAGTGGGTGTAGACGGTAGCAGACAGAGTACTCTAAAGGTGTATAATCATTTACTCTTGTTTTATAGATGTCATCACAAGGTAAGTCAATTGGTTTTCTGTGACACTGGACCACAGCATAGAACGTGTAAGACGCAGGAAGCAGTTCACGACAAGGGATGATCTCTTTCCCTCTCTCTGTCTAGCTCACTCTCTCTCTCTCTCTCTAGCTCTCTCTCTCCGTCTCTCTCTCTCTCTCTCTCTAACTCTCTCTCTCTATCTGTCTCTCACCCCATTCCCCTTCTTTGGTTTTTGTCTTTCCTGTGTTTAATTCAGTCAGGGGGCAACGCTTGCACTGGAGAGGACTCAGGAGTTAGCATCTGGGAAGTCCACATCACTCCCATACGATCAACACAAAGGTTAGTGCTTGACAGTAACTGTGATTGTAGGAAGCTGGCCTGGTGTGTGGTGAGTACCTATGGTATTATCACTTTATACCAGGTCCAGGTATCCCCTTATTAGTGAAGTGTAGACAGTGTCTAAAAGCCAGGTTCTCCAGAGGTAGGATGAGTAGACAAGACTTATCTAGGAGACATGCAAAGCTTATGCAGTACCACCGTAATCACACAGCACTTACACACATAAAAAACCACACAGTGTTACAAAAACAAAGATACTTTATTTTAGTGACACAAGTACTAAAACACTAGATAGGCAATCCTCCAATATGAGGTAAGTAAACACACTATTGTATGTACAGTAGCAATCAGAAATTGGCAGAAAAGCAATAAAAAACAGTGAAAAGCAATAGGCAATACTGAAGGCCTGGGGGGGGAACCAAACGATATACTTAGAAAGTGAAATGTGAAAGTCGGGCCCCCTGCCCAAAGAAGTGGAATTGGTAGAGGGGAGCTGGAGGAACTAGGAAACCCACAAGGTAAGTACTAGAGTGTCCCCCGGCGACCATGAGAGAAGAGTTAGTTCTACCCAAACCAACCCAAAGGACTTCAGAGAAGGATATTGCAAGACCCAGACAAGACTGCAAGAAACCAAAGGTTTGATCCTGGAAGAGGAAGACCTAGAAAAAAAGGGGCCAAGTCCAGTTCACATTGAAGTGTCCGGTGGTGGCAGGAGCCACTACCCACCCATCTTTGGATGCAGGAGTTGGTCAACGGTGAGACGAAGATTGTCAGCAATGCAGCACTGCAGATGAAGAGTTCCTAGGTGATGCAGTCGACGTTCCACATCGGACAAAGAATTGCAGTCAGTCTGTCGTGTGGAAAAACCACCAACAAGCCTTGCAAAGGCAAATGTCGCGTTGGTGGAAAAGTGGGGCTGTCGGGAACCAGCAAGGTCCAGAGGGACTCAACCCACGGGGGAATCTCAGGCAACCCTCAGCAGTGAAGAGAGTCCAAAGAAGAAGAGGCAGACCCCACAGAAGACCCACAAGCAAGGAGCCCAGGAGTCGAGGCCCATGCAGTACACCTGAGGAGACGTCCCATGTCGCAGGAGAAGCATGCAGAGAGCTGTGCATTGCAGGAAAGAGTGCTGGGGGCTGAGGTTACATGGAGCCTTAAGATCCATTTGTGGAGATGCCAACAAGCTTTGGTAGCTGCAAGAGATGAAATGCACAAGGGTCCTGTCCTGCGTGGGAAGGCAAGGGCTTACCTTCCCCAAAGTTGGACAGCTGACAGAGAGGACCAAGGGGACCACTCCAGACTACCACCCGTGATACAGGATCCAAGCAGCTCAGGATGAGAGGAGATCCACGCCACTAGTCGCCATTGCAGTTGGTGCCTGCGTATGCAGGGAAGTGACTCCTTCACTCCAAGGGAGATTCCTTCCTGCTTCTTGTGCAGACTGAAGACTTGCCACCCTCAGAGGATGCACAGCTGGGGAAGTGTTGCAGTTGCTAAAAGGAGCCAGAGAAACAATGTTGCAAAGCAGAGTCATGGCTGTAGCTACAGATTGTAGGTTTCTGTGAAATCTTATTGCGGCTCCAGTGGTCAGAAGTCAAAGTAAACATTGCAGAGGATTCCACCTGGAGTCTTGCATGTTGAATCTGAGGACCAACCCAAGAGGGAGACCCTAAATAACCCTGGAAGGGGGATTGGTCACCTAGCCAGGTGACCACCAATCAGGAGGGGGCTGTGACGTCACCTTTCTGACCTGGCCACTCAGATGCTCCCAGATGCCTCTGCCCACCTTGGATTAAATCTGGCAGAATCAAGGGGCCATCTGGAGGAGCTCTGAGCACCACCACTGGAGTGGTGATGGACACAGGAGTGATTACTTCCCTTTCCATTGTCCAGTTTCACGCCAGAGCAGGGACTGGAGGTCCCTGAACCAGTGCAGACGGTTTTATGCAAGGAGGGCACCAAATGTGCCCTTCAAAGTATAGCAGTGGCTTGGGGAGGCTACCCCTCCCAAGCCATGTAACACCTATTTCCAAAGGGAGAGGGTGTTACCCCCTTCTCCCAAAGGAAATCCTTTTTACTGCCTTCCTAGACTTGAGCTTGTCAAGCAGCAGGAGGGCAGAAACCTGTCTGAGGGGTGGCAGCAGCGTGGGCTGCCTGGAAAACCCCAGAAGGCTGGTAGGAGCAATGCTGGGGGACCGCTAAGGAGCCCCAAAAGCACATGGAATCATACAGCTAATACTGGCAACAGTACTGGGGGATGATTCTGACTTGTTTGATACCAAACATGCCCATGTTCGGAGTAACCATTATGTAGCTGGACATAGGTAGTGACCTAGGTCCAGTACATGTGTAAAATGGCGTCCCTCACTAAAGAAATCCAGGAAAATGGAGCTGAAGTTCACGGGGCACTTCTGCTCATGCAGGGGTGCCCTCATACACAGGTACCTGCACCCTGCCCTCTGGGCTAGGAGGGCCTACCATAGGGGTACCTTATAGTAACCTGGTGTAGCGATCTGAAGTGAAAGGGTGCATGCACCTTTTCATACAGGCTGCAATGGCAGGCCTGCAGACACATTTGACATGATCTCCCATGGGTGGCATAATACATGCTGCAGCCCATGGGGAAGCCCTGGTGCCCTAATGCCCTGGGTACCTGGGTACCATATACTACGGACTTATAAGGGGGCACCAGTATGTCAAATGTGGGATGTGTGTGGTCCAAGCAACCAAATTTAAAAGGGAGAGAGCACAGTCACTGTTGTCCTGGTTAGCAGGATCCCATTGAACACAGTCAAAACATACTGACAACAGGCAAAAAGTGGGGTAACCATGCCAAATAGAGGGTACTTTCCTACAGTGATGAGTTCTGCTGAAGTAGGTGAGATGTAAACAAGGTGGAAAGGCAAGCAGCCCCTAGTAGGAGAGTGCTTGTGGTAAAGAGAGATGAAGAGTGTGGTTTGCAGACTTTCTACCATCTTTTGCATGTGATTTAGCTTCAGTTTGATGTCAAGCAGTTCTTTAAAGACGCTTGTAGTCTGGTCAATAGTGAGTGACTCTGTTGAATAAAAAGGTGATTAGTCACACATCTCATTTGAATCATCCCATCTGCAGAGTGTGGAAACGTTTGTGATGCCCGAATCACAATTAGGAGTAAAATCGCATTTAGGTGCAAAATCAACAGCAATGAAGAACACTTTAGGAACATAGATTATATTTTTGAGTAAAACGCAATTAGGTGCAAAATGACTTTTGTGAGGAAAATCACCACTAATGCTACAACAGTAGAAATCATGAAACACGTTTACGTGTAAAACACAATTAGAAGCAACAATCACATTTAGGTGCATCAATACCTCTAGGTGGAGAGCAAACCGTGGTGCAAAGTTAGGTATCACACATCACATTTCTTTTCTTCATTTTGCTCTGGTTTCACTTTGGTGTAGAATGCAAAGTAACTGATTTTTTACGACAAAAAGCAAGCCAATAACTCTAAGAGACTAAGCCAAAGCCCAGCCTTTATGTAAGTGTATAAGGTGATGGAATCAGACCTAGCTGATAGCAAATGCTGTCTGTAACAAACCTAAAAAGCAGCCATTTCAGGGTTCATTTGCCTACCCATTTTGTCATGGGCTCGGATACAACACTGTCAAGAGTTCATTCCTTCCAATTATCATCCAGCCTCACAAATGACTAAAAAGTGCAAGCAGACAGATAACAGAAAAGCATACAGACTGTAGCTTCTGTTTTCAACGCCATACCTTCTTTGCACTGTTTTGAGAAGAGCACTCTAAATACCACACTGTTCAAAAACTGTTATGCACCGCACGTTAGAAACAACCAATTTCCCTATCACAGCTGCACATTGCATATAACCGCACAGTATTCCTGTGGGCTGAACCAAAATACAGAAGACACTTGAAGCAAGAAGCGGCTGGAGGGGCTGACCCAAAAAGGTGGCTGACTCAACACTCACTTTTTGGGTGTTTGTGTGTGCTGATGAAATAAGCTTGGCAAATGGGTGAAAATGCATGCACCCAGCCCTGAAATGGAATGTAATTTAAATGTGTACAGTTCCAATTCTTAGAAATTAATGTAGATTGATTGATTGGAATAGGACGACCGGAGTCATAGTGAGATTTATCATGTTTGATTTGCTTAGCCCAGAGGAGTATTTATCTTTCACATTATGATAGTTGCTGTTTGGGTGCGTCTTACCACCTCTAATGAAGTGTATAGATTGCAGTAGATGAGGGACCTTTTACATATCCTACCTCTCTGTCAGCCTGCTCCTCATAATATGAAGCTAAGGTTTTATCACACAAATGTACACTTTTGCATGTTTGTCTTTACATACTTTTACACATTATTCCCAGACATGTTAGTTCTGCCAATGCTTGTTATATTGATGAAAGCAAAGAATGTCTCTCACATACATACCCACATCATTCTTTCTGTTACAGACACGCAACACTGCACAACACACAATGGCCTTACAGAAGCACATATAGACGTTGTGGTGTTAGTACTATAACAATGGTACTAAAGATGATGGTGATAATAGGGATGGTGATGGTGTTAGTAGTCGTAATAGAGGTGGTGATTGTGCTGGTGATGAGGATGTTGGTAGCAATTGTGGTGTTAAGGGTGAACTGTGGCAGTGTTAATTGTTGTAGTGATGATAATTGTTGCAGTGATGGTAAAGATGGAGGTAAGGGTGTTCGTGGTAGTGTTTATAATTGTGGTGGCATTGGGCATGGTGATAAGGGTGGTGGTAGTGGTGATGATGTTGGTGGTAAACATAGTGGTGGAGCTAATAGCAATGGTGGTGGTAGTAAGATGAGTTAAATGTGGGTCCAAAGCATCTTATCCCAATATTTACATCTCTCAACACCTAATATATATCTGCTCATAGCAGAAGGCGAGTGCTGAAATTCTTAAGATGAGTGCCCACACACACAATCGTGGATAAAATGACACCTCACTTGTGTGGGTGCCCAAAGCAGAGTCAGCCTAAAAAATGTATTTAAAAAAACTGCACTTATGAAAACGCTTTGGTTCCCCCTCAATCTCTACAGGTGTTTGGTCCTTTCCTATTGCAGGCCTTTTATATTGGTAGGGGGGTGTCTATAAGGCCCAGGGGCCTCAGTATGTAATGGAGATAAGAGTAGGACATGGAGTAATGCAATTACAAGTAAGTCATAGAAGCATTATTGGGCCTGTGTAAACACAAGGGGTACCTGAGACACCCTCACTATATTAAGACCACAGCTCCCTTCACACAGAAATTAAGAGATTTATGACAGAAACACTCTGAAGGATTTTGCCATCACAAGAACAGTTAGTGAAAATGTGCATACAATCTGGTTATAAATCTTTGTAGTATTTTTGTACTTTATTTCTGCTGTAACGCAGTTCCTAATTTATGGCTGATACCACTAGAATTACGCAGCCAAGAAAAACCAAATCATGGAGCAGAATTGGCTAGATTATGGGGCAAGAAAAAGGAAAATTACACTGTCTAATGCAGCACATTTTGTGATACTATTACTTCATGATTGTTACATTTTTATATGTTAACAATATCACGTTTCAAAGTTACACCTCATTAATACTAGTTTAACACTCAAATACAGCAATTAGCAACTGAAAGGTGACCAGTCAACATTTGCAAAAGGCCTTCTACTGCACAACAACAGGTGATCAAAAGTTACTAACAATGCAGCAATACACATTGCTGTGCAGTGGAAGGCCCTTTCACAAAGGACTGCTCATCACTTTTCAGCTGCTTATTTCTGTAGTTGACTTTTAAACTGGTACTAGTGTAGTAGAACATTTTTCCAGAGAGTGCTAATGTGTACAAAATGTCAAAATAATAAAGTAATACCACCCTGCATTACACGGCACAGTGTAGTCAACCCTACTGCAAATTGCCCCCCCACTGAATAATTCCAGTAGCCCTGATTATAGTTCTGCTGTTACTCCTCTGGTCCTAAATTGTGAGAGAATCGTGAGATGGAGAGAGGGGAAGTTGAAGCAGAGTGATGGGAGGGTAATAGGGAGGAGGTTGAGGCAGGATGGAGGATAGTGAGAAAAAAAGAGGACAGTGAGGAGGAGAGGAAGAGGGCATGTCGAAAAGACTAGAGTGCGACCATCAGAGAAAGGGGAGAGGAAGAGAGAGAAGGCCAAGGTGGAAAGACAAGAGTAAAGTGAAAATAGAAGGGTGCAGTGGAGTGAGAGTAAGTTGATTCACAGAGAGAGAGAATGGTGGGATTAGGAAACAGAGAAACTAGGGTAAGGTGGAGAGAGAGGAGTGTGAGGTGAGAGAAGTATGAGAGTGAGGTGGAGAAAGAGAAGGGCAGAGCAGAGAAACAGGTGGATAAGGTGGAGAGAGAGAAGGAGGATGTGAAGAGAGTGAGGTGAGAGGAAGTAGAGGGTGAGGGTAGAGAGAGACAGAGAGACAGAGACAGGAAGGAGAGGAAATGTACCTAGAAATCCTTACCATGTTTTCTGTTTGGCTATCTGTGATAAGGTAGTGAAGTAGCCTAATATGCTGTACCAAGTAAATATATCATAATTTTCCCCGTTGGATTGGTTGGGTAGCTGTATGAGTCCTGGCAGAGATAGAGGTTAGCATGAATGGTAATTTAGTTGAATTGTCCTTGTCTGTAGGTGGGGTGTAAGTGCTGCAGCGGTTGAGAGGGGTTATTGAAGGGAGGTGGCCGATCAGACATTACAGAGTACACTATGGGAGCGTGATTTGAGAATTCTGACCTGGATGTCAGAAGACTGGGGATATACATTAAGCAGCATAGAATCCTTACCTTTCTTAAGAGTCATCAAGTGTCCATAGCATGCCTACAGGAAACACACTTGAATGACGAGGGGGCAACGCGACTGGGGAAAAAATAGAGGGGACGATTATACCACGCATCCTTCTCTACATATGCTAGGAGGGTGCTTATTTGGGTTGACCCGTCAATCCCCTTTCAACCTCACATATATGGAAGCAGGTCCCGAGGGGCGATTTGTCCTCATACAGGGGTCGTTAGATGGGCATGACCTCACGATACTAAACACATACGCTCCGAACACAGACGATGGCTCCTTCTTCCATGGCATCCAGGATTTATTAGTGCAGCACACTGACATGGCGCTCCTGTGGCTGGGAGACTTAAATTGTATCCTAGACTCAGAGCTGGATAGAATGCCTGACGACGGCTCTGCAGAAAATGATGCAAAACGTGGGTCTCATGGACATTTGGTGGCACCTGCACCCTACACAAAGGACATACACCTGCTACTCCACCACACATCATACACATAGTGGACTTGATAGAATCCTTGTCCCAGGCCTACCACAGGCGGAAGATATGACGGTAACGCATCTGGCATGCTACTTGTCAGATCACTCACCAGTGAGCTGTGTGTTGCCATGGGGGAGCTGATCAGAGAGGGCAGATCCTGGAGAATGTCACCTGAAATATTGGAGGAACAGGAGGGCAGCACTGTCGGACTATATAGCTCACAATTGGGGTGCCACAAACAGTAGGGCCACAGAGTGGGATGCATTGAAAGCCGTGTTGAGGGGCACCTGTATGGGCCTCATGTGTGGTGTACAGAGGCAGTTGAGTTGGAAACTGAATCAGGACGTGGCCTCATTGGCATCTCTGCAGGCCGGAGACTCACAGATCATGGAGGTACACCCTGGAAAACTACAACTACGTAGACGAATAGAAGATATATGAGATCGGATGGATAAGTACACGCTCAAACAATACAGACAGTGATTTCACAAGGAGGGTAACAAATGGGGATGGTTGCTCACCCGGATATTATGAAAGGAGCACCCTTCCCCTGCAGTCACACATTTGATATCTAGTGATGGCGCTATGGTCACCACTAGAGCCGGGATCCTGGGGGTGTTTCGTTGGCGCCTATGCAGTGTGTATACAATGGACCTCGCCATAATGCCAACTATATACATTCCATTTCTGAGGGGGGTTGGCCTTTCAAAACTATCACGGCCAGCTGGATGCCCCTTTTACTTTGGAGGAACTGAGAACGGAGCTGGGGCAGCTCTCTCATGGTAAAGTGCTAGGGAGCAATGGATTCCCCCCTGAAATGTGACAAGCCTTCTCAGCTGCAATAATGTAGAACCTCCTGGAAGTATTTCAGGATGCGTATGAAAAAGGGCTCCTACACCCTACAATGTGGGAAGTGGAAATCTGTATGTTTCTGTAACCAGGAGAATATGCATCAGATCCAGCTGCCTATAGGCCTTTTACCATGATTAATGCAGACGTAAAAATACTCTGCAAACTGCTTGTTAATCGATTGGCACACCATATGTCACAATTGGTGCATGAAGACCAGTGCGGATTCATTCCAGGCGCGCATATAGGTAGGAACCTGAAATGTTTAACACACACCTTTCATGAAGTAGAGTCCAGAACAGTAGAAATGGCATTGGCATAAATTGTCTTGAAAAAAGCCTTCAATAGGGGCTGGGTAAAATTATTGTACACTAAACCAGTTGCTAGGGTGTGCATGGTCGAACACGATCAGAGGCCTGGCCATTGGGATGCGGGATGAGACAGGGCTGTCCCTTCTCCTTTTTACCCTCGCCATAGAGCACCTGGCAGTGTGGGCGCACCACAGTCTTCAGGATTGGGGCATCCAGGTAGGTACCACTAATCACATTGTCTCCCTATATGCAGATGATGCATTATTCTATATAACCTCCCCGCGTGTAGCTGTGCCCATGGTCTTGCAACTTTTACAGCAGTTTGGGGATGTGTCTGGGCTCCACCTTAACAGGAATAAATCCGTAATATTCTCAATAGCTGGCCTGGCCAGTACTCCACAGGACTGGCTCCCACTGTTGGTACTACGCTGAGGGATGGCGCACATTTGTTACTTAGGGATCTGGGTGGCATATGCTGACAAGCAAAATCTCCGACTTAACGTCAATCGGGTACTGGATGTCCTGGAAAACTCAGTTGCCTTTTGGAACACATTACCGCTGCCCTTGATGGGTAGGCTAGCCATATCAAAAATGGTGATGTTGCCTAGGTGTTTACATGTATTACAAAATATGATCTGTCCTATCCCTAAACAGATTTTTAAACAACTAAAATCACTGCTCATCTCTTTAATCTTGGAGGGATGCCCAAGTAGAGTAGCATTAACTTCACTGACAAGATAATTTGTAGATGGAGGCCTAGAGGCACCAAATCTACTTCTGTATTTTTGGGCCTCCCATCTACAACATGCGGCCAATTGGTTTGTGGATGGGGACACCTGAGAGGGGTGACTCCTGGCTGGTTCCGTTGACATGGAACAATTTCCGGCAATCTTAATGGATGGTGCGGGAGTGGCCAGGCATAGAACTTATGTGGTTCGACACATGGCCAAAATATGGCAGGACTTTCTTGAGATGGCACTAAAGAGTTCCCCGATTCATAGGGGAACTGCCCATATGGATAATGAAGCCAGTTTGTCACATGATGAACAGTATGTTCTTTCAAGCATGAAGGGTGGGCGGTTGTGGCCTGATGGGAGACTTGTATCTGGGGGTGTACTTCATCACATATGAACAAGCATGTGAGGCCTTTGCATTGGGCCCAGGAAACTTCCTCCATTATGCTGGAATTGCAGAAGCGGTGAAGGGAATCTGTCCCACTTATCCAAACACACCACAAACCACTCACACATTGGACATCTTCTGACCTGTGGGTCAGGGAGACACCTTATAACACTACTGTAAGGAGCAATGAGAGAAGACATGTCAGGGCACACAGCGCATGGGACGCAGATTTACCGGAGCCACTGGGTGACAGGGACTGGGCTAACATTTGTAGCCTCATGCATGCAGTGTCAAGCAATGCCTGCTTCAAATCAGTCATTATCACTTCCTCCACAGAATATATCTAATGCTCAGGAAACTACAATGCATAACACTTACTAGACACAATAGATCCCCTACATGTAGCATGGATGGAGCAGACTTCATGCATTTAGCATGGTACAGTCAGGCAGTTCAGACATTCTGGACACAGGTAGTGACGGAATTAAACAGAACTACACGCATACCTATGAACTGCACTCCGTTGCAGCGCCTAATAGCCCTTATCAAGAAACCCCAAAACAGCATGGTGGCTTATAGGTTCCTCCAGCTGGTGTTGTTACTGGACCAGTGCCGAAATTGGAGGAACATCTCCGGGCGTGGGGGGACATATGCTCGGCCTTAGTGGCCCAACCGCAGATGAACTATCAGAGAGTAATGATGACTCTGTTATTGATGAGGCTGGGGAGGCGGACCCCACAGGGGTTCCCGGGGGAGTTAGGAGGGATGGGGAGGAAAACAGTCAGAACATATTATATGGTGCTGTCCAATAGATGTTCTTGAGAAATATTACTATGTATAACTAAACAACTGATAGACTCTAACCCTCATAAGATCACCTGTACTGTGTATGACATCTCATTGACTGCTGCAAGTTGTTGTTTGAAAATCAAAAATAAAGGTTATTAAAAGAAACATTTCTGTAACCTAAATCCAACCGAGAGAGACATCATGGTCTTCCTTATGTAATTTTATTACACACTCCCCTATAACAAGTACAAGTCTGTTAATAGAGACACCAAAGTTTCAACATAAAAAAATATATATATATATATATATATATATATATCTCATCATTTAATATATATATATATATATATATATATATATATATATATCATTTATTTTATTTTGTTTTTTGAAGGTGTCCCTTTCACGTGACCTAAATTACAATAATTTCCCTCTTAGGGCAGCAAAACTCTCTGCGGTATTTGCCTGTTATTTTCTTTATCATGTTGGTTTGTTGCTTATGTAAGATGCAAACAGATATTTTTTCTAGCCTGTACCACAGAAAATATTTTTCATCTGGCCAAAAATTGAGAAAAGTATTTTTGAAACCACATGTAAAGCGTGTATTGGTGTAAATCATTGTAAGTGATTCATAGGGACTCTCAAAAGGAAATCATTACCCACGAATAACCATTGTTTTTCAAAAAAAGCAAGTAATGTTTGCTATCTGCATTCTAAAAAGTGGAACAAACTGATTTTGCCTGTTAGACATGTCAGCTCTTGGTGTGATTTCCCTGTCTTTTTGGGTTCGGGCCTCCTATTATGACTCTGTGCTGAACTTCGTTTTTACTGGCTTTAGGACTCTAGGGACTTTACCACTGCTGACCAGTGCTAAAGTCCAAGTGCTCTTTGTCTTAATTGGGTTGGTGATTGGTTTACTACATAATTGGCATATTTGATTTACTAGTAAGTCCCTAGTGAAGTGCACTAGAGGTTCCCAGGGCCTGTAAACCAAATGTTACTAGTGGGCCTGCAGCACTGATTGGGCCACCAACATGAGTAGCCCTGTAAACATGTTTCAGACCTGCCACTGCAGCATCTGTGTGTGCACATTTAAACTGCCAGTTTGACCTGGCAAATGCACCCACTTGCCAGGCCCAAACCTTCCCCTTTACTACATGTAAGTCACCCCTAAGGTAGGCCCAAGGCAGCCCCATGGGTAGGATGCAGTGTATTTAAAAGGTAGGACATGTAATAGTGTGTTTTACATGTTCTGATAGTGAAATACTTCTAAATTTAGTTTTCACTATTGCAAGGCCTATCTCTCCCATAGGGTAGCATGGGGATTGCCTTGAAATATCTTTTAAGTGCAGTTTCCCATTGGGAGCAGATAGAGATATGGAGCTTGGGGTCTCTGAGCTCACAATTTAAAAATACATATTTTTGTGAAGTTGGTTTTAAGATTGTAAGTTTGAAAATGCCACTTTTAGAAAGTGTGCATTTTCCTGCTTAACCATTCTGTGCCTCTGCCTGGCTGTGGAATACACCTCTGGGTCAGACTGACAGTTGGGCTGTTTGTGAACTCACTCTAGACAGTCACACAAAGGGAGATGAGGTGTGTCCTGCATATCTTAATGGGTCTTCCTGGGCTAGAGTGGAGGGAGGGAGGAGCTGACACTTGCACCTGAATAGTGCTGTACCTGTCCTTACACAAAGCAGTCTCCAACCCCCTGGAGTGCGTCTGGGGACAGGACATGGACAGGCAGGGTCTTGCGCACTACAAAGACTTTCCTTTGAGGTTTGCCTACTTCAAAGGCAGAAATGAGTATAAGTATTGGACTGCTGACCCCACAACTTCAGAACACTCCTGGATTGAGGACATTCTGCCAGGGAAAAGAGCTGAATGCCTGAGGAGAACCTGCCACTCTGCCTGTTGCTGTGCTGGCATGCTGATGCTTTTTCTGCCCTGGGAATGAAAGGACTGGACTTTGCTTTCTACATCCTGCTTTCCAAGGTCCTCCAAGAGCTTGAACTGAGCTTGCCTCCTGTTGTGAAGTCTTGTGGACATCAAAGACTTCATCTGCCAGAGCCTGTGCTCTTCTGCTGACAGTCCTGACTTGCCAAGTGGTGCCAAATCCAGTCCCTTGGAAGTGGAAGCTGGTAACCTGAGTGAAAATCCTAGCACCAGAGCCGTTGCAGCCGAAAAATCGACACAGCGCTTGCACTGTGGCTGAAAAATTTACGTAGTGTCTGTCTCGCTGCTGCAAAATCGATGCATCGCCTGCTTCAGCGCGGATCCATCGTTGCCGTGCATCTGGAATTTCCATGCATCGTCTCTGGGCGTCAAATCTTCAACATCACTGCATGGACCCGAGGCTGCGTGTCCAGAAATCGACGCATCGTTCTCCTGTGGGGAAAGAAATGATGCATCACCAACCCGGCAGGGAAAGAATCGACGCACATCCTCAATTGCGAGTAAGGAATCAATGCGTTGCTTGCTTTTCTGACACCTCCCTTTTGGCTTTCTTTTTGACACTTACCAGATACTTTGAGCTAAAACAACATAATCATTGACTGTTATGTATTAAGACTCTTTTAGCTTTAAAAAGTAATATCTTTTCTTGTGTATGTTGGATTTTTGTCGTTTGGGTCTTGTTTGTTTTATATAATTATTGACTATTTTTTTAACTGGTGTGGAGTCCTTTTGTGGTGTTTTCACTGTGTTACTGTGTAACACTTTACACATTGCCTCTGAGATAAGCCTAACTGCTTGTGCCAAGCTACCAAGGTGGTGAGAAGGGGTTATCTTAGGTG
The DNA here is from genome assembly GCF_031143425.1 of Pleurodeles waltl. Lineage (NCBI taxonomy): Eukaryota > Metazoa > Chordata > Amphibia > Caudata > Salamandridae > Pleurodeles > Pleurodeles waltl. Next base: position 849,837,573 of record NC_090439.1, read on the forward strand.
TGTGACTCCCTTACCTTGACTAGAGAGAGGGTCCCTACTTGGACAGGGTGCAAACCACTGTCAGCTAGAGATCCCATTTCCAACAGCCTCAAACATCGACCCATACATAAGTCATATTTGTAAGGTGGGCGAAATCTGTGTTATCCACTTCTTATTATGTGAAGGGCAAACGTACCTTAGGGTAAACGTATCTCCATGTTTTGTCCTTGTGCTAGGGTGACCAGATTTCGAGGAGCAAAAACCGGGATAGGTCAGACATAAAAGAAGGACTAAAGACTTTACACTCACTTTTATATCTGGCATGTCCCGTTTTTTTTTGCAATATATATACATATATTTATATATACACACACACACACATTTACAAGATTACACATATAAAATTAGCTATGGCTTGACCGGCCACCCAGCACACCCAACCCGCCCCCACCCACCTCTCTCTGCTCCCTACTCCGTCTCTCTGCTGGGAGCAGACAGGGGACTGTGTTGCCTGACAGTAACATATAAATTATTTTAATTATTGCATACTTTGTAGGCGTCTGTTAAAGAAGAGCATACCTTTAATTTATGCTTCCCTAGATAATCTGACCCTTGTCCCAGAAACCGGGACATTTATGTAATGATCTGACCTTTGTCCCAAAAACCGGGACATTTGTTTAAAATTAAGAGAAGCGTCGGGACACCGGCACAGTCCTGTAAAAACTGGGACAGTCCGGGGAAATACGGGACGTCTGGTCACCCTACCTTGTGCACATGATATTTGGTACTTTTGCATTACACAGCCTGAAATAATGATGCGAATTGTTCCACCAGTGCAAATTTTATGTGATATGGTCCAGTTATGAATTACTAACTTCACGGGCGTAAATGTAAGTATATTATGTATAACGTGCTCAATGACTGCAATTCCCTCGCACCCACCCGCTGCAAAGCATTAAAGCATTAGGGTTTGCTCCACTAACCAGTTGTTTCCCGTCATGCATCGTGAGCCAGCAGGTATTTATGCCGCGCGGGACGAGTGCGATAAACATAAGCTTGAAGACTAACAAATGTGGCAGCCTGTGCAGTGCGATGATGTAAATCAGAAGCCGGATTCCCCACGCTTCCCGAAAAGGCAGATGACTTGGCGGTATTATTTAACTGCTTCAGTCCCGGCGCTGGTTCTTTCCGTTAAATACTGTGCTTGTACGAAAACCCGTGATTTGTAGCAGGTCCTGAAGATCCGAACGAACACATGGTATTTGCATCCCGTGATACAGGCTCTCGCAGAAGTTCATGTCATTTGCCACTTTCAACCTGCAGGGCAGGGTTTTCCTTATAGAGTTCAAAGTGAAAAATATATTCAAAAAGTAAGACTGCACTTGTTTCTGTATTCTGTGACAATATTTTTCCTGCAAAGACCTGCTTCTGTTCTAATAACACGTCCCAGAGATGGCTACTTTCATGCCGAGCAATCGACTCAATGGACCCTATCATATTAAATTATTGAAAGATATATCTCTCTACAGGGGCAGGTGAGACATATGACCATGAGGGGTCACTAGCTGGTTCTGTCTGATGGTCCTCTGGCCACTGGTCTGTGTGCAAAAAGATCTCAGGTGTCCGCACTAGAAGAGGTCATCCGTGACTCCCTCCACTTGTGTAAATGGGGTCTCCAGGACACCCTCGCCATAGTACAATATTTCAAGGGGGGGGGGGCACCGGTGCCTGCCCGTCCCCCACAGACACTGCTGACATTTAAATCAGCGGTATTTGCCCTAGAAGCGACAGCTCCTTATTTGGCGTTGGAAGTAAACTTTGTCAAATGGTTCCTTTTAAAGCAGAAGATAACATTGTAGAAACCTTGCTAAGATTTAAAAACACCACTGTATACGTGATTTTGAATACCTACTAAAGAATTGTAGGGAAATGTATTGACAAATAGTTCATTTTAAGCATATCAGTGATACATGGGGTGTTGTGTGTGTGTGGGGGGGGGGGGTTGTTGCAATCCTTCTTGGTAGCACAAGGCCACAACCTACGGCTACGGTTATGGCCCTCTGCTTCAACTCTTGAAGCAGTAAGACGAGAACCAATAGGAATCCAATACCTTGGCCACAAAACACATCAGTGAACTGAGATAAATGGGGAGAGGGATGAGAATTATTACCACATACTTATTTAAAAGACACCTAAAAAAACACTGTTAATAAAACTAGCAGATTAGAAATTAAATGTATATGATTACATCAATAATACAAACATATTGTCCAAAAAAAGTCTTGATCTCAGTAGAATGTATCTGTAAAGGCAAACAGAGATCGTTACAATGTGGTATTGATAGCTAATTAGACAAGCACATACTGTACTCACTGGGGGCCTTATTTCGAGTTTCCCTAGAAATACATCCTACATGTTCAATGACAAAATCCACACATCACATAAGGCATTGTTGCGCCACAAAAAAAAGCAATGACACCAAATTTTGAAGTAACACAAAGTTTTACTTGTTTGATGTTATTTGTATACTTTACGAAAAAAAGCTTTTAAATCCAAATTCTGCTATACATCACAAACAATTGGTATCACAGAGAAAAACATTTAAATACAGGTAAGCATTAGGATCGCAATGACGGACAATACACCATTTGTTAAAAAACGACAACAAATAGCCGTCTCTAGGTAGGAACGCCAAGTGGTCATAGACCAACTCAAATAAAACAGAAATAAGTTGTATATAATTGTAACTAAAGCTTGCATTGCACCACTTTGTAAATCTGGTTTGGAGAAAAGGCCTCCATGACACCGCCTTAGCATAAAAAAAATGATGCCAGGCAGGGCAGGGAGGTGCTAGGGGCTTGTAATTATGCCTCTTACTTCAAGTAAACAACTTTACACTGTTCATGGGGTGAGCATCTCTAGCGGGTATGAGCCGTTTAAAACTCATCCGCAGGTCTGGATTAACAATTGAGGTCAACCTTAAACAGAATGTCAAAAGTAAACATTCTACAGCAGACTCCTGATCCCAACAAGATGTCTCAGTGAGTAAAACACTTGCCGTGACACTTGGTATGATCTGCATTACAAGAAGGCCAACTCAGTCATCCATCCTTCGAGGTCAGTAAACTGAGAAACAATAAATTGATTATAGTAATACCTGATACTTTCTGCACTAATAAGCGCCTGCAGTTGGGGTAGAAAGCAAAAACTTATCTTGGGTTTTCTTCCACAGTTTTTCTAGCACCCTAACTTTTGCAGAATCCCCCACTTATGGATATATTCGTAAACTTGAATTCGGAGCGCCTAATTCAACAAATTTCAGTTGAAAGGAATCTTGTCAAATCTCCAGTTATCGCAGTCGTCTGAAACATTCACTGGCCAACTGGTATAATCGCACACCAAGTACCAATTAATTTGTGGTGGAGGCACTTTAAGGCCCAGCCCTCAGGTATACGCGCATGCTTATTACACACCTGCATATACTGACAGCTGCGGGTGTGTAGACATCAGATAAAGAAATCGAGCTCTTCCAGCGCTCCTGCAGGCCGTGCGAACTGAAACCCCCTTCAGGTCTTCTCTTCTTTCCCCCACCACGGCATGGAACTGAATATTCAGTGCAGCATTTTCTCATAACAGGCAACTACTGACTCCAGGAACAGACACAAGGGGCCGTATTTATAGACCACTAGCGCAACACGATCGTCACTTTTAGTGATGCTCCTGTTGGGCTAAGCACACCACCGTATTTACAAGTTGGCGTTAAGTCACTTTTTGTGGCTTAACGTCACTTTGTGAATACGGCCCCTTCCCACACAGCACTGTGTGTGGAAGGGGCATGCAATGGGTGTTCCTGTGGGTGTGGCACAGCAACTCCCATTGCATTTTGACATGGTCTCAGATTTATGTAATCTTGTAAACCTGAGGCAGCACCAAAATCTAATGCCACCCCTGGGGTGGCGTTAGCAGGCCGCAATGAGGAATACATTTATTCCTCCTCGTTTTTTGCTTTTTCTATGCATGCTGCATTGTGTCACACGCATAGAAAAAGCAAAATGCCTGAAATGACTGTTTATGTGCGGGAAGGTGTCCCTTCCTGCACATAAACAATCATTTGAAAATGACGCTTTGGCACTTGTGTGTGCTGCATTGTGCAACATACACAGAAGTGCCAAAGCGCCATTAGTGATTGTTTTTTGTGCAGGAAGGGACACCTTCCTGCACATAAACAATCACACCCCTCAACACAGACATCCTTGCACGATGGTGCAAGGATGCCTGCGTTGGCGCTGGCAGCTAAATTTAGCACCAGCGCAGGGAGAAACGCAGGGGTGCGCCATATTCCCTTAAATACGACGCATCCCTGCGTTTCTAAAGTGACGCAGCACGGCACTGCCAATTTTGGCGCAGTACCTCTCTGCACCACTTTTCTTTAAATCTGGCCCGAGATTCCTTGACTGCATGTTGGCTATTAATAAATGGATGAATATTACCTGCTTGAAATTAAATTCTAGGAAGACAGAAGTCACCCTTTTCAACAATTAAATATCTTTTTGGTCCCCATCTTGGTGGCCTGAGGAACTAGGAACCCTCCCTACTCCTGTAAGGAAGGGAAGAAATTTATGAGTTTTAATGGATAATAAAATCACTTTTGTGGATGAGGTAAACACATTTATCTCATCCTTTTTCTACACCCTGAGGATAATGAAAAGAATCCTCTCCTACATCCCCCCGATGCGCAAAAAAACGGTTGTAACAGCTCTGGTACTCTCGAATATAGATTATTGCAGTGGTCTGTATTTAAATATGCAGCAGCAACATTTGAACAAACTTCAAACCTTACAAAATGCTGCCGCACATCTGCTGTCAGGGATCCCCTTCTTGAGCCATTCACCAACTACACTGGCTTCCAATCGGGCAACAAAACAGGTTTAAGGCCCTGTGTATGGCTTAAAAGACACTGCAGGATGCTGGCCCTGATTACTTGAACTGAACTTTAATTGGTATGAACCAAACAGGACATTGCACTCCTCCTTGGCTAAGAAACTTAAAGTCCCTAGGTTCAAACCTAGTGACTATTAGGAGGAGGAAGAAGCTTTGTGACATGTACAGCCAATGCATGGAGCCTCCTACGCATTCATATTAGATCCATGCCTAGTCTGTTATCTTTCAGGAAAGCATTACAAACTTGGCTCTTCTGTAATTAGTAATTTTCTGAACCTATTTAGTAGAGTTAGTACCAAGACACCTCCGGGTAATCATGCACTTTAAAAGTTGCTTTAACAAAACAGGCAATTAACCAGTAAGAGGGTCCTGCATTGAAAAAGACATAAAGAAAGGACTACCTGAAACAGAAAAAGATGGCAGTAACTCATTCCGGCTGCCTCTGGGTTACAGTTACAGTGCCTCAAGGGGAAACATCCTGAACAACTAGGTCTAAACCACTACTTGCCTGAACCACTACTGCTAAACAACTAAAAAGTCTCTACAACTAAGTACTGAACAACTACTGTCTAAACAACAATTGTGCCTGAATAACAATTGCCTGAACAACTAATTTTAAGGTAAGGTTTTCCTTTTGTTTTTTATGGTTTATTAGTTGTTTGGAATATATATATATTAGTTGTTCAGGCAATTGTTATTCAGACACAATAGTTGTTCAGACAGTAGTTGTTCAGTACTTAGTTGTAGAGACTTTTTAGTTGTTTAGCAGTAGTGGTTTAGGCTATAGTTGTTTAGGACCTAGTTGTTCTGTCACATATTCTGCCTCAAGTACACCCCTTCTGAAATGGTTTCGAGGTTACCGCACAGATTCCATATTAGCCTCAAAACAAGAATAAACATCAACATTGGTGGCAGCAGTTTTAATCATAAGATGAAGTGACAGATTTTCTTGTTATCTTCAGTGGGATAGTGCCTACTGGCCTCTCCCGTTTAAGAGAAAGTGAGAGAGAGAGCGTGTGTGTGTTTTTTTAACACATAGTATGTGGACTGGACCAGTCCTCACGTGCTGGTGAACCCAGAGAAACACCATGGTAATTAGACCACTGTGACATGGGCACTGATCCCCAAAGTGTGTTTAGGTACTTTAGAGTGATTGTATCAAGAAACTAAAAACACAGTTATATTTACTTTGGCCCGCTCTATATTTGACCCTAGTATCAAGGTGTGCAGTTGGAGTCAAAATACTAAATATACATTCCATTTTGGTTAATGGCCTGTGTGTGGGGGACTGTTTAACATACAGTGCGAAGACTTTATCAGTTCTCATAGTGTTGGTAAACTCTGACAAATATCATCTCTGTAAGAACCAGTGAACTACAGAAAATGATCCCTGTGCATTGTTTTGGTACTTTCAAGCAAGTGCATAAAAAACTAAGGCCCAGATTTATGGGGATTTGGCACAGGGCATCACAGCAAGTCACCTTGCTGTGCTGCCCTGCGTCAAAGTGAAAGGGCAGGAATTTGCTGTATCTATGGCATGCAGCGCATTCCTCTCCTTTCCCCCTGCACTGGCATCATTTGGGCAGCCTAGTGTCAACGTAGGCAACCTTGCACCGTGGTGCAAGGGTATCTGCATTGCATGCAGGATTGTTTTTTATGCAGGAAGAGGCACCTTCCTGCTCAAAATCAATCCTGCGAGACTTTTTCCTCTTTTTATGTGTGCTGCAGGATGCAGCACACGTAGAAGAAAAAAAAGAGGAGAAATAAAGATATTTCTCCTTGTTGCACAACCCCTGGGGAGGCATAAGATTTTGATGCATCCCCAGGTTTACATGGCCTTGTAAATCTCAGGATGAATCAAGATCCATGGGTGTTGCATGGGAACACCCACCGCAGTGTCCATTGAATGCCTCCCTAATGCAGAATAAAGCATTGCAGCGAATTGTACTGCCTTGCCTTACTCCATATCTATGAGGCCATTCAAAGCCACGCAAAGTGGCTATGCATGACTTCCTAGACATGGTTGAAAGTTTTGCGCTGCTGGTGCAAGCCTCTCATAAATATGCCTCTAAATGCACAGTTATATTATTTTTGCTGCACTGTATTACTTGCCCCAGTATCAAGGCGCGTGTAGAATTAGAATACCAAATACACACTGCATTACGGTCAATGGCTAGTCCTGGGGTACCTGGGTATACATCTTATCTTCTCCAGAGGGTAAGTACAGACATGGCCAATAAGCTTCTCTTCATTTGTGCCATTGTTCTTTATCTCATAATCAGGTCTCATCCGGCTTCACCCTTCTTCCTTCCACAACCCGATTGATTTGATTCTTTATTAATGCTTTCAGCATTCATCTTATGCACGGTCCAAAATATAAAAGCTATACAGCTGAAGAAATGAGTTCAGTTCATTGTGAAGTTGACAGATAGATGTGTCAATGATGCGAGCATCATGGGATGTGGACCTGGAAATGCCGCTCATGGATCCGGAGTGGACTAGGGCCCAGGGACTGATACAGGAAGGCTCTAGCAACACCAGATTTAACCTGGTGCAATTCTACTATCTACACAGAGCGTACTTGATGCCACAGCAACTTCATCAAATACATCCGCCACGTCCAGACAATTGCACGTGCTGCAATTTCATGAGCTGCATGTAGGGACTGGGATTTCCCTCTTATAATGTTTCATACCAGGGTGATTTGAATCTTGCTAACCCTTTCTTGACTGTTTCTTGTACATAGTTTTTCAAATTGGCTTTGGCCTTGTACTTTAATGTTGCTGTGGAAAGCAGAAAAAGTCTGCACCCTACAAATGTCAGCTTCACAGTGGACTACATTCAGCTTCTTTGATGCTCCTCTTCCCAGCATTAGACCGGTAAGTTATCACACTGGCCTATTGCTCTTTTTATTGCACATATTATGATAACCGGTTTTGCGCTACCTTCTATGCATGTGTATGCAATGTCTGCATGTTAAGAGAGGATCTGCGGAACCTGGCGAATCTGCTTCCATATTTTTAATTCTCAGTTTTATTTTTTGATGATTCTGGGGACCAGCTCTCCATATGGTAAAATTTCCCTTACTTGGCATTGATTGCTCTGTGTAGTGGAGACATTGTGCCAGATCTTTTCCATTGCCTGTCACTTTTATACCCAGAGATGCATATGATTCCACACCTTTCCATGTTTCCTTGTTGAGATGGAAGGTGTGTTTTGTTAAGATCCCCTGTTTAGACATGACTGCCACCTGTGATTTACTTCGCTAATGATCAGTTCACTTTGTGCGCAGTAATTCTCCATTGCAGCCAGGAGTGCTCTGATAGTGACCGGAGTATTTGAGGTGTGTATGTATTCTCCCCACCTCATTCTTATTTTTGTGAAATGACTTTGAGGTGGGGACTTCGGTCCATTTTGGGTGGTGGACGTTTTGGGAATGCACAACCTCTCTTGAGGCTGCACACAGAACATACCACCAGCCAGGCCCCAGGGAGCAAGGAAGCAGTGACTGGCATACCATCAGCAACACCGGACCACACTCGACTCCCACTCTTGAGGCTGGCTGCCCCACCATCCCACAAGCAGACTGCACTCCCACACTTACCTGAGTGGCAGAGTCAGCTGCATGTCTAGGGTTGTACCAGCCCATCTGTGGCATCCACCAAGGCAGAGTGAGATCTCAAAGATGAGCTGCATAAATTCTACAGCAGATCGAGCACCCCTAAGTGGGAAGGCACCTGCACATTATACCTTATTGGGTAGAGATCCACAGAGGTTATGGACCCGATTCTGAGGTAAGGTCTGTTAGTGGACTATGGGTTTCATGTGCACAAGGACAAGAAGCAAGTAACTGTGGAAGTGGGCTTTCCGTACACAGAGACCGAGGATCCCTCATGCTATGAGTTATTTATACAGTCTATCGGGTAACCAGAGGTGTGTGACTGATGGCAGTAGAATAGTTCTCAATTTGTTTGATCATGTTGTTATATGTGTAGCATTTCTTCGTGAAATAAAATTAAGACAAAACATTTACTATTTATATTCTTCATGTTCTGAGCCTCTAACCTCATACCACCCCCCTCAATAGACCTCAGGCATTTCTGCATCACTGCCTTGAGAGTCAAGTGCTACATGGTGTCCCTGGTAATCAGTTATCAGTTCAATAGTAGGTTAGACCCCAAGGCAGCAGAGGCAAATGGCCCGACTTGATACAATGGAGCTCAGTTGCTCCTGCATGCTCTGTAGCTCCAAACCAGTTCCACTTCTGTTATCCAGAAAATTATGTAGCTGAAAATTCATAAATCCAGAAGGTCTCCTATGCCAAATCGCAAACTTTCAAAATATTTTCAGTCTTCTAAAAGACCTCAAGCATCAAAAGCAGAAACAAGGGCGATCTTGGATACAAAGATGTAAAACACTCCCCTTCCTTTGGACGTGCTGCTCTTCTCGAGTACACCCAGGGCCAGCTCCTCCACGATGGTGAAGGAGTGTCGCCCCACTGGCTAAGAGCCAGCAGCTGAAAAATAAAACAATATTTTACTATTATTTTATTTTTCAGCTGCTGGATCAGCCAGCATGTTCAGGGAGGGGCAGGGCTGGGCCATGGGAGGGAGGAGGAGGAGTGGAGTGGAATGCACTAAGCACACGTCAGTTTGGCCAGCTGTCTTAGACTGGCCAAACTGGCATGCACACTTAGGTTTCTACAACCTGGCTGTATTGCACAGTCGGGTTGGAGAAACAGCACAGGGCACTGTCTGAGCGGCAGACCAAGCCGCTCAGACCAATCCTGATGCTGCTCTCATGCTACGTATAGCATGAGAGCAGCGCCAGGATTGCGTGGGGAAGCCTATACTGATGTTCCAGGGACTGCTGGGACACGATCAGAAGAGAAGAGGAGCGAGGCGGCCGGTGGCAACAGCAGCACAGGTAAGTTAAAAAAAAATTATATTGTATTTCCCCTGTCCCCTTAATGTCCCCCGCCCACCTTGAGATTTCTGGTAGCTGCCACTGAGTATAATCAAAGTGAACATCACATTTGTCCCTGCGACTTGGCTTGCACTTCAGTCACCCCCATTCTGAGACTGCTGGGAAAATGACAGACAAAGAAAAGGGTAATGGCACCACATCGTAATTCTGAGACAGAACAGATTACAAGCTAAAAAGGCACATCAGACATTTGGCTCTAGGTGGCAGGATCTGGCCATGATGGAGTAGCCCAGAGGAGCTCATCCGGCCACCTTGGGATACTCTGCGATATTCGAAAACCCGGGCCTAGCTGTCACACTCCCAGCTGACAGAGAATGTTGCTTGTTGCACCTGGCCTTTTTTGCAGGGTCATCCCCAGTCTTTTAGCCTCCTTCCTCCTAATTATTCTGACCAGTTTTTTGTAGGCTTTAGGACTCTGGGCACTCTACCACTGCTAAAACAGTGCTAAAATGCATGTGCTCTCTGTGTAAATTGTACTGTTGATTGGTTTATCCATGATTGGCATATTTGATTTACTGGTAAGTCCCTAGTAAAGTGCACTAGAGATACCCTTAGCCTGTAAATCAAATGCTACTAGTGGGCCTGCAGCACTAGTTGTGCCACCCACATTAGTAGCCCTGTAAACATGGCTCAGACCTGCCACTGCAGTGTCTGTGTGTGCATTTTTAAACTGCCAATTCGACTTGGCAAGTGGACCCACTTGCCAGGCTTAAACCTTCCCTTTTACTACGTGTCAGGCACCCCTGATGTAGGCCTTAGGTAGCCCCAGGGGTAGGGTGCAGTGTATTTTTAAGGTAGGACATATACTAGTGTGTTTTATATGTCCTAACAGTAAAATACTGCCAAATTCAGTTTTCCCTGTGCAAGGCTTATCTGTCTCATAGGTTAACATGGGGTTGCCTTTAATTATCCTTAAAGCTCCCTTTGAGAGCAGATAGAAATATGGGGTTTGGGGTCTCTGAACTCACAATTTAAAAATACATCTTTTAGTGAAGTTGTTTTTTAAATTGTCTGTTTGAAAATGCAACTTTTAGTGTAGAGACGTGGCCACTCACCTGAAAAGCAGGATGTCTGCAGGGGCGATGGTAGGCCCGACCTCCTGGAACACCTCTCCGCACTTCCTGGTGGACACAGAAACCCCGGCAGGTGTCCCAAAAGGAAAGGGGGAGTGGAAGAGAAAGAGACAAAACACTGCCATATCTTGCCGGTCCAGCCAGGCACCCTGTATCACAGAGTGATAGTAGAGTTAGTGCACTCAACTTCCTTGAAACTGAATCTCTCTTTCTGATATGGGGACGGGAGCGGTAAAAGAACACCGGGATGCTCCAGCACTTTTCTTGGATAATAATAACTGTTGGCACAATTACTAACACTGCTTTACCAAAAACCCAAGCTGAGTACCATAACAATAAGTACTGCGACACTCGGGCTGGCTTCACAGAGATTTACTGTTGCACACTACAATTAGAACTGTGGTTGCACTTATCATGCACAAGAAAGACAAACAAGGGCATTAATTATATCACGTATAACTTTCCTGCATGCATAGGATTCAACTAAAAGGAACAAAAACAATCCAAGAAATACAAATGTCCACTCTGGGTTTGAACAGTTAGGGTGGCACAGTTTGGTTTGGTTTCACTGTGTGTGAAAAACCCTTCAGAAGCAAATTCTTCAAACCTGAAACACAGGCATGAATGACACAATTTAAATCCAAGAGTTATGCTATTAAAGAAAGAAAAGTCACGTTAATGCTGTTTTAAAATTGCCCTGTCACTTTTTATAGTACTTGAGCTCAAGCAGATTTCCTGAAGCACATTTAGGCAAGTAACTACAATAATAATGTAGAATGTTCAGAAATGCATTTGTCTCTTCAAGATAAGCACTCTGCCAAAATACAAGGTCTGAAATACACCAGCTGTTCTCGGAAAGCGCGGCGCTCAAAGAACAAACTCCCTGGAGAATACTAGTCACTTAGCTGCAGTCTTTTCCGGAGTGCTGGAGGATTACCTGGTGTCAGCTGGTACAGGAACGAAGAAAAGAACTGCCTCAAATGTCCTGAATACGAGGATGACAGCAGGGGCTGGACTGCCAAATCAGATGCTGAGATCAGGAAGCAAAACAAAGCAAAGCAGGGAGGCATGCTTCACTCTGTTATTTAGAGCCAATCAGGAAAGCAGTTGTTTCCACATGTGGATGAGTCACCACACCCAATTAGAAGCACATGTCTACACCACACACAATTAGAAGCACATGTCTACACCTGCTCACATTAGCAAACAAGCACTGGTAAAACAAGCATTGATAAAACCAATTGTGTAACACAGCACATTATATTTACTTGAAACATAAAGGTTTAACCAAGAACAGAGATGTGATTTAACCCTAATCCCTGGGGATGCTGACAGATAGCGCAGGAGGCACCCTGGGGATTCCTGACATTTAGAAAGTAGGCATTTTCTTGCTTAAACCATTCTGTGACTCTGATTGTTTGTGGATTGGCTGTCTGGGTCAGTTTAACAGTTGGGCTGTTTTGCACCTCTCTAGACAGTGACACAAAAGAGGGTGGGGGTGTAGCCTGCATATCCTGATGAGCCATCTGAGCTACAGGGGAGGGAGGATTGCTTGTTCACACCTGAAAGAACTGTGCCTGCCCTCACACAATGCAGTTTCCGACCCCCTGGTTTGCGTCTGGGGCCTGGCCTGGACAAGGAAGGATCTTGCAAACACCTGAGACTTTGCTTTGAAGTTTGCCAACTTCAAAGGCAGAACAGAGTATAAGAAGAACATCCCAAACCCCAGACTTTTAGAATCTTTCTGGAATCAAGAGGAACCTCTGCCCAGGAGAAGAGCTGAAGAGGTGAAGGAGGAGTACTGTCCCTTTGCTGTGTTGCTTTGCTGGACTGGCCTGAAGTTGCTGCTTCTGCCTGAAACGAGTGCAAAGAGGTTAACTTTTCTGTGTGTACTACTTGAGAAAGTTCTTCAAGGTCCTGGAGTAGAGTTTGCCTCTTGTTGGAAGTCTGAGGGACACCAAAGACTTCAGTTTCTTCGATCTGCAGCACTGGAAACTGTGTGTTTTGTGCTGTTCAATAGGAGAAAATACTGCAACGCCTGCCAACGAAGCCGCTGGCCGCACGCACTGTGACCTGCCGACGCCACATGGAGCTGCAGTGCCCCGCTTCGCACTGCGACCCTGAACTAACCTATGCAGTCCTCAGACGACTTCACTGAGCCGCTGCTCGCACAGCGACTTGTGCGCCCCCCCTCCGGCATCGCCTACTCACACTGCAGCCTGGGCCTCCCCGACGCTCCTGCTGACACCGGTGCCGCTGCCTGCACCATGGCCTGTGGACACCGCTTGTGAGAAGCACAAAGCACTGTCCCATCCCGCACCGCAGCCCCGGTCCACCAACGCCAGCACCATCGACTCCAGTGTCGTCACCAGGCATCCCTGCCTGCACCGTGGCCGGTGGACACCGCTCGTGAGGGCCATGAAGCACCGTCCCATCCCGCACCGCTGGTTTGGGCCTACCGACGACAGCGATTCTGCAATGATGATGATGCTGCCTGCACAGTGACCTGTGGACACCGCACGCTGCACCGCCCTACTTTACACCACAGCCCTGGTCTCACCGACACCGCTGGACACCGCCACCGAAGCGCTGCCTGCACCGTGACTTGTGGGCACTGCACATTGAATTGTCCCACTTCACACCGCAGCCCTGACTCCATCAATGCCGGCGCACCTAACTTCATCAGCCTGGAGCTCACCACGTGGATCACGATGCCCTACAGATCCAAGATACTGTTTGCGGGTCTTCCCGACACCGTATCTGGCCCGCAATGCTGCAGCCAGCCTGAACTGTTGGTTTTGTTGCTCACGACGCCGGTGGAGCTGTTGACTTCAAGGAACTGTATTTTAAGATAAATCTTACACAATTCATATCTTTAGCACTGTATGTTGGATTTTTATCGTTTGGGTCTTGTTTTACACAGATAAATATTGGCTATTTTTTAAAAACTGGTGTGGTGTCCTTTTGTAGTGTTTTCACTGTATTACTGTGTGTTATGTATAAATGCTTTACACATTGCTTCTGAGATAAGCCTGGCTGCTCGTGCCAAGCTATGAAAGGGGGTGAGCAGGGGTTATCTGAGCGGGTATCTCCCTTATCCTGACTAGAATAAGGGTCCCCACTTAGACAGGGTGCAAACCGACTGCCAACTAGAGACCCCATTTCTAACATTGCTGAGGGCTCCTGGTAAGTCTCCAAGCTGGTGCTTGACTGGGACTGCAAAACAGTTCCCAAGAGACCACAGGTTGAGCTGATCGCTAGGCTGACTTCCAAGGTGGCGGGCCTTCGCCCGCATTGCAGCGATGGACCCTGGCAACAACGGCTGGCTTCAGGGTGGTGCAATTGGTGTAGCCACACCTGGTGCTGAGCTTGGAGGGGTGCTGTCTTTAACAATAATTTATGAATATAAAAGCATCTCCTTCAGAGTTTCATAGGTGTCCAGCAGTATTCAAGCAACAATAAAAATGTCAATATAATTATGATGATTAATATTCCTGCTGGAGAGAGATGAGTTTTGTCAAAAAGCAGTTTTAACTCTTCATAAAGTAGTGCAGAGAGTTAATATTCCAGCTGCAAAGAAAGGGCACCATGTAGATCACAGAACTGTATTTTTTTGTGGCTAGCTCAGTGGTTACTGCTTTTATCACAAGGGTCCTTTTTGTTACAGAAGTTACAATTGTAAAATAACACAGCGACCTATGAACTGTCATCAAAGAGCTGCATGTATGGGATAAGTTAGAACATTGTTTTTTCCAAAGTCTTTCATTGTCCTAATGTTGCTAGAAAGGATATGTTTAGATAGAAATACATTCTTCTTAGTAAAGTGAACTTCAACCACTGTGGAATGTTTAAAATACACCACCTGCTAGTATGGATGACTTGCCTCCTACACCTTGTAATCCTCATTGTCCTATGTAAAATGTCCTACATACTGATTTACACATATATGATTTGTTGTCTTTATGTAATGTGTGTGATGTACAGTGCTCTGACACCCTCCAGTGGTATGAGTAGTGCGCTAAAATAAATAAAATACATGTGAGAGAGGAGCTATGGAGAAATGAGAGGCACTGTTGGACAGTGGTAGTGAGGGAATCCATGAACAGGGAGATCATGGGAAGGGATGCGAAAAAAGATTGTATCTCCAGGGGCCACCAGCACTAAAGTCGGCTATGCCGGTAATTCCAGAAATAGCCAAGCACACTCACAGAATCCTGCTGTGCTTACTGGAGCCCATGTGGCTCTAATGGGGCTGGTGATTGGTGGCAGAACCCCAAAGCTAGATCTCCCCTGGAGATAGACATAGACTGCTCTGCTCCTGGCGAGGAGTCCAAGCGTCTCCTGGAGAGTGGGAGGGTCTCCCCCAGGACTTGGACAGAAATTGCCTGGGGACCCGTGTCTCTGAGAAGCTGCCTTTGAAGTACTTGAGGACAGTGTTAGGGAGAACTGGCAGGCACTACTCTGCTGGATACAGTGCTTTACCACACCTCCCCACAGTGAGAGTGAGATCAGTGCTGGGTGTGCTGGACATGTGGCTACTTCTGGGTTTGCTGATTGGTGAGGGCTATTCCCGACCCAGAGTTGGTTGGAGGATGCATATAAATGACTGGAGCACCCCTGCTGGCTGTGGGGGCCTGCCTTGCCTGGCCTGATATTTATTGCCCCTCATTACTGCCCAGGCGACTGTGCACCACTCCAGCAATGGGTAGAAGCCAGCAGTACCGGGAAGAGGGGATAGTCAAACCCGCTGCTGGGCTTGGCAAACCCCCATCTTCGTGGCTGACTCCCAACACTCAATGCCATCTTGAGGGCCATAAGCTCCCCCCGGCCTTCTACTAGATACCCTAGCAGTTGATATTGTCCTACTCCGCGACAACCAAATGAAAATGAATCATCACATACCCAAGGTGGAAGCAACAGTAGCCCTTGAGGCGCTGACTTCAAATGATGCCTCACAGACATGATGGACATGGTCCAAGCGCTAGAGCCTAGGATGGACGACCAGGAGGGGTGTTCTGGGAAAAAGAACATCCACATGATGGGTGTGCCTGAAAAGATTGATTATATCATTTCTTGAAGATTGGATGCAGGATACAGTGGCCCTAGAGGACCTCTCCAGATCCTGTGCCCTTGAGAGAGCTCACAGAGTACCATCTGGACCCCCGAAGCCTGGACTGCTGTATTATAGGGATCACAAGTATATCTTACATCAAGCATGAGCCATTGGGCTCCACACTTCGCATTGCTATTGCCGGTGTGATTGCATGCAAAGGTGGCTAGGAGGGCTGACTTTTTACTTACTCCGTATGAGATGTGGGACTTGGTGGGCAGATATGATGGGAAAATATGGCGGAAGGCCCAAGCAACCCCCGTCCAGGCTTCTGAAATGCAGTGGTGGCTAGCAATACAAAAATATGGTGAAGCGCGATGACGCACAACTCGCCATTAATGCTACTCCCCCCAAGTGCAGCACTTCCCTCCTCTGATACTGGTGTCTACGAGCAGGAAGTTCTGCCCAGTGGAATACGAATTGAACCAATCCTGGAGCTGCTCTCATGCAGTTTTCAGCATGACAGCAGCTCCAGGATTGGTTGAAGCAGGCTAACTCAGTGCTCATTTTGAGGCTGGGGGCATGTGCCAGCAATCCCCTGGCTGTTTCACATACGCTGGGATTGCTGGGGCTACAGTGTGCATGTCAGACTGGCCATCGCTAGACTGCCGGTCAATTCGACATGTGCACTGTAGACCCAGCAGTCATCATGCAATCACAGGATTCAGCCCTGCCCCCGCCCTCACACTTGCGCTGATGAGCTGGCTGCAAATTAAAATGACATTACTGTGCTGTTTTATTTATCTGTGTTTGCCTGCTGCACTCACAGAAGGTAGGGCGATGCTCCTCTGCCCGTTAGGAGGAACCTATCCTGCTGAAACACAAAAGACTGGAATCCAAATGGCATATAGAGACTGTGCAGGATGGGAAGGAGCTGGCAGTAGTGGCAGCTGCCGATGTGACATTAAGAGATGCAGACGATACCATGGACAAGACTAGACACTTAAGTGAGGCATCAGGCCCTAAATCCAAAGCAAGGAACATTCTTATGATAATGGGAGCACATCTGTAGTGACTCCACGCACAGAGGATGAGATAATATGACCTCCTCAGACTGAACTGCTTATTTGCTACTACTGGATTAAGTAGCCACTTGCTTGGATGGTACTGTTTCTTTCTTTGTGTCTGCAGGGGTCCTCAGGGTGGCTGGGGAGGAGATGGCTCAGGTATGCACTCTCACAGACTGTGCTGGACTTGCCCCTAGTCACCAGAGCTTTCTGGAGTGGGTCAGATTCGGCTGGCTCCAGTGGTGCATTATTATCAAGTTCTGCTGTAGTTTTGGGTTTGAGGAGGGTGAATTTGGCACCCAGTCCTGGGAGGGTTTTGATGTGGGTTGTTTTACATAAGTTTTAGCTGTTTTCTGTTTTTGCTGCTGGGTTGGATGTCTTACAGTTGTGGTATGTGGGCCTGGCTAAGGTGGCAGGTGAGCGTTGAGGTTTTTCCAGATGGCCTCTGCCTTTACTACTAAGGACTGCCTGAAATTACTGATCTGGAATGTGTGGAACCTCCACTCCCCCAGTCAAGAGATACAATATAGAGTTCTATATTAAATTAGGAGGTAGGGTCCATATATTGCCATGCTACAGAAAATGCATTTAACAAAATCCGAGGTCAGGCTCTCTGAAAACAATGGCAGGGATTTGTCCACCATATGTCATATTCTGCTTTTTGCATGAGGACTTCTTATCTGGATTAGGCCAAGCATCCCATTTAAGTCCAAGGTGGTACACATAGATCCAGAAGGGAGATGTGATATTGTAGGAGGCAGTGTAGTGCGTAAAGATATTGCACTGGTGAATATAATGCTCCTAATGTGGATCCAATGGCATTCCTGGAAGGCTTGGCCTCTCACCTTGCTTTTCTCATGCACTGTCCTACGGTGGTTGGTGGAGACTTCAACTGATTTATGAATGTAGGGTTAAATAGGTCACATCCCCCTACCTGAATTGCCTCAATACTTAAATTTCCAAGGCGTTCACATCCTCTATAGCAAAGTAGGGACTGATTGATTCATTCATGGAGAGCTCTTAATCCCTCTTTGAAAGAGTACTCCCATTTCTCTGATGCCCGTGATTTGCATGTCCATTTGGAGAGCTACTGTGCTGCTCCCTGATATACACCAGGGTGAATGGGATGAATATC
Organism: Pleurodeles waltl; assembly: GCF_031143425.1. Taxonomy (NCBI): domain Eukaryota; kingdom Metazoa; phylum Chordata; class Amphibia; order Caudata; family Salamandridae; genus Pleurodeles; species Pleurodeles waltl. Next base: position 849,855,804 of record NC_090439.1, read on the forward strand.
TGGCTAAGACAATAGTCGATCATAACCTTCTGCTGCTTACACTAGTGAGCTGCAGCCCCCCCGCGGCTATATCTACCTGGAAGCTTAATGTGCATGCCCTGGAGGTCGTAGTGTTTCAATTGGACTCAGGGAATGTCATCAATAATTACTCCACTGAGAATGCTGGCACAACTTGACCCCATTGACTGAATGGGAAGTGTTCAAGGTGGTGATCAGAGGGCATTGTTGGTGTGCGACAGCAGCTGCACAGGGACATCAGCATTCAAAAAATTTGCCTAAATGCACTTGAGAGGAAATCCATCCACAGCCCCGGGGCCGAGGACCAGTTCCAGGAGGCAAGAGAACATTACTTGGTGCTTCTCGAGCACCTCAAATGCTATAAATATAAAATATCTTGCCAGGGTGCATACTGAATGGAACCACGCCCTGAAGTTCTTAACATGGCTTACAGATCCTGAAAGATCTCCTATCGCCATACTAGGCATTGGTGCTGGGGCTGACACCTTGTCGCACTCAAAAAAGTAAACCAACAACACCTTTAAAATGTGCTAGAATAAGCTCTATTCTCTGCAGGAGTACACTGACATTGAGGGTACCAATGGGTATGTTAGTGCTGCCATTTCCACTAGATTGCCCTGTGACAAGGCAATAGGTCTGGACCGGTTATTAAGGAGCTACAAAAGGGGCAAGGTGCCTGGCATAAATAGCTGCCAATTGAGCTTCATGCATCCTATATGGATATGTTATTACCTTAGCTCACAACAGTGTTTAATGAAGCTTGTCAACTGGGCAGTCTACCTCCAACCACGAGGAAGGAATTGATTGTCTCTCTTCCCAAAAAGAGGAAATCCCCCACTTTGGCCTATTCCAAAAGGCCCCTGTTGATTCTCAATGGCGACAAAAAGATATTGAGCAAAATCCCAGTGATTCGGCTTCCATCCAAGATAAGTAGTCTGATTCACCCAGACCAGACTGGGTTAACCCCTAATTGCAGCACAATGCTTAACATTCAGAGGTTAATCCAAGTGCTGCATTATGATTTTCTGGACCTAGCCTGGAAGTTCAGGCTGGACTGTTCCATGTGGAGCAGGGTTAGGCCTGATTTGCATATGGCTGGGTCCAAATTTGGGTGGCGTGGTGGGCAACAAAGCAATGGATTAAACCCAAATCTTTGGGACTGGGGGTGAATGTTTGCTTTGTTCAATATTCTGTCCATCGTCTGTTTATTCTTGCTTTGTCGCCCTAAATGGTAAGGGTATGCCCAGATGTGGTAACCATGCTCACTGCACCACTGGATTCAAGCTAGCCTGGCTGTTGAGTAAGTAATACCCCAAAACTGGTCCCAGGATACTTGTCTCTGATCCAAGGAGGAACTGGCATGGCAGTTCAGGCTGGACTGTTCCCATGGGAAGCAGGGTCAAAACTGATTTGCATAGGGCTGGGTCCAAATTGGGTTGGAGTGGTGGGCAAAAAAAATGATGGATTAAACCCAGATCTTTGTAATTTGTGGTGAATGTTTGCATTGTTCACCATTCCGTCTATCATCTTTTTTTTTGCTTTTGTCGTTCTAAGTGGGAAGGGTATGCCCAGACATGGGTCCCGTGCTCACTGCACCAATGGATTCCATCTAACCTGGCATATAAGAGGTGATACCCAGAAACCAGGGAACTATGCCGCAGGATGGTACATAACCTGCTGAGAGATTACACAGACAAGGACAACAAGGAGAGTGAGAAGGAGGAAGAACTGTAAACCCTAACCTCTCTCTCCCAATGAACTCCTCACACTGCCCCAAGAAACCAAACCCTCACTTACTACTTCTTTCATATGTAAACCAACTGTATTGTTAAAGTATGTTTGAAAAAAAGTTGAAGTGGACTGCTCTCCCTAAGGGAAGAGGTACCACTCTTTTAAAAACCTATGTGTCGCTCACTTTTAAGCACTTAATAAAGGTTTTTGAAAATAAAAATAAAAAACAAACAAAAAACAGTCCCAGGATGCTTGCTTCTGGTCCAGGGAGTACATGGCCTGCCCATTCCATCCATTACCTTGTTGTTTTTATATTCTACAATCTGGCACCTCAGACGGGGGGGCGGTTACAAGGGGTGCACTAACAGTGTACCACCCATTAGCAGGTGCATAGTTAAAAGTTTGTGCAGGGGAACGGATAGATCAAGGCCCTCATTACGACCCTGGCGGACGGGGGAGAAGTGGTGGTAAAACCACCAACAGGCCGGCGGGGAAAAAAAGGAATTATGACCATGGCGGTTACCGCCATGGTCATCCGCCACTTCTCCACTCCGACCGCCAGGGCGGTGACAACCGCTGGGCTGGACACTTCGTTTTCCAGACCGGCGGCCGTCACCAGACCGCCGGCGGTATCAGGACCCTGCAGACCGCCATGGATTTCGGGTGGTTTGGAACCGCCACAAAATCCATGGCGGTAGGCACTATCAGTGCAGGGAATTCCTTCCCTGGCACTGATAGGGGTCTCCCCCACCCCCCTCCTCCACCCACGAGTACTCCCCCCACACCCGACCCCCCTGCAACCTCCAAAGGTGGCAGGACCCCCCTCCCCTCCCCTAACATGCACATACACACACCCCCTCCCCACACCCAAAATGCACATGCACACACCCCCTCCCCACCCCTCCACAACATGCACATACACACACCCCTACACGCACACATACACTACAACACATACCCGCTCACATACACACATGCACACAGACCATACACATTTCCCATACACACAACATACCCCCCACATGCATACACGCACTCACACACCTCCTCTACATACTCACACGCACACCCCCATGCACGCACACAACACCCCCCCAACATCCTCCCCTAACGGACGATCAACTTACCTTGTCCGTTGATCCTCCAGGAGGGGATGCGGTCCATGGGGGCTGCTCTGCCACCAGCTCCCCGTCACCAGAACACCGCCACACCGAATCATGGGACGTGATTCGGTGGGTGGTGTTCTGATGACGGGGCGGTGGAGGTGGAGCAGCCTCCACTTCCCCGCCGACCGCCAGTATGGCTGCTAGCGGCTCTCCATCCGAAAAAGGACGGAGGGCTGCCAGCAGTCATAATACGCTGCGTGGAAAACCGCCTGCACTGGCGGTCTTCAGCACGGCGGTACCTCGAGATCGAAATGAGGGCCCAAGTGTCCCCTCAATAGGCATTCCTCCATGGGCAAAACAAAGGACTCTACTAAGCCACAGTCACTGGGGCAAGAGCCATTTTGTCATTCTCCCTTCACTCTGGCCCAGATGAACGTCTTGAAGGTTACCAGAGGGTGAGCGTAGTATTTGAGTATACCCACTCCAGAGGGCCTTCCTCCCCCCTCAAGTTTTGGGAACCACCCTGTAAACCCCAGTTACAGCTGAACCTCTTATCTGTGCTGTGTGCAGTGCACGTACTAACCTGCTGCTGCAGTGTATGTGTTACACAAACATTATCTCCTTTCGGTAATGTGCTGCGACGCCCAGGCTGTACCCAGTGAAGGTACATATCAGCACATATTGGGACTCTGCGCCCATTTGACTAATGCTGCCCCAAGTGAATTTGGTTGTTGTTCACACTACTGCTGCTTTTGATGTGCAGGGCTGCCAGTTTGCCTTTTTTGCGGGGTGTTGCAGTTCACTTCTTTGCACCTCCATTTTTAGAAGGGTGTTGCTATCAATGTGCACTTCTTTGCATCTCCAATTCATTCGTCATTTAATGCACGTACCTATCAACTTCCCACCGTTGCTTGCTGACGTCTTCGTTTAACTCTTACGCATTTTTTCATTTTTTTTGTTGCTGTAAGCTGGGAAGGGAAGGCGCGTTATTTGCAAACTTTCCAAACTTCTAGCTTACTCCGTTGAAGGCAGTGGTTCTCCGTGCCTTTGTCTCACTTGGCAAAGTATCTCGTGACGGATATTTGGTTTACAGGACATGATGGTAACACACTGAGTATTACTGGTTCCTCGCCTGGGCTGCCAGGCCGAGGAGTCCTAGGTGCGCACGTGCCCCCTCAGATAGAAAGACAGCGGCCGCGCGCTTCTCTCAGAGCCTCCTCGGCATCTCTCTGTTCTGCTTCAAGATGCTGGCACTCCATGGAGGCGTGACTGGAGCTGATAATTTAATGCCCCAGGCTAAGGCCGGCACCTTACTTTATTAGGGAGTCTTTGCAACGTAGCAGCACAAGGGCACTCAACAGAGTTGGCAACAAGGACCGAGTAACAAACTTCTTCACGTGATGTTTTTTTAATCACGATTTTGCAACTATAATAGGGCTAGCTAGGAGAGCTTAGAAACACATGAATTCTGCCGGCTAAAGCAGACATATAATATTGCCAGCATCTTAATACATGATTATTTGTTATCAGGGATACTTCTAGTGAAATCCCTTCGGGATGTCACCATGAAAGAGGGGACTTCTGATTGTCCCAGCAAGCAGCAAATATGGGCATCTGGCGAAGGATGCAACAAAAACGCAATAAAACTGCAAATACTCCTCCAACTTCCAGGCATGTTTGCTGTCTCTCAGTGCAGACCACTCTGTGGTACCTACTTCTGATTTCATTCCTGGCTATGGTTAAATAATCTTCCTGCAAGGCGTGGCAGTGCCCTGACTGATTGATGATTCCTTTCCCTCAGTTCCAGGTTACAGAAGCGCACGAGGTGTTAGGAGTAGCCCGACCCCTTGTGTGACTGGTCCTCAGTTGTAGGGATCCCAGTGTCAGTGGCTAGCTTGCAAAGGCATGTGCAGCTTGTTGGCCCGCTGCTGTCGCTGTTGGCTCCTGTCCCTCCCCTGATTGCCATTTTGCCTTGGTCCAGTGTTTACACATCAGCCAGTTTGCCTGCATAGGGTGCTGCTCTGTCAGCCTCAAGGGAGAGGACAGCATATTAGTGCTCAGCCATCACTGGTGCCTACTTTTGGGCTAACATTAGAGTGAGCAGTTGTTACTTTGCCTGGCACTGCAGATATCTTTGAGGCTGCAAAGGCAGTGGATTGTGGGGCTTCTTACAGTGCCAGGCTGTTCAACATGTGAATTAGTGGATGTTTTGTTGCTGTCACCTGAAGTTGCGAGCAGACAGATGGCCAGATGTATACTTTTTCTCGCAAAACTGCATTAGCGCAGTTTTGCGTGAAAAAGTATAGCGCCATTCCAAGATGCCGGGCGCCATATTTATGGAATGGCGCTAGCGGGCGCTAATGCCCTGTTAGTGTCCTCGGAAAGGATGCTAACAGGGTGGGGGAGGCGTAGGGGAAACCGGGGCTTGTGTGCTGAATTATGGCGCTACACTGTTTAGAGGCAGAAAAATTCCTCTAAGCAGCATAGCGGCATTTTCTGGCGCACAACCCCCATGGACATGGCTCCTATCTTAGTAAAGACAGGAGCCATGCCCACCACTCCAATGGCCATGCCCAGGTGACAAATGTCCCCTGGGCATGGCCATTGGGGCCAGCGCCATGCAGGGGGGCCCATGCCAGGGCCCCCAAGCGGGGATAAATTAAAAATAAAAATACTTACAGGGACTTACCTGGGATGGGGCCCTGTGGGCACTTACCATGTTCTCTGACCATGGAAATATGCCTACAGGTCCCCTTACGCCTCCCTATCCCCAGGTGTTAAATAATGGCGCTAAGCAAGCTTAGCGCCATTATTTAAGGCCCCCATCCCCCGTGCTGGATTTTAGCACGGGGAATAAATATGGCGCAAAGGCCATATCGTTCTTTTCTGGATAGGAACGCCTACCTTACATGTCATTGACGCAAAGTAGGTTTTCACGTCTAGAAAACAACGTTAAGTCCATAACTTTGGCGCTAGACGTGTCTAGCGCCAAAGTATAAATATGGAATTAGGTTTCCGCTGAATTAGCGTAAAAAAAAATGCCAGTAATTCAGCGCAAACTGAGTATAAATATGGGCCATAGTTGCAAGAGAGACTTTGTGTCCCCCACCAGGGCTTACATTTTTGCTGGTGTTGTAGCAAGTCATACATCAATGTTCTGAGAGGCTAGGCTTCAGGAGCTGTTGAAAGAGACTACAACCCTATTTAAGGTTTGGTGGAAGACTGACAAAAGATAGAGATCCCCACTTCTCTGGTGGAGATCTGTGTGCCACAGTGGCTCCTCTGAAGGTGCTTTAGCTCTGCGGAGCAGTTGCCATGTTTCATGCGGCCACTCAATAAAGTTTTTGCTTATTCAAAAACAAACTCTCAAAGTAGGAGCTTCTTTCTGAAAATCAAAAACCTAACAACCTTATGTTTCCTGTTCGGGAACACCAAGTTTTTCTGAACAGGAAAAAAATGGGATATATTTTTAGGGGCGTGCACAAAGCGCTCTGTCCCTCTTCTAATATCTCTTTAGGGGGATTTTAACGACGCCCATGTTATGTCAGTCACTTTCATTAGTTCGTGGGCTTGCCTTTTAAAATTTGCTTGTTTTTATTCGTGAAAAGCATGCATACATCATGCCTTTTCCTGTGTTTAGCCGTCCTCGAGAGCACTGGTAAATAACTGGAAACATACGAGGCTCCATGTTTTCCGTATGGTTTCTGGACTACTTTTTCTCTTTATATCGCAGCGCGATCAAGATGTGGCACGAAAAGTCCGGTTAGGAGTTTAGAACGCTAATAGCTCTAACTTAACGTAATGCGAGACCCGTTGCATTGCATATGCTTGTTCATATAGACATGAATGGCCTTGACTCTCTAAAAAGGAGAACAAAACATTATGCAACTGCACAGCTCTCTGTTTTGTATCTGTAACAGAGTTACTCTGACTGTTACAGTGCCAACGGGAGCGGGGCCGACAACAGCGTACCCCAGGGGCACATCAGAAAGTGAAACACAGGTGAATGTGCAGCCGAACGCGGATATCCGGTGGGGGGGAGTGGTGCGGACGGGGACTGAGGACGGACATGATGGAGAGCACGGAGGAGAGACGAGACTGGAAAATCAGAGGTTATCGGGAGTAACAGAGATAGAGATGAAAATGGAACATCAACGAACAGCGGGAGAGACGACGGGCGAGGAGAGGACGGAGAAGGAGGACGTGGAGGACAGAGGCACGCCGAGAAACCATCAGAGAGAGACGACCATCGGGAGAGAAGCGATCCCACCCGTGAGAGACAGCAAAGAAACCCGCCACGTCCCTGGATGTATACGTGCATGCATAAAAAACCCTGGCAGTTATTTGTGTAAGAGGTGTGGAGGTGGAGGACAAAGAGAGGGAAAGAGAAAAGGAGTTCTGAACAAATAGATAGAGAAGAGATTCTTCCACAAACGCTGGGCACTTTGGTGACAGGGCTTTTTCCACTCTTCACCCACACGAGTTTGTGAGAAGTAAGAAAGGAACAGTATCACACCATAAATTTCACATTACCCAGCATATACCTAAAACTGAGTCACCTGTTCTGTCGGAGCCCTGCCTAGTCACTTACCTTGACATCTTCCTCTATTCTCTTCTTCGCTTCCTTCTCCCCCTCTATAATTCAGCAGTACTTAATAAAGTATTAAACAAAAAGGTTTTATTTTTCATCTGTTTCCGGTTCTTCTTGGGTCCATCTATCTGCGCAAGAATAGATCAATGTGTCCCTGGGAAGTTACCTAAAAGAAGAAAAAGGAAGGAACGATGAAATAATAACCTATAAAATAGACCTCAAGAACTGAAGTATCCGAAAACAAAGAAAGAAGTAGAGAAATCAAGAAATACGAGACCTAAAGCCCATATGGAAAGAACTAAACATAATAAAATCAACTATATTATTCTGTTATACGCGCCCTGTCACTTTACTTACACGTCAACCCACAACAATTGGTGTCAGAAGTGGGATTCAAGGAGGTTCCTCATTGGAGGATATAATACAACAGTTGGCTGAGAGACGTCACTTACAGATGGTTTGGGAGGAACAACAAAGAGAGGCCTGGAACGACCGTGAGACTCTTCAAAATGCATTATAAAGCCAAGCCACCATCATAGCCAATAACTAATTGGTACACGGAACAGCCCTGCAGAAATTAACAGACACCATCGCTAGCAGTGGGGTGCATCCCAATGTCCATAGCACTGGCTTACAAAAGTTTCAAGAGGGGGGAAGACCCCGATGCCTTCTTGTTAGAAATGGGGTCTTTGGTTGACAGTCAGGTTACCTCCTGTTCAAGCAAGGACCCTCACTCTAGTCAGGGTAAAAGAGAATCACCCTCAGCTAACCCCTGCTTACCCCCTTGGTAGCTTGGCAGAGCAGTAGGCTTAACTTCAGAGTGCTAGGTGTAAAGTATTTGTACCAACACACACAGTAACTTAATGAAAACACTACAAAATGACTCAACACAGGTTTAGAAAAATAGGAAATATTTATCTAAACAAAACAAGACCAAAACGACAAAAATCCACCATACACAAGTCAAGTTATTAATTAAAAATCAAAAAGAGTCTTTAAGTAGTTTTAAAAACACACTAGCGCTGCTAGAGTGAAAATGTACCTGGTGTGCGAAAAAAATAACCCCGCACGGGCGGGTGTGCGTCAAAAATAACTCTGCACGGCGGTACTTGAGTCAAAAATCCAGCCGCACGATGATTTGAAAATCCCGCCGCGCAGGTTGCGATCTCCCAGCCTCCGTCAGCGATGCTGCGCGTCGTTTCTCCTGCTCCGTGCGTCGATTTTTCGGTCGCGTTTCCTGCGAGCGTCGTTTCTCAGCTGCGGAGCCGGCGGCGCGTCGTTTTTTTCAGCCGCAGATCGGATTTGCGTCAATCTTTTCCCCGCACGGCACTCTGTGCGTGGATTTTCTTGTCTTTAGGCTGCCAGCTTCTCCTTTCAGGGTCCCAGGAACTGGATGGGCACCACAGGGCAGAGTAGGAGTCTCTCCAGAGACTCCAGGTGCTGGCAGAGAGAAGTCTTTGCTGTCCCTGAGACTTCAAACAACAGGAGGCAAGCCCCAGATCAAGCCCTTGGAGATTTCTTCTCAAGATGGAAGGCACACAAAGTCCAGTCTTTGCCCTCTTACTCTGGCAGAAGCAGCAACTGCAGGATAGCTCCACAAAGCACAGTCACAGGCAGGGCAGCTCTTCTTCCTCAGCTATTCAGCTCTTCTCCAGGCAGAGGTTCCTTTTGGTTCCAGAAGTGTTTCTAAATTCTGTAGATTTGGGTGCCCTTCTTATACCCATTTTAGTCTTTGAAGTCACCTTTCTTCAAAGGGGACTCACACCTACTTGTGAAATCCTGCCTTGCCCAGGCAAGGCCTCAGACACACACCAGGGGGTTGGAGCCGGCATTGTTAGAGGCAGGCACAGTCCTTTCAGATGAGAGTGACCACTCCACCCCTCCCTCCTAGCAGAGATGGCTAATCAGGAAATGCAGGTTACACCCCAGCTCCCTTTGTGTCACTGTCTGGTGTGAGGTGAAAAACAACCCAACTGTCAAACTGACCCAGACCGGGAATCCACAAACAAGGCAGAGTCACAGAATGGTTTAAGCAAGAAAATGCTCACTTTCTAAAAGTGGCATTTTCAAACGCACAATCTTAAAATCAACTTTACTAAAAGATGTATTTTTTAATTGTGAGTTCAGGGACCCCAAACTCCACATGTCCATCTACTCTCTAGGGGAATCTACACTTTAATCATATTTAAAGGTAGCCCCCATATTATCCTATGAGAGAGACAGGCCTTGCAACAGGGAAAAACGAAATTGGCAGTATTTCACTGTCAGGACATATAAACCACATTACTATATGTCCTACCTTATCCATACATTGCACCCTGCCCTTGAGGCTATCTAGGGCCTACCTTAGGGGTGCCTTACATGTAAGAAAAGGGAAGGTTTAGGCCTGGCAAGTGGGTACACTTGCCAAGTCGAATTTACAGTGTAAAAATACACACACAGACACTTCAGTGGCAGGTCTGGGACATGATTACAGAGCTACTTATGTGGGTGGCACAACCAGTGCTGCAGGCCCACTAGTAGCATTTGATTTACAGGCCCTGGCACCTCTAGTGCACCTTACTAGGGACTTACTAATAAATCAAATATGCCAATCATGGATAAACCAATTACATACAATTTACACGGAGACTTTTCTGTGACTCTGCCTTGTTTGTGGATTCCCGGTCTGGATCAGTTTGACAGTTGGGTTGTTTTTCACCTCACACCAGACAGTGACACAAAGGGAGCTGGGGTGTAACCTGCATTTCCTGATTAGCCATCTCTGCTAGGAGGGAGGGGTGGAGTGGTCACTCTCATCTGAAAGGACTGTGCCTGCCTCTAACAATGCCGGCTCCAACCCCCTGGTGTGTGTCTGAGGCCTTGCCTGGGCAAGGCAGGATTTCACAAGTAGGTGTGAGTCCCCTTTGAAGAAAGGTGACTTCAAAGACTAAAATGGGTATAAGAAGGGCACCCAAATCTACAGACTTTAGAAACACTTCTGGAACCAAGAGGAACCTCTGCCCTGGAGAAGAGCTGAATAGCTGAGGAAGAAGAGCTGCCCTGCCTGTGACTGTGCTTTGTGGAGCTATCCTGCAGTTGCTGCTTCTGCCAGAGTAAGAGGGCAAAGACTGGACTTTGTGTGCCTTCCATCTTGAGAAGAAATCTCCAAGGGCTTGATCTAGAGCTTGCCTCCTGTTGTTTGAAGTCTCAGGGACAGCAAAGACTTCTCTCTGCCAGCACCTGGAGTCTCTGGAGAGACTCCTACTCTGCCCTGTGGTGCCCATCCAGTTCCTGGGACCCTGAAAGGAGAAGCTGGCAGCCTAAAGACAAGAAAATCCACGCACACAGCGCCGTGCGGGGAAAAGATTGACGCAAATCCGATCTGCGGCTGAAAAAACGACGCACCGCCGGCTCCGCAGCTGAGAAACGACGCTCGCAGGAAACACGACCGAAAAATCGACGCACGGAGCAGGAGAAACGACGCGCAGCATCGCTGACGGAGGCTGGGAGATCGCAACCTGCGCGGCGGGATTTTCAAATCATCGTGCGGCTGGATTTTTGACTCAAGTACCGCCGTGCGGAGTTATTTTTGACGCACACCCGCCCGTGCGGGGTTATTTTTGACGCACACCAGGTACATTTTCACTCTAGCAGCGCTAGTGTGTTTTTAAAACTACTTAAAGACTCTTTTTGATTTTTAATTAATAACTTGACTTGTGTATGGTGGATTTTTGTCGTTTTGGTCTTGTTTTGTTTAGATAAATATTTCCTATTTTTCTAAACTGGTGTTGTGTCATTTTGTAGTGTTTTCATTAAGTTACTGTGTGTGTTGGTACAAATACTTTACACCTAGCACTCTGAAGTTAAGCCTACTGCTCTGCCAAGCTACCAAGGGGGTAAGCAGGGGTTAGCTGAGGGTGATTCTCTTTTACCCTGACTAGAGTGAGGGTCCTTGCTTGAACAGGAGGTAACCTGACTATCAACCAAAGACCCCATTTCTAACATTGGTGGCAGCGGTGGGATAAAGACTGGGGATGACCCTGCATAAGCAAAAGTCCAACACTTCTTTACAAACTTTGAAAGAGTATCTGCCTCGGCCAATTGGCCTCAAGATGGAGGGGGCAATATATAGCCCCACTGCTGACGGGAACATTACAGGCAGCTTATCAGGCCGTCAACCCGGGAGGGACGACACCATACCCTGAAATAAAGAAGGCAATTCTAGAAAGGGTGGGATTCGATACGGAATGCTACCGTATGAAATTTAGAAAGACAAAATGGATCCCTATGGAAAATCCCAAGCCCTATATTACAGGATACAAGATTTGGGATTGAAATGGTTAAGTCCCATAGGAACGGATCGAGAAGAAGTAATAAGGATAATACTCTTGGAACAATTTTTAGATTCTCTTCCTCGGCAAACACGTAATTGGATCAAACAACATCTTAATGTGGATACAACCACTGCTATCTAGTTAGCATGTGCATTTCATCGTGCTTCTGAGTTTCAAATAGGGACACCGAAGGGACAAACCGCAGGAGGGCGATTACCAACCTCCATGCCCCGAATGAGATGGGGGAAAAGGAAGCACGCAACTGCCCCCACAAATTAGCAAAACCCGAGCCATTGGAGATAGGAGTTACCCAAGGCAGGGTCTTTTGGACTGGTAAAGAAGGGTCTCAGTATACAAAGGAAATATTAGTGAACGGGAAATCAACGTGGGTGTTAATTGATTCAGGATGCAGTCAGTCAGTTATTCGAGCAAACTTAGGCCCTCATTACAACCCTGGCGGTAAATCCCGCTTACTGCCGTGCAGAAGACCGCCAACATACCGTTGCGGCCGAGGAATTCCGCTACAGGTATTACGACCCACAGCTCGGAATCCGCCACAATACAGACACCCACACAAGTCCGCCACACCAAAGGTCTGTGATAAACTGGCGATACCAAAACCCACACCGTCATGCCAACAGGAATACGCCCACAGTATCACGACCCACAAATCAACGCGGCGGTCTTTCAACCGCGGTAAACCATTGGCGGTACACACCGCCACGCTCAATATACACACACACTTACAAAACACAACCACATTGGACAATTCAAACTACACACACCTGATACACATACACACACCACAGCCACACACCCAATCCAATATAAAGCACACACCCACATCACCCACAAACCCTTACAACCAAAATTTTGAAAGAAGGCCAGAGAGAGAGACTACCTAACACAGCACCAGCATCCACAGACACACAACACTATCACTTATACAACATCCATGCACCTCAAACAACACACACCAACACATCCCCTCACACATCACAACAGACAGCACTTCACACATTACCCACACCACATCATGGCACCTCAAAGACACCCCAGGTTCTCTGAGGTGGAGCTCAGGGTCATGGTGGAGGAAATCGTCCGGGTAGAGCCACAGCTATTCGGATCACAGGTGCATTGCAAGGAAGATGGAGCTATGGCGCAGAATTGTCGACAGGGTTAACGCAGTGGGACAGCATCCAAGAACACGGGATGACATCAGGAAGAGGTGGAACGACCTACAGGTGAAGGTACGTTCCGTGGTATCCAGACACCAGATTGCTGTACAGAGGACTGGCGGTGGACCCCCACCTCCTCCCCCACAACTAACAACATGGGAGGAGCAAGTCTTGGAGATCATGCATCCTGAGGGCCTTGCAGGAGTAGAAGGAGGACTGGACTCTGGTAAGGCAAATCTTTACTACTTTATCCCCCCACTCCACCTGCATGCCATCACATACTCCCACCGTCACCCCAACAACCAACAGATACCCCTCTAACACAACCCACACATCCCAAAACCAAGCCCTGCATGTGACACCAATGCATGGACACCCATCACCAAAGCATGTCCAGTAGAGAGACTCACTCATGCCCCAAAATCACCAATCACACAAGGGCCACGGCAATATTGCAAGCACAAGAGTAGAGGGTACCAAGATGGCACACACAGATACAATAACTATGCATTTACATCCCAACAGGACCCCTACCCAACGTCACTGGACAGGAGGTGTCAGACATATCCAGTCCCCCCACAGAAGAGGCCCACAGTGACGACAGCAGCTCTGCACGCCTGGATCAAGATGACCAGCCCGGCCCATCAGGGACCTCGGACAGTCAGTTCCCCTGACACAATCACAAACCACTGCTGAACCTCCCCCCGCCACAGCACCCACCCAGCTGGCCCATCCCTCTGTCCCCAGGACACGTCAATCAGCAGTGTGTCCACCACTACAGGGAACCCAGGCAACCCCACTAACCCAGGATGATCAGGGACCTGGGGGCAGTGGCAGTGGGCCCACGGTTCAGGGGACAGAGGCACAGGATAACAGGGAAGCTGGGAGGACTGCTGTGCGACAGGGGGAGGACAGACCCAGGGAACCAACCCTCCACGAGGCACTCTTCAACATCATGTGAGCTTACCACCATTCCCAGGAGACCATGGGCACGGTACTGGCCAAGTTTCAGGAGACCCAGCGGCTGCAGGAGAAACACTACCTGGGGATCAGGGAGGACTTGAAGTCCATCAACACCACCCTGGTCACCATTGCAGGGGTGCTGTCAGACCTTCTCAACACCAGGAGGGACACAGTGGCACACCAACAGGCCCCTGACACTAGCCTGGACGATGAACAGCCATCCACCTCGGCCAGTGGACAGGAGCACCACCACAAGAACAACAGGCCACCAGCACCCCACCCCCTGCAGATGGAGAACCACCCCACAAACGGTCCCTGAGATCCAGGAACAAGACAGAGAACATTGCCAAGACCCCCACCAGAAAATAAGACCCCCCTGAATGTCACCCTTGTGTCCCACTTTGACACCCTGTCCACCTTAAACTGCCATTGCTCCACTTCCTATGCCCCATTGGACAAATAGACTGGACTCTGCCATGGACATTCCTCCACCATCACCCCAGCCCATTTTACAACCCCCTCCACTTCTTTGCACAGAAATAAACACACTTGAATCACAAAATAATCTGGAGTCAGTCTGTGCTTTCACAAATGTGTAATTGCAGTATCTCTGGAATATAGCAATGTCAATGTACTTGTTCACATACCAATGTAACACAGCTGTAGGCCAGCAGTAAACATAGCAGAGGGCACAAAGTGGGACCCAGATCTGTGAAATTGAAAGCCAAAGTAACAAGTCAAGGTCCATACACTGAGTGAAAATGACAGACATGCTAGCTCCAACAATAGTATGAGATGTGGGAAGCAGTTACATCTTCTTACCTGTGTCTCACTGGAAGTATTGTATGATGATGTTGTTTCGGTTGTCGACATCTTCTTCTTCTGCCTCCTCTTCTTCACTGTCCACAGGCTCCACAGCTGCCACAAGACCACCATCTGGCCCATCCTCCTTCAGAAAAGGCACCTGCCGTCGCAAAGCCAGGTTGTGCATCATACAGCAGGCCACGATTATCTGGCATACCTTCTTTGGTGAGTAGTATAGGGAGCCACCTGTCAGATGGAGGCACCGGAATCTGGCCTGCAGGAGGCCGAAGGTGCGTTCTAGAATCCTCCTAGTTCACCCATGTGCCTCATTGTAGCGTTCCTCTGCCCTTGTCCTGGGATTCCTCACTGGGATCAGTAGCCATGACAGGTTGGGGTAACCAGAGTCACCTGCAAATATCAAAGGACAACTTTTAGACACACACTAACCCTTAGGGAGAACCCCATACCCAGACACCTGTGTCAACTGTGTTGGGACCTTGGCCTCACCTATTAGCCACACAAGGTGCCTCAGGAGTTGCCCCATCACATAAGGGATGCTGCTAGTCCTCAAAATGTAAGCGTCATGCACTGAGCTAGGATACTTGGCATTCACATGGGAGATGTACTGGTCTGCCAAACACACCATCTGCACATTCATCGAATGGTAGCTTTTCCGGTTTCTGTACACCTGTTCATTCCTGCGGTGGGGACAAATGCCACAATGTTCCTATCAATGGCACCAATGATGTTGGGATATGTCCCAGGGCATAGACGTCACCTTTCACTGTGGGCAAATCCTCCACCTGAGGGAAAACAATGTAGCTGCGCATGTGTTTCAGCAGGGCAGATAACACTCTGGACAACAGGTTAGAGAACATTGGCTGGGACATCCCTGATGCCATGGCCACTGTTGTTTGAAAATACCCACTGGCCAGGAACTGGAGTACAGACAGAACCTGCACAAGAGGGGGGATTCCTGTGGGATGGCGGATAGCTGAAATCAGGTCTGGCTCCAACTGGGCACACAGTTCCAGGATTGTTGCACGATCAAGTCTGTATGTGAGTACGATGTGTCTCTCTTCCATTGTCGACAGGTCCACCAGGGGTCTGTACACCGGAGGATGCCGCCATCTCATCACCTGCCCCAGCAGACGTGCCCTATAGAGGAGAACAGCGAGCAGTGAGTCATCCAACACTGAGGTATCACAATGTGTTATTTGCAGAAACATTGGTAATTCGCAATGTGCTGTATTCCCGTGTGATGCAGTTTTTATCCATCCCATGTGGCCCCCTGAAATGGCGGCTGCCTGACCTGTAAGGTGGGACAAGGGGAAATGAGGTAATTGTGTTGGCGTTGTACACTGTCGCACTGGGCGGTCAAAGACCGCGGTGCAATTTTGCATTGGTTAACATTGGGCCCTATGGGTCCCAGGAGCCAATGACGATGTACGCCGGCGGTGATGGTACGCACCGCCGTGGACGTGACCACCATTTCTGTCTGTTCACTCACTTGATACCTGACCTTCAACAGGAGAGAACCTACACTGCAAGTGCTGCTGTGACCTGTGTCTGGAAGCGACGATGGCTACAGTGTCTGGGGAAAGGGCCCCTGCCTTCACTTCGGAGGAGTTGGAGAAACTAGTGGATGGGGTCCTCCCCCAGTACACGCAACTGTACGGTCCTCCAGACAAACAGGTGAGTACACTGTGAGCATGCTGCGTGGGCAATGCCTGTTTTGAGTAGTGTGGATGGAAGATACATGGGGGGGTACTGAGGCCTGCATGTGCGGATGGTGAGTGTATGTGCATCAGGGCATGGGTGGGAACTGGTCGACAATGAGTATGGCGGTCCAGACGGGTGAGTAATTTCCTTTCCTCCTGTACCATTCCTCTAGGTCAGCGCCCACCAGAAGAAGGCTATTTGGCGTGCCATCGCCAAGGACGTCCGGACCTTGGGGTCACCCATAGACGGAACACCCACTGCCGTAAAAGATGGGAGGACCTGCGCCGCTGGAGAAAGAAGACGGCAGAGGCCCAGCTGGGGATGGCTTCCCAACGTGGAAGGGATGCCCGTCGCACCATGACCCCCCCGACGTACCGGATCCTGGCGGTGGCCTATACGGAGTTGGATGGGCACTTGAGGGAATCACAGCAGCCATAAGGGGGTGAGTACACTCTCATTCAGCTGACTCTGCACGCATTACGAGGTGTCTGGATGGGGGATGTGGGCAGTGGGTTCCCCTACGCCAGGGCGAACTTGGTAGGCAAGGTCCCTTGTGAGGCAGGCTCTGTGACACCCCAACCCCACTAGTGGTAATAGCCATCTACACCTAGTCAGGCTCCTGTGACTTCCAGGTGTGCAGCAATTGGGCTTAGGCCTCGTACCCCATGGGCATGTGAATTTGCTAGGAACTGTTAGTGCATGGCGTAGCGCAGAGGGCTGCTCCCTGTGTGTTGTGTCCGCCAACGGTAGTGGTGTTGCATGCACTGAACATTTTTTTCTTCTGTCTTCCCCCCTTTTTGTTTGTCTCCCTGTTCTTGTGTGCAATAGCATCATCTGGCAGAGGAGCAGTGGCACCGGAGCAGGAGGGAGCTGCAACCCACTTGGCCCTGGAGGGTGAAGCAACGGAGTCTGAAACCACCAGTGGGACGGAGGGCGAGGGGAGCTCCACGACAGGGACAGAAGCATACACCAGTGACAGCAAATCCTCCTCTGATGGGAGCTCCCTTGCAGTGGCGGGCACCTCTGTGCCCACCGCATCAACAGGTACAGCCGCCACCCCCCTACCAGCACCACCCTCCCAGCAGCCCCTCCGCTTGTGTCCCGTGCCCGCTCACCCAGGAGGGTGGGCATCTCCTTCGTCCCAGGCACCTCAGGCCCTGCCCCAGTCAGCCCTGCTGCCCTCAGTGAGGAGGCTATTGACCTCCTGAGGTCCCTCACTGTTGGGCAATCTACCATTTTGAATGCCATGCAGGGTGTTGAGAGGCATTTGCAACAAACAACTGCATACCTGGAGGGCATTCATTCTGGGCAGGCGGCCCAACAGAGAGCATTTCAGGCTCTGGCCTCAGCCCTGATGGCAGCCATTGTCCCTGTGTCCAGCCTCCCCCCTCCAACTTCCTCCAATTGGCAAATCCTGAATATTGACCAAACCATTATACCGTTAGAGAGACCTCTTTTGGCGTTTAAGAAAAATCAGAACATCCAGAACAAATTGGTTAAGGCAGCCCTACCAAGAGAGAAGGAATTTTGTCAGAAGTCCATCACTGGAGCAGCTCCAGTTATGGGAAATCATCAGTGTGGGACTTGCAAAGCATGTCCCAAAGCCATGGTAAGTGACTTATTGATGTGGAAACAAAAGAGGTACAAACTGTGTGATATGACCAATTGTAGAACGTCTAATTGTATATATCTGATCACCCTTCCCTGCCCGGCTGGGTATGTGGGCGAAACTGGACGTGAAATTAGAGTCCGAATTCTGGAACATCTATCCAATATTCGGAATAAGAGGGAGGGAGCTCCCCTAGTGCAGCATTGGTTGAAAGAAAAACACGATTTGGACGATTTAACTTGGACGGTTTTAGAAAAAATTAAGGATGTTCCAGGAAAAGAAAGGGAAACATTAGGAAAAAGCGGGAAGTTTCCTGGATTTTTACTCTGGATACACACGATGGTGGTCTGAACGAGCACATACCTTGGGAAAATGCCTTAATTTGAATATTTCTTTGGCATCTAACGCAACTCTCCTCAGAAATGAGTGACCATCTCCGATGGTTGGAAGTATGTACGGTTCCCCCCTAGATCTTGGGTTGGTTATGTAATAAGAGAGGTCTGGGTCCATAGTTTAGAACGTTGAGTAGGAGGTATTGCCCCTACGATATAAGAGGGATACATATTCTCGATGGTCCCTTGGCATTTTGGAAATGAATCAGTGTAGGTGAATTTATTCAAAAATGTGTTGGTAGTGTGGTCATTAAATAAACTTTGAGTGGGATGTCATCTCCCCTAAAAATACATTTGAGTGGTACTTTTGTTTATCTTTCCATTTTTATGCTGGATGTATGTCCATTCTAAGATGGCCGACCCCGTTTGGCTCTGCTCCTGTCAGGTGATCTCGTGATTACGGTTGTAGTTTCGCGGTCTTTTACCGCGAATACAAACGAGATGCCTGATTTTAAAATGGAGGTTGTTGTATTCGGCAATCTCTTATCGGACACCTGTGACTTGCATCTGTTGAAGGAAATCGGCTACTCGGTAAGGTGGGCTCTTCTTTTTTCTGCTTTAAAGGACGGCAGTTTTTAATAAAAAGAGAGGATCCTGAGATGCCGAGGAAAGACAATTAAGCCGTTTTTAAGTTTATACTCCGACCCGTTTTTCTGTGTACCGGGAAGGCATTGCGCCTTGCTCCGGGGAAAGAAGTGGGGCTTTGAAGCTTTGGGAAAAAATGTTTAGCCCCTCTTTGAGTAGATGTCGTAATAACAACTTATGTGAGAATTTAGATAGCCAGATAAAAGAATAAAGAGTGACCAAGTACGATGGAGGAACTTTACTCTCATTACAATACTGATTTCCCCTTCCTCTCTACACACAGATGGAGGACTCAGGGGAGTTATGTGAATAGATCCCCCTAGGAATTGTTCTATCGTGAAGGATATCTTGGTAGGTGAAGTAGTAATGTTTTGTGCCCATGGGCACGAGATTGGTCAGTTAGATCTTCCATTTCTATTTTTTTATTTTTTTATTATTTTTTTATTTTTGCATTTGTTTGCTTATTTAAGGTGTTTGTTTGGAGCTATCAGAAGTGGAAGCTAGAGAATTGATCCTTTCCTGCCTTGTGTGTGAGGAAACTCATCAATATCGCCGCTTGGTATCTATTATTATTAATATTTTTTTCTGTGAATGTTGTTATGGGGGAATCCACGTATATGGTGGGGTTTTGCTACACGTATTCATTGGTTTATTTCATCTGCACGGATTTTAGGTGTTCTATTACTTTTGTCTTGCTTTTTATCACTTCACGATTTTCTCTTTTCATTTTATTTTATTTTTAACTTTCTCTTCTTGGCTTTGATTGCGGTATTATTCTGGTGCAAACTTCTGGTGGTTATTCGGATCTCAAGGAATTAGAGTAAATTCATTATTTTGTTGTTGTTTATGTCTATCAGGATGTATACGTACAGGACGGACGAGAACCTATAAGATCGGCGATATTATTCATTAAATATTGAAAAGGAACTGCCCTGATGAAGGCGGCCTTATAAACTGGATGGCTACCGCCGAAACGCGCGTAGGCTTGGTTCCTGCAGTTGTTTGGATTGACTACAAACTTATAGTGTTAAAATATTTATACAAATTATTTTACGAATCAGTGGGACGGAGACGCAGTCAAGATTTGAATTCTAATATGATCCTATTATGAATATCATTTAAGTTCTAGAAAAAGAAAGTGTACATTTAGTGTTTATTTCACTGTATTTTTTGTAAATTCAAACTGTATTTTTTTTGTTTATTGTTGTGTTTTTATTATCTTTCCTGTCTTGTCTTGTGTGACTCTTTGTCTTTGTCTATCGATTGTATATATGTGTAGGTATTATTTTAAAGAAATTTAGTGCCCGTCTTTCTTTGTGAATATGTATATATTTATATAATTCTGACTATGTTGTTTAGTGTTTGTTGTACATACATATGTAATAAATATCATTTTGTGTATCTTTGTTAAATTTATTTGTGAGTTGTTCTGTACATTATTGCGGACAACAGTGGATACTAGCTGTAGCTCATTTATTTTTTCTTGTCCCCTTGTGAGGCAGGCTCTGTGGCACCCCAACCCCACTAGTGGTAATAGCCATCTACACCTAGTCAGGCTCCTGTGACTTCCAGGTGTGCAGCAATTGGGCTTAGGCCTCGTACCCCATGGGCATGTGAATTTGCTAGGAACTGTTAGTGCATGGCGTAGCGCAGAGGGCTGCTCCCTGTGTGTTGTGTCCGCCAACGGTAGTGGTGTTGCATGCACTGAACATTTTTTTCTTCTGTCTTCCCCCCTTTTTGTTTGTCTCCCTGTTCTTGTGTGCAATAGCATCATCTGGCAGAGGGGCAGTGGCACCGGAGCAGGAGGGAGCTGCAACCCACTTGGCCCTGGAGGGTGAAGCAACGGAGTCTGAAACCACCAGTGGGACGGAGGGCGAGGGGAGCTCCACGACAGGGACAGGAGCATACACCAGTGACAGCAAATCCTCCTCTGATGGGAGCTCCCTTGCAGTGGCGGTCACCTCTGTGCCCACCGCATCAACAGGTACAGCCGCCACCCCCCTACCAGCAGCCCCTCAGCTTGTGTCCCGTGCCCGCTCCCCCAGGAGGGTGGGCATCTCCTTCGTCCCAGGCACCTCAGGCCCTGCCCCAGTCAGCCCTGCTGCCCTCAGTGAGGAGGCTATTGACCTCCTGAGGTCCCTCACTGTTGGGCAATCTACCATTTTGAATGCCATGCAGGGTGTTGAGAGGCATTTGCAACAAACAACTGCATACCTGGAGGGCATTCATTCTGGGCAGGCGGCCCAACAGAGAGCATTTCAGGCTCTGGCCTCAGCCCTGATGGCAGCCATTGTCCCTGTGTCCAGCCTCCCCCCTCCAACTTCCTCCACCCGACCCAATCCCCTGTACCTCAGCCTATCCCAAGCACACCATCAGACCAGCATGCACACTCATCAACACACAAGAGTGGACATGGCAAACATAAGCACCACGCATCCCACAAGCACTCACACAAGCACCATCCCCATGCAGACACAGCAACATCCACTGCCTCCACTGTGTCCCCCTCCTCCACGTCGTCCTCCTCCTCCCTCCCTGTCTCGTCTCCACTCACACCTGCATGCACTACATCCTCAGCCACTACCTCCATCACCAGCACGCCCATCACCACACACCGCTCACGTGCAATCACTATCCCCACTACCGTGCACACATCCCCAGTGTCCTCTCCCAGTGTGTCTGTGAGCCCTCCTCCCAAAGTACACAAACGCAGGCACACACCCACCCAACAGCCATCCACCTCACAACAGCCTCCGGTCCATGCACCTTCACCCAAATTCAGCAAACGTACACCTCCTACAACCACTACCTCTTCCTCCACTCCCAAACCCATCTTCCCGTCCCACTGTGTCTAAAAAACTTTTCCTGGCAAACCTTGACCTCTTCCCTTCACCTCCCCCCGTCCTTTGCCTAGGGCCAGGCTTTCCAGGTCCCAGCCCAGCACCTCAGCCACCAAATCCCCAGGCACAGTGGTGCCAGCAACTGCGGGGTCATCAAGTGCGCCACCCATCAGGGCTGCCAGTGTGCCACGTAGCAAGGGCAAGGACATGCCACCACCTGCCAAGGTGAAGAAGGTGCCCACATCCCGGAGGGGGAAGCCGCACCTACCAGCCACCAGGGGCTCCGCCAAAACAAAAGGGGATAGTGGCAAGACACCTGCGGCACCATCAAAGGTGGGGAAGAGACAAAAGCAGAAGAGCAGGTCAGGACAGGGCACGGTGACACCGACTGAGGGACTAGTGTCACCCCTTCTGTCCACGACTACACCAACCTGTACGGCGGCGAACACCACAAGCTGCCCTGCCACCAGCACCGCCACCTGCACCGCCACCAGCACCGCCACCTGCACCGCCACCTGCACAGCCGCCTGCACCGCCACCGGCACGTCTGCAGCCTCAGCGACAGTGCCCAGCATCTTCTCCAGTGGGCAGCCATCCGAGGCTGCAGGAGACGTCCTGCTGTGTTCCTCAACAGGTGCTGACCCATGCACCACCGCCAGCACCGCTGCCACAGACACCGCCGCAAGCACCGCCACCAGTCCTGTGACGTGCTCGGACAGTGGCACCACCACTGACATGGCTACCATCCCCAGTGGTCATTCATCCGAGGCTGGAGGAGACTTCCTGGACCCTGTCCAGCTTCCATGAGGCATGACTTCCATCACTGTTTGCACCTGCAGGTGGAAGGCGAAGACGCAGCAGTGTGGGGTATGTCTCTGCATCCATGGCGTATCATGCTACCTTTTCCTAGGCAATCTTGTGGCACACACACCCAGGTGAGGGAATAGGACCGGCCACACTGCATGTGGAGCCCTCTGGGCACAATGCCCCCTCCAGAACCAGTGGAGAATCACATCCACTACCTCAGTCTTTGGCAGGATGAAGCACTCTGGGCACCAGGCCCCCTCCAGAACCAGTGGAGAATCACATCCCCTACCTCAGTTCTTGGCAGGATGAAGCACTCTGGGCACCAGGCTCCCTCCAAAACCAGTGGAGAATCACATCCACTACCTCAGTCCTTGGCAGGATGAAGCACTCTGGGCACAAGGCCCCTTCCAGAACCAGTGGAGACTGTTATCCACTTGAGAGACTGTGGCTTTGCACTCCCCAGGCTCCCCAGGATAAAGCAGTGGGCAAACCACCCACTGGAGAGACTTGAGAGACAGTGGCTTTGCACTCCCCAGGATAATGCAGTGGGCACACCACCCACTGTAAAGACTTGGCTTTGCACTCCCCAGGATAAAGCAGTGGGCAAACCACCCACTGTAAAGACTTGAGAGACTGTGGCTTTGCACTCCCCAGGATAATGCAGTGGGCAAACCACCCACTGTAACAACTTGAGAGACTGTGGCTTTGCACTCCCCAGGATAAAGCAGTGGGCAAACCACCCACTGTAAAGACTTGAGAGACTGTGGCTTTTCACTCCCCAGGATAAAGCAGTGGGCAAACCACCCACTGTAAAGACTTGAGAGACTGTGGCTTTGCACTCCCCAGGATAAAGTAGTGGGCAAACCACCCACTGGAGAGACTTGAGAGACTGTGGCTTTGCACTCCCCAGGATAATACAGTGGGCAAACCACCCACTGGAGAGACTTGAGAGACTGTGGCTTTGCACTCCCCAGGATAATGCAGTGGGCAAACCACCCACTGTAAAGACTTGAGAGACTGTGGCTTTGCACTCCCCATGATAAAGCAGTGGGCATGGAGCCCCCTCGTGCAGCAGTGGCGTTGTGCGTTCATCCGGCTGAGGTGCCCCCCTTCCATTCCCCCTGAGGTGCCTGTTTATTTCCGATCTGATGCCCCTGCAGTGTTCCCTCCGTTTCAAGTCAGGTATCTTGTGTGGGCTTTGCCCGTGCATTTTGGGACCACTGGTCCACGGACAATGATTGGTACACTATCCGGACTTGTGCAGTTGGTGTACATATTTGTATATACTGAATTTTGAACTTTCACAATCTGATTTTTCATGATTACAATCGTTACAATCATTTAATTTTGTCCTTGCGTTCTTCCAGGGGGTGGGGGAGTATATATGTAATGTTGCTGTATGTATTTGTGTATATGTTGTTGTGGGTGAGGGTGGGGATGGGGGTGTTGCATGTTGCATGTGTGTGTCACTCTCTTTTCCCTCACCCCCTCCCCTGGGTTGTAGGTGCAGTCCTCACCGTGGTCGTCGACGGCGTCTGTCCTGCTCCTGATAGAGCAGGAGGAAGACCAGCATAGGCAGTACGTGTAGTTTGGGCTCCATGGCGTCCTGGTTACTCGTTGGGTGTCGAGAGGTGAGTGGTTTCCCTTCTGTGTACTATTTCCGCCGTGCTTTTGATAGCGTTGGTTCCACCCCGCAAAAGGTGGCGGATAGGCCTGTTGTGATACAGTGGGCGGTACTTTGTCCTCTGCCTGTCTGTTGGCAGTTACCACCGCGGTGTTTGTTTCTACCGCCGTGGCGGTCGGAGTGTTAAAGTGGCTCCCTATGTTGGCGGTTTTCGCCATGGTCGTGATTCCATTTTTTTTCCGCCGGCCTGTTGGCGGTATTACCGCCACTTTAACATTGACCACCAGGGTTGTAATGAGGGCCTTAGTATCTAAAGACCAAATACAGACCAACAACTTTGTCTCCATCTGCTGTATTCTTGGCGATATGAGACAGTATCCAATAGCAGAAGTTACTATTGAGTGGAGAGGTCAAAAAGAACCTCTTAGGATGGGGTTTAATGGAAGATATTATAGGTACCGACTAAATTCATTTCCCTGATTTATTAGACACTGTACGTGACAGTAGGAAAACGGATTCCTGGTTAAGTGAAGCCCCTTTTTCCCAAAATCCCATCATTCTGGGCAAGAATAAAATAAAGCTAAGCAGAAGTGAGAAGAGAGAAGTGAAAAAGTCTTTCTGAATGACTAAGCCTTCAGATTCTCTCCAGTTAACCCCAACAGAAAAGCCCGTCCTGACGACCTTACCTCCATTCCGGGTTAGCCAAAGAGGAGATTCCAACTTACAACATGCTTGGTCATCCGCCGGTATAGAGAAAACTAGACAAGTGGGTTCATATTTCCTAGTACAGAACGGTTTGTTGTATAGAGTGGTACGACACAAGGACCAAGAAAAGACTCAGTTAGTAATACCACAACCATATCGCACACTGTATTTAGCACATAGCCATGTGGGAGGGGGACACTTCAGGAGGCAGAAAACAGAGAAATACTTGCTTCGTAGGTTCTATTGGCCTGGGGTTTATTTGGACATTCGCACATCTTGTGCACAATGCCCGAAATGTCAAATTATCAACCCAGGAACAGTAAGAAAAGCTCACCTTTTCCCCTTGCCGGTCATTGGTATACCCTTTTCAAAGGTCGGTATGGATTTAGTAGGTTTCTTAACTCCGTACCTAGAGGATACATGTATATTCTTGTCTTGGTAGACTCTGCAACCCGGTATCCTGAAGCTATCCCTCTTACTAGCATGACTGCTAAAAGTGTGGCACATGCCATGATAGGATTTTTTTCCCGGGCTGGGTTTCCAAGAAAATTACTCACGGATCAGGGAACAGCATTTATGTCCCGATTAATGGCTCAGATATGTCAGATACTTGGGGTAACACATATCCACACCTCTGTCTATCACCCACAAACAGACGGTTTAGTAGAGAGGTATAATCACACCCTTAAGACATTATTAAAAATCCATCTGTGATTCTGGTAAAGATTGGGATAAAAAGTTAACCCTAGTACTGTTTGCCATACGGTCCCATGTACAAGCCTCGGCAGGACATAGCCCATTCAAATTGGCATTTGGACGACCACCTAGAACCTTGCTAGATATGGCACAGGAAAAGTGGGAAGAAAAAGAGACAGATGATAAGGATTTTCTTGAATACGCTCAACAGTTAAAAGATCAGATACATTCGGTTTGGGAGGATGTACGAGTCCATTTAGAGAAGGCTCAAGAAAGACAAAAAAAGTATTACAATAAGACCACTATCCCAAGACACCTACAAACAGGAGATCCCATATTAGTATTGTTACCTAGTTCTGAGAACAATTTATTGGCTAAATGGCAGGAACCCTATAAAATAATAGAGAAAGTGAGCCCCATTACCTATAGAATACTCATTTCCGAAACACCTAAGAAAAACCAAGTCTATCACATCAACCTCCTAAAAAAATGGGAAGAGATGGACAACTCCCCTCCCACAGTAGATATCGGGTTCCTTGTAAATAAAGTAAAACCACTAGAAATCAATATATATCCCCAAACAGAAGAGGTAGATAGTGGTCTACCTCCCATTAATCCTGACCTCCAGAAAGAACAGCAAAAACAACTACAGGAGATGTTATACAAACATCAGACTCTTTATTCATCAATTCATGGGAAAGACTCCCCTAGTGCAAGATGCTATGAAGACTCAGGATGGCAAAGCCATCTGACTGCGACTGTATAGGATCCCCGAAGCTCGTAAGAAGCTAGTAGAACAGGAAGTCCAAAATATGTTAAAGATGGGGATTATCGAGCCGTCTAGTAGTCCTGGGTGCTCCCCAGTCGTGTTAGTCCCAAAACCAAATGGGTCTATACGTTTTTGTATCGATTTCAGGCAATTGAATAACATATCTCAGTTTGGCACCTACCCAATTCCCAGAGTGGATGAATTACTCGAACAACTCGGGAGGGCCCAATTAATGTCCACTTTTGATCTAACAAAAGGTTTTTGGCAAATACCACTAAAGAGAAAACAGCCTTTTCCACCTCATCCGGGCTATACCAGTTCACAATACTTCCCTTCGTTCTCCAGGGGGCCCCATCCACGTTTCAGCGGTTATTGGATAGGTTGTTACGTAGCTATATTGGATATGCTGCGGCGTATCCAGACGACATTGTTATATATAGCGAAACCTGGGAAGAACATCTACTCCATCTCTCTAAGGTCTTCACTACCCTAGTTGAGGCCGGACTGACCGCTAATCCTGAGAAGTGCAAACTGGCCCAAAATACCATTGCTTATCTTGGTTACCACATAGGGAAAGCCAAATACGACCACAGTTAAATAAAGTCAAAGCAATCCTTAAAATACCACCACCCACAATAAGAAAAAAGTAAGGTCTTTTTTAGGACGGGTAGGGTACTACCGTTGCTTTATCCCTAGTTATTCCACCATTGCAGCCCCCTTAACTGATCTTCTAAAGAATGATCAACCGATAAAGATCAAGGTTTTGACTCCAAAACAGATTCATAGTTACAAGACCCTCAAACGGGTTTTGACCACGGAACCTGTTTTACGATGTCCGGACTTTACAAAAACTTTTTATTTACAAACAGATGCATCAGATGTGGGTATAGGCGCAGTATTGTCACAAAAGAATGAACAGGTAATACCTCACCCCATTGAGTTCATTAGCTGGAAATGACTACCCCAGGAAAAACATTATCCAGTGATAGAAAGAGAAAGCTTAGCCATTAAATGGGCAATCAAAAGTCTGAAATATTATCTATAGGGTCATCCCTTTGTTTTAAACACTGACCATGCACCTCTCACGTGACTAGGCCAGAATAAGGGTACCTATTCCAAAATATTAAGGTGGTTTATGGAACTCCAACCTTTTATGTTCCAGATTCAACATCTTCCGGGAAGTCAGTTAACGACCGCAGATTAATTATCAAGATACCCCACAGAAACAGCGTAACCTGGGGGCACTTTAGAAAGTGAGACGCAGGCGAACGTACAGCCAAACGCAGATATCCATGAGGGCTTTCTGGGTTGATAATTGTTTTGCTTTTTTTTTCTGCTAGCTACCACTCTTTTTAGGGCCCTGTGTGGCTGAGCTAATGATTTGTGTGTTTTCTTGTCCAAACATCTGTTCTAAATAAGCTCCAGAATTCATAAAAACAAACACTGTGGTAAGGTTATGGAGCCTTAAAAAAACAACAGGGAGTCGTAAAACACGTGTTGCTGTTTTTCCTTCGGCTGTTTCATGTTGTACAATTACGAGTTGTCTGATACTAACGTTCTACATTGTGGTTTTCTTCCAAAAATACTTTTGTGGCTTTGCCCATATGAAAAACTATAGATGTATTTTAAATTATGAGTTGTTGTATGATAATAATGTCTAAGAATTTGTAATTTTTATTAATTGGTTTTAAGAAGCTTTGAAATCAGAATGAGAACAACGCTCGGTGGAACTAAGAAGCATAATTTATCTTTGTAGATTCAAGGAAGCTGCATTTTGTTTGTTTTTTGGAGGCGTCTCCTGCCATAGTGAAATAATTTTAATCATATGGTAACATGTGGCAGCTGTCACCTCGAGGTGTACCTATACCCTGGACAGAGCTTTCCGTGTTTGCCCTATTTTGAAAGTAATGTTATGTCTTGCCTCGTCGCAGTGTTTTTGGCTGTCTGGGGTGCATCAACACGTGGTTCCAAGGTAGAGCAGAGTCTGAGTCTTCTCGTGAAGGTATGTTTGGATACTGTTTTCATTCCCTCTGTGGTTGTGTGGCTGGTTTGAACAGAGGTTTTATAATCTTTGTTGGGCTACAGAATAGGAAGGGAAGTTAACAAAGAGTACATGAAACTCTTGGAGATCACAGGGAAACACCACATATCAGCCAATGACATCAGATATATCCTGGACAATGCCTGGCTGTCATAGTTGGTGTTTAATGACTGTCGAAACAGTGTTTTTGGCAGTTAGGACAACACCAAGCAACCTTATAAATAGAGGAAATGGTTACCAGTATTGGTATTACCAGCAAAGCAAGCATCATTATATTTACTCAGCATGTTCTAATTCGAGGTCATATTTGGTACTTAGAAAGGACAATGTTATGTTTTGGTGGGGGGTTCAATTGTTGTCATGTAAACTGTATGTTCTGTTTGGAACATAGAACCTTGGCAGACAACGGTGGGTGCTGAACCATGGAAGACATGTGCTTCTCCAGACAATGAAGTTGTGTTAAACTTCACATCGTGTGTGGAATTCATAACACAACAAGGTGGTGACGAGTGTCTGGAGCCAAGACCCATGCAAGGAGTGTGCTGTGGCAGAAAAACATAATACCAACAGAAAATTCGGAAGTTTACCAAAGGACCAAGGAGCTGTTGTGATGCTCTTGCACAATGACATCAGCAATGGACTCCTGTGATTGTGAGTTCGAGCATGGCATGAAAAACAGAGAGACGATGGTTGGAGGCGGAGGAGTTGTAAGCTGGAGGGTTGTTAAAACTGTTGGGGTTGATTTCTTTATTTAAATAAAACTTTGTTATACTTACCTTCATTGTCTTCACATCTTAACAGGAGCAGTTACGAGAGGCGAAGTCAGTAAGAGCTTACAGCTTCAACTATATTAAAAAAAATAGAGATAAGGTACGATCATCAAGAAGACCTTAGGATTTTGAAATTAGTTTTACCATTAAATGAACTTTGCGAAGTGCGCATGTTGCCGTTGTGAAGTGCACGTGTTGCCAAAGAGAGGCGCATGTGTTCCAGCGCAAGTCATACTTCCCTGCGTCTACTGCCCCTAGAAACAAACGCAGAAGCCATGTTCAGCATGTGAAAGTGCGTGAAAGGACCTGGCGGCCATCTTGAAGGGTTGGGATTGGAATTGATTATACCGGTGATAGACACACCTAACATTACGTGCCTGCTCCTTGGAGGTTTAAATTACTGTGATAGGTACACCTAAATGAACACATATCCAGTATTAAGGAAATTAATTACCGGTGATTGGCACACCTTACTATACACATGCCTATCAACTGTGAATGTATAAATACGGTGTTTGGCACACCTTAAAGGGATACATGTTTCAATTTACTCAGCAAATATATTTCAACATTTTTGTTGCAGTAATGAATTTGCAGGTCTAGTCAACAATTTACACTATAGCAACACAGAATTTAAATATATGTCCACCTCACCCATTTTGGCCAACAGGGTAGAGTGGAAGGATTATTCTGTATATTATATAGCGACTGTAGATGAGGCTGGAAAAATGTCTTCACACCAAACAAAAAAGATAATTTTATTGCATTCATTAGGTCCTTATGGATTAAAAGTATATAACCAAATTTGGAAAGCTCTTATAGTGGGAAACTCGAATGTCTGTGAGGCGGTTTTGAAAGATCTTGACATCTATATTGCACCAAATGTTTGTATCACAGTAGCCAGGTATACATTTTCCAATGTAAACAAAATGAGGGTGAGGCGGTGGACTATTATGTAGCTGATTTAGAAAAACTAGCTATTGTCTGCAAATTTGGGTCATTACAAAATGAACTAATTAGAGATCAATTGGTGATGTATGTCAAAAACCAAGGGATTCAAGATTTTTTTTTTGGGTTAATGGGGATTCATCACTTGAGGATGTAATGAACATAGCGCGTAAAGCTGAAATTTTGGGTAGATGTGCTAAGAAACTATTAACAAATAATAAGAGGCAGAATTAGTCTGGAAAATAAATCCAAAACCTGCAAAGAAGAATTCCAATGCTCAATCAATGACCTCTTCAAAAGACAAAAATAGATGTTGCAGATGTGGCAGTAAGGAGCATTTGGCTTACAGCAAGACCTGTCCTGCACTGAAAAAGAAATGTAGTAATTGTGGTACTTTTGGTCTTTTTGCCAAGGTGAAAGTTGTGGACGAGGGTCCAAATATTGCTAAAAGAATGTTGAGCAAATTTCTGTCATTGTTCAACACCACATTAGGAAATCTGAAAGGATTTGAACACAGAATAGTTTAAAAAATCAGTGCAGTACCAGAGGTGCACAAGGTTAGTAACATACCAATTATGATTAGAGACAAAGTGTCAGGGGAAGTGGATAAATTGGTAGCAGCAGGAGTGATCGAACCAATCGAATACTCGGGGTGGAGATCTCGGGGAGTAGCCAGATGCAGTAATTGAAAGATCCATTTATGTGTAGATGTGCATCACTTGAATTATAATACAGTAATTGATCGTTTTCCATTACCAAAAATAAATGAAATGGTGATGTGCCTTAAGGGTGCAAACATTTTTTTCTACCATTGACTTATCAGCTGCTTATCATCAAATTTCTTTAACGTCTGATTCCATGAAGTACACTGCTTTCATCGCACCTTTTGGGTGCTTTCAATTTAGGAGAATGCCTCTTGGACTAGCATCCACAGATGCAGTTTTCCAGAGACTTATATCCAAGCTATTTGAAAAAAGAAACTAGTATCAAGTTCTTCCAGGACGACGTACTAGATTATGGAGGGAATAAGGAGGAGCACGACTCAAGGCTGCGTGATGTAATGCCTATTTTGGAAAAAAATGGGATGACAATGGAATTTTCAAAGTGAAAATCTAAGAAGCAGAGTGTTACTTATTTGGGACATGAGATTGGTGCTTAAGGAGTTAAGCCAAAGGAATCTCTAATCAGTGCCATAAAGGAAGCTCCAGCCCCTTGTGTAGGAAAGTACCATCTTGCCTGGCATGTTACCCCCATATTTCACTGTAGATATGTTGTTTTAGTTGTATGTGTCACTGGGACCCTGCCAGCCAGGGCCCCAGTGCTCATAAGTGTGCCCTGTATGTGTTCCCTGTGTGATGACTAACTGTCTCACTGAGGCTCTGCTAACCAGAACCTCAGTGGTTATGCTCTCTCATTTCTTTCCAAAATTGTCACTAACAGGCTAGTGACCAATTTCCCTAGTATATAGTACTGAGGTACCCAGGGTATTGGGGTTCCAGGAGATCCCTATGGGCTGCAGCATTTCTTTTGCCACCCATAGGGAGCTCTGGCAATTCTTACACAGGCCTGCCACTGCAGCCTGAGTGAAATAACGTCCACGTTATTTCACAGCCATTTACCACTGCACTTAAGTAACTTATAAGTCACCTATATGTCTAACCTTTACCTGGTAAAGGTTGGGTGCTAAGTTACTTAGTGTGTGGGCACCCTGGCACTAGCCAAGGTGCCCCACATTGTTCAGGGCAAATTCCTCGGACTTTGTGAGTGCGGGGACACCATTACACGTGTGCACTATACATATGTCACGACATATGTATAGCGTCACAATGGTAACTCCGAACATGGCCATGTAACATGTCTAAGATCATGGAATTGTGCCTGACAATTCCATGATCCCCCGAGTCTCTAGCACAGACCCGGGTACTTCCAAACTACCTTTCCCGGGGTTTCACTGCAGCTGCTGCTGCTGCCAACCCCTCAGACAGGTTTCTGCCCTCCTGGGGTCCAGCCAGGCTTGGCCCAGGAAGGCAGAACAAAGGACTTCCTCAGAGAGAGGGTGTTACACCCTCTCCCTTTGGAAAAAGGTGTCAGGGCTGGGGAGGAGTAGCCTCCCCCAGCCTCTGGAAATGCTTTGATGGGCACAGATGGTGCCCATCTCTGCATAAGCCAGTCTACACCGGTTCAGGGATCTCCCAGCCCTGCTCTGGCGCGAAACTGGACAAAGGAAAGGGGAGTGACCACTCCCTGACCTGCACCTCCCCTGGGAGGTGCCCAGAGCTCCTCCAGTGTGCTCCAGACCTCTGCCATCTTGGAAACAGAGGTGCTGCTGGCACACTGCACTGCTCTGAGTGGCCAGGGCCAGCAGGTGACGTCAGAGACTCCTTCTGATAGGCTCTTACCTGTGTTGCTAGCCTATCCTCCTTCCTAAGTAGCCAAACCTCCTTTTCTGGCTATTTAGGGTCTCTGCTTTGGGGAATTCTTTAGATAACGAATGCAAGAGCTCATCGGAGTTCCTCTGCATCTCTCTCTTCACCTTCTGACAAGGAATCGACCGCTGACTGCTCTGGACGCCTGCAAAACCGCAACAAAGTAGCAAAGACGACTACTGCAACCTTGTATCGCTGATCCAGCCGCCTTCTCGACTGCTTTCCTGGTGGTGCATGCTGTGGGGGTAGTCTGCCTCCCCTCTGCACTAGAAGCTCCGAAGAAATCTCCTGTGGGTCGACGGAATCTTCCCCCTGCAACCGCAGGCACCAAAAGACTGCATCACCGGTCCTCTGGGTCCCCTCTCAGCATGACGAGTGTGGTCCCTGGAACTCAGCAACTCTGTCCAAGTGACTCCCACAGTCCAGTGACTCTTCAGTCCAAGTTTGGTGGAGGTAAGTCCTTGCCTCCCCACGCTAGACTGCATTGCTGGGTACCGAGTGATTTGCAGCTGCTCCGGCTCCTGTGCACTCTTCCAGGATTTCCTTTGTGCAGAGCCAAGCCTGGGTCCCCGACACTCTAACCTGCAGTGCACGACCTCCTGAGTTGTCCTCCGGCGTCGTGGGACCTTCCTTTGTGACTTCGGGTGAGCTCCAGTTCACTCTTCTTTGTAGTGCCTGTTCCGGCACTTCTGCGGGTGCTGCTTGCTTCTGAGTGGACTCCTTGTCTTGCTGGGCGCCCCCTCTGTCTCCTCACGCAATTGGTGACATCCTGGTCCCTCCTGGGCCACAGCAGCATCCAAAAACCCTAACCGCGACCCTTGCAGCTAGCAAGGCTTGTTTGCGGTCTTTCTGCACGGAAACACCTCTGCAAGCTTCTTCACGATGTGGGACATCCATCCTCCAAAGGGGAAGTTCCTAGTCCTCTTCATTCTTGCAGAATCCACAGCTTCTACCATCAGGTGGCAGCTTCTTTGCACCCTCAGCATGCATTTCTTGGGCATCTGCCCACTCACGACTTGAGTGTGACTCTTGGACTTGGTCCCTTTGGTCCACAGGTTCTCTCATCTGGAAATCCATCATTGTTGCATTGCTGGTGTTGGTCTTCCTTGCAGAATTCCCCTATCACGACTTCTGTGCTCTCTGGGGAACTAAGGTGCACTTTGCACCCACTTTTCAGGGTCTTGGGGTGGGCTATTTTTCTAACCCTCACTGTTTTCTTACAGTCCCAGCAACCCTCTACAAGCTCACATAGGTTTGGGGTCCATACGTTATTCGCATTCCACTTTTGGAGCATATGGTTTGTGTGCTCTCATTGCAATCTATTGTGACTGTACATTGCTTGCATTACTTTCTATTGCTTTTACTGCATGATTTCGGTATTGTGTACATATATCTTGTGTATATTTGCTATCCTCATACTGAGGGTACTCACTGAGATACTTTTGGCATATTGTCATAAAAATAAAGTATCTTTATTTTTAGTATATCTGTGTATTGTGTTTTCTTATGATATTGTGCATATGACACCAGTGGTATAGTAGGAGCTTCACACGTCTCCTAGTTCAGCCTAAGCTGCTCTGCTAAGCTACCCTTTTCTATCAGCCTAATCTGCTAGACACCTCTTCTACACTAATAAGGGATATCTGGACCTGGTGCAGAGTGTAAGTACCCCTTGGTACCACTACAAACCAGGCCAGCCTCCTACATTGGTTGTGCAGCGGTGGGATAAGTACTTGCAACTACTTACCACTTTGTCATTTTGTACTTTTCATAAGAGAAAAATATACAAAACAAGTTCAGTGTATGTACACCTAAGCAAAAAGTTTTGCTTTTCTCCTCTTACTCTATTACTAAGTGCTGAAAAGTACCTCTAAACTTTCAAAAAGTTTCTTAAAAGTTTAAAAAGTTTTTTTTCTGTTCCTTAAAAAGTTCTGAAACTTTTTCTTTCTTTTTCTGTCCCTTAAACCTTTTTCTATCATGTCTGGTACAGGTCAAACTCTGGATCTGACCAGCACTGCTTATGACCACCTTAGCTGGAAAGGTGCAAGGAGTCTCTGCATTGATAGGGAAGAATCCCTCTAGAGAATTGTTAGTTAATATGCTCATTGAACATGATAAGACCATAGCTGGCACATCTGGTGAGAAATTAGCTGATGGTTCACACTCTGATTCTGGGGTAGCCCCAGTAAAAGTGTTAGAAGGGAACCTTCCCAACCTGCCCCTTAGCAGGCCACCTAGCAGGGCTGGTACTTATGTGAGTTCTCATCACAGTATAGAGATTACTCCTTTAGGCCAGGTTGTTAGGGTGCCATCTGTTAGGGACAGGTCTCCCTCTGTCCATTCACACCATTCTTCTGTGTCAAGGCATGCCCAACCCACCCACCCTGAAGACAGAGTGTTAGAAAGGGAACTCAATAGATTGAGAGTGGAAGAGTCCAGGCTGAAGCTGAAAAAGCAACAGCTGGATCTAGACAAGGAAGCATTTGACTTAGAAAAAGAAAGGCAGAGGTTGGGGTTTGGACCCCATGGTGGCAGCAGCAGTATTACAGATAGTAATCCTGTAAAAGAGCATGATTCTAGGAATCTGCATAATATAGTTCCCCCTTACAACGAGGGGGATAACATTAACAAGTGGTTTGCTGCACTTGAGAGGGCCTGTGTTATACAGGTGGTCCCTCAAAGGCAGTGGGCTGCTATCCTATGGCTATCTTTCAGTGGAAAGGGTAGGGATAGGCTCCTTACTGTGAAGGAAAGTGATGCCAATAATTTTACAGTTCTTAAGAATGCACTCCTAGATGGTTATGGCTTAACTACTGAACAGTACAGGATCAAGTTCAGAGAAACCAAAAAGGAGTCTTCACAAGACTGGGTAGACTTTGTTGACCATTCAGTGAAGGCCTTGGAGGGGTGGTTACATGGCAGTAACGTTTCTGACTATTAAAGCCTGTATAACTTAATCCTGAGAGAGCATATTCTTAATAATTGTGTGTCTGATTTGTTGCACCAGTATCTAGTGGACTCAGATCTGACCTCTCCCCAAGAATTGGGAAAGAAGGCAGACAAATGGGTCAGAACAAGAGTGAACAGAAATGTTCATACAGGGGGTGACAAGGATGGCAAGAAGAAGGATGGTAAGTCTTCTGACAAGGGTGGGACAAATCTAAACATGAGTCTTCATCAGGCCCACAAAAACACTCTGGTGGGGGTGGTGGGCCCAAATCCTCTTCAAATCAAAATCAAATAAAGAAACCATGGTGCTATTTATGTAAAATAAAAGGCCATTGGACAACTGATCCCAGTTTTCCAAAGAAAAGCACCAAGCCTCCCACTACCACAACCCCTACTGCTACACCTAGTGCCCCTAGTAATAGCAGTGGTGGTGGGAGCAAACCTACTAATAGCCAATCCAAGGCAGTAGCTGGGCTCACTTTTGGTAATTTAGTTGGGGTTGGTCTTGTTAGGGAGACCACAGAGGCTGTGTTAGTCTCTGAAGGGGCCATTGATTTGGCCACCTTGGTTGCTTGTCCCCTTAATATGGATAAGTACAAGCAACTTCCCCTAATAAATGGTGTTGAGGTTCAGGCCTACAGGGACACAGGTGCCAGTGTTACCATGGTAATAGAGAAACTGGTCCACCCTGAACAACACCTACTTGGTCACCAGTACCAAGTGACTGATGCTCATAACAACACTCTTAGCCACCCCATGGCTGTTGTGAATCTCAACTGTGGGGGGGGGGGTTACTGGTCCAAAGAAAGTTGTGGTTGCCTCAGATTTACCTGTAGACTGTCTACTAGGGAACGATTTAGAGACATCAGCTGGGGCAGAAGTGGAGTTGGAGGCTCATGCAGCAATGCTGGGCATTCCTGGGAATATTTTTGCTTTGACAAGGGCTCAGGCCAAAAAGCAAAAAGGACAGGGTGACTTGGATCCTGGAACAATGGACCAAGTGCTCCCTAAAGCTAGGGTTAGTAAAGGTAAAACACTACCTACTACCCCTCCCTCTACAGTGG
Source organism: Pleurodeles waltl (assembly GCF_031143425.1). NCBI lineage: Eukaryota > Metazoa > Chordata > Amphibia > Caudata > Salamandridae > Pleurodeles > Pleurodeles waltl. The sequence goes on from NC_090439.1 coordinate 849,892,458, forward strand.
ATTCAACTTCTGAGGAAGAAGAATTTCCACCCTTTGCAGAACCTACACCAGAGGAGCTGGAAGCAGACACTGCTGAGCTTTTGGGTGGAGGGGGGCCTGCCAGGGAGGAGCTGAGTATGGCACAGCATACCTGTCCCACACTAGAGGGTCTAAGACAGCAAGCTGTCAAACAGCAAAATGGGGATGTCAGTGACTCTCACAGAGTTTACTGGGAGGACAACCTCTTGTATACTGAAGCAAGGGATCCAAAACCTGGAGCAGCCAGGAGATTGGTAATTCCTCAGCAATACAGAGAGTTCCTCCTAACTCTAGCCCACGACATTCCCTTGGCTGGACAATTAGGGCTAATGAAAACTTGAGACAGGCTTGTCCCCTTGTTTCATTGGCCTAGAATGTCAGAGGACACAAAGGAATTTTGTAAGTCCTGTGAAACCTGTCAAGCCAGTGGCAAAACAGGTGGCACTCCAAAGGCTCCCCTTATTCCACTACCTGTGGTTGGGGTCCCCTTTGAAAGGGTAGGGGTTGACATAGTTGGCCCCCTTGACCCCCCTACTGCTTCAGGCAATAGGTTTATTTTGGTGGTAGTGGACCATGCAACCAGATATCCTGAAGCAATTCCTCTAAGGACCACTACAGCTCCTGCAGTGGCAAAGGCCTCCCTGGGAATCTTTTCCAGGGTGGGCTTCCCAAAAGAGGTGGTATCAGTCAGAGGAAGCAATTTCATGTCTGCTTACTTAAAGGCCATGTGGAAGGAATGTGGTGTGACATACAAGTTCACCACACCCTATCATCCACAAACAAATGGACTGGTTGAGAGGTTTAATAAAACTCTCAAAGGAATGATAATGGGACTCCCTGAAAAACTCCGGAGGAGATGGGATGTCCTGTTACCTTGCCTCCTTTTTGCTTACAGGGAGGTACCCCAAAAAGGAGTGGGCTTCAGCCCCTTTGAACTCCTATTTGGACACCCTGTAAGAGGTCCTCTAACACTTGTGAAGGAGGGTTGGGAACAACCTTTAAAAGCTCCTAAGCAAGACATAGGGGGTCATTCTGACCTCGGCGGTAAAAGGCGCCTACCGCCGGTCAGAAATCCTCCATAATCCCGCCGCGGTCGCGGAAACCCGCCACGGTCATTCTGACCCGCAGAAGGCAAACCTCCGAAAATCCGACCGCCACAACAGACCGCCAGACCAGCGGTCGGCGGAAAGGTGGAGGTGACCAAACCTCCACCGCCACGCCAACAGAAATACGCCCATGCCATTACGACCCACGAATCCACGCGGCGGTCATTCAAACGCGGTATTCCATTGGCGGGACACACCGGCGCGGTCAGAATACACACAAACGAACAAAACTCAGCCACATTGGACGATTTGAATCCCACACACCTGATACACATACACACGCCACTCCCACACACACAATACAATATAAAACACACACCCACATCACCCACAAACCCCTACGCTTAAAAATTCGTAAAGAAGACAAGAGCGAGACACCAGCATCCAAAACATAACAGCCACAGCCACTCAACACCATCACCCACACACTATCCACACACAAAACAACACACACCACCACACTCAACTCACTTAAATACACATACTCCACCCCACACATCATACACACCACCCCATGGCACCCCAAAGACAACCCCGCTTCACAGACGAAGAACTCAGGGTCATGGTGGAGGAAATCGTTCGGGTAGAGCCCCAGCTGTTCGGCACACAGATACAATACACCAGTATTGCCCGGAGGACGGAGCTATGGCAGAGGATTGTCGACAGGGTGAACGCAGTGGGACAGCACCCCAGAAATCGGGAAGACATCAGGAAGCGATGGAACGACCTACGGGGGAAGGTGCGTTCCATGGTATCCAGGCACAACATCGCCGTGCAGAAGACTGGCGGAGGACCCCCACCTCAACCCCCACAATTCACATCATGGGAGGAGGAAGTCTTGAACATCCTGCATCCTGACGGCCTCGCAGGAGTCGGCGGAGGAATGGATACTGGTAAGTTGAAGCTTCAATACTGCCTCCCCCCCACCTGCATGCCAAATCAGACCCCAACCCTCACCCCCATCCTCGAACCCCACCCTCACCCCCACCCCCATCCTCACCCCCACCCTCACCCCCACCACCATCCTCACCCCCACCACCATCCTCACCCCCGCAACCATCCTCACCCCCACCCCCAGCACACCTATTCCCCGCCAATGTCTCACCATCACAACCCACACATCCCAAAACCTAGGCCTGCATGCGTCCACTAAGCATGGACACCCATCACCAAAGCATGCCCAATGCATATACACATCCCCCCCACAAGCCACCCTCACCAAAGCCCCCACACACGAATGCCAGCACTTGGGGACACGAGAACCCACAGATACACCCATATGCCACACATTGAAACTATAACCATACCTCTATACCCCTGCAGGACCCGACCGTCAACACACCGCGGCGGAGGGGCCAGAATTATCCACACCCCCCACCCAAGAGGCCGTCAGCGATGACAGCAGCTCTGTCGATCTGGACACCGATGACCAGCCCGGACCATCGGGGACCTCTGGACAGTCGGTTCCCCTCACACAGGCACAGGCCACTACAGACCCTAACCCCTCTGGGAACACCAGCACAGCTCCCACCCAGCGGGCCCATGCCTCTGTCTCCAGGGCGCGTCAATCTGCGGTGTGTCTACCACTACAGGGCACCCAGGATAACCCACCACCCCAACAACAACAGGGACCTGGGGGCAGTGGTAGTGGGCACACCGGCCAGGGGGCAGAGGCCCAGGGAAACAGGGCAACTCGGCGGGCAGTTGTGCGACAGGGGGGGGAGGAGAGGCCCAGGGAACCCACTCTCCATGAGGTCCTCACCACCATCATGGGAGCATACAACCGCTCCCAGGAGACGATGGCGACGGTACTTGCCCGGTTCCAGGAGATCCAGGTGCTGCAGGAGGAACACTATCGGGGGTACAGGGAGGACATCAGAGCCATCAACACCACCCTGGTTACCATGGTAGGGCTGCTGCAGGACCTCGTAAACAGCAGGGCGGACACTGAACAACACCCAAGGGCCGCTGCCACTAGCCTGGACCAAGAACAGCCATCCACCTCCGCCGGCGCTAGTGGACAGGAGGCCCCCGCACAGCAGCAGCCCACCAGACCCCCACCTCCTGCAGGAGAAGAACCACCCCGCAAGAGGGCCCTGAGATCTCGCAAGAAGACAGAGTAGGATGTCAAGACCCCCGCCAGCAATGGATACCACCTGATGTCATCCCACTGTCCCACATTGTCACCCTGTCCATCCTTGAACTGCCCATGCTCCATCTCTCCACAGGCCTCTGGACAATGCACCTGTGTGACTGTTACTCTGGACTCTGCCATGGACATTCCTTCACCATAGCCCCCACCCACTTGAAACCACCCATCCCATTTTGAGCACTTCAATAAACACCTATTTTGCACCAAAATATCAGGAGTCTGGCTGTGATTTCAATAGATTGTAATTGACATGACAGTGCAAATATGTCCTTGTACATGGTGAAGTCAACAAACAGCTGCCACAAAGCTGTAGTCCATGGGGAAACGAAGCACAGGACTCGTAGTGGGGACCCCAGATCTGAAATAGGGAGGGAAAAGCCAAAACTCAGTCATCATACACTGGGGCAAATAGACAGGCAGCAGAGATGCTGGAGAGTAGTTAACATTTACTAAATTATCTTTGAAATGTTACCTGTGTCCTATTGGAAGTACTGTTCAATGATTCTGTCCCTGTTGTCTGTTTCAGCCCCGTCGTCTTCCTCCTCGTCACTCTCCTCAGGTTCCACCGCTGCCACAACACCACCATCTCGACCATCCTCCTGCAGGAAAGGCACCTGGCGGCGCAAAGCCAGGTTGTGAAGCATGCAGCAGGCCACGATGATGTGACACACCTTCTTAGGTGAGTACATTAGGGATCCACCTGTCATATGCAGGCAGCGAAACCTGGCCTTTAGTAGGCCAAAGGTGCGTTCGATCACCCTCCTAGTACGCCCATGGGCCTCATTGTACCGTTCCTCTGCCCTGGTCCGGGGATTCCTTACTGGGGTCAGTAGCCACGACAGGTTGGGGTACCCAGAGTCCCCCATTAGCCATACACGGTGTCTCTGTAGCTGTTCCATCACGTAAGGGATGCTGCTATTCCTGAGGATGTAGGCGTCATGCACTGACCCTGGGAATTTGGCATTTACATGCGAGATGTACTGGTCAGCCAAACACACCACCTGGATGTTCATTGAATGGTAATTTTTTCTGTTCCTGTACACCTGCTCCCTGTCTCTTGGGGGAACCAAAGCCACATGGGTCCCATCAATGGCACCAATTACGTTGGGAATATGTCCAAGGGCGTAGAAATCACCCTTCACTGTAGCCAATTCGCCCACCTCAGGGAAAATGATGTAGTTCCTCACAGATTTCATCAGGGCAGACAACACTCTGGATAACACCTTCGAAAACATGGGCTGAGACATCCCGGAAGCAATTCCCACGGTTGTCTGAAATGACCCACTTGCCAAGAAATGTAGTACTGACATGACCTGCACCAGAGGGGGAATCCCTGTGGGTTGGCGGATGGGGGACATCAGGTCGGGCTCCAGCTGGGCACACAGTTCATGGATAGTGGCACGGTTAAGACGGTAGGTCAGGATAATGTGGCGTTCTTCCATTGTCGACAGGTCCACCAGCGGTCGGTACACGGGAGGATTCATCCGTCTCCTCGCCCAACCCAGCGGACGGTGCCTAGGAAGGACAACATGGAGCACACAGTCAAGCAACCCACAGGTACGTACTCATGGCTAGCACAGTATACGATTCTCTATGCAGTGAATGGCGTGTCTGAGTGTCTATGCAAGGCCTAGGCCTGTGTGACGCAGTTGAAATTGAGCCATGTGGGCCCTGGAAATGGCGGCTGCCTGACCTGTGAAGTGTGACAATGGGATGTGAGATCAATGCGCTGGCGTGGCACACCGCGGCGGGCGGCGGGCGAAGACCGCGGCGCGAAGCCGCATTGGTTAACATTGAAGCCTATGGGTTTCAGGAGCCAATGGCGAAGGGCGCCGGCGGTGGCGGGACGCACCGCCGCGGTACGCACCGCCGCGGACGTGACCGCCATTTTCTATCTACTTATCCACTTGCGACTTGAACTTTCACAGGAGAGGACCTATACTGCAAGTGTTGCTGTGACCTCGGTCTGGAAGGGACAATGGCTGCTGCGACTGGGGAAAGGGCCCCTGCCTTCACTGGAGAGGAGTTGGAGAAACTTGTGGATGGGGTCCTCCCCCAGTATGCGCTACTCTACGGTCCTCCAGACCAACAAGTGAGTTTAATTCAATATGGATTTGGGGCCACTGGCTGGCTTGGGGGCCTGGCGGGGATGGGGGGCATGTTGGGGCTGGCGGGGGGCCTGGCGGGGGGCCTGGCGGGGATGGGGGGCATGTTGGGCATGGCGGGGGGCATGGCGGGGATGGGGGGCATGTTGGGCATGGCGGGGGGCCTGGCGGGGGGCCTGGCGGGGATGGGGGGCATGTTGGGCATGGCGGGGGGCCTGGCGGGGACGGGGGGCCTGGCGGGGATGGGGGGCATGGCGGGGGGCCTGGCGGGGATGGGGGGCATGTTGGGCATGGCGGGGGGCCTTGCAGGGATGGGGGGCATGTTGGGCATGGCGGGGGGCCTGGCGGGGATGGGGGGCATGTTGGGCATGGCGGGGGGCCTGGCGGGGATGGGGGGCATGTTGGGCATGGCGGGGGGCCTGGCGGGGATGGGGGGCATGTTGGGCATGGCGGGGGGCCTGGCGGGGGGCCTGGCGGGGATGGGGGGCATGTTGGGCATGGCGGGGGGCATGGCGGGGGGCCTGGCGGGGATGGGGGGCATGTTGGGCATGGCGGGGGGCATGGCGGGGGCCTGGCGGGGATGGGGGGCATGTTGGGCATGGCGGGGGGCATGGCGGGGGGCCTGGCGGGGATGGGGGGCATGTTGGGCATGGCGGGGGGCCTGGCGGGGATGGGGGGCGTTGGGCCACTGGAAAGGAAAATGCTGAGAAACTTGAACGTGGTATTTCTCCCTCCCTGTACGTGTCACATAGGTCCGCGCCCATGAGAAGATCGGGATTTGGCGTGCCATCGCCAAGGAAGTCCGGGCCCTGGGGGTCCACCATCGACGGGGCACCCACTGCCGCAAGAGGTGGGAGGACATCCGCCGCGGGACCAAGAAGACCGCCGAGTCTCTGCTGGGGATGGCCTCCCAACGTAGGCGGGGTGCCTGCCGTCAACTGAGCCCCCTGATGTTCCGGATCCTGGCGGTGGCCTACCCTGAATTGGATGGGCGCGTGAGGGCAGCACAGCAGACACAAGGGGGTGAGTACAAGCATTATCTACTCTGTTGTCGCGCAGTGGAGGTGTCTGGGTGGGGGAGGAGGGCTGGGGGTCCCCCTAGGCCAGGGCGATATCTGTAGGCTGGGCACCCCCGTAAGCCCCTGTGTCCCCAGCCACCACCCTCAGTAGTTTGTCAGTACAGCCATCCCTGGGCCGTGTCATCCATGGGTGCAGTTGTCAACTCTAGGCGTGTAGGCCATGTTCCACGGAATGCGTAGCGTACCCCAAGTGCGCAACTTAGTGCAGGGGGCATCTGTGTCTGTCATGTCCGCTAACTGTACCGGAGATCCATGTACTCAATATCCCTTTATTTCTCTCTCCCCCCCCCTTTTTGTTTGTCTTTCTGTGCTTGTGTGCATCAGCATCATCAGGCGGAGGAGAAGTGGCATCGGGGCAGGAGGGAGCTGCATCTCACATGGCCCAGGAGGGCCATGCCACAGAGTCAGACTGGACCAGTGAGACGGAGGGCGAGGGGAGCTCCACGACGGGGACGACTGGAGCCTGCAGCGACACGGACACGTCCTCGGAAGGGGGCTCCCTTGCGGGGGTGGCACCATCCGTGCCCCCCGCCATTACAGGTACAGCCGCCACCCAGCGCACCATCTCCGCCCTCCCAGCAGCCCCTCTGCGTTCGCCCCGTGCCCGCTCTGCCAGGAAGCCGGGCATCTCCTTCGCCCCAGGCACCTCAGGCCCTGCCCCTGTTACCCCCGCTGCCCTCAGTGAGGAGGTCATTGACCTCCTCCGAACGCTCATTGTTGGGCAGACTACCCTTTTGAATGCCATCCAGGGGGTGGAGAGGGAGGTTCATCGCAGCAATGCGTACCTGGAGGGCATTCATTCGGGTCAGGCTGCCCATCAGCGATCGTTCCAGGCTCTGGCCTCAGCACTGACGGCAGCCATTGTCCCTGTCTCCTGCCTGCCTCTACTAACTCCCTCCTCCCAGTCTCCTGTTCCTCTGCCTGTCCCACCCACACCATCAGACCAGCCTGCACACACCTCAACACCCAAGAGAAGCTCATCCAAACATAAGCACCACAGATCACGCAGACATTCACACACGCAACATTCCGATGCAGACATGCCAACAGTCACTACCACCTCTGTGACCCCCACCTCCTCGTCTCCCTCCTCCCTCCCTGTGACGTCTACACTCACACCTCCATTCACCTCACCATCAGCCAGTGTTTCCATCACCAGCACACCCTCCACTCCAGTCCGCACACGTGCAGTCACCACCCCCACTGCCATTTACACGTCCCCTGTGTCCTCTCCCACTGTGTCTGTCACCCCCTCTTCCACACCACACAAACGCAGCCACCCACCCACCCAACAGCCATCCACCTCACGACAGCCTATCCCTCCTGCACCTGCACCCAAAGACAGCAAACGTGACTCACCTACAACCACATCCTCTCCCTCCACTCCCATTCCCACTGTACCTACCACTCTCCATTGTCCCAAGAAGCTCTTCCTCGCCACTACTAACTTCTTTCCTGACCCTGAGCCCCCCCCTCCTTCTCGTCGGGGTAAGAAGAGCACCTCAGCCACCACCAGCCCTGCAGCCCCCTTGACAAGGGTGCAGGGGTATTGGAGCCCGCCAGCCCGCATGTCTGGATCTTCGCCCAGCAGCAAGGGGACAGCCAGCCCACCCCCTGGGAAGAGGAGCAGAAGGCGGAAGGGGCGCCGCAGGAGCCCGCCTTCTACATCCCCCCCGGACACCACCCAGAGACAGTCACCAGCCACAGCTCCAAAGGGAGGAAAGGGCCACAGGCCGACGACTAAGGAGGGCAAGGGCAGCAAGTTGGAGAGGTCAGGCAGCAGGCCTGCTGCCCAGGAGGAGCCCACAACCCCCATAGCCGCTGCCCCGGGAGGAACCGGCACAGCTGCCCCGGGAGAGCCCACCACCCCCATAGCCGCTGCCCAGGGAGGACCCAGCCCAGCTGGCCAGGAGGGCCCCACCACCCACAGCCCAGGTGGGCAGTGAAGGAGCACCATCCCCGCTGCCCAGGAGGGCACCACCAGGCAATTAGCAGTTGGCCATAGACCGTCCGCCGTCTCAAGAACCGCTGAACTGGGCCCTTCAAGGCAAGGAGCGCTGAACTGGGCCCCGCCGTCTCAAGAACCGCTGAACTGGGCCCTTCAAGGCAAGGAGCGCTGAACTGGGCCCCGCCGTCTCAAGAACCGCTGAACTGGGCCCTTCAAGCCAAGAAGCGCTGAACTGGGCCCCGCCGTCTCAAGAACCGCTGAACTGGGCCCTTCAAGGCAAGGAGCGCTGAACTGGGCCCCGCCGTCTCAAGAACCGCTGAACTGGGCCCCGCCGTCTCAAGAACCGCTGAACTGGGCCCCGCCGTCTCAAGAACCGCTGAACTGGGCCCTTCAAGGCAAGGAGCGCTGAACTGGGCCCCGCCGTCTCAAGAACCGCTGAACTGGGCCCCGCCGTCTCAAGAACCGCTGAACTGGGCCCCGCCGTCTCAAGAACCGCTGAACTGGGCCCTTCAAGGCAAGAAGCGCTGAACTGGGCCCCGCCGTCTCAAGAACCGCTGAACTGGGCCCCGCCGTCTCAAGAACCGCTGAACTGGGCCCCGCCGTCTCAAGAACCGCTGAACTGGGCCCCGCCGTCTCAAGAACCGCTGAACTGGGCCCTTCAAGGCAAGAAGCGCTGAACTGGGCCCCGCCGTCTCAAGAACCGCTGAACTGGGCCCCGCCATCTCAAGAACCGCTGAACTGGGCCCTTCAAGGCAAGAAGCGCTGAACTGGGCCCCGCCGTCTCAAGAACCGCTGAACTGGGCCCCGCCGTCTCAAGAACCGCTGAACTGGGCCCTTCAAGCCAAGAAGCGCTGAACTGGGCCCCGCCGTCTCAAGAACCGCTGAACTGGGCCCTTCAAGGCAAGGAGCGCTGAACTGGGCCCCGCCGTCTCAAGAACCGCTGAACTGGGCCCCGCCGTCTCAAGAACCGCTGAACTCGGCCCCGCCGTCTCAAGAACCGCTGAACTGGGCCCTTCAAGGCAAGAAGCGCTGAACTGGGCCCCGCCGTCTCAAGAACCGCTGAACTGGGCCCGCCGTCTCAAGAACCGCTGAACTGGGCCCCGCCGTCTCAAGAACCGCTGAACTGGGCCCCGCCGTCTCAAGAACCGCTGAACTGGGCCCTTCAAGGCAAGAAGCGCTGAACTGGGCCCCGCCGTCTCAAGAACCGCTGAACTGGGCCCCGCCATCTCAAGAACCGCTGAACTGGGCCCTTCAAGGCAAGGAGCGCTGAACTGGGCCCCGCCGTCTCAAGAACCGCTGAACTGGGCCCCGCCGTCTCAAGAACCGCTGAACTGGGCCCTTCAAGCCAAGAAGCGCTGAACTGGGCCCCGCCGTCTCAAGAACCGCTGAACTGGGCCCTTCAAGGCAAGGAGCGCTGAACTGGGCCCCGCCGTCTCAAGAACCGCTGAACTGGGCCCCGCCGTCTCAAGAACCGCTGAACTGGGCCCCGCCGTCTCAAGAACCGCTGAACTGGGCCCTTCAAGGCAAGAAGCGCTGAACTGGGCCCCGCCGTCTCAAGAACCGCTGAACTGGGCCCCGCTGTCTCAAGAACCGCTGAACTGGGCCCCGCCGTCTCAAGAACCGCTGAACTGGGCCCCGCCGTCTCAAGAACCGCTGAACTGGGCCCTTCAGGGCAAGAACCGCTGGCCCTTTGGCAGACGTGGCAGGGCAGGATCTATCTCGGGCAGGGCTGCAGGATGTCCTCTGGCCAACTTGCCTCCTCCAGTGGCAGTGGGGTCTGTTATGGACTGTATGGACTGTGGCTTTGCTCTCCCCAGGATGGCCCAGTGGGCAGGCCACCCACTGTATGGACTGTATGGACTGTGGCTTTGCTCTCCCCAGGATGGCCCAGTGGGCAGGCCACCCACTGTATGGACTGTATGGACTGTGGCTTTGCTCTCCCCAGGATGGCCCAGTGGGCAGGCCACCCACTGTATGGACTGTATGGACTGTGGCTTTGCTCTCCCCAGGATGGCCCAGTGGGCAGGCCACCCACTGTATGGACTGTATGGACTGTGGCTTTGCTCTCCCCAGGATGGCCCAGTGGGCAGGCCACCCACTGTATGGACTGTATGGACTGTGGCTTTGCTCTCCCCAGGATGGCCCAGTGGGCAGGCCACCCACTGTATGGACTGTTTGGACTGTGGCTTTGCTCTCCCCAGGATGGCCCAGTGGGCAGGCCACCCACTGTATGGACTGTATGGACTGTGGCTTTGCTCTCCCCAGGATGGCCCAGTGGGCAGGCCACCCACTGTATGGACTGTTTGGACTGTGGCTTTGCTCTCCCCAGGATGGGCCAGTGGTCATGGAGTCCCCTCGTGGATCTGGCGTCGTGTACTCAAGTGGCTGAGGTGCCCCCCCTTCCCTTCCCCCTGAGGTGCCTGTCCTATTTTCTTTCTGATGCCCCTGCAGTGTTCTCTCCGTGGAGTTCTTGTCGTGGGACTGGGCCTTGCCCCTTTGCACAGGACCCCTGTGATCCACGGACAGTGGTTGGACTACATTTAGTAGCTGTATATATTTTGTACATAGTTTATTTATTTATTGGGATTAATGGTGTACATATTTCAATATATCTGCCCGTTTATGATCTCTTCTTTTGGTCTTTGCATTATTTCGGAGGGGGGTGGTTTGTGGGTTGTGACAGTGATCTGTGGGAATGCATTGATGTGTGTGTTGTAGTGGGTGTGGGTGGGTGGGTGTGTGCCGGTAATCTTTTCCCTCCCCTGTGTCGTAGGTGCCGTACTCACCGATGTCTTCCGCGCCGCCGGGCGTGCTCCTGGTATATGAGGAGGAATAGGAGTGCGGGGATGACCTGCAACTCTGGCTCCATACTGCCGGAATCTCGCGTGGAGTGCGTAGAGGTGAGCGTTTTCCCGTTCGTAGTCTGTTTCCGCCGTGTTCTTATCGGCGGTGCTCCCGCCCCGGAAAAGGTGGCAGATTGGTGGGTCGTAATAGGGTGGGCGGTACTTTGTCTGCCGCCGGGCTGTTGGCGGGAACCGCCGCGCTGTTTGTTTGTACCGCTGTGGCGGTCGGAGTGTTAAGTTGGCGGGCTGTGTTGGCGGTTCCCGCCAGGGTCAGAATTGCATATTTTAGACCGCCGGCCTGTTGGCGGCTTGGCCGCTGCTTTATCACCGACCGCCAGGGTCAGAATGAGGGCCATAGTGGACTATGTACTTGGCCTAAGATCTAGGATGGCTGAGTACATGAAAAAGGCCAGTAAAAACCTTCAGGCCAGCCAAGAGCTCCAAAAGCAATGGCATGGCCAGAAGGCTGTTCGGATTCAGTACCAACCAGGGCAGAAAGTGTGGGTCTTGGAGCCTGTGGCCCCAAGAGCACTCCAAGACAAATGGAGTGGTCCCCACATTATTGTTGAGAAAAAGGGAGAAGTCACCTACTTGGTTGACTTAGGCACTGCCAGGAGTCCCCTTAGGGTGCTCCATGTCAATCGCCTGAAACCCTACTATGACAGGGCTGATCTCACCCTGCTCATGGCAACAGATGAAGGACAGGAAGAAGAGAGTGACCCTCTCCCTGATCTCTTCTCTTCCTCAGAACAAGATGCTCTGGTGGAAGGTGTAGTTTTGGCAGATTGTCTTACTGCTGAGCAGAAAGACCACTGCATAAATCTCCTGGGTCAGTTTTCTGAACTCTTTTCTACTGTGCCAGGCACCACTTCTTGGTGTGAGCACACTATAGATACTGGAGACAGCTTGCCTGTCAAAAGTAAGATCTATAGGCAGCCTGACCATGTCAGGGACTGCAGAAAACAAGAGGTTCAGAAAATGCTTGAACTGGGAGTGGTTGAGCACTCTGAAAGTCCATGGGCCTCTCCTGTGGTACTTGTACCAAAACCTAATTCCAAAGATGGAAAGAAGGAAATGAGATTTTGTGTAGATTACAGGGGTCTCAACCAGGTAACTAAAACTGATGCTCACCCTATACCCAGGGCAGATGAGCTAATAGATACACTGGCATCTGCCAAGTATCTAAGCACCTTTGATTTGACCGCAGGGTATTGGCAGATCAATTTATCAGAGGATGCTAAAGCAAAAACTGCATTTTCAACCATTGGAGGGCACTACCAATTCACAGTAATGCCTTTTGGGTTGAAAAATGCACCTGCCACTTTTCAGAGGTTGGTGAATACAGTCCTGCAAGGATTGGAGGCTTTTAGTGCAGCATATCTAGATGATATAGCTGTCTTTAGCTCCACCTGGGATGATCACCTGGTCCACCTGTGGAAAGTTTTGGAGGCCCTTCAAAAGGCAGGCCTCACTGTCAAGGCTTCAAAGTGCCAGATAGGGCAGGGGAAAGTGGTTTATCTGGGACACCTGGTAGGTGGAGAACAGATTGCACCACTTCAGGGGAAAATCCAAACTATTATAGATTGGGTTCCCCCTACAACTCAGACCCAGGTGAGAGCCTTCTTAGGCCTCACTGGGTATTACAGGAGGTTCATAAAGAACTATGGCTCCATAGCAGCCCCTCTTAATGACCTCACATCTAAGAAAATGCCTAAAAAGGTATTATGGACAGCTAGCTGTCAGAAAGCTTTTGAGGAGCTGAAACAGGCCATGTGCTCTGCACCTGTCCTAAAAAGCCCCTGTTACTCCAAAAAATTCATTGTCCAAACTGTTGCATCTGAATTAGGGGTAGGGGCAGTCTTATCACAACTTAATTCTGAGGGCCAGGATCAACCTGTTGCTTTTATCAGCAGGAGGTTGACCCCTAGAGAAAAGCGTTGGTCTGCCATAGAGAGGGAGGCCTTTGCTGTGGTCTGGGCACTGAAGAAGTTGAGGCCATACCTGTTTGGCACTCACTTCATTGTTCAGACAGACCACAAACCTCTACTTTGGCTAAAACAAATGAAAGGCGAAAACCCTAAATTGTTGAGGTGGTCCATATCTCTACAGGGAATGGACTATACAGTAGAACATAGACCTGGGAGTACCCACTCCAATGCAGATGGACTCTCCAGATATTTCCACTTAGACAATGAAGACTCATCAGGTCATGGCTAGTCTTATTGTCCTTCATTTGGGGGGGGTTGTGTAGGAAAGTACCATCTTGCCTGGCATGTTACCCCCATATTTCACTGTATATATGTTGTTTTAGTTGTATGTGTCACTGGGACCCTGCCAGCCAGGGCCCCAGTGCTCAAAAGTGTGCCCTGTATGTGTTCCCTGTGTGATGACTAACTGTCTCACTGAGGCTCTGCTAACCAGAACTTCAGTGGTTATGCTCTCTCATTTCTTTCCAAAATTGTCACTAACAGGCTAGTGACCAATTTCACCAATTTACATTGGCATACTGGAACACCCTTATAATTCCCTAGTATATGGTACTGAGGTACCCAGGGTATTGGGGTTCCAGGAGATCCCTATGGGCTGCAGCATTTCTTTTGCCACCCATAGGGAGCTCTGGCAATTCTTACACAGGCCTGCCACTGCAGCCTGAGTGAAATAACATCCACGTTATTTCACAGCCATTTACCACTGCACTTAAGTAACTTATAAGTCACCTATATGTCTAACCTTTACCTGGTAAAGATTGGGTGCTAAGTTACTTAGTGCCTGGGCACCCTGGCACTAGCCAAGGTGCCCCCACATTGTTCAGGGCAAATTCCCCGGACTTTGTGAGTGCGGGGACACCATTACACGCATGCACTATACATATGTCACGACATATGTATAGCGTCACAATGGTAACTCCGAACATGGCCATGTAACATGTCTAAGATCATGGAATTGTCGCCCAATGCCATTCTGGCATTGGGGAGACAATTCCATGATCCCCCCGAGTCTCTAGCACAGACCCGGGTACTGCCAAACTACCTTTCCCGGGGTTTCACTGCAGCTGCTGCCAACCCCTCAGACAGGTTTCTGCCCTCCTGGGGTCCAGCCAGGCTTGGCCCAGGAAGGCAGAACAAAGGACTTCCTCAGAGAGAGGGTGTTACACCCTCTCCCTTTGGAAAAAGGTGTCAGGGCTGGGGAGGAGTAGCCTCCCCCAGCCTCTGGAAATGCTTTGATGGGCACAGATGGTGCCCATCTCTGCATAAGCCAGTCTACACCGGTTCAGGGATCTCCCAGCCCTGCTCTGGCGCGAAACTGGACAAAGGAAAGGGGAGTGACCACTCCCCTGACCTGCACCTCCCCTGGGAGGTGCCCAGAGCTCCTCCAGTGTGCTCCAGACCTCTGCCATCTTGGAAACAGAGGTGCTGCTGGCACACTGGACTGCTCTGAGTGGCCAGGGCCAGCAGGTGATGTCAGAGACTCCTTCTGATAGGCTCTTACCTGTGTTGCTAGCCTATCCTCCTTCCTAAGTAGCCAAACCTCTTTTTCTGGCTATTTAGGGTCTCTGCTTTGGGGAATTCTTTAGATGACGAATGCAAGAGCTCATCAGAGTTCCTCTGCATCTCTCTCTTCACCTTCTGCCAAGGAATCGACCGCTGACTGCTCTGGACGCCTGCAAAACCGCAACAAAGTAGCAAAGACGACTACTGCAACCTTGTATCGCTGATCCAGCCGCCTTCTTGACTGCTTTCCTGGTGGTGCATGCTTTGGGGGTAGTCTGCCTCCCCTCTGCACTAGAAGCTCCGAAGAAATCTCCTGTGGGTCGACGGAATCTTCCCCCTGCAACCGCAGGCACCAAAAGACTGCATCACCGGTCCTCTGGGTCCCCTCTCAGCACGACGAGCGTGGTCCCTGGAACTCAGCAACTCTGTCCAAGTGACTCCCACAGTCCAGTGACTCTTCAGTCCAAGTTTGGTGCAGGTAAGTCCTTGCCTCCCCACGCTAGACTGCATTGCTGGGTACCGAGTGATTTGCAGCTGCTCCGGCTCCTGTGCACTCTTCCAGGATTTCCTTTGTGCACAGCCAAGCCTGGGTCCCCGACACTCTAACCTGCAGTGCACGACCTCTTGAGTTGTCCTCCGGCGTCGTGGGACCTTCCTTTGTGACTTCGGGTGAGCTCCTGTTCACTCTTCTTCGTGTACCCTGTTCCGGCACTTCTGCGGGTGCTGCTTGCTTCTGAGTGGGCTCCTTGTCTTGCTGGGCACACCCTCTGTCTCCTCACACAATTGGTGACATCCTGGTCCCTCCTGGGCCACAGCAGCATCCAAAAACCCTAACCTCGACCCTTGCAGCTAGCAAGGCTTGTTTGCGGTCTTTCTGCACGGAAACACCTCTGCAAGCTTCTTCACGACGTGGGACATCCATCCTCCAAAGGGGAAGTTCCTAGTCCTCTTCGTTCTTGCAGAATCCACAGCTTCTACCATCCAGTGGCAGCTTCTTTGCACCCTCAGCTGGCATTTCTTGGGCATCTGCCCACTCACGACTTGAGTGTGACTCTTGGACTTGGTCCCCTTGTTTCACAGGTTCTCTCGTTTGGAAATCCATCATTGTTGCATTGCTGGTGTTGGTCTTCCTTGCAGAATTCCCCTATCACGACTTGGCACCCTCTTTTCAGGGTCTTGGGGTGGGCTATTTTTCTAACCCTCACTGTTTTCTTACAGTCCCAGCGACCCTCTACAAGCTCACATAGGTTTGGGGTCCATACGTTATTCGCATTCCACTTTTGGAGTATATGGTTTGTGTTGCCCCTATACCTATGTGCTCTCATTGCAATCTATTGTGACTGTACATTGCTTGCATTACTTTCTATTGCTATTACTGCATGATTTTGGTATTGTGTACATATATCTTGTGTATATTTGCTATACTCATACTGAGGGTACTCACTGAGATACTTTTGGCATATTGTCATAAAAATAAAGTACCTTTATTTTTAGTATACCTGTGTATTGTGTTTTCTTATGATATTGTGCATATGACACCAGTGGTATAGTAGGAGCTTCACACGTCTCCTAGTTCAGCCTAAGCTGCTCTGCTAAGCTACCCTTTTCTATTAGCCTAAGCTGCTAGACACCTCTTCTACACTAATAAGGGATAACTGGACCTGGTGCAGAGTGTAAGTACCCCTTGGTACCACTACAAACCAGGCCAGCCTCCTACACCTTGTAATAAGGATGAAGTCAGATCATTCTTGGGGTTAGTTGAGTACTGCACTAAGTTTATACCACAGTTTGCTGAAAAAAAAGTAATATCAGACAACTTTTAAAAAAAAAAGTCAAATTCGAATGGACTGAGGAATGCCAGAAGAAATGTATTCACATTACTTCTGAATTAGACAAAGTTCCAGCTTTGCAATGTTTTGATCCAAATTTAAATAGCTTTATTGCAAATGATTCCAGAGTTAAAGGGTTGGGAGCAGTATTGAGCCAGAAAGAGAAGGAAGGAAAAGAACAAATAATATAATTTGCGTCCAGAGCTTTGTCCCCAACAGAGTAAAGATACCCCACAATTGAGAGAGAGGTTTTGGCATGCCCATTGGCTTTAGATCACTTCAGAGCCTTTGTGCAGGGAAAACCAGTAACAATTTTGTGTGACCATAAACCTCTAGTAAGGTTA
This sequence comes from Pleurodeles waltl, assembly GCF_031143425.1. Classification (NCBI taxonomy): domain Eukaryota; kingdom Metazoa; phylum Chordata; class Amphibia; order Caudata; family Salamandridae; genus Pleurodeles; species Pleurodeles waltl. Next base: position 849,909,373 of record NC_090439.1, read on the forward strand.
TTACCAACTGAGGGTACTGTGAATGCTTTGGGGAGAATTGCCAGATTGTCAATACAAATGCACGATTATATAGATAAACTAGTGTACTTACCGGACAAGGACAATCTGGTGGTAGACTGTATGTCAAGGATGCCAACCAAATTAGAAGAATGTGAAGATGAAATTTGGAATGAATTTCAAATAGCTTTTGTACACGGAGAGGGTGTTCACGGTGTCTGCAAGAAAGAATGGATGGAGGAATATGATAAGGATGAGAAATTAATATTAGTCAAAAAGTACATGCAACAAAAACTGGCCTGACAAGTGTATGTTGCAAGTGGAGATTAAACCATTTTGGGAGGTGAGGTCACAATTATCTATAGATAATGCTACTATTGTGAGAGGTGAAAGAATAATTCCCCCAAAAGGTTTACGCAAAGCTATTGTAGAATTGTGCCACAAAGGCCATTTTGGCATTGTAAAGACAAAATGTGTAGTAAGGAATTTGTTTTGCTGGCCAAATGTGGTTATGGAGGTCGAAAGATTTGTAAGGGAGTGCCCTGGATGTTCAGGGTCGGATAAAACATTGCAAACCTTAAGACCACCAATGGGTGAAAATTTTCTCCCACAACAACCCTGGGAACTTGTAGCAATACATGTTGTAGGTCCTGTAGGTGAAGATCAGAAATATATTGGTTCTGATAGATTTATTTTCAAGGTGGCCTATGGTTGAGGTGGTTGAAAGGGTTGATACAAAATGTGTACTGGAATTTTCGGACAGAGTTTTTATATTTGAAGGACTTCTTAAAGCTGTGTTAAGTGACAATGGTGTTCAATATGTGTCTAATGCATCAAAGGACTACTTTAAAAGGATTGGTTTACAACACAAAACCACATCCTTGTACAATCCAAATTGGTTACACCAATTAAGGGTTTAACAGTGGTCCCTTGAGTCAGTTCAGAACAGGATGAAGGAAAAACATTCAGATGTGAAATAACTTTATGATGGACAACATGGAGGGAAGCCAGTTAAGATTGTTGTAGGAGACAGGGTTCTCATCAAGAAACTTGGTAAGGTAACTAAGGGACAAAGTAAATTTTTTGAACCAGAGGAATTAGTAGAAGTACTAAATAATGCAGATAGAGTATGTAGTGGAAAGGAATGGAATTTCAAGTGTGTAGCAAAAGTGGGCAAGGAAGCTAAAAATGATGATTATTGTGTCACAAAGGAGGATTTTCAATGGTTGGATTATGATATTGGAAGTGAAGAATGAGCTGATGGGAATGAAGAGAGTGGATTTGAATTCTAGTATTTCTAAAAATGAAGATGAAAGAGTAGATCAGAGGGGGTCATTCCAATATAGGCGGTAAAAGCCGCTTACCGCCGTGCAGAAGACCGCCAACACACTGCCGTGGAATCCCGCCACGGCCATTCTGACCCACTGCTCGGAATCCGACAAAATTCAGACACCCACACAAGTCTGCCACACCAAAGCTCAGTGATAAACTGGCGAAAACAAATCCTCCACCGTCACGCCAACAGAAATACGCCCACACTATCACGACACACGAATCCACGCAGCGGTCTTTCAACCGCAGTATTCCATTGGCGGTACACACCGCCGCGCTCAAAATACACACACATTTACAAAACACAGCCACATTGGACAATTCGAAATACACACACCTGATACACATACACACACCACTTCCACACACTCAATACAATATGAAACACACACCCACATCACCCACAAACCCCTACGACCAAAAATCACGAACGAAGGCCAGAGATAGACACCACAAACAACTAGCAAGCATCCACAGGCACACAATACCATCACCCACAGAACTTCCACGCACCTCACACAACACACCACTAAATATCACCCCACCTATCACCACACAAACCACCCCACACATCACCCACACCACCCCATGGCACGGCAAAGACAGCCCAGGTTCTCGGAGGAGGAGCTCAGGGTCATGGTGGAAGAAATCATTTGGGTAGAGCCACAGCTATTCGGATCACCGGTGCAGCACACCTCCATTGCAAGGAATATGGAGCTATGGCAAAGAATCGTGAACAGGGTAAACGCAGTGGGACAGCACCCAAGAAATCGGGATGACATCAGGAAGAGGTGGAACGACCTACGGGGGAAGGTGCGTTCTGTGGTCTCAAGACACCACATCGCGGTTCAGCGGACCCCCACCTCCTCCCCCACAACTAACAACATGGGAGGAGCAGGTCTTGGCGATTCTGCATCCTGAGGGCCTCGCAGGAGTAGATGGAGGAATGGACTCTGGTAAGTAAAATCTTAAGCATTACATCCCCCACCCTACCTGCATGCCATCACATACGCCCACCCTTACCCCCATCACTCCTACTCCTCACAAATGTTCCACTGTCACAACCCACACATCCCAACACCAAGCCCTGCATGCAACAACAAAGCATGGACACCCATCACCAAAGCATGCCCACTGCACATACCCATACACCCCCCTAAACTATCATCACACAAGGTCCTACACAGGAATGCAAGCACTGGGGTACACGGACACCCACCCATTGCACACCATGGCACACACAGATGTAATAAACTTCCTTTTATACCCCTGCAGGACCTCTACCCAATGTCACCGGACAGGAGGGTCCACACATGTCCACACCACCAACAGAAGAGGCCCACAGTGATGACAGCAGCTCTGTCCAACTGGATCTAGATGACCAGCCCGGCCCATCGGGGACCTCTGGACAGTCGGTTCCCCTGACACAGTCAAAGTCCACCACAGAGCTTCCCCCCTCTGGAAACACCAGCACAGCACCCACCCAGCAGGCCCATACCTCTGTCCCCAGGACACGTCAAGCAGCAGTGTGTCCACCACTACAGGGAACCCAGGCTAACCCACCACCCCAACAACAACAGGGACCTGGGGGTAGTGGTAGTGGGCACACGGTACATGGGACGGAGACCCAGGAACACAGGGGAACTGGGAGGGCTGCTGTGCGACAGGGGGAGGACAGGCCCAGGGAACCCACTCTCCAAGAGGCCCTCTCCTCCATCATGGGAGCCTACCACCACTCCCAGGAGACGATGGCAACAGTACTGGCCAAGTTTCAGGAGACCCAGCGCCTGCAGGAGGAACAGTATTTGGGCTTCAGGGAGGAACTCAGAACCATCAATTCCACCCTGGGCACCATCGTAGGGGTGCTGAAGGAAGTACTCAACACCAGGAGGGACACTGTGGCACTACAAGGGGCCCCTGATACTAGCATGGACGATGAACTGCCCACCACCTCCGCCGGCGCTAGTGGACAGGAGGCACCACCACAGGACCACCACACCAGCACCCCACCCCCTGCAGAGGGAGAACTACCCCGCAAACGGTCCCTGAGATCCAGGACAAAGACAGAGAACAATGCCAAGACCCCCGCCAAGAAATGAGACCACCCTGAATGTCAGCCCTATGTCCCACTTTGTCACCCTGTTCATCCTAAAACTTCCCCGGCTCCACTTCCTATGCCCATTTGGGCATTGCACCTGTGAGACTAATAGACAGGACTCTGCCATGGACAGTCCTCCACCATCAACCCTCACCATTTTGCAACCCCCTCCAATATTGAGCACTTAAATAAACACCCTTGAAGCACAAAACAATCTGGAGTCAGTCTGTGATTTCGGAATAGTGTATTAGCAATTACTGTGGCAAAATGCTCTTACAATTGTAATGTCAACATACCTATGTCACACAGCTCTAGTCCATGAGGAATCAAAGCAGATGTCACACAGTGGGACCCACATCTGTGAAATCGTAAGGGAAAGTGACAACTCAGTGACCATACACTGGGTGAAAACGACAGACAGTAGAGAGTTAGTAGTGTTAAAGAACATGTAGTAGGCAGGTTTGTACTGTTACCTGTGTCTCACTGGAAATATTGCAGGATCACCGAGTTCCTGTTGTCCATGTCCTCTTCTTCTGCTTCCTCGTCTTCACTGTCCACAGGCTCCACAGCTGCAACAACACCGCCATCTGGACCATCCTCCTGCAGAAAAGGCACCTGTCGTCGCAAAGCTAAGTTGTGAAGCATACAGCAGGCCACGATCATCTGGCACACCTTCTTTGGTGAGTAGAATAGGGATCCACCTGTTATATGTAGGCACCTGAACCTGGCCTTCAGGAGGCCGAAGGTCCGCTCTATTCTCCGCCATGTTCACCCATTGGCCTCATTGTAGCGTTCCTCTGCCCTTGTCCTGGGATTCCTCACTGGGGTCAGTAGCCATGACAGGTTGGGGTAACCAGAGTCACCTGCAAATGGCGAGGGACAACTGTTAGACAGACACTAACCTGGAGTGATATCCCCAGACCCAGACAACCATTCCCACTGACTTGCTTCCAGGTGCTCACCTAATAGCCACACACGGTGCCTCTGGAGTTGACCCATCACATAGGGGATGCTGCTATTCCGCAGGATGTAAGCTTCATGCACTGAGCCAGGGAATTTGGCATTCACATGGGAGATGTACTGGTCTGCCAAACACACCATCTGCACATTCATGGAATGATAACTCTTCCGGTTTCTGTACACCTGTTCACTCCTGCGGGGGGGACCAAAGCCACATGTGTCCCATCAGTGGCACCCATGATGTTGGGGATATGTCCCAGGGCATAGAAGTCTCCTTTCACTGTAGGCAAATCCTCCACCTGAGGGAAAACGATGTAGCTCCGCATGTGTTTCAGCAGGGCAGACAACACTCTGGACAACACATTGGAAAACATAGGCTGGGACATCCCTGATGCTATGGCCACTGTTGTTTGAAATGACCCACTTGCAAGGAAATGGAGTACTGACAGCACCTGCACTTGAGGGGGGATTCCTGTGGGATGACGGACAGCTGACATCAGGTCTGGCTCCAACTGGGCACACAGTTTCTGGATTGTGGCACGGTCAAGCCTGTAGGTGATGATCACATGTCTTTCCTCCATTGTCGACAGGTCCACCAGCGGTCTGTACACTGGAGGATGCCGCCATCTCCTCACATGTCCCAGCGGACGGTGCCTATGAAGGACAACAGCGAGCACAGAGTCAAACAACTCAGAGGTACATAAACACAGCTTACACCGAACACGAATCATAATCCGATATTTGGCCTGTATGTGTGTTGAGGCTAGACCTAGGTATGTGTGACGCAGTTAAAAATTAAGCCATGTGGGCCCCTGAAATGGCGGCTGCCTGACCTGTAAAGTGGGACAATGGGATGTGAGTTAACTGCGCTGGCGTTGTACACCGTCGCGGTAGGCGGTCGAAGACCGCGCCGCAATCCTGCATTGGTTAACATTGGACCCTATGGGTCCCAGGAGCCAGTGACAATGTACGCCGGCGGTGACGGCAAGCACCGCCGTGGACGTGACCGCCATTTTCTATCTGTTCAATCACTCGATACCTGATCTTCGACAGGAGAGGACCTACACTGCAAGTGCTGCTGTGACTTCGGTCTGGAAGAGACAATGGCTTGTGCGACTGGGAAAAGGGCCCCTGCCTTCACATGGGAGGAGTTGGAGAAACTCGTGGATGGGGTCCTCCCCCAGTACACGCTACTCTACGGTCCTCCAGACAAACAGGTAAATACACTGGGAGCATGCTGTATGGGCTATGCCTGTGTGGAGTCGGGTGGATGAAAGATGGGGGGGAGATTGAGGCGTGCATGAAACGACGGTGAGTGCATGTGCATCATGGCAAGGGTAGGGATGGGGGTCAATGACTGTGACGGTGCAGTTGGTAATAACTTTTCTTTTCCCCCTGTACAATTCATGTAGGTCAGCACCCACCAGAAAAAAGATATTTGGCGTGCAATCGCCAAGGACGTCCGGACCCTGGGGGTCTACCACAGACAGAGCACCCACTGCCGGAAAAGATGGGAGGACATTCGCCGCTGGAGCAAGAAGACGGCGGAGGCCCAGCTGGGGATGGCCTCCCAACGTGGGAGGGGTGCCCGTCGCACCATGACCCCCTGATGTTCAGGATCCTGGCGGTGGCATACCCGGAGTTGGATGGGCGCTTGGGGGCATCACAGCAGCCACAAGGGGGTGAGTATACTCTCATTCTGCTGATTTTGCGCGCAGTGGAGGTGTCTGGGTGGGGGAGGTGGGCTGTGGGTTTCCCTAGGCCAGGGTGAGTTTAGGAGGCAAGGTCCCCTTGTGCTAGCAGAGCCTGTGGCACCCCACCCCACCTGTGTACAGTGCCAAGTACACCTAGTCAGGCTCCTGTGAAATTGATGTGCGCAGATGTCGTCCATAGCCTTGTAGGCCATGTCCCAGGGATTAAACAGTGGCGGGCAAGTGCGCGGCGTAGTGCAGGGGGCTTCTGTGTCTGTCGTGTCCGCCAACGGTAGCGGTAATGCATACACTCAACATGTCTTTCTTCTGTCGTCCCCCCCTTTTTGTGTTCTCCCTGTTCTTGTGTGCATTAGCATCATCAGGCGGAGGAGCAGTGGCAACGGAGCAGGAGGGAGCTGCATCCCACATGGCCCTGGAGGGCGAGACAACGGAGTCAGATTTCACCAGTGGGACGGAGGGCGAGCGGAGCTCCACGGAGGGGACAGGAGCTGACACCAGTGACACAGACTCGTCCTCTGATGGGAGCTCCCTTGTGGTGGTGGCAACATCTGTGCCCCCCACATCTACAGGTACAGCCGCCACCCCCCCTAACAGCACCGCCCTCCCAGCAGCCCCTCAGCCTTTGCCCAGTGCCCCCTCACCCAGGAGGGTGGGCATTACCTTCGCCCCAGGCACCTCAGGCCCTGCCCCTGTCACCCCTGCTGCCCTCAGTGAGGAGGCCATTGACCTCCTCAGGTCCCTCACTGTTGGGCAGTCTACCATTTTGAATGCCATCCAGGGTGTAGAAAGGCAGTTGCAACAAACCAATGCATTCCTGGAGGGCATTAATTCTGGTCAGGCGGCTCTTCAGCGAGCTTTTCAGACTCTGGCCTCAGCACTGATGGCAGCCATTGTCCCTGTCTCTAGCCTCCCCCCTCCAACTTCCTCCACCCAGACCCACACCCCTGTACCTCAGCCTATCCCAAGCACACCTTCAGACCAGCATGCACACACGTCAACACACAAGGGAAGCTCTGGCAAACATAAGCACCACACATCCCACAGGCACTCACGCAAGCATCACACACATGCAGACACACCAACATCCACTGCCTCCATTGTGTCCCCCTCCTCCTCGTCTCCCATTCTCCCTCCCAGTCTCGTCTACACTCACACCTGCATGCACTACATCAAAAGCCACTACTTCCATCACCAGCACACACACCACCACACCCCGCTCACGTGCAGTCACCACCCCCACTACCATTCACACGTCCCCTGTGTCCTCTCCCAGTGTGTCTGTGACACCACCTCCCAAGATACACAAACGCAGGCACACACACACCCAACAGCCATCCACCTCACGACAGCCTCCAGCACATGCACCTTCACCCAAAGTCACCAAACCAACACCTCCTACAACCACAACCTCTTCCTCCACTCCCAAACCCCCTCCAGCTACCCGTCCCAGTGTTTCCCAAAAACTTTTCCTGTCCAACCTTGACCTCTTTCCCACACCTCCCCCACCCCGCCCGCCTCCTAGGGCCCGACTCTCCAGGTCCCAACCTAGCACCTCAGCCACAACATCTCCGGGACCAGTGGTGCCTGTAGTCACCGGAATCTGGAGTGCACCGGCCACCAGGGCAGCCAGTGTGGCACGGAGCCACAGCACGGACAGTCCCCCACCTGTGAAGCATCTAAAGTTGGCCAGTGCCCAGCGGGAGAGGGGGAAGACTCCAGCCACCAAAGCCGCTCCCAGAGGTACAGGTGGGAGTGTGGAGTCAGCTATGAAGGGGAAGGGCCACAAGAAAGTCAGCAGGTCTGGGAAGAGCAGCACAGCGGAGAAGTCCGCCATCATCCCCGCTGCCCAGGAGCCCACCACCATCATCCCCGCTGCCCAGGTGCCCACTGCCATCATCCCCGCTGCCCAGGTGCCCACCGCCATCATCCCAGCTGCACAGGAGCCCACCGCCAGCACCTGCCCTGCTGCCCAAGAGGCCACCGCCAGCACCTGCCCTGCTGCCCATGAGGCCACCGCCAGCACCAGCCCCGCTGGGCCAGAGAGGACCGCCAGCACCAGCCCCGCTGGGCCATGAAGGCCCGCCAGCAACTGAGTCACTGCAAAGGATGCCGCCGCCACAAGCACCGCTGAACAGGGCACCGCCGCCACAAGCACCGCTGGCCCATGAGGGCCAAGGGCACTGATGCTACTGAGGGCGCCACGAGCAGGATGAAGCACTCTGGGCACAAAGCCCCCTCCAGAACCAGTGGAGAAAGACATCCACTACCTCTGTCCTTAGCAGGATGAAGCACTCTGGGCACAAAGCCCCCTCCAGAACCATTGGAGAAAGACATCCACTACATCTGTCCTTAGCAGGATGAAGCACTCTGGGCACCATGCCCCCTCCAGAACCAGTGGAGACTGTCATCCACTTGAGAGACTGTGGCTTTGCACTCCCAAGGATAAAGCAGTGGGCAACCCACCCACTGAAAAGACTTGTGAGACTGTGGCTTTGCACTCCCCAGGATAAGGCAGTGGGCTACCCACCCACTGAAAAGACTCATGAGACTGTGGCTTTGCACTCCCCAGGATAAAGCAGTGGGCAACCCACCCACTGTAGGGACTTGTGAGACTGTGGCTTTGCACTCCCCAGGATAAAGCAGTGGGCAACCCACCCACTGTAGAGACTTGAGAGACTGTGGCTTTGCACTCCCCAGGATGGAACAGTGGGCATGTGGCCCTCTCGTGGATTTGGCATTGTGCACTCAACCGGCTGAGGTGCCCCCCCTTTCCCTCCCCCGGAGGTGCCTGTTTTCTTGCTATAAGATGCCCCTGCAGAGTTGTCTCCGTCATGGTCGGGGATCTTGTGTGGGCCTCGCCCATACCGTGTGGGCCCAGTGTTTCACAGACTTCATTGGATCACTACCTGGACTACTATTCTTGGTGTATATTTTGTTTATAGTGTATAGATATATTTCTGCGTACTTGATTTTAATATATTACAATGGTTACACTCATTTCCTTTTGTCTTTGCATTCTTCCGGGGGGATTGGGGGGTGTAACTATAATGTATCATGCTGTATTAGTGTGTGTGTTGTCGTGGGTGGGGGTGTGCGTGTTGCGTGTGTGTGTCCCTGTTTTTTCCCTCCCCCCTCCCCTGTGTCGTAGGTGCAGTACTCACCGTTGTCTTCGCCGCCGGCGTTCGTGCTCCTGTTAGAGGAGCAAGAAGATAAGGGCTGGCAGGATCTTCAGCTCTGGTTCCATGGCGTCCGGATTCCTCGTGGGGTGTGTAGAGGTGAGCATTTTCCCTTCGAAGTCCAGTTTCCACCGTGTTTTTGTCCGCGGTGAATCCGCCCCGAAAAAGGTGGCGGATTGGTAGGTTGTGATACTGTGGGCGGTACTTTGTCCTCCGCCTGTCTGTTGGCGGTGACCACCGTGCTGTTTGTTTGTACCGCCGTGGCAGTCTGAGTGTTAAAGTGGCTTTTCTTTGTTGGCGGTTTCCGCCACGTCGTAATTCCAAATTTTTTACCGCCGGCCTGTTGGCGGTCTTACCGCCGCTTTAACACCGTCCACCAGGGTTGTAATGACCATCAGAGTGTTGGAAGTAGTGAGTTGGACGTGAATTTAAATTCAGAAGTAACAACGAGAACAAGAGTAAGGAAACCTCCAAAGTTTTTGGTTGTGGGGACAATTTTTTTCTTGGTAAAGAATGATTATATAAATGTGCACAGTATCTGATATTTTAGTTTGTAATCATGTAAAGTTATAGTTCATAGTTAATAACTCATAGTTCAATAATTATAGCATAGACAATTGTCTAGCATATGTTCACACTTGTGTTTTTCTGTATTTTATTTTATTGTTTTGTTTTATTATTAAAGGAAGGAGATGTGTTATGTTTTGCTGAGGGTTCTATTGTTGTCATGTAAGCCGTATGTTCTATGTGGAACAAAAAACATCGGCAGACAACATTAGGTGCTGAACCGGGGAAGACGTGTGCAGCTCCAAACAATAAAGTTGTGTTAAACTTCACATTGTGTGTGGAATTTATGACACAACAGACAATCAGAACTAGGAGAGCAAAAACGCTCTGTACAAACGAGAGGGTGGGGATGAAGGGGTGTGAGACCAGGTACACAGAAGGGTGAGAGGATCATTGTCTCAGTGGTGGCGTCACTGGGCTGCAGGCAGGTTTGGCTCCTGGACAGAGACTGGGGAGAATGCTACATGCTTGTCAAAACGACTGATACTTCATTTTGAGACATTTCAAAGAGAACAGCCGTTGAGTGGGCTGATTTCTAAATTAAATCATAGGAACCGTAATCCTGTTTGTTATGTACACTATACCCAGGTTCCCATGGATATAAACCGGCCATCTTTTTAATCCACCATTTTGAGAGTCATAGAAAGTGATACTTGTAGTACCCGAAACTGCCTTCAAGTCCTATATGGGATAGCAGCTGTAGGACAAAGGGATTCAGCTGCTCTTTTTAGGTATGACGTAGAGACAGGTTTCGCTTTCTTGCTACCCCAGTGAAATCAAAGTAAAGTATAAAAAATACATACACATGTATATAAATAGAGGGGCTTTGGGCCACCTCTTTATGCTGATCGGTAAGCACCCTTACTGTGCTGTTAAAATGATACACACATTTTTATTTAATATTTCTATGGCAAACCTATGCTGCCACGTTTCAGCAGTAGCGTTTTTTCTTTTTTCATATATATTTATTTTACACATGTTTAGTAAGGCCAGATTGAGTGGCTTTACCAATACGTGTTTGAAATGGACAGATTATTGCTTGTCTGCTGTTTGCAGAGCACTAGTTGGAAGTGAGTGCCTGTCATTGTCTTTTATCCATGTCTAACATATCAAGGCATTTCAGAGTGGATGTCGTCTTAGCTAGGAACCACTGTTACTACCAAAGCCTAAAATGAAATAAGATAATGGGGATTTCTTTTTGGAGGCCACCCTTGCCTGACTGGTGTTAGCGCTCCCTTGGCTTATCTATTTCATCATACTAAGTGGACACAGCTTTAAGGACGATGAACCTTTTGACTCGTTTAAAATAATATTGTTCGGTGTCATATAACACAACAGGATAAACAATCCAAATTACACTAAAAAGTCAGTAAAGAACACACCATGATCCATTTAGCCGTGAATAACCACACCTTTAATAAAAATTAAAATGTTTATTTCCCAATATTAACAATGCTAAAGTCACGGAAATTAATCTCAATGCCAAATGGTACAAGTAAAGAAACATCACAGGATGTCCAAATCGTGAAAAGAGTCTTAGCTCGAACAAAACAATAAGAACGACAATCTCAATGGCAAAAAAACTAATTAATAACAATATTTCAGCAAGAGAGATGACATACATTGGTTCAGCAATCAATCAAATAATTTCTTAAGCGCACTACTCACCGGCTAGGGTCTCAAGGCGCTGGGAGGGGGTGGTTACTACACGAAAAGCCATGTTTTTAGGTGCTTTCTGAAGGTTAGGAGGTCCTGGGTCTTGCGTAGGTTGGTGGGGAGGGAGTTCCAGGTCTCGGTGGCAAGGTGGGAGAAGGATCTGCTGCCGGAGGTGGTGCGTTGGATGCGGGGAAATGTAGCAAGGGCGAGGTCGGCGGAGGGGAGCTGTTGAGTTGGTATATGGAAGTTGACTCTTTCGTTGAGGTAGGCCAGTCCAGTGTCGTGGAGGGCTTTGTGAGCGTGGACAAGGATTTTGAAAATGATCCTTTTGTTGATGGGCAACCAGTGTAGGGATCTGAGGTGGGTGGATATGTGTTCGTGGCGAGGGAGACTGAGAATGAGACGTGCGGCTGCGTTCTGGATTCGCTGCCGTTTTCTTTGAAGCTTGGCTGTGGTCCCTGCGTAGAGGGAGTTGCCATAGTCCAGTCTGCTGCTTATGAGGGTGTGGGTGACTGTTCTTCTTGTTTCTAAAGGGATCCAATAAAACAACATTAGAACATGGGCATAGAGAAAACACCTCACTAGCCTCAGATTAGCATTTGCATGTTGGACTTAATGCAAAAGATTTAGGGGGTCATTCCGACCCCGGCGGTCAAGGACCGCCGGGGCCGGGGATGCGGGAGCACCGCCAACAGGCTGGCGGTGCCCCGCAGGGCATTCTGACCGCGGCGGTTTGGCCGCGGTCAGACAAGGAAAACCGGCGGTCTCCCGCCGGTTTTCCGCCGGTTTCCCGCCGGTTTCCCGCTGCCCTGGGAATCCCCCATGGCGGCGCAGCTTGCTGCGCCGCCATGGGGGATTCTGACCCCCTCACCGCCATCCTGTTCCTGGCGGCTCCGACCGCCAGGAACAGGATGGCGGTGAGGGGTGTCGTGGGGCCCCTGGGGGCCCCTGCAGTGCCCATGCCAGTGGCATGGGCACTGCAGGTGCCCCCGTAGGAGGGCCCCACTTTGTATTTCAGTGTCTGCTTTGCAGACACTGAAATACGCGACGGGTGCCACTGCACCCGTCGCACATACCCACTCCGCCGGCTCCATTCGGAGCCGGCTTCCTCGTGGGGAGGGGTTTCCCGCTGGGCTGGCGGGCGGCCCTCTGACGGTCGCCCGCCAGCCCAGCGGGAAAGCCAGAATGGCCTCCGCGGTCTTTCGACCGCGGAGCGACCATTTGGCGGCTCCCTCCAGGCGGGCGGCTCCCGCCGCCCGCCGGGCTCAGAATGAGCCCCTTATTAGTAAGATAGATTTAGAAAACATCTAGCTATGGCGTTATCAAAATAGCAGCAGTATTACAACAGTAGCAAATGGTACCTGGAAAACAAAAGACAAATAACAATACACAAATTATACATTTACCCAATCACTAAGGTAATCGGCAACACCGCAACAACTTCATCAGGGGGACAACAGCATCAGCATCAGGACAGGGAAAGGGGGATGGTTTAGAATTTGGACTATAAGATTACTAAACCATCCTATCATTAGTTCTGCATTGAACAGGCATAGTAAAATCAGAAAATAATAAAGCACCAGAATGTCAGTAGACTGACTGGCAAAGCATGAAGTGTCAAAGTGACAGATCACACTAGAATGCAAAGTGAAGTCTCTGGAAACCAGAAAGCAAGTCTGGTGACAGATTCTCAAGCATTAAATTAAACTTGCTAAACATTTGCTATTGGTTGAAAACATCAGACGAAGAAAGAAAGTCCAATTACAAAAACTTTAGATATCGGAAATACATTTAAAAATGACACAGTAAAACTTGGCAAAACGTTGATTGGGTTCTTTTCCTCTTACGTAACTCCGAACTATACTAATGTTACATTTTAGTCTTGTTTCCAACTACCGTCAATAGGCCCCTTTTGTTTGGCACTTTCCAAATACGCTGTTGCTGGACAGTAGTTACAAAGATATGCAAACATTCTTGTTGCACCAATTTTCCTCAAGAAGAACTACATGTCATTAATACATGCACAGAACAAGTTTGGGACTTAAACAAAAGAAGTTTGTTAAACAACGGGCATGAAAACATACAAATGTGTCAACACTAGAACACCAGGAGTTAGATAGCTTCCCACTGTGGCCTTGAATGCTTGAGGTCCAGCAGAAAACAAGAAATATTCATATTATTTCAGCATTTAATTTTCAGAGAACATGCTCTTAAAGAGACATGTTTTTCATTACAACGTTTGCGCATTATTATAAAAACATGTGCAGGCCTTGCATTCGATGGTGCTCGGTTAGTTCTTTTATATTCTTTTATCTTTTGTTATATTGTTAATCAAGCCTCTAACTGCTTTACTGTTGTCCGGTACATAGGAACAACAATGACGCAGACCTAGCAATTTACAAACTCCACCCTCTTTTGCTAAGAGAATGTCTAACGCAAGGTGCTTGTGAAGAGTCATAGCTTTCACCGCAGCCATCTCTGTATCCAAAAGGACAAGGGCTCCTGAATATCCTGTCAGCACGTTATCCACAATTGTAGACAACTGTCAAATTGTAATAGAATTCAGAACAATCCCCACTGAAGGAGTTATTGCTCCAAATATGTCTCCAACAATGCTAGAAACTGATTCTCTCTTTTGTCTCTTTGGTTGTAATTCAGTCATTTTAGGAAATTTACTCAAGTTATCAAGTTGGTAAATTTTGGGGAAAACTATTCCCAAATAACATGCACCATACCATCCTTTAGGAAGATGGTAATATGCATTTTTCCCACAGATGTAATAGACCCCAGGCACAGGTGGATCTGTCACGGTTTTCACTGGGCTTACCGTCGAAGTTGATGAGGGTTGGGGAACGACCCCGATTCCGGCAGGTTCTGCTCTGGCTGAGGTAGGGGCGACCCCTTCCGGTAGCCACGGTGCTGTTTGACAATAGCAAGCCACTACAGTCCGTGCCCTCCAGAAGGAGTCCCAGAGGAAAAACCCCAAAAGGTTAAAAAACCTCCAACAGGAACTCCCTGAAACAGAAGGAGTACACCAGGACATTAGAACTGAAGATCCGAGAGTACAAGAAAACTGGAGACGAAGACAAGTCAGGAATAACTGGATCCACAAAGGAAACCAGCCGGAGCGTGACTACCACCAAAGGAGTGTTGCAACGCAATGAGCAAGAAGCTGAATTCCTCTTATATACCCCTAGACAGGAAGTAGGAAACAGAAAGTAGAAACACCACCATCTTGGATTGGGGAAGAGAGTATAACAATGAATAAAGAACATGCGTCCAAACAAAGAGAAACAATGCATGCTGGGAAGAGAGGAAGTGAACAGCATGCTGGGAAAGGGAAAAGGCATGCATAAAAACACCACCATGTGCAGGTATCTGGCTTTTGCCTGTTATGACCGGTAAGTGGTGAAGAAGAAGGTTTCCTACATGCCAGAATGTTAAGCGCACTAAATGCGCTATGCGCGGCAGGTTCGAGACCCAACTCGGGGTCTCATCTCCTGCCGCGTCTGCCCTTGCGGCAGAAACGAAAGAAGGGGGCGCGGCGAGTGCTGCGACCCCTGGCCGGACTCGCGGCTTCCCCCGCGGCGTGACAGTAGGTCCCCCCCCGAGGCCCCAGGTTTGTGAGGGAAAAGCCGAAAAAAGAGACGGACCAAAAGAGGCATGAACTGAAGGGGTATCTTCCCAGGAACACTCACTCATAGGGTAGCCTTTCCAATGAATAAGGTATTGCAGGCGTCCATGGAAAAACCGAGAGTCACAGATTTCCTGGACTTCGTACTCGGGTACATTATCAATCAACCGAGGGGGAGGACAGGAGAATTGTCTGTGAAAAGGATCAGGAAGGTAAGGTTTAAGTTGAGAGACATGGAACACAGGGTGTATCTTCCAAGTCTGGGGAAGGCGAAGACGCACAGACACTGGGTTAATCATTTTGAGGATCAGGAATGGACCATAATAACGGGGTTTGAATTTGTTCTGAGTAAGTCGGAGAGGTAGGAATCTAGAGGAGAGCCAAACTTTATCATTGACCTGATAGTGAGGAGCCTTACAACGTCTCTTATCAGCCATCTTTTTCATGCGTGACTTAGTGGCCACAAGGTTGGAATGGATAACACGTTGGACACCCTGTAGCTGTCGAACATAGGAGGAGATGGCAGGAAGATTGGAAGTATCTTTCAGGGGAGTTGGAAAGGCCTTAGGATGGAAACCGTAGGAGCCATAGAAAGGGGAGACTTTCGAGGCACTGTGTATTGAGTTGTTGTAGGAGAATTCTGCAAGTGGTAAATAGGTAGCCCAATTATTCTGCGTAGCATTGCAGAAGCTACGTAAATATTGTTCGAGGCCTTGATTGAGTCGTTCCGTCTGTTCGTTAGTTTGAGGATGGAATCCTGATGATAAGGCCACTTCAATTCCCAAGGTCTTACAGAATTGTTTCCAGAATCGGGAGATATATTGAGGACCCCTATCCGATATAATGACCTGAGGTAATCCATGAAGTCGAAAGATTTCTTGTGTAAAGATTTGACCTAATTCTTTTGCCGTTGGTAACTTTCTTAAGGCCGTGAAGTGAGCCATTTTAGTGAAGGAGTCCACGGTTACCATAATGACGTGATTTCCAATTGAAGAGGGTAATGAGCACATGAAATCTGTGGAGATAGTGTGCCATGGACCTGGGGGAACTGGTAGTGGGCGAAGTAATCCTACTGGTTTAGTACGGGGTGTCTTGGCTTGAGCACATATAGGACAGGATGATACATAATCTTCAGTATCTGTCTTGAGAGTTGGCCACCAGAAGGAGCGAAGCAGAAGTTCTTGGGTAGCTTTCATCCCTCAATGACCTGCGATGGGGGAATCATGGCACATACGTAAGGCTTCAGTCTGTACTAGTTTAGTGGGGAAGAACAGGGCCTTATCATGATAATAATACCCTTGATCTATATGAAGTTGCGGACGCAACTTATTCAGCTCTGTATCTTCTAGACGGGCATATTCGGACTTGACTTGGTCTAAAAAAGTCTGTACTAAACCAATGATCTTGTTATTGTCAAATAGGTTCTGTACAGGAGAATCGCTGCACTCAGGGTAACGTTGGGACAAGGCATCCGCCAGGATGTTTTGAGAACCAGGGATGTATGTGATATAAAAGTCATATTGGCTGAAAAAGAAAACCCATCGAGCCTGCCGGCTATTCTGATACTGAAAGTTTCTTAAGCATTGTAGATTTCTGTGGTCTGTCCGGGCTTCAAAGGGTTCTTTCGAGCCCATCAGAAAGTGTCTCCATTCTGTGCATGCGGTCTTTAAGGCGAGTAATTCACGTTCTAGCACGGAATAGTTCCGTTCTGAATCGGATAAAATGTGTGACAGGTAGAATACAGGGTGCTCTAAATCATCATCGTCTTGTTTTTGTAGTAAGGCAGCCCCAATGGCTCTTTCGGATGCGTCTGTGACAACAATGAATTGTTTGCTGGTGTCTGGGTGTCGTAAAATGGGGGCTTGAATAAAGGCTTTCTTTAAGTCTTGAAAGGCTAATTCTGCATCTTGTGTCCAACAAAAGCCCTTCTTTAGATGATCTTTTTTAAGGGTTTGAGTAATGTAGCTGATTCTCTGGGCAAAGTATACTATAAATTGTCGATAGAAATTGGCTAATCCCAAAAAACACTGAGGGGGTCATTCTAACCCTGGCGGTCATGGACCGCCAGGGCCAACGACCGCGGAAGCACCGCCAACAGGCTGGCGGTGCTTCCGGGGGCATTCTGACCGCGGCGGTAAAGCTGCGGTCAGAAAAGGGAAGCCGGCGGTTTCCCGCTGGCTTCTTGCTGCCCCAGGGAATCCTCCACGGCCACGCTGCAAGCAGCGCCGCCATGGGGATTCCGACCCCCTTCCCGCCAGCCTGGTTCTGGCGGTTTTCACCGCCAGAACCTGGCTGGCGGGAACGGGTGTCGTGGGGACCCTGGGGGCCCCTGCACTGCCCATGCCACTGGCATGGGCAGTGCAGGGGCCCCCTAACAGGGCCCCACATAGATTTTCAGTGTCTGCGTGGCAGACACTGAAAATCGCGACGGGTGCAACTGCACCCGTCGCACCCCTTCCACTCCACCGGCTCCATTCGGAGCCGGCATCCTCGTGGAAGGGGGTTTCCCGCTGGGCGGGCGGGCGGCCTTCTGGCGGTCGCCCGCCAGCCCAGCGGGAAACTCAGAATGACCGCCGCGGTCTTTTGACCACGGTACGGTCTTCTGGCGGTCCCCGCCAGGCCGGCGGCATCCGCCGCCGGCGGGGGTCAGAATGACCCCCTGAGTCTCATTGATGGAAGAAGGAGATGGCCAATCCAATATAGCTTGCACCTTGTCTGAATCCATGGCGACTCCAGTTTGGTTAATGCAATATCCCAAGTATTTTACTTCTGTCTGATCAAACTCGCACTTTTCGGGTTTGCAGAATAAATGGTGTTGTCAGAGTCTCTCTAGAACTTGGCGAACATGCTTAGAGTGTTCCTCTGGGTGGACAGAAAAGATTAAAATGTCGTCGAGATAAACCACCACTGTTTGTTGCAAAAGATAGATAGAATCCATGAACCTTTGAAAAATGGAAGGGGCATTGGTGAGTCCAAATGGCATTACTCGATATTCGTAGTGACCAAAAGGTGTTCTAAAAGCGGTCTTCCACTCATCACTTTCTTTGATCCTTAAAAGATGGTAGGCTCCTCTGAGATCCAGCTTGGTGAACCTCTTTGCCCCTCTGACTGCTTCTAGGATGTCCTTAATGAGGGGTAACGGGTATCGATCCTTAATAGTGATCTTGTTTAATCCTCTGAAATCAATACAGGGACGCAAATCTTTTGTCGTCTTAGGCACAAAGAAGAGAGGAGCCCCTGCAGGTGAAGAGAAGGGAGCAATCAACCCGCTCTGTAGGTTCTCATCAAGGTATTCCTTAAGAATCTGCTACTCAGGTTCTGTTAGAGAGTACATTCGCCCGAAAGGAACCACTGTATCTGGTTCTAAAGGAATGGCGCAATCGTATTCTCTATGGGGTGGTAGTTTAGGTTTTTCTGGCTTCTGGAATACATCGGCATATTCATGATAATGCCTGGGAACTCCCTGTAGGACGTTAATAGAGCATCCCACCTTAGGGGGTGCTGCTAAGAGACCTTTTGGGGACCAATAATCCCCTGCTAGGTAGCAGTGGTGTTGGCAAAAGTGAGAGGATAAAGAGATAGTTCTTGTTTCCCAGTTGATGTAAGGGTTGTGCCGTGTGAGCCATGGAATTCCCAGGATCATGACGTGGTGTGGTGATGAAATCAAATCAAACGAAAGATTTTCTTGGTGTTTCCCAAACTGTAGACAGAAAGTAGGGGTGGTATACTGTACGGGTCCTGAGGCCTAGAGTGATCCATCCACCGTGTGGACTTGTTCTGGTACTTCCTTAGGTATTTGTGCTATCTGTCGTTCCTTGGCCCATGCTTCATCTAAATAGATGCCACTGGCTCCGCAATCCAATAAAGCTAGGGTTCTTTCTTCCCGGCCATCAGTCAAGTGAAGGATAACTGGTAAAAAGAAAAAGAGCAGTTCCTTCCTCCCTGGAAGAGCAAATGGAAGGTATTTCACGATATCCCGTCCTCACCCTTCTCACTGAGGACGGGAGTTGGCGTTTCCCAAAGGCTTGGCTGGACGAACGGGGCAGGTGCGAATTAGGTGACCAGCTGCACCACAATATAGACAAAGTCCCTTCCTTCGTCTGTGTTCTCTTTCACTAGCTGATAAAGGTCCTCGAGCCGTATGAAACGGGTGATGTATTGTAATACATCTTGATTTCCTTGTTGGATATCGCAGAGAGCTTCTTCTGCTGAAGACTCGAGTCCAGGGCGCTCAAACATCTGTTTAGAGGTAGTGACAAAGTTGGAATAATTAGACAGGCAGGGATCATTTCTTGTCACTAAAGGAGTGGCCAAAGCCAAGGCTGGCCCCGATAAAGCGCTAATCAAATACCCAACCTTGGTCTTGTCTTGCACAAATTGTGAGGGGCGAAAGGCAAAATAAACCGTCAAGGCATCCAGGAATTCTCTCAACTTGTTAGGATCCCCGGAGAAACGAGGTTTAGTGGCAGATACTGAGGGGACATCAGTGGTCCTGGATGCAAGGGCTTGTCGATAGACAGGTTTTCAGTACGTAGCTGTTGGAGTTCTTGAGCCTGTTGTTGTATAGTCATGAGCAGGGTCTGGCTGGTGGGTTCCGCATTTGCCACTGGATTATCCATGGTTCTGGACTGCAACTGGATTTTTGGGCGTTGCAATCTGTCACGGTTTTCACTGGGCTTTCCGTCGAAGTTGATGAGGGTTGGGGAACGACCCTGATTCCGGCAGGTTCTGCTCTGGCCGAGGTAGGGGCGACCCCTTCCGGTAGCCACGGTGCTGTTTGACAATAGCAAGCCACTACAGTCCGTGCCCTCCAGAAGGAGTCCCAGAGGAAAAACCCCAAAAGGGTAAAAAACCTCCAACAGGAACTCCCTGAAAACAGAAGGAGGACACCAGGACGTTAGAACTGAAGATCCGAGAGTACAAGAAAACTGGAGACGAAGACAGGTCAGGAATAACTGGATCCACAAAGGAAACCAGCCAGAGCGTGACTACCACCAAAGGAGTGTTGCAACGCAATGAGCAAGAAGCTGAATTCCCCTTATATACCCCTAGAAAGGAAGTAGGAAACAGGAAGTAGAAACACCACCATCTTGGATTGGGGAAGAGAGTATAACAATGAATAAAGAACATGCGTCCAAACAAAGAGAAACAATGCATGCTGGGAAGAGAGGAAGTGAACAGCATGCTGGGAAAGGGAAAAGGCATGCATAAAAACACCACCATGTGCAGGTATCCGGCTTTTGCCTGTTGTGACCGGTAAGTGGTGAAGAAGGTTTCCTACATGCACAATGTTAAGCGCACTAAATGCGCTATGCGTGGCAGGTTCGAGACCCAACTTGGGGTCTCATCTCCTGCCGTGTCTGCCCTTGCGGCAGAAACGAAAGAAGGGGGTGCGGCGAGTGCCGCGACCCCTGCCCGGACATCGCGGCTTCCCCCGCGGCCCGCCTGCAAGCCGCGGCTTCCCCCGCGGCTTGCATGCAGGCCGCGGTGGTTACCAAATGCCGCGCCGCGGCGGCCCGTGCTTGCGCCTGCGGCTGCCGCGGCCACCGTGCCATGACAGGATCTTGACCATTCAACATAAATGTCCACTTATTCTCCAAAAAAATGCATGTCTACATTCACTCGTTCCCACAAATATTTTATCAATTCTAGATTGTGCCCTGTATATACAAAGCTTTCCTACATGTTGTACATCTAAAGTAAGTCTCCTTTGTTTAGTAATGTCAGTGTATGCATAGTTAATCCCAGGACTACGTGAAACTAATCCCTTATCTACCTTAGCTTTGATCGCCCTTCTCCTATCCTCTGTGTAATCTAAAAATATATTTTCTAAGAGTGAAAGTAAACAGGTTAGGTTATTTCTATGGGCAAATGCTGTCCCAAACGTTAATGTAGGTGCAAATACATTCTTTACTATTACTATGTTATTATCCTTAGCTATTTTATTAAGATCCCTAATTATAGGTACAAAAGAAAACAATACATCAAAGTTTGAATATAAATACTGGATATGCTCCTGGTTATAGAATTGTGTTAGTAAAAGACTACAACTTATGCCATATGTTAGAGGCAAACTTTGATAGGGAATACCCTCCCTCAAAGGAGGCTGGAATCTGCGTGCAAACATAACAATCTTTCGCATCCATTGTATCAACATACTCACGCAATAAGCGACAGAAGACCTTAGAAGAAAGTTCTCCCTATATATGCAAATATTTTTTATTTATTTTACATCTATCTATTGCTGATAGAGTAGGTACTAATTCTGAAGATGTGGGTTCTACGCTGTGGTATGGTTTGTCCAATTCTTATCAAAGACAATCACACCCACAATTAATACCAAGCATACAATCCCACAAACAGTCACCAAACCAATTCCCATGTATTTACAGCATCTATTTTTTGTATTCTGGTGGTTGTGGTTACCCATTGTCTATAAAGAATCAGGAAGTAAAGCAAATAAAAAAATATGGCTATGCAGCAAAAAAAAAAAAAAATCTTAAATCTTCAATCCCTCCTTATTTTTTTCCAATAATATTCACAGCTTCATTCACACAGCATCCTTTTTGTAAAAAATCAGTAAAGTTGTCAAATTCAGTTTAGCAGCTTGTCAATATCAAGTTATCAAAGTCTCTCAAAAATATTTTCAATAAATTCTTTTCATTTAGTTTTTCAAAATTTCAATTTTTCCCAACAAATTTCATTGATTTTCTTCAAGTGCCAAAATATAGACCAGGAATGTCTTTACCAAAACAGAAATTCAAAAATTCTTCTTGCCATTCTTGGGTAGCTACATATGCCCAGTCAGGATCTGAGTATCTACAATTAGCAACTCTCTTTCTTTTTAATTTTCGATCTTCACTATATTCACCGTCACTCAGTTCTTCATTTCTAGAAGTATAGACTTCTTCCAGATTTGGTAGCACCACATTTGTTTTCTTTGACCTTGAACTTGTTTCTGGCCAGTTGTCACCTTTCAACTGTTTTCTTGTTAATGTTCTTTTCAGTATTGGACACAAATACTTCTCCTTTGATGTTCCCGCTACCGATTCAGGAGGAAGCAGATCCTTTTGGCTCATATCTGCCTCAACTCCTTTCCCACCGGGGTCAGTCACTTGTTTAGTCTGGTTTCTCAGACCATCTGTTTCTGAGGACACAATCCTCTGAATAGGTTTTCTCTGGAACGGTTCTCGCTCTTGTTCTCTTTGGACCGGTTCTTTTACTGTTTCATTGGAGGATGTTGAGGATGTCTCATTCCAGGAATTCTTTGACTTTGTCTGTCACAGGAGTAGGCAAACCGACTGGAGTATGTTCAAGCTCTATCTCCAACTCACTTCCTCCTCTGTCTTCTCCTGGAATATGTCTGGCTTGTGGCAATCGTAATAGCTCTTCTTTCTGTTCTGTTGGATTATTCACTCTCCGAGTGTGACTTGCGTGGATCCAGTTCGGAAGTCCTGCACACTCCACAGCTGTGGTAGTAATCAATACCACCTCGTAAGCACCCTTCTACTGAGGCTCCAGACACGATTTTCTCACATGCGTTCGAGTCACAACCCAGTCACCTGCCTTCAGGTTGTGTCCTTGGCTTTGAGACGGTTGCAGTGTGGTAGCTTCAACCTGATGAGAGTAAAAACAAACCACATCAGCTAGACCTTTACAGTAGTCCAGTACCATATCACCTGTAATGTTCACAAGAGCATTTGCAGGTACAGCAGGCAATCTCATAGCTCTTCCCTTGAGGATTTCATGGGGTGGCAGTCCTTTTTTTTTTCTTGTCAGGGGTGCTTCTCATTGACATAAGAACCAAAGGTAAAACATCTGGCCATTTCAGATTTGTGGATGCACACATTTTTGCTAATCTCGACCATTCATCCATTCTCCAGGTCTTGAGACTTCTGGGCGGTAGCAACAATGAAGCTTCTGCTTAATGTTTAAAGCGGAACATAGCAATTTATTCACCTCATTGTTGAAGTGGCTTCCTCTATTTGATTCTAAAGAGACTGGAAAACCCAAATGGGGAATTTACTCCCTAAGCAGTAACTTTGCTACTGTCAGACTGCCATTTCTCCTTGTGGGACAAGCCTCAATCCAATGACTGAAAATGCACACAATCACCAACACATATTCCAAACCAGCACACACAGGCATCTCAATGAAATCCATTTGCATTCTACTGAATGGTCCTCCAGCCATGTCTATATGTCTCATGTTGACAACTGTTCCTTTGCCCACATTCATCTGTGGCAAACTGCTTTGGCAACCTGTCTAAACTTTGGATTTAACCCTAATTGTTTAAACAACCTGTCAATGGCATCTCTTCCCACATGAGCCTGTCCATGATAGTATCTGGCCATCTGAGTCAGTAGACCTTTTGACAGTACTACCTTCCCTTCTCCTGTGACCCACACATCATCGTCCCTTTGCACACACTTTGATTTTATCCAATACCTATGCTCTTCCTTTCCAACATTATCTTGGAGAGTTTTCAATTCCTCTAAATTGTCAATAACATGCATTACATAATTTGCATGGATCTCATCATTTTCAGGTAACAATTCCCATTCTCCTTTGAAGGATATGCCGTTCAAGGCACAAAATGTTGCGACTTGGTCCGCATATGCATTCCCCAATGACACGTAATCTTGTGATCTCTGATGTGCAGTGCATTTCACCACAGCAATCCTTTCAGGCATTTGAATCGCTTTTAACAAATCATGAATTCTTTTACCATTTCTTAATGGTGAACTAGAAGAGGTCAGGAAACCTCTCTGTGACCACAGTTGGCCAAAGTCATACACAATGCCCAATCCATGTTGACTATCTGTGTAAATAGTGACTTTCAGTTGAGTTGAAATGTGGCATGCTCTAGTAAGAGCCACTAATTCTGCCACTTGTGCTGAAAACACTCCTTGAAGCTTCCAGTGTGCCAGTGATATCACACACTGCATATCCTGCTCTTAATGTGCCCACATTATCTCTCAGGCTGGAACCGTCAACAAAAATGATTTGGTCATTCTCTTCCAGGCAAGTATCTCTAATATCGGCTCTGGGTTTTGTGCATTCTGTAATTTCCAGACAATCATGTTCAGTATCATCCAATTTATCAATCTTTTCTTCCTCATTTGGAAGTAAGGTTGCTGGGTTAAGCACTGTACATCTCTTAATGGTTACAGTTGGTGACCCCAAGATTGTGCTTCCATATCTGGTCAGCCTAGAGCTGGTCAGATATTGTGTTTCAGACCTGGTAAGCACAATTTCAATCAAATGAGGTACCATTATAGTAAGGGGATAACCCATTACTAAATTTTCACTCTGAGCGAGGCTCTCCTGAACTGCAGCAACGGGCCAGAAACAACCTGGTAAAGCTGCTGCAACTGGATCCAAAGTGGCTGAAAAATGTGCCACCGGACGATTCACACCGCCATGAGTTTGAGTCAAAACAGACAAAGAACACGCATCATGTTCATGACAAAACAACAAAAAAGTTTTTGTATAATCAGACATTCTCAAAGCTGGAGCATGACACAAATTCTCTTTCAAATCAGTAAATGCTTTCATACAGACTTCATCCAACACTATAGGATCAGAATCATCTTTATGAGTCAGCTTTTGTAGGGGCTTTGAAAGAACTGAAAAATTCAGGATCAGTTGGCAGCAGTAACCCACCATTCCCAAAAACATCCTCACATCTTTCTGTGTATTTGGTACTGGCATTTGCAAAATAGTTGCTACTCTCTCTCTGGAAATTTTCCTAGCTTCCTTCTCAATCAAATGACCAAAGTATTTTACTTCTTTCT
This sequence comes from Pleurodeles waltl, assembly GCF_031143425.1. Classification (NCBI taxonomy): domain Eukaryota; kingdom Metazoa; phylum Chordata; class Amphibia; order Caudata; family Salamandridae; genus Pleurodeles; species Pleurodeles waltl. The sequence continues at coordinate 849,934,302 of NC_090439.1, forward strand.
GACAATACTGCAATTTAGCAGGAGACACCTTATGTCCATTGTCTCCCAGAAAATTCAACAATGCAATAGTATCATATTTACACCCTTCTTTTGTTTTGGACGCAATTAAGAAATTGTCAGTGTATTGCACCAATGTTGACTGATAAGACATCACTAATGATTCCAAATTCTACGGAATTCTACACCAAAACTAGACGCTGTTTAAAAACTTGAAACAAAAGAGATATCTGCTGCCCTCATGAAGAGGCACGGAAAAGAACACTTGACAGAAGTCCACCACAGTGAACCATTCAGCATTGCATGGGATCTGAAACATAATCACAGCTGGATTTGGCACAACTGGCCAGCATTTGGCCGCTATGTCATTTGTTTTCCTCAAATCCTGCACAAGTCGGATTTTCCACCAAGGTTTATGCAAACCCAGTATTGGTAAATTACATGGGCTGCTCAACACTTCTTTCAGAATTCCTTTCTCTACAAACTCTCATATTAATGGTTTCACTCCCTCGATTACATCTTTTGCCATCGGGTATTGTGGAGTCTGAGGAAAAACGACATTGGGCTTAACTGTGACTTTAACTGAAAGATCTCAAACTTCAGTCTTAACAATTTTCTGTAAGTCAGCAGGAAGATCTTTTACTGCAAAAACTGGAAAGAAACTAATTAAAGGAGCTTCCTCCTTCTCTGGCTCATCAAAACTGATCAAAGGAAATTATGTGGACACTGACTCATTGTTAACAGTAAGTATCAGGCCTTCTTCATCATCACTGTTTGAATTTTGATACCGTCATCTGAACAAGTAATTGAGCATCTTGTTTTGCACAAAATCCCTTCCCAGTAAGGATACAGGACTTGAATCACAAACCACAAACTTGTGCAATCCCTTGAAATTGCCAATTTTAACCAAGACTGGTTCTGTAATTGGGTTCGTCAAATATTGGTTAGCAACCCCCATAATCTGAACTGTTTTCCCTGACAAGGGCAAATCTGGAACTTCAGCTGATCTCACTATCGAGCGTGTAGCTCCAGTGTCAACCAAAAATGAAACTCTGTGACCGTTCACTTTTCCTTTAACATAAGGACCTTTCTGATCCACTTCAAAAGACGCTGCCATCCACATTCCTCTTCATCTGAACTCTCAGACATCCAAACATCGTTTATTCCATCCTCACTGTGTAGTGGAAATTGATGTACAGTATTATTACTCTGATTTACTCTTTGACCTGTGACCATCTTAGAAAGCATCACCTGTTGCTGATTCATAGGGGCTTGAGGTATCTGAATCTGCTGTCTAGGCATCTGAATTTGTTGTGCAGGCACCATCTGCACCTGTGGCTGCAACTGCTGTACCTTGGGCATTTGTACTTGTAATGGCTGTACGGTTTTTATGGGCTGCATAGGTTGGAAACCTTGCATCGGATTTACATTATTCTGAAGTTTTTTATTTTGACCTCTAATTCTTGGTCCTCCCACATTTTGAAATTAATTGACAACATTTTCTTGCTGAACAACACCTCCCTGATTTACCATCAGACACTCCTGCTTCCAATGCCTGATTCCCCCGCAAGCGTGACAAGGGAACAATCTTTTTCCATGTGGCTCTCCTTGCATCATTACTGTTTGCAAATCAGGACCACGATTAACACTTCCCATACCACCATGACCTCTACCTCTGCCTACATTCTGAAAAGTGTCTTGACTCTGAAACATGCCATTGCCCTGCTGCTGCTGAGGCTGAAAACTTCCTTGAATCCCTCTCTGTGCAGCCTTAATCTGCATCACCGTCACTTTCTCCTTCAACATTTTCTGTTTCAATTCAATCTTGCATACTGCAGCACCTCATCAATCTGTTTGGCTTGCCAACAATTCAAATGGCTCTTAATCATATGACTAATATTTGGTCTGAGTCCCTCAACACATCTGAACACAAAATGAATCATGTCTTTCGGCTCAATTGTTTCTGTTCCACTGTAATGTTTAAATGCTTTTAGCAATGTCTCATAGTATGCATGTATTGATTCTTTCACTTCCAGAGCAGTTCTACCTATGTGCTGCCAATCAATGGTTTTGGGCAAAATTCTCGTTTGCAGAAACTCAATGACTTTATAGTAATATTTCATTACTTATGAGACGGTGCACCTGTTGCTGGATCTCTTGGCGGCTCACTTGTTGGCCAACCTACACTTCTCTTGCATTTGATCCATAAATCTGCTGGAACAACTATCTTTAAAAGAGTGTTGAAGTCCTCCCACAGGCATTTTGCAAGCTTCACAAACCTATCTGTCTGCTGGTACCATTCTACCGGTTTCTCCCCTAACCTGGGGTAATCATTTGTAAATGACAAAATATCACTCCTGCTCCAAGGGACATGTACAAAATTCCCACCTAGAATTTCTCTCATTGGTAAAACTTTCACTGCTTCCCTATTCTGCGGTGCTTCTGCAGAAGAAGTATCAGGACCTTTTTTTGGTTTGTCTTTTTTCTTCACCCATTTGCCTTCCCAATTGCTCAATGCTCTCCATCTCTGGATACCCTGAATCAACTCTCTAAGGTACATTTTTATCCCTGCAGATCTCATGTGTTCAAAGTCTTTTGCCTCAAAATCTAACCTAAAACGCCTTTTCAAATATTTCATTTTCAAAAAGGCCTATACCATGTTTGTCTGCTACGTCCGCTAACTGTTGATGTACTCCACCTGATTCTTTGGTAATCTTCGGACACAAGTATCTCAACTCTTCTTCAGTGTAGGACTCTAATCTATTTACACCTGTAGTTCTCTCAACCAGTTGACTTGCTTCCATTGAAAGCCTAATGTAGTTGATGTAATTCCCTCCACTAGAAGCATCTTGTGAAGTATTCAGCTTTTCTAACCACTGGGTTAATTGTTGAGCTATCAAACCCTGTAATTAGGCTGAGTACCAGGTAACTGTTGTTCAGTTAAACTCAGAGGTTGGGGTGTCAATAACTTCATGTTGGTGCCAATGTGCAACCCTGTTTCAGTATTCAACGGAACTCTGATAGGGCTCAGGTCTAACAATGCCCCTACTTCATCAACAGCCTGTGAGGGACAGACTATTCCTGCATTATCACTAAGTCCTTTTCCCACTTGACTCTGACTTAGGACTCCTTGATCATTTGTACCATTGTTACCCTGTGCATATAACAGTATGATTGGACCAATAGTGACAGGTACGGACACAGCATCTGGACTTGGTCTGGCAGTTGCATTTTGAGACTGCATTACACCTGTATTCTGGCTCATTGATACAGACATATCTGTCTGTGTGGCTGTTATAGGAGTATATTTCAGAATTGCTTGTGGCTGCATTTGAGGCAGTAATAGCAGAGTTGGCTCTGTCTGGACCAACATTGGTTTCTGGTGAACTTGCCCTGTCAGCACCACTAGATTTGCTGCTGCATCTATGTAGGCACATCTGGGTAAATCCTAGGAACACTAGGTTGTGGCAATTGACATTGTACTGGAGACACAGTCAGCAGATTGAAACTGCTCTGCATTGGCATTTGCGCAAAAGGACTAGTCTGGTTCAAGTTAGGATTAACCTGTACGGAACTCTCAGTCATGTTATGGTACTGGACTCTGTGTCATGTTAACCAGTGTCGGTGCAGTGGGATTCATACTAGCACTTGGACCTTCTTGTGCCACATATGGTGGTGGACGATTTCTCAACAACTGTAAAATTAACTCATCATCGTCTGATTTCTCATCAGAAGTTAGAGACTTCTTTGCTTCCTTTGATTTCTGCTCTTCATCTGAAATTGAACTCCCTTTTGATTTCTTAGAAGCTTTCTTCGCTTCTTTCTCACTCTCATCTGAAATCGCAGGAAATATCACAATACCATGTAAGGTATCTAATCTTCATTGTCTCTGGTCATCATCCCACCTAGCTTCTGCTAGTGACTTCTCTGCTCTTCTCATTTTTCTCTCAAATTTTAATACTTGTTGTTGTCTGGCTACTAACTCCCGGATCACTAATGCTTCGAACTGAGCTGATCTTGGTGGAGGTTTTAAACTATACATCACTTGTCTCAAATTCTCTAAAACTCTCAAGTTAAATGTTCCATTTTCAGGAAACGCTGAGCTCCCTTCTTTTCCTGTGACTTTGCTCCAATGCTTTAACCAAAGGCATGCTCCAATACCTTTCTCTTTAATTACAATATACGCCGGACTACCCTCTAGCAGACAAATTTCTCCTACCCTAGCTGGAATATATTCATCTCCCCTAGAAGCACTTTTTAAAGCATTGAAAAACTTAATTTTCACAAATTTAAGTCAAAAATCAATACTCAGGAAGTGACTTTTAATCCCACAATCCTCTTAGTCTACCTTCTCAACCAATTGCACTTCACGGTTATCCACCAATCCGTGCACGACCCTTCTCACTAACCAACCTATTCCACAGCAGCACAAAAATGACATCACACTTACACACAGCGGCTGACAAAGTCTTGCGGCTTGTCCTCCTAAACACAAAAACACACAAAACAAATGCAAAATTAATTGCGAGCACTTCAATAAAACCAACAAAAAAAACAATTTGTCTCTTTACTAAAGGTAGGGAAATCACAATCGCTTCAGGAACCTTACGGATTTTCACTGATAGCGTTTGCTCTAGCAGCTATTCTTTCTTTCTCAGTTCCCCAGATTTGCAAGCAATATTCGACCTGCAAATTTTACTGTCAACTGATCAATGGGTCTGTCCTGGTGCACACAGGACTCGCCAAATCACAGTCAAAAAGACCTTACACTCAACTTAACTCAAACTCGACTTCCTAACTATGCCTGATTGGCCTACTAACAAGAAAAATGACAACAAAAACCAAGTGTCTCAATACACTGTTAATATACTTCAGAGTCTTAGAACAATGCAGGGTCCATATACCAACAACCATGTGGACAGTTTTTTTTAGCATCAAGCACCACACACATGTGAAGTTTGCTGACTTCCCTACGCTCACCCTACGCAAACCCCTTCTACAACATCATTTGGAGTACGCAAACCCCTTCAACAACAAAATTTGGAGTACGCAAACTCCCCTAAATCTCACAAACAACTCAATCACCTATAAGTTAGCTAAAGCTGTGCAAGCGCATCATCTACTTAATTCAACCTGAGAATAGAACGCTGAGAATACTTTCCATCAATACAGGAGCAAAGTTTAAGTTTATTGACACGGTTAATTAAAACCATCGCAATTCCAAAATGCATAATAATATAAATACTTTGCCTACTCATTATGTTAATAGAGACCCAAAACAAAAACATAAAAGCTTATTTGAAACTAAAACATATCATGGTAAAGAGTTGTGTATAGCTAAAATGTTCTCCACTAATTCCAACCTTGGCCTTGAACTTAACTTTAGGACTTTCTTGCTCCCTTACGAACACTATAATAGTAGATGACTGAAGCTGAATGAGAATTCTAAGTAGTACCTAAGGCTGTTTCCTGGCTGGAACCAAACTTTCATAGCTTTACTAATCATAAAATGATGGCCCTTGCACACTCGGCATCAACTTTATTCACTAATTCTTTCTGAGCCTGTACCATGAATTTGGTCCCTCGACAAGAAAACAGGATTGAAAGTCCGCTAAGCCAGCTTATAATAGCCGGTCTGCATGAGCGTATGTTCAGTGTTCTAAAAATGTTTTTCAGATATAGGGGGTCATTACGACCCTGGCGGCCGGCGGTATGTTGGCGGTAACACCGCCAACAGGCTGGCGGTGTTCCGCCAGCAATTATGACCGTGGCGGAATTGCCACGGCCATACCGCCGGCCCCTCCATTTTCCCTCCAGGATTCCGCCTGGCGGTCATAATCCCCAGGGCAGCGGTGCAAGCACCGCTGCCCTGGGGATTATGAGTCCCCGACCGCCGGCCTGTCCGTGGCGGTACACACTGCCATTGAAAGGCCGGCGGTAAGGGGACTTGGGGTGCCCCTGGGGGCCCCTGCATTGCCCATGCACTTGGCATGGGCAGTGCAGGGGCCCCCAGGCATAGCCCTGTCGCACATTTCACTGCCCGAATTTCGGGCAGTGAAATGCGCGACGGGTGCTACTGCACCCGCTGCACATCAGCATTGCCGCCGGCTGTATTACAAGCCGGCTGCAATGTTGATGTGACATTTCCGCTGGGCCAGCAGACGGTACGGAAATGTCATAATAGGAAGACAGGAATACCGCCGGCAATGGCGGTATTCTGTCTCCCGCGGCCTCGGCTGTCTTTTCAAAAGACCGCCGAGGTCGTAATGACCCCCATAATGTCCTGTGGCCTAGCAAAGCCGGGCACACACAAAAAATATGTTCTCATGACTCTTGTCTGTACCCACACAGTCGACAGGAATGTGTTGGATCCTGCTGTCTCCATGAAGGGACCATATCCTTCGTTTCCATCAACCCAAAGCGGAAAAGCATGAACCGATGTTTCAGCGACTGGTTGAAGGTTGCTGCTAGACATTCCTGTGTCCGTAAAGTTTTGTATGATGTTATTATAGCCCAGGCGTGCTGTATGCTTGCCAGTTTTTGTTTGTCAGAATTTAAAGATTTCTTCTTAGTGACAGCGTTTGCCTTCCGAAAAAACTCCTTTTTGTCCGGGTTCCAGTCCCAGGCTACTAGCAAACCTAGTGCTTTAATGGAGTTATTTAAGTGATGACCCCAGGTGCTTTTATCATTGTGCCGCTGTTGCTCCTCAATATCCATCCAACATAGGTTGTTTAGAGTACCAGTCTCAGCTGCACGCATCCTCCAGCATAGTTTAATGAAGGCACATCAATACAGGAAAACTCCAAGGACTGAGGAAAGTTACCTTGGGCATTTAGGGACACATCTTCTCCATATTCTGCATCAATTTAAAATCAATAAATCTCAACTCAAGGGGGGCATGGCTAGGCCAGCCAGCAAGATGGCCACCACGATGTGAGACTCTGCTGGGCGCCGGGCCGAATCCGCTCATTTCTCCTGTAAGGAGCGGCGCCTGCAGTATAAAATCGTGCCCTGAGGTTCCCTGCTGACTTGTGAGCTGCGGGGATCGTTTGCTGCCGGGGTTTGGCTGAGGCCGGCTGCTGCTGGCCGTCCCAGACCTCCGGAGGCGGGCCTCTGTTCCGGCGTGGGCCGCGGTGCCTGGGGGCGCTCCGCAATAGGCCTCATTCGCCTTGCCGGTGGAGCCGGGGAGGGGCAGAGTGGCTGCAGACGATTACGCCCAGGGATAGGGGGGTGCGTTTGACTCTCCCCTGGAGGCTGGATCGGCAGTCATATCGGACCGCGGCCTCTTCTGTGTTGGTGGCGCACAGGACTCCTGCGGCTCGGGCCTCTCGGGCTGCCTGGGCCGTCAAGGCTGTCCTTAGGCAGGCCTTGGGTGAGCACCCTGGGAGCCGGAGGCCGAGGGGGCCGGTGCCCATTTGGACCAGCGCTGGCCTGGGGAGTCGAGTGGAGTGGCAGCTGGGTGCCTTTCTGGGCTGCCGGGGGTGGTGAGGTGCAGTGAGTGATCTGCCTCTGGGGCCCAGGGGGCCGGCGGGCTCTTGAGGGCGAAGTGCTGCGCCCTGGGCCTTCTCTGCTGTGTGGGATATTCGCCGGCTGATTGATGTGCTGATAGGCGGCTGGGACCATTTCCTGACTACTTAATCTGGAGTGCTGGGACACCCTGGTGATAGTCGTCGCTGCTGAGTGGGGTTGCCGGACGAGATACTCTCCTGGCTGCTGGGCTCCGGGTGGTCCTTTTTGGGCAGGTACATTTCTGGATTCACCAGTGTTGATAGCGGCTGCGCGCTGCTGGCGAGGTCGTGGGGCTGCCCGGCCTGGGAGCTCGGCCGGCTTATGGTGGATCTGGAAACCTGGTGGCTGTACTGTCTCATCCAAAAGGCGCTTGGATCTGAGCTCAACGGGCTGGTCTCTGGCTTGCTGCTATCAGGCCGGTGGACGTGAGTCTGTGTCCCACTCCCACTCTGGCGGTGCTCCGGACATGGGTAAGACGGAGCAGAAACAGGCTAGACTTACCTTCGAAGGTCGGAAAAAGAGGGGAGGTGTTCCCGCCCCTCCGCCCGGTGGGGAGCTCGCTGAAGAAGATGCGTCGGATTCCTCTGTCAGGGCTATGTTCCTCGACCTCAAAGGTAGCCTTGCAAGTATTGACGCTAAGCTTGACCACCTGACTGTGCAGTTGGACCGAATTAAAGCCAGGGTGGATGATCACAACTCCCGGTTTGATCAAGTGGAAATGCGCACCTCAGAGCTAGAAGATCAACGGAATGGCGAACGGGAGCAGTTGCTCCGAATGGAGCGTGTACTGGAAGTTATACGAAATAAAAATGAAGATTTGGAGGCCAGGTCGCGTCGCAGTAGTATCTGAATAATAGGCCTCCCGGAGTCCACGGGCATGGGCAGAATGGAAGACTTTGTCGAGGGCATGCTTTCGGAGCTCTTCCCTTGGGAACTTTCCCAGATGATGGTGGTGGAGCGGGCCCATAGGTCTTTGGGACCCAGGCCCCCTCCTGGGACTCCCCCGCGCCCCATCATTGTCCACTTGCTAAACTATCGGGATTGAGACACTGTTCTGTGGCTGGCCAGAGAGCAGAGACCTGTGATCTACAAGAATACTGAGTTGAACATTTTTCCAGACTACACTCCCAGTGTGCAGGCCGCAAGCAGAGCATTCCTGCCAATTAAATGCACCCAGAGCCAGACTGATGCTAGATTTTCGCTTATTTATCCTGCAAAGCTGAAGGTGCAGCACCGGGGTAAACTGTTTTTCTTTACAGACCCGAAGCTTGCTGCTAAGTTTGCAAAACGGTGCCTAGGAGGTCGACGGTGGCGGTCTCAGGTGGGCTGGAAAATGAGAGTGCAGCTTTAAGCAATAATGACTGCATGTGTAAGGGTACTACTGACAGAGATCTTTTCTTGCTGAGTGGTGGGTGACCCAGTGTTTGAGGTCCCGCCTTTATGGGCCACTCCATTGTTTAGTTTTTTGCTGGCCCTTGCCCTCCTCCCCCTGTCCTGTTGGGGTAGTGGGATGGACGGCCTAGCACTCGCCCCTTGGATGAGTACTGGATACACTATGTTAGTTACCAATGGGGTTAATGTTGTACTGGGGGGGTGGGCTATCTGCTTTGACCCGGTTGGGGGGTCTGCGTGGGTGGGGGTGTCTACGTTCTTGTTCTGGATTTCCTTTCACCTTCTGTCTTCTCTCAAGGTGTGGCGCTTGGTTGAGTCGCTGGGCAGCGGTGCAGTGCTCTGAGGCGGGGATTTCAATGTGGTTTTAGATTCAGAAGCTGATGGTGAAAGCCTGGCCAGGGTGCAGAACGTTGCCACCGCTAGAGCTGCTCGAGAGGGTACGTGTGTTAACTGTGCCCACAACAGTTGGTCCCACATAGATCGTTGGTTGGGTTTGAGAGATGTGGAGCTATGGACTCAGTCGGTGGAACACTTAGCGCGAACTCTGTTGGATCACTCGCCGGTCAAGTTGGTACTGGTGGTCCCTGGTGGGCCTGGGCGTGCGTGCTTGTTGCGCTTACCCCAGGGGGCGTTGAGGGACACTGCCTTTCGTGAGGAGGTCCGTGAGGCCGTTCTACATTATTTTGCAGAGAATCTTGGATCTGTAAGCTCGGCGGGCACTTTGTGGGAGGCCTTCAAGGTGGTGATCCAAGGTGTGTGTCTTGCAAAACAACATGGTGTGTTAAAGGTGTTGCGACGGGAACTGTATGAATTGGAGGGCAGATTTCAGAATTGGAGCGGCGCTCGGTGGTGGATTGGTCGGGTGCTACGCTGGCGGCTCTTCGGGATGCTGTATCGCAATATGAGGAGGCTTTGCTCCAGGAGATCTGCCTTTTAGGGTGACATGCCAGGGCTCGGCGATATGGTGAGGGTGAGAGGGATAGGCGCACGCTGGTGTGTATGTTGCGCAGGCCTTGGGACAGTAATTACTTTACTGAAATTGATAGTGCTGAGGGCGAACGGGTGGTGGGGACTGACAGTGTTATGAGGATTTTTCTAAATTTTTTGAGGACCTCTACGCTGAGCTCACTGGACTGGACGTAGGTGCGGCTCTGGATTATTTTTCAGAGATTTCTTGCTCTGGTTTGACGAAGCACACAGGTCTTATTTTGATGCCCTCTTTTCTGTAGAGGAGGTAAAGGTGGCGGTTCGTGGCTTGCCTGGGGATAAGGCCCCTGGCCTGGATGGATTGACTCTGGCGTTTTATAAGGAGTACGCTGATATTTTGGCTCCTAACCTTTTGGAGGTTTATGCGGAGGCTATGGAGACTGGGGTGCTCCCTCCCTCACTTCGCAAGGCTTTGATTGTTACGATTCTCAAGCCCGGCAAGGATCTGCATGTTGTGACTCGTATCGCCCGCTCTCTATGATTAATATCGATAATAAAATCCTGGCTAAGATGATTGCAGCCCGGCAGATCTACGTCTCATAACCTGCGCACGTATTTCATGATCACTAGCACGATTGATGCTGAGGATGATGCGGTGGCGGTGTTCTTGGACGCCACTAAGGCCTTTGACTCGCTGGCGTTGGAGTATTTGTTTGTGCTGTTGGCGAGAGTGGGTATGAGTGCGCGCTTTGTGTAATTGATCCGGCTGCTGTATTCTGAACCCACAGCAAGATTGCGGTTAAATGGTAGTATTTCAGGCCCATTCCGGGTGGCTCATGGGACTCGTCAGGGATGCCCTCTTTCCCCGCTGCTATTTACAGTTGCGATGGAGCCACTCGCGGCGTATCTGAGACAGCATCACATTAAGAGGGGGCTACCGTTTCAACAGCGACCTATCTTAATATCCTTATACGCAGATGATATTTGGCTGTGTGTGCATGAGCCGCGGAACAATTTGGATGTGCTTCTGGACGAGATTGTGCGCTTTGGTACTTTCTCTGGCATTGTGATTAACTGGTCTAAGTCGGTGGTGATGCCCCTCACTGGGAAGGTGGTGGAATTCCCCTCCCAGTATCCGATTGGATGGTCGGTTGGTCCGGAACGCTATCTGGGTGTCTGGCTTAGATGCAAAGTGGAGACACTTTGGCAGTCTAATTACGGCAAGGCTATTGAGTGGTTGGAGGATAAAGTTGAGACGTGGCGTTTGCTGGCGCTTTTGCTTATTGGGCGCATCGCGGTCGCTAAAATAGCGGTGCTGCCCAGGTTCCTGTACCTGTTTGTGAATCTTCCTCTTATTCTCACTGCAAGTTTTCTGTGGCGTCTTCGGTCTGCCATGATGCGTCTGGTTTGGGCCGGCGGACAGCCCAGGATCTCCTGGGAGAAGCTGACATTGCCCTTCGAGCTGGGTGGCCTTGCTGCCCCAGATTTAGAGCTATACTATCTCTGCGTTTTACTGGCTGCATCCTATACAGTATTTACCGCATCTTTCCTCTGAGAGTGATGCGGTGTGGCCTGACGGTCTGTCTAGAGTTCTCGGCAATCTTCCCCGGCACAGGGTGTGTGGTGTGGATACAGTGCAGTGCACGGATAGAGCTTGGACCGCTTTATTGCGCCGGTATGGTGTGGGCAAGCCTTTTGCTCCCTCGTTGTTGGTGCTAGATGTCGCAGACAAAAGAATGTTCCGCAATGTGAAGCTGCGTGACTTTCTTCGCGATTCTGGCATAACTGAATTGGGAATTTGGTTTGCGGACGAGCGGCTGATATCTCCGGAAGCTGTGCTGGAGAATGGGCACAATACTGCGCTGCATAGGTTGTATGTACTGCGTGTCTGCGCGATGCTTGTGCGCGTTTCCCTGGTCTTCCGGAGGCCCCGTCGGTGTGCCAGGCTCTTGAGGTGCTGTGTCTGGTGCAGTCGCCGCAAAAGCTCATTACCAAACTACATATCTGTCTGCAGGATCAGCAGGGTGGCGCTGTATCAGCTGCGAGAGCTCGCTGGGAGGTGGATTTGGGCGAGCCCATCATGGAGGAAACATGGCGGAAATACTGTGCGCACATAAGAGCTTTGTCACCTAATTACAGGCTGCGGCTTATACACTTTAAGTTTCTGCATCGCTTGTACTACACTCCCAGAGGCTTACATGCTATGGGCTTACACGTGGATGCATGCTGTGAGAGGTGCAAAGCTCCGGATGCTGATTTCCTACACCTTGCGTGGCGCTGCGGGGTGTCCATGCTTTCTAGGTGGAGGTACTGCATATGATAGAGGAGATAATAGGGCTGGGGCTTCCTTTCTCCCCCAAACTTGCGCTGCTTGGGTACGTGGATGAGGTGCCGCCCGTCCATAGACGTCTGGTTGGCCTATTGTTGCTGCTGGCAAAGCGTATGGTCGCAATGTTCTGGGGTCATGGCCGGGTTCCCCGCGGCTCGGATTGGTTGTGTGATGCTTCGTTCTGCCATCAACAACTGATGATATTCTGGGAGCTGATTCCTGGGGGCTCCCAGCCGCAGGATATATGGGGCCCGCTGCGTTCCTTTTTGGAATATCTTCCGTAAGGCTGCTTAGGTGTGTTCTGGCTGGCCGCGAGCATGGAATTTAGGTTACCGTCCACCTTCCTTCAGCGCTGCAGCTGCTATATGGGGTCTGTTAACTGTCCTGCCCTACTTCCTCCTGTCCCTGTTTGTGCTTTGCCCTCTTCTTTCTAGTTGATTATGGATATTTCACGCCCTGTGAATGCCTGCACCTGTTTTTTTTTGTCCCTAGATTTTGACTTGTGTATGCTCTATGACCAGGGGCCGAGATATTGCCCAGGCGTTCCGGATAGACAGGATACGGAACGTCTATGCGTTTATGACTGGTGTTCCACACTCGGCTACAGTTCTGGGCCCTGTTTGGGACTGTAAAATGTGGTTATCATGCTAATCCTGTTTGATGGACAGCTTTGTTATTTGTCATCCTTTTTCTGTTGACTAATCAATAAATAATAAATAAATATTAAAAAAAAAATCTCAACTCAAAAACACCTTGTTACTAAAATTTAAAGAGACATAACCATCTATCTCTGCTACCAAACCTGTCCGCGCGCTTTTGGCTTATCTATTTTATCATGGTAAGTGGATGCAGCTTTAACGTTGATGAACCTTTTTACTCGTTTAAATTAATATTGTTAGGTGTCACATAACACAACAGCATAAACAATCCAAATTACACTAAAGAGTCAGTAAAGAACACACCATGACCCATTTGGCCATGAATAACCACACCTTTGATAAAAATTAAAATGTTTATTTCCTGATATTGTAAATAGAAATAGTACACTGTTCCAATGCATACACACGCAGGGTAAGGGGATGCCAGTATTTTCAGGAGAGCCCTCAAACATCCATTAGGATGCTGAGCTTCATCATTGGGCAATCTCCTTGTCAGACCGGTACTGCAATGTCTGGCGGGCCACCCCAATCAAGGTGGTGGTACTCAACCGAAGATAATATAGCAGATGTAGTTAGGGCTGCAGAAACTACTGACAGTTTGAAAAAAGGAGAGACAAGTGAATTAAAATTGGCTCTGAGCCTAAAGCATCATAATTTATTAACTCAGGGCAAGGATCAGGCCAAGATTAAAAAAAGGAAAACAGAAGGAGTAAATGCGGGGTATAATGTCCCACTGTACTCCATGTGAAGGAAAAAGGTAGTGTACCTAGTCCTAACACAATATTGTCAACATGTTTCGCGCCTCTGTGGTCAAAACATGATCCCTTGGCGCTTCATCAGGACCTTAACAACTACTTCTCCTATATAAATGATAAGTGCTGGGAAGTCACTTACTGAACGAGAACTACTTGTCACCGTCAATTGGTCATTAGGTCGCCCTGCATTGAAGTGAAAACGAAGACATTGATTGGTGTCTACAAAAATGCAAAAGGTGATGCACACAGTGAGCCCCGAAACAAGGTGTGGCACAATGCACATGACAAGAAAGGCTTACCATCCCATAGTAGAGAATAGGAATCATAGGAACACGCAAGCCTCAAACCAAAGGGGAATTACTAGGTGTAAGAAAATAGTATTATAATGCATGGATAAAGTACACAATGGTAGGTAATTAAAAATATTCTTTGTTTGTAAGGAAATGCCTCCTTGGCATGGTTACCCCCTGACTTTGCTGATGCCAAGTTATGATTTGAAAGTGTGCTGAGGCCTGCTAACCAGGCCCCAGCACCAGTGTTCTTTCCCTAACCTGTACCTTTGTCTCCACAATTGGCACACCCTGGCATCCAGGTAAGTCCCTTGTAACTGGTACCCCTGGTACCAAGGGCCCTGATGCCAGGGAAGGTCTCTAAGGGCTGCAGCATGTCTTATGCCACCCTGGAGACCCCTCACTCAGCACAGACACACTGCTTGCCAGCTTGTGTGTTCTGGTGGGGAGAAAATGACTAAGTCGACATGGCACTCCCCTCAGGGTGCCATGCCAACCTCACACTGCCTATGGCATAGATAAGTCACCCCTCTAGCAGGCCTAACAGCCCTAAGTCAGGGTGCACTATACCACAGGTGAGGGCATAGGTGCATGAGCACTATGCCCCTACAGTGTCTAAGCAAAACCTTAGACATTGTAAGTGCAGGGTAGCCATAAGAGTATATGGTCTGGGAGTCTGTCAAACACGAACTCCACAGCACCATAATGGCTACACTGAAAACTGGGAAGTTTGGTATCAAACTTCTCAGCACAATAAATGCACACTGATGCCAGTGTACATTTTATTGTGAAATACACCCAGAGGGCATCTTAGAGATGCCCCCTGAAAACATACCCGACTTCCAGTGTGGGCTGACTAGTTTTACCAGCCTGCCACACACCAGACATGTTGCTGGCCACATGAGGAGAGTGCCTTTGTCACTCTGTGGCCAGGAACAAAGCCTGTACTGGGTGGAGGTGCTTCTCACCTCCCCCTGCAGGAACTGTAACACCTGGCGGTGATCCTCAAAGGCTCACCCCCTTTGTTACTGCGCCACAGGGCATCCCAGCTAGTGAAGATGCCCGCCCCTCCGGCCACAGCCCCCACTTTTGGCGGCAAGGCCGGAGGAGATGATGAGAAAAACAAGGAGGAGTCACTGGTCAGTCAGGACAACCCCTAAGGTGTCCTGAGCTGAGGTGACTCTGACTTTTAGAAATCCTCCATCTTGCAGATGGAGGATTCCCCCAATAGGATTAGGGATGTGACCCCCTCCCCACCGGGAGGAGGCACAAAGAGGGTGTAGCCACCCTCAGGGCTAGTATCCATTGGCTACTAACCTCCCAGACCTAAACACACCCCTAAATTGAGTATTTAGGGGCCCCCAGAACTAAGGAAGATAGATTCCTGCAACCTGACGATGAAGAAGGACTGCTGATCTGAAGCCCTGCAGAGAAGACGGAGACACCAACTGGTTTGGCCCCAGCCCTACCGGCCTGTCTCCCCACTTCGAGAAAAACTGCAACAGCGACGCGTCCCCCAGGGTCCAGCGACCTCTGAAGCCTCAGAGGACTACCCTGCATCTAAAAGGACCAAGAACTCCCGAGGACAGCGGCCCTGTTCCACAAAGACTGCAACTTTGCAACAAAGAAGCAACTTTTAAAGACCACATGTTTCCCGCCGGAAGCGTGAGACTTTCCACTCTGCACCCGACGCCCCCGGCTCGATCTGCGGAGAACCAACACTACAGGGAGGACTCCCCGGCGACTGTAACCCGGTGAGTAGCCAGAGTTGACCCCCCTGGGCTCCCCCAGCGACGCCTGCAGAGGGAATCCCGAGGCTCCCCCTGACTGAGGGCTTTGGATTCTCAACTGAGGAGTACAGGATTAGGTTCAGGGGGGCTCAAAAATCCTTGAGCCAGACCTGGGTTGATTTTGTTGACTTCTCAGTCAAAACACTGGATGGTTGGATTCGTGGCAGTGGTGTAAATGATTATGATGGGCTGTACAATTTGTGTGTGAAAGAACACCTTTTAAGTAATTGTTTCAATGATAAACTGCATCAGCATCTGGTAGACCTAGGACCAATTTCTCCCCAAGAATTGGGAAAGAAGGCAGACCATTGGGTCAAGACTAGGGTGACCAAGACTTCCACAGGGGGTGACCAAAAGAAAGGGGTCACAAAGACTCCCCAGGGGAAGAGTGTTGAGACATCCAAGGGTAACAGTAAAGAGTCTTCTACAGGGCCCCAAAAACCTGCTCAGGAGGGAGGGTCCAAAGCCTCTTCACAACCCAATTTTGGTACAAGGGTAAAAACTTTGATCCCAAAAAGGCCTGGTGTCGTAGCTGTAATCAGCAGGGACACCAAACTGGAGACAAGGCCTGTCCCAAGAAAGGTTCCACTTCAAACTCTACTCCAGCTAGCACTGCAATAGCCAGTCTCCAGGTGGGATCAACAGTGTGCCCACAGCAAATCAGGGTTCATACTGAAGCTACATTCGTTTCTGAGGGTGGGGTAGACCTAGCCACACTGGCTGCCTGGCCCCCTAATATGCAAAAATACAGGAAGCAACTCTTAATTAATGGGACTAGTGTAGAAGGCCTGAGGGATACAGGTGCCAGTGTCACCATGGTGACAGAAAAACTGTTTTCCCCAGGACAATACCTGACTGGACAAACTTATCCAGTCACCAACACTGACAATCAGACTAAAGTACATCCCATGGCTATGGTAACTTTAGAATGGGGAGGGGTCAATGGCCTGAAACAGGTGGTGGTCTCCTCAAATATCCCAGTAGACTGTTTGCTTGGAAATGACCTGGAGTCCTCAGCATGGGCTAAGGTAGAACTCGAACCCATGCAGCCATGCTGGGTATCCCTGAACTGGTGTGTGTCAAAACAAGGGCACAGTGCAAGGCTCAGGGTGAAAAAGTGGTCTTGGATCATGGACTAATGGCCCAACCCTCCAAGAGAAAAGGAAAGAAGACTGGGGAACTAGCTTCAACACAACAAAATAAAAAGAACCTCTCTTCCCAGGAAGAAGTTCTGACCTCTGAGGGAACTGAGCCCATGGAGTTAGAACCTTATCAGGTTAAGCTCCTAGGCCCAGGGGGACCCACAAGGGAACAGTTGTGTAAGGGGCAAGAAACCCATCCCTCTCTTGAAGGCCTTAGGCAGCAAGCTGCTGAAGAGACCAAAGGAAAAATCACTGGAACACATAGAGTCTATTGGGAAGATGGACTCCTCTACACTGAGGCAAGAGATCCCAAACCTGGTGCCACTAGGAGAGTGGTGGTGCCTCAGGAGTTTAGGAAGTTCATCCTGACCTTAGCTCATGATATTCCACTTGCTGGGCATTTGGGACAAACCAAGACTTGGGAGAGGTTAGTCAACCATTTCTATTGGCCCAACATGTCCCAGAAAGAAAAGGAGTTTTGTGTCTCCTGTGCCTCCTGTCAAGCCAGTGGTAAGACAGGTGGACACCCAAAGGCCCCCCTCATTCCACTTCCAGTGGTGGGGGTCCCCTTTGAAAGAGTGGGTGTGGACATAGTGGGTCCACTTGAACCTCCCACAGCCTCAGGGAACCAGTATATCCTAGTGGTAGTGGATCATGCCACTAGATACCCTGAAGCAATTCCCCTTAGGTCCACTACTGCCCCTGCAGTAGCTAAAGCACTCATTGGAATCTTTACCAGAGTGGGATTTCCTAAGGAGGTGGTGTCTGACAGGGGTACCAACTTCATGTCAGCATACCTGAAGCACATGTGGAATGAGTGTGGGGTGACTTACAAATTCACCACACCATACCATCCACAAACCAATGGTCTTGTAGAAAGGTTTAACAAGACATTGAAAGGCATGATCATGGGGCTCCCTGAAAAGCTCAAAAGGAGATGGGACGTCCTCTTCCCATGTCTGCTTTTCGCCTACAGAGAGGTGCCTCAGAAGGGAGTAGGGTTTTCCCCCTTTGAACTTCTGTTTGGCCATCCTATAAGGTGACCACTAGCTCTTGTAAAAGAAGGCTGGGAGAGACCTCTTCATGAGCCTAAGCAAGATATAGTGGACTATGTACTAGGCCTATGTTCCAGGATGGCAGAATACATGGAAAAGGCAAGCAAAAACCTTGAGGCCAGCCAACAACTCCAGAAGATGTGGTATGACCAAAAGGCTGCTATGGTTGAGTTTCAGACAGGGCAGAAAGTCTGGGTTCTGGAGCCTTTGGCTCCCAGGGCACTTCAGGACAGATGGAGTGGCCCTTACCCAGTGCTAGAGAGAAAGAGTCAGGTCACCTACCTAGTAGACCTAGGCACTAGCAGGACCCCCAAAAGGGTGATCCATGTGAACCGCCTCAAACTCTTTCATGACAGGGCAGATGTGAATCTGTTGATGGTGACAGATGAGGACCAGGAAGCTGAGAGTGAACCTCTCCCTTATCTCCTCTCCACTGACCCTAAAGATGGCTCAGTAGATGGAGTGATCTATTCAGACACCCTCTCTGGCCAACAGCAATCTGACTATAGGAAAGTCTTACAACAGTTTGCTGAGCTCTTTTCCCTAACCCCTGGTCAGACACACCTGTGTACCCATGATGTGGACACAGGAGACAGTATGCCTGTCAAAAACAAAATATTCAGACAGTCTGACCAAGTTAAGGAAAGCATCAAAGTGGAAGTCCACAAGATGCTGGAATTGGCTAGCCCAGTGGTCTTAGTCCCCAAACCTCACACCAAGGATCGTAAGAGAGAGACGAGGTTTTGTGTGGACTACAGAGGACTTAATTCTCTCACCAAGACAGATGCCCATACCATTCCAAGGGCAGATGAGTTAATTGACAAACTAGGTGCTGCCAGATACTTAAGTACCTTTGACTTAACAGCAGGGTACTGGCAAATCAACATGGCACCAGGAGCAAAAGAAAAGGCAGCATTCCCCACACTTGATGGGCATTATCAGTTTACTGTAATGCCCTTTGGCTTAAAGAATGCCCCTGCCACCTTCCAAAGGTTGGTGAATCAAGTCCTTGCTGGCTTGGAGTCCTTTAGTGCACCTTATCTTGACAATATTGCTGTCTTTAGCTCCAGCTGGCAGGATCACCTGGTCCACCTGAAGAAGGTTTTGAAGGCCCTGCAAGCAGCATGCCTCTCTATCAAGGCATCCAAATGTCAGATATGGCAAGGAACTGTGGTTTACTTGGGACACCTTGTAGGTGGAGGCCAAGTTCAGCCACTCCACCCCAAGATCCAGACTATTCTGGACTGGGTAGCTACAAAAACCCAGACTCAAGTCAGGGCATTCCTTGGCTTGACTGGCTACTACAGAAGGTTTGTGAAGGGATATGCATCAATAGGGACACCCCTCACAGAACTTACCTCCAAGAAAGTGCCTAAAAAGGTAAACTGGACTATAGAATGCCAACAGGCCTTTGACACCCTGAAACAAGCTATGTGCACAGCACCAGTTCTAAAAGCTCCAGATTACTCCAAGCAGTTCATTGTGCAGACTGATGCCTCTGAACATGGGATAGGGGCAGTTTTGTCCAAAACAAATGATGATGGCCTTGACCAGCCTGTTGCTTTCATTAGCAGGAGGTTACTCCCCAGGGAGCAGTGTTGGAGTGCCATTGAGAGGGGGGACTTTGCTGTGGTTTGGTCCCTGAAGAAGCTGAGACCATACCTCTTTGGTACTCACTTTGTAGTTCAAACTGACCACAGACCTCTCAGATGGCTAATGCAAATGAAAGGTGAAAATCCAAAACTGTTGAGGTGGTCCACCTCCCTACAGGGAATGGACTTTATAGTGGAACACAGACCTGGGACTGCCCATGCCAATGGAGATGGCATTTCCAGGTTCTTCCACTTAGAAAATGAAGACTCTCTTGGGAAAGGTTAGTCTCATCCTCTTTCGTTGGGGGGGGGGGGGGGGTTGTGTAAGGAAATGCCTCCTTGGCATGGTTACCCCCTGACTTTTTGCCTTTGCTGATGCCATATTATGATTTGAAAGTGTGCTGAGGCCTGCTAACCAGGCCTCAGCACCAGTGTTCTTTCCCTAACCTGTACCTTTGTCTCCACAATTGGCACACCCTGGCATCCAGGAAAGTCCCTTGTAACTGGTACCCCTGGTACCAAGGGCCCTGATGCCAGGGAAGGTCTCTAAGGGCTGCAGCATGTCTTATGCCACCCTGGAGACCCCTCACTCAGCACAGACACACTGCTTGCCAGCTTGTGTGTGCTGGTGGGGAGAAAATTACTAAGTCGACATGGCACTCCCCTCAGGGTGCCATGCCAACCTCACACTGCCTATGGCATAGATAAGTCACCCCTCTAGCAGGCCTAACAGCCCTAAGGCAGGGTGCACTATACCACAGGTGAGGGCATAGGTGCATGAGCACTATGCCCCTACAGTGTCTAAGCAAAACCTTAGACACTGTAAGTGCAGGGTAGCCATAAGAGTATATGGTCTGGGAGTCTGTCAAACACGAACTCCACAGCATCATAATGGCTACAATGAAAACTGGGAAGTTTGGTATCAAGCTTTTCAGCACAATAAATGCACACTGATGCCAGTGTACATTTTATTGTAAAATACAGCCAGAGGGCATCTTAGATATGCCCCCTGAAAACATACCCGACTTCCAGTGTGGGCTGACTAGTTTTGCCAGCCTGCCACACACCAGACATGTTGCTGGCCACATGGGGAGAGTGCCTTTGTCACTCTGTGGCCAGGAACAAAGCCTGTACTGGGTGGAGGTGCTTCTCACCTCCCCCTGCAGGAACTGTAACACTTGGCAGTGAGCCTCAAAGGCTCACCCCCTTTGTTACAGCGCCACAGGGCATCCCAGCTAGTGGAGATGCCTGCCCCTCCGGCCACAGCCCCCACTTTTGGCAGCAAGGCCGGAGGAGATAATGAGAAAAACAAGGAGGAGTCACTGGCCAGTCAGGACAACCCCTAAGGTGTCCTGAGCTGAGGTGACTCTGACTTTTAGAAATCCTCCATCTTGCAGATGGAGGATTCCCCCAATAGGATTAGGGATGTGACCCCCTCCCCACCGGGAGGAGGCACTAAGAGGGTGTAGCCACCCTCAGGGCTAGTAGCCATTGGCTACTAACCTCCTAGATCTAAACAAACCCCTAAATTGAGTATTTAGGGGCCCCCAGAACCAAGGAAGATAGATTCCGGCAACCTGAAGACGAAGAAGGACTGCTGACCTTAAGCCCTGCAGAGAAGACGGAGACACCAACTACTTTGGCCCCAGCCCTACCGGCCTGTCTCCCCACTTCGAGAAAAACTGCAACAGCGACGCGTCCCCCAGGGTCCAGCAACCTCTGAAGCCTCAGAGGACTACCCTGCATCTAAAAGGACCAAGAACTCCCGAGGACAGTGGCCCTGTTCCACAAAGACTGCAACTTAGCAACAAAGAAGCAACTTTTAAAGACCACATGTTTCCCGCCGGAAGCGTGAGACTTTCCACTCTGCACCCGACGCCCCCGGCTCGACCTGCGGAGAACCAACACTACAGGGAGGACTCCCCGGCGACTGCAACCCTGTGAGTATCCAGAGTTGACCCCCTTGAGCCCCCCCAGCGACGCCTGCAGAGGGAATCCCGAGGCTCCCCCTGACCGTGACTGCCTGATTTAAAGAACCCGACGCCTGGGAAACACACTGCACCCGCAGACCCCAGGACCTGAAGGATCCGACCTCCACTGCAGGAGCGACCCCCAGGTGGCCCTCTCCCTTGCCCAGGTGGTGGCTACCCCGAGGAGCCCCCCCCTTGCCTGCCTGCATCGCTGAAGAGAACCCTGGGTCTCCCATTGAAACCTATTGCAAACCCGACACCTGTTTGCACTCTGCACCCGGCCGCCCCTGTGCCGCTGAAGGTGTACTTTTTGTGCTGACTTGTGTCCCCCCTGGTGCCCTACAAAACCCCCCTGGTCTGCCCTCCGAAGTCGCGGGTACTTACCTGCTGGCAGACTGGAACCGGGGCACCCCTTCTCCACTGAAGCCTATGCGTTTTGGGCACCACTTTGACCTCTGCACCTGACCGGCCCTGAGCTGCTGGTGTGGTAACTTTGGGGTTGCCCTGAACCCCCAACGGTGGGCTACCTTGGACCCAACTTTGAACCCTGTAAGTGCTTTACTTACCTGCAAAACTAACCAATACTAACCTCCCCCAGGAACTGTTGAATTTTGCAGTGTCCAATTTTAAAATAGCTTATTGCCATTTTTGCCAACACTGTACATGCTATTGTGTTGATTCAAAGTTCCTAAGATACTTGAGTGAAATGCCTTTCATTTAAAGTATTGTTTGTAAATCTTGAACCTGTGGTTCTTAAAATAAACTAAGAAAATATATTTTTCTATATAAAAACCTATTGGCCTGGAATTGTCTTTGAGTGTGTGTTCCTCATTTATTGCCTGTGTGTATGTACAACAAATACTTAACACTACCCTCTGAGAAGCCTACTGCTCGACCACACTCCCACAAAATAGAGCATTAGAATTATCTCTTTTTGCCACTATCTTACCTCTAAGGGGAACCCTTGGACTCTGTGCATGCTATTTCTTACTTTGAAATAGTACATACAGAGTCAAATTCCTACATTGATGTTTTAAAAAAAATATTTGAGGACAACAAGCACACACAGGCCCTCATTCTGACCTTGGCGGGCGGCGGAGGCCGCCCGCCAAAGTCCCGCCGTCAGGTTACCGTTCCGCGGTCGAAAGACCGCGGCGGTAATTCTGACTTTCCCGCTGGGCTGGCGGGCGGTCGCCTTCAGACCGCCAGCCAGCCCAGCGGGAAAGAGGCTTCCACGATGAAGCCGGCTCGGAATCGAGCCGGCGGAGTGGAAGCTGTGCGACGGGTGCAGTTGTACCCGTCGCGTATTTCACTGTCTGCGCAGCAGACAGTGAAATACATGTAGGGGCCCTCTTACGGGGGCCCCTGCAATGCCCATGCCAGTGGCATGGGCACTGCAGGGGCCCCCAGGGGCCCCGCGAGCCCCCCTACCGCCATCCGGATCTCGGCGGTCCGACCGCCGGGATCTGGATGGCGGTAGGGGGGGTCGGAATCCCCGCGGCGGTGCAGCAAGCTGCGCCGCCGCGGAGGATTCAATGGGGCCGCGGTACACTGGCGGGACCCCGCCAGTGGTGCCGGTCCGACCGTGGCTTTACCGCCGTGGTCGGAATCCCCATTGGAGCACCGCCGGCCTGTCGGCGGTGCTCCCGCAGTCCTCCGCCCTGGCGGTCAAAGACCGCCAGGGTCAGAATGACCACCACAGTCACTTAGTTGAGATGCCATACCAACCTAAAACATACTGATGTTAATCAAGCTGTAAATTGTAAACATCATGACCCAAAAAGAAAGAACTAAACTTTATTGGATTACTATGTATGTCAGGATACCAATGGTTGTGCAGATAAAAAAGTATATAATGTTGTCACTGTAATCTAGTGCAAACTGCTACTCGAACAGTTGGTAAATCACAGAAAACATCACTCATACAAGAGGAAGTGGGTCGTTCTCAGACCACCATGTGTGCCAGTCTTAACAAACAAAATGCAGGTAAGACGATCGTATCCAAGGCCAGCAAAGCCTCATGTGGAAAATGAGAGGCCGTCGTTACATAAGCGGTTGAAAGAATGTCAGCGAGACAGGTACACAGAAAGGACTTACTTTGATCTCCCTTCGGTCCATTGGTAGACCTGCCCTGAGACGCGTGCCTGGAGACAGAAGCACAGTGTCTCAAGAGGTTATAAATAGCCGGCAATCGAACTGCGAACACTCGCGTCGATGCCGGAACTGCACAGTCATTGGCGCTGAGGGCAACTTATAGTCCGAATCCGATCATAGAGATCAAGGAAGGACTAGAACAGGAAAAGATGGCGGCCATCTTACTAGTAGACGATGTCCATATATCCCTAGGTGAATATGCGGAAGCCACCCAGGTCGTCGAGGGGAGCACCAAAACTGGGTGTTCAATAACAACACTGATGGTTGCCAAAAAAAAGAGGTAGAGGGATTAAAGAAAACCACAGAAGACTGATGTGGTTAGTATTACAGAGAAAAAACAAAAAAACATAAGTGTAATTCCCGGCTGATGGGTCAATAGAACGTCCCTGAAAAAATCTAGAGGACGGGGAAAAGATGAAATGAGCCTGTTACTGCGAACCAATGAAGGCAATAAAAAATTTCAAAACATTAGTCAGCATAGGAAAATCAAGAATCAGTAAATGTCAAATCAGTGAAAGGACATATTGTTATAACTCATTTAAGGTGATAAGGAGCACCACGGCATCTCATCATTCAGACCCTCACTAGATGTCTTAACTCTGAAAACCCAACGTTGTTCTGTTCGAAATAGATACTTAAGATCACTGTTATTGTGTCTGGGCACCTGTAGAACTATCCACCATAAATCGTCAGGGCCGTGATTCGCTTCCAAAAAATGTGAGCTCAATTTCGTAGTAATACGAGAACACCTGATATTACTTCAATGTTCATTAATTCTTTGCTTCACAGGTCTGGTGGTCATGCCAACATACTGCAAATTGCAGGGGCAGGTAATCATATAAATACATTGTCGAGTGTTGCAATTAGTGTGCCTGTTCAGATGCCAAATACCAAAATATTTCAAGTCCAATTGGTCAACCCGTTTGGTTAAGGGGCAGACATTACACGAAACACACGGGTAGTGCCCGGTGACCGGGGGGAGATTCCATAGAGTGGTCTGTTGGGTCGTGTCTTCTTGTAGGCGTGGACGTGTATGAACAACTACATCTTTAATGTTAGGTGACCTTTTGAAAGCAAAGAGGGGCATCGGGATCTGAGTACCACCACACTGGAGAATGTTCCAACGCTTATAAATGAGCTTCTTCACAGTGTTGGACAGGGAGGTGTATGTGGATACACAAGTCAGACGAGCTTCTGCTCCCCTCATAACTGGTGCTAACAATGCCTCCCTGTGATTGTTCCGAGCCCTCTTATAGGCCGGATTGATGATGTGCTTAGGGTAGTGACTGTCATGTAATTTACGTTTCAACTCAAGAGCCTGGACGTCAAATGATTGAACCGAGCTGCAATTACGATGTAGTCTCAAAAATTGGCCAACAGGAAGATTATCACGCAGGGCCTTCGGATGGTGGCTGTCGTACAATAGCAAACTATTACGGTCAGTGCTCTTGTGATAAGTATCGTAACGAGTTTACCCTCAACAATCCTAATCATTAAGTCCAAAAACGGAACTTGAGTATTGGAAGTGTGAGCGGTGAATTTCAAAAAGGGGTCTAAAGTATTGACCCAGTTGGTGAAAAGATCGATATCCTGAAGAGGACCATGCCAAATGATGAGAATATCTTCTATGTATCTCCGCCACAATTTGATATTATCATGGAAAGGATTGGATGTAGGTAAAATGAACAATTATTCAAAATGGTACATGTACAGACATGCCAAGCTCGGAGCGAATGTACTGCCCATAGAAGTCCCTCGAATCTGATGAAACAAGGAATCCTCAAATTGAAAAAAGTTCTGCGTCATGGCTAGTGTAGCACATTGCATCACAAAATGCACAGGAATGGAGGAAGACCAGGAACTCTGGAGGAGGGCAGACTCCACGACTCGTAAGGTGGCTTCCTAGGGAATGTTCGTATAAAGGGCCTCTACATCCAAGGTGATCAGGGCTTGGACTTGGATAGTGGTATTGACAATCTCAATCAAGTTGAGGACATCCTTGGTGTCTTTGAGATAAGTGCTGGAATCTCTCACCAGGGGTTGAAGAAAAATGTCACAAAAAGTGGACAAGGGTTCTAAAATTGAGCCAATGCCGGATACAATAGGGCATCCAGGAGGAGGGAAGATGCCCTTTTGGATCTTGGGAAGACAATAGAAGTACGGAGTACGGGGATGAACAGTCTCCAAGAACTCAGCTTCCTTAGAAGAGATCCAGGCATTGCTACGGGCCTCTTCAATCATACTCTTGATTTGAGTCTGTAAAATACTGGTGGGATCACAAGTTAGTGGTGCATAGTATGTGGTGTCACTAAGGAGGCGGAGGCTTTCCTGCCTGTAATCAGAGATGTCCATGATGACTATGGCCCCTCCTTTGTCAGCCGGTTTAACCACTATAGATTGATCCGTGGACAGAGTCTTAAGGGCCTCCCTTTCAAGAGTAGGTAAGTTAATGAATGGTTGCTTGGGATGGACCTGCTCAAGGTCTGATAGGACAGCTTTTTCAAAGGCCAGGACCTCACATGGGAGAGCACGCGATGGAGGAACAAAGGTGGAGGTTTTTTTAAATCTGTGTCATCAACAATAGAAGGCTCTGGTAGGTCCTTAAAAAAGAAATGAAAACGAACTTTTCTGAAAAAATTGACAAAGCTTGCAATTCAAGCGAAAAACATTCTCAGATGGTGTGGGTACAAAACCTAAGCCTCTATTGAGGACTCATGATTCATGTACCGATAGTTGTCTACTGGATAGGTTAACCACTAAGTCCTCAGTGGGGGAATCTTGGCCTAGCTCCGAGTGACCATTTGATGTTCCTCTCTGCCCCAATGAACTCTCCTGCCTCTTCCTCTCCTTCTGCCTCTTCCTCTGCCCTGGCCGTGGCCTAAAAAAGGCCCATAAGGTAACATAGGGCGAGGTTGAAAAAATGGATAGGGAGGCTGCCAGAAAAAGGGTTGATTAGTGGGGTATTGAGGAAGGTTGTAAAAGGGTTGGGGCATGCTATCATCAGTGCTCCATCCATCGGATGAGGAACTGCTGCTATAATTCCATGTTTTCTTATTGGACACTGTGGACTCATCTGATGAACGGGATTGTGCATCAGCCTCAAAGTCTTCCTTGATATAAGGATAGACCTTCTCCTGTTCAAATTTACTAATGTCCTTTTGTAATTTAGAGATTTTTGGCTGGGTAAGGAACTCTTTGGTCTCGTTGAGTTCAGAGTTAATCTCAAGGAGGCGGCTCTTGAACGCCGTTAAAGTGACTGTAGTCTTGATCATACCTTCAACACAGTTAATCTGTATGGTGATGGATTCGGCTAAACGTTTTGAGGTGTTGATGATGAGAACTGCACAATCCAGTTCATCAGATGAGTCCACAGTGTCCAATAAGAAAACACGGAATTATAGCAGCAGTTCCTCATCCGATGGATGAAGCGTCAAAGTGACAGATCACACTAGAATGCGAAGTGAAGTCTCTGGAAACCAGAAAGCAAGTCCACACAAATAACTGATTCTCAAGCATTAAATTAAACTTGCTAAACATTTGCTATTGGTTGAAAACATCAAGAAAAGAAATAACATCCAATTACAAAAACTTTAGATATTGGAAATAAATTTAAAAATTGCACATTAAAACTTGGCAATACGTTGATTGGGTTATTTTCCTCTTACATAACTCCAAACTATACTAATGTTGCATTTCAGTCTTGCTTCAGACAATAGTCAATAAGCCCCTTTTGTTTGGCACTTTCCAAATACACTGTTGCTGGACAGTATTACAAAGATATGGAAACATTCTTGTTGCACCATTTTTCCTGAGAGAAATACATTTCATTAATATATGCACAGAACAATTTTGTGACTTAAACAAAAGAAGTTTGTTAAATAACGGACATGAAAACATACAAATGTATCAAAAACTAGAACACCTGGAGATAGATAACTTCCCACTGAGGCCTTGTCTGCTTGAGGTCCAGCAGAAAACAAGAAATACTCATGTTATTTTAGCATTTAATTTTCAAAGAACATGCTCTTAAAGAGACGCGTTTTTCATTACAAGGTTAGTGCATTATTATAAAAACATGTGCAGGCCTTGCATACGATGGTGACCAATATTAAAGGCACAATTTATGTCAACATTAATTTTTCAACATATAAACATTTCCCACATTTGTACATCAGTATGATTAGTTAAAGGATAATCATTTATGTCTGAATACCTGCGCTCACAATGGCATCAGAAACCTACGAAGGTGCCTGTTTGGATTAATGAAGTGTGTGTTAATTTGCCTAGCAACCCAAATATGTTATGTGAGCTATCTTTTTCAGCTAAGCCCCCACAGCACACAGCCTTGACTCACAAGGACACGGGGGCAAAGTGGGCCAGAGGCGATGGGAAAGATGTCTCAACTCCGCGCTTCACCATGGCAACTGAGGTGAAACAGACAAACCTATTGAGAAACTGCAGGTGACACAGCAGTGACTGTTTTAAACACATTGCACTGCCAGCGCTAGGACTGTAAATGGCATCACTATGCAAGGAAAACCCCCTGCAAATGTAATTGGTTTGGTTTAAATTTATTATACTTAATCTTATGAACACACTGCACGTGCCAACGAAATGTTAAACTGTGTACACCACCTAATAGAAAGGTGCAGTAACGTTACAGGGCGAAGACAATAAAAAGAAACATTCCATAAAATAACACACCATGTACAGTAATGATCATGCATCATCGACATCCCTATGTATTCAAAGTGCAGTATCAAGATTCATAAATTTCCACATAAACATTGATACTTCATTGACTATAGTAATGCATAAAATAATTACAAAGAAAACATTCATTGTGCTTCCTAAAAATGCACTGTAAAAAAAATGAATTAAGCTTGTATTCCATTCTTTATGTGGAGTCTGAAAACCTTGTGCACACATGAGTCACACTTAAGTGTGTAAGGGTTGCCTGTGCAACCACCAGCCACAAATCCCAGTTCGTGGAATCTGCGGACCTTTACGGCCACAGGTGGCCCTTCCAACTGCAGAAAATCAGCAGGTGGCGAAGTTTCCTGTAGTAACAAATCTGGGTTGGGAGTGAAAAGAGGGTGTGTTCATTGAAGTGCACTGAGGGTG
Source organism: Pleurodeles waltl (assembly GCF_031143425.1). NCBI lineage: Eukaryota > Metazoa > Chordata > Amphibia > Caudata > Salamandridae > Pleurodeles > Pleurodeles waltl. The sequence continues at coordinate 849,962,987 of NC_090439.1, forward strand.
ATGCTGCCACGGAAACCATGCAAATTTTATTACGGTATGGCCAAACACAACCACTTGCAGTATCATTCCCACATTAATAGGAGTTCTAAACCCAAGCCTGATTCATTTAAGCTTTAACGGCCAAGGAGTGCATGAAACTGTCGAACACACCTATTTATGAAGGGAAGGAGGCGAAACATATATATATATATATATATCTATGTATATATTCACTGAAAACAACAAAGGTTAAAGGGATGTTAAAGTTAGGTGAAATGTCAGTTAAATCCAGGGGCGGCTCCAACTCAATGGCGAAGCAGCATCACGGTCCCTCCCCACCCCCCCTCAGGGCCAAGAGCCAGGAGCTGTAAAGTAAAACAATATTTCTTCACTGTTTTAGTTTACAGCTGCTGGCTCAGCTACCATGTGAAGGGAGGGGAGGGGCTGGGCCACAGGAAGTGGGAGGGGGAGGAGGAGATAGTGCACTTAAGTGCGCATGTGTGTTTGGCCGACCGTCTTTTGCCGGCCAACACACACGTGCACTTAGATTTCTCCAACCAAGCTGTGTTGCACAGCCGGGCTGGAGAAACTGCACAGACCCCAGGGTTGTGTCTAAGCGGCAGTCCAAGCTGCTCAGACCAATCCTAGGTTTAGCATGAAAGTAGTGCTAGGTGTGCTGGGGAGCCTGTGCTGGTGTCCCAGGGAATGCTGGTACACCAGAAGAGAAGAGGAGCATGAGGCGCGCGGCAGCGTCCGTGAAGGTACTTTTTTTTAAATATTATTTTTCTTTATTCTCCCCTCCCTTCCACATCTCCATCCCCATCCCCATCTCCCTGCCTGCCCCTCCCCTTCAGATTTAAAGCAGCCACTGCTTGTTAAACCACTGAAATTCACCAGTTATAGTTATCTTGAGTAACTATGACTCAAGCCCTAAAGTAATTTTAACTTGCTCCCACCATGCACAGTGTTGTCATCAATGATGTCATTTCAGTTAGTGCAATGATGTTATTAATGATATCATAGAACTTGTGATGAATGGTGTAACATGAGTAGTAATTAGCAGTGCATGGTGATGGAGCGAGTTATAGTTACCTTCACTATTTTTTTAAGGCATGGGGGCTTGCAGCTCCTCTACCTGAGGCTGCATGTTTTCTTTAATTGAAGGGGGCACATGGTCTTCCTTACTAAGCAAATACTGGCCACGGATACCCCATCTTTCGATGCCTTAGGTGGTGTCCTGGTGCCCACATGGGGCACCCACACAACAGAAAGCTGGAGGCAGAGGGAAGAGTTCCAGGGCCTCTGCCGCCCCACCAGCTCCCCTGCATTCACCCATCCTGGGTTCAGTAGGAGCCAGCATTGCTCCCATCCAGCAGGAGCGGGTTTCTTTCTATGCTCCTGCTGGGCAGGAGCAGTCTCTGCTTGCCTACGTACAAGAACATGGAAAAAATGTATGCTCCCCTTTTTGTAATTCCCACCAGGTGGGAGTGCACATTTTTTCCTAGATTGTGCTCCTGTGGACAGAGAAACTGCGTCCTAGGAGTGGGCTCTCCAGAACACACAAATGTTGGCCACCCCAGGGTCTTTAGAGGTTCAGGGAGGGAACCGTCCAACCCCTCCCCTTTAAATGTATGTGTTGGTCCTGGGAAATGGGGCCTCCAGGACCTCTGCAGGTTTGGGGAGTGGGCCATGCGCTGCCCTCCCCTTTTTTCAATTAGTGGCCCATGGGATGTGACCTCGGAAAGGCTTGGGGGGGCGCCTACCTTCCTCCCAATATTTGAAAAAAAATCACCCCTTGGAGATGGGATCCCCAGGAGCTAATGAGGCTTGAGAGCCTGCAAGACCCTCTCCACTTTGAATTACTTGGTGGGCACTGGGGGATGAGGTCCCCGGGCCAAAATAGGTTCAGAGAGGGTGCATCTACCAACGCACATACCTACCATTGGATAGTTATAGTCAGGTCAGTATTTCCATAGGAAATGCGTTTTTGTGTGTTGCTAATAACTTTGGTGCGGTTTGATGAATCTCCATGAATTTTTCTGAAAAAAATGCTCTTTTTTGCTTTCTTGCCTAGTTTGTGCATGGAAAGATTCGGGTGATCCATCAAGCGGGGGACAAGAAAAAAGGAGGGCCCTAGTGCTCAAAATCCCCATGCATTTTCCATAGACTTCTTGAAGAAGTGATACCACAAAAACTGCTGAACCAAATCACACCAAGTTTGGGAGGAAGCTAGATCTTGGTCTGCAGGGTGTGCTTTCTGTAATTTGGTGTAATTCCAATCAGTAATTTGTGAGAAATGAAGGTTAATAAATAATTGTATATCTGCACAGGTGATTTTAAGGGACTCCTATTAGAGTTCTTCTGACCCAATTTTAAAAAATAGAGAGCTCTGATTGGCACAAGGAGCTTTTTTTTCACTTGAGCCAGTGCGCTCCTGTGGAAGTCAGACTCCCGTAGGAGCGAGCACTCTGATTAGCTACCAGCAACGTGGGAAAAATGTTGCGGGCAGCCATTACAGGACTCTGGGACTTAGGGCCAGATGTAGGCATATATGATTTTGAGACTCGGAAATTGTGAGTCGCAAAATCATATGCAGAATGGTGTCCATGACACCATCTGAGAATCACAAGGGGGTCCTTGTGATTCCCTGCACTCACAGGGATGGTGGCCTGCTGGAGACAGCAGACCTCCATGCCTGTGACTGCTTTTTTAATAAAGCAGTTTTTTTTTGTTGTATTGCAGCCCGTTTTCCTTAAAGGAAAACGAGTTGCAATACAAAAGAAAAAATGAAACCATTTGGTTTCATTTATTCAGAGTAGGCAGTGGTCCATTGTAAAAAATATTTTTGGCAACATTCACAAAGGGGAAGGGGTCCCGTGGGGACCCCTTCCCTTTTGCGAATGAGTTAGCACCCACTTGACATGGGTGCTAACTGCAAATTGCTTTGTGACCGCGTTCGCGGTCACAAAGCAATTCTGCATCGCGGTGCGAATCGCAAATAGGAAGGGGAAACCCCTTCCTATTTGCGAGTCGCATTCCCATTTTGCGAGTCGGTACCGACTCGCAAAATGGGAATGTGTATCGCGATGCCCGTTTTGCATGGTGCAAACTGCGAATTTCGCAGTTTGCGCCATGCAAAACAGTTGCTACATCTGGCCCCTAGTCCCCTGCCCTGAACATGTAAAAAAGAAAAATAATATAAGGGGGCACGGAAGGGATGAGGGGGGAACAAGAGGGACCTTCCCCAGGGCCAAAATAAAAAAGAAATTGGCAGAAATAGCTGCACTGTTCAATTATGGGCCCTGGGGAACTAGGGCAGTATTCAATAAAGAGAAAGGTGACACGTGGACCCCCTCCCTGAGCCTTTATAGGCCCTGGGGAGCCCACTCCCAGAGCAAAAATCATCAAACATAAGGAGGCAGCTGGCCACCCCCCTCCCTGAGCCATCACAAGCCATAGGGAGCCCACCCATGGGGCCAAAATACCATCAAAATGGAACAGGGGACCACACAGCCCCACCTCCCCAAGCCTGTAAAAGCCCCGGGAATTCCACCCCCCAGAGCCGCTAAACATTTTATAAGGGAAGGGGCCGTTTGGCACCCCTCCTTGAGCCTTGTATGGTCCTGGGTACCCCATTCCTCAGGGTCGGTTCACAAGCTATGTCCCAGGGAGCCCACCCCTGGAATACAGCGGTTTCCCTGCCTGCACCGGCAGGGAAACCTGTATTTGCTCCTGTTTGGTGGCAGTATTTTTTATTCTCCTGCAACTCAGGGGCAAACACTTAGGGGGTCATTATGACTCCGGCGGACGGCTTTAATATGGAGGAAAGTACTGCTAACAGGCTGGCGGTACTTTTCTCCATATTAAGACACTGGTGGTTTGTCTCAAGCCAAACTGCCAACGAACCACACTGTCCACCACAGCTGTAATAACCGCGGGGCTGGAGACTTCAGTCTCCAGCCTGGCGGACATCACTAGCCCGCCTGCGGGATTATGACCCCACCTACCGCCATGGTTTTCGTGGCTTCCTTACAGCCACAAAAACCATGGCGGTAGGCACTATCAGTGACAGGGAATTCTTTCCCTGTCACTCATAGGGGTCTTCCCCGCCTCCTCCCCTGGTTTCCCTCCCACCCGCCCCCCCTGTCCAGACCCCCCTTTATTCATGCACCTTCATTCACACACGCATTCATATACTCATTCCCACATTCAACCATGCATGGAGACATCCATTCACACACACATCCACACACAGTTACATACATACAAGCACACATGCATTCACACAACGCAACATACACGTACTCATACATCCATACATGCACACACATACTACACACAACACACACACGCATTCACGCACGCACAGACATACACCCCCCTCCACACACTCACACACACAACACCCTCACCCTCCTCCCCTGTCAGAGCACCTGACTTACCTTTTGTGAGGGGGTCCTCCGGCAGGAGACAGGGCGCTGTTCCCAGCGGCAGCGGCCACCAGCAGAACATCGCCAGGCCGTATCATAGGTCATGATAAGGTCTGCGGCGGTCTACTGGCGTGGCGTTGCTGCTGGCAGCAGCGCCACCTTACCGCTATCCACCGGCACGACCACAGCCGGATTTCCACCATCCTTCTGCCGGAAATCCGGCTGTGGTCATAATACAGCTGACGGCTGGTAGCCACAGCGACGGTCTTTTGGCGGCCGTCGCCGAGGCTGTAGGCGGTATATACCGCCAATGTTATAATGAGGGCCATAGTCTTCTTCCAGCACGTGGAAGCTTTGAAAATTGCTCCCATCTGCTGGGAGCAGACTTTGATTTGTTTCCTGCCCGAAAAAGAGTAAGCGTTTTGTCCCACATGGAGGGAGCAGCGGAAATAGCAGCTCCCTGTGGACGGGAGTAATATCAGCTCCTGAACGTAGTGAATAGTGGGGTCCTGGTGGAGGGGCACCAGGGTACACACCTTGAAATAATGTGGGCCCTGGGGGATAAGAACCTCAAGGCTGCAAAGGCCATTGGGAGGGGGGAGCATATCACCCCCCCTTTAAGACAAGTAGTGGCCCTGGGGATGGGGTCCCCAGGAACCTTTAAAAGGCCCAGGGAGTGGGACAGCACAGCTCCTTTAGCTTTTGGGGCCTATAATCGCTCGGGGAGGAGGGCCCGCAGCCCGCCTTCCTTTTGGAAAAAAGAGGCCCTGGGGAATGGGGTCCACATAGCCTAAAGAGGCTTGGGAGGCACATGCCCCACCCCTTTAAAATATGCATGGCCTGGATGATGGGGACAAAGGCATATAATAGACTCGGAAGGGGGGCTGCATGACCCCTCTCACCTTGTAATTTAGATACAACCCTGGGGGATGGGGGGGCCACAATGGGCTCAAGGAAGGGGGCCACATGGACCCCTCCCCTTTAAATTAAAGAAAGGTTCTGGAGGACGGGGTCCCCAGGACCTAAAGAGGCTCAGCGAGGAGGGGCCAATCAACCCCCCACTCCTCATTAAAACATATATGGTCCTGGGAGATGGGGTCCCCAGAGCCATAATAGACGTGCAGAGGGGGGCCATGTGACCCCCCCTCTTCTTTAAAATATTAAAAATACTGTCCTGGGGGATGGGATCCCCAGGGACTTAGGAGGCTCAGGAGGAGGGCCACATGGTCCCTCTCACATTTTAAATATATATGGCTCTGGGGGATAGGCTCCCCTGGGCCTAATGAGGCTTGTGGAGGAGGGGTCGTTTGGCACCCCTCCCCCCCAGGGGGGGCCCTGGGGATGGAGTCCCTAGGGACTTTTTAAGAGATGGCCACCCCCCTTTTAAAAAAAGGTTACAGCCCTGGGGGATGGGGTTCCCAGGGCTTAATAAGGCTTGGGAGCGGGTGCACATGGCCATCTCCCATTTGTATTGGTATTGCCCCAGGGATGGGATCCAAGGGGCCTAATAAGGGTCGGGAAAGGGGCCCGCATCGTCCCTTTCTCTTTCTTTCTTGTATTTGGCCCTGGATAGGGTCCTCGGGGCCTGAAGGCCAATGTTATGCTGCAAAAGGCAAAAGCTGTGCTTAGTGTGGGATTGGCTGCTGCTCTGCAGCCAACCCCCGCCACATGGCCTATGGTCATGCACGATGATGGGATGGCTTTACGTATGGTAATAAAATATCACTTTACTTTTAAAAAACTCTAGAAATTTACTGAAAAAAGCAAAGGTTAAAGTCAGACCCCCAGGATATTGCAGCATAAATTAGCAAATGTGTAGGCACAAAAACTGCAATTTAGTGGCACAAACACTGAAATTTAGCAGCATTTTTGCAGCAATTTATTTTGCTATAGTTACACATTGCCTCTTAGTCAATCCTGTCCACTCTGTGCCATAGCTACCAAGGGGCTGAGCTCAGGTATAAATAGTTACTTTAGTGGTTCACCTTGACAAGGATTGTGATTATTACTTGTGGTGAGTACTTATCCACCTCAACTAACACCCCAATTTCTTTTTTATAACCAATTCTTATTGACTTTTCAAAAACAACATAAAAATGTATGTAACACGCTAATCAACACATTAAAAAGCATAGCATTAGTTCAGTTAAATAATCCCCACATGGAGTCCATACTAGCCCACCGTTTTCCCCAAATTGTCTCATGCTTGCGTGGGCATCCTCTAGCCTCGTATAGGGGGCATCCCTGATGATCACACCAGTTCACCTCCTTCCTCCATGCTGCCAACAGGAGGAAGGGAGAATTGGGATTTTCAGTGGCAGGCTATGTCGTTACACCACGAGCGTCGCCACCCTAATAAAAGCACGTTCTATCCTCTGCCTACCCACATCCCCCAACAGACGCATGATTGTAATCTCAGGGTAAGGCAGAGCTGCCAGCCCAAAATTGCAGAGAGCTTCCCCTCAACCCCTACCCAGAATGGGTCACCTCCCGGGAACACCCACACCATATGGAAGAAGGCTCTCTCAGGCAACAGACATCTAGCACTTGGAGCCTGTGATACCTTGCCCATCCACTGGAAGCACTGCAGTGTTAAGTATACAATGTGGAGATAATTGAGTTGGATCATGCAAAGATGTGCAGAGATGGCCAAATCCCTAGGGGCCATTCTAGTCTCACACCACACATCACCCTCAAAAGCACCTATCCAGGCTGCACTCAATCTCTTACATTTGTGTTTTGAGTGGCAGGTTGGAGGATAGTGTTTTGGGTGGTTGTGGAGGGGGCACTGCTGTCTCAGGAGGGTGAGAAGGGATTGGGGCTCCACTGCAGACTCCATTTCATTTTTTGAAAGGATGGTTTGGAGGACCTTGGGTGGGGGAGTGGTGAGTGCGTCTGCCGCAGCTCCAGCTTTCTTTTCGGCAGCTGGTTTTGGGATGGAACAGAGCAAAAGGCTAACTCAAACTTTACTGCCATTAGAACCTTCGGGTTGAATTTGTGATATATATAAAATTTAAAAAAATCGCAGAATTTTTTAATAAGTGCTGATCTCACGATTTTCTTTGCAAATCGCAAAATGGCTATATCGTGGGGGTTTCCAAAACAAAAATAAATTTTAAACATTCGTCTTGTATTGTTTTCTACCTAGACACGACATCTCTTCAGGGGCGAAAACTATTAACAAACCATCACCCTGACTCAAGAACCCACGCAAATTAAGGCTGCTATCTCTTTGGTGTTTGGTGACACGTTTGAGGGCAGGGACATTCAAGAATCGCACATCGCATATCTCCAATTATATTCTGGTGCTGAGAATAAAAAGGGGTGCTGAAGACACTCACCATAGCAGCCGCCTGGGCTGTGTAGTAATGGTAATGTAATAGTAGTAGTGATAATGTAGTAGTGGGACTTTGAGTAATATTAGAATGTTAGTTGGGAGTAAAATGTCTGAGGTAGAAATACAATTGAGGCATTTTGAAAATCAGCTGTGTACAGAGAAGACGCTGTATGGTGTGAAGCGCTATTAATAGCGACTTGGGGCAAATGGGACATCCAACAGAGCATGAACACTCCTTCTACTTCCCTTGTTCATGACCCTCACACTAGAATACATCTGATTCTGGCACCGTCAACAATGGTACAGCGGGTGCATAGCTCTGGATACCTGGCACGCACTGCGTCAGACCATTGCCCCTTAAGGGTGGTCTTGGGATGGGGCCCCCCGACCACACGGATACCTATGTGGCGCCTGCGAGTTGAGGCAATATCTGACCCCCACCTTTTGCAAAGAGCTCTCCACGTGCTTATCCACCTACTTCTTGCAAAATAATAACACAACTGTACACCGAGCAACTGAATGGGATGCACATAAAGTAGTAGTATGCGGCCATTGCATGGCTGTCTCTGTGGGAATCCATCGGGTATTGCGCCAGGAGCTGGCCGCGTTAGAGTCCAAAATGCGGATGGCGGAGGTTGCTGTGGCCAAAGGTGAGCTGCGCTCTGAGGAGCTTCGCTCCTTGCGGGCCAACCATAACGAGACTGACGCCAGACTGGGCAAACACGATTACAGACATTACATGACAAGACAATACACGGAGGGCGACAGATCGGGCTGCTTACTGGCTTGGCTGGTACGGGACACCCCGCAGCGCTCACCCATAGGGGCAATCAGAATGGAATTAGGCGTACTAGTTAACACTCAGGTGGGTATCAATGGAGCTTTCTATTCATACTACCAAATGCTGTACGCGGCTCCTGCCGCCCTTCCACCTGGGCGCGCGTCCACTTTCCTGGATACTCTTCCCCTGCAGCGCTTGCAGCCGGAGCAATCAGCTGCACTTGACGGTCCCATATGCGTACAGGAGATATGTCCCAAATGGCCTGCAACAAGGTGCCTGGCACGAATGGTTTACCGATAGAATACTACGTGACACAGGCGAGCCACCTCTTGCAACCCATGCTCACCATGTTTAATGAGGTGCACGACAGGGGGCAGCTACTGGGATCTCTATGCGAGGCCCCCATAGCTGTGCTTCCGAAAGCCGTCCGGGATCCCCTAGATGTCAGATCATACCGCCCGCGCTCTCTGGTAAACACAGATTGGAAGGTCCTGGGGAAAGTACTGATAAGCATTCATCCTGCAGTTGATCCATGAGGATCAGTCCGGATTTATTCCGGGCAGAAACACATTTCTGAAATCAGGAGATTACTACGCATTTTGCATAGTAACACAGGGACGCACCACTGTGAAGTGGCCATATCGTTAAACATCGAGAAAGCGTTCGATACACTGAACCGGGACTTCCTCATGAAAACGTTGGGTGCAATGGGCTTTGGGAATGGATATATAACATGGATCACTACATTATATTCTAACCCGTTGGCTCGAGTTAGGACAGGGCAAATAATTTCAGACCCATTCCCTATACATAGGGGCACTAGAAAGGGATGCCTGCTCTCTCCACTGTTGTTCGCCATGGCTATAGAGCCCCTAGCCGCCAAATTGCGCACAAATGCCCATCAATGGGAACTCCAAACACATCACATTATATCCGTATATGCAGACGACGCCTTGATCTACTTACGAGATCATGTAGTCTCTATGCCGGGGGTAATGGCCACACTAGATTCCTTCACCGAAAGCTCTGGGCTGCGAGTTAATTGGTCTATGTCGTGCATATTCCCTTTAACACCAGTCCCCGTGGATCTCCAGCCAGACCTACCAGAATACTACTTACCATGGTGCCATACCACCTTTAAGTATTTAGGAATACAAGTGTGTCACTCGATTGATGACCTTAGAGAGGGCAACATAGACAGGACTATTCGCTCCATAGGAGAATCGCTCCCCTTCTGGGGCTCTCTCCTACTATCGCCCATGGGCAGAGTAGCCATGGCTAAAATGCTAATTCTTCCTTGACTTTTATACCACTTTGCAGCGCTACCAGTCATTCTCCCACGCTCATTCTTTAAGTCCCTACAGAGTCTACTAACTGATTTATTATAGGGGAAGGACAGACGTCGCGTGGCATTGACCACAACACAATGCCCGCAGGACAATGGGGGCCTAGGTATGCCCAATTTCGAATTATATTATGCTGCCGCCCAGCTACAGTGGCCGATCAGCTAGACAGGGGAACAATGCACTGCAGAGCAAAAAGTAATGATAGATACACTCGCTCCAACACCACCACCATATACCTGGTTATCAGTTAGAGCACGCCCCACACACCGTGGTAACGTCATACTAGATACTGCTAAAACATGTTGGCTACGCTATGTCCACGGTAAGGGTCCTAACATACCATACTCACCACTGATTCCACTGTTGCACTTGCCTAGGGCCTGCGACATGCTGGCACATCACAACATGACTCCATGGCGGGAAGCGGGGTTAGGGAGAGTGGGTGATTTCTATTTGGAAGCTACGCTGTTAACATTTAACGAATTGGTGGAAAATGCAGAGATACTCACAGGTGCTTCCCTGACATACTGCACAATATGACATCTACTACGAACCACGTGGGATACGGGAGATGATGAACCCCAGACATTGCAGATACTCACGCAGATCCTATCCATAAGGGACACCAAAAAAGTGATATACACTACATTGTTGACGGAGGCCTGCCCGAGTCCAGAGGCTGCGCGGTCCGGATGGGATGCAGTACTCCCCACCCTCTTGTCGCAGAAGGCCTGGGCAGCAGCGCTTTCCTCCATTAAATGTGTCTCACATAATCCTAGGCTATGCTACACCCAATTTAACTACCTGCAACACTCCTACCTATCCCCGTCACGTATAAAATGCATGTTTCCCACGTCGGACCCTGTGTACCCCCGATGCACGACACCAGTTGCCGACTTCTATCATATGGTTTGGGACTGCCCGCTGCTAGCGGCAGCATGGTGACACATTATTGAAGCAACTGCGGAAATAACTGATCATGCCCTGACACTGAGCCCAGAGACCTGTTTATTGGGTCTGAGCCGGCGGGCTAAAGGAGATCAACAGCTCTGTAGATTCATTGATCTGGCCTTCATAACTTTTAAACACTTAATAGCCACACACTGGAAGGCTTCTCACGCCTCTAGTTATACTAAGGGCCTGATTACAACTTTGGAGGAAGGTGTTAATCCGTCCCAAAAGTGACGGATATACCACCAGCCGTATTACGAGTCCATTATATCCTATGGAACTCGTAATACGGCTGGTGGTATATCCGTCACATTTGGGACGGATTAACACCTCCTCCAAAGTTGTAATCAGGCCCTAAGGCCCTCATTCCAACCTCAGCGGTAAAAGGCGCTTACCGCCGTTCAGAAGACCGCCATAACACTGCTGCGGCCGCGGTAAACCGCCAGCAAACCGCCAAAATACAGACATCCACAAAAGTCCGCCACACCAAAGGGCAGCGAGAAACTGGCGATGACCAAACCTCCACCGTCACGCCAACAGAAATACGCCCACACTATCACGACACACGAATCCACGCGGCGGTCTTTCAACCGCGGTATTCCATTGGCGGTTCACACCGCCGCGCTCAAAATACACACACACTTACAAAATACAACCACATTGGACAATTCAAAATACACACACCTGAGACACATACACACACCACTCCCACACACCCAATTAAATATAAAACACACACCCACATCACCCACAAACCTCCACTCCTAGAGATTCGTGAACACGCACCGAGAAAAGACATCCGAGCACCCAGACACCCAATTCACTGTCACCCAGCAATATTTGCACGCACTTCACACAACACAGCAATACACATCACCACACTTAGCACCACACAATCCACCCTACACATCACCCACACCACCCCATGGCACCGCAAAGACACCCCAGGTTCTCTGATGATGAACTCAGGGTCATGGTGGAGGAAATTGTACGAGTAGAGCCACAGCTGTTCGGGGCACAGGTGCAGCACACCACCATTGCCAGGAAGATGGAGCTATGGAGCAGAATAGTCGACAGGGTCAACGCTGTGGGACAGCACCCAAGAAATCGGGACGACATCAGGAAGAGGTGGAACGACCTACGGGGGAAGGTGCGTTCCATGGTATCCAGGCACAACATCGCGGTGCAGAAGACTGGCGGCGGACCCCCACCTCCTCCCCCAGAATTTACAACATGGGAGGAGCAAGTCTTGAACATCCTGCAGTAGGCGGAGGAATGGACTCTGGTAAGGCAAATCTTAAATACTTCTCTCCCCACCCCACCTGCATGCCAACTGATACCCCCACCCTCACCCTCACCCCCATCACATCCTACTCCTTGCAACTGTCTCACCATCACAACCCACCCATCCCAACACCTAGCCCTGCATGCGTCCACAAAGCATGGACACCCATCACCTAAGCATGCCCACTGCACATACACATACAAACCCCCCCCCAACCACCGTCACAACAGCCCCCACAAAGGAATGCCAGCACTGGGGTACACGGGCACCCACCCATTGCACGCTATGACACACACAGAAGCAATAACCATGCTTTTATACCCCTGCAGGACCCGAACGCCACGTCACCGCGCAGGAGGGTCCACAAATGTCCCCTCCACCCCCAGAAGAGGCCCACAGTGAGGACAGCAGCTCTGTCTCCCTGGATCTAGATGACCAGCCCGGTCCATCGGGGACCTCGGACAGTCGGTTCCCCTCACACAGCCACAGGCCACAGTAGACCTTCCCCCCTCTGGGAACACCAGCACAGCACCCACCCAGCGGGCCCATACCTCTGTCCCCAGGACACGTCAATCAGCGGTGTGTCCACCACTACAGGGAACCCAGGCTAACCCGCCACCCCAACAACAACAGGGACCTGGGGGCAGTGGTAGTGGGCACACGGTCCAGGGGACAGAGGCCCAGAGAAACAGGGGAACTGGGAGGGCTGCTGTGCGACAGGGGGGGGACAGGCCCAGGGAACCCACTCTCCATGAGGCCCTCTCCTCCATCATGGGAGCATACCACCGCTCCCAGGAGACGATGGCGACGGTCCTGGCTAGGTTTCAGGAGATCCAGCTTCTGCAGGAGGAACAGTATATGGGGTTCAGGGAGGAACTAAGAAACATCAGTTCCGCCATGGGTACCATCGTAGTGGCCCTGAATGAGGTAGTCACGACATTGTGGAACACTGTGGCACCTCAAAGGGCCCCTGACACTAGCATGCACCAAGAACTGCCTACCACCTCCGCCGGCGCTAGAGGACAGGAGGCCCCGACACAAGACCAACAGGCCACCAGAACCCCACCCCCTGCAGAAGGAGAACCACCCCGCAAGCGGGCCCTGAGATCCAGGAAGAAGACAGAGTAAGATGTCAAGACCCCCGCCAGCAAAGAATACCGCCCTGATTGTCAACCCACTGTCCCACATTGTCACCCTGTCCAACCTTAAACTGCCCCTGCTCCACTTCCCACAGGCATTTGGACAATGCACCTGTGAAACTGATAGTCTGGACTCTGCCATGGACAATCCTCCACCATCACCCCTCACCGATTTGCAACCACCCATCCAATTTAGTGCACTTGAATAAAAACACTTATTGCACAAAACAATCTGGAGTCTGGCTGTGATTTAGAACAAATGTATTAGACATGACCGTGCCAAAATGTTCATTCACATTGTGATGGTAACAAACCGCTGTCACACAGCTGTAGTCCATGGGGAAACAAAGCAGATGTCACGCAGTGGGGCCCACAGCTCTGAAAACAGAAGGGAAAGTCACAACACAGTTACCATACACTGGGGGAAAAAGTCAGACAGTAGAGAGGTAGGAGTCATTAACTAAATGTAATATGCCGGTGTCTACTCTTACCTGTGTGTCACTGAAAATACTGCTGTATTACTGTGTTCCTGTTCTCTATGTTGTCCTCTTCGGCTTCCTCCTCTTCACTCTCCACAGGCTCCACAGCTGCTACAACACCACCATCTGGACCATCCTCCTGCAGAAAAGGCACCTGGCGGCGCAAAGCCAGGTTGTGAAGCATACAGCAGGCCACGATGATCTGGCACACCTTCTTTGGTGAGTACATTAGGGATCCACCTGTCATATGGAGGCACCTGAACCTGGCCTTCAGGAGGCCAAAGGTTCGCTCGATCACCCTCCTAGTCCGCCCATGGGCCTCATTGTACCGTTCCTTTGCCCTTGTCCTGGGATTCCTCACTGGGGTCAGTAGCCAGGACAGGTTGGGGTAACCAGAGTCCCCTAATAGCCACACCCGGTGCCTCTGGAGTTGACCCATCACATACGGGATGCTGCTATTCCGCAGGATGTAGGCGTCATGCACTGACCCAGGGAACTTGGCATTAACATGGGAGATGTACTGGTCAGCCAAACACACCATCTGTACATTTATGGAATGGTAACTCTTCCGGTTCCTGTACACCTGTTCACTCCTGCTGGGGGGACCAAAGCAACATGTGTCCCATCAATGGCACCTATGATGTTGGGGATATGTCCAAGGGCATAGAAATCACCCTTTACTGTAGGCAAATCCCCCACCTCAGGGAAAACGATGTAGCTCCGCATGTGTTTCAGCAGGGCAGACAACACTCTGGACAACACCTTGGAAAACATAGGCTGGGACATCCCTGATGATATGGCCACTGTTGTTTGAAATGACCCACTTGCAAGGAAATGGAGCACTGACAGCACCTGCAATAGAGGGGGGATCCCTGTGGGTTGGCGGATGGGTGACATCAGGTCTGGCTCCAGCTGGGCACACAGTTCCTGTATAGTGGTTCGGTCAAGCCTGTATGTCAGTATGACATGTCGTTCCTCCATTGTCGACAGGTCCACCAGCGGTCTGTACACGGGAAGATTCCTCCATCTCCTCGCATGTCCCAGCGGACGGTGCCTATGAAGGACAACAGCGAGCACAGAGTCAAGCAACCCACAGGTACGTAACCACAGCTTGCACATAGCACGATTCCCAATGCATTGAATGGCTTGTATGAGTGTTGGTGCATGGCCTAGGTATGTGTGACGCAGTTGGTAATTAGGCCATGTGGGCCCTTGAAATGGCGGCTGCCTGACCTGTGAAGTGCGACAGTGGGATGTGAGGTCAATGCGCTGGTGTGGCACACCGCGGCGGTAGGCGGTCGAAGACCGCGGCGCTATGCCGCATTGGTTAACATAAAACCCTATGGGTTTCAGGAGCCAATGACGATGTGCGCCGGCGGTCGCGGTACACACCGCCGCGGGCGTGACCGCCATTTTCTATCTGCTTAATCACTCGATACCTGATCTTCGACAGGAGAGGACCTACACTGCAAGTGCTGCTGTGACCTCAGTCTGGAAGAGACAATGGCTCATGCGTCTGGGAAAGGGCCCCTGCCTTCACTGCGGAGGAGTTGGAGAAACTTGTGGATGGGGTCCTCCCCCAGTATGCGCTACTCTACGACCAACAGGTAAGTACACTGGGACCATGCTTAGTGGACAATGCCTGGGTTGAGTCGGGTGGATGAAAGATGGTGGGGAGGGGAGCGATTGAGGCATGCATCAAACGACAGATGAGAGCATGTGCCACATGGCAAGGGTGGGGATGGGGGGCCACTCACATCGAGCATGCAGAAGGTGATGACAATTTTTCTCTCCCTGTACATGTCACATAGGTCAGCGCCCACCAGAAAGTCGCGATTTGGCGTGCCATCGCTAAGGACGTCCGGACCCTGGGGGTCCACAACAGACTTGGGAGGATATCCGACGCTGGAGCAGGAAGACGGCGGAGGCTCTGCTGGGGATGGCCTCCCAACGTAGGAGGGGTGCCAGTCGTCAATTGACCCCCCTGATGTCCCGGATCCTGGCGGTGGCCTACCCCAATTTGGATGGGCGCGTGAGGACATCACAGCAGACACAAGGGGGTGAGTACAAATACATTCTGCTGACTTTGCGCGCAGTGGAGGTGTCTGGGTGGGGGAGGAGGACTGTGGGTATCCCTAGGCCAGGGCGATTTCTGTAGGCTAGGCCCCTCCGTAAGGCATGGCCCTGTGCCCCCGCCCCCCACCTCTGTAGGGTGCCAAGTACAGGTATCCATGGCCCTGTGCCATCTATGTGTGCAGTTATCGTCCATAGGCTTGTAGGCCATGTCCCACGGATTGCATAGTGGACCCCAAGTGTGCGGCGTAGTGCAGGGGGCTTCTGTGTCTGTCTTGTCCGCCAACGGTAGGGGTAATCCATGCACTCAACATGTCTTTATTTCTCCCCCCCCCTTTTTTGTGGTCTTCCTGTTCATGTGTGCATTAGCATCATCAGGCGGAGGAGAAGTGGCATCGGAGCACGAGGGAGCTGCATCTCACATGGCCATGGCGGGCCATGCAACTGACTCGGATTTCACTAGTGAGACGGAGGGCGAGGGGAGCTCTACAGCGGGGACTCGTGCTGATGTCAGTGACAGCGACTCGTCCTCTGAAGGGAGCTCCCTTGTGGTGGCGGCAACATCCGTGCCCCCCGCAACAACAGGTACAGCCGCCACCCAGCGCACCAGCACCGCCCTCCCAGCAGCCCCTCAGCGTTTGCCCCGTGCCTGCTCACCCAGGAATGTGGGCATCTCCTTCGCCCCAGGCACCTAAGGCCGTGCCCCTGTCACCTCTGCTGCCCTCAGTGAGGAAGTCATTGGCCTCCTAAGGACCATCATTGTTGGGCAGTCTACCCTTTTGAATGCCATCCAGGGTGTACAAAGAGAGGTGCACCAGAGTAATGCATACCTGGAGGGCATTCATTCGGGTCAGGCTGCCCATCAGCGATCGTTCAACGCTCTGGCCTCAGCACTGACGGCAGCAATTGTCCCTGTCTCTAGCCTCCCCCCTCCAACTTCCTCCACCCAGACCCAATCCCCTGTACCTCTGCCTATCCCAGACACACCTACAGACCAGCCTGCACACACCTCAACACCCAAGGGAAGCTCATCCAGACATAAGCACTACACATCACACAAGCATTCACACAAGCAACATCCACATGCAGACATACCAACACCCACTGCCTCCACTGTGTCCCCCCCTCCTCGTCTCCCTCTTCCCTCCCTGTGACGTCTCCACTCACACTTGCATGCACAACATCTTCAGCCACTACGTCCATCACCAGCACACCCACCAGGACACTCCGCACACGTGCAGTCACCACCCCCACTACCATTTACACGTCCCCTGTGTCCTCTCCAAGTGTGTCTGTCACCCCCTCCTCCAAACTACACAAACGCAGGCAGCCACCCACCCAACAGCCATCCACCTCACGACAGCCTCCAGCCCAAGCACCTGCACCCAAAGACACCAGACTTCACACTCCTACAACCACATCCTCTTCCTCCACTCCCATACCCACTACAGCTACCCGTCCCTCTCTTTCCAAATTGCTTTTCCTTTCCAAACTTGACCTCTTTCCTACAACTCCCCCACCCCGTCCATCTCATAAGACTCCAATCACCACCTCAGCCACCACAAAACCGGGACCAGTGAAGACTGTTGTCCATGGACTGTGGAGTCCCCCACCCTCAAGGGCATCCAGTTCAGCTAGGAGCCAAGGCACGGCCAGCCCACCACCGGAAAAGCATCCTAAGATTGTCAGTGCCCGGCGCGAGCGACCAAAGACCCCGGGGACCAAAATCCCTACATTGGCTCCGTCAGGAAGTGAGGTGCCACCTGGCACACCGCCAAAGGTGGGAAAGGGCCACAAGCGTGCAGGGAAGGGTGGGAAGGGCAGCAGGCCAGCTGGCCAGGAGGGCCCCACCAGCCCCATCCCAGGTGTGCAGGAGGACACACACAGGCCCGGTACTGCAGCCCAGGAGGGCCCCGCCAGCCACAGCCCAGCTGCCCAGGAGGGCACCGCCAGCCACAGCCCAGCTGCCCAGGAGGGCCCCGCCAGCCACAGCCCAGCTGGGCAATGAAGGACCGCCAGCCACAGCCCAGCTGGGCAATGAAGGACCGCCAACTCAAGCACCGCTCCGCTGGGCACCGCCGTCTCAAGAACCGCTGCACTGGGACCTTCATCTCAGGCACCGCTGAACTGGGCCCTTCATCTCAAGCACCGCTGAACTGGGCCCTTCATCTCAAGCACCACTGAACTGGGCCCTTCATCTCAAGCACCGCTGAACTGGGCCCTTCATCTCAAGCACCGCTGAACTGGGCCCTTCATCTCAAGCACTGCTGAACTGGGCCCTTCATCTCTAGAACCGCTGCACTGGGCCCTTCATCTCAAGCACCGCTCCGCTGGGCACCGCTGTCTCAAGCACCGCTGAACTGGGCCCTTCATCTCAAGCACCGCTCTGCTGGGCACCGCCGTACTCAAGAACCGCTGCACTGGGCCCTTCATCTCAAGCACCGCTGAACTGGGCCCTTCATCTCAAGCACCGCTGAACTGGGCCCTTCATCTCAAGCACCACTGAACTGGGCCCTTCATCTCAAGCACCGCTCCGCTGGACACCGCCGTCTCAAGCACCGCTGAACTGGGCAAGGACCGCCAAGGCAAGCACCGCTGAACAGGGCAAGGACCGCCAAGGCAAGCACCGCTGAACAGGGCAAGCACCGCTGAACAGGGCCCTTCATCTCAAGCACCGCTCCGCTGGGCACCGCCGTCTCAAGCACCGCTGAACTGGGCCCTTCATCTCTAGAACCGCTGCACTGGGCCCTTCATCTCAAGCACCGCTGAACTGGGCCCTTCATCTCAAGCACCGCTGAACTGGGCCCTTAATCTCAAGCACCGCTGAACTGGGCCCTTCATCTCAAGCACCGCTCCGCTGGGCATCGCCGTCTCAAGCACCGCTGAACTGGGCAAGGACCGCCAAGGCAAGCACCGCTGAACAGGGCAAGGACCGCTGAACAGGGCAAGGACTGCCAAAGCAAGCACCGCTGAACAGGGCAAGCACTGCTGAACAGGGCCCTTCATCTCAAGCACTGCTCCGCTGGGCACCGCCGTCTCAAGCACCGCTGAACTAGGCCCTTCATCTCAAGCACCGCTGAACTGGGCCCTTCATCTCAAGCACCGCTGAACTGGGCCTTTCATCTCAAGCACCGCTGAACTGGGCCCTTCATCTCAAGCACCGCTGAACTGGGCCCTTCATCTCAAGCACCGCTGAACTGGGCCCTTCATCTCTAGAACCGCTGCACTGGGCCCTTCATCTCAAGCACCGCTCTGCTGGGCACCGCCGTCCCAAGCACCGCTGAACTGGGCCCTTCATCTCAAGCACCGCTCCGCTGGGCACAGCCGTCTCAAGAACCGCTGCACTGGGCCCTTCATCTCAAGCACCGCTGAACTGGGCCCTTCATCTCAAGCACCGCTGAACTGGGCCCTTCATCTCAAGCACCGCTGAACTGGGCCCTTCATCTCAAGCACCGCTCCGCTGGGCACCGCCGTCTCAAGAACCGCTGCACTGGGCCCTTCATTCAAGCACCGCTGAACTGGGCCCTTCATCTCAAGCACCGCTGAACTGGGCCCTTCATCTCAAGCACCGCTGGCCCATTGGCGGAAGGGGCAGGCGCGCATCTGTGTCGGGCAGGGCTGCACGAAGCACTCTGGGCACTAGTCCCCCTCCAGTACCAGTGGAGACTGTTATCCACTTGAGAGACTGTGGCTTTGCACTCCCCAGGATTGAACAGTGGGCAAACCACCCACTGTAGAGACTTGAGAGATTGTGGCTTTGCACTCCCTAGGATGGCACAGTGGGCAACCCACCCACTGAAGAGACTTGAGAGACTGTGGCTTTGCACTCCCCAGGATGGCACAGTGGGCAACCCACCCACTGTAGAGACTTGAGAGACTGTGGCTTTGCACTCCCCAGGATGGCACAGTGGCCATGGAGGCCCCTCGTGGATCTGGCGTCGTGGACTCATCTGGCTGAGGTGCCCCCCCTTCCCTTCCCCCTGAGGTGCCTGTAGTTTTCCTATCTGATGCCCCTGCAGAGTTCTCTCCGTTGGAGCCAGGTATCCTGTGTGGGCTTTGCCCATGTGTTTTGGTCCAGTGGCCCACGAACAATGGCTGATGGACATATCGGACTGGACAATTTATGTATATAAAGTTATAGATGTGTGATATATTTTATACTCAGTCTTACAATATAATTCTATATTTGTAATCATTTCCTTTTGCCTTTGCATTCTTCCGGGGGGTTTGGGGGTGTAACTGTGATGTGTTGCTATGCATTGATGTGTGTGTTGTAGTGGTTGATGGTGAGGGTGGGTGTGTCGCATATGTGTGTCCCCGTAATCTTTTGCCTCCCCCTCCCCTGTGTCGTAGGTGCAGTACTCAACGTTGTCTTCTGCGCCAGCGTTCGTGCTCCTGGTAGAGGAGCAGGAAGACAATGGCTGGTAGGATTTGTAGTTCGAGTTCCATGCTGTCCAGATTCCTCGTGGGGTGTATGGAGGTGAGCGTTTTCCATTTGAAATGTCTGTTTCTGCCGTGTTTTTATCGGCGGGGCTACCGCCCCGGAAAAGGTGGCGGATTGGTGGGTTATGATAGGGTGGGCGGTACATTGTCTCCCGCCTGTCTGTTGGCGGTGACCGCCGCGCTGTTTGTTTGTCCCGCCGTGGCGGGCAGTGTGTTAAAGTGGCGGTCTCTGTTGGCGGTTTCCGCCAGGGTCGGAATTGCATTTTTTTTACCGCCAGCCTGTTGGCGGTTTGACCGCCGCTTTAACACCGACCGCCAGGGTTGGAATGACCCCCTAAGTGTCTACAAGACCTGCTTCAGTGGTCCCGCGCGGAGGCCCAAACCTTACGCCTCCTACAATCTAAGGGATTGACGGGTGGTGGCCATGAGATTTGGGATGCTTTCATTGTGAACATCAAAGCCAAAAATGACACATGTCCACCCTGAACACTTCGGGACCCTCACCGCACCTTCCGGGCAGTTATGCTGCATCTAGGACTTAAGGGTTGGACCACGCTGTTGGTTGGTGACTCCACTTGCTTCATGGTGGGGTGACCCATCGCTGCCCATACCCACACGTACATGATGTCCCTAGATACCCTCATTAGCTATTGGTACATATGCGGTGCCCCTCTGTAAGGAAATGCCTCCTTGGCATGGTTACCCCCTAACGTTTTGCCTTTGCTGATGCTAAGTTTTGATTGAAAGTGTGCTGGGACCCTGCTAACCAGGCCCCAACACCAGTGTTCTTTCCCTAAACTGTACCTTTGTCTCCACAATTGGCACAACCCTTTCACTCAGATAAGTCCCTTGTAACTGGTACCCCTGGTACCAAGGGCCCTGATGCCAGGGAAGGTCTCTAAGGGCTGCAGCATGTCTTATGCCACCCTGGGGACCCCTCACTCAGCACATGCACACTGCCTCACAGCTTGTGTGTGCTGGTGGGTAGAAAATGACTAAGTCGACATGGCATTCCCCTCAGAGTGCCATGCCAACCTCACACTGCCTGTGGCATAGGTAAGTCACCCCTCTAGCAGGCCTTACAGTCCTAAGGCAGGGTGCACTATACCGCAGGTGAGGGCATATGTGCATGAGCACTATGCCCCTACAGTGTCTAAGAAAAAGTTTAGACATTGTAAGTGCAGGGTAGCCATACGAGTATATGGTCTGGGAGTTTGTCAAGCACGAACTCCACAGTTCCATAATGGCTATACTGAAAACTGGGAAGTTTGGTATCAAACCTCTCAGCACAATAAATGCACACTGACGCCAGTGTGCAATTTATTGTAACATATACCCAGAGGGCATCTTCGAGATGCCCCTTGAATACCAAACCGACTTCTAGTGTAGACTGACCAGTTTCTGTCAGCCTGCCACACACCAGACATGTTGCTGGCCACATGGGGAGAGTGCCTTTCTCACTCTGTGGCCGGGAACAAAGCCTGTACTGGGTAGAGGTGCTTCTCACCTCCCCCTGCAGGAACTGTAACACCTGGCGGTGAGCCTCAAAGGCTCACCCCTTTTGTTACAGTGCCCCAGGGCATCCCAGCTAGTGGAGATGCCCGCCCCTCCGGCCACTGCCCCCACTTATAGCGGCAAGGCTGGAGGAGATAATGAGAAAAACAAGGAGGAGTCACCCACCAGTCAGGACAGCCCCTAAGGTGTCCTGAGCTGAGGTGACCCCTACCTTGAGAAATCCTCCATCTTGAGTTTGGAGGATTCCGCCAATAGGATTAGGGATGTGCCCCCCTCCCCACAGGGAGGAGGCACAAAGAGGGTGTAGCCACCCTCAAGGACAGTAGCCATTGGCTACTGCCCTCCCAGACCTGAACACACCCCTAAATTTGGTATTTAGGGGCACTCCAGATCCCAGGAAATCAGATTCCTGCAAACTGAAGAAACAAGAAGGACTGCTGACCAACAAGCCTGCAGAGAAGGAAAAAGACGACAACTGCTTTGGCCTCAGCCCTACCGGCCTGTCTCCAACTTCGAAACCTGCAACCAGCGACACATCCGACAGGGACCAGCAACCTCTGAAGCCTCAGAGGACTGCCCTGGACTAAAGGACCAAGAAACTCCTGTGAGCAGTGGCTCTGCTCAAAACCAGCTATTTCTTTGCAACAAAGGAGCAACTTTCAAAGACTGCACGTTTCCCGCCGGAAGCGTGAGACTTCACACTCTGCACCCGACGCCCCCGGCTCGAAATCCAGAGAACAAACACCACAGGGAGGACTCCCCGGTGACCGCGAGCCTGTGAGTAACCAGAGACGACCCCCCTGATCTCCCACAGCGACGCCTGCAGACAGAATCCAGAGGCTCCCCCTGACCGCGACTGCCTGTAACAAGGGACCCGACGCCTGTAACCAACACTGCACCTGCAGCCCCCAGGACCTGAAGGAACCGAACTTCAGTGCAGGAGTGACCCCCAGGCGACGTTCTGCCTAGCCCAGGTGGTGGCTGTCCCGAGAAGCCCCCCCTGTGCCTGGCTGCACTGCTAGGGACCCCCGGGTCCCTCCGTTATTTCCTATCTAAAACCCAACGCCTGCTTTGCGCACTGCACCCGCCCGCCCCTGTGCCACTGAGGGTGTGTTTTGTGTGCCTACTTGTGTCCCCCCCAGTGCTCTACAAAACCCCCCTGGTCTGGCCCCGAGGACACAGGTACACCTGCTGGCAGACTGGAACCGGAGCTCCAATGTTCTCCATAGGCGCCTATGTGTTTTGGGCACCTCTCTGACCTCTGCACCTGACTGGCCCTGAGCTGCTGGTGTGGTAACTTTGGGGTTGCCTTGGACCCCCAACGGTGGGCTGCCTATGCCCCAGAACTGAGACTTTTAAGTGTTTTACTTACCTTCTAATCTAACCTTTACTTACCTCCCCCACGAACTGTTGATTTTTGCACTGTGTCCACTTTGAAAATAGCTTATTGCCATTTTTACAAAGACTGTATATGATATTGCTTTTATTCAAAGTTCCTAAAGTATATAAGTGAAGTACCTTGCATTTAAAGTGTTTACTGCAAATCTCGAACCTGTGGTTCTTAAAATAAACTAAGAAAATATATTTTTCAATATAAAAACCTATTGGCCTGGAGTAAGTCTTTGAGTGTGTGTTCCTCATTTATTGCCTGTGTGTGTACAACAAATGCTTAACACTACCCTCTGATAAGCCTACTGCTCGACCACACTACAACAAAATAGAGCGTTAGAATTATCTAATTTTGCCACTATCTTACCTCTAAGGGGAACCCTTGGACTCTGTGCACACTATCTCTTACTTTGAGATAGTATATACAGAGCCAACTTTCCACACCCTGACCTGCTACACCTGCTTTGCTGTGCGGCACCGCCGAGAACACCTAGAGGCGGTGGAAATACACTCTAACCCACTGCGGAGCATTTGACCTTATAACCAAATGATGGTTCCCCACCTCTGTAAATTCTACTAGAATAACATCTCTCGCTAAGTGGCATAGTTAGATGTTGTATTTTTATTTAATTTCTTTTCGATATGAATATCTCTTATTTCCTTATCTTCTTTTTCTTTTTATTGCTGTATATCGCTATCTTGTCATATTTGGTTGTGTTA
Organism: Pleurodeles waltl; assembly: GCF_031143425.1. Lineage (NCBI taxonomy): Eukaryota > Metazoa > Chordata > Amphibia > Caudata > Salamandridae > Pleurodeles > Pleurodeles waltl. The sequence goes on from NC_090439.1 coordinate 849,986,854, forward strand.
AACCCAATAAAGAGATATATGAAAAAAAAGGACATCGGTTGCATTGTGTGTCAGGTTAGCGAGGGAGTTTGGCTCAAGGGGTCATCCTACGGTGTCGACAGGTCCTGACCCCACTCCATGCGGGCCTCCGTAGCTGATTTCGAGAGAGACATGGATCCGTCCGGGCCAGCCCCGGTGAGTCCTGGTTCCGTAAGCTGCTTCCTAGGGCGAGATCTTGTGTACCCCCGCCGTCGCTTTAGACCCTGGGAGTCATCACTTCTGAGTGGCCGAGAGTCCCCCAACCGAAGGAGAGGCCCTCGTCAGGGAATCTGGTGTTCCTCCGTGAGCCATTCCCATGCAGATTCCGGTGTCTCAAAGAAAAAGGACTTGTCTAAGAAAAGGACCTTGAGGCATGCATGGAACAAAAGCATGTAGGACAGCTGCATAGCTCTTAGTTTCTGTTTCACTGCTTCGTACGAGCGGCGCTTGATTTGTACCTCTCTCGTATAGTCTGGCAAGATCAGAATTTTGTGATTCTCCCACCGGACCTCAGGTTGTTTCCTTGCTTCACCAAGTATTGTATCACGGTCTTTAAAATGGAAGAATCTGTATATGATCGGCCTCCACTGAGCACCTGGCAGAGGCTTGGGTGCCAGCGATCGATGTGCTTGTTCAATGTCAAACCAGGGGTACAACTTCGACGCCAGGACCGGATCCACGTCTCCAAGAATTCGGCCATTCGGTGCTCCTCCGCACTCTCCGGAAATCCCACAAAATGCTAATTATTGCACCGGGAGTGGTTTTCTGCATCCTTCGCTCTATGGTGAAGTTCTCCTGTACGGGTTAGAAAGAGGGCCACCTTGGATTTGAGGTCTACTATCTCGTCTTCAATCGTGGACACCCGGTCTTCAGCTTCCTTAATACGACCTACTGCCAACCGGAGCTCTTGTCGGAGCAGGCCAACATCTTCACGCACTTCGCCTATTTTGATCTCAACTGCCTGTTGTGAGGATTGAATCGCTTGGAGGATAGTGTTCAGTCCCTCCACCACTGGTGCTCCAGAGGTCAGGGCACCGCCCCCTTGGGGTTCGAGTGAGTGGCATAATGATCAATTTGTTGCTGTGTTGCGGGGGTTGCTTAGCACTTCTGTCTTTCCCCATGTTAGGGCCGGTAGGGGGCCCGGAGGCACTCCAACGGGGAGATCAGCGGGCGCCCAGAGAGTGCGCGTCAAGCATCAGAGTGAATATTATCACCAGGGGTCGCCCACCTCTTAGCTTGTCCCCTGTCCCCAAGGCCAGCATACGGGCGTCATCGTCCCCAGGTGTGTGGCGCTACTCCCAGTCTCACTGGCGCTCGTCCAGGTCCTTTATCCTTCCAACTTGGATCACTACCTGCTGTGGCCCCCACTTAATTCCTCTTTCTAGATTCCAGACGGATGCAGTTGTCTCAGGATCTCTCCTGGTCACGCCACACCTAGGACGCCAGCCCGTGAAGTGTTGCTGCAGCCGGTGCTCATCTCACCACCCTGCCTGGGCCCCGGTCACTCCGTCTCTTCTTCGCCACCGGATGGGGACTCAGGCCTCACCCCTCCATGAGTGGCCCGGGCTGAACCTCTGGAGGCATAGGGTTCATGCCGCTCCCTCGCTCACTCCAGCCTTTGGGTGTGCCACAGGGGCCTGGCCCCACTTCATCAGTCTTCTTTCTCGCTGAGGGCCTCTCTCCCCTGCTCTACGCTTCCTCCAGGCCCGCTCCTCTCTCTTGGGCCACATATGAGAGCCACAGCCCAGCGGGCTTACCTCCTGCACCCGCTCACCACCGACTCTCAGCTGCCGACCTTGTCTGGGTATCGACCTCCCCAGGTACTTCTCCCGCCGGGGGCCGCCCGCCTCGCCTACTCTCCCCGGTCATCAGTAGCACTCTCTGCTGCCTCAGACCTGGGCAGCCGGCGCAGGAACCTCCTCCTCCCCGCTCCTGCTAGCTGCCTCAAGACGGCCCAGTCCAGCCTGGCAGCTGCTGCTCCTCTGGCTCCTGGGCTTCTCAGCTCGCACAAGCTCTTCCGCCCCGCTCCTCACCTCCTGGGGGGGTGCCGCTCTTCTCCTCACAGCGGCCATGCCAAACCGTGGTCAGGGCCGCTCCTCACAGGCCGACGGGCCCAGTCGGCACCCGGCCCACCTAAGGCGCCGGACTGGGTGCGCCCCCCAGGCCCCTGCTCCTTCTGCCACTCCTTTCACCAGGGACTCCTCCCCGACACACTGCTCTCACCGGGCACGCCCCTCTCCTGCAGCCATCGTCCAAATTCGGGGTCATGCGCACAGGACCCGCTCCTCGGGCCCACGACCCGATCAGGCTCTACAGGCCAGCCCGCCCGACAGCCGCGCTTCCGCAGCTCTCCGCCTCAGTCAGCCGCCTCCTGCATCGTAGGTTCTTCTTTGCGTCTCCGGGATGGGCCACAATTTTCTTGGATACAATTGGGCCGCAGGACAAGGGGCTTTCATGGGCAGATGACGGAGGGGTCCGGGGCACTCTCAGAGTGCGACCTCCATCTTGATGCCCGAAGCCACGCCCCCGTAATGCACCATTTGTAAAGGGGTTTGATGCAAGATGTAAAACATATATTACTACTGATGCAAGCATGAAAGGTATAGGTGCAGTTTTATCGCAACAAGATAAAGAAAATAATGAGTGGGTGGTTGGTTTTGCATCTCGTGCCTTGTCTAAGTCAGAGGAAAGGTACTCCGTCATTGAAAGAGAAACATTGGCATGAACATGGGGGTTGAACCATTTTTGCCAGTATGTTTGGGGTTATAGAGTGATTTTGAGGACAGATCATAAACCACTGACTAAGGTACTTACTACTGTAGGATTGCAAAGGGCATCACCTAGACTAGCTAGAATGTCAGTAAAATGATTGGATTTTAATTATGAGGTGCAATATATACTCTGGAATAAAAATAGGGTGGTGTATTTTTTGGATGCCGTTAACTTCAGATAAAGCAGGAGACTATGTAGTAGACGAAGAATGTGTGGCTATTTTGTTTGATGATGGAATGATTGGCATTGATGAACAGGAATGGAAAGAAACATTGAATGGGATAAGGAGTTAAAAAAAATCTTACATTTGTGAATAATGGTTGGCTGGAGAAGAAACAATTAACTCAAACAAGCTGTAGTTTTGGGGAGGTCTGTGATGAGTTGAGTGAAGAAAAAGGACTGTAATTAAGATGTGGAAAAGTTGTACCGCCGACATTGTTAGAAGGAAAAACTATGAAATTAGGACATGAAGAACATCCAGGTATTTCAAAAACAAAGTCAAGGATAAAAAGCATGTATTGGTGGCCAAGTTTAGACAGTGATATTGAAAGGATTGTGTGAGAATGTATGGATTGCAATAGATCAGATAAGACACAAAAAACGTATAAGCCACCATTATGTCCTGTGCCGTGTCCTGATATGCCTTAGAAAAAATTGATGTTGACATCATGGGACCAATTGAGAATAATGATCTTGAGAGAAAGTATATTATTGTGGTAGTGGATCATTTCAGTAAATGGCCGGAAATAAAAATTACCAACAGGGTATATTGTTAAGATATTATACGATTTTTGGATGAAATATTCACGAAGGAAGGTTTACCAAGATGTATAATATCAGACAATGGTCCACAGCTCATAGCTGAGGCTTCCAAAACATTTCTGGTTAAGAATGGGATTACTCATAAATTAACATCAGTATATCATCCTGAAGGCAATGGTTTGGTGGAATACTTTTATCGTGCTATATAAGGGACTATACAATTAGCTAATAGTAGTGGATTGAAGTGGGAAGCAGAAGTGAACAAGATGATTTGGGTTTATAGAATAACACCTAGTGGTAGTGCTGGGAAAAGTCCCTTTGTTATAATGAGAGGTAGAGAACGTATAAGTAAAGATGTGGCATGGTTACCGGCAAGTAGAATGGTCTCCTGAAAGTATAAAAAAAAAAATAGTTGTCATCTAAACAGGCATGTAAGGCATGGTACAATAAGAAACAGAAGGTCAAAATTGTGCCAGTAGGAATTGGGGAATGGGTTAAAGTGAAGAAAGATTGCAAGGTACGAAAGGGTGAAAGTACATTTTCAGAACCAATGAAAGTTGCTAAGTGATGGCAGGGTTTGGCATTTGAGTCATTTGGCTAAATGCAAACAAACGAGTGTAGTTGTAAACAAAAGAAATTATGATTGGATGGATGATATCAATGTAGCTCAAAGCAATAGCAAAGTGGGGGAGATGCAAAAACAAAGTTGTGAAGTGGAGAGTGAACAGGGCAATGATGAGCTGCGTATGGAAAGTGAGAAAAGTGGCAAAAGAGGCAGGCATGGTAGATGCATAAAAGTCCCAATGAAACTAAAAGACTATGGCCCTCATTATGACATTGGTGGTAAATGCTGCTTACTGCCACAGTGATGGCTGCCACATACCGCTGCAGTGGCGAATATCCGTTCTCCATATTATGACACACACACACCAAACTGACAGAATACTGCCACATACACAAATCCACCAGCCCAAAGGTCAGTGCTAAAGTGGTAGGACGAACACCCATACCGTTATGCCAACAAAACAAAGCACACCACATTATGACCCACGAATCACCACTGCAGACATTCAATGGCGATAAACCATTGGCGGACCACACCGGCACGCTCAGAATGGCCACCCAAACACAAAACAACACAACATTGGCCAAAACAAAAATCACACACCTGACACCCATACACACACCACACCAACCCGTCCATAGCACTATAAAACACACACCCACATTACCCACCACCCTTTACAAATACCAATAAGCACTACAAGACTAACATGAAGGCCACTGAGACAGACGAGGAGTTGCGGGTCATGGTGGAGGAAATAGTCAGGGTAGAACCACAGCTGTTTGGAGCACAGGTACAGCAAATATCTATTGCCAGGAAGATGGACCTATGGCGGAGAATCGTGGAGAGGTGAATGCCATGGGCCGCCAACCAAGAACAAGGGACGACATCAGGAAAAGGTGGAACGACCTACGGGGAAAGGTACATTCCGTGCAGTAAGGTACCAGCTCGCCATCCAGAGGACTGGCACTGGACCCCCCCCTCCTCCACCAAAGCGCACAGCTTGGAAGAGCAAGTCTTGGCAATCCTGCATCCTGAGGGACTCACTGGAGTAGGCGGAGGACTGGACACTGGTGAGTCAACATTCACTACTTATCACCCCCCCATACCTCCATGCCATCCCACCCCCTCACCCTCACTCCCATCACTCCACTCCATCCCACACACTGCACCCACACATCTGACTAACCCCAATACCAAGCCCTGCATGCAATACCAATGCATGGGTAGCCCACCCAGCCTTGCATGGACACCCATCACCAAAGCATGCACAGCATGGAGAACTAACAATCACACAATCCATCAGCACGCACAAACAAAGGTGGCAGGGCAACAGCAACAATAGAAGGGAAGTAAGGGATGTACAATATGTCACAGACATCCCCACAGGTGCCCCAGCCGATCTCAGTGGAGAGGAGGTGCCACGACTAACCAGTCCCCCAGCAGAAGATACCCCGATTGATGATAGTGACTCTGGACTTCTGGATCAGAATGAACTACCTGGCCCATCAGGGACCACTGGTCAGTCGGCCACCCCAGCCCACTCCCAGTCATCCACAGAGCCTCCCCCATCAGTATCCGACACCACAGCACCCACCCAACGTCTCCACACCTCTGTCCCCAGGACGCATCAATCAGCAGTGTGCCCACCTGTACAGGGACCCCAGTCCACACCTCACCCCCAAGACAATCAGGGACATGGAGTCAGTGGCAGTGGGTACACCGTTCAGGGGACACAGGCATACGGACACTGGGAGGACCGCTGTGCGCCACGGGGAGGACAGGACCAGGGAACCGACCCCCCAGGAGCCACGCACTAATATCCTAGGGGCTTACCAACAATCCCAGGACCAGATGGGCCAGATCCTTACCAACATGCAGGAGAACAAGTGGGTGCAGGAGGTACACCATCAGGAGATCAGGGAGGATTTGCAGGCCCTCCTCACCACCATGGTCTCTATAGCAGGGGTGCTGGCAGGTATGGCCAACATCATGAGGGACTAGACCGCACACAAGCGGGCCCCTACCACTAGCCAGTCTACTAACCAGCCCACCACTTCTGCTGGAGCTAGTGGGCAGGACACCCTGCCACAGGACCCACAGGCCACCAGCACCCCTCCTCCTGCAGAAGGTGAACTACCCTGCAAATGTTCCCTGTGACCCAGACGGAAGCCAGAGACACTTGCCAAGACCAAGACCACCGCCAGGAAATGAGACCCTCCTGACTGTCCCCCTTGTGTCCCACCTTGTCATCATGACCACTTTGAACTGCCATTGTTCCCCTTCCTATGGCCCGCTTGGACACTTGACCTGTTCTACAGACAGACTGGAACAATACCCTGGACTTACCTCAACCATCACCCCATTCCATTGCACTTTTCCGTCAATTATTTGCACTACAATAAACACCCTTGAACACAACCTGAGTATACATGTTTTATGTGATGAAAATGTGCATATATGGAAACCGTCACATCCGGTGCAAATGATTTGAACACTGTGATAGCATACACTTAGTGACCTGTATCTGTCTGTAGTCATCACATCAGTACACAGTTGTCATATCACCAACATCTGCAAAATGAGAAGCCATAGGCCACAGTAAGTAGAGATGCAAAGGAAGTAGATGCCATCCTGCTACAGCCACACAGAAAACATCAACAATCAGATAAATGGTCAGTTCCACTGCCTCACCTGTGTGTAATTGGAAGTATTGATGTATAACTGATGTTCAGTTGGCCACATCCTCATCCTCTGCTTCCTCATCCTCACTGTCCTCAGGGTCCACTGATGCCACAGGGGCATTTCCAGTCTCCTCCTCCTGCAGAGAAACACATGTCGTCTGAGGGCCAGATTGTGCAACATGTAGCATGCCACTACTATCTGGCAGACCTTCTCGGGTGAGTAGCACAGGGATCCACCGGTTATATGGAGGCATTTGAACCTGCCCTTGAGGAGGCCGAAGAACCTTTCAATAGTTCTCCTGGTATGCCCATGTGCATCATTATAACGTTTCTCAGCCCCTGTCCTGGCATTCCTGACAGGGGTCCGGAGCGCTGATAGGTTTGGGTATTGAGGGACAAACATTAGCCTTACACAATGGTATGGGGTTAACATCAGAAGGCATACACTGACATACATTGGGTGGGGAGTCAGGCTCACCAATTAGCCACAACCTGTGCCTCTGTAGTTGTGCCATCACATTTGGGATGCTGCTATTCCTCAGGACGAAGGCGTCAAGCACCGACCCAGGATACTTGGTAGTGATGTTGGAGATGTACTGGTCAGCCAGGAACACCATTTGCATATTGAGTGAGTGGAAACTCTTCCGATTCCTGAAAACTTGTTCATTCTGGCAGGGGGACAAACGCAGCATGTGTACCATCAATCGCCCCAGTAATGTTGGGTATATGTCCCATTGCATAGAATCCTGCCTTTACAGTGGCAAAATCTTCCACCTAGGGGATAGCAATGTAGCTGCACATGTGTTTCACCAGGGCAGACAAAACCCTTGCCAGCACGATTGAGAACATTGGCTGTGACATTCTGCTGCCAAGCCCACTGTCACTTGGAATGAACCAGTTGCCAGGAAATGGAGCACTGATAGAACCTGCACAAGAGGGGGGATCCCAGAGGGATGACGGATAGCTGATATTAGATCAGGCTCCGATTGAGCGCGTAGCTCTGTGATTGTGGCCCTGTCCAGTCTATAGGTGAGTATTATGTGCCTCTCCTCCAGTGTAGCCAAGTCCACAAAGGGTCTGTACACAGGGGATTGTCTCCTCCTCTGATTTTCTGCAGTGGTAGGTATCTGAGGGAAACAAGAGTGAGTAGACTATCACAATTTGAACAAAGGAACCACCACCTCAGTGTACATAGAGCAGCAACGTGATGGGACATTGGGAATGGCAATGCATGTGCAAAATATGGAAATGACGCAGTTCTCGATTATATGACTATTGTTCACCACCATAAAATGTCGACCGCCTGTCTTGTGTGTAGGGACAGGTGGAAATGAGGTAACTCCGCCGGCATTGCGCGTCATGGCGGAAGGCAGTCTTGCATCGCCGTGCTATTTCTCATTGGATAACATGGGGCTCTATGGAGTACAGTGGCCAATGGGGATCACTGGCGGCGGTGTACACCCACATGGACGTGACTGCCATTTTCTGTCCATAACCTCACTCGATTCCTGACTTTCCACAGGACAACACCTACACTGCGTGTGCTGCTGTGACCTGTGTCTGAATCCTGCCATGGCCCGTGTGACCGAGGAAAGGGGCCCCTACCTTCACTTCGGAGGAGTTGGAGCGTTTGGAGGATGGGGTCCTACCCCAGTATGGGCAGCTGTATGGTCTTCCAAACCAACAGGTGAGTACACCTTGGGCATGAGGCATGTGACAGGGTTGCATGGAGATGTGTGTGCAAGCATTGCGTCATTTGGGGGGGGTCGTATGTCTGGTGGTAGTGTACATGGTGGGCACTGGGTAATGTGTGCACCAATGGGGATGGAAGGGGATTTGTGGGCCATATGTGTGACAGGCTGGATTGTATGTGTAATGGTTTCCTCATGTCTGTGTTTTCTCTGCAGGTCAGCGCCCATCAGGAGGAGGGATTGTGGCGTGCCATAGCCAAGGACGTGCAGACCCTGGGGGTCTACAGCAGGCGGAGCACCCACTGCAGGAAGAGGTGGGATGACCTGAGACGTTGGATCCGGAAGACCACGGAGGCCCAGCTGGGGATGGCCTCCCAACAAGGGCAGGGTGCCCGTCAGAACCTGACCACCCTGATGCCCCATATACTGCCGGTGGCCTACCCAGAGCTGGATGGGTGCTTGAGGGCATCACAGCAGCCACAAGGGGGTGAGTACAGTGTGTGTTACAACTATGATTGGCAGGTGGCATGGGAGCCTAGTGGTGGGTGTCAGTTAGTGGGTGCCCCTTAATGCCTGCTCAGAAATCGCAGTATGGTCCAGCTCAAAGGTAATGGTTGTATTGCTAAATCTGGTAACCTAGCTAGGTTGCATTCCATGTCAGGCAGGGTTTAGTGACTCCCAGGAGGGGTGCAGTTGGCGGGGCTAGCTCACATTTTGCTGTGGTACCGAGCCAATGTAATGCCAATGCGATGCATGGTGCTCAATCCTGATCCCTGTGTGTGACGGTAACGTGTATGTCATCTGTGCTGTTGGTGCTGCAATTGACCCAGTGCTCCTTATTTCTACTATCATCCTGTCCCTGTGTGCAATAGCATCATCTGGCAGAGGTGCAGAGGCACCAGCGACAGAGGGAGCTGCATCCCCAGATGCAGCAATGCAGTGCATTCCTGGAGGGCATTCACCATGTATTGGCGGCCCAACAGAGATCGTTCCAGGCTCTGGCCTTCTCTCTGATGGCAGCCAGTATTCTTGTTCCTACCGTCCCCCCTCCAACTACCACTTCCCAGTCCCATTCTCCTCAGCCCTAATCCATCTCATGCAGACATACAGACAAGCATCCACACAAACCATCACACAAGAGTGGCACAGAGAACCACAGGCAGCACACTTCAGGCCACAAGCACTCACACAAACAACAGACAGTTGCACACACAACAACATCCACTGCCTCCACTGTCTCCTCTGCTCTGCCGCCTCCCTCACTGTCACATCTGCACTCACACCTGCATGCACTGTGTCAACAGCCACCACCACCATCACCACACCAAGCAGCACACACACCTCACTTGCAGACACCTCCACATCCATCCACGCGTCCCAGTGTCCTCTCCCACCCCGTCTGCCCCTACCTCCTAAGAAACACAAACACATGCACACAGACACCCAACAGCCATCCACCTCACATCAGCACACTGCCCATGCACCTGCACCCAAGTCCAGCATACATACACCTCCAACAACCGCTCCCTCAACCTCCACAGCCTCCTGCCTCATCCTGTCCCACCGTCCCTAAGAAGCTTTTCCTTGCCCAACTTGACCTCTTCCCTCCCCCTCCACCCCGTCCTGCCCATCAGAGCAGGGTCACAACGACCCAGCCGAGCACCTCAGCCAAACAGTCCACGGGGACAGAGGAGGCACCTCCTAGTCGTGGAGGCAAGAGAGTAAAGGATCCCAACTCCACCACCCAAGAGAGGGAAGGATCAAATCCACCACCCAAGAAAGGGAAGGATCCCATTCCACCACCCAGGAAAGGGAAGGTTCCCACTTCACCAACTAAGAGAGACAAACGCCCCCCTCTCCCCAAACAGCAGTGGTCAAAGTGTCCTCACCTCCAGCAGAGGCGGGCAGGGTCTCCCCTCCAACAGCAGTGGGCAAGGAGCCCTCAACTCCAGCTGGCACACAGCAGCCCTCACCTCCAGCAGAGGACATGTAGGCCACCCCTAGGGACTGTTGTACAAGGAGCCCCCTCCAGAACCAGTGGGCAAGTTCCCCACCTCAGAGACTGTGACCTTGCACTTCACAGCAAAGTGAAATGGGTATGGAGACCCCTCAAGGACCAGTGGGCAAGTTCCCCACCTCAGAGACTGTGACCTTGCACTCCCCAGCAAAGTGAAATGGGCATGGAGACCCCTCCAGAACCAGTGGGCAAGCTCCCCACTTAAGCTGAGGTGCCCCCCTTCACCATGAGGTGCCTGGCCATTCCCACCATAATGCCCCTGCACAGTGTAGTGCGGATTACATCAGAGAACGAGTTGGGCCTTGGACTGGGCCCTGTGGCCATGTGGACCTTTTGTACTTTGAACTGGCCATTGGCCCTTTCTGAACAATGACTCATGTATATCTTGTCACATGGACAATATTGTGGCTGTTTGCATCAAATTAGACTATCAGTTCTGAATAACTGTAGTCCTTGCATTATTATGTGTGTCCTGTGAGATTGATTTTCCTCTGCAGCTGGTTGTGTGTATGGTGTGTGTGTGAATGGTGTGTGTTGTGCCTGTGTGTGTCACTCTCCTTTTCCTCCCTCCCTCCCTTGTGTGCTAGGCAGCTGTACTCTCCGTCGTCGTCTTCGTTGGTGTTCCAGGTGGAGCATGGCGTAGAACAGCATCGGGAAGACTTGAAGTTCTGGTGCCATGGTGGCCTTGATCTTCTCTGTGTCTCTGTTGGTGAGTCTTTTGTCTTCTGTGTTCTGTTTCCGCCAGACTTTTGGTGGTGTTGGTACTGTCCCGGAATGCGTGGAGGTTTGCTATGCTATAATATGGTGGGCAGTACCTTTTCTTCTGCCTGGCTGTTGATGGCCACTGCCGTGGTAGGTCGTGTTTACACCCTGGAAGTTGGTGTGGTATATTGGCTGTCTATGGAGTTATCACCGCCATGGTCATAATTTGGCAGTAATAGCCTTTAACAGTCACCGTCAATGTCATAATGACCACCTATGTGTGTAAATAACAGGTTATACATATATATATATATATAAACAATTATGAGATTAGAAGAAAATAATTGTGTCTATGTTAAAATGGTAGGGTATGGTAGTAAGCAAACATTAATAGTTTAGGTATGAGATTTTGTGGTAATTCTTATATGTTTAGTGGTTATTAAATAGGGAAGATGTGTAGTAATGGTAATGTAGTAGTAGCAGTGGTAATGTAGTAGTGGGTCTTTAAGGAATATTAGAATGTTAGTTGGGAGTAGAATGTATGAGGGAGGAATACAGTTGAGGTATTTTGAAAATCAGCTTTGTACAGAAAAGACTCTGTATGGTGTGAGGGGCTATTAATAAAGATACATCTGCTTACAAGTATGTGAGAGGTCATCATTACAGGCTGACAAGGTAATTCGCTCGGTTGCCTCAGGGGCCTGCTACTGTGCAACACACAAAGAAATGCATAGTGTGTTCCAAGCATCAAAGTGATGTCTGCAAGCAACATCTACCCTTTGAGCACACTGGAACACTCATTTTCTCTAAACGCCTTGTTCTGGGTCAGCCACGTACAACATATTATTTGCTATCAGTTTTGGACTAGCCACGCCAACAGAGCGCTGCATCAACGAGATTGAAGTTACTATTTCGCAGTGATGCATTGATTTCAGTTTGGCAGCAATATAACTGGCAGTGACTCCATCCATGGTGATGAGCGCACCTAATATTGAATTTAGGGCAAAATGACTAGTGGTGCTATGAGCTCAGTGATAAAATCAAAATGAATGCAGAAGGCATACTAGTATGAATTATTTTCAAACTGTAGGTATTCATTGTGAAATTGTGATACCCCGATATGATGCTTTAACAGGCACATTTGTGATAATTTATTGTATATTTCTAGACTTAATGGTACTGAGACGAGACCGAATAGTTCCAGTGGCATAATATTGGTGGCACTTGCATTTTATACCATACTACTGCTGTCGTAGGCCTCTGCCTCTGTGACTAGTATAACTGCAACCTTTCCACATTCATCCAAGCACACCCTCATCCGTATGTACTCCCTCATCCAGGAACTCATTACTAAATCATTCACTAATGCGCTGTCTCACTCAATAACTGCAAAGACCCATTAGGGTCTGACATGAGCACAATTGATTTTTTGATCTAATATTCCTTTGATTATTTGCACCGTAATATGAGAATTCAGTCTTAACATGCGTGCACCTGGTAGACCTTGGCACACATGCATTGTGAACTTGTATATTTTATACAAAAGCAACCATGCACACCTATCACAGAATTGAACTTTCCTTATGATGAAAGAAGTTTCACTCAAACAGTGCAGAATATTCTTTGTTATTTTATATTTTTTGTTTATTCCTATTGTAAAGCTTGTTCGTAGCCTTGCCTCCACAGTGTGGGCCTATCCAGCTGCTTCAAGCAGTAATGCAAAGCCCCCCAGAAACTCTTAGTCTGGCATGGAATCAACGTCGGTTTACATCGGAGTGCATGGAATGTCATGATTTTCTAGACGTGTCTTATGCCTTTCACTCATCCAGGCCAGCTCCTACCCATGGCTCCTAATCTTGTTTGGGTATGCAGTTTCCATTGTGAGCCGCGCTCATCATGGTGATTGAGGAGTCAAGAAACCTTCAATGCCAAGTAGAACACGGTGCACTTGAATAATGTAACTGCGAACCAATACCTGCAGTCGATTCTGAGCTTTCGTGAAAAGAAAATTGCGGCCACTTTTGTAAAAATTGCTGGATTTTTACAAAAGTACTGATGTTGTCATTTTTGTTGCAAATCATGAATTCCGTATACCCTGAGGAGTCTGGAAAGTAATGTTAGAGTTAGGTGCGATGAAAAGATCTGGTTTTGTTTAAACAAAAACCTTAGAAATTCACTGAAAAAACAAGTGCTAAAATAAAGTTATAGTAAAGTGAATATGTCAGTGACATCATAAAGGTTTGAACAAAAAAAAAAAAGAAATTCACCATAGTTAGCAGAGCAGAGATAACTATAGTTTGTGCCCCCACCATGTACTGGTTATGGTCTCACATATTACATCACTCATGACATGTTCTGTTGCAAAGTTTATGACACCACTGATGACATCATCCAATGAGTGTACTAGTTGTATAGTTTACATAGTGGCAAGTAGTTACTGTATTACTTTTCTACCTAATTTTTTACAGCCTATGTCCACGGGTGTGTTTACAAAACGGACGTGCTTCTAATGCATCATAGATGTGGAGAGGTATTGAACACAATACAAATCTTTGTATTGAAGAGTAACTTTGAGCAAATGACAGTTGAGGAGTTCCGTATGTTCCACACAAGTTTTTTTTTTTGACTCTGCAAAAAAAGTTTCCAAAAGGGCAAAGTCTTTGTATCTAACTTTCACACAGAGCAATGCAGCAAGCCACCTTGCTGCGCTGTGTGAAAGGGAGGGGCAGGAATTACACAGCACATTCCTGCTCTCTGCCTGTGCTGGTGCACAATGTGCTGCCCAGCACCAACAGAGGCACCCCTGCACTATGGTGCAAGGGCACCTACATTGTAGGCAGGATTGTGCAGGAAGGTCTCCCTTCAGAGGCATTTTCCTCTTTCAGAATGCAGCACATAGAGGAAACAAGGTGGAGAAATAAAGATGTTTCACCTTGTTGTACCTCTCATGGGGAGGCATACAGTTCTGACGCATTCCACACCAGTATTGGTAAATATGGGAATGCATCAAAATCCATGGGTGGATGTGCAGGAACACCCACGCTCCACCCTTGGAACACCTCCCTGCTGCAAAGTAATGCAAGGCAGCAATTTTCGCTGCCTTGCGTTTCTCTAGATTTACCAAGCCACGCAGGGCCATGCAAAGTGGCCTACTGTGGTTTGGTAAATCATATTTTAGGTTTTGCCTCACCCTGTGTCCCCTTGCATGGCGCAGGGTGCCCAAAAACCTTTAATTAATTTGGCCCTATGTATTGTAAGCAGCCTTAGGTTATTAGGGAGAATTATCTCAGCATGACAATTTCTACATAACATAGAAGACTGCCTGCACCAGGTACTAACCTGTGTACATGTGCTTGTTTTGCCTACGGAGATTGGCTGCTTGTAAAGCTTTCACCACAGTATGATTGCTGCAGGTAGTACGCTCTTTAGCACCTTCATACCTGGGTAATTTTAAGCGAATAGTGTATTTTTTGACAAGTTTACATATAATGTACATGGGTCTTAGTAGACACTTTTTAGTACTCTGTAGTGTATTTCACATGAGAGTTTCACTGTCTGCAACCAGTGTGGTACTGAGTAAACTCTATAGAGTAAGCAGGCCCGTATTTATACTTTTTTTAGTGCCGCATTTGCGCCGCTTTTTGACGCAAAACCGCGCAAACCTACAAAATACAATGGTATTTTGCAAGTTTGCGCCGTTTTTGCGTCAAAAAACGACACAAATGCGGCGCTAAAAAAGTATAAATACGGGCTGCAGTGTTTACAGTACCCACTTTTCTGTTCATATCCACTTAATTTCTCACCATAGGTTTCATGACTCTGAGACATTTGATGTAGATAAAGGCTGTCTGTAGTATGTTATTAATTTTGGAAGAGACATTGAGTATCTTGAGGGACTTGGCTCTCTCTGAACACTTGTATACAGACTGAACACTGTGTGTAGTAAGGTTTTCCCATATATCTGTGGTTGACTGTTAATGTGAACTAGGCTACCCGTGAACTGTATGGTATAGGGTTTATGTTGCACATAACCCATGCTTGCTGCACCCGAGGGAGTTGTATCTGTGGTTGCATTATTGATGCTTCATATTATTCTGAGCTATTGTGTACTTACTTTCAGGCCTATTATGCTATACTAGTTTATAGAACAATGTGTGCAAAAGAAGCTTGGACGATGTCATTAGTGATATCATCAATGATGTCGTTTGAGATGTCATCAGGGATGTTATAAATGATGTCATAGAAAGTATAATGAGTGATATAATATGTGAGGTCATAAGCAGTGCAGTTGGGGTGCAAGTTATAGTTAGCCATGCTAACTATAACAGGTGATTTTCTGTGCTTTTGTAGGTCAAAACGTTAACATTGACACTGACATATTCACTTAGCTATGATATTACTTTAACTGTTTTTTTCAGTGAATATAGGATAATTTAAATTTAAAAATCAATGGCGTCCACCATATTTTTTAGAGCGATCACACTGGAGCACTGCAGGATTGCGTCAAAAAAAAAATTCTTCTAATTTTGGCCCAAGAGAGGGGGACCCTCTGGGCTACGAAGGCAGGTTATTCCTACCTTACCCTCATATTGTGTTTTTTTTAATTTTCGGGACAGGGTACTAAGTCCCTGAGTATAGTAATGGCTGGCGCAACACTTGCCTTCATGCTGTGGCTAGCCAATCAGAGCGGTCGCTCTCAAGGTAGCGAGGTGGCCAAAGGGGAAAAAAGCCCCCCTCGGACAACCAGAACACCCAATAAACCAGTTATGCAAATATTGTTTAGCCTTAATTTCTCAAAAACTACTCAACAAATTACACCAAATCACAAAAAGCACGCTTGCTGGACCAAGATGTAGTTTCCTGCCAAATTTGGTGTAATGCAATTCAGCCATTTTGGCTGTATCGCATTCCAAAAATCTCTATGGAAATTGAATGGGGAATTTGCTTTTTGGGACACCCATTTTTCTTGGCCCCACTTGAAGAATCACCCCAAACTTTACAGGTATTAGTAAAAAGAGCACTTTTTATTACGTTTTGTGAAGATTCAGCAAACAGCGCCAAAGGTATTGTCAAAACAAAAAAGCCATTTCCCATTCTAACTATAACTAACCAGTGGCAGCCACTATATATATATATATACATATATATATATATATATATATATATATATATATATATATATATATATATATATATATATATATATATTGTATTTTTCATTTAATGAAACAAAT
The DNA here is from genome assembly GCF_031143425.1 of Pleurodeles waltl. Lineage (NCBI taxonomy): Eukaryota > Metazoa > Chordata > Amphibia > Caudata > Salamandridae > Pleurodeles > Pleurodeles waltl. Next base: position 850,003,299 of record NC_090439.1, read on the forward strand.
GTTAAATTGATGTTAGAGTTAAGTGTTCAAAGGTGTTGTAGGGCAAGCATATCTTCAGGCCTACTCTGTGCAGCCTCACGGCTCCATTGTAAACCCTCCAGTACATCCTGTCAAAATAACCATTTTGACATGAAAAAGCCTTCCTATTAAAATAATAATAAGTCACCCATATGTAAGTCTTGCAGCCCACAAGGTAGAGTGCATGGTATTTAAAAGTGGCCCTAGATTGTCAAGGCCCAAAAAGCTATTTTCATGGGTGGCAGGCCTATCTGGCCCATGTAGAAAATGAAAGCACAGATTAAAATACTAAAATTGTATCCCGTGAAAGGGACCAACCTCACCTTCTGCCATAAGGTATAAGTGGTTGAGTGGCTGATGGCTGCAGCCCTTGGCACATAGCCATCCTGCTAGGCAGCATGGTTCAGAAGTAAGCCACATCATGGTAATATGGAGATTTGGTGTAGGGAGCTTTCCACCAAGCCTATTTGCATTCTGGCAAACAGCCATTCCAGCGAGGCCTGATTGGTGACCCTCCTTCCACCGAAAGCAGATCAGGAAGGTAAGGTTCACAGCTCACATGTTTAATGAACCACCAAGACCCAGCATATAACTGCAAAGTAAAGCCTCTTACATTCCCTCATTCTCGCAAGACCAGAGTTCAGTGGGTCCAGTGCAAGGCATTCAGGCTGCTTGAGACCTCAAAAGATCAGAGGAGGCACAGTGTTAGTGCTTTGCTGAGGTTTGAGGTACTCATGGGTGCGGAAGGGCTTGAAATCCCACCAGTGTGTTGTTGGGAATATTACACTAATCTGGGACCTGGGTTTGAGCCAGACCTGTGTGAAGGAGCCCCAATTTGATAATAGGAAATTTGCAATGCGAAATAGGCTGTATGCTCACACCAGTTCCTGTGGTAAGGTAGTGTATATGAACACAACTGGTCATCTTTCATAGAAACTGATGTAGGCTTTCTACTTAGGACCCTGGCCTCTATAAACCTTCCTCATAAGTGGACCACGTCAATCTAGCTAAGTGGATAAAAGACAGTGTCCCATCCGCCAGCCAACCCATATTGGATATCACAAATGCTTCACTCTCATAGGCACAATGTCCGTAACAACTCAAAAAATCTCAAGTCAAGCTGTGCTCAAGAAACCCAGTGTAAAGCAAGAGGCCCTCCAAAATCTCAGACCAGTATCACAACTTAATGAAAAAGTATTGAGGGGGTGCTCAAAATTCAACTCAAGAACCCAGCTGTATCTACAACCTTCTCCGCTATTACCAAAGGCCCCCTTGTTTGTTTAGCATGGTATATGGTTTGCCACATTCTTGCTTGTAGCAATGTCTGCCTATTTTGTTCTGTAGAATGCTGAGCAGGATTTAATGCTGATTATCTTTCACATGTTTCTACACAGGGGATTAGGATATTCTTTACTATACTGTCTGGTTCTCAATTTCCCGAACGCAAGAGACCACTTCATACAGATTACATTTTCAAGATCCCTGACTGTCCAACAACCATGTGGAGTCCCAGAAATCTCAACTTTATTTCTCGCTATTTTCATTCTCTAAGTAGAGCATTGGGGATTAATATATGAAAAAGCAGTGGAATAACCTTTCATCAATATGCAGTTGATAACCATATGACAACCTGTCCCGTTGACACCCTATTGTACCTGTGTGCTACCGCTGGCACATAATAAAGGGTGACAGATAAGCACAGGATTTTTAATTTTGCAAATTGTATGAGCTAACCCAAATAAATAAGAAAAATAAATATTTTCTTACCAGTCCCTGCGCAGTTACCCAGCCCTTCACTAAACCCTTAATTCTGTTATTTAATTCCTAAAATCTGTGATACAAGGTTTGTACCTATGCAACGCCACCATTTCCGGAACACCATTTTGAAACGTTCAGTAGGAGATAAGGTTAAATTAAACACAGATTAAGTATAACTTTTCCCTAAGAAAGAAAAAAAAATGTGTTATATATGATGAGTATTTGAGAATCAGCAACTGTGGATTTGTGGTTGACAATTCTCATGTTTGGGCTGTATTCTACTCAAATGTGAATCTTTTGCTGCATCCGCTAATACCTTAAATCCACAAAGCTAGATTCATACCTCATACTAGAGTCTCCAAATATGTATTCTTTTCTGTATGAGTGCGCAGGCAATTTGCAATTCATTGATTGTTCAAATAATAGAAACTAATACAACCCCTTCCACAAGGACCTTTTGTGTTGTCGTACACTTTGCCTGGATTGAGAAAATTGGATCCTTTCTGAAACTAATTAGTAATTAGATGAAACACCTGCTCTTACAGTCAGGTCAAGGCACATCAGACATTAAACTGTCGTGTGAGTAGTGCAAACTACTTGGGACTAAAACCATCCTCAGTTCACCACCACTTCATCCTGAACATATGAACCCACACAGATATAATGATTTAAACTGCACTCCAACAGGTTCACTTACTTCAGAACTAAACCTTCCCATGTTCCAGAGGGTCATCCAAACCAGATTTTAACATATGGACGCTTCCAAATATTCCTACCTGGTACAGACTAAAGAGGCATTGTGATTTAATAAATCCCATGTAACAAAACATGAAAAATTGCATGACATAACATATCATGTAAAAAGACCAGGTATTGCAATTTACATTCTGCCTATCTGTAATGTTTCCCACGTAGGAAGATACTCTGGTACCAACATGTGAGGCACATTCATGCATTTGGATACAAATTAGAAAGTGGATCCCTAATCCAAAGAGTCAGGCTCCCACCTTTTTTCCTCAAAGCTGACGGAAACCAGATGCGGAGTTCCCCAGGGCTCCTCCCTGAGCCCCACCCTCTTCAACATCTACATGACTCCGCTCACTGAGATTGTCAGACACCACGAGCTCAACATCGTCTCATACGCCAACGACACACAGCTCATTCTCTCCCTCGCCAACGAACCATCAACTGCCAAAAAGAACTTTCACAACAGAATGAAGGCAGTCCTGGGCTCCGCCACTTCTGCCTGGGATGACTCTTGGTGGCCCATCAGCCTCCGTACTGCCCCACCTCCAACTAACCACGCCTGCAACTTCGGCATCATTCTCGACTCATCACTGTCCATGGCCTGCCAAGTCAGCGCTGTCTCCTTTTCATGCTTCCACACCCTTCACCTGCTCCAGAAGACCTTCAAGTGGATCCCCATCGACGCAAGAAGAACAATCATCCAGGGACTCGTTAGCAGTAAACTTGACTACCACAGCACACTCTGTGCCGGAATTAACAAAAAAACTCCAATCAAGACACCAGAGAATACAGAACGCCATGGTCAGACTGATCCTGGACATCCCCCACCATAGCCACATCTCTGCCCACCTGAGAGACCTACACTGGCACTCCCCGTCAACAAATGTATTACCTTCAAAATCCTGACCCATGCATACAAGGTCTTCCACAATGTCTGACCTGCCTACCTCAACCACCGCCACTCCTTGTACACCCCCACCAAGCAACTTTGCTGAGCGCAACTGGCTCTCGCTACCATCCCCAGGAACTGGAAGAGCATGGCTGGAGGAAGATCCTTCTCCTACCTCACCGTGCAGACTTGGAACACAATGCAGCTCCACCTCAGGCATTCCCCATCGCTGGCTCAGTTCAGGAAGGACCTCAAGACCTGGCACTTTGACTGACCCGTGCCCCCTAGCTAGCACCTTAAACCCCAAGGGTGATAAGCTGTGCTTTATTAGTGCTGATTGATTGATTCCTATAGGCACATCTTATCCACATGCCCATGTAAGTTCAAGTCACTTCACCCATTGTGTTAGCTTAAATATGTTTCTGACGTGCCCAATCACATGACTAGTCTCATAGCAAAGTGAAGATGCTGGTTTGAGTCTTAGAAGGACGTAATGAAGGTTACAATACTTCATCAGATACACTATGGGGGTCATTCAGACCTTGGCGGACGGCGGAGGCCGTCCGCCAAGGTACCGCCGACAAATGACCGCACCGCGGTCAAAAGACCGCGGCGGCCATTCAAACATTTCCGCTGGGCCGGCGGGCGCTCTCCAAAAGAGCGCCCGCCGGCCCAGCGGAAATGCCCCTGCAACGAGGACGCCGGCTCAGAATTGAGCCGGTGTAGTTGCAGGGGTGCGACGGGTGCAGTTGCACCCGTCGCGTATTTACTTTGTGGGGCCCTCTTACGGGGGCCCCTGCAGTGCCCATGCCATTGGCATGGGCACTGCAGGGGCCCCCAGGGGCCCCGCAGCACCCCCTACCGCCATCCTGTTCATGGCGGGTTTCCCGCCATGAACAGGATGGCGGTAGGGGGTGTCTGAATCCCCATGGCGGGGGAGCGCGCTCCGCCGCCATGGAGGATTCAATGGGGCAGCGGTAAACCGGCGGGAGACCGCCGGTTTACCCTTTCTGACCGCGGCTGAACCGCCGCGGTCAGAATGCCCTTGGGAGCACCGCCAGCCTGTTGGCGGTGCTCCCGTGGTCGGTGACCCTGGCGGTCACCGGCCGCCAGGGTCAGAATGACCCCCTATATCTTGTTTTGTGTATCTTAAGCATCTTGTGCAAATGCAGTAGATGTTCCTCACAGCTCAGTCCCCCCTATCTTTTCTCCCACATGATTTGGGTGGATCACTTTGATATATTTTCAGTTAATTCTAACCTAAATACTGCACAATGATGTGGCAGGCAGAAGCCTTGCTCATATGGAACATGGAATACAAGTGACATTAGTAAAGGCATTGAGGGCTTCAGTGTATTTGGGAAGTGTTAGAAACACAAACCAATTTTGGTGAACATATTTCAGAGATGTAGCTTGGTTCCTTTAGTTAAGAAGAAAAAGGGTAGTAAACATGAAGCTAATTCTCACGTTCATCACCAAACGTAGGGAAGAAAGACAAAGTTAGGAAGGCAGAGAGATTCTAAAGAAGAGAGTATGAAGAAAATGCCAGTAAAATGTTTAAAGAAAAACTTAGAAACTAATGACAGATTCTATTCAAAGCTAAATCTGAATACTTCTGTGAGGTTATCATAATTGCAGAATTGCAGAAGATTATCCAAAAAGCTGTTTCAGGTGGTCTCGAAGCTGGCTAACCCTAAATGCATTAAACATTCAGTCAGTTCTGGATATTTACGGTGACATTATTGCAGAGTACAATAAATTTGATTTTGAAGGAGAAATAATGTAAATCTCTGGCAAACACTTTCCCAAAGTGGAGGTAGAGGGTCAGTTAATTAAGCAGAACCGGGCTCACCAGAGGATATGTGTCCCATTTTCTTACTTTGAAAAGTAACTCAGACCAGTGTACCTGCAAACAGTTCCCTTTTGAACTCACTGTTGTCTTGGGGGATAATTCCTAATAGTTATAAAGTGTCGCTGGTAAATTCCTACTAAAAATACCAAATTTTGATCCTTTTGATGTGAGTATTTATAGACCAATCTCCGAGCAGTGGAAACAATGGGAGAAAAGATCATAGTTGAGTGACTTACTAATCTTCTTGAAAAAGTCTATCTTTAGACAATGGTCAAATGGGTTTAGACCTGGCCTAAGGACAAGAGCTGCACTTGTGTCAGCTTCGAGCAACCGAAGTGGGCATACTCGCACAGAGAGGTACCAGCCTCACTGAACTTGATCTTTCTATGGCATGTAATATGGTAGATCATTCCATCATGATCAAGAAGATCATGGCGTGGGTATAAAGGGAACATCTCTAGAATGGTTTGGATCCTGTCTTGAGAACTAGAGGTTCTCCGATAGGATGGCGTCGCAAACATTTCCCTCTACATGGGGGGCATTGCAGGGATACTCTCTTTTATCAATCCTATTTAGTATATATATATATATATAGTATAGTGTATATGTGTATATATATATATATATATATATGTATATATATATATATGCATACACACACAGACAACAGCAGGCAAGACTGTTAGAAGATTCAGGTTTAAAATAATTAATTATGCTCATGACACTGAGAATTACATTTGATTTGGCGGACGGAGGTTTGTCAGTCAGGGCGGGAGATTAATTTACTCCATCCCCTTGACTGCACCTCCATGCATCAAATTATGAAATGACCACCAAGTAGCAGTAATTTCTCAAAAGCACTGCCAGGACAGCTGTGGTTCCTGACAAAAACGTTCGCAGTTTGATGCACAGCTCCGTCAAGCATGACAGAGACATACTGCAAATCATTATCTTTTTCAAAAAGAAAATTCCAAAACAAAATATTTTTGAAATTAAAAAGGCAGTGCCCCCACCCCAACTTCCATGGAAGTCTCTCCCATGGCGAGGGGAGCATTTTATAGTTTTCACTGTTGCATACCTCCAGGGTTTATCCGGTGGTGATGAGCAGTGAAAATTGACCTCTAATTCTGTCCATCTACATTAGGTGGGTGGAATTAGAGGTCAACCTGCAATGGCCCTTAGTCCATCGGGTGGTCTAAGGAGTTTAATCATGGCAGAGATGGAGTAGTCTTCACCATGATTAAACCAAAGATCCACCCAGATCTAAATTAGGTGGGCGGACCAGTTTTGACGGTATGGATACTCCCGTTTCCATTGTGACGGAGTATCTGTCCCACCGAGATATAAATCAGGGTCTTAGTCTTGTGCCAAAGATCAATGCAATAGTTTCTACTTGTTTCATACAGCTGAAGCTGTTATGGAAATGTTTTCTTTTATCCCGACTAACGTACGAGCAGTGAGGTGAAATGTGACAATTAATTCACGCCTGGACTAGGCAAATGCTTGCTATCTGGGTCTTTCAGATGGAGAAAGACACAATCTTTACCGCATCCAGTATTTTGCAGTAAAGGCAATTTTCAATCTTTGAAAATTAGATACACTCTCCAGCGTGTGTTAGTCCTTTTATTGGCTCTCTAAGTGATGTACGAAGTGTAGGTGCTTTGTTACTGTTACAAAGCCTTTGATCTGTATAACTTAGCATTCTTTCACAGGCTTCCACCAAAGTATATATGTTTTAGGTTACTCAGGTCAGAGAAATTATCTATTTTGAGGTTCTCTTGTGTGTGGAAGGCTAGAACAGGGAGCAAAGCTTTCACTGTTGTCGTTCCTTTGTAGTGGAATTCCCCACTAACACTCCCTTCAACAAAAAGAAAACCTGATCTTATTTAGAAAAGAGTTCAAAACTTTTCTTGTTTGCTGAATAGACTGTTGACTGCAGTCGTGGCTCGTGCTAACCTGAAGGGGCGGAGCGGGGCGGCACGCACAATTGGGTGGGAATTAAATTAACTAAAAAAAATATTTTAAAACACAAAAAAACATACCTTTGCCACCGTGAGCCGCTCCTTTCTCTGTCCCTCGTCGACTGCAGTCACAGGCTCCCAGCCTGCCTTGCGGCCAATCCTGACGCTGACCAAAGCTGCGTCAGGATTGGCTGAGAGTGCCCAGCCAGGGTGCTCCCAGGCAGACTGGGAGCCTGTGCAGGCTCTCTCCAGCCCAACAACTGTGTTGCTGGGCTGGAGAGAGCCCTGTGCGCATGTGTGAGACGGCTGGGCAAACACACATGCGCTCTGAGGGGGAGCACAGCACTCCCCCTCAGTGCACGTCACCCACGAACAAAGTTTATGATTGTTTTTTGGGAAAAGGTTTGCAGCTGCCGCTGCTGGCGGGGGTGACGCTCCTCCACCCTTCTGGAGGAGCCGCCCCTGGTTGACTCAATGGTTGTGACTCTGTGCGATTCTTGTGCACCAGGAAGCCTAAGGGCGGCTGTCTGCCCTTTATAAATAACTGCTCCCTGACTCAGTTTGAGAGGAACCAAACTCAACACATTCACTCCCTGAACTAACACTGCTGCCAATCCTAGAGTGATATAATAAAGGCTCTTCAAACAAAACTCTGACTGGAGCCAGAGTGAAGGGAACGTGAGGGGACATGCTTTGGGATGGTTCCCTCTAAAATACTAACCAACCACAATGGAACATAGCCCAGTAAATTATAAACAGAGACTTAAACACAACTCCCCTGTGAAGAGTGTTTAGTGGGCACATGGCCACGTTTTTTCAGTCGAACAGGACTTTTGCAGCAGATGCTACAGTCACTGGGGAGGACAGGTGAGCCCAAATAAATGCCCAAAGAGTTGCCCACATAGATCCCATTACTGAAATTCAGCCCGGGTTTCACACAAGTACTGATCTCCAGAGAAGATGTGAGCAAGAGAAGAGAGGGCTCCTGCGAGGATGTGAGCAAGAGAAGAGAGGGCTCCTGCTTCTTCATGTTACTGAAGAGCACCACCTGCTGCATTTTTATCAAGTTGAAGATTCTTCTGGCCAAGGTTGTGGACTTATGTAGTATTAGGGTCATCTTCTCCCATTTGCACATACTATCTGCAGGTCAGACAATTCTGAATTACCAGAGCTGCTAACTCACACTGTGCCACAGTGTGCCACACGACTTCAGCTCTCTTCACATGGTCACTCGGTGAGGGGCCAAAATCACATGGTGACAGGAAAGAGGAGCTGGAAACCGCTGACAAATGTGGGTTTCTAGCTGCGCTTTGGAGGATGCAAGCAGCCAATGTCCATTAAGAGTTCTGAAAACACTCCAAGACATCAGCTGCAGCCCCAGCAACTTTTGTTTTTTTGTTTTATGCATAAAGTCCCGCCCCTCCAAGGCCACTCCCCGTTCCGCACTGCAAATTTTGGACCAGATCTATAAGAAAGTGACACATCAGTCCTGATGTGCCACTTTTCTTTAGCCACCCCTAGTCCCCCTAACATCACCATGGTATTGCTGTATTTATAATGCAGCGCACCATGGCGCACGTTAGCACAGTAGCATCAGAATTTATGATGTTACTGTGGTGCTTTGCTGGATTAGCGCCATTAGCTATAGTAATAGTCCAGCAAATCACTGGCGATGCCCATAGCTTATTATGGGCCCATCACTTCAAATCCTGCAATGTGCAGAAGTTAAAAATGATGAAAACAATTACGCAGTGAAATCTTGTAGATTTTACTGCGCCATTTTTTGCTGCCTCCCTGCGGGGGAACGCCTCCATTTGCATACATTATACCTGGCGCAGGCATACTGTGGTGAAAGAGGTTACAAAGTGGCACAATGCTAGCATTGCGCCACTTTGTAAATATGGTGCATCAGAACTGCCTACCTAACCCCACATTAGCAATAAAAAAATTACGCTAATGTGGAGCAATGGCGTGTAAATCTGGCCCTTTAGTTTAATTTGGGAGGTCTGCGCTTCTGACCTATGCCAGAACAAAACTGATCCAGGAGTGGTTTAGGATGTTGCATCCATTGCATAACCGCCAAATGATGGCTAAAAACCGCCAGTCTATATTTTATCAGCATATAATTTGCTTATACTTATTTTGTACATTTTGCAAGCTATAATAGCTTCACACCATAGCCAGACCCAGCTGCCTCACTTCAAATTTGCACAGTGTGTTAGTGAATAGCCTTTATAGATGTGGCTCCTGCTTTCGGTTGCATCCTTGATTGTCCTCTCTGATCCCATGCATGTTTCTCATAGGTTTGGGATACTGTAAAACCAGATGACCACTGTCAACTAAACAAACTTTAAAACATCCTAAATACATTGTGTTTTATTAATGATGTTTTCTGAACTCAGCAAGTTATATAAAATCCTATTTTGCCAAATAAAAGAACACATACTTGTTGAAAGAGACATATATGAAGCATGTGGACCTTCGAAAGATTAGACAAGACTACATGGAGAAAGCTTTTACATCAAGTGTGATTAGAAGTCACCTTAATACAAACTGTACGGATATACACCACAGCACACTGATTGTGAGAATGTAGGCATCAAGGGCTAACTACAGCCTGCTGATGGGCACAAAAAAGGAGAAAAGTATGCATTTTCAGTGTGTATCCTTATTTTGTAACAGAACTATTTATTTTAGGTCTGGAGTTAGCCAAGACCTTTCAATTTCACTACATTTATTTGTTTAATAGAATAACATATGGGCTATTAGTCAGTCCTCTTCATCATATTGTATCATTCAAATTGTTCTTCTGCCCACTCCAGCATACGCAGTGAGGCAGTGAGACAGCCTACTTTAGCCACTGGCTAACTTCACTCTGAATGGCACCATCATGCCCTTTCAAAAGAATCACATTACCCACACAAAGTGTGTGAACCCCTTATGTGCCAGGGACTACTACAGAAATATATGCTTTTTAGAACATTTTTTTTTGTTTTAAGTCAATTTTAGTTTTTGATTGATGAGGGTCTGGCTGCTTTCCCAATAATAACATTTTGCCCAAACAATAACCATACATGCAGTTAGAACTTTTGAAACTTTGGAATGCTTTTACAAAGTTGTGTTTGAGCAATTTGGCCCAGTTTGGGTGACCAACTCCAGCGGGGAGCAAGTCAAGGGAACCAATGAGGAGTTGTAGAACAGTTACCTTGGCAGTAAAGCAGCCTCCAGTTCAGTTCCCAGTTCATGGGTGAATCATCATAGACCTCAATGGAGTGGGCCTGATGCATGGGATACAGGAGGCTGAAGATACTGTAGGATGCTGAGAATGCTGTGTGGTCAACAAGGGGCATCCTGGGGTTACTCCACAGTCTTTATGGGGGGACTTTGGCCACAGGTGCCTCGAAGGGATGGTGGGGTCCAGCAAAAGACCGGATAACTGTTCTCAGGGCACAATAAAACAACTGGTTCTCTTCGGTGGAGACTAGTGTTCCTCTTGGGCAACCAAACTGCACTTCTATGATTCCCCCAACTCCGGCAGACTTGGGTATGACTTTTAAACATTAGGATTCGGTCTACTAGGCTGAATGTCGGTGGTCAGTAATGATCAAGCGATTGTGGCTATTGACTCACCAATGCAAAAAGAACAAGTGATGGACAGAATGCTGAACAATGTTAAACATTCACCCCCAGTACAGAGATCTGGGCCTAAATCCATCGTTTTTTTGCTGCCCATGCCATTCCAGTTTGGACCCAGCCAAATGCAAATCAGTCTTGACCCTGTTCCCCATGGGAACAGTCCAGCCCGAACTGCCAGGCCAGGTCTTCCCTGGACTGGAAACAAGCATCCTGGGACTGTTTTTTTTTTTTTTTTTTTATAGTTTCAAAAACCTTTATTAAGTGCTTAAGTAGGCGATACATAGGTTTTTAAAGAGTGGTACCTCTTCCCTTAGGAAGGGCAGTCCACTTCAACTTTGTTTCAAATCATTCTTTAACAATACATAATAGTCAGTTTACATATGAAAGAAGTAGTAAAGGGGGTTTGGTTTCTTGGGGCAGTGTGGGGAGTTCAGTGGGAAGGAGGGGTTAGGGTTTACAGTTCCTCCTTCTCACGCTCCTTGTTGTCCTTGTCTGTGTAATCTCTCAGCAGGTTGTGTACCATTCTGCGGCACGCTTCCCTGCTCACCACCTCCCTGTTGGTCACCAGTCGGGTCCTGGCATACAAGAGGATGTCCTTTACGCAGCAGAGGATTCTCCAGGATCCTTGGATAGCCTCCACTGAGTGTGTCTTTGGAAACAGCCCAAACAGCACAGAGTGGTGAGTGATGTTTGGGTATGGTATGTGGGCTTCCATTTCTTGTTTTAAGGCTCCCCGCAGTCTCCGGGCAAAAGGGCAGGCCCAGAACAGATGGTATGTAGTTTCCTCTGCAGGGCATCCCCTTGTGCATTGTCTGAGTGGGCACAGGCCCTTGCTGTGCATGAATGACCGGACTGGCAGTCCACCTTTCACGGCCATCCATGCAATGTCTTTGTGTCTGTTGGTCAGGGATTGGGAGGATACATTTTCCCACACCCGTTTGCTGTAGCGGGTGGCAGGTCGCTCACTGGTTCTGTGGTGTCCCTGGACCTGATTAGTCTGTGGAGTGTCCTGGGCTTCCATAGGCTTGGTGTGACACAGTTCAGCCCAAATTCCACCACAAACCTCTCAATCTCCATGTAGTACCAGGGGAGGTCCCAGTTGAACATTTTTGCATTCTCCCACTTATCCCACCCCAGCCTTCTCCATACTGGGAGCAGGAAGAAGCGGAAGACCCTGTAAGCTGAGTGGTCCTTGTTCTCGTTCAGCCGGGTTATTCGGATGCAGCCACACACAGAGAAGGCTCTGAGGATTGTCGGGATGTCAGGGACTGCCTTCCTCCCTTGCGATGCTCCTTGTGCATGTCTGTTCTTTTCATCCTGTCCATCTTTGAGTGCCAAACAAAGTGGAAAACCATGCTGTTCACAGCCCGTGCTACATTGGCCAGGAGTGGCCAGGCCTGTGTCACATACTGCAGCATGGGCTGCGCGTCGTTCCTGAGCATCAGAGCCTTTCCTTCAATGCTCAGGTGTCTCAAGCTCCAAAAGCCCAGTTTCTGCTTGACTTTGGCCAGGCGTTCGTTCCAGATTTTCGCCGCTGCTCCTGGTCCCCCAAACCAGATACCGAGGATCTTTACCAGTCCTGCCTCAATGGGGAAAGGGAGAGGCTTGTTACATAAGTCCCAGCAGCCAAAGAGCTCTGCTTGTGATTTGTCCACGTTGATCTTTGCTCCTGATGCTTTGCCAAAGTCCTTGCACGCCTCCAGCAGTGACAGGACCAATTTCCCATCCGTGCAGAAGAGGGTGACGTCGTCCATGTACAGCGTGCACTTGACTTCTTTCTTTGCGTCTCCTGGTGTCGGGATTCCTCTGATGCTCGAGTTCTTCCTGATGTACTCCGTGAGTAGCTCTATAACCAAAACAAACAGAGAGGGTGAGAGCGGGCAGCCTTGTCTTATGCCAGACCTGATAGGAAAGGGGTCTGTTTACCAACCATTTACCATGACTGAACTGAAGATGTCTGTAGACATTATTCTAACATAATTGCAGAACTGCTCCCCCAGCCCAAAGCCCTGCAGTACCCTCTCCATGAACTCATGGGAGACATGGTCAAAGGCCTTTTCCTGATCGAGACAGACCAGCGCAGCGCGGATATTCCGGTCCGTGATGTACTGGATCGTGTCCCTGATCAGTCCTAGGCTGTCCGCTACCCTGCGTCCTGGAACCCCACAGGTCTGGTCTGGGTGAACTATCTCTCCCATAGCGCCATGAGTCTATTCACCATTGTCTTTGCCAGGATCTTGTAGTCCACATTCAGGAGAAAGATGGGACGCCAGTTCCTGAGGTCACATCTCTCCCTCTTATGTTTATACAGGAGCGCAATCATTCCTTCCCTTAATGTGTGGGGCATGACTCCCTCCTGCTCCATCTCCTCATACAGCTCCAGAAGGTCTGGTCCCACTAGGTCCCACAGTGAAGTGTAGAATTCAAATGTCTTTCCTGACTTGAAGGATTTAACTGCAAGGTGCAGCTCCTCCAGAGTGAGGGGTGCGTTCAGGATTTCCCTTGCTGGTGTGGAAACCTTTCTCGGGATACCTGAAAAAAACTTTTCGACCTGATCCCCATCTGACCTCTTCTCTGAGTAGAGGTCCCAGAGAAGTCTGTCACAGCCTTCCTAATGTCTTCCTTGGTGTCACACAAAATTCCCTCCCTGTTGCGCAGTTGAACTAGAGGGGTGTGCCTGGAGTGGATTTTCTTAAAGAAGAAGGAATTGCATATCTCCCCCTTTTCTAGGTTCTCCACCTTCGAACGGAAGATGATCCTCCTGGATTCGTCATGAAAGTGCTCACTCAGCTCTTTCTTGACTGCCTCCAGAGGGTTCATAATGTCCCATCCCCGGAGTTGGAGGTCATACAGTTCCTGCAGCTGTTGCTGCAGTCTACTGAACTCCTTCCTTCTCCCCCTTGCTGCTTTCCTGCCCACGTTCTTAAAGAAATCCTGAATCCTGCCTTTCACCCACTCCCACCATTCCCCTATAGACTGGAAGGTGTCTTTCATGTATTGCCACTCACTGTAAGTCCTCCTCAGCTCCTCCTGTACATCCTCTCTCCCCAGCAGAGAACTATTCAGCTTCCAGGTGCCTGGACCTGTCAGGAACTTTCCTGTTAGTTCCCTCTGGAACCTGATAGCCCTGTGATCAGAGAAATGCACTGTCACCATGGAGTGTTGCCTGATCCTCACTGATTTAGAGGTGAAAACGAAGTCTATCCTGGAGCTCACAGATCCATCAGGGCGGCTTCAGGTGAAGTTCCTGGCATCTGGCCCCCTGGATCCAATGACGTCTGTCAGGGAGGCCTCACCCACCATCTCCGCCAGGAGTTTCACAGCATCATCCATCCATCCTTCCCCAGTCCTGGTCCCACATCGACCACCACTTTCTAGTATACAGTTGAAATCTCCACCCATCATGATTGTTCTGGAGGTGACCAGCTGTGGTCTGAGGCACTGGAACAGCTCCCGTCTCTTAACTACATCAGAAAGCGCATACACATTGATCAGTCTAACCGGTTCTCCTGCCCATGAGCCGTCAATGACAAGAGTCCTGCCGCCTTCCAGCTCGGTGACCGAGCCCATTGTGAAGCACCTCCCTCTGACTAAGGTAGCGACTCCTACAGACCTACTGCTGTTCCCCCCAGACCAAAAAGAAGGCCCAAATGTCCACTGCTGTTCTAGGTGTGTGTATGAAGCTGCAAAAGGGATGGAGCATCCCTGAATTATGTACACGTCACATTCCTGGCTAGCAAGAAAGTTCAAGGTGCTAGCACACCTGCGCTTGTTCTCTGATACTTCTCACATTTATGGAAAACAATGAAACAGCCATCTTAATTAGTGTTTAAGAGTTTAACTTAGACTTAAATACTAACTATCAAGTCAGAGTAATTAGCTGTTTATACACAGTGACAAGGCTACTTGCAGAGCTGGTCAGGCTCCTGGTGGGTCTCCGGCAAGGGGGCTGTTGTCTTGGCCACCATTGCTTGGTCCTTCTCTGAGGCTGGCTTGCCCACCTGGCTGGTCTCGGGCTCTTCCTCCTCCAGGTTGGCGGGCAGGCTTTGCTGTTCCTCCTCCTTGGAGGCCTCTTCCTTCTCGGCTGTTGCTGGCGATGGTGGTGGGGACGCCTCCATGACGCTGGCTAGCGCCCTCATCTCCTGCAGCACTCTAGTCACTTGGTCCAGTTGGTCGTCTGGCCCCTCATTCCCTGGTTGTTCTTCTTCCTCTGACTCCTCTGGATCGGAGTTGGGGTTGTGGTTGCTCAGGTGTTTCTTCCTGGTCTTCTTTGTTACTTGTGGGGGACTGTGCCTCTTTTTCCTGCGCTCCTGTTTCATCCAGGGCCCTTCTTCCTGGATCTCAGAGGCGGGTTGGGGAGAGTTGTCTATTGGCCCACTGTCAGGGATGGCAGGCATTTCTTCTTCTGTGCTCTGTGGCTCCAGGGCCTGGGTGGAGCCCTGGTCAGGTTTGACTTGCTCCTGCCTGGGGCCTTTCCTCCTCCCAGTTTCCTTGGTCTTTCTGGGTGCTGGGACTGGAAGGTTGGCCGTGGCAGCCTCCTCTTGTGCCGCTCTCCCAGGAGGTTTGGCAGCCTGGGCGTAGGACTTGGCTCTTTGCGGGCAGTCCTTGAAACGGTGGCCAACGGCACCGCAGAGGTTGCAGGGGGCTTCCTCTTTGCATGCCCTGGCTGTGTGTCCTTCCCTTTTGCAGTTCTTGCACACTTGCACTGTGCAATCTTTAGCGGTGTGGCCCGGTTTACTGCAGTTGTTGCACAGTTTGGGCTGCCCGGGATAGTAGAGGTAGCCCAAGTCGTGCCCTAGGGAGAAGCTTGAAGGAGGGTGATGGATTCCATCCAGGGCGGCCGGGTCTTCTTTCAGCTTCGCCATGACTGTCCATTTACCATCCCATATGCCATCACTGTCCAGGTTGCTGGAGGGTTCTCTCGTCACTGTGCAGTGGCGGCGTAGGAAGGTGGTCAGGTCCTGGATGTTGGCGTACGGGTTGTAGATGTGCACGGTCATCCTCTTGACCTCCATCATGAGTTGGCACTCCAGGTGGAAGTCGGAGAAGGGTTTCTCGTCTCGTTTTGACCAGCACATCTGCCAGTATCTCCTGCAGATTGGTTCCAACATGAACGTCAGCAGGTATGTGCCTTTGGATGCATCCGACATTATGCACAAGATCTCTGCTGCTGTGAACCCCATCTTGGTCACCAGCAGCTCTGTGAAGGTCTTCCTGCTGATCTCTGGTGTAGAGCAGTCCGATTCCACCTTCCTCTGCAGCTTCACTGTGTTCTGGAACCAGGGGTTCAGCGGTCTGCTCAGCCTGTCTGTGCTGTTGCGGCGTGCCTTGGGAAGGGTCCTTCAGGGAGCTGCAGCAGGTAGGTACTCCTCAGGCCTGTCCCTGGTGGCTGGCAGTGGTTCCCTTCAGGCAGGCAGGGAAGCTTGGCAGGCAGGGGATCCTCTCAGAAAGCAGGCAGGCAGGCCTCAGTAGCCAGGCAGCTCCTGCAGGCAAAGAAGAGTCTTCAGCAGGCAAGCAGCTCCAGCAGGCAGGTGAGAGTCCACAGCAAGCGGTTCCAGCAGGCTGGTGAAGGTCCACAGCAGGCAGGTTCAGCAGGTAGGCATCTTCAGCAGGAAGCAGCTCCAGTAGTAGCACTTAAAAGTGCCCTTGTGTGCATATAGCACCAGGTAGCTCTTTGGCAGAACATTGACCTCTAGTGGACACTAAAGGTACTGCAGACACGGGGTGATTGTGGTGTCTCCCCTGCCCGAACTGCCAGGCCAATTCCTCCCTGGACAAGAAACAAGCATCCTGGGACCGGTTTTGGGGTATCACCCCTCATCAGCCAGGCTAGCTTAAATCCAGTGGCCTGGGAAGCACGGGACCCACGTTTGGGCATACCCTTCCCACTTAGGGTGACAAATGCAAAAAGAACAAGTGATGGACGGAATGCTGAACAATGTCAAACATTCACCCCCAGTACAGAGATCTGGGGCTAAATCCATCATTTTTTTGCTGCCCATGCCATTCCAGTTTGGATCCAGCCATATGCAAATCAGTCTTGACCCTGTTCCCCATGGGAACAGTCTAGCCCGAACTGCCAGGCCAGGTCTTCCCTGGACTGGAAACAAGCATCCTGGGACTGGTTTCAGGGTTGCATTTGTCGCCCCAAGTGGGAAGGGTATGCCCAGACGTGGGTCCCGTGCTCACTATGCCACCAGATTCAAGCTAGCCTAGCTGAAGAGGGGTGATACCCTGAAACCGGTCCCAGGATGCTTGTTTCTGGTCCAGGGAGACTTGGCCTGGCAGTTTGGGCTGGACTGTTCCCATGGGGAACAGGGTCATGACTGATTTGCATATGGCTGGGTCCAAACTGGAATGGCATGGTGATCAAAACATTTGATGGATTAAACCCAGATCTGTGACTGGGGGTGAATGTTTGATTCGGACTACATTCCGTCCATCAACTGTTCTTTTTGCATTTGTCGCCCCAAGTGGGAAGGGTATGCCCAGACGTGGGTCCCGTGCTCACTTCGCCACCAGCTTCAAGCTAGCCTGGCTGAATAGGGGTGATACCCCGAAACCGGTCCCAGGATGCTTGTTTCTGGTCCAGGGAGGACTTGGCCTGGTAGTTCGGGCTGGACTGTTCCCCTGGAGAACAGGGTCAAGACTGATTTGCATATGGCTGGGTCCAAACTGGAACGGCATGGTGAGCAAAAAAACGGATGTATTAAACCCAAATCTGTGACTGGGGATGAATGTTTGATTTGGTCTACATTCCGTCCAACAACTGTTCTTTTTGCATTTATTGACTAACCAAAGCAGACTTCTTCAGCTTTTGTGGCACTGTAGGCGGGAACAAGAAGTCAGCCAACTGACTTTTGGAGTCACCTCTTCTGTCTGGGGTTCGAGAATTACTTTTCTTTGAGGTGCACACCACAGTCCTCTCTTTACTACCCCAAGGATCAGCAGTAGCAGTCCAGTTGGTGTTGCAACCTATCTTTCCCAGGTCCAGGGAATAGCTGGGCAGTCCTTCTTCCGTGCTTTAACCAGTCTAGACGTGATCTGGGTGCCAGGGCTGCCATATGTGTGCCCCGAAAGTTCCCTTGGGGGATAAGGTGAGTAACAGCCAATGGGCTACTTTGGTCCCTCCTGCCTGATGACAACTTCTGCAA
The DNA here is from genome assembly GCF_031143425.1 of Pleurodeles waltl. Taxonomy (NCBI): domain Eukaryota; kingdom Metazoa; phylum Chordata; class Amphibia; order Caudata; family Salamandridae; genus Pleurodeles; species Pleurodeles waltl. Next base: position 850,021,314 of record NC_090439.1, read on the forward strand.
TGTGTGGCATCCACCAATCCTAGGATGCAATATTGTGCCCACTTCCAAATTGGTGGAACCCTTCTCTCAGTGATTGAAGCTTGGTAGACCATCCTAGAGGTCTGGCTCCCTGGGGGCTACACACCCATGGAAAATACAGTTCAGCAACTATTCTCTTCTCTTTGTCCCCACCACCAACTTGTCTACTAAAATAAAATGGCAGTCCAAATGTGTGTGTGTGTGTGTGTGTGTGTGTGTGTGTGTACATTCTCTTCCTTTGAAAGGTGGTGAGTCTTTTCAGCTCACCTTTTGGGCTCACACCCTGTTTGGCTGTCCTGCCAGGAAGAGATTCACATATTTTCCTGTGGCAGTCACTTGTTCTTTTTCATGGTAGCCGTTGAAACTCCTTCCCTGGAGGGCAGATTGCTGTCTTGTGGGCCATTGTGGCCATTGGAAACTTGTGCAACAGAGTAGAAACTTTCTTAAGTTGTCTTTCACTGAAAAGTTACATTAAATTTAACGTAAGCATTAAGTCAGATTTCATGTCACGATTCGTTTTATACTTTGATGTATCCTTTTCAGTAGTCTCATTCAGGCGTTAGCACTGCTGAGTTGCCAGCATGTAACCCTGCGCTCAGCAATGGGGCTACTATCCCTGCACACAGAAAAAACAACAATTTAGTGTGCTGCAGTTCATGAGGGACACCTTAATTTACAGGACCTATGTACTTCTTGTAACATAAGCTAGGGACTTATAAGTAAGTTAAGTTGTGCCCACTGAGTATAAGCCAATTAACCATGTATGTTTTAAGGGTCAGAGCACTGGCATTGAGGCCTGGTTGGAAGAACCCCATATACTCTCCCAGTCAAAAAACCAGCAGCATCAGTCTAAAACTTTGAGGGTGATCATGCAAAAGGAGGTATTGCCTTACACCATGACGAAATGGCATCCCTGACAAAAAGAAGACCATCTTTATTAACATACGTGGCCCCCATCAGTGCATCATGAAAGAGCTTGAATATGTAATGAGTGTCCTTCTAGAACCTATGGCTTTTTTTTTTTTAGAAAATGTATGTGAAAATTGAGTTTTTAAATGCACTATTTAACTCTATCTTTTAAAAAAATATATATTTAATTTTTCAAAATATTCCTGGTTGGAGACCCCTCTTTAAAAAAGGCTGAACTAGCTCGCTTCGCTGCTCACTACACTTCACTGCAAGTATTTCGCTCTACCATTTTCAGAGATCACCAGCTGCCACTGCAAGAACAGGAACAGAAGGTAAGCAGTGTGTTGATGAGCACTGTTTACCATCTGCAACTTCAACTGGAAGCTAGATTTTGCAAAATAAATAAATTCAGCAATGCAATGCACACTCTTCTGACTTCATAAAAAAAAGAAAAAAAAAGAAATCTATTTTTAAACAAGTTTTATTATTGTGAATACATGAACAATTATGTGTTTGAATAACAATTTCACCTCTGTGCACAAGATCAGAGATCAAACTGTATTTAAAAAAATAATGAATAATTTAAGCCAATAACAGTTCATATTAAATGTATGGCCTGTATCAATTAATACACGTGGACATAACTACTATTAGGTGTTAATCTCTTTTTTCCCTGTCATTATTTATCAATACGTTTCACACTGAGGGATACACAATGGAAAATACGAATCCTGACAGTTTGTTGGTGAAAAACGTCCATGAGGAGGTAACTCACAACCAGGACGCGTATGTCTCACTGGCAAGGGCATATGTTGGATTTTCAGAATTATTTGCTAATAAAAATTACGCATTCTACGACTGAGTGTTTTTTGCAAGTTCCCTCTGTCATTATTAAGTAGAACGTTATCATGCGGAGTTCTCACATTGCTGCTCTGTCTGCGGAATACATGAGCACTATTAGTGTTGCCTGTGTCTGACTGTGCCGCGAATAGCCAACGAGACAAATCTCGGGTAGTGATCCGATGCTGCCCCCTGCAGGCGTCTCATGGGAACTATAGAAGCCATTTCTTGCAGAGCAGCCATGCTAGGTTACCCACCGTTGTGAGGGATGTCGTTCTACATTTCAATCCTTGCAGGGAATCATCTGTCTTTCATCCTTTCTTATTAGATAGGACGAGTAACTTTTAGTAAATATAATGCAAATGGTTAAATACCAATAGAAACGGTGCATTGCGAGCTGCATGAAAGGCCGATATTAAACAGTTAGCACTAACAATACTGATATTTTTGTTGGAATTTTACAGAGTGTAAAGCCGTTTATTGTGTTGTTACGTATTTCTACAACGATCATGCCCGTACGATGTACGCTCACTATTTCGAATGCTTGCCGAAGAACACACACAAGGCTTTTGTCCGAAGGTTTTTTTTTTCTATTTAAAAAAACGGAAGCGGAGCAAACACTTTCGCAAAATCATATTTTTGAAACATTATACTTGGCACTCGAGTGCTATAAATCTGTTTTAATTACCTATAAAAAAAATCGCAGTGCATGGTAATTAGGACGAACAGGAACACAGTTTATATGAAACTGTAACATTTTCATTACTTTTGCCATAATGAGAAAGTAAAATTGTAGTGGCTTTCAAGTTTCATTTCAAACTTTTGTTCATGCAATATTATCGCAATATTCCAATATAGTCACCATTCATCATAAGAACAATCCGCTTGCCTCCAGTAACTATTATTAAATCTATTTTCCATGGTACAATGGAGACAAAGCACGTGCAGGGAAGAGTAAAAATAAATACAAAAACAGAACAATAGCTCCTCGAGAAGGAAGTGTGACAAGAAATCTGTGGAAGGTGTGCCGCCTTATCTATCAGCAAGAATGTAATCGAAGGAAATACATGTGTTTTTCTAACGGGTGACAACTCCAGCAGATTCCTTATTTTTGTTTGAACCAGGATCAAGTTCTGCCCGCAGCCAGGGTAAAGGCTACGGAAAAGAAGTCCCCTTGGTTTGATTCCAGCCTTTCTGCCTTAAAAAAGGCGTGTAAACGGATGGAGAGCTGTTGGAGGGAAACGTATGGTGAGGTAATAAAAGTAAAGTGCAGGGACGCTATCAGCCTCTACCTCCATGCTGTTATAAAACCTTCCTAACCACCATCTATGGAAACTGAACATTCAGCGAACTCACCCAGGGAGATATTCCGTATACTGGAGGTAATTAACGATCCAAATGCTGATGGCAAGGTCTCAGAAGCCTCACCTGAGTTCAGTAACAAGCTGGCTGTATTCTGTCAAAGAGAGGTTTTAGATATATATTCTTCTTTCTCCGCTGTTTCGGGCGTTGAATGCACTTTTAAGGCACAGAAGCCTTGTGGTGCCACTCATAGAAGCCACTCACAACTTTATCCAAGTTTACGATGAATACACTGAAGAAGCTCCTAGCTGAAGTACAATCAGACTCCCCTCTCAACACTGCTCCTCCCCATGTAATTTGTCAGGGAGGGGATTGTATTGCCTCAAATTTAGTCGATTTGCCGAATCTCTCCCTCTCCAGTGGAGATGACCCATGCTATGGAAACATTCGAGTGTGAAACCATTGCAAAAAAAGATCAGGACTTGACTCGCACTGTCTCAGAAACTACGGGCCTATATCAGTCCTACCTGGCCAGGTCAGACTTCTTGGGAAATATGCTAAGAATCATATATCTGCCTTCCTGGAGTCCAATGAAATCCTGCACCCTTCGCAAATGGGGTTCAGACGTAATCACAGCACCGAAACAGCCTTGTTGGCAGTCGTTGAGAAACTAAAAAACATTTTGGACCAAGGAGGCATGGCAACAATTTTCTTATTAGATCTAAGTGCAGCCTTTGGTACGGTTGCCCTATCCACACTGATTCAAAGGCTTTCTGAAGTGGGTATCGAAGGCCAAGCCTTGAAATAGCTTTCTTCATTCTTGAAGAATAGGACCTTTCAGGTGCTCCATTAGTTCTGGTACTCAGACACCCTCCCACTGAGCTGTGGGGTGCCACAGGGCTCCTCTCTGAGTCTGACTCTTTTCAATCACGATATGCTCCTCCTGGCTGAAATCATCTACACGTTTGGGTTGTCACTGGTCTCGTATGCAGATGACACCCAGCTGGTGATTTCCCTTGCTCCATATTCCAGCTCTGACCATCTCAGCCTGTCCCCCTGTCTACTGGAAGTGGCCAGCTGTATGGCCACATTTAGACTTAAGCTCAATGAAGACAAGACCCAGGTAATGGTACTGGGCAATAATGTCCGTAGGATGACATTTCTGTGGAATGGAAAATCATCCCTCATACAAGGAAGCTAGGCCTCTGGACTTTGAGCGATAGACTTCCCTCACCTGTCCTCTGGAAATGATGACACAGGGATAAGGAAGGTAATTTATGATCAGTACAAAAAAGAAACTATTCAACCCATCTGTATTTTATCTCAGTCTAACAACTAGTGACTTTTCATGGAAGTTAATCATACGTTGGCGAATGTGCATGCTAATCTGCACATCTGGCAGCAGTGCCCATTCCAATGGCCTTGATATGTGATAACTCACACGGGTTGTACCAAGATATAAACGAAACATCTTACAAAGTTCATCATATCTGAGAATAGCTGTAGGCTAGGATGTTCAGTAATGTACCATAATATTTCATGTTATTCTAAACATTTTTAGGGTCGAGCGCGCAAGTGCTCTAACCTGCTATAATCTCTCTGTGGGCTTTTGACCACGCCCACCACACGCCCATCAGTTTCGTTGGTCGTGGGCTTGCCTTTTAAAAATAGCTTGATTTCATTTGTGAAAGGCATGCATACATCAATCCTGTTCCGATGTTTAGCCCTCCTCGAACCCAACTACTGAAAACATAAGAGGCTCCATGTTTTCCGCATGACTTCTGGACTACTTTTTCTTTCCGACACAACGCGATCTCGCTGTGCAGTAGTCAAGAGCTTTGCATGACATCGACCCTGTTACATGGATAATTGCATAACTTTCCCATATGTTTGACTGCAAGCGGAATTCTATTTCCTTTTGTGTGCTCCTTCACGCTCATGGCGAGGCGCCTTTAATTGGCTCGCTCATGTAAAACTGTATTACTTTTTATTTTCAATGTATGTGTTGTTAGGACTTTACAATGCTAATAGCTTTAAGTTGAGCAAATGCAAGACCCTTTGCATTGCAAATGCTTGTTACCTTTGCTATTAATAGTATCATAATCAGGACAATACTGTTCCTTATCTTCTTTAATAGGTTATGGTATAATGAACTTCCACCATAGAGAGAGAGTGAGAGAGATATGAGATAGAGAGAGTGCATGTGTGTGTATGCACATACACATGGAAGTTTCTCATAATTACTGCGACTTCTCTGGCAGGTTTGTTGTCTTCCTGATTCAGTTCCTACAAATGTATATAGCCCGCAGGAAAGGGTGCAAGATATCTGCATGTGATAATTTTCTTCAGAGAGAAATGACTGTATACATAACTATGGGTCCATGGTCTTCTTACATGGTGTGCCGCTGAAAAACTGGGTTTGAGGAGATACACAACCATCAAAGTTGTTAACATACATCCAAAATGTTCTTGGGTTTTTATCTTACTACATTCAAACATTTCCACTTGCTTCCTTTCCTGGGTCCTCTATTTGGTCTACCAAACTGATTGTTTATAACAACCTTCTAAGGCTCTCAACTACATACATTGACTATTGGGCTCTTTCTCAGCCTGCAGCGTCCTAACTGATTTGGATTGTGCACGATTTTGTTGTCTAAGAGTTTTATTTAAAAAATGTCCTGTCTACAGCCAACCCCTGACATCTCTGCCCCTTTGGCCTACTAGTACACCAGAGTGTATTCCATAGTTAACCATTGCCATTTTGGTTTGGTTATCAGTTTCATTAAAATCCAAGATCTCAAGATATTATTGCTGAATTTGTTTGGAAAAAGGTAGTGCATTTTGCAAGGCGCCACATACACACAGTTAGAAATTTCCTAAATTGATACGTTTTCCTTTACAGAGGTTTGCATGCTTAATTTAGATTGGAATAATTTGCTCTTTGTTGTACAGCAGTAAATACACTTGCAAGAGGTAAATTGCCACTGGACTGGAGTCTGCTTTAGTGTGGATTGAGATTGACAAGTGCCATGAAGGTACTAGTCAAGTTCCTACAGTTTGTGAAATTTGATTTATTCTAACTTGCTGATTTCCTCCTATTGCGGTTGAGCTGACAAGATTTTATTTTATTTCGGGTTTGTTCATTGAGGAAAAAACTTTACAATTCGAGTTCAGTTAATTTGTTGGGCAGAAATTTGCTTTGCGAGATAAACTGTGTAACTTATTGTGCCCTGGATGGTGTTACAATTGAAATTCAAGATGGCAACTCCGTATTTAAAATTAAATCACATGATTCAAGAGTTCAGTTATTCCCAGTTCTTACTAAAGATGGTTTGCCTTTGCATTTAAGATATACTGTCAAAGTAGAGGTATGAAATTTCACAGGAAAACAGAATTGATAAAAAGTGCAAAGCCTGTCAGGAATAATGTAAAACAAAATGCAGTTTTTCCTGGAATTAAACAATACAGACTTTCAAAGGAGGCAGAAGGTACGAAGCACATCATTAAAAAAAAACACAATTGAACAAGGTATTCTCCAGTGATGAGCATTAAAAAAAAATGAGTGGTAAATGGAGAGTTTTGCAGCAGCTTGGAAAAATAAACTAGTGATTCCATGTTGATCAGTGGTGCTGAATCCGGCAGTATTTTTGTTCCAAATTCCAATGGATGCGGAATGGTACATAGTCTGTAACATATGTCAAGCGTTTTTCCCCTGCATGAGGATAGTCAATTTCTGTTCACATTTCAATTCCAAAATAAAGTCATCGTTTGGTGTTGCATCTGTACTGAAACTCCTTCCATTTTTTGTCACATCCTAAAGAAAGATTTGGAAAGTTTGCAGTTGTCCTGTAACTCAGTCAAGTGTAATATATAGATGGCCTTTTGGGAGCATCTAACATGAAGGAAGATTGTAAACTTGAAACTATTGCACTTTAGAATAATGTAGCTGACAATGGTCACAAGGTGTCCCCAACAAAGATGCAATATTGTAAGAAAGGAGTGATTTATCTTGGTCATCACGTTGAGGAACAAGCAAGGAAAGTATCAAAAGAAGATATTTCTGCAATTCTGAAAATGAATCCTCTGACCACCCAGAGGGAGGTGAGGATGTTTCTGAGAATTGTTGACTACTAGTCAGTGGTTTCTAAACTTTTCCTTGATTTCAAAGCCTTTAGTAAGGCTAGCCCACAGAGATGTCAGAGATCATTCTAGGATGATTGTTGAGGTTCTCCAGGCTTTCACCAATATGGTAGTGTCATGAGGCCAATAGCCTACATATCAATTGTGTTGGATCCAGTAGCTATCGCTATTCCATATTGTCTAAGAACAGTTGCTGTTGCTTGTATTGCAATTGAGCAAAATGAAGGAACTGCAAAGGAACATACATTAATTGTGTTTGTTCCACATTCAATTAAGATTTTGGTGACCTGAACTCAGAATCAGAACATGAAAAACAGTAGGCTGACCAGGTATGAACAAGTCATACTAACCAATGAGAGCATCCCTATCAAGAGGTGTAGTTTTCTGAATCCTGCAACACTGCTCCCGGTCTCTGACAGCAATGAAGACAAAGACAGAAGTGATGATGATAAGCTAGAACATGATGTTTTAATGACACAGATTTATGTACCAAGCCAAGACCAGACATCAGAGAAACCCCTCCTGAATTGGCTGGTTTGACTTTGTTTGCTGATTGCTCTTGTTTGAGCCATTTCCATTTCAGAAATTCTTGAAGCATCATACCTGCTTGATGTAACTCTAGCACTTCAGTGGCAGTGTTGATTACATTGACAAGAGCCTGTTGACTTGTAAATGCAAACTGTATGTGACAATCTATATAGGCAGCCAATAGGCTTTGGAGTGATCCATGACTTTAGACAATTATGGTCACAAAGGGGGTTTGACATCCTCTGGAATTCCCATCAGGAATAGTTCCAAACGACATTGCAAGATCAAGTGTATTGCCTGTAAGGCCAGTAAGAATATGGTCACACTTGGAAATAAATATGCACAACAGGTGGCCAGATATTGTGCACTTGAAAATGAAACAGTGAGATCAGATGAGCAAATTGTGATTTTACAGACAGTACACAATTAATCAAGTGATATTTCTCCTAAAGATGCAGATAATATAACTTGTTTCTTGTCAAACCAATACAGACATGCTTGAATTGAGGGACCTTCAGGAGGAAGTACCAAAGAATGAGAATAGAAGGTGCAAAATGTTGGGTTTCAAAAAGAATCCCCAAGATGTGTGGATCACTCCTGAGTATAGATACATTTTACCTAAATCAATGACGAATAGCATGGCTAGATATTTGCATAATCAATTACATGCAGCAAGTGATGCTATGACCAGACCTTTTAATAAGTACTGGGCGAATTCAACATTCAGAGGTGTTGAACAAGATTTGTGCTAGAGACTAGTTTGCAAATCAGAAGGCTCATTTATGAGATTTTAAGCAGATTTCATAGAGATGTCAGTAAACATTTTCTTAAGTATATTATCCTGGCTTTTTGCTTATTCTCTTAATGGGCTGAGGCTTATCCTACCCAGAAATCAGACAGCATGGCAGCTGCTAACCATTGGCCGATTGACTTCTATTGAGATGGATCAAGGTTCTCATTTTAAAAATTACATTTTTAAATTGATTTGTACAGTTCTCCAGAGTTGATTGCGAGTTTTGTACATAACAACCTCAATAAAATGGTATAGAGGGGAGAATGAATGGAACCATCAAAAAACGAACTGGCTAGTGTCTGCATTTACTAGTCTGAAGTGGCCAGATGCTCCTCATCTTGTTTTGATGCGTATTGGTAGTAGCTCAGATGAAAAGACTGGTCTCTCACCCCATGAAGTACTAATGGGCAGAGCAATTAGATTGCCTTATTGGCTTAAGCTACACTTATTTCAATGACTGATGATATTGTACTGGGTTACTGCAAATGTATGGCTGATGTGGTGAAATCTGTTTCTCTTCAGGTGACTTTGGAAACAGTATCTGCTAAAAAAAAAGAAAATCAATGCCACACACTTACCCCAGGAGATTGGGTCCTAATATAGAAGCATGTCCCTAAACGTTTCCTTGATGAACGCTGGAGAGGCTCTTTCCATGTTGTGCATGTGAACAGCACTGTTGTGAAGTATGCCGGAGTCCTGGCGTGGATCCACTCCACTCACACAAGAAGAGTAAAAACAGTGGATGAAGAAGTGGTGATAACAACCAGTGATTCACAGAGTCAAGCTCTAGTTTGTAGAGTGGATCAAGAGGGGGTTGAAAAACAATTTGAAACTAGTGAAGAACTAGGGAAATTGCTGATAAAAGTGAAAGTGACAATCCTTGGGAAGGTACCAGTAGCTGTTTCAAATCGAGGGTCAGAGTGAAGAGCTGTTACAAAGTCATAAGTGGCAGGTTCAAGACTCAAAAGGCAGTAAAAAAAGAGCGAAGTAATTGAAATCATCTCAGATAGCAGTGACAGTGAGCTGCTAAAACACCAGCGAGAAGGAGTACTTCAAACAGAAAGCCTGCTTCACCTGAACAGCACATCTAGCATCTGTGTCTGAAGAGGAAGACGACAATGACAGAGATCTGTAGTCCAATAAACTGTTGTCAATGCCTTTTTGAAAGTGAGCTAAATGAAGAAGAACCCCCTTGAACATTTGAAAATCTGACACTAGTAAAACGAATGTTTTGAACAGATGAAGAAAGGTTTCATAAAATGAACTGTATGACCCAAAAAAGAAAGCAGAAAAAGATTATTTCGATTTTTGATTATTTCTTTAAGAAAAGACGAAAGACGTCTTATTATTGTTTTGCAAAAAATAAAGAAAAGTTTTGCTGATTTTTTAAGTTCCACATTCATTTTTGTTTTTCATCTTAATAGAGATGGCATATAGCAAATTTTGCAAAATTGTTGGCATGATCTCCTTGATATTGACACTAATAGAATTAGTTGTTTTTTTGTCATGCCTCATGCTTCCGTGGGATTTAACTCCACCAAGGTTGAATTAACTCCAGTACCTCATGCTATGTAGGGAAAGTTTAGTTAGGGGATTTCATGATAATGAGTATGTGGACATTATGGGGGTTAAGAATTGTTTTGTGTGCACCTTTCACTCTTCTTCTAAAGGTGTGACCTACTTAGAACTTCCATTTTCCTGTCCATTGTCTTGTAATGTATTTGTTAGTATACTTCATAAACATAGGTCTCTCGCGCTATACCTGTCGGATTTCAGCATTTTGCTGGAAGACCTTCCTGTTTCTAAAGATGATAAACATGGAGTAAAATATGGTACATTTCTGAGTACAGTTGCACACATTAACTATAGTGCTAACAAAATGAAACAGGACTATGGGCCAGATGTAGCAAAGGTTTTTACCCATTCTGTGTCTATGGGAAAAAGTGTTCGTACATATGGCACCACGTGTGTAGTTTGAGGAAAGAAGAGCATGAGTTTGATACAGAAGGTAATGAAAGAAAAGCGAAACTAGTGAGAGATTGGAGGGATGAGAAGGAAATAAGAGCAGAAAAAGGCTGAGGATAAATTTGTGTTTTCAAATTTGCATCCAAGATTGAGAATGAAGCATGAGAAAAAGGGTTAGTTGTGTATGATGCATCACAAATCTTGTAGAATAGGTGGATGATAGTGTGTGTGAAAGAAGTTATGTTGTCTGTGGTCATTTCCTGATTGGTGAAGAACTCATTTTTAGAGGGATTAATTATATATGTGGTAATATTGCTTAGTTTAACCAGCCTTGTAAATGGGTCGGTTTCTGTTATTTGGCTTTACTGTTTCCTAGGGTCTAGCATGTGAATGGAAAGAATGATGATGACAGCTTGCGGAGAGTGAAGCATGGCTTTGGAGGGATAGAATTAGATATATTAGAAGCTGTGATTCAATATATAGGTTTTGCTATGAATCAAGTGGATATTAAAAGGTAATCTACGCTTGTGGACTGGTTTACTTCTAACACAGTTGGCACTTTAACACAGATCAATTCTGAACTGAATGGCAATGCCAGCAATTATAATGCAAACTAGCCTAGTGTCAGATATCCTTCTCTTGAAGGAAGGCAGTGTTTGCTGGATTTTGAAGGTTAGGGAATGTTGCACCTTCATACCTGCTAACAGTAGGGTCATTAATGCATATGTTCAAAATATACCTAATATTTCTTATGAAGGCCAAGCTTTAGAGGCAGTTGGCTTGTGGGAAACAATGGGTTCCTGGTTTAGTGTGGTAGGGTAGGAAAAAGGTTTAGCAATCTTGGTGAATAGTTTAATATTGTGTGTGAAGTGGGGGTTTGTATAGGTTGTTCCTAACCCCTGTAATTATTGTAGTTGTCACTTTCTCTTTGATCTTCTGGTCTCTTTGCAACCACAATTTAGAAATAACCACTCAGAAAATATGAACAAGAGTAGCAAAACATTTGAAGATCATCAAAGAGAAAGTGACAAGAACTTGAGATGGAGGGTGCCAGATATTGTGGTTACAAACAGCTGAAATTGAGGGAGAAATCAACTCAAAACAAGCAGAAAGTGAAGCATACTGTTATAAATAGTAGATTAATTATACTGAACATAGTGTTATTGATTATAGAATTATCAGAAGGGGGACATTGTTAAGGATTTTGTGAATTTGTATTATTGTGAATTATTAACAATGTGCAGAAGGTAGTTTTACCCTCAATTACACACGGGCACACTGATATTGTGGTATTATTTTTTTAAAACATTTTCTTAGCCCCCTTTGCCCTATTCATTCATAATAGCTTGACGTTGTTTATGTATCTAGTACATTCTCCCATCTTCATATTGCATTAGCATTGAATCAATATTCATATAGTGGGATTGTGCCAACGCAATAACACACTTAATGAAACTTTGTTCTAATTTGCAAATGAAATTATACCTTTACTTAAACCATGATGAATTCACATTTTCCATTCTGTTCTATGAGATGATTTTCTATATTAACCCCTGGTTTTAAGTATGAACCAGAACTTGCCTGAGAACCTTCCTACATGCTACAAGCAATGCTGCCCAATTCTCTATTTATTTTTCTGCCCACTTTAGACTTTTTTTATTTTCACTTTCCTGTAATATTCTATTTACTGAGGGCATTCATGGCAATTATTCTGTGCCACATCTTTTGTAATAAAACCCTTGAGCTTATTCTACTGATCTAGGCCTCAGTTACTGAGCGGGCCCTTTTACTTAATAGATTTATTTTTCTGATATTTTGATCCATAGGGAGGTGCCTTACCTAGAGAACATATTGATTCATGAAACTGAGGTTAAACACTTTTGCCGATTCATTAATCTGTCGGCGTTCTGTTCAGCTAAAAGTATTGAGGTTTCAGAATTTTGGGGTCCTCCCCACCCACACAGGACTGAAAAATCTTGGTTTGCACAACTGGCTACCACACTTAAACTCCTTATCCTCACAGTCAAGTTTTTATGCCTTTATTGCTCTATGTGTCATATAAATAGCTCTACTCTGCCACGGAGACATTTTTTCTACAGGTGCTCCAACAGTTACATTTTAAGTTTGAGCTTAACTGCCACACTACCAAACACTGATTTCGAGTCAGGGGAGTTTGGCTGAACTTATACACTACTGGGGGTTGTCCTGTTATGCTTATATGTATCTCTTTTTGCTGGCCCTATGATGTTTCAAGCCTGACCACTGGCTGCCTACTTTAGTTTTCTTAACACTTTTCTGATGTGAAATAATTTCTGATGTTTTTGTTGGACTGGGTGAAAGATGTTTCCTCACCCTTATGTTAGCCATGTAATCACCCAATACTAGCAACCCCCCTCCAGATTGTTTGATGCGTCTTCAGAGGTGGTTTTTGATATTTTCTTAATTTGAGTGCTATGGATTTCCTCTATATGTACTTCCACTGGCTTATCTCCCCCTGTGGTTGTACATTATGCAACAGACCTGGGTCTTCCATGGCTACTTTGATCTTTTAATTATCATGATGTACAGGTTGTCTACTTATATTGTACTTTCTATTATATGTATTTGTACACTGCTTGATACAACTGATCCTTTTTTGGAAGAAACATGCATTCTCTTTTTCTAGGTGGATGACTACTGACATAGTAGAGAGTCAACTAAAGTTTCCAAAATGGGAGAACTCTTGCAATTTACTAAATGTTTTTGCACTTCCCTAGGGACTGTTTCCAAAAGTAATCAATCTTGCTAGCAATGCATATAAAGCTTTGAGACCCCTCTGGCAGTAGCCTGTGCCCCTGGGGACTGTCCTCCACAGCACCGCTGGGTCACAGCCCTCTGATGAGGGCAGGGAGATCGTCACTCATTCTCCGTGGCCAGTGAAACAGGCACAGAAAATGTTAAATGGACCCATGCACAGGGAAAAAGCTCTCTGTGCATCAAGGCCACTTATATTTCGTTCAAAGAAAACAAACTATTTTTTTCCATAGGTAGATAGAGAAGCAAGATGGCGGCTGTGTGAGGCGGCTGCAACACAGCTCTCTGTCAGCCTCAGGAGTGAGCAGATCGCGGCATCGGCTCAGAGGGCATGCTCCTCGCTGCCGTGGTTAGCTTCTGGTATGCCGCGGTCCAGCATGACATGTGCAGTCGCAGGCAGCGCAATCACAGGCTGTTTAGCCAGAATCATTTTGCCCTCTAGGAGTGGGCAATTGCCACCTTAGAGTCACATTGCGGGTACCACAGCTGGACCACACGCAGTGAAGAGAATGGGGTCCAAAGCAGTCACAGTCAGGGCCAGCAACGCCAAAAGCAAGACAACCCCTGCCCCCTCAACACAGTCTGCAGTCATGGGGGAACATACCAGCAACATGGTTCGGCAGAGTGGCAGGCACCTTCCCGCAGGAAGAAAAGTAGATATAGTAGATTAGTATAGAAATAGTAGAATAGTAGATATAGTAGAAAGGAGAGGGGACCCCCAGCGGTTGTCTGGGAACGGGTCCAGCCCCACAGTTATTGACTTGATGTGCAATACAGCAGGTGCCCTCCAACAGATGACAGGGAAGGTTCCAGCTCAGGGGGCCCTGCGCTGGAACCCCAAGAGAAGGTACAGCAGCAGGTGACAAGGGAGATAACAGAGACCAGTGGCACTAGAAGTACATGTGTAGAAGGCGGCAGCCCAGCTGAGGAGGGTCGCCCTCAAAGACAGTAGGCACCTGATTTAGAGGTAAGCCACCCCATTGTTTTTTCATTTTGTGCAATTGACAGCCATGTTGGGGCAACATCTTTGAAGGTAACCACCCCTACGCTATGCTCCATTAGTGGCATTAAGGAGAAGGTGGGAGAGGTTGTACCGAGCTGTGAAGGCGACCCTCAGCCGACAGGTTTGCAGGGCCCAAAGTCTTTAAAACCTAAGCTAAAAGGCATTAATGTGGAGGCACAAAATCTGACTCATGCTCAATAGCCTAGCAGGCATGCCTGCAGGCCTCAAATTAGGACCAGGAAAGGAGGCTCAGATTTGGAAGGGACCGAATGCTTCTTCTCTTTATCGGGTGGTTCGGAATGGTCTGAGGAGGATTCAGAACAGACCAGTGATTTCAGTGACATTGTGCCTAGTGAACTGATTGACGTTTTTGATTCTTATATAGTTCGCAAAGTTGTTAAGAAGGGCGATCGACATGCAGCCGCAGGTAAGGGCCTGAAATGGGACTATTCACTGACTGCGCACTTAGTCGGAGGGTCTGTACAGGAACCTCAAGAGTCTTCCAATTTGAATCCTCCTATTTTGGAATCCATTCACTAGAGTATCATGGCGCATAGGGAGGAAACCTAGCTATATAGCCGCAGGGCCCAGGTTACATGTAAGCTGCAAGGATCTGTCCGGAAAGTTGCTGAATCATGTGCCGCCATAATGGAAAGAATGTCAGATCTGGTAGTCAGGGCTTCAGCCCTTGAATCAGAGATTGCCGGTGCCTGAAGTCAGGTTGAGGCTCATGAAGCCCAACTGTGTGATATCCAGTGGAAGTTAGAGATACATGAAAATCTCCAGCGGTGGAACAACCTGCGGGTACTAGGAGTGGCAGAAGGCAAGGAAGAATCCATAAATGCCTTTTGATGGATGACCTGTTTCAAAAGGCCTTCCCTGAACTAGAGGGTTGGAACTGGGGTTCAGGGATTCAGTGAGCGCATAGAATCCTGCTGTTTCAGAGGCAGTTTAAGTCTAAAGATGGAAAGCCACGGGCAACCCTGGTCTTCATCAGAAACTTTTTATTGAGACAGGCAATCTATGAGAAAGCAAGGCTGGAAGTCAGAAGGACCGTAGGGGACTGCTCTTTTTTTTGTCACACCAGACTTCTGTCACACAACTGTTGAGAGACGCTGGTGGCTTCGTCAGTTTATCAATCCCTTTCCGGATAATGGGGCTCAGGCCTTCCTGCTAAATACCGTGTGGCTAAAAGTAATATGGGGCAATAAGACAAGGATGTTTATGTCTGAAATTCCGGCAAAATACGTTTTAGGGAAATGACCGGTTAAAGGAGGAAGAATTAAAAACAAAACAAAAGGAGGTGAAAAATATCTGGGGGGGTTGATGTATAAAGCTGAGGGAACATATGTAACTACTGACAGTGCTCTAGGGAAAAGGAGCTGGTGCACTTCAGGGTGGGTATCTTTGCACGGGGACTTATTCTGGTGGCAGGTCAGAGAGGCTTCTCTCATCTCTAAAGACCAATGCGTGAACTGTGTGCTTCTCATGGGTAGGGAGGCTGCAGGGCTAGGGGGTGGGTGAGGAGGGTGGTGGTTCTTGCAGGGGTGGGGTGGCTGGGCTGTGTGAGGGGAGGGGGGCAGGGGTGCATCACAAAGCACTAAAAAAGGAGGCCTAAAAGTCAAAACAAGGATAACGTGCAATGTAAGGTTGTTGCGCACAGCTGGGGGTTGCGTTAATTAGAGGAAATGATAAGTCCAAGAGGCAAACGGTAGCTGAGATACTTAGGCCCATATTTATACTTTTTTAGCGCTGCATTTACGCCGCTTTTTAACGCAAAAATGGCGCAAACTTACAAAATACAATTGTATTTTGCAAGTTTGCGCCGTTTTTGTATCAAAAAGTGGCAGAAATGCAGCGCTAAAAAAGTATAAATATGGGCCTTAGATCCCTGGGACCCAAGGGGAAAGAGGGAGCTACTTAAAGTGCAGGGGTATACCCTTTCTGCGTGTGCCTCTCGGAGCTCCTACATCTGGGAGGTGGCTATATTGGCTAAGGAGCATGTTTGCAGTAGCAAGCGTAAGTAAGATGATAAACATGGTAGATGGCGATTGCTGAATACCAGACTGCAGTGTTCAGGTTTACCATATGCTCCATTTATGGTTTCTAATCAGGATGAACCAACTCTCTTTGAGGAGCTGGAGGTGGAACTGGTAATCTGGCATGCCCCTCTGATTGTTTGTGGTGATTTATATCTCCACCTTGAGATCGCAGGAAACAGAGAAGTAGCTACAGAGGGAGGAAACCTCTAGTGTGTAGAGTGGTGTGAAATTTAATGGATAGTCATGGGTTAGTGGACGTTTGGGATGGCACTAAAGCCCCAGACCCTGGGTATATTTATTTTTCATGTCCACATAATAAGGACGCCCGGCTAGACTATTTCTTGATTTCCATTGGCCTATTGCATAGGGCTTAGATTAGATGGCTGCCTGGGATAGTTACTGACCATAATCCCCTAGTCTTGGATTTATCTGGACTGGGCCCAGCAGTCCTCAGGGTAGATGGACATTTGTCAGGAAGCTGTTGCTAAACACTCTGGGGCAAATTTAAGAGCCCCTTGAGCCATCTAATGACACATTAGCGTAATTCTTTTACACTAATGTGGCGTTAGATGGCCAAAATCGCCACTCCAGATTTACAAGATGGTGCAATGCATGTACTGCCCCACTATTCAAAATATTGGCGGTCTATATGGGGAGGGTCATAGCTCAGATGGTCTCGCCCTGGCATCATGGGTTTATACCAGGTAGAGGTACAACTGACCATGTCAGATGGGCCATCACAGTATTCAATATGGCTGATATAACAGGAGATCCCCTGGCTATGTTCGTCCTCAATGCGGAAAAGGCATTTGATAGAGTGTCTTGGAGCTATCTTTGGTGGGTCCGGAGGCTCAAGGAATTTGGCTCAAGGCTGATCAATGTGATAAAAGCTCTGTATCACTCGACTTTCGCTGAGCTGAAAATTATGGAACTAGAATCAGAAAGGGTAGTGATTTCTAGGGGAACAAGGCAGGGCTGCCCCTGCTCCCCCATCCTTTTTGCTCTTTATATTGACCAACTGTTAAGGGAAATTCTGAGGAATCAGAATATAAAGCTGGTAAGGGTCAATAACTATGAGCCAAAGGTTTTGGCATATTCTGATGATATTCTGGTAGTCACTCCGGATCCCATAAGAGCAATTCCCAAAGTGGAGAAGTTGGCGGAGACGTTCAGGGCAATGTCGGGCTACTTCCTGAATAAAGAAAAAACTCAAGTGGTCTGTATCATGATAATATTAACATGTCAGACAGTCGCAGGGTTGAGTCAGACATGTTTCTGGGGGTCAGGATCTCATCAAAGGTTAGCACTATCTGTAAGATTAAATTTGACTCTTTGCTGGGGAAGATAAGTAGATTTGAGGCACATTAATGGATTGCATTTGACTCTAAAGGAAAGATGCAATGTACTTCAGATGATCGTCCTCCAAAAAGCGCTCTGGTTGTTTAGGACCATCCCATTAGAGCTAGAAAGATCATTACTTAAGAATCTGGATGCCATATGTGTAAATTTCGTCTGGCAGTATAAAAATAAGATGGGCCCTCAAATTCTTAGCTTTCTCACAGGAAAAGGGGGCTGGGCGGCCCCTCGCTTCCTGTTTTACCACTGGGCAGCGCTCCTGAAGCATATGGGAGTCCTTTTGCGGCAGGGAGGGCTACGATGGATGGTTTGGGGGCAATGCCCAGAGGTGCCTACTATCTATGAACTAGCTTTGGGGGTTCAGCGTAGGGATATCTTTTGAGACAGCAGGAGCCAAGCTACTAAATAAAAAGTAAGATTTAAAATGGCGAGGGCAGCTTGGAGGCTCTGGATGAGGGTTAAGAGAGTAAAAAGATTTAACTGGCATACTCCACTGTGGCACTCCCCACTTTTACCGGTAACCTTTCATGATGGGATCTTTAGGCAATGGGAGCATGCTGGTTTGTGTAGGATATTTTCTTGAGTGTAGAACTTTTCGAATATCTACAGGCCAGGGAATTTCCGATTGTGATCAAGGAAGAAACGGCTCAGATTGAGAAAATCCCTCTTATCGATACTACCCAGCTGCCGGGATGTAAGAATGGACAAATTTATAAGATTCTTCTTGGTATGGTCCCAGATGACTTAGATTCACAGGAAGCAAGGTGGGCTGCAAAGCTCGGGGAAGGGGATATAGACATGCATGTCTCAAATGGATTGGGCAGGAAGGTACTCCTCTCAGCCAGTTTAGAAACCCATGACTACACAACCTTGCCTAAACTTTATTACACGCCTGCTAAGCTGTTTAGCTGGGGGAAAGGGTGGATGACAGCTGTCCTTGATTTAGAGTAGGTTTAGCAGATATGGTCCGTATGTTCTTTGGTTGTGGGAAACTAGTCATTTAAAACCGGGATCAAGGCATTCTGGAAAATGATGCTCAAACAGGAGATCCATATCACCCCATCTATGATGCTGTTTGGTCTTGAGCAGGATGCTATTCTTGATCAATCAGCAGGATTTAATCTTTCTTTCCATGGCCGTAGCACGCCTCCTGAACGCAACAGCCTGGAAAAGTGCTGACCCACCAACCATACAACAATGATTTGGGCGGCTGTTAAGCTTGTACAACTTAGAGAAGTCACTGTATAACTACAAAGGGAAGGGGGCCAGAAGGCGCGACAGACGGATCTGGCTCCCCATGATTGACTGGACAGCAGACAAGCTGGGTTATGAGGATTGGCAAGATTCAGGCTGGGAGGGAGCAGAATGATGGAAATAGGGGTTATTGAGGGAGCAATCTGCTGCTAGAGCTTAACTTGAATTTTATTATGCCATATGAAATATTCTGCACAAACCTTGAATCTTCTCTTGCTTAATAATAAGGAACTTTCTAATCTTCTCTTAATTGTGTATAACGAATTAGTTCTGTATGTATGTTGACATTGTTTTGGGGAGGAAGGGGGGCAGAAACAAAAGAAAAACTCCTGTTTTAGGAGTTTTTTTTCTATGAGCGAGAAAGTTTGCCTTCCAGGCAAACAAATACGTTACCCCCTAGTACCTTCATGGTACTGATGGTGGCTCCCTTCACACCAGAGAAATGCCCACCAAGCAGGCAGAGAGCTGTAAGTATGGTGGATGGTTCTCTGCCAGGGTGCTGGAGGTCATGACCTCATTTCCCCTGAGCAGGACATCGGCATGCTTGCCAAGGGCTAAACAAGGCACTACATCTGGTGTTATCAAGTCATCAAATGCCGGGGGAAAGGGTCAAGTGCCAAAGCTTTCACATTTTGGGGGTTAATAACACCTCTTGCGTTTGGCATTAGAACACCTCCATTCACCATCAGCTGCTAAGGTATTAGAATTTCTTTTGCTCTGCATACCTGTTCAGAAAACGTGTAGTGATGTTAGCACAAGTAACCCGTGTTTCCACTGGATGTCTCTCTCCCCATACAGGACAGAGAGAAGGGGGGGGTCGCAAAGATGTCCAGAACTGGAACACCCCTAGCTAAAGCCAAAGAGATCTCTTTGTTTCTGGTGGATTGATCCAGAAGGCCCAGGGGGGGCACCTCCTTGGCTAAGGCATTGAATAATTGGATAATCCATCTCTTAGGGGTCAGTTTATGGACTTCCTTCCTCTTCTTTGCACCGGTAAATCCAACAAAGAATTGGTCCGTCCACCCAGTGATCATTAATGTTGGACATGGCCTTTTTTGCAGGGCCACATTCAGTATTTTGTTTTCTATTGCTGAACACATTTTTGTTGGCATTAGGACTCTATGCCCATTTTCCCTGCTTACCAGTGGTAAAGTGTGTGTATTCTCACATTAAAACATGGTACCATTGGCCTACACCTGATTGGTAAATGTAATTTACTTTAAGTCCCTAGTATATGGTGCTGCATGTACCCAGGGCTTGTAAAACAAATGCTACTAGTGGGCAGCATCACCCAATAAGTAATGCGCTAAAATAGCCTTTTCAAACGTGCCTCAGGCCTGCCATTGCAGCCTGTAGTTCAGTTGTTAAACTGCCATTTTGACCTCATAGGCTAGAAAGTAGGACGTGTCCTTAAGTTTTACATGTACTGGCAGTGAAAAGTCCTAAAGTCGTTTTTCACTGTTGTAAAGACTATCTCACCCACTGACTAGCACTAGGTTATCTTACTACATTTAATAAGTGCTAACTTTGCTTTGGGAGCAGGTAGAGATGTGCTGATTACACTCAAATTAATTGCAATTTAAAATCATCTTTAATGGTAAAGTCAGTTACAATTCTGAAAATGCCACTTTTAGAAAGGTGATATTTTCTTGTCCCAACCAACTGTGCATTCTGCCCGTGACCTGGGTCACACGACTATGAATGTAGGATGTGGAGGTTGGGTGTACAATCCTACCTTGTTGCTGAGTAGGCAGATCTGTCTGCCGCCCCGTTAACAAAAACACCGTGAGCAGCTTCATCTCAATCTGCCGTTTCATTGACAAGGAAATTGTGAGTGGCTTCACCTGTCCACCTCTGTGCTTAGCAGAGACTCCAAGAACACCTTAGTCTCTGCCTGCCGCTTCATTTAGTAGAAACTCTGAGCATCTTCATCTCAGCCTTTCGCTGCATTTAACAGAGGCTCCGTGAATGACTCCAACTCCAGCCCCTCGCACCACTTAACAGAGGCTCTGTGAGAGGCCCCCCACCAACCCTAGCCAGACTGGCAATGATCTGCTCCCTGCTGGAGGAGAACTGGCTTGTGTGGCCCACAGGAGTGCAGTGCCTGCTTGACCTGTTGTCCCGCCTCTCCATGTCTTCGGCCGGCGAGCCCCACTTCAACACAATGCAACCTCCTGCCGCAGCGCCACTCCTTGCCAGGTATTTCCCTGGCGGCATTTGCTCCGACATTCTAGACCCAAGTGATTTTGGAGATTTCACTGTGATCCCTACAGTGAAAGATATGGCACCTTGGTACTCTTCTTCAATACCCGGGCCGAACTAGAGCGGCCCTGCACATTCTTCACTACATTCCTCGCAATAGGTGAGGCATGTTCTTTGACAATACTGTAAAGTCTATACTATGAGTCCTTTACACAGCGCAGCTTACTAATGTATTGTAAAGTGAATTATCTTGACATATTTATTGGATTTTTATTGTTTTGGTCTTGATCTTCTCAGATTAATAATCTCTATTGTTTTTCATACACCTGTGTGGAGCCTTTTTGTGGTTTCATTGTGATTGCTTTATGTGGGTTGCGCAAATACACATTACCTTCTAAGTTAAGCCTACCTGCTCTGTGCCAAGCTACCAGAGGGTGAGCACAGGTTAATTTAAGTTGTGCATTTGACTTACCCATACTAGAATTGTGGTCACTACTTGGCCAAGATGCATACCGCTGCCAACTGGAGACACAATTTCTAACAGCGACCTAAGAAGGCTTATGTAAGAGAAGAGAGTGTGGCCACATGGTTATACAGGTGTGTTACCATTCTCGCAAGGCTTTATTTACAGCGGCTTTGACAATCAATTTCCTGTCTCAACACTATGTGGTGGGATACACAAAGATTGGAAGAACAGGGACCTAGATGTAAACTCAAAATTGGCCTTAGACAAATTCAGGCATGTCATACTGGCATAAATGAAAAGAAAAACTTTAGATTAGGTGTGTTAAAACAAACAGAGAAGTGGGCATACAACAATTATGCAGCTGATGAATCCTTTAAGGCATCAGTTTCAAATTATCTCTGTGATTTTAACTACATGCTAGGGCAATGTGGTGGGGTTGGGCAATCACATTTTCAAGTCTGTGCTAGGGAGCTTTCAATGTCTCCCAGAGGTTTTGTAGTGAAAAATAAAAATAACACATGAAATAAAAGTAGCTCATAGGGCTTAATCAAGTGTCAATCAGATTTTCCACTGCAATGCATGGAGGGCAAAGCGTCAACCGACCCTCCCAACAAAAGCCAACAAGCTATCTCACTATTCTCAAATTCTATGTCGTTAATATATGTATAGGATTTTATAACAGAATATTGTAAGGTACAAATATTTTATTATTTTCCTTTCTAATGCTGCATTCTCAAACCCTTACTCTTTGCTCTGCCACTCTTCTACCTCATATTGCTGTTTGTGAGAAACAGAAAAGTTACTTAACTACACTCTTTCTGGTAGATACTCTTTCTAACCCCAGATTCCCCCAGGTGTCAGACTGGATCCGGAAACTAAAAAGCAGTACTTCTGCACACCAGTAGGTGGTGTCATGCGACTTCACACTAACATCGATGCGCTATGGAAGTGACAAGCTGGACCACATAGAAGTGGCACCCAAGACAGCTGACGTCAGTTGCTTTGGAAGGCCTGTCCATGAACTCAGCGGCAGAGTCCATTGTCAAATTAACTTAACCAGTTTGCAGATCTCTAGTTTGGGATCTTTTTAGCCGAAAAACAGACAACTACACAGAACAAGAAGGTGGGAGGGCAGTGAAGAATCTGTGGTTGGATAGAGTACCCACCAGAAAGAGCGTTAGCAAAGCCAAGTAAACTTTTCTTCTGAGGGATACTTCTAACCTCAGATTCTTCACCCTGTGAATAGATACAAAAGCCATACCTCCACTGCGGTGGGTCTTTGAAATGGCTCACACCACAATTTCCTGCAGGACCTAATGGGCAAAATGCCCCATCCCTACAGACTTGACTGTAATGCTTTGTGAACATGTGTACTGATGTCTACATAGCAGCCTGACAGATATCCAGGATAGGTACTCTGATTACCAACGCAGTAGTAGCACACTTAGCTCAAGTGGAATGAACTCCTAACCCTTCAGTGGTCTGCTTTTTAACTAAAACATAGCAGATTTAAATGGAGAGTACTATCCAGCCTGAGATAGTTCTTTTCTGCATTGGTTTGCCCTTCTTTGCCCCTAAGAAACCCCCAAAGAGCTGATTGTGCACTCAATGGTCGGTTGATTGATCAGTATTAAAACTGATCCCCCCCCTCCCTTGGGATCCAAGCAAAACAGTTTCTCCTCTTTCAAGGGGTGAGGCAGGCAAAGAATCCCAGAAGGGTGACAGCCTGTCAGCCGGAAACAGCTTTACCACTTTAAGCAGCAATGCCACTTGAATTCTCAAAAACAGCTTGTGAGGAATAAATGATGTGTAAGACGGGTGGACTGAGAATTCCTGATGCTTATCACACACCAAGCCGATGTTATGCAATTAAAAATACAGTGTTTACTGTTAAAAGACACAGGGGACAACTGTGCATCAGCTCAAAAGGGGTGCCCATGAGAAAGGAAAGCACCAGATACAATTCCCATTGCGGCATCAGAATAGGCCTTGGCGCAAACAAATGCTGTAAATCATGAGGAACCTCATCAGAACAGATGATTCAAACAAAGAAGGCTGATCTGGCAACTGTAAAAAAGTTAGAAGAGCTGACAAATTGCCTTTTAACAGTGCCCAATCCAAGCCCCTGCAGGGCCAACAACAAAACAAACAACACTTCAGAGAGTTTAGCTTGTATTGGGAGAATCTAACGGGTGCACACCAAGCCACAAGCTCATACACTGATATCAGATGGGTGCCTCGCTGTCACAATAACATCACCGACCTTGGGAGGAAGATCAAAGAAAAGTAAGTGCTGCTACTTAACCTTCAAATATGGAGGTGATGATTGCAAAGGTCCAGGTGCAGGGCCTTGCTTGTTGCTGCATTAGTAAATGCTCTCTAAGCAATAGCTTGATCAGAGGACAGATGCTTATGTCCAGAGATTCTGAATAACACACTCACCTGGCCCCATCCAGAGCCACTAGGATGACTTGAGCCCAGCCAGTCTTTATGTTCTTCAGAACTCAAACCAGGCAGGGTAGAGGCAGAAAGGCATACAGGTGTCCTGTGATCAACTCTAGGCGGAATGGGTGTCAGAGGGAGTGAAGTCTTGCAAACTCTAGTGTACAAAAATGCTGACATTTCACATTCTTGGTGGTGGTGAAAAGATGAAGCCAAGGTTCTTCCCATTGATTGAAATCACTGTGTGCCACTTCCAGCTGTAACAGCCATTTGTAATCTGCTAGGCATCAGCAACTAAGTTTGTCCACCCTGGCTTTCAGAGATTCCGCCAGGTGGTTCGCAACCAGAGAAATGCCATGGTGAATCAGCCACTTCCAGATGCGCAGGGCCTTCTGGCAGAGGACCAAAGACACCACTTTGCCCTGATTGTTGCAATACTTGTTGGCGGTGGAGAGCTCTACTAGTCGCCCTCTGATGGCTTGTAGGAATACATTCAATGCTAAGCAGGTCACCTGTAACTACAACAATCTGACGTGAGGTTGCGTTTTCACCAGAGACCAGAGTCCTATGACCTTCACCTCTCCCATCTGTCACCACCATCAGCACTGGGTGGTTTAAGGAGAGGAGAATGCCACTGACCCAATGCAGTCTAGCAACAACCAGTGCAAATCTTTTGCAGTCTCCTCCGACGCTGGATGAAATCTAACAGGTTCCCCTGGTGCTGTGCCCAAACGGAACTCAGATACCACTGCAAAGTCTGCATGTACTATCTGGAGTGCTAGACTAGCACGATGCTGGAGGCTAATAGTACCATAAGCCTCAGTGTCATCCTCACTGAAATTCAGAAAAGAGGCTGAAACATCTGGATCATAACCTGAATGTACTGGACTCTCCACTCCAAGGGGAAGGCACAAAACAGCATTGTATTCAGGAATGCTTCAATGAATGGGAGCATCAGTGAGTGAGCTTGGTGGTGACTTTGACACATTTACAGTGAACCCCAGTGATGTTAAGTAAGTAAGGGAAGATTGAAACACCTGACAGCCGCCATCATTTTTGTGAACACCCGAATGGAACTGGTGAGGCCAAAGGGAGCACTGCAAACTGAAAATGCTCCTGGCCTAATGTGAACCGTAGAAAACGCCTGTGGGTCTGCAAAACAGTAATTTGGAAATAAGCCTCCTGCAAGTCCAACGCTCCCATACAGGGATCTAAAAGAGGATGAAGGCCTATGTCCTTCAGCACTAGGAGGTATAAGTGATAACACCCAGTACCTGCTTCTTAGGCCAGAACTCTCTCTATGGCCAAAAGGACTAGCACTTGCTGCTGCTTAAGGGACATGTGGTACTCCATCAGCTGCGCTAATGAGTGTGGAAAGTGTGGCGGGACAGGAAGAAATGAGAGGGGGTAGACCCATTGGACAATTTGGAGGACCCATGTGTCCTAAGTGATGTCTTGCACCCCTTACAACAAATGCCGAATCCTGCCTCCTAAGTGTTGTATCACCACCCTTGCAGGAAATGTAAAATCCTTCCTCTCACACAGTGTGTGTGTGTATGTTGAAAAAGACACACTAAAGTGGTTTTACAGTTGTGGTTGCTGGAGGAATGGAAAACAGAGCTGCATGCTGTCCCTGATGCCCTGAGATTGGTCTCTGGGAGTTGTGGCCTCGGCCACGAAAGGGCTGAGAATTGTTTGTACTGGTGGCAGGGTCTGGCGCTGGCAGTAATGAAAACCATTAGTGTATCCCCGAAAGGGGTGGAACTGTCGATGAAAGTGCCTGGTAGGGGAAGATAAAGCCAAAGAATGGCTTAACCAGGCATGGCTCTGAAGCACCACATTGATGCAATTGCCCGACCCAAGCAATCCGTCATATCCAGGCCACACAAAATAAAAAAATGTGCTGCATCTACGGCATCCTGGATAGTTTGGGCTAATGACGCCCATATGTTGTCTGGAACGGACAGCAGGATTTGGCCTACTCAGTCCCACAATGCATGGCTGCAGTGACCCAGGAGGCAGCTGACACTGACGGAACGTATGGCAAGGCTGACAGAAGAGAACATGCACTTAATAAAGGCCTCCATACATCTGGATCTGTGGTCAGGAAGGGTCGTAGGAAAGGCGTTGGGGTTTACTTTGCTTGTGGATGCCTGTACTCCCAAACTCCTCAGCACTGGATGTTGACTCAGAAAGTCAGGTTTTCCTGGCACTGGTCTGTGGCGACGAATGACCCACCTATAGACTTGGGGACCACAACATGGTTTTGCCCAAGAAAGTATCTGTAATGGCTTTGTTAAATGAAAGGAGTGGTTCAGTAGGTGACTGGCCAGGCTGGCGAACCTCCAAAGAAGACACTGGTCTTTCTTTTCATGGTAAGAAGCTGCAGGTCAAGGACCTCTGCTGCCCTTCGCATGTTAACAGTGAAAGAAGCACTCACCTTTGTAGGAGGACCAAGGGGAAATACAAGTCCAGTGTGTAGGGAGGTGCCTAGACCACTGCCATCTTGTAGATCTTCATACCAGTTGTCCTCATCATACTGTATGATACATTTGAGCCCTGGGGGGGCGTGGCTTGCCAATCAAGATGGCGGGCGCAACGTTGTCGTGCTCCACAGCGGAATCCCACTTATCCTCCATTTCATGGTGCTCGGGGAGCAGTCTGGAAGCCACGGCAACGTCTGCCCGACTGCCGGCTTCTCTGGAACCGGAGGGGGCTGGCCGGGGGTGTGTCGAGCCCGCTGGTCGGTGGAACGGGTTCCCTTCTCGGGAGCCGAGGAGCGCGGCCTCACCTGCGGACACTGCGCGGGCCAGCCCAGAGACGCCTGATCCCTTGTGGAGATTCCCTCTGCTATGGGAGAGTCGGGAGAAGACGACGGCTCTACCGGGGCATCGAGTGAGCAGCGACTTACCTGGCGGTGAGACCTAGGTGTGGCGCTTCTGGACTGGATGTGCCTAAACATGTGGAGCTCGTCAACCCAGGTCGCCCTAGATGACAAGGTGATCTGGGAAATGACGGTGACTTAAAGGGCGGTAGGCGAGGGGACCCCTAAATCTCTTGCCCTGATACCGACCTGCGGAAACACCCTTCATTACCCCTTCGGCACCAGGAGGGGGTGCGGCTGGGTTGGTGCCTGTTTTGGGAATCTGGGGCTCTCAGCTGAAGTGAGAGAATACGGCATTGGTAGTCCAGCTTCTTCTGCCGGGGCCTTCTTAACACACTGGCCGCCATAAACGAGCGGCGAGACTGTAATTCTGGTGGACTGGTGGTGAACCCTTGCAACTGAGCGGGCCATAGGGGGAGGCTGCTCGTACTGCTGCGCCTGGACCTTTCACATTGTGCACGTAAGCGGGCCCCCCTATTCCATCGGTGAGGCGCCAGCCAGTCCCGCGGTGTGTGCCTTCCTTCTGGACATCAAAATGGCGAGTACGGGTCGCCTCTGTTCTGGTACCGGCCCCAAACCTCAGACTTGATTCTATGTCCCTAGATGGCACCAAATTAGACGCAGTGCTGGCGGCTGTGGAGAGCATAGGCGCCTCTCTGGAACAAGCTCGGACTTCGTTGGGAGGGCAAAATCGATATGGTGGCCAGTGATCTCACCCTCCTACGTGCAGACCATCGCAAATTAGCAGATAGAACCCACACGCTAGAGGAACAGTTTCAAGACCTCACGCCCAAGTCGAACCAACTGGAAGCCTCACTGCAAACTGCGCTGGAACGGATAGAGACACTGGAGCATCATCTGGAGGACGCAGAGGGTCGCACTAGACGGAACAATCTTAGAATAGTGGGTCTACCGGAGGGTGTGGAGACCCCAGATGCGGTTGCTTTTGCTGAGTCTTGGCTCCGAGGGCTGCTGCCGGATGGCTCGCTGACGCCCCCCTTTTTTTCGATTGAGCGAGCCCACAGAGTTCTACTAGGGCCCGACTGCCTGGTGCTGGCCCACGTCCTTTCCTCCTCCGGCTCTTACATTATGCAGATAGGGATAGCATACTACGAGCGGTACGAACACTTCCTCCAATCAATGTGCAAAATGCCCCGGTTATGATATTCCCAGATTACACCATGAATGTACAAAGGGAACGGGCATCCTTCCAGGCGGTTAAACGCAAACTCCGTTCTGTCAATTTGTCATATTCTCTGCTGTTCCCGGCCAGATTGCGAGTGGTGGCAGACAATAAAACGCACTTCTTCAGCACGCCCGAGGCGACGTGGGACTGACTGGAATCTTCGGAACTGGTCAATAGATGTGATCCTGCCATGACAGAGCGAGTGACTCGGAATCTACAGCCCCGTAGATGTCGGAACCGCAAGAAAAGAGTGGCTGCGATGGGGGAGGTGCGATGCGCACCCGGTCTGGAACAAATTATACAGGAACGTCGTTGTGTGTCGCAAACCGCAGCGACCATTGGCATCCTCTCAGTGACTTTGGATGGTGAAGCAGATCCCGCAGACTCTGTTGGTAATATAGGCTCCTCCCTTGAGACATCCTCTGACCTTGGTTCATCCTGCCGCCCAGAGGTGACGCCTCAGACAGCTGATGAACTACTTTGAACTCACCCACCGACATCGTATTTCACTGTACATCAGTTAGTGTCTGGATCAAACATCGGCTGTGCTGGTTAGCTGCCTGCCACGGATATGCTATGTGACAGCCTGAGAGACCGCTGGGCGTTGTGCCACTCGGTGTCCTTTACGCTATATGCTGTGCTCCGCAGTAACTGCTTCCCCGCTTTCATGCTGGGTTCGGGGTTATGTTCTGAGTACTACCGCTTCTCTGGCGCCTGATCTACCTCACACTCTCGCTAGAGGGGACTCCCTCCCTTTCCTTTATCCCCGAATTGTTTGTGCCTTATAAGCATGTTACCTGGTTTGGGCAGACACCTGTTGTTCCTCCGCCCTTATGGCATTCACTCATGTTATTATGGAACCTATTGTTGATCCCCCAGTTGTTCTTGCCATGTTTTGTGTGGAGCCTATGCCCGCCCTGCCTGCCCTCTTCCTGGGACCCTGCTGTCTTACAATCTGCTCTCCCTATCCCTCGAGCTGGGCCGCCGTCCTTTTGTCCACTTAATGATCCACCATGAACCCTTTTAAATTCCTTACATGGAATGTGCGTGGTATACACTCGCCAGTGCGCCGATATTCCATCTATTCATATCTCAAGAGGCATTCAATACACATAGCTATCTTGCAGGAGACTCATCTGGCGCAACCGGAAGTGGTTCGATTACAACGGCGCTGGCGTGGGCAGCTTTACACGACAGGTTTCTCCTCTTATGCCGGGGGGCACTTATCTGGGTGAGACCGGGTACCCCATTTGTAGTTGACGATTATACTGTATACGATCAGGGACGCTACGTACTGTTGCATGGACGCCCTGCTGCCCGTGCTATCCTGTTGGATCTATATACGCCCCGAATACCGGCCAAGCCTCTTTCTTTCTCACACTCTCTCCCCTTCTGGCACGTTGGAGTGACCTCTCCTGGCTGTTCGGGGGTGATTTCAACTGTGTTCTGGACCCCCTACTGGGTCGCTCCTTCCCGCCATTGCCCACTGCTCCCACAGTCATGGCTGCACTGGTGCTGCGCGACTGGCTTCGCCATTGGCGGATGGTGGATGTGTGGCAACAACGCCATCCCGTTACCAAGATATACCCGTTCTACTCAGCGCCGCATCGTTTACATGTCCGTCTTGGCAGGCTGGTGTGCACTGCTAATTTATATTCTGCTGTACAGTGGTCTGACTACTTGGGTCGCACCCACCCGGACCACAATCCACAGCTACTGCATCTGGGATGGGACTCGCCCCGCCCTGCCATCCCCATTTGGAGATTCCATCCGGAGCTCCTTGAGGAAGTGCCATTTAGGTCCTCGTTGGACAAGGCAATCCCCGAGTATTTTCACCATAATATGGGCACAGCGTCCTCTAAACGAATCGAATGGGAGGCATTTAAGGTATTTATCAGGGGCCACTGCATGGACACGCAATGGAGTCTGCCGAAATCTATTGAGAGTGAGTTGACTAGAGTGGAGAGATCCCTGATGGGATATGAATGCAGGCAATCTCACTCTGCACTCACTTCGCAGCAGTTGGCTGAGGCTAGAACAGAATGCATCTCGTTATCAGAGAGACTGCGCTTCTTAAACTACGCAGCTCACTCGGCTTGCACCCATGCTCAGGTGGACCGCTCGGGCAAATTGCTGGCCTGGCTTATCCGTCAAGACCACGACTGAAGCCCCATTATGGTGATCCGGTCGACAACGGGGGATATGCTTCATACCCCCCAGGAGATTCACTCTGAATTCACTGAATACTATCAGTCACTCTATCAGTCCACGTGGCAGATGACCGGGAGACGAGAGCTGATTTTTGTTTTCGGCACTCACCCTGCCCCGATTGTCAGATGATCAGTGGGCAGAGCTGGATGCACCCCTGGCTTTGGAGGAGGTGTACGAGGGCATACGGGCCCTGTCAGCCGACAGGACCCCCGACCCAGATGGACTTCCGACTGAGTTCTATAAGTCTTTCTCCATGACGCTTGCACCCCGTCTTCTTTCTCTTTATGAGCAAGCACTCGAGAGGCGACATTGCCGGCTTCTCAACGCGAGGCACTGTTGGTGTCGCTCCCTAAGTCGGGCAGGGATCCATCTGAACTGGGCTCCTTCCTACAGGCCGTTGGCGATGCTCAATACGGACTATAAAATCCTGGCAAGATTCTGGCGACTCGGTTGGCGCCTTTGGTCGCACAGCTGGTGCACTCTGACCAAAACGGTTTTGTACCTTCTCGGGACAATTCAAGCAATATCCGTCGCCTTTTTCGAGTTATGCAATATTCAACGCGAGAATGCCCTTGTGCAGGATGCCTGGTCCTTGATCTAGAGAAGGCCTTTGACACCTTAGAATGGTCCAACTTATTTGATTCATTGCGTCGCTTTGGGATGGGCCCGTACTATCTGCGCTTGACCCAGCTGTTAAATACTCTGCCACACTCTAGGTTTAAGGTCGGCACATATATGTCTGAACCGATAGAGGGGGGCAGGGGTACCAGACAGGGCTGCCCCCTCTCCCCATTGCTGTTTTCTCTGGCGATGGAACCTCTGTCGGTGGAGTTCCGCAGGACCGGCAGACCTCGGTTATCCCATTGGGTGATGGCCTGCATGTCATATCTTTATATGCAGATGACCTCCTTTTATACGTCCGAGATATTGATAACGTCCCTCCTGACATTGCGGACATCTTGCGTCACTTTGCTGCTTTTTCTGGCCTCCATGTCAACTAGGCGAAGTCATGCCTCTTCCCTTTTGATCCAGGGTGGTCAGACCCAAGGTTGCGAATCTCTGGCATAGATGTCCCCTGGCAGCCAAACTCGTTCCGATATCTGGGCATACAGATATTCCACACGGAGAGGCACTTGCATGATGACAATCTCCGTAGAGCAGTGTACTTCATTCGATCACAGATGACCTTCTGGCAGACTGTGCCGCTCTTGGTGGCTGGGAGGATCGCCCTCTTGAAAATGGTAGTCCTCCCTCGCCTTCTATACTACTGCTCCAATTTGCATCATTATGTTCCAGCTGTTTTCTTTCGCAATTTGGAGCCTAGAATACGGGAGTTTGTCTGGAATCGGGCCGCTTTAGGGTGGCATTGAAAAAGCTTTATTTACCTCTTTCCAGAGGCAGACTCTCAGTTACGAATATGGAACACTATTACCTGGCCTCCCCGCTCCAGTGGGTGGCACGTTGGCTAGCGAACCTGCAACTGGCTGACACTGCAAGCACTTCTCCACCCTGGACACTAATCTGGATTGCACATCTCTTCCACCCTCTCACTAGATTGCGGCCCCCTGCGGAGCTCTTGCTGAATGTAGCTCATCGCTGCTACCGCAGATCCTTGCACCTCACAAGAGATACTGTTCCTTACGCTCCATCACTGGCGTTGCTAGGTACACAGCGACTCACGACGGAATTGGGTCCCTGGCATGCGGCTGAAATCCACACTTTAGTAGATCTATACAGGGAGGGTGGTTTTATTGGGTTTATGGAGCTCTCGCTGGAGACGGGGCTGCCAACGGGACAATTTATTTTGTACAACTCGCTGCTGCGTGCACTGTCGCGCGAATGGGGAGATATGTCCTTTGAACCCCCTATGTACTTACTGGTGCAATACCTACAAGTTATGGGACAAGGTAGACATTTGATTTGATGGTTCACTGATGCGCTTAGGACACTCACAGCAGGTGCCCTCACTGCATTGCAGACTACTTGGGAGGGCGATTTAGAGAGACCCTTCACTGACACCACATGGTCCGGAGCACTGTCCAGCCACACTAGTGCCCCCCGTAATGCTAGATTCCGTCTTATTCAATTTTATATACTCCATAGGGCTTATCTCACACCAGCCCGTATTAACAGGTATTTTAGTCGAATGGATTCAGCTTGTCCTCAATGCAACGAACTTGGGGCGGACTTTCTCCACATGTTCTGGTCTTGCTCCTCCAGCGTTTTTTGGCATGAAGTCACAACATCCTTATCCAGGTTTACATCACGCCCACTGTTGTCAGATAGTGGTTCCTGCCTCTTAGGTGTTTTCCAGAGAGCCAAAAAACATAAGGCATCTACAAGATTCCTAGATTTGCGTCTTTTGACAGCTAAGCGTTTAATTACCAAGCGGTGGAAGGACTCTGTGCCCCCAACAGTACTAGCTTGGAAGCGCTCCTTTATGATATGGGCGGAGGGGGAGGGGGCTGCACTGCAGTGCAAGGATGCGATGGGCTTGCGAACGTATCCTCTTTCAGCCAGTTGGGATGAGATGTTGACTCAGTTGCGGGGGAGGATCAAGTCGCAATTGTTGATGATCTAATGGCAGTTGACAACATACAAGCGCCTGCTTAGTTATACCGTGAGGCCCCACTGTTACCAGGTCATTTATTTGTATGCTTCTCCTCTAAGCTTCTGCTGCTCCTGTACGCTCCTTATTTCATTTATGTTCATGTTCTGCTCTACTTGCAAATGTGGCTGTGGGAATGTCATTTTGTGTGGAGTCCCTGGGACTCAGTGGATTTGGGGGGTTGTGGATGGGCTTCAACGTTTTGTTAGTTGTTTTATAGGTACTCTGCAATCCTTTTTTTTTCTCTTACAATTGATGCTTCTGTACACGTATTAATAACCGCTTGCATGTATGTCTTCACTTACATCAGAGTTGAGCGGGCTCCAAACTTGTTGGAGATTGGATTACGCGATGTATATATTGTTAACCTGTTTCGTTATAAGTCAGTTACTGGTCTATCCCCACAGACCTTAAATATGCAAATTGTAAATCCGTGTTTTGTATTTGACTTGTGGCATTACTGCTGTAGAACTATATAGTAGTAACCGAAGCACTGTTAAATGGATAAAATCAATAAAAAGATTTGCAAAAAAAAAAAAGATACATTTGAGCCCTTCTTCATAGTTGCTATTGTCTGAATCAGAATAAACAGCTGTATTTATATATGTACGTGGTAAAGACAATTTATTAGAGACTGAAGGGTTGCCTATTGGCTGGGCTCCGCTAGCATCAGATCACAACATCGGTCAAGGAAGAGCCAAGTTCAACTCGGTGTCTGAAACCACTTTGGGAGGTGGATCCTCCTCAGGGGTCATTGGTGATGTCAAATGAACTGGAGTAGGAGTGGCGTCGGATCAGAGGCTTGTGCGCATACTGAAGCAGGTTCAGGAGGCACAGTCAGGCCCGAGAGCAAACCTGTCTGCGGAACCCTGATTGGAGGCCTCTGTGGAGTCTTAAGGCCTGAAGGCATGCCAGAGGGAACCAGAAGCATGCTAAATACGCACAGAATGGCACCTCTGAAGGCCTTGATCAGCTGTGACGTTGTTGGTGGCCTTATAAATTCAAGTTGAAGCGGGACCAGATTTGAAATCCGCTCTTCAGAAGTTTGAGAGCAAGACAGAGTGGCACAAAGACACCTTTGCACCTTCTCGGCAGACTGACTTCGGAAGCAGGAACGGGACCTTCCTTTCGACTTCAGTCGGTTGTGGTGCAAAGTTTTACATTGTTTGGTCATGTAGAGTTATTGCTCATCGTCCCTTATGGCCCTCAGATTTATCTCAGTGCAGTCATCGCAGGCCCTGGGGTTGTGTTTCAACCTCAGGCACCACATGCATACCCTGTGGGGGTCTGTCACAGACATTTCTTTGTGATAGTGCCTATGAGGTTAAACTCTGTCATTTTGGTGGGTGAAATGTTTCCACTGCACACTAGTAAAAGAAAAATAGTTTTGTAAAAAATAAAAAAGTAATCAAAGATGAAAGGAGCAGAGATCCAGATCTGCAACTTAATGCACTGAGAGAAAGAAACTCAGAATAGTGTGCCTGAGTGGCACTTATATGTGGCCTCACTCGCCGCTTTGTGAGCAGAACGATGATGGTGCAGATCCGTCATGCATAATAGCATGCATAAGTACAGCTTTTTAGTTTCTGGATCCAGTCTGATGCCTGGGGGAATATGCACAATGTGAGGAATCTGTGATTAGAAGTATCCATCAGAAATGCTTTTTGCATTTCTGTTTCTTTTGTTCCTCAAATCATTTAGCAGCAAAGGTTTAGTGGTTCCTGTAATCTGCACCGTAACGTACAGCAGTCATCCTTCCAGGCAACATATAGCCATTACAACACAGAACATATTTGCCTAAAGTAACTCAGAACAATTGGCTTTGCCAATACTTAACCAAGTATTTAACTCCAGAAAAGGTTGCTCACTGATGAGTCATATGTAATGCAGTACTGTAAAATGTACACCTATGCTTCTGCTGTACTGTCTAACTGGTTACAAGAAACAGATATAGCTCTCCTTTCCCAGGTTCAAATATCAAGTATCTAAACCAAGGTTCTCATTCGAAACTGCTCATCACTGTAGAGGCAGTCTCTAGAAATAATTTTAGGGGCCACAAACAAAACCATCGCTAAAACTTCTGGGACAATGTATAAAGGGCAATAGCGAAGCATGTGTTACCAAGTGCACATATCACTCAAAAAACAAAGTTTAAACTGACGTTATAGATAGGTGTTGAAATGAGATAAGCATTGACATTTAAAAACTGAAAAAGCATGGAATTCACCAGTTCTAGTTTAGGGAACTATCTAGAATGTGCGCCCCATCATGCACTGCTTACCACCTCACATATCACATCACTCATGACAAGATAGCATTGATGATATCACAGATGACATCTCAGATTGCATCACTGATGACATCATTCATGATAGTGCTATTCACATTACACCACAAACCCTTAAATCATTTAAAAAAATGAAAGTTGGCAGTAAAGGCCTATAGTCCATTGAATGAAAATAGCATAAGTCCTTGGGGTAAGTGTTGCTGCACATGAT
The DNA here is from genome assembly GCF_031143425.1 of Pleurodeles waltl. NCBI lineage: Eukaryota > Metazoa > Chordata > Amphibia > Caudata > Salamandridae > Pleurodeles > Pleurodeles waltl. The sequence continues at coordinate 850,056,754 of NC_090439.1, forward strand.
AAAAGTTATATGGTGCACAGTTTACCTACCAGTGGCGTTTCAGGGGCAAGAAGTACTCCATGTTAAATACAATACGGTTGGGCGTACTTGGTGTGCAGGTCAAGGCATCCTTTAAGGTGGGTGCTTCTTAAAGACAAAGGGGGTCATTACGACCCTGGCGGCCGGCGGTATGTTGGCGGTAACACCGCCAACAGGCTGGCGGTGTTCCGCCAGCAATTATGACCGTGGCGGAATTGCCACGGCCATACCGCCGGCCCCTCCATTTTCCCGCCAGGATTCCGCCTGGCGGTCATAATCCCCAGGGCAGCGGTGCAAGCACCGCTGCCCTGGGGATTATGAGTCCCCGACCGCCGGCCTGTCCATTGAAAGGCCGGCGGTAAGGGGACTTGGGGTGCCCCTGGGGGCCCCTGCACTGTCCATGCACTCGGCATGGGCAGTGCAGGGGCCCCCAGGCATAGCCCCGTCGCGCATTTCACTGCCCGAAATGCGCGACGGTTGCTACTGCACCCGCTGCACATCAGCATTGCCGCCGGCTCTATTACGAGCCGGCTGCAATGTTGATGTGACATTTCCGCTGGGGCAGCGGACGGTAACACTGTTACCGTCCGCTGGCCCAGCGGAAATGTCATAATAGGGAGACAGGAATACAGCTGGCAATGGCGGTATTTTGTCTCCTGCGGCCTCGGCCGTCTTTTCAAAAGACCGCCGAGGTCATAATGACCCCCAAAGTGTATTGTAAAAAAGAAGCCAACACTTCTCTTTATTCACCAATGGATGTCTGGGCAGGTGCACATGTATAATTGTTACAAGGTGCTATAGATAGAATCAATGTAAAGTGGACATTTATGGCATGAACCGCTTAGAGATGGTTAAACTCACAGAGTGGTTGTAAGCATGGATCTATGGTTGTACACCATTTTGCTCACCTGAGGAATGTGTCTAGGATATAACCAACCAACTATAACTTGAAATTGTCATTTGCGATGTCATCAGTGATGTTATTACATGTCACACGTGACGTTATATATGAGGCCATAAGCAGTGCATGACGATGCACAAATCTATAATTGCTTTACTAAACTTGTGGTGAATTCCAATGTTTTTCTGCTTTAAAACGTTAGTTCCTATCTCATTCCAACATCTATTATGCCACTTTAACCTTTGTTTTTTCAATGAATTGCTGCTCTTGTTTATTGTTAGTTAAGTTGTTAATATCGCACCTAACTAGAGCACCATTTTAACCTTTGATTTGATTTTTCAGTAAATTTCTGTGGTTGAGCATGCACCCCCCCCCCCACAACATGCGTGGGCAACCAACGATGCAACCACTGACTTTGGCTTTGTGCAGCAGATGGCTGGCTGCTGGCCAGGCCCTACATCCAAACCCTGCAGGTGGCGAACTTCTCCACTTTGGGTATGTGCAGCTGGAGGTCGAGTGCAGGACTTGGCCTCTGGCCACTCTCAGCTCCGACCTAACCCACTGCTGTGCACCGGCAAAGTCCATACACATCAAGGGTGCCCAACCCGTCATTGTGCACAGCCTTTGCTCATGTGTAGGAGAAGGCTGGCTGAAAAATTCAGATCCACTCAGCACTTCAGATCCCTCTAGACCCCCTGAACTGGAGAATTTGCAAGAATTTTGCAATAAAGTGGCGCCTTTCTTTGAAAATAAAGTCCTACAAATCCATGCGGGTTTTACTCATTCTGTGGGGATATCTGACCCATATGACTTTTTAAATAGCATTTTAGACAAGGACATCCCTATGTTAACTAACTTCCAGCCACTACCACCAGAAAGGATTATAGAGATTATGATGGGAATTAAGTCAGGCTCCCCCAGGGACCCCTGCCCGCCTCTTATTTTACAGCTGGTTCCTGATTTAGTATCTACAGCCCTTGCTCGGATCTTCCAGGAGGTCATAACTTTGGGAGTTTTTCCACCATCCTAGAAAAAAGTGATGGTGGTTCCCCTAAAAAACAAACCAGAGGGAGCAGTACATGATCTTAAAAATCTGCGGCCTATTGCCTTGCTACCTGTTCAGGCAAAGATTTTTTAGAAACATATTAATATAGAGCTAGCCAATTTTCTCCAAGATTTGGGTTGCCTAGATTCTATTCAGCATGGCTCTAGGAAAGCCCATAATACGGAATCCACCCTCATCACCACATCAGATACAATTAGTAGATTGGTCGTTGAGGGGCAAGGAGCCATATAAGTTTTATTGGACTTATCAGCTGCTTTTGATACTATTTCCCCTCATATCATGGCATCTCATCTCTATCAAGCAGGGATTAGAGGTACAGCATTAAATATCCTGGAATCCTTTTTGGGAGAAAGATCCATGATGGTAAGCTGTGGAGATTTTAGAGCACGGACATATCAACTTCCATGCGGTGTCCCTCAAGGCCCTCACTCAGTCTTACATTATTTAATGTGTACGTAGCCCCGCTGGCCAGACTTATTTGTTTGTTTGGCTTTATGACCACTTTGTATGCTGACGATACACAACTAATCATTCCTGTCCCTAAGAACTGGGAGGAAGTTGCAGATCGCTTCCACCACTGTATGCTCAAGTTTAACCGTTGGATGGGCATGAACTGGCTGAAGGTGAATGGCGACAACACAGAGATTCTGTTTTTTGCCTCTAGCAAAGAATTGCGGAGTTCACTCTGGTGGCCATCAGAGTGTGGCGAATTGCCTGCCCCCATTACCTCCACCAGAAATTTGGGAGTTACTGCCTATCTTTTAAGTCTCAAGTAAATTCCATCACCAAATCTAGCTTTTGGACTTTGAAAATTCTGAAGAAAATTCTTCCTTATTTGCAAAAGGAGCTTAGAATCACAGTGATCTTGGCACTAGTAATTTCTAGATTAGATTACTGTAATGCTCTTATGCTCAATCTTGACAAATCCTCACTTAGGAAACTCCAGCTGATTCAAAATACAGCTGCCCGCTTAATATTAGCTCTTCCCTGTTCAGCATCGGCTAGCAGTAGTTTGAAACAATTGCATTGGCTACCCGTTATAAAGCGCATTATTTTTTAAAATTTATGTTTGACTCATAAATTTTTGCATATGCGCGGATCTGAATATCTTTCTTCAAGGCTATGATGGTATACGCCGAGCCGTCAGCCCAGATCAACAGGAGCCCACTTGGTCTATGTCCCTTGAACTCGCAAGGCTAGATCGGGGAATAAAGCATTTATTGTAGTGGCTGCCAAACATTGGAATTTGCTTCCTCTGATTATTAGGAAGGAACAAAATTGTTTGGCCTTTAGGAAGCAATTATAAATTTCACTCTTTCCCCAGTAGTTGTTTTTCTTACCTTTTGTTTTTTGACACTTGCTTCTCTAATACTTAGTGCTTCGATGCCATGGCCGGAATGCACTTTATAAATACAAAATACAAATACAAATACTTCATTCTTCTGAGGTGGACAAACAGAGTATTAATTTATATGAAGTAACACCATTTATTGTGCTTGGCTAGGCTAGACTTTCACATTATAATGGTTTACATACCACAGTTAAAACATAATGGTGGGCTGGTTACTGTATCCATTTTTTCAAGTGATTTACCTTTTGCACATTTTTACCCCTATATTGGCCACAGAAAGATCAAATAATAGAATATTGGCATTCTAGTTATTCATAGCCTTGGTGATGGAGTGGAGAGGCCCAGTAGCCCCACCCCACTGTCCTTGACCACATATTTACATAAAGATAAAGGCACAGCTGTAATATGCTCCTATTTATAGTTGTACTGTTAACGTTTATTATAAAACAATATCTGCAATAACAAGTGCATTTGATTTTAGAAAAAAATTAAACTGTACATTTTACAGAAATTGTGCTCTTGTTGTAGAAGATTTTAGCATAAACGGGACCCTTGTAACAGTAGAGTCAGTCTTTTACGCTGGCCGCTGTTGTATTGTTGGTTGTGTTCTGAAAAATGAAAGAAATGTGCTCTTTACTTCCATCGAGGTACGGATCCCCGCATGACTGATGCGCTGCAGAAAGGTGTTTCCACTGCATCAGTTCCGACATTGACAGATGCTTTTGAGAGGGCAGCTTCGCTTGTCTAGGACCAAGCTGACAGCTTCTTTGTAGATTTGGTTTCTCTGAAGAAAGAGGTAAAATTAATTAAATTAAGATCATCCTCATTTTTATTGCTGAAAGTAAGGAGAACGAAAGTAATCGAACTAAGCAACCGAAGAAACTCGGTGAGTTTCCGGCCTATTTACAGCCAGGCGTTTTACTCCATGCTCTGTGAAAAACAGCATTAATACAAACAAAGAAATAAGTTAACAAACAGGCAATAACTGTTGTGACTTTATTTACACTATGCAAATAACTATCTCCAATCGATCACAGCATCTATTAACAAGCATCTGCAATGCAATGGGTCTCGCATCTGCTCTATTAGCGTTGTAAACTACTAACCGGACTTTTCCTGCCACATAAATTAAAAATGAAAAGTAAAAAGATTGACATAAGCGATCCGATTCAAATCGCCATGGCATCAGCCTGAAGAGACTCACAAAAGGAAAAAGAAGTTCGCTTAACGGCAAAAGTGCAATTATTCATGTAACCAGGGCGATGTCAAAGGCGAAACCAAACCACCCCAAGGAGGGACAGACATAAAGCATTTACCAACGAAAATAAAGGATATTTTTAGGGCAAGCACATGAAGGAGTGATAGTGATGGGCGTGGTTAAAAGCCCAGATACTTACTAACACTGTCAGAAAAGCAGCGCTTGCGCGCTGCCATGCTCGACCTAAAAACGGGGGTTGGGCCTGTGTGCCATCTAAGGTAGATGGTCCACCACACTTGCCCAGCGTGTACCAGAGCAGAATTGCCAGTCACTCAACCTATACCAGCTACTACTCATTTTCTCAACGTTTTGCCAAATAGGACCCAGATTTTGCGGGAGCATTCAACCTACTAGAATGGCAAAGTTGCTGCTAACTCGTGGGAAAAAAGGAAAAAATGGTTAGCCTGTATTCACCACTGGTATGATAATTATACTCAAATTAAATCACTTAGTGAATCATACCAATTAGTGAATATTACCCTACTATTCACTATTGGTATAATAAAAAGAAATGTCAACCCTCACTGAAAGGGTCAAGCAGCAGTATCAGGGGCAGGAGCTGTGCCAGCCATCAGAGAGCCACCAAACTGTCCCGGGACGGCGAAGTGCCATCCCTGGCCTCAAGCACTTGGCACACTTCTGTGCCACTCCATTAGTGACTGACTGCAGCATCACACATACTGATAGCCCCAGGTGCTTTAAGCGTACGCCCGCAGAACCATGGTACTTCACGCTCTCGTATCTCATCATTTATGGACCCTAGCTGACCCACCCCACCATAAGAAAAGATGGGGAGAGCATGAGGTGTGAGAGCATGAGGTGTAAAAGCAAGAGGCTAAAAACGGGCGTCTGTGTAATGAATAAGGTAATTCTTAGCATAAGGTTTACCCGTGGAAAAATGCTGCATTTGTAATTCTGGAGATGATCCTTGACATGTGGGGAACCCACCACAAAGCACTGACAATGGCATATTGTAGGTACCTCCTGGCATATGGAGTATCCACGAGCAAATACAGGCTCTGGCACACTAGATGTTATTCTTGGAATATGAGGACTCTATGGCTAAATACTGGCCCATACGTACTAGAGGGACATCTTGGTTTTTGTGGTATCCACAGCAAAATGCTGGGGCTGGCAACCTGGATACAATCCTTGGCATAAAGGGTACTCATGGAGAAATGGTGGAGCAGGCATACTGGAAATAATTCCTGGAACATGCAATATCCACAGCAAAATGCTGGCACTGGCATACTGGAGGAAATGATTGTCATAAGGGGGAACAACTATGACATAGGTGGAGGGAGGGCAGACAAACATGATAAAATGCTGGCCCTGACATTTTAGCAATAATTTTGCCATATGCGTCACCGACTGTATATGGATGGCATCAATTCCAAAATTCTGGCACTAGCATAATGTATGTAATTATTGGCATAAAAGGCACCCGTGGCATATGGAGGGGGAAGAGGGACAACCATAACAAAAAGATGACCCTCACACAATTGAGGTAATTATTGGAATGCAGAGGTGACCCATTGCACATTCTGAAAAAAACATTTGCGATGCAATAGGGCTCACATTTGTGAGACTTAGAGCTAGTGGTGTTGTAAATGACAATGTCTTTTACCTATGTATTTTGGTTTGGATGTAGTGGATGTATGCCAGGTGCCACAGCAACCCTCCCAGGCCTGTCGCTGCAGGAGAGAGGACACAACAAGGCCGCCATCTTGGGAGTGTTTTTGTCCAATTCCTACAGACTGGCTGTGACACTCTAGTGATGCAACTTTTATAGCACCAAACAAGCCACAAAGAGGCACTTTCGTGGCATTTAACCCAGAGAATGAGGGGGTCAAAAGAGTTAAGAGCAAAGAAAAGGGGGGGTGCAGCCATATATTTCTGTGTGTTAAAACTTTTAAAAGAAATATTCCTCTACACTGGCAATACCAGCCAAACTTTTTCAAATATTGACTGTATACAAAGAGAATAACATAAAAGGCAACTTAACTGAACAGGATGCAAATTGGTGAAACAGAGCTTCAGTGGTAGATGGGCCTACAGGATAGGTTCCAGAGGTGCGACATCTGTGACCATGGGTCAGTGTTTTAAATGTAAATACAGAAGGGCTAGTCCTCTGTATTCATTTAAAGTACTTCCTTGTGTTAATAGTCTAATGACAGCCCTTAGCTCTGGACTGGACTCTGTAGAACAGATACATGTACCTGAATTTCCTAGGCCTTGATGGTGCCTTTTCAGTGCATACATTTGTGCGCTGGCTGATGGTTTTGAAGTCAGAATTATCTCTGTTGGGGTAGCTACTCAAATGTCTTGGCCTTGCCATCTGGACCACTCAGAATATTAAATACTCAGAGTAGAGCGGGAAGCCTGGATTTGGATGATAGAGTTTTTTTTTTTTTGCATTGACCAGCGGTGCCCATTTTTTCGGACTATGAAAACGATTCAAATGTATGTTTTTGGGGGGAAACCAAGGTAGGTCCAGAACTATGTCAGAGTTTCTTGATACCCACATAAGATAAATACGTAAAAATAATTTATATGGAACTTATTTACATAGGGGTTACCCTGCATACCTGGCATGGATCCTGCCTGTTTGTTGTCTTATACAAAATATAGGCTTCAGTCACGACAACACATTTGGGGTACATAAGTACTAGCTGTGGCTGGTCCTGGTGGCCACAGTTTGTTAAAAAACAGTTCTCCTGTTTAAAACGTCTCCTGCCCATGGAGTCTTTACTGTTACTGTCCAGGATTGACTTTTGAGATGTAGTCCTTGGGGTGTGTACCCATATAGACAAACATGTGTATTCCTATAGACACAGGGAGGCGTGGTGAAGCACTGAGAGGAACACCAGTAGAAGCAGGAGTGAGAAAAGGGCCACTTGATAGGATCAGAAAGATATTTTCTTGACATTGATTTTCCATGTGCTTGGTGACCACTGCAATCAGAATTAATGCACAGAGTTTACATCAAATGATACATGGGAACTTAGTGGAGTGGTTAAATGAAGCCTGGGGTAAGAGGAGAGTAGACCAGGTTAAACATTACTGGACTGTGACAGACAATGTGTGGATCAGTATACACAGGAGTCCAGAGGGTGAAGGGAAGCGCTCTGCGCCTGTGACAGAGACTGTGGGAGGTATTCAAGGTGGTGCCTCTTCAAAGCCGTGCTATTCGAGCACTGTTTTAGACAGCACTTCCGGAAGTGGCATCTGCAAGGTCACAGTAGCTCTGAGGGGACTGTCATCAAAGCTGTGAATTCTGAAAGGAGGAAGTGATGGATTTGGCTCCACTTTTGTGCCCTATGATACACTGCTCCTCTCACTGTGGCACCCTTGTGTTGGCTTCTTTGTGCAACAGGGTACAGAAAGTGGCTGCCTCTACTAACTGAACTCTATTTGAAGAGGCCGAATTTACTGAAGCCGTGAAGAGCTTGGGTCTGGAGTGATTTTGGAGACAACATCACCATCTTCTTGCCTAGAAGTAATCTATGTGCTTGGTTGGTGACCTTCCAGAGGTTATCAAGAGTACGTGCTATCGCCTAGTGTTAAGCTCTACTCAAGTCAGTTGGTTAATGCACCCAACTGCAGAGGTCTTTACAGAACAAGAATGGCGCAGATTACAATCCTGACAAAGCTTTTTCACCTCTTCATCTCTGTAATTTTGTTAAGAATGTCACCTCTTTTGCAGCTCTATGAAATGGCAGGACCTGTATTACCAAGCGCTATATTATAAAAAAACGAGTTATAACCAGACTGCCCTAACACACCAAAACTGTGATTCTGGGGAAGTCGCTTCATCTCCCATTGCTTCCAAAAATGAATGTGTCCTTGTGTAATGTAACCGGTGCTCACGTAAAGTGCTGTAATACCTTTGTATCAAGTTTGCCCTATATAAAACTGCAAAAAACTAAACAAAAAAAATGCTCCAATACCTTCATGTTGAGTTCGCGCTACATAAAACTGCAAATAAATAAATTAAAAAAGACCCCGCAGACATGGCAAAGAAATAGCAAGAGGCCCGAAAACGAGGAAGAAACAACATACTGCCATGAGCGTGAAGCAGCGAGGCAAAAGAAAACAAGGGGGTATGGGGCAAGTGGCCACGGTGGCACAGGAATTAGCAAGCGACACCAGGAGGAGGTTGATTGGGTGGCGGGACAATCAATAATACAGCGTGAGAGAGTACGATTTAAACACAATGGACGAAGCAGTAGGGTGCGTGTACAGTGCCTCGAGCTCAGCAATGTAGGCACATTGACTCACAGGAGCAGGAACAGATAAAACACAACAAATCATAATTGTACAGTAGTTAGTCCCTGCTCCCAAAGAAAAAAAGGAGGGACAAAGAGGAATGACTGACTACTCGCAAGCAAGGATTTTTAAATGACACAAACAAACAAATGAAATGGCTTTAAGCACACAGAAGCAAGTATACTAAAAGTATACAAGAGGCCGTAATCTTACGCTCAGCCTCAAAATTGGAGCTAACTCCTGTGATGTGTCAGGCTACATTAGGTTGGCAAACCAATGGCTTTTCAATCAATTTGTGTGAAACTTGTGCTTTAGGATGTACTATTTACAAAACTGTCTAAAGGGTGACCAACGCCCAACCATCCTAGGAAAAGTTGGCCTTTCCAACATTCAAGGCTCATTTTATTCTCCACCACTCTCAAAGATAACCAACCACCACTGGTCCAAGGACATAATGAAAGCCAGCAGATGGGTAGCGAAGATCTATTAACAACATATTTGTCCCTAGAAGGCATGCAGGCAAAATGAATGAGGAAGAGAGTGGCCCTGGGAGCAAAATGATGGCAGTTGCAGAACTAATTCCTTAAGATGACATGATAAACTGCATATTACTGGATTAAAAACATCAGTGTCTAGATGAAGGAAATGCTGGAATGAATAAGCAAGAGGATACTCAGTAACGTAAAAACCACTAAAGTTGTCCCAACACTTGAAAGTGCTTCAGGTAGTGCCATCTCAGGCTGCTGTTGTAGGTGCCCATGGAAAAACTTTCAGCATCACTTTACCCAGGGGCTTTAAGGAGGGGATGGCTCCATCCGGAACCAGTGGCCTACCCAGTGCGGGTAACTGCAGCCTGTGACTAAGACTGAGTGTCAATCCAAAGGTTGAAGAAAATTAAGCTTTACTTACTTTTATCTCATAGTTGTTTCTGCAATATCAGTCAATAAAAACATCCCTTCAATGTAAATCATTCTCTGTATTAGTGGATATGTGTGTGTATTTCTGTGCATGTATGTTTCTTTGTTAGTAATGTTACATTCCCTTGGTTCTGGCTTGGGATAATGGGCTGAGTATAATGCTAGCCCTCGCTTTAAAGAGAGTCTGATATTGGTGGGGAGGAGAAGTGTTTTCCTCCATAGTATGGGGTCACACTCCCATGCCAATGAGTTAACGCCCCTTTGAAAGCATGCCGGCATAATGTAGCTCCGGTATGAATGTATTACAGAATGGGCTGCCCAAGTATCTTCAGCCTCTTCTGTAACACTAAGGTGCCCCAGGGGCACAGAAAATGGGTGCACACAGCCCCTCAGGGACTTTGTGTAAAATGACCCCTGGTGTCACTAGCTAATACAGCATATTCGTCGGAGCGAAATACTGCCTCTCATAATTGGAAAGCCCACAGAAAGCATTCAAAGTGAATTTGAAAATAAAATATTTAACAACAACCCCCTTGGATTAATATAAGACACCATACCATAACTCCGGTTTTTCACAGTTAAGAGCCCGTCTAGCTGATAATGATAGAAGAGACTTGCAACTAATGTTTCGAAAATTATCTTTTTTTAAAAGCAAATTAGTGGTTGAGTCAATTTACATCCAAATAACAGAATTATATACTTCTTGTGTGTGTGTGTGTATAATTATTCATGAGTTGAATAATGACCTCTGCTACAGGTCATGAATGTAACACACAATATGGGCTTCGGGGGGGGGGGGGGGGGGGGGCAGATGTAGTCAGAAGCCTAGCCCTCCTGGGCTTTTCGGGCCTGGGGTGTGGTCCTAACACCGCAGTTGGTGGGATTGGTTAGTGGATTTTAGGGGGTAGAGTCAGCGGGGATTAAAAGGGCAGGGTGAACAAAGTGAAGTTTCCTTTGAAGGTAAGTAGGCAACAGTACATCAGCTACCTGTAAGTGGTAGATGTGGTTAGTTTTATCCCACACACCCTGATTAGAAAACAGTATAGGGGCTTACTTTCTTGGAGGTAAGAGGTCAAGGTTGCTAGTGCATGGGTTGTTAATTGGTTTCATAAAACAGGTTGTTGCTGAAAAGCAGGCACTGGCACAGTGTGACACTGTGGCAGCTAGGTTAAGGATACACCGATGGTTAGTCACACTACTGTCCGGGCAGGTCAGCTCTAAGAAGGGACGGGGCGAGCAGCAGTAGGACTGGACGGAGCGCCCTGGCTGGGCTCTCTGAGGTAGAATGGAAGCCTCTGCCTGCTCTCTCCAATCCGGCACTGCGTTACTGGGTAGGACAGAGCCTACGGCCGGCCAAGCATACATGCGCATTGCAGTCCCTGTCACACCTGTGACCCCGTCCCTTTTGCAGTAAAAACATAATAAACATAGTTTGTTATATTATACTGTAAACGTTTTGCAGCTGCTGCTTTAAGCGGGGGTGCGACGCTCCTCCGCCATAGCGAAGGAGCCGTCCCTGGTGTATTGGGAGGTTATAATTATCGTCTATAAGGCACATTGGCAGATGTGTGCAAATTGGGCTAGCCACCTGTCTCATTAAAGAGGCTTTTTCACTCGTATGACATGGGGAAGGGTTGTCCAACTATCCTCATCCTTATCCAAAGGTCAGTGCAAAGAAAACTTACCAGTTTGGTCTTTCTTTCCTTCACAGTCACATTCCAGCAGGTCGTGTGTCACGCAGTTTGAATCTTCATGTAGTTTAAAAAGATTTTGAAGCTCCTCCACAGAAAACCGAATGTGTTCTGAAGTCTTTGTCATATCAACAACTGCACCAGAGAGACCTTGTTTACTGATCTGCCGCTGATAGATCTTTTCTTCAATTGATCCTGCATTAAAATCAGACAATGACATCAGTTAATATGTTTCCATTATCCATAGGCGCTCACAGTAGTTAAGCAGAGATGTTCGAAATTATATTGAAGTCTAAGCTGCAAGTATCTCTAATAAAAATAAATGCGTTATGCTGTAACTGCCTGTACATAGTGCTTTCTACTGCTGAGGAGGCACTGGAGTGCTTTACACCTGGCAGCACACTGCTCCGCAAGCCAAAGATAACAGCTAATTTGGTGGTTATTGGATTTAGTCTTGTGCTCTGAAGGAGACAAATCCATGCATTTACTCCTCTGTCTTTGTGGTGGATTTAATTATTCGGCATTAGATGTGATAATCAGTAGGAGTGATGTTGACTTAATGCACATGTTTTACGGGATTAGTAGAAGAGTTAGAGGAGAATAGGTTAGGTTGCAGGGTATGACTTTCAAAGAAGGACAGGTTGTGATCTTTCAGATGAGCATCCAGTAATTATACAGCCTACTTGATGACTGAGAGTAGGCTGTACTCAGAGACACGGGCCATACCAAAGATGGAATGTAAGGAAAGAGTCATTCAAAGAAAAAATGAGAGGTTCAATCTGATGTTTTTTAGGTCAAAATTGTCATTCAGGATTTTAGGAACACAGGATAGAGTTTTGAAATAGCACGCACTCTGAGGATGAAAAACTGTAGAAAGAAATATTAATATGTCAGACAGTGCTCCATTGGGTTTCAGGTATATTAGGTATCTTTGATCACCTGGATCGGGCAGACAGCCTGGTGGCTGCTAGGCTACTGCAAGACCAATGCTTCAGTAAGGACAGCTAATCAGCTTACTGGTTGGATGGGTAAAGTAATGACTGAATGCATTTATAGGGAAATAAGAATGCTGTAGTCTGAACCTGATTGAAGCAGTAACCTCATGATAAAACGCGACATATACAGAGCACGTAATGGAAACATCAAAACAAATATTTACAAACACTGGAATGGATGGCTTCTGAAGTTTACCCATAAAGTTTGTCTGACACTAATACCAAAACGCATGCAACATATTCAATGTTGAGTCAAACCCCGCATTCACAAATGACGCAACGTAGCAAGTGATTATGGAACACTTCCACTGTAATCTCCCGCCCCAATACACTTGAAATAAAGTTACAATTTTTGTAATGTTTGAATCTCAGATCAGAATGAAAAAGTGTTTGAATTGTGGATAAAATAAAATTAACGTTGTTTCGATTTTGATTTGTTTTAGCAAAAATTATTACTTGTCAAGAATTTTCACTTCTACTAAGGACACAGAGACGAGGGTTATGCTTCTCTTCCTTTACTGAGAATTTTACAGCAGCCAATCAAAACACATACAACTTTAAGCTGCCTATCTCATGAGCCCTCAGTCTCCTCCAATCATAGGTGTCAAGTCTCCCTAAATACATCGTTAAGACCGTAATCCTTTCTCTTTCTTTGCGAACCACAACATAAAGTCTCAAAACCTGAATCCAACATGAAACTGCAATGGGCCCAACATGACCACTCCATAGGAGGAACGGCATCTCACAGGCGAAAGGGAACTCCTTTCGCAGTGACAGTAACTCAGCCACCAGGAGCCCGATATGTAGCTTCACATCGATTTAGCATCCATACCTGGAATAAAAACAACAATGTAATACCCATCTCGAAAGGATAGATCAATCAATTACCAGCAGGAAAATGGGATACAATAATCTCAAACAATGCACCATAGAAAAACAGTATAGCATGAAATAACCTTCAATATAATGAACATGTCCAACGAACAATTCCCATTTTAATGATATGTCAACATCTTAGGGCGAGGTAATCCTCTCTGTGTCCTTAATAGAATTGAAAATTCTTAATGCGTCAGCTTGAAAGATATTTATTCTATGTCAGGACTGGATGCTCCGGATTATGCTAGTTTAAAGTTGATCCACTACCATAGATGCCACATCCACAATAGGCTTATGATAAAAGACATAAAAGGTAAAATCAGAAGATTAATCCGCCACAGCCATGATGTTCTCAAGGAGAGAACCTACAGATAAAGCTTTAGAGGCCATAGTAACTCTGACAGAAAGAGCTCCAATATTGGAGACGTCTACCCCAGCTTCAGCAAACAACCATTTAACCCGGCTAAGGTCGCCAAAGCGACTGGATGGAAAGGTTTCTGTAAAGAAATAAGCAATTGACCTGCAGAATCTCTCCCCAGTTCACAAGAACAGTCCTTATATGCCTTAATACATTTAACCACGCACAATTTCTAATGATGAGGAAAAGCGGGCTAATATATCGCAATGCAGTTTTTGTATGTCTTGAAATAGTAAAAGATACCCCAGAGAGAGTAAATACTCCTGCTAAATCAGTCAATTGCTTACAAAAAAAACCTTTGTTAGCAGGTCAAGATAGAAGAAAACATAAAACAACATCAATATCCCATCACAAAGAATATTTCTGTTGAGGGGGACGAACCATCCGAACACCTCTGAGTACCTTACACATCAATGGATGTTCACTGACAGATTTACCATCCAAATGTGGATGTCCAGCAGAAATAGCAGAATGGAAATTATTAACCGTCCTATAGCTAAGACCCTGTCAAACCAGTTCAGAAAGAAAAGTCACAATCATATGGACACCTGCCCCCACAGAATCCACACTCCGCTCGTCACACCAACATACCCATCAGCGTCAAGCGGTCTCATATTGATTATGCATACAGGGAGCCCAAGACTGCAACAAGAAGAACATAGCATCTTGTGCAACTCCTGGCACTTGCCAAAGGTGCCTGAAAGTTTCCATGCCATGAGGGACAAGAGTCCCTGAGACACCAACGGATGTGGAAGGCCCATTGGGTCCGAGAGGAGATCCGGCAAGGGAAGAATCCCCACAGTACTGTGCAGGACAGCGATAGCTACAGCTTCAGGAAACCAAGGTTGGGCATTCCAACAAGTAGTCACGAAGACCAAATTTGCCATCTATCGATTTACCTGTGAGAGCACCCTCTGGATCATCGAGAAGGGTGGAAATGTGCACAGAAGACCTGTCATCCAAGACTGGAGAAAGGCAAAAGAGGCAGCCGCCAGAGGGGTTGACCTCCATGAGTAAAAGATCAGGAGATGAGTTTTCAGACATGATATCAAGCACAGACCCAAAAGCTGATTCAGCCTGTGGGTGGAAGGCCTGTGGAAGTCTCCAATCGCCGGAATTGCGCAGAAATCAAGAGTTCCAGTCCGTGATTACATTGGACTGGCCCGGAATATATTCTGCTGTCACCAATATTTGATGTTGGAGACAATAATGCCAGAAATCCTTGGCAATCACCACCAGAAACTGGGATCTCATCCCTCCCAGACGGTTGATATAACAAACCGCCGACACATTGTCCATCCTTAGCAGAATGAAACAACTTGTCTTGCGGGGGGATGAGAGGACAAACTGCAAATGACCATGTCAGAAGTGCCACACAATTGATGTGGAGATAAAGCTCCTCCAGGGACCACCTGTCCCCCTCACCCCCTCTCCACCGAGCCACACCGGGCACACCAACACCATCAGCTGGTATCGGATACTATCATCACTTCTGGAACTGACGCAAAGATTACTTTACCGTTCCAGGCATCTATGTGATCTAACCACCAGGACATCTCCATCCTGGCTTCCTCTGATCACACTATTGTCTCCTAGTAGGCTAATCCCTTACGACGATGTAAGATCTTCAATCACTGAAGGGCCCGGTAATGCAGAGGACCTGGAAAAAAGTCCTGTACGGATGAAGCTAACAGGCCCACTAGGTGAGCCAGGATCTTCAATAATAAAGTCGGAGCGGCAATCACTCTCCTCAACACTTTCTTGATAGACATCCTTTTCTTCAATGGTAATAGGAGTTGGGCCTTGACGGAATCCACTTGAAAAAACAGAAACTCTACATTCTGGGAAGGGACCAGAACTGACTTCTCTGAATTGACAACAAATCCCAGATCCTGAAGAAGCTGGATTGTCCAAGAGAGATGAAGAATGACCATGTCCCTGTTCTGGGCCATGCCGAAAATGTTGTCTAGGTAGACTAGCGCTCCTGGAAATATTGGAAAACCGGTCGAAGCAACTTGGTGAAACACCAAGGACAGACCAAAGGGCATTGCAGTGAACTCGTACCACTGGTGACACCACCGAAATTGGAAAAACTTCAGATGGGGTGGAAATAAGCATCCTTGATGTCTAACCGGACCATCCAATCACCTTCATTTCATGCAACAGATCGCAAAGCAGGTGTATTCCCTCTATCATGAAATGACGAAACATGATAGAAGAGTTGAATTGTTTGACGTTTAGGACAAAATGAAACCTGCAGTCCTTTTTCTGAACCAAAGGATTGCACTGACGAAGCCCTGTGAATGAGGGGTAGTCTGTACAATAGACTTCTTTGAAAGGAGCATCAGAATTTCTTTGTCTATGAAATTGATCAATATTTGGGGAAAAAGAAGAGGAGTTGGATGTTTCCCCTGTTAGGCGGTGAAATAAAACTCCAATCTGAACCCCTGAACCGCCTGCAACACCCTTGAGTCCTGAGTTATAATACCCAAAATGTGCAGGAACCAATGTATTCGTCCCCCCACCAAGGCCTCGGAGGCCAGAATAACACAAGAATAAGTGGAATCAGCAGTGTTGTTAGTACCTTGATACCCGCCTCTGTAGGTGCAGCCACGTCTTTCTCTGTTACGGAAAGAGATAGAAGGGGAAGATCCGGAGGGGGCACCTCTTCCTCTCCAATAATAACCTATGGAAGGCTGATTGAATCCATGGCCTGGAGCTCGGCCTCAAAAGCACCCGGCTCTGGCAAAAAGGCCATTGTGGAACACCTTCTTCACGGACATTTGAGCCTTGTCCAACGCGGAGAACGTGGTCATACACTTTCCAAGATCCTTAACAACGTTGCCTCCAAATAAGTCATTTGCCATGGTGCCCGCCTCCATAGATGCCAACTCCACCAATTTTGTGTCAATCCTTATTAGAAAATATTTTCGACGCTCTGTGGACTTAGCACAGTTAGCGTTGCCTAGGAGGCATATAGCTTTTGGGTCCATTCATGGTTCTCACCTGGATCCAATTGTGAATTTGCTTCTTTCGCCTGGCCAGCAATTTGAGAATTTATGTGAGGGGGTGAGACAGGCCAAGTAATTTATCTTGGCTTCCATGCCATGCCCTGTCCAGACCCTTTTTGGGGTCTTTTGCAAACTTTTTAAGGGAAGTTGCCATGTAGGGATCTAATTCCAGCGTGTCCATCACTTTGTCTAGTAGGGATGGTCTAGGACAGTGGTTCCCAACCTTTTGATTTCTGTGGACCCCCACTTTAAAATTAATGGAACCCAGGGACCCCTGCTGAATCATCATTAGAATCCGGGGACCCCCGCCTGAGTCATTACTGGGAGCTGGGGACCTAATTTGTCAATATTTGTTAATATTTTTTAATTTTCTAGGCTCTCGCGGACCCCCTGAGAAGGCTTCGCGGACCCCTAGGGGTCCCCGGACCACAGGTTGGGAACCACTGGTCTAGGACATTCCGACCTGAGAGTGTTGGACACCTCGCGCTTGAAGCCCTTGTGCAGCCTGTCCTGCACGTGGTGCGCAACCTCCATACAGGGCAGCAATTCAGAGGAGCAAGGGTGAATAATATTTTCTGGTTCAAACAGCAGGTTCTTATGACCTACCGAGAGGCAGATCGGTTGTGGTATGGTGCATCTTGTATTTTGACACCCATTGAGGATCATCCTGGTGGATGTCCAAATCAGAAGGTGGGGAGGAGGACGTAGAAGACAAGGTTGTCAGTTGGGGAGATGGCTCCACTGTGATCCCAGAAGGACCCAAGAATGGAGTGTTCCCATATGCATGGTCCCAAAGGACTGAGGCAGCAATCTGAGACAGGATGTCTGCCGATCTGGAAGCAGAATAAGAACACCCACCTGAGGCTCTTGGGGCGAAGCTCACAGCATTGGTCACAACAATGCCAGGGAAGGAATCCCCAGGTGGCCCCCACAAAATCCTGTCATCTGAAACTAACCAGGGGCTGCGTAAAGGGCCTCTCAGTCCTAATCAGGGCTTGAATAATGGAATTCTGCATCTAGTTATTTAGTGCCTCCACTAATCTCTCTTCCATATGGTTCTCATAAGGCGAATCTGTGTCTTCCATATGTCCTTCCTCTTCATCAGCGTAGTACGCCATGCTCCTTGTAGAATCAATTGCAATGAGGGGCTGGAAGAGATTCATGGAGGGATGTGAGCTCCAAGCAGGTGTAATGAGTGACTGACATGAAAAAGATAGGGCAGAAAATGGCCCAAACCACCTAAATTGCAGTGGAGGGAGCCACCTGCTAATATCCCTAGGGCAAAGCCCTTAATCACATTTATTCACTCTGTTGGGCGTTCACTGGGAAAAAGGAGCAATTGTTGAAGCTGCACGCAGCATGTAAAGCCAATCAGGAATGAGAAGGCCCAAACCGGATTTGCGTGCATGCGGAAGAACAACCATAGAAAGAGTCCTCTCTCCGAGCAGAGAGACCGCTCTGTTTCCCCGCTCCATGCTGGAAAGAAGGACGGGTACCAACGACTATTTGCCCTGAAGAGCGGAATCTGCTTTGTCTAGAAAACAATACCACAATCAGTGGCGGCCGGCAGCTTTATGAGGGAGGGTGCGGGCGGGAAGCACACACACACACACTCATTCTTTCACACACAGACACGCACGCACGCACATCCATTAACAACACTCATACCATTCAAACATCCGCGCACGCACCAAACATTCATTTTAAAACATCACACACACAATCATTCTTTCACACATGCACGCACATCTATTAACACTCATAACATTCAAACGTGCATGCAAGCACCAAACATTCATTTTAAAACATCTCACACACACACACTTACCTTCAGCCTCGAGGTCCCAGGAGGGTTGGGACTGCTGCCTTCCCTCATTGGGAAGGCAGCAGTCCCAGCCTCGTCACAGAGTGGGATGGGGTCAGTGAGACTGCTGACCCCTCCCTACTCTGTGACGAGGTGTCACTGATTGACACTCGCCCTGGTCGCTTCAGGGCTTAAACCTGAAGCGCCCAGGGTGAGTGTCAATTGGTGACGCTTTCCTCGTCACCCAGGGGAGGGCCTCAAGGCACCTTTGCTGAGCCGAGGAGGTCATGCCCATAGAAGCTGTGACCTCTTCAGCCCAGCAAAGTTCAGCTCAGGCAGCCAGGAGTCTGCGCAAATCGCACGTCTCACTCCTGGCTGTCTGAGCTGAAAATGAAGAGTGTCTGTCAGGCTGACCTTTGTTCAGCCTGACAGACACTCTTCATGAGGGGCAAAAGGTGGGGGGGGGGGGGGGGGGAGGGTGTGGCCCCTCTGCCCTAAACGACGGGACGCACCTGACCACAATAATCCAGTATAGCGCACAATAACGAGCATACAAATGTTAAAGAAAAGCTCAGCTGCTGCAGCAGCAAAGAATGAGGAAGGATTACGGTCTTAACTATATATATAGGAGGACTTGACATCTATGACTGGAGGAAACTGTGGGCTCATGGGGTATGTAGTTTAAAGTTTTATGTGTTTTGATTGGCTGCGGTGAAATTCTCAGTAAAGAAATAGAAGCATAATCCCAAGCATCCGATCCTGACATAGAAGTGTGGTGAGGTGTAAAGTCACCCTAAAGTGTGAACATCAGCCAATCAAGGAAGCAGATTAACACAGGTTTGCTGTTGCTGGGTGTAGCGGACAGGAAAACAGAGAGCTAAAACATTTTCACATCATATGGCCTTTTCTTCCCAAGGTCACTGAAACTTCTCAGAACGTTTTTTTTTTAATTGCTTTTATTTTTAACACTATTCCGTGTTCATTGAAAATATTTTCTCAACGTCCTCACGTTCACAATCACCATCACTGTTCAATTATGTTTTCCCACTGTAGACAGGAAACTCATTCTTTTATCTTTTAAAGTCAATAAATGAATACCATTGTGATGGGTTGTGTTCAGAATTTGTATTGAATCCAGAAATATTTTGTTCAGTTAAAAATGAATTATCTCGGTTCTTATCAGATTATCCGTATGTAAATGTTTCAACTAGTCTCGATCAACTTTATGGGAACTGCAACATTTCATGCATTTGTCCAAACTGCTCTATATCAGACTACCAGTAGGTGGCGATCGGGGCGCAGTGAACTGAAAGCCTGAAATGAAAATGCCTTCAGCGGTCTCCGTCGACAAAGCAGAGCACTTGTTCTTTCCGATAACAGTTAATGGGCCTTAATATGATCCTTCAAGACGGTCGTGTCGTGTCCGTAAACACATCTGCATTCATTTATTGAATCGACATTAGTGTGTTAGGCCCAGAAACTGTAAAGTTTCTCTTTTGAAATATACAAGAATGATTGCCCTCGCAGAATAAAGCCGTCTATGGTCTGCTTTTCCTCTGGATTTTGAAAATATTAAGTTTCCAAATGTAGCTGTAGGAATACCTACATAGCTGCCAAAGATCCCAGGTCAATGCGTGATGTGCTGCTCTGTAGTGTTGGGGGGGGCCTAAGCCCTCATGCTACTAAAATAAGGACAGGACTCAGTAGGATGGTTGTTAGAACTGGCCAGAGCATGTGCGCCCAGGCCCTTTTATTGGCAGGGTCACCTGACTGGTGACGCCTGTGTTGGGTGGGTGTGGGGTATGCATGGAAGACCAGCCCTCAGCCAAGTGGCTGGCATAAACACTAGAAGTGTCCAGCAGTACACTACATTGCTCCAGTCCAGTTTTTTCCTTTGAATTCTGGGACTTGTATTCCTGTTTATATAACAGACTAGATTAGACTACAAATCCCAGAATCCAAAGGAAAAACCTGGACTGGAGCAGCACATAATTCACGGACCTGGGAAACTTGGCATCCATGTTCTTACTATGTATTTTATTGTCAGTTCTTCTTTTCACGGGTTTACAAATATTGAATTAATTGCATTATAGGTCCTACAATCATTCTCTTTTGTTCACCAAAATATATCTCGAACAACGCTCTCAAATTGCTAGACCATAAGAATTCCTGCCTACTCATCTTCCACCTCTACTAGGCGTTGGGTCAATCACAACCTTTTCTTTTTTTGTTTTTATTTCCAAAAGATTTTTATTGAGATTTTATACAGACAGCAAAAACTATATATATATATATATATATATATATATATATATATATATATATATATATATATATATATATATATATATATATATATATATATAATAATATAAAGAAAGAAGCATAAACATAATGGGTTGTCCCTATTGAAGTTGAGTAAAGAAGTACAGAGACGTAGTGAAAGTATGAGTGTGGTTGTATCTAAGAAACGAAAGTTGCAGACTGCAAAATGAGAGGAGTTGAGGAGTGTGAGATGGTGGGCCAATAAATGATTGGCGGCATATGGCAACCCTGCAATTAGCATAGAGATGAGGGGAGAGAGAGAGCGAGAGAGTAGTAGAGTAGAAAAGAGTAGTAGAGTAGAAAAGAGCAGTGAGAATGAGAATGGAGAGAATGGATGGATGTTTGGTGAGGGGGGATGGAAGAGGAGTTAGTTATTTTGGGGACATGTGATATGTAGGCATCTAATGTTGACCAGATTTTGTACTTCCTTCTGGAGAGGGGTTTTAGGTATTTGCTTTCGGAGTTATCCATGCCTCCACTGAATTGTACCCATTCCCATCATGTGTGGGGTGAAAGTTTGGATAAGTCTTTCCATTCAGAAAGGATGATTTTTAGGCCTCTAGTGGCTAGGATATGCCAAAGTAGATGGACAGCTTTGTTTAGTATTGCTTGAATGTCAGGGGAGGGATACTCAAGGCAATGGATGCTATAGAGGGTATCCAGTATGTGTAGGATTTGTGAGATGGTTTTGCTTATTTCATATCAAAAGGTCTCAGAGAAAGTGCATTCCATTAGCATATGTTTCAAGTCACCCGGTGACTCCTTTGCGCTCCAGCATATATCAGAGGGTTGTAAAGTCAAGTTTGGCTAGTTTAGTGGGGGTCCAGTGTGCCATGTAGGTTATCCATGGCGTGATTTTGTTTGAGGTAAGGTTCGACAATATGGAAGGTCAGTTCAAGGACGTCTCTTGGGTGCTACAAGACTCGAGGAGGAGCAATTCCCGCTTGGTTTGTAGAGGTTTGGTTAGTGAATAGCCAGTAGGAGCAACAAGTGTAAATCTTGGACGTTGTGTGACCTCCTTTAATAAATGTTTGTAGTGTGGAGGGTAAGTCCAGCGGTTTGGGTGTTTTGCGCTGGATAAGACTGTCTTGATTTTTAAGAAGTGGCATAAGTCTAGGTCTTCTATGTTACATTTTGTTATAATATGGGAGAAAGGTAGATGATTAGAAGGTGTACTGAGATCATCTACCATTAATATACCTTTTATGCCCAGTTGTTCAGGTAAAGGATTTTACTGTCTAGTTTGAGATTATCGTTGTGCCATAGGGATGCCAGAGTTGAGTAGAGCATTTTGTTGGGGTGCTTGCTGTCAAGCTTTGCATAAGGCTTGTGCTATGCATGATATAATAGAGGTGGAGTGAGCGGTCGTTATTTTCTTAGTGGAAATTAGAGATGTAAGAGAGAGTGGACTTGCAAGTGTTTTTTCGAAATCCAGCCATTGGGGATGATTGATAGTAGAGTTGGAAAGCCAAAGGCTTCCTTGTTTTGCTAAGAAGGTGTGTTGGTATCTCCTGAAGTCTGGTAAGTTTAAACCATCAATTGTTTTGGGGAGTCTTAGTTTTTTGAGGGAAATTCTTCGGTTATTTTGGATTGCCAAAGGATGTCATTGATAATTCCATCTATTTTGGTGAAGGTGTCAGATAGGTATATAGGGGCATGCTAATTAAAAGGTTTATGAGTGGGGTTATCATCATTTTGATGGATTCTATTTTTCCCCACCATGTAATGTATCTGGAGGACCAGTTGTTCAGGATGTCCCTGATTTTGTGTAGTGTTGTCTTCCCATTACGAGTCATGCAGTCCGTGAGGTTCTGGGTGACCCACAGTCCCAGGTACTTTATTCTGTCCGGAGCCCACGTAAGCCCATGGTTGGCGATAACAGAGCTGCAGCAGTGGGAGGGAGTACCTCTGTCATGTCTCTATTGAGACAGTAGCCCGATATGTTTGCATTAAGTCATTAATAGTACAGATGATATGGGGTACGGCACGGTCTGATTGGGTGGTGAACAACAGAATGTCATCGGAGTATGCAGCACATTTCTGTGGGCCTGCGTCGAAGGGCATGCTGGGATATGAGAGATCTCCCTCCTTTGGATAAGGAGAGGTTCCAATGTTAATAGGAAGAGTAAGAGAGAGAGGGGACACCCTTGCTAGTTCCCTGTTGGAGCTCAAAGGAGTTAGCCTACCATTTATTTTATTCTTGCTTTGAGTTCCTTGTATGGGGCAAGTGTAATTTGTATTAGGGAGGTGACTAAGTTAAAGGTAGTTAAAGTGGCATGAAGAAAAGACGATGAGACCCTATTGAAGGCCTTTTCTGCATCAAGCACTAATCCGCAAGCAGGTTTGACAAGTTGATGCTCTCTCTCAGTGGCATGACTGAATAGTCTGATGTTGTGTGCACTAAATCTTCCCTTATTAAGACCTGATTGTGAAGGATAAATTATTTTGTTGAGTATGCGTTCTAAATGGAAAGCAATTATTTTCGTGTAAATTTTACAATCAACATTTGTTAGGGCTCTTGGGTGGTCATTTTATGCTGGGTCTTTCCCTTCCTTAGGAATAACTACAATTGTTGCTTCTGCAGCTGTTACTATAATGGTACCTGCGTTAGAAAAGTAGAAGCATAAGGCCCTCATTATGACATTGGCAGTAAATCCCACTTACCGCCACGCTGACGGCCGCCAACTAACTGCCGCGGCTGAGGATATCTGTTCACTATATTATGACACACACACACCAACCCGACAAAATTCAGCCACACACACAAATCCGCCAGACCAAAGGTCAGTGATAAACTGGCTGTATCAAAACCCACACTGTTACGCCAACAGAACTACACCCACCAAATTATGACCTACGAATCACCACGGCAGACATTCAACGGCGGTAAACCATTGGCGGTAAATACCGCCGCGCTCACAAAGGACACCTACATACAAAACAGCACCACATTGGACAATTTAAACACACACCTGACACCCATACACACACCACACCCACACCACTATAAAATACACACCCACACTACCAACAACCCTGTATGACCACACAGCATTGCCAACAGAGGGACACCAAGACCATTGACAAAACTAGAGCCACACACTATGCACACCTATCCACCACTCACGCACTCCACATCACACACCCCAACACTTTACCCAATACACCCTCACCAACACACCTCACATAACACCCATGGCACCACAAAGGCACCCCCGTTTCACAGAGGAGCAGCTAAGAGTCATGGTAGAGGAATTGTCAGGGTAGAGCCACAGCTATTTGGAGCACAGGTGCAGCAGATATCTATAGCTAGGAAGATGGAGATATGGCGGAGAATTATGGACATGGTCAACGCAGTGGGTCAGCTCCCCAAAACTAGGGATGACATCAGGAAGAGGTGGCATGACCTACGGGGGAAAGTACATTCCATAGCAGCAAGACACCACCTCGCTATCCAGAGGACTGGCGGTGGAGCCCCACCTCCTACCCCCCCAACTCACAGCATGGGAGGAGCAAGTCTTGGCAATACTGCATCCTGAGGGCCTGGCCGGAGGAGGACTGGACTCTGGTAAGTCAACTTTCAACAATTATCACCCCCCTACCCTATGCCATCACATACCCTCACTCCCATCAATCCACTCCATCCCACACACCCCAACATCACATCTCACTCATCACAATGCCAAGCCCTGCATGCTGTACCAATGCATGGATACTCCTCACAGCCCTGCCTGGATACTCATCACTAAAGCATGCACAGCATAGAGAACTAACAATCCCACCATACACTAACATACAAAACTGAAAGCTGGCAGGACAAATCCAACCATAGAGGGGAAGCCACGGATGTACAATATGTCAGACACATTAACCAAAACACATCATTTACATTCCCACAGGTACCCCAGCTAATGTCAGCGGAGAAGAGGTGCCAGCACTATCCAGTCTCCCAACTGAAGAGGCCCACAGTGATGACAGCAACTCTGGTCTTCAGGATCTGGATGACATACCTAGCCCATCAGAGACCACTGGACAGCTGGTCACCCAGGCCCAGTCACACACCACCACCGAGCCTCCCCATCTGGAAACACCACCACAGCACCCACCCAGAGTACCCGCACCTCTGTCCCCAGGACACGTCAACCAGCAGTGTGTCCACCTCTACAGGGACCCCAGGCCACACCTCGCACACAAAACAATCAGGGACCTGGGGTCAGTAGCAATGGGAACACAGTTCAGGGGACAGAGGCACAGGCCAACATGGAAACTGGGAGGACTGACGTGCTCCAGGGGGAGGACAGGCCCAGGGAACCAACTCTCCAGGAGGCACTCTCCGAGATCCTGGGAGCCTACCAACATTCCCAGGACACGATGGGCCAGATCCTGGACAATGTGCAGGAGAACAGGCGGCTGCAGGAGGGACAGTACAAGGGGATAAGGGAGAACTTGAAGGCCATCAATAACACCCTGATCTCCATAGCTGGGGTGCTGGCACACATGGCCAACATTATGAGGGAGGCAGTCTCACACCAGCGGGCCCCTGCCACTAGCCAGGCTTCTGAACAGCCTTCCACTTCCGCTAGTGGCCAGGAGGTCCCGCCACAGGACTCACAAGCCACCAGCACCCCTCCCCCTGCAGAAGGTGACCCACCGCGCAAACGTTCCCTGCGATCCAGACAGAAGCCAGAGACACTTACCAAGACCCCCCGCCAGGAAATTAGACTCTCCTGATTATCACCCTTGTGTCCCACTCAGTCACCCTGTCCACCTTGAACTGCCATTGCTCCCCTTCCTACGTCCCCTTAGACACTGCACCTGTGCTACAAACAGACTGAAACAATACCCTGGACTTTTCTCCATCATCACCCCATTCCATTGCACTTTCCTCCTATATGTTAGCACTTCAATAAACACCTTTTAAAAAAAAAATTGGAGTATGTCATGTATATCAGATATGTATTATTTGAAACAGGTACAGACATTGAAAATGAACTGTACATAGAATGAGCATAGATTTATGACCTGTGGCTGGCTGTAGTGATCACACCAGGAATGTATGTCAAGTCACCAACATCTGCAAAATGAATTGCCAGAGGGAACAGTAAGTGGGCATAGATGTGAAAAATATCAGCATGCCATTGCCACACAGATTACAACCAAAGTCATTGAAATGTAAACTTACACTGTCCTACCTGTGTGGCATTAGGAGTATTGTCGAATAACTGTTGTTCTGTTGTCCTCATCCTCTGCCTCCTCATCCTCACTGTCCACAGGGTCTACTGCTGCAACACGGGAATCTCCAGTCTCCTCCTCCTGCAGAAAAGGTACATGGCGTCTGAAGGCCAGGTTGTGCAACATGCAGCATGCCACTACTATCTGGCAGACCTTCTTGGGTGAGTAGCACAGGGATCCACCTGTTAGATGGAGGCACCGGAACCTGGCCTTTAGGAGGCCAAAGGTCCTTTCAATTATCGCTCTTGTTTGCCCATGTGCCTCATTATAACGTTCTTTTGCCCTTGTCCTGGCATTCCTCACATGGGTCAGCAGCCATAATAGGTTTGGGTAACCAGTCACCTGCAAATATTTAGGTACAACATTTAGCCACACACTATCCTATATGGCCAACCCCATACCCATACACCAACATCTACAGGGTGGGAACCAGGGCTCACCTACTAGCCACACCCAGTGCCTCTGTAGTTGGGATGCTGCTATCCCTCAGGACAAAGGCATCATGCACCGAACCCAGGATACTTAGCATTGACGTGGGAGATGTACTAGTCCGCCAAGCATACCATCTGAACATTCATGGAGTGAAAATGATTCCTGAACACCTGTTCATTCTGCTGGGGGGGAGGGGGACACATGCAATATGTGTTCCATCAATCACACCAACTATTTTGGGGATATGTCCCATTGCATAAAACTCGGCCTTCACTGTGGCAAAATCCTCAACCTGGGGGAAAACAATATAGCTGCACATGTGTTTAATCAGGGCAGACAACACTCTTGTCAGCACTATTGAGAACATTAGCTGTGACATTCCTGCTGCCAAGCCCACTGTCACTTGGAAATAACCTGTTGCCAGTAAATGGAGTACAGATAGCACTTGCACAACAGGGGGGATCCCAGTGGGGTGACGGATAGCAGATATCAGGTCAGGTTCCAATTGGGCACGCAGCTCTGTGATTGTGGCCCTGCCCAGTCTATAGGTGAGGATAATGTGCCTGTCCTCCAGTGTTGCCAAGTCCACCAGGGGTCTGTACACAGGGGGATGTCTCCATCTCCTATTCAGCGGCAGGTATCTAAGGGACACAAGAGTGAAGAGGCTGCCACAAACTGAACATTGGAGCCACAAGAAGAGTTTGCAATCTGTAAACTTGTAATGGGTCAGTGTGATTTGTCTAGCATGTACCAATTTCTCCTGTGACGCAGCAGGAATCCATAGGGCTGCCCCCCCATGAAATGGCGTCCGCCTGTCCTGTGTGGAGGGAAAGGTGGAAGTGAGGTAATTCCGCTAACGTTGTGCGCAGTGGCGGGAGGTGGTCGGGAACCGCCGTGCAACTCCTCACTGGTTAATATTGGCCCCTATGGGGTACAGTGACCAATGACGATCTATGCCGGCGATGACGGTATGCACCACCGGGGACTTATACTGCATGCGTTGCTGGGACCTGTGTCTGGAAGCTACCATGGCCCTTGTGACTGTGGAAAGGGCCCCACTGCTTCACTTCTTCGGAGTTGGAGGGTATGGGCCTCCAGACCAACAGGTGAGTACACTGTGGGCACGATGAATGTGGCATGGATGCATGGAGTGGTGTGTGTTAAGGCCTCGTACAAGGGGGGTGGGTGGATGTCCTCTTTGCTGCGTACAGCTTGTATGCTGGGCTGTGTGTGCCAATGGTGCTTGGAACGGGTATGGTGGGCCATATGTGTAACAGGCTTGACTGTTTGTCTAATGGTATTTTCCTGTCTGTATTGCCTCTGCAGGTCAGCGCCCATCAAAAAAAGGGTATATGGCGTGCCATCGCCAAGGAGGTGCGGACCCTGGGGGTCTATGGCAGGCAGAGCACCCACTGTTGCAAACGGTGGGAGGACCTGAGACACTGGGCATGGAAGACTGCGAAGGCCCAGCTGGGGATGGCCTCCTAACAAGGAAGGGGTGCCCATCTAACCCTGACCCCCCTAATGGCCCGCATAATGGCGGTGGCCTATCCAGAACTGGATGGGCGCTTGAGGGCATCACAGCAGCCACAAGGGGGTGAGTACAGTGTCCATCATTACAACTTACGCCTGGTGGGATGGTATCCAGGTGGTGGATGTGGCCCATAGGCCAGGTCTGACATAGCAGCGTAGGTCCCCTGGTGGCTAGGGTTCTGAAGGGATAATCCTGCCTACCTAGATTGTAAGCATTTACTACTGGTCAGGGCTGCGTTGGTCCCAGGTGTGCTGCAGATTGCGGGGTATGCACTTCCTCATGCCTTGGTGGCTAGCAAAATCAGTGGTGGTGCAAAGCACAGTGTGTAGGCCTGTTCCCTGTATGTGAGGGTGCTGTGTAAGCCAACTGTGGTATTAGTGCAGCCATTGACCCAGTGTATCCTTTGTCTCTCTCCCCCGTTTTTTGTTTTGTCATCCTGTCCTTATGTGCATTAGCATCATCTGGCGGACGAGCAGAGGCACCGGCGACAGAGGGAGCTGCATCCCACAGGAACCAGGAGGCAGAGTCCACCGACGCTGAGGGCACCAGTGGGACGGAGGGCGAGGGGAGCACCACGGCGGAGACTGGAGGGCACACTTCAGACACAGATACATCCTCCAATAGAAGCTCCCTGGTGGTGGGAGACACTTCTGTGACCACCCCAGCTACAGCCGCCACCCCCGTACCAGCACCGCCCTCCCAGCAGCCCCTCAGTGAGTTGCCCGAGCCCGCTCACCCAGGAGGGTGGGCATCTCCTTCGCCCCAGGCACCTCAGGCCCTGCCCAACTTAGCCCTGCTGCCCTGAGTGAGGAGGCTACTGACCTCCTGAGATTCATCTCTGTAGGGGAGTCAACCATTGTGAATGCCATCCAGGGGCTGGCAGCCCACATGCAACAATCTAATGAATTCCTAAAGGGCATTCACACTGGATTGGCAGCCCAACAGAGATCGATTCAGGCTCTGGCCTCCTCTCTGATGGCAGCCATTGTCCCTGTTTCTACCATCCCCCCTGCCAACGTCCACCTCCCAGTCCCATTCTCCTCAACCCCAACCCATCCCAGGCACACTTACAGACGGGCATGTACACAAGACAACACCCAAGAGTGTCACAGGCAAACAAAAGCACCACACTTCATCCCACAGGCACTCACACAAACACCATTCATTTGCAGACACTACAACATCCACTATTTCCACTCTCTCCCCATCTTCCCCCACCACAACCTCCCTGTCAGCCATGTCCCCACACACACACCTGCATGCACTACATCATCATCCACTACCAGAAAAACACACACCTCACTGGCAGACACCTCCACAACATCCATGCACACGTCCCCTGTGTCCTCTCCAACTGTGTCTGCCCCCCCAAAGTACACAAACGCAAGCACTGAGACACCCACCAGCCATGCACCTCACAACAGCATACAGTCCATGCACCTGCACCCAAATCCAGCAGACACCACCAACAACCACTACCTCATTCTCCACTCCCATTCTTTCTCCCTCATCACGCCCCAATATCCCTAAGAAACTTTTCCTATCCACCATTGACCTCTTCCCTACCCCTCCCCCCTCTCCTGCACGTATGGCCAGGGTTGGAAGAACCCAGCCAAGCACCTCAGCCACACAGTCCAAGGGCCCAGTTCCATCCGCACCTACTTGTGGTGGAAAGGAATCAAGGCCACATTTACTGAGAGGGAAGGAGCGTACACCTGCCACCCAAAAGGGCAAGGAGCCTGCCCCAGCAGGCAGGAAGGGCAAGGAGCCTGCCCCAGCAGGCAAGAAGGACAAGACCTGCACCTGCCACCCAAAAGGGCAAGGAGCCTGCACCAGCAGGCAAGAAGTGCCATGGGCCTGCACCAGCAGCTGTCACGGAGCCCCCACCACCAACCTTGGTTGTGAATCCGAGGGTGCAGGGGATGTGCAGGAGCATCCCACCACCACCACAGTGCATCCGGCCGAGGGTGCAGGGGATGTGCAGGAGCCTCCCACCAGCACCACCACAGTGCATCCATCCGAGGGTGCAGGGGATGTGCAGGAGCCTCTCACCACCACCAACACAGTGCAGCCGTCACCGCCGGCGGACGCAATGTAATCATGCCTCCATGGGCTACTGTGCGGCCTGTCCACTCCAGAACCAGTGGGAAAGTCACCCACTTGAGAGACTGTGGCCTATCACTCCCCAGGACCAAGCACAGGGCATGTTGTCCCCTGCAGAACCAGTTGGCAAGTCACCCACTTGAGAGACTGTGGCCTTGCACTCCCCAGGACCAAACACAGGGCATGTTACCCCCTTCAGAACAAGTGGGCAAGTCACCCACTTGAGAGACTGTGGCCTATCACTCCCCAGGACCAAGCACAGGGCATGTTGCCCCCTCCAGAACCAGTGGGCAAGTCACACACCTGAGACACTGTGGCCTTGCACTCCCCAGGACCAAGCACAGGGCATGTTGCCCCCTCCAGAACCAGTGGGCAAGTCACCCACTTGAGAGACTGTGGCCTATCACTCCCCAGGACCAAGCACAGGGCATGTTGCCCCCTCCAGAACCAGTGGGCAAGTCACCCACTTGAGAGACTGTGGCCTTGCACTCACCAGGACCAAGCACAGGGCATGTTGCCCCCTCCAAAACCAGTGGTCTTGTTTCCGCTCCTGGTTGAGGTGCCCCCCTCCCCCTGAAGTGCCTGGCTATTTTCCAACTGATGCCCCTGCAGTGTTCTCTCCATGTTGTTGCAGGTGACAAGTGGAGCCTTGGACTTTGGCCTGTGACCATGTGGCCCACGCGAACTGAGGACTGGGCAGTGTCTCTTGTTCTGTACATTTGTAAATATCTGTTACATTGGATAACTTATTATTTTTTACTGTGTGGGTATTATTACACTCACTTTGGTCAATTTGTTTTGTCCTTGCATTATTCAGCCGGTTTAGGGGGATTAACTTGCTTTCTTGTGCATCTGGTTGTGTGTATGGTGTGTGAGTTTTGGGGGGGGAGGGGTGTGTGGTGTGTGTGTGTGTGTGTCACTCTCGTTCTCCCCCCCCTTGTGTGCTAGGCAGCTATATTCACCGTCGTCGTCTTCCCAAGCGTTGGTGTTCGTGGTGGAACAGAACGTAGAATATCATCAGAAATACATGTACTTCGGGTTCCATGGCGGCGTGGTTCTTCCCTGTGTCTCCAATGGTGAGTCCTTTCCCTTCTGAGCTCAGTTTCCGCCAGGCTTTTGATGCCGTTGGTGCCGCCCCGGAAAAGGTGGCGGATTTTGTTGTTGTAATATGGTGGGCGGTACTCTGACTTCCGCCTGGTTGTAGGCAGCGACCCCTGTGGTGGCTGTTGTTTCCGCCCTAGCGGTCGGTGTGGTACATTGGCTATCTTTCAGAGATCTTTCCGCCATGGTCATAATTTGGCGGCAATTACCGCCAGCCTGTTGGCGGTATTACTGCCACTTTATCACCGACCACCAAGGTCGTAATGAGGGCCTAACTCTGTTAGGGGGGAAATTAGGGATGAACCCCATGTTTGGTAGAATGAGACTGGGAGGCCATCCGGACCAAGTGTCCACTCAGCTTTGAGTTTTTTGACTGAGTTGGTAACTTCATAATGGGAGAAAGGATTTTCTAGACTGAGTTTGGTAGTATTGTCTATCTTTGTAATATTAATTTTGTTAAGGTATTCTAAGCATGTTTCGTAGTGTTATTGCTTGATTTTGAGTAGAGGGAACAGAAGAATTGTTCAAAAGGGGAAAAAATAACTTAATTTTTAGTGAAGGATATGCTGAGGTTGTCCTTGATGATAGATATTCTCATTTTGTTTTGGTTTTGTTTTAGGTAGGAAGCAAGTAATTTTCCTGCTTTGTTACCTTTGCATAACTTAATAACTTTATATCTTTGGATCATTATGTGAGCTTTGCTACTAAGGAATTTATTGCATTCATATTTTAACTTTGCTATCTGGTTTATTTGTGACTTGTCTTTGGAATTCTTGAAATTCTTTTCTATTGATTTTATCTGTTGTTCAAGCTTATTTAGTGTACGATTATCCAATTTGTTTTTCTTAGACATTAGCTTAATCATGTGTCCCCGGATAGTGGTTTTGAGATCATCCCATACAATTTAATGATTAGGCCCCCGAGTCCTTATTGAGTTCTACATTCAGGTTGATCTCTCTCCTGAATCTTTCTCTGTAAGTTGGATATTCTGTTAGCTGATCATTCATTCTCCATGTTTGTGGTTTGTAGGGGGAGCCTGAAATCTCATTCATTAAGGAAATACAAGCATGATCAGAGACTAGGATGGGTTAAGATGGTGAGATTACTTGTGAATGGGAGGTGTGGTTTGTCAATCAGAATGTAATCAATGCGAGAAAATGAGTTATGAGGGTGAGAGAAGAACAAGTAGTCTCTCCCTGTGGGATAATAGAGCCTCCAAACATTATCCAGACTGTGTGTTTTGCAGAGGTTTAGCATTTTTTGTGGGATCTATTGGGCTTGAATGCGCAAGCCGAGTTTCCACCTAGGGTGACGTTCAACGGTAAGTGGAATCGCCACCCATAATGACTCTAGAGTGTGATGAAGGAGATTTATCTTTTTGTTAAGTGTGGTCCAAAATGTTGGATTGTCATTGTTGGGGGCATAAATGTTCATAACACTAATTTCAGTGTTGTCTTTTTGGACTATGGTGAGAAGCCATCTGCCTTCTGGGTCTGCTTCTGAGGAGTTCATGATTCAACCGGATGGTTGGGAGATGAGGGTGATTACGCAATTTTTTTTATTGGTGGCTGGAGTGCATGACAGATCTCTGACACACGTTTTCTTTAGTAGGGTATCCTCTTTCAGGGCAACGTTTGTTTCTCCTTTAGGATTCTAAGGTCTCATTTGAGCTCCACCACATCGGGATCAGAAGCAACACCCTCAAATGGATCCACACCTTCATCACAAGACGCACCCAGAGAGTCTGCCTCCCTCCTTTTACTTTGGAACCCAAGAACATCATATGGGGAGTCTCCCAGCACTCCTCCCTCAGACCCACCGTGTTCAACACCTACAGGACACCACTGGCTGAGATTGTGCGCTCCTACGGACTTAAGATCATCTAATATGCCAAGAACACACAACTTGTCCTCTCCCTCTCTGAAGACCACGCCTCCCGTCAGAGAAAACGTCTGCAAAGTCATGAGCCTCGTCGCAGACTGGATGAAAGCCAACTGCCTAAAACGAAACTCAGAAAAAACAGAAGTGATCATCTCTGGGATCATCTTTGGGAACTGCCCCTCCCCCTCAGACGACTTGTGTGGCCCTGCACTCTCAGACAACCCCCAACCCCGACAGAACACACACAAAATCTTGTCTTGATTGTGGACAACAAACTCACCTTCAGACAAGTAAATGTCATAGCATCATCCTGCTTCCATCAACCCTGCATGTTTTGCAAGATTTTCAGATGGATCCCCGCCAAAACCAGAAAGGCAGTAACCCAAGTCACCACCAGCAGCAGACTGGACTACAGAAATGGCCTCTACCTGGGACTCCCCGCTCAACTCCTCCACTGACTCCAGACCATCCAAAATGCAGCAGCAAGACTCGTACTGGATCTACCCAGGAGAACTCACCTCACCCTCCCACCTCAAGGACCTATACTGTCTGCCCGTGCAAGTTCAAGGTCCTCACCATCACCTTCAAAGCCCTCCACAACATCGGACCCAACCTCATCAACCACCAGCCAACCAGAGAACTCCGATCAATCAACCTCGACCGCAACCAAATCCAGAGAATTCGGTGAAACTGAGGCCGCACTCTCCTCCTACCTCGCCGCCAAGAACTGGAACGACCTACCAACCCACCTGCGAACCACGCACCTTATCGAATTCAGGAGAAAACTCAAGACATGGCACTTTGAGTAATAGCCAACCAGCTTGCAGCCTTTACTCCCAGTGCCTGTAATCTCTCTCCTCACCCCCGGTGATAAGTCGCACACTATAAATCATTTTGAATTTGTATGGACCTAGGCTGAGAGGTGACGTTACAGTTGGAGCTACAATTCGTGTGTGGGCTGACCCGGACTGAGTTGAATAATAATGAAATATATTAGAAGCTTAGGTTAGCTTAGTAAGGGGTATTGAGCCTCGTAGTATATGTGGGTATTGATTCTTGCTGAGTTTTACATGAAACACTGAGAGGGTAAGGGCGAGTTAAGTCTTGAGACAAGTTTTTAAACCCTGGTGTTGGATAGCATTGTAGTAAGCAGAGGTGCATTCTGGTAGTTATCTGTACGTCCTTAGAAATAGAACAGTAAACTTAATTCAATATTCACTAAACAGTTGTAACATTTATAATTATAGCTGTAGTCCCATTGTAAACCAGGGTTAATAACGTGATTCACATTTGGAAAAGGTAAACTGCTGGTATCAACTAAACCAACGAACTAACAGCCTAACCAGCAACATGAAACTTTAGTAAAAAAAAAAAAACTCCATGTAAGTGAGATATAACAATTGTAGGTATTTCACATGTCTTGAGATCATAAGGTTAGTTATGAATTTGTCCTGCTGTGTGTCAAAGCGGTACCCTCTGCGCTGACATAAGCAGTGCTCGCACATGCGAGGTTGCGTGGACTTTAGAGTATTGTGGAGTATTGCGTACGTCTATGAGAGCAGTATGTTAGAGCAATATGTTGGGTTGCAGTTAGTGGAACATTAAGTTGGTGTTGTTGAATATGTTACATATGTTTAAGGTGTCAGTAGTGGCGCATATGGACATGCAATGGAAAGTATCCCAGAATATTTGCAGCATTACGGATATAAGAGATTATGGACCAAAAGGTATGACCATCAGTAATATCTTACTATACGACGTACTGGCAATAGTGGTTAGTGTTAGTCAGCATTGGTTAGTGGGGTTAAGGCAAACACAGTGCTAAAAGCATTAAAGCCGTTAGATATCAACAGATATTAGCACTACGGTGGTCATTATGACATTGGCGGTAAATGCCGCTTACCGCAGCGGTGACGGCCACCAACATACCGTCGCGGAGGCGAACATCTGTTCACCATATTATGACACACACACCAACTAAACCGACAGCATACTGCCACAAACATATATCCGCCAGTCCAAAGGTAAATGGTAAAGTTTCGGTACTACCATTCATACTGTCAGACCAACAAAACAACGCCCTTCACATTATGACCCACGAATCAACACAGCGGACATTCAAGCGGCGGTAAACCATTAGCGGTACACACCTGCACGGTCACAATGGCCACCCAAATACAAAACAACACAACATTGGCCAATACCAAAAACACACACCTGACACTGAAACACACACCCTACCAACAGCACTATAAAACACACATCCACATTACCCACAACCATTTACTAACACGTAAAATAGCCAAGAGATAGCCACGCAAATCACAGCAACAACTACACACACCACTAACACCCAGCCATCCGTCACGCACCCCACACCACACCACATTACTCAACACCCACTGCACAACACACCACATAATACCCATGCCCCCACAAAGGCACCCCGTTTCACAGATGAGGAGTTGCGGGTCATGATGGAGGAAACAGTCAGGGTCGAGCCACAGCTGTTTGGAGCACACATATAGCAAATCTCCATTGCAAGGAAGATGGAGCTGTGGCGGAGAATCGTAGACAGGGTGAACGCCGTGGGACAGCAACCAAGAACAAGGGACGACATCGGGAAGATGTGAAACGACCTATGGGGAAGGTACGTTCCACGGCAGCAAGGCACCAGCTGGCATTGGGCATTATGGCGGAAGGTGGTCTTGCACCGCCATGCTTTTACTCATTGGCTAAAATGGGGCTCTATGAAGTACAGTGTCCAAAGGGGATCACCGGCGGTGGTGACGGTGTACACCTCTGTGGATGTGGCCGCCATTTTCTGTCTATAACCTCACTTGATTCCTGGCTTTCCACAGGACAACACCTACTCTGCATGTGCTGCTGTGACCTGTGTCTGGATCCTGCCATGGCCCGTGTGACAGGGGAAAGGGCCCCTCCCTCCACTTAAGAGGAGTTAGAGCACCGAGTGGATGGGGTCCTACCGCTGTATGGACAGTTGTATGGGCCTCCAGACCAAGAGGTGAGTACACCATGGGGATGATGCATGCAACAAGGTTGCATGGAGATGTGTGCTGGCAATGTGTCATTTGGGTGGGGGAATGTCTGGTGGTAGTGTATATGCAGGGCACCGGGTGATGTGTGTGCCAATGGAGATGGAAATTTAATTTGTGGGCCATTTGTGTGACAGGCTGGATTGTATGGTTAATGGTGTACTCCTGTATGTATTACCTCTGCAGGTCAGCACCCATCAGAAGAAAGGATTGTGGCGTGCCATTACCAAGGAGGTGCGGACCCTGGGGGTCTCTAGCAGGCGGAGCACCCACAGCAGGAAAAGGTAGGAGGACCTGAGACTCTGGGCCAGAAGACCGCGTAGGCCCAGCTGAGGATGGCCTCCCAACGAGGGCGGGGTGCCCATCGGAACGTGACCCCCCTGATGGCCTGCATACTGGCGGTGGCCTACCCAGAGCTGGATGGGCGCTTGAGGGAAGCACAGCAGCCACAAGGGGGTGAGTACAGTGAGCGTGACAACCATTTTTGTTGCCTGGCATGGGATCCTGGTGGTGGGTTTCAGTTAGTGGGTGCCCCTTAATGCCAGCTCAGGTCCAGCTCAAAGTACATGGGCGTATAGCAAAATCTTGTAAGCTAGCTAGGTGGCATTCCATGTCAGACAGGACTTAGTGGGTCCCAGGAGGGGTGCAGATGGCGGTGATTGGCTCTCATCTTGCTGTGGTACCTAGCCAATGGAATGCAACTGCGATGCATAGTGTTCAATCCTAATCCCAGTGTGTGATGGTAATGTGTATGCCATCTGTGGTGTTGGTGCTATAATTGACCCAGTGCTCCCTTTCTCTCTCCCACCACCTATTTTGTTCTGCCATCCTGTCCATGTGTACGTTAGCATTATCTGGCAAAGGAGCAGCAGCACCAGCGACTGAGGGAGCTGCATCCCACAGGACCCAGGAGGCAGAGTCCACCGATGCCGAGGGGACCAGTGGGACAGAGGGCGAGGGGAGCACCACGGCGGAGACAGGAGGTGACAATACTGGCTCTGATTCCTCCTCTGATGGGAGCTCCCTGTGGTGGCGGACAGCTCTGGAACCACCCCAGCTACAGGTACAGCCGCCACACCCGTACCAGCACTGCCCTCCTAGTAGCCCCCCACTGAGTTGCCTGTGCCGCTTACCCAGGAGGGTGGGCATCTCCTTTGCCCTAAGCACCTCAGCCCCTCCCCCAGTGAGTCCTGCTGCCTTCAGTGAGGATGCTATTGACCTCCTGAGATCCATTTCTGTAGGGCATTCAACCATAGTGAATGCCATCCAGGGGCTGGCATCCCAGATGCAGCAATGCAATACCTACCTGGAGGGCATCCATGGTGGGTTGGAGGCCCTACAGAAATCGTTTCAGGCTCTGGCCTCCTCTCTGATGGCAGCCAGTGTCCCTGTTCCTACAGTCCTCCCTCCAACTACCACTTCCCAGTCTCTTCAACCCCAACCCATCCCATGCACACATACAGACAAGCATGCACACAAAACATCACACAAGAGTAGCACAGTCAAACACAGGCAGCACACTTCAGGCCACAAGCACTCATACAAACAACAGACAGTTACACACATAACATCCACTGCCTCCACTGTCTCCTCCTCCTCCCTCAGAGTCACATCCGCACTCACACCTGCATGCACTGAATCAACAGCCATCACCACATCAAGCAGCACACACACCTCACTTGCAGACACCTCCACAACATCCATCCATGCGTCCCCTTTGTCCTCTCCCACCCTGCCTGCCCCCCCAAGAGACACAAACGCACGCACTCAGACTCCCAACAGCCATCCACCTCACACACGCACAGTTCCCATGCACCTGCACCCAAGTCCAGCAGAGGTACACCTCCAACAACCATTCCCTCAACCTCCACTCCCATCCCTCCTCCCACATCCCACCCCAACATCCCTAAGAAGCTTTTCCTTGCACATCTTGACCTCTTTCCTCCCCCTTCACATCCTGTCCTGCCTGTAAGATCAGGGTCCCAACGACCCAGCACAGAACCTCAGCTAAACAGTCTGCCACTGCTCCCATCAAATCATCAGCTGCTGGCACAAAGGGCCCCCCTGAGTGTGATGGCTGCCACTCCTACTGTGAGCATACCCCTGTCTCAGAAAGGGAGGACTAGGGTGCTGAAAATCAAGGGACAGGAGACGGGGACAGTGGAGGCACGTCCTAGAGGCAAGGACACAAGTGACATGTCAAAGGCCAAGGGGACCCGTCACAAGAGGGGACACATGGATTCCCCCTCCACCACCAAAGATTGCCAAGGATCCCACCCGACCACCAAAGAAAGGTAAGGTTCCCACTCCACCACCGAAGCGAGGCAAGAAGCCCCCTCCACCAGCAGAGGGTAAGGAGCCCCCACCTCCTGCAGCCCTCACCTCCAACAGAGGCACAGCAGCCCTCACCTCCAACAGAGGCACAGCAGCCCTCACCTCCAACAGTGGCACAGCAGCCCTCACCTCCAACAGTGGCACAGCAGCCCTCCCCTCCAGCAGAGGCACAGCAGCCCTCACCTCCAGCAGAGGCACAGCAGCACTCACCTCCAGCAGAGGCACAGCAGCACTCACCTCCAGCAGAGGCACAGCAGCACTCACCTCCAGCAGAGGCACAGCAGCACTCACCTCTAGCAGAGGCACAGCAGCCAGTACTCACCTCCAGCAGAGGGCATGTAGGCCACCCTCCAGGGACTGTTGTGCAAGGAGCTCTCTCCAGAACCAGTGGGCATGTTCCTCACTTCAGAGACTGTGGCCTTACCCTCCCCACCAGAGACAATTTGGCAAGAAGCCCCCTCCAGAACCAGTGGGCATGTTCCCCACTTCAGAGACTGTGGCCTTACGCTCCCCACCAGAGACAATTGGGCAAGGAGCCCCCTCCAGAACCAGTGGTCATGTTCCCCACTTCAGAGACTGTGGCATTACGCTCCCCACCAAAGACAATTTGTCTAGGAGCCCCCTCCAGAACCAGTGGGCATGTTCCCCACTTCAGAGACTGTGGCCTTACGCTCCCCAGCAGAGACAATTGGGCAAGGAGCCCCCTCCAGAACCAGTGGGCATGTTCCCCACTTCAGAGACGGTGGCCTTACACTCCCCAGCAGAGACAATTGGGCAAGGAGCCCCCACCAGAACCAGTGGGCATGTTCCCCACTTCAGAGACTGTGGCCTTACGCTCCCCACCAGAGACAATTTATCTAGGAGCCCCCTCCAGAACCAGTGGGCATGTTCCCCACTTCAGAGACTGTGGCCTTACACTCCCCACCAGAGACAATTGGGCAAGGAGCCCCCTCCAGAACCAGTGGGCATGTTTCCCACTTCAGCTGAGGTGCCCCCCACCCCTTCAGGTACCTGCTCATTTCCAACATGATGCCCCTGCACAGTGGATTCCAGATTTTGTCAGGAGTCAAGTTGGGCCTTGGACTGTGCCCTGGGCCATGTGGCCGTTTTGTACTTTGGACTGGCCATTGGCCCATTCTGGATACTGACGCCTGCATTTGCTTTTGAATAGACAATATGGTGGCTGTTGGCATCAAATTACAGCGTTCGTTAATTCTCAATGTGGTCCTTGTTTTAATTTAACGTGGGTCCTGTGACATTGGTTTTACTCTGCAGCTGGTTCTGTGCATGGTGTGTGTTGTGCGTGTGTGTGTCACTCTCCTTTTCCTCCCTCCCTCCCTGGTTTGCTAGGTGGCTGTAAACACCGTTGTCGTCTTCGTCGACGCCGGTGTTCGAGGAGGGCCTTGGCGTAGAAGAGCATCGGGAAGACTTGAAGTTCCAGTTCCATGGGGCGGCAGTCTCCTCTGTGTCCCTGAAGGTGAGTCTTTCGTCTTCTGTGCAGTGTTTCCACCAGGCTTTTGATGGCATTGGTAACACCCCGGAAATCCTGGCGGTTTGCTACGTCATAATATGGTGGGTGGTACCTTGGCTTCCGTCTGGCTGTTGATGGCTACTGCCGTGGTCAGTGGTGTTAACGCCGTGGCGGTTGGTGTGGTACATTGGGAGTCTATGGGAGGTATCACCGCCATGGTCATGATTTGGCGGTATTTACATCACTTTAACACTCACTGCCAATGTCATAATGAGGACCTATATGTAGCTTGTGCAGCATATAAATATAATTTTGAAGAGCTCATCTTGAATTTACGTGATAAACAAGTCAACGTCTTTGGGGTCATCGAAGAGGGTTGTTTTTCCATTGTGAGCCATTTTTTAGACGTGCAAGGCCCCCAAATGAGAATTTAATGGCTAGGTCTTTAACAGTCTTGCGCTCAGATAGGAACATTTTCCTCTTTTTGGCAATGTCTTCAGAGTAGTCTTGGGTAATTCTGATTGAAGATCCTTGCCATTTAATTTTTTTGTATCTTCTTCATTTGTGAAAGGATAGCCTCAGTGTGTGAGTATCTGGGGGTCTAAAGATTAGCGGTCTTGGAGTACTGCTGCTTTTGGGTAAGAAGGTAGGCACTCTGCGATCTTTAGTTATTTCAAAGTCTCTGGTAAAGTCTAGACCCAGAATCTACTTTCAGTTTGATAGGGGAGTCTGGGGGGGTGGCAGCTCTTGCTTAGATCTCTTTTGTGCTGACCTTGGGTCCTTGGGTCCCCACCTAGGTTCCCAAGAGTCAGTGGCTCTTTGATCTTCCATGCTAGGACAGTAAGTCAACCTTGTTTGGTATGAATTGTTTTTGACTTGGTGGGTGTAGATGAGACTGTTATGTTTCGGTTAGAAGATGGTCCGTTAGGTCTGCCTTATGTCCGTATAGCTTACACTCTCACATTGTGTCCTTACTTTGTGTCTCACTTTGTGTCTCTACTTTGCCTTCCGGTTAGACTGTAATTGTCTGTCATCAACTCGTAAAGCAGTGATTCTGCGAATTGAGTTTCCTAGTGTTAGGTTTCCCTGAGTTGACTGATGTAGAACGGCCCTAGTATCGCCAGTTATGAATTTGTTCAGAGAGCTAGGAATGCTCTAAAAGGTGCAACAAGGTTGATGGTTGCCATGATGAGGTCAGTCAAGTGTTTAAAATTCATGATGCTTGATACCCTGGCTAAAGGTGTAAAT
This sequence comes from Pleurodeles waltl, assembly GCF_031143425.1. Taxonomy (NCBI): domain Eukaryota; kingdom Metazoa; phylum Chordata; class Amphibia; order Caudata; family Salamandridae; genus Pleurodeles; species Pleurodeles waltl. Next base: position 850,098,046 of record NC_090439.1, read on the forward strand.
TTTAAATATAAATTTTCCTACCAGCTGTCACTGTTGACTGGTGGGGTTTTAGTCCTACTGGGCTTGCACTGGGCGAGCGTAATGTCTTTTAGGCACCCCTCAAGAGCATTTGGACTATGCGTCAGCCATTTTGAGGTCAAGCAAGGCACTGCTGCGATTCCATGCAGTGGTCGACTGCTTCGTGTAGGCGCAGGTGGAAATGTACCTTGGCGTTTTGGCTGTTCCAGGCAAATCACCGAACTTAGAGAAGCTCAGGAGACATTCAGGGTGTCTGTTTGCATGAAATGCAGAGCAAAGCAGGCGATGATTGAGGTTGGGTGTGGCAGAGCTCATCTCCTAGGCACCCATCTTCTTCGAGCAGTCAACCACAACATTTTGATAGAACTACTAGAAAGCAGAATGGAGTTGTCAGGAACCGTCCTCAGTTGGTTCATATTGTTCTTAAAGAACCACTAACGACCAATCAAAGTGGGTAGCACTAGGGTCAACCATATCCCCAACACTCTTCAGCCTCTACATGGAGCCACTGATGGAAATCCTCAGATAAGTGAACCTTGCGTACCACATGTATGCAGAGGACACACAGCTAAGCTTAAAGTTACTGTCCCTGGAAGATATCATGAGACCCAATGGCACTCTAGTGAAAACCCATACCTGCCTGTCTCAAAACCAGCTCACATTGAGCTCCCTAGAAACAGAATTTCTACTCACCCCCCCTCCTAACTGCTCCCCACCCATCCAAGAACGGCTTAATCACCTAGATGCCCTCAATTGCAAGTCTGTCATGATAGAATCAACTAAGTCCCTTGGGATAACCTTTGATAAAAAACCTCAAAATGAAAGCACATGTCAGCGCAGCCAGGTGCAATGAGTCTTTCCAACTCAACCTTCTGAAGAAGGTAAAGCGTTCCTATCACCATCAGATTTCAAGATGTCAGTATGATTACTAGTTGTCTCCAGACTAGTATATGGCTGCACAACTATAATGGGATTTCCTAAGTCAATAACAGCACCACTCAAGGCAACCCTCAATGAAGCAGCAAGACTGATAACAGGCACAAGATGCTTTGACCACATTACCCCTTCTCTAAAGTCTCTCAACTGGCTCCCATTAGAAGCGAGGAGCCACCTGAAAACAGCTTGCCTACCACACAAAGCCTTGCACTATGGTGAACCCAGGTAACTAGCAGTAAGGAATCAAATATCAGGGAGCAGCCGCTTCCTCTAAAGTGCAAACTAACTCCAGATGGAACTTCCCATATTTAGGAAACAAAAGACCAATACACACAGGATCTTCCCCAAGGATATGGAACTCTCTCCCGCCAGAAATGTGGTTGAATCCATCAAACTCCATTTTCAGGAAAGAGATTAAAATGATTCTAGTAAGCAGATTCCTACCATAACAACACTAACTAGAGACGACACCCAGAAAGCCTGACTCCTGGGACGACCCTCCTTAACAAGACTCACACTACTTGACTGGTGAGAGCGTTCTGCACCCAGTAGAATGAGAATGAACAATGATCATTTGGTTGCTCTGCACTGAATCCCCACTTGCCTCCAAAAGATCAACAAAGAGGAACTGCGTAATAGTTTGTGACTGAGATAAGGTTGTCTTGAGAATATTTGTAATTTATCAGGTTGTGTTCATGTTTTTGCTTACCTATGGTGCTCTGATACCCTAGTGTCATGTTCATGCTTCATAAAACTCTTCAAATAAATAAATAAAATGAATATGCAAGTTTATTATGCTCCCATTCAAATCAAGGGGATTTATTTCGGATTTCAGAAGAACAAAAATAAAATCATGCAATACAAGTACATTGCAAAACATCATGCAATATAAATCACATTCAGTATACAGCAGCTTCCACATCAGGTTTTAAATTAAACATTTAATAGCAGCAGCTAATACTGTCCTAAATTTAACAGAAGCACCCAAATACTCTCTTAGATTATAACAGAGACAACAATTTATTAAATAATAAACAGATCATAAAAGATAAAGGATAATAGGCTACCCCTCCCGTCCCTACCTCTCTGTGAATGTTCTGCCCATCTATGCAGCAGTCCTTTGCCCCAGGTAACGTTTGTGCTATGAAAGTATCCCTACATACTGTCACATGTCATCAGCAGGTTATCATCCCCTGCACACACTGATTCCAAAAGCGGCTGTCTGGCCTTGCAAGACTTCAACAAAATATAATCAACTGGTTTCAATCAATGGTATCTGCAGAACTTAGAAATGTATTATGTTTTACCAACTACTCTTTCACCCCTTTTCCATAGTCTTAAGTATTATTTTAAGACATGGAATAAATTAATAAGCTGGCCAATGGCTATTCCAAGCTAAATATAGAAGAAGGGTGAGACAGACAATTCATGAGAAGAGCCGAGCCAGAACAAAGCCGGGAGTCCAGCATGGCTCTAACAGCCCAATTGCGAGCCAAACACACAAAAATCATAATTAGCAGCAGCAAACGTTTTTGTTGGCTTTGGGAGTCTATGGACTTTGCCGCAGCTAACCATTGCTAAAGTTCCTGTGCTCTCTCCCTTACACATGGTAAAATGAACCTAAACCTGATTGTCACATTTAATTTACTTATAAGTCAGTAACGTGGTACTGCCAGCCACCGCTAAGGTAGGCCCTAAACAACCAACAGGGCAGGATACATTGTATTTTAAAAGTGGGACATGGCAACAGTGCTCATGCCCGCCAGAGGACACAACGACACAATGGGCATGTGAACGCTGCGAACACCAAGAACGCTACAGCAGCAATAGGAGAAAGAGCAGTGAAAGGTGTTATTAATTAAAATACCAAAAACATTTAAGTTCCCAGCAGTCTGCCATAGGTGGTGGCAGGAGGCCCGCCGCAAGTACACCCCCCCCACCCCCCAATCTACCTTAGGTGAGTGGTTGGAAGCAAGAAACAGCGGACAACAGAGACTGCAGGACAGCAGAAAGTCCCCTAAGGCTAATAGGACCCACGAGACCGGCAACCCACTTGCAATTTGCAACAACCTCTAGGAAAGTGGTGGGTGAGTCGGAACCAGGGCAGGTATATCCTACACGTGGTATGCCAGGTGAGTTGCTGGGAGGTCTGCCGTGACTGCGTTGGCCTTCCTCAGGGAGCCAAGGCAGAGCCCGGCGTACAGCGGTACAGCTTATATCCCCTGGTGCACCCTGGTCTTAAAAAAGTGTACTTAACTGGCCATTGGATATAGGCCTAAATGACTGACTAACCCTATTGTTGCTGCAACAAAAATAAGAAATTCAAGTATGGTGGTTTTGACCTAATCAAGCCATGGGACTGCTACAGTTTCACCAATAGTGTGGGTCTGGTTAATGCTGAAATTTGGAATTCTGCTGCAGTCCTGTTTTGGTGGCTGTGGTAGTTTTTGAAGAGGCGGTGAGCAACAAGTCCATTTTGCTCTCTGGGTCCATTTTCTGAAAGTAAGAGAAGTGATATTAGTCTAAAGGTCGCCTACATTGGCTCCAAGCAAGCTCTTAAAACCCTATGGAGCAAAGAAAGTAAGAAAAGCAAGTGCCCAGAGAAATTCCCCCAGACACGCCGAGTTCTAAAAAGAGTAGCCCAGGTCAGTCAAATGACAAGGAAGACTGTACAGGGACAGGGAAGATGCTAGAGGTGGAGGGATACACAACCCCAAAAGCACCTCCCTAGTGAACTCAATTAAAGAATTTGTAGGGAAGCATTTTATGGGCAATCTGGCTAAAAGGGGTAGAAAACTGTTTTATTGTAACTCAGGCTACTCTGACTCACTCCCTCACAGATAAGAACGCGGCAGAGCTACATGAATCTCAATTCCTGTTTCAACAAGGGGTAGACCTGCGAGGATCCAGGTTGTCTTTGTCGCTTTGCCTGCTAATGGAGAGATCAAGGTAAGTCGGCTCCAATGGAGAAAATCCAGGGTCACTGAACTGGAGCCATGGATCACTGAACCTGGTTGAAGGAACACCCCGTGAAATATCTGATGTTGTGGGTTCCAAATTCAGCACTGATTCTGGGGGCAGGACGTTAAGTCCTATTGATATGGAGCACCAGGAATCCCCCACCTCATTAGTATCTGGTTTGGATATCGGATAATCCTCCTCTTCATCATCAATATTGAATGTTATGGTCCTAATGAAAAAAAAACACCTGCAGGGTATTTTTGAGGCAGTGGAATCAAATACGGATACATTGAAAACACAAACTCTACCTGCAGACTATTGCCTCAGCGTTGAAACTAATAAATGGTTGCATGCCCAAGTTAGTAAGACCTGTTGTTTGGGGGGTCTCACCAGTGGATTTAAGTGGGAATGTGGGTGATGGGACTGCAGAGGGAGTGTCTGCCAAGAACTTGGAAATGTTCACAACCTCAGAAGGGCTGCCCTCGGTATATATTTCCAAAATCCAGATGTTAATAAGAAAAAGAGGTAGCTACCATTGTGGCTACTCCTTGACCTGAGGTGCCCAAGGCGGAACAAGCAATGAAAAAATTGGGTAGGGGCTGTTACCCAGGGGAAGGAAAAGGAAAACCCAGTTTGTCTTACAACACTCTCAACCCACAGCAAGAGATAGGGAAGTAAGAGAAGAAAGGCAAGGAGGTAGCACACAAGCTCTGGGTAGCCCCTCAACCTCCTACCCGGCTACTCAGAGTAGAAGTCTGTAAGAAAAGGGGAAAAAATCCCCCACAGGGTAACGAAATTGGATCAGATGGCAGGGTAGAGATGAAACAAAAAATACATGATGGGTACCAGAGGGGGCAAAATGTAAGCCTCAATAGGAAAGGAGACAGGAAGGAGGAACTCAGAGAGCATAAAAAATAATGTGAAGGGTGTACCCCTGTGGTGAGGTTTAATACGGAGAGGGAAAAAAAGACCTAATAAAAATATAAAAGCAGATGGCTAAATATCCCTCGGAGAATCAGGGGGAGGAGATAAACTCTCTATGGGCAGACTTAGAGCTAACCCCACAAAACAGGAGGGGGAAAAGACAAAGGAATCTAAACCCTCTAAACAGATCCCGGCTTCTTGAGCTATTTGCTTCCTGCCCAAATCTACATCCCATCGCTACATTGATTTGAAACAAGTGGGCCTTTTGGAAAGCAGAGATGGCAAGGAGTTCACAACAGTCCTGCTGTATTCAGGCTAGGTGAGAGATACCCTTCTTAAGGCAGAGACAGAGCTAAAGTCCCAGAGAGTGAAAATATCCAGGGAGAACTCAAGTATATGATGCTTTACCCTGCGAAACTCCGAGTGTATCAGAAGGTAAATCCTGGTATTTTACCACACCGGCGGAAGCATGGGACTGGATCAAAGGATGGCACCCCTCCAGACACGAGCCCGAAAAGGGACGGTGAGAGGATGCCCCAGTGATCAAACAGCAGATGAGCCACACGCACTGACTATGGAACGCACCAAAGTCGAGGACAGAGATGGGGACTGATCCCTGCCTCCGAAAGCCCACAAACTAAAATCCACCAAACACTCCACTCACTCATACTCAAACATAAATGCAGGGGAGGTGGGAATAAACCGGGGTGCCGGGCTGGGACACCCGGGGAAATGCAAGATCAGCCAGAAGTGAATAAGTGAATTAGGTCAACACCTGGAATTGCAAATGCAATTAAGACTTCTCTTGTTATGAGATATTAGATGTTTGACATAATGATTGTCCATAGGGGATATAAATACATTTGACAAGAAATCTGGTTAGTCTGGACAGAGCTGGCTAATCCTTACCACTTTACATGTTGCAGTTTGAGCGACAGGGGCTCTGCAAGTTGGGAGGGTGGGCATTTTCAAGCCTACTAAGCAGGGTGGCGGGGCGGTTGTTCTTTCGGAGTTACAATTTTACAACAGTTCAATGGCTTTTGATAATTTACCATGTACCTGCTCAGAAGTATCATGCAAAATGGGAAGGAAGAGACCTAGACTAGTTTAGGGAGTGGGGATGACATTCCTTTACTCCTCACACTTACTTGTGCTCATGAACATTACATGGGGGCCTCTACACACTCAACGTTGAAAGTCATAACATGGAATGTCAATGGCCTCGGCCACAAAATTAAATTAACCTATTGTCCTTCAGTAGCTACATAAACATGCCCCGGACATTGTCCTCCTGCAGGACACCCACTTGAAGGACAACTACTACAAGGCATTGGATCGGCTGGGCTACTCCTTACTCGCACATGCCGACTTTGCCTTTACCTCTAGAGGGGTGGGTATCCTACTTAAGATATCCAAACCCTACACACAGTGCCACACATGGACTGACCCAATAGGCCGATATGTGGCGCAGACGCGCACCTGGGAGGGTCACACACTAAATCTCTGCTCCGTTTATGTGCCACCGTAGCTGCACTCCAACACACTCCGAGCACTTGGGGCGCTGCTGTTGAAAATACCACCTGGCACCTTGATACTTGGGGAGGACATGAACAACTCCATCGATCTGGAAATGGACAGGATGACTAACGTCAGGGGGAGTACCAACACCAGCCCACTACGGGATTTGACTGACTCTAGGGGATTGGTAGACTTCTGGTGGGAACACAACCAACTATGAGACAATTCACATATCTGTCAGCCTCTCATAATAGTTTCTCTCTACTAGAGTACTTATTTATCCATTACGCAGATGCTGAACGATTCCGCAGCACAACATATCTGGTGTGCAGCATATCCTACCGTTCTCCAGTTGAAGCAACTCTGACAGGTTTCACTAGGAACTCAACATTGCCCCTTAAGATAGATCCTTGGTATCTCAAAGACAGAAACTTGCAGGATAAAATAAGAGAGGGTGCAGATCGTTATTTTAAAGGAAATCTTTGGACTGTCTCCTGGACTTGTACTGTCTGGGAAGCCTGTAAGACAGTGGAACACAGTCACACTCAGGCTCTGATTGGGGGTTCAAAGAAGGAACAACAACTCATCTACAAAGCACTAGAGAGAGAGATTGCCACGTTGGAATCGGCTGTGCTAGAGGAGGGGACAGTAGACCCACGCTTCTGTCACAGGCTCAGACAAACAGCAAGAGCTAAAAGACCTAGCGAAAACAGAGCAGAAGCCCACGCATTGGCCATGCATTGGCCCCTATGACCCCACTCTGGACTAGTGACCAGCTGAGGGAGGCCACCAACCTGAAAAGCTTCCACAAATGGGTACTAATTGGTATTGACTACCTAGGTGACATATGGAGAAGCAGGGCAATGCTGACCTTTGAAGACCTAAAGAGAGAATTTGATATGGGGAAATCAGGTTAAAATATATTCAATTACGTCATGCCTTGAGATGTCACAAACCGGAAGGACAGCAATTCCCTGAGTCGACCCCATTGAAAGATCGGCTGTTGCTTGACCCTATGTCGGAAAAAGCAATCTCCTTGACCTAAAAAAAATTATGAATAACTCTCCTGATCCTCTGCAATCACTATGTGAGACATGGGAAGGGGATGTGGGTCTTATAGAGGATGATGACTCGTTGGAAGCCATTCAGAGTCCCCAAGAGATGGCAATACGGGCCCGTTTCTGCCTCATACAACTTCAAATCTTCCACATATTGTACTACTCCAAATCCCTCCTGCATCGTATGGGCCACTGTGACACAGACCAGTGTAACAGAGGGTGCAGTATGGTGGGGTAATTTTTCCATATCCTCTGGGGCTGCCCCATAATCTGACACTTCTGGGAACAGGTTGTACACATTAAGGCGCAATTAACGGGACTCATCATACCACTTGAAGCCAGGTGGCTGGTACTACACATCACCGGGGAAGACATCAGAAGACTTGACTGATGCTAGCAGCGGGAGTGGCAAAGAAACATCGTAAGGGCATGGGGAGCAAGCAGACCCTGGAATATTCAAGAACATTGTCAATGACATGGATTGGTGTCAGCAGGCAGAATGGATGATATATCAGATTCAAGGCTGCCCTAAAAAATATGATAAAATCTGGACTCAATTGAGCGTTTACAGGGAATTGTGAACGAACATTATAGGTGGGCCGGGGGACCAGACAGGCCAAGAACTATGCCTTCTACTAAGGAAATTTGTTGGGGGGGGGGGGACAATGGAATGCGATGATATGTAGTTTGGGTCTTTGCAGACTTTCAAATGTAATACACGAGTTATCTTATGCCTTATTCTCCTTGTGGCTAATGACTATACTGTATGGTTTGAAATTTATCAATGTCCTTACAAAGAGCAACTGTTTAAAATAAAAAGAAGATTTAAAAAAATACATATATATATATATATATATACATACACACACATACATATATATGTCCAGAGAAATACCTATACACAAGAGTATGCATCAAACCTTTGGCTTTATGCAATGCCATGGCTGCCTCCAGACAAACCAAGTTAACTGGGGCTTTCAGGGGGTTCACCCCAAGTATAGGCATATAAATATATATGGAAACTAGAGAAGGTGGACTTCATGTTCCCCTGTCCCAAGGGGAAAGATAATGGGGCATACCATTTGATCAAAATAAGTATTATTGTCTGAGTTGGGATGAGGACTTGGGTGAAAGGGTTGACCTAAGAAACGTGGACTAGGGATTGGTAACACTGAATAGCATTACTATCCTCTTCTGGAATTCTCATGGCTTAAATAACTTAAGGAAGTTACAGATTTTTAGAGACATAATTGAACAGTATTCAATATCGTGTTTCCAGGAGACATGGCTGTGCAGTAGAGCCCCGCTAATGGATGGATTTTTGGAAGTTCAGAGTCAGGTGTTTGATAGTATGGCACGTCGGCCCTCAGGGGGAGCTGTTCACATTGGTATCCTCCAAAATTGCCTCCAGAATATGGGAAGTTAAGATTTGTTGCAATTGGATTCTTGCCTGTGCTATAAAGTTGCTAAATGCTAGTAAGCGTAACATGTGTATCATCCTCAATATTTATATACATGCAAAAAGCCCTCACAATTATGAGTATATGGAATTGCGCAAAGAAGATGTGATACGTATAAGTGAATTGTATCCCCAACACCTGTTACTTCTAATGGGGGACTTTAACCATAAATTGCTTTCCGAGATGGTGGATGAAAGATACAATGATTTGTTATCTGCTTTTAATATCAGAAGGGTGAACTCGTTGACAAAGGAGGCTAAAGGAAGGGGCGGAGCCCTGTATGATTTTCTTACATCAAATGGGCTTGTGATCTTAACTTATTGGGTGCTAGCAGATATTCTGTCGGGGAAAATATTCCAATTCGGTAATCAAAATTTCCCAAACCTTTTGAGATCCATGTAATGGGGTAAATCAAGTTCTGACGTCTGAGGCACACAAAACTCTAGTAGATGAAAAGAGAAAATGCAAATATGGTCTCAACAGGAAGGGTGCTCCAATTCAGATGCTCTAATTCATATATTTGTGGACTGCTTGTGGTTCCTTGATCAGCAAAAAGTGATACTAAACTTGTTTTTATAAAGTATGATATAAAGGACAGGGGGCAAGCAATCAAATTACTTGTAGAAATGAGATTCCAGGATGTAACGTGTGCTATGGGGCGAATATACATTCATACGTATGAATTGATATCTTAATCACATTTTTATTTTTGTGCAGTTTTTAGCATAGGCGTACATATGATTACATGAATCATGGTTTTACTGATGTTTATTAAAAGCATTGTCCTTTTTGGATGATATGTAAAGAGCTCTGTTTTAAAAAGCAAGGTCTAAATCAACATGTGTTTTGACTGACTGACAAAAAGTGGGACATTTGTTTTTAAGTTTTACATGTTCTGGTAGTGAAAAACTGCTACATTTGTTTATCACTGCTGTTAGGCCTACCTCTCTCCTAGTATAACATTGGGTTACCTTATTACATGTAATAAGTGCTAACTTTTGATTGGAAGAGGTAGAAGTGTGATGTTTAGACTCAAATTAATTTTAATTTAAAATCAGCTTTAATGGCAAAGTCAGATTTTAGATTACAATTTTGAAAATGTCACATTTAGAAAGTGGGCACTTTCCTGTCCAAAAGTTTCTAAGTCCTTCTAGGAGCTTCCAGTTGCCTCAGCCTATTAATGGTTCCGCCATGTATCGGGCCCAGACAGTGAACAATAGAGGACTAGGTGTGGGCCATCCTGCCAGTATGCTTGGAGCGGAGCTGTTCCCTGGGCTGTACAAGTTTCAAAGGACTAGCCTCCAGTACACACAAAGAAACCTAAGACTAATCTTTTGTGACCCTACACTTCAGTGAGCCTTGGCAGGCGAAAGGAAAAGCTTTCCAGAACCGGATTAGGGATAGCCTAAATAAAATCCCCACTTCAAAAGATGGTACCAGGTATAAATATTGGACCTTCTGAACCACTCTTCAGTACATTCCTGGACCTGTAGAAGACTTCAAAAGGACTGCCTGGACCCCTGAGGACTACCCTGCTACTATCAGAGGACTGCACTGCTGCTTGAAGGCTTGCTTGACAGAGAACTGGACCATCTCCTTGAACCCAGGACCACCAGAACTGATTCCAAGGGATAGTTGGCTGGCCTCCTGTGTGAGCTACAGGGAAATAACAAGCCCCAGAGATCTTGACCCTACACCTGGTCTCTGCTGGAGTGTGTCCTAAAATCCAAGTGGTGCCCCCAGGTGCTCGACCCTTGTAAGTGGTTTTAGAGGTGTTGATGCTGCCTACCCTAAAACATGGGACTTAAAAATGTTTTCACCAAAGCGTCCTGAGAACCAATAGAAGACAGAGACCTATCTGCCAGCCGACCTGCCAATGGCGCATAGCTAGTCGGTTTGACTTTTCGGTGGCTCCCCCTATATTACATCTCAGCAAAGGTATCCTGCCTCATGGAGCCCTTGTCGGTTAAGGCCTGCAGCTTCGTCCTGCTGGAGACTTCGAAATTCTAAACACGTGACAAAGTCCATAAAAATCTTTACTGCAACTTCATCCAGTGGCTTCCCAGAGATAGTGTCTTCTCCTTCGACACCGCCTGCTCCTTTGCCCCGCTGAACTCTATCTTCTCAGGAACTTGTCCCCAAAAGTTTTTCTCCATTGCGGGTAGCCTTAACTTTTGACTTAGTCCCATTCTTATGTGGTCAGATACCTACAGTTGGCACTTTGATCTTTTAGGCACTAGTTTGCACTACAAACTTCGTATTCGTAACTCCAGTTCTAATGAGTGGATTAAATTTGCGCTGGTGTCATTTTATTAAAATTTACTCTATTTTTTCTGAATTGGTTTGGGATTTTCTTGTGTTGTGTTTTTACTTTATTTCTGTTTTTGTGCTGAAAAATACTTTACATATTACCTCTAAGTTAAGTCAGACAGCTTTTGTGCAAAGCTACCAGAGGGTAAACACAGGTTAATTTAGTTCCTTTTGTGGATCACTCTGTCAAGGAGTGTGTTTGTTGCCCGAGTGGGGCTTACACACCCCACACCCCTCAACCAATAACCCAATTTCTTACAATGACATAACATGAAGAGCAACTAGAAGATTAATGGAGGATGGCAGTGTCCACTTACCTTGCTAGTTTGAGATGCTGCAGTGCTCTCCTACCTCTGGTTAAGGATGCACCTTTATCCCAGCCCTTGTCCCCCAACCTCCATCTGCTCTCTCCCAATTTCAGGTGCACCACTGGGTTAACAGATTCATAATTTCAGCAGCTAGGAATGTGCTGGTGATGATGGGGGAGCTAAGGGAGGAACTGGCATGTTACTCCCTCCTTATGTTTCCTGCTAAACCAGGAGCTCTGCAAAAGCCAGTATTTCTTTTGTTTGGCAGTTCCTTTAGGCAAAACCTAATTGTATGATAAGCCCATCACTGACAATTTTCACACTGTTCAGAGCTTAGAGGGTAGTGATCGATGAAGAGATTGAAAATTCAAAGGGCCCCTGCATGGACTATGGCATTCAAGAGTTGCTGCATGTCCAAAATAAAAATACTGGCCATTTGGCCAGATTTTTGGATTCTGCAAAAGCCCAGGAGTCATACCTAAAGAAAACGTCATATAAAGTAATCTGTATTAATGTGTAACATGAATTTTCAGTTTTTGTCAAGTGGGAGATCAAGTGATTCGCCCTGAATCACACGATGCTGCGACAAGGCTGATACTGCAACCTGGTTCACCAGTTCCATAGTTGGCAGTTGTGGCCGTAGCACCACATCTCCCACCCCTTTCATGTTGGTGTTTTTAGAGTTTTTAACACAATTATGGTTTTCACAGCCTGTGTAAAGCAACATTGTGTTAAAATTCTAAGAAACATCAGCACAGCTGCTTTGGTTATTGGTCAGCTGTGCCAAAAGGCAATGCGATTTAGTTGGCGTTTTTATGCAATGCTGGTTGTCACAGCCCGTAAAAACCAACATTGTGTTAAATAATTAAGAAATACAGACTATTGTCTTTTGGCCAAAGATGCAAATAGACAATGCACCCGAGTTTGTGTTTCACAATGTTGGTTTTCACAGCCACATTATCAACTTAGAGGGAGGGATTGGATCCTGTTGGGCTTCAGAGTCCACGAAGACCCCAACCTGAGCCACAGCCAGGCATCTGGCTCAGGCTTTTAAGAGCTTGTCAGCTTCTAGGAAAATAGTGTGATGTCAGGGTGCAGCCGTGTTCCCTAGAAGAGGGGAACAAGTGTTTTTAGTTCAGTGCTTTCCAACCTGTGGTCCGGGGACTCCTGGGGGTCCGCGAATGCTTAGAAACTTACATCATATTAACAGATTAATAAACTGTATTTAGATTAAGTGGCTAAATGAAAACATTTTAAATGCACTGTAATTGTCAATGGATTTCAAATTGAAGGCTAAAAATTAAATTAGTATCCTTAGATTGATTTGATGGAGAAGTGTAGAAGCATCAAACAGAATTAGTATGGATGATGTGTGATTTCAAGTAAATTTAGAAAAGCTTCAACCTTACTATTAAAATTACTTTTATTTTTATTTATATTTGTTTGTAAATCAAATGAAATGTGTTAGTTGTGTAATTTGTTTGATGAATGCTTGTTTCTGTATTTTTTGTGTGTTATTTTGCAAATCATTGACAATGTTTAGGCTGGGGACCCCAACTTGTAGTAATCACTCAGTGGGGGTCCCCAGATGCCAGTAATGATAAAGAGGCGGGTCCCCAGAAGTCAAAAGGTTGGGAACCTCACCCCTTAAATGGCATCTTACTAAAGCATAGGGATAAATGAAAATGAGAAGGCATTATGAGGGCAGTAGAATTGTGAGGGGCAAAAGGAATGCCTTCCTTTTCACCAATATCACATTAACATATAAGCAGGCAACAATTTAAACATTGTTTTACCAAGCCCAGAGTTTTCCTGCATATCAGTTGGATATCTATGTGAAGACTTTTCTCTCAGTCCAAGCCTCAAAAAACATGCCAAAAATTCTGATGTAGTACTAACAAGCATTGGCAAAGCGAACGGGTCTCTCATGGGTGAGCTATTGTCTTCGTCATTCGGGTAGGGGTAAGTGAATGGGAGATCAGGTGGGGTGGTGAATGGGAGAGGCAGGTGAGGGTGGTGAATGGGTGGGCGAGCAGGGAAGGGCAGGTGAGGGTTGTGAATAGGAGGGCAGGTGTGGGTGGGCAGGTGAGGTTGGTGAATGGGAGGGTAGGCAGGGGTAATGAATGGGAGGGTGGACAGCTATGGTGATTGGGGGTTCGGGTGGGGATGGTGTGCGGGCGGTCCATTGGAGCAGTACTTCCCTTATTTTATAGAGAGAGAGCATGCATGCATTAGTCACCGATTTCCGGATAGCTTTTGACAAAGTGCAAAACCTAGTAAGAAGTCTCAATTCCAGAAGAAGCTGTTCGGTGTTCGATTTTTTGTCTGATGAAACAGGGTTTTGTGAGAAGTTGCACTGATAATGAGAGGGAGTTTACACTCTAGAAGTAACATTTCAATCAACCAATCAGTCACTCAGGAATTTGTAAAGAACACTACTCACCCATGAGGGTTTCAAGGTGCTGAGGTGGGGGGGGGGTGCTTGGAGTGTGGAGGAGGTGCAGCTACTGCTCAAACAGCCAGGTCTTGAGAAGTCTCCCGAAGGTAAGGAGGTCGTTGGTCTGACGCAGGTGGGTGGGGAGAGCATTCCACATCTTGGCGGCGAAGTGCGAGAATGATCTGCCGCCGGTTGTAGTTCTGCGGATGCGTGGGACGGTTGCGAGTGCGAGGTCGGCAGAGCAGAGATGCCAGGTTGGGGTTTAGAAGGAGAGCTGCCTGTTGAGGTATTCTGGTCCGGTGTTGTGCAGTGCTTTGTAAGCGTGGGTGAGGAGTTTGAAAATGATTCTCTTGTTGACTGGGAGCCAGTGCAGGTCGCTCAGATGGCCTGCGATGTGGCCATGGCGGTGGATGTCTATGATTTTCTCTATTGGTAGAGTACATCCATAAACAGATCGCAGAGCGCACCACTTTTCAGTAATGTCTGCCTGCTGCTGCTATGCTTATTTCAGACTCTTTTGAAAAGCATTTGGACATATGATACTTTGAACATCAGTAAAAAGCACGAGGCTGGTATGCAGCTCAGTCACCTTCTGATAATGCATGCTGGTGACCAAAACATGTAAAAGCCAACCCTAACCTTGTAATTGGCAGCCTGGCTGAATCTCTGACTCCCATACCAAAGTACAGGGAATGAATCAGTGGAGGAACAAAGAAGGGCAACAGGACGGTCGTCAGAGAGACAGCAAGAGACCAAGGTAAACGGAGTGTGACAGGAACGGAGACCCTGCTGCCCACAAGCCTTTTACCCTCCAACTCCAGAACCAGCAGCACCCGCTTGACAGGATAAAATGTGCCCTTCTACCACAGCCAGGGGTGGGCGGAGGGACACCGAGAGCTGCTGGCTCCTGTTGTCAACACTGCTCCAGAAGAGGCCGGACATGCGTCTGCCAAAAGAATGACTTAGCCACCGCTCTCTGTGCACCTCGTAGCCATACCTGCGAATACGAGGCCTGTGAGCAGATTAACCAGGCAGTTTATAATGTCCATTTTTCTTTGTACTTGATCCCATTCTTATTTTACATATGCAGTGCGGGCAGAGTAATGCCCGCAGACCAACATGCATGAGCAGGAGGGGGTTTGCTTGGGAGCGACTGTGGTCAATGTGGTGTGGTGAGACTTAGGAACAGTAGGAGGGGAGCGAGAGAAGAATCCGGCACAGACTGGATGGTGGGGAGAACAGACAGATACGAGGGAAGGGGAATGAGAGAGAAGCTGAGCCCCTCTCATTACGACTTTGGCAGACGGCAAACGCTGTATGCCAAAGCTGTGCCGTCAGAAAACCGCCAGTGCTGTGATCTGACCACCGGGGATATAAGGAGTTTCCCGCTGGGTGAGCGTAAACAGAGTTTCCACCAGCCGGCCCAGTGGGAAACAAGTCACAACATTGATGCTGGCTCATAATTGAGCCGGTGGCAATGTTGCGGTGCGTCGGGCGCAGTAACCCCGTTGCGCTTTTCACTCTCCGCTATGTGGAGAGTGAAAAGTGCCACAGGGTTTCCCATGGGACATTTATTATCATTTTGAAGAAAAAGGGGCGAGGCATTGGGGATGACAGCCATGGAGGGGAGTGAAGAAAGCACTCCCCTCAGTGTGCATGTATGTTTGGCCGGCGGTCTCGGCCCAGCCAAACACACATGCGCACTGTGTTTTCTCCAGCCTGACACTGTGTTGCCGGGCTGGAGAGAGCAGTAACAGGCTCCCAGTCTGTCTGGGAGCGCCGCCAATCCTAATGCTGCTATGAGCCACGTCAAGATTGGCCGCAGGGCAGGCTGGGAGCCTGCGCATGCCTGCTGAGGAGATGGAGGAGTGGCGCGTGGCGCACAGAGGAGGTAGGTTTTTCTTTTGTTTATAGTTTGTAAGTTTATTAATATTCCCCCCACCCCGAGCACCATCCCACTCCCTGTAACCCCGGCGAGCCACGACTGCTTTTCCTGACATATATTTCAAGTGGCCCAGCATTTAACTAAAACACTCCCATTTACCTTCTACCTCTATCTTAAAACATAAACAATTATCATATAAACCTGTATCAGAAATACATTTTTGGCATTAGTGTTTAATGCTCAAAACATCGTAACAAAAATATAATTTGGGACAGATTGGAGGGTGAAAGGAAAGAGGGAGTTGGGAGTAAAGATGTAGAGGACAGGTGTTGTAGTAATGGTGTCATGGGCCCTCGAGTAAGAAAGGAAAATGGTTGACTGGAATTTCGGTAGGAAAATAGAGCAGTAATTTTAATTAAGTGAGATCCGTAGGTCTCTAAGCCCCGGTGCCACTGCACCTGTTGCTCCAATGATAACTACACCTCAAGTGGGAAAGCAGATGGTGCAGAAAAAGAGAAGCAAAAAGAATACAACAGACAAAAGGCAGAAAGAGAAGGGGTCCCAAAGAAATAAAAGAAAGAAAGGAAAGAAGAGAAGAAATAGAGCAAACTTGTGAGACAAGAGAAAAAAACGGAAGGAAGCTAGTGAATGAAAGAAAGAGGAAAAAGTAATGAAAGAAGTGTGAAAAGAAGGAGAAAAACGAACATTAGAGAAAAAAAGAGATGGTGAGAGAAACAAGCAGCAAAAAGAACCAGCGCATGTATGTACTGACACATTTCTCACAGACACAGATTGGGAAAACAACTTTGACACTTTGGGTCCCAGCAAGTAACTTGTGGCTTCCACAATCAAACGGGAAAAAGAGGGATTTATAGTAAAACGTGAATTGACAGATAAAGATAAGAAAAACACCAGAGAAAAGAAGGAAGAATGATCGAAAAAAAGTGAAAGGGCGCATACCGATTCAAGGAATGAGCAAGTAAAAAAGACAAAGAAAGAATGAAGGGAAGAGAAAAAATTGTGAAAGAATGAACGCCTGATGAAAAAAAGAGAGGAACGTAATAAGGAAAGAAATAACCAAGTTTTTACGAGTTTGAAAGAGGAGGTAGGAAGAGGAAGAAGGAAATAAAACAAGCATTTACAATGCAATGGGTCTCGCGTTTGCTTGAGTTAGAGCTATTAGTATTGTACATTCCTAACTGGACTTTTCTTGCCACATAAATTGATAATGAAATGTAAAAGATTTGACATATGCAAGCCGGTTCAAAGCGCCATGGCCGCCATGAGCGCTAAGAAGACACACAAAAGGAAAAGGAAGTTTGTGTGCAGTCAAACGTATGGGCAAAAGTGCAATTATCCATGTAACAGGGTCGATGGCCAAAGCGGTAACAAAACTGTCCCAAGGAGGGACAAACGTAAAGCATTTACCAATGATAACAAAGGGTTTTTGAAAGGTAAGCCCATGAACGAGTGTTAGTGATGGGCGTGCAGTGGGTGTGGTTAAAAGCCCACAGAGAGATTACAACAGGCCAGAGAGCTTGCACGCTGGACTTAAAAAAGGAGAGGAGTAGAAATAAACAGTTGAAAGAAAGAGTGAAACTTAACGTGTGGATTTTAAGTGCTGGAAGGAGAAAAGTGGGGTAGAAAGAAAACACAGAGTAAACAGAGTAAAGAAAAGAACGGAGTAAGATAGGCGAAACAGACCCTCCCAAATAAAGATGGCAGCTAAGAACAGATTTAATTGGCTCCCCCATGTCCTCAAACAGAAGTCAGTGTGTGGAACAGCACGGGGCACTGCAGAACAGCAGGAGGTGCATTAGCAGAGTAGTATGTGAACCCCAATACAGCAATATTGGGGTTCGTTAGATCAGGATCGAGGGTATAGATAGAGCTGTGTCCCGACCTAGTGCTGGAATAACAGAAAGGCAACCGGTGAGGAATGAGAAACTGAGCACTGTGTAATTCATGGTATTGGAATAATAGGGCACTGCAGGTTAGGGTTGAGGTAATAGGCTATAAGCAATTACAAGCGATCCTCCACCCTGGGGACCACAGGCAGGCACCCTTGGGAAATAAAAATCAATCCAAGGAAGGGCGGGAGCCAGGCAGCTGAGAGAGGGTGCAGAGAACCCTCAAAGACCAAATGTGACAATGATAACCTGATTTATAGCCTTGTTTACAGTTAATCTCAGAGCAAGAATGCTCTACAAATAAATCAGGACAGTAGCAGGAAACAAAGTAAAAAAAAAGTCCCCTACAGACCAGATAAACAGGACAAAGCGTAATTATACAGTAGCTGGTCCCTGCTCCCACACAGAAGAAGGAGGGACAAAGAGGCATCACTCACCACTGGCAAGCATGGATTTTTAAATGACACTGAAACTAACAAATGAAATATCTGGAAGCCCACATAAGTATACTTAAAAGTATACAAGAGGTCATACGCTTACACTTGACCTAAAAAGCAGCTCCAGAAACAGGAGCAGCAGATGGACACAAGTGCTCAGTCTATGCAAGAAAAGGACGTGACCCAGGCATGCTGAGACCAATGGGAACACAGCAAATGAGAGCAACGCTGAAGCGAGCCAATGGTAAGTACGGGGGGCTGTAACCTCACTAATTGTCAACAAAATGTTTAGAAAGAGACTGTCAATGCGAGACCTGGAAAGGAA
Organism: Pleurodeles waltl; assembly: GCF_031143425.1. Taxonomy (NCBI): domain Eukaryota; kingdom Metazoa; phylum Chordata; class Amphibia; order Caudata; family Salamandridae; genus Pleurodeles; species Pleurodeles waltl. The sequence continues at coordinate 850,116,533 of NC_090439.1, forward strand.
CAGAGGGCAGTAAATGTTCAGGTGTCCCGGTCACACAGGGGACCAATACACGGCACACTGTCAGTATATCAACATTAGGTACATTTGCATACATTGCATTGCATATAAATGGGAATAGATTATGTAATTGGTGGTTATTCCTTTAATCTGGCATAAATGAGACGCAATGGACCAGTGCTAGATGATGGCCCTTTAAAATTGCGTGATTAGTTTGATTAGTCTAACCTGTAGTTAGGAGCCTGTAAATATGCACCGTCCGCTTCTGACCATCTCTCCACACCCGAGCCATGGCCTACAGAAAAGGAGGTAAACAGCATCAGGACACAGCAATTCATTCAACATGCAAGTGCTAGCTTTATGTGAAAGGTTCTCTATTATATACCAAACAACTACTTTACTGCATTTATTTTGGATTATGAATATTTAAAAAACATTACTCTGAGGTGAGCAATCTGTAGGCCGAAATGGTTGGTCACAATACTGCAGCTCACAGACCTTCGAAGTTGCCAACAGAAAGAACAGGTATGCAGGATATGTATTTAACTATAAAATTAAACCTTTATTTCTTTAATTTTTAGTTAAGTTATTGTTGACTTATGCGACTAGACTGCTCCAAAAACAGGGGCATCATGCCACCCTGAAGATGGGTGATTGAATTCTTATGCTGCCTAACAGACAATACTCGTTTGGAACCATGATACAAAGGAGCATACTGTAATCAACGGTTCTCTAATTTGTGTCATTTTTACAGTAAAATGTTAGTCTTTAAACAAAATACTAAAGAAAATAGGTACAAAGCATTTTCCGGGGATTGAAGAACTAAAATTGTGATTTGAAAAGCGTATAAATGCTTACACAGCATTTAAACAATTCCCTACTACCACCTGTAAAATCTGCATCTTGTGACAAGCTGAAACTGAGCAATTTGGGTCTAAACTCAACAACAGAAATCTTATTCTACACATGGGATGCGGCTGCCCTGCATCAAATGATGGAAAAAAGAATAAAATTATCATTGATAAAGCCAATTGGTCTTGCCTTTAAGCTTTGTCTTTGCCAATGCCTTTCCTTTGATGCTGTAGAGCATGGATGATAATTGAAAAAAAAAGTCACAAATGTGGGACGTCATGAGCGCTCCTACAAAATCAAAGGCTGCCTTTTTTTAAAAAAATTAACGATCCGAGATTGTAAAAATAAAATGAAAAGGTAGATACACGTAAGGTGTAGGCGCCAGCAGCAGTTTCCTTGTCCTTTAAAGGAAAAGAAAAACTAAACAAAAAAAAGATGATGGACGTGGGGGGCAATGGAGGGGTGAACGGGGAAGCGCCAAGGAGTTGAGGGGGAGGAAAGGCAGCACAGAAGGGAGAGCAACATGAGGTGGGGGAGAAGCACAAGGCCAAGAAAGCAATATAGAGCATGGAGAGGGCAGGGAGTTTGGCAGGGGAGGCGCAAACAAGATCACTTGCAGCACGAGGGAGACGGCAACACGGACTGCAGTGGGCAGGTATGTGGTGGGTGAAAACACATGAGGACAAAAGCTGGAAAACACATGCATTTCTCATAAAGTGCTTAAGCAAAAGGAAAAAAGCAGTTACCTAAATGTGAACAGTGGAAGGACCAAAGCGAATCGCTCAGAGAGGTGGTAAAGAGATTATACTCCAGGGGAGAGGCAAACACAAGATGAACAATCTGGGACAAGGAAAGCTATTGAATAGTCAACAATCAAGCAAGAGTGACGAAGCCAATCAATCATAAGCAATGGACAGACTGTAACGTTTGTAAATTCTTGGTAAGCCCACAACAGAGCTTGTGATGTCTGGTGGGGTTGATGGAAAAGGGAGGTAAACTTATTCATAATCTTTGCTTATAATATATTAGTTTTTACCTACCCTTAACAGTACAAAGAAACTTGATGCTATGTTCTTCACTAAAGATTTAGATTAATTATATGATCACAAATTGTGGTATTACTCAAATAAAACAGCACAGAATTTCTCACAATATGGTAGATGTAGTTCTTGCAACTTTCAGTTTTCTCAGTAAAGCACTGATCAATGTTCAATGAGATCATCATCTTTCATTTAAAGTATGAGAATGATTCGACTTTCACAATAGTCATCTCCTGACATCAGGATGTTTCGATTCCATTAAAGCCCTTCAGAGAAACTTTGAATTCCCTGGAACAAATGGCAAATTACCGAGGTACCTGTTCCAGGGGGGCAGCTCAGAGATGATTTATAAATTGTAATTTTGACAGAAGGTTGATCTAACAGGGATCAGGTAAGAGAATTGGTCTGAGGATGAGGAGGCTAGAAAGCCTGCAGTCACGGTCACAGATCCGTGGGGAGCCTACGAGAAAGTATTACATCACTTTATGCTTAACTCACTACTTAGGAACATACTACTATATTGCTCAGCATCCATTAGCATTATAGCAGTAGCGAGTAAAAATGTAGAGGATACAAATGTTGCTGCTGTACTAAGTGCCCTATACAATGGCAGGAAGAGGCATCTGCGCCATTCCGCAGCGATGGTAGAACAAGGGGTACTGACACTGACCGGATGGGGAGACACGGTCTCTGACTTCCAGGACAGGACAGAGTACTGCGGGGGTCTCTCACTTGCAGGAACCGGAGGGATAAGGGTCCCCGCACTTGCTAGATCAAGACTTAGCGTGAAGTCCAACAGCGCAAGGTGAACTACAATTGAAACGTTATGGTTGTGTGGACTCCCAGAACCGTTCACAGTGGTCTGAGCCATGCAGTTCCATGTTTCTGTTCTAAAACTTCCTTAAACTACTGAAGTGCACTTGCAAGCACAAATGTATCCGATCCTTACCACCAACAGATAAAGTGTAAAGGTGAGACAACATTTCAGTGCAACAAGGCAAGCTGTAATATGGTGCATGCTAATTTTTTTAATACCAAACTAGAATGGGGAATCTATGGCATTTTGAAAAGACGAATAACTATGAGTTGCAGATTTTGGAAGAAACAGGAGCAATGGCTAATCATCTGTTCTAGCTTTGATGCAGCAACACAGACTTGGAGAATGGGAGAAAAGAAGCGTTAGTCCTCCCACTCCATCAAAAAAGGCTTTGCATTCGAGACCACACAGGGAATGAATGACTCACTTTTATATGGGCAGACTGAGTGGTTACCTGAGGTGCACTGAGAGGGGAATTCAGATGTGCAAAACCAATCCAGTGTAAAATATTGATTACATTATTAGCGGCACTCCTTACTTCAATGTGTTGTAATGGATGTTCAGAGAGCATGGAGGATTGTGAGAGAGTCAGGACAGGTTAGGTAAGATGTCTGAGCAAGGGGCTAGAGGGTGTCACCTTGCAGAGGTGTTGTCTTTCTGTAAGGGGGGGTGTCATGGTGTCAGGACAATAGCACCCTGCAGGATGGAATAGTCCCAGGCCCACAATCAGGACACCAGGCACTACTTCTTGCCCCAGAGACTGGACAGGAAGCCTGGCGAGGAGCAGGGTATTTTGAGACTGCATAAGTGCAAAACATATCACCCAAAAATACAACAATGTATCAGCGAGAACAAAAAATACTTGGGTCAATGTAGTCGTTCCACCCTACTTCTAGAGTCCTACCAACTGATGTCTAAGTCACACAAGGCTACGTGTGCCAAGGCAGCCTCCAACCACAGCAGACCCTTCTATGTACTTGCTGCTGACCCTACTGTTGCTAATTCCTAAGGCCTCTCATCCTGAGGAAGCAAGCCCCAGCAGTGCTGATAACCAGCTTGCGCTAAAAGAGGAAGCATATCCCCTCAATGTGCACAAGATCTGGGGATCATAAGACAGCAATACAAGGCAGGTGGAGAGGAGCACTTGCCCAAGAAAGTGCCAACAATGGGGCACGGGGCAGAGGGAACGTGCCAGAGAGTCCAGTGACTGCAGCATCACAAGGTTGGTTCAGAAACAGAGGTAAGGCATTTTCATCGGTCTCCATCCGTTCGTGATCAATTAAAGAGCAGGCACCTAGTTGAAGGAGGCCGAAATTGAGGAAAGAGTACCTTGTCACTTCCCGGCCCAAAGCACCCATTTCAAAGCACAGAGAGGAATACAAGAGATCAGAGTGAGGTGTCGAGGACAGAAAGATCTTGCAAGAGAAAATGGCAATTTTCCGGTATTGCACACGCTAAACACATCAATATGATGATTATCTTGGGAACAGTCATGTACATGTGAATCAACAGGGCGGTCATTTTAAAGTCAGACACCCTCATAAGAAACAATTGATCGACCATTCTAGGATCAGGCAGGTCACTTCAAGGTCTACAACTTAGTTAATATCAATGTTGCTTTCTTTATGAAAAAGAAGGGAGCCAAAAGAAACATTAACAAGTGTTGAGTATACACACCTATCGATAACGCCAAACAGTGGTCAGGTAGAAAACGACGAGAGAATAACCGAAGTGTGATGCCCATCTAAAGTCTCAAGGAGCATTTTAACACAAACACTTGCACTAAATGATTCTCTAATAACACCACGGTCAGGAGAACTTTCACACAGAAAATAATCTGAAGACAAGTCGGATTCATATAGCATATTGCTAAATACAACTAATAAAAACATGCAAGATTCAGCGCACCACATTCTGATAACTAAAGCACCTGCTACATCCCCCTACATGACATGTGAACTGGAGCCATACAAAACAAGAACACAACTCCATACACAGAGACAGGAGCAGGTCAACTGACTCAATGAACCCTAATGTTTCAAAATCAGATGGATGACAATTAAGGTAAGTGTTGTGTCATCGTTCTTTAGGAAGAAGGAAGTGTCATGTTACAGATGTGTTGTCTTTCTCTATGATGGGAAGATTTATCATGTTGTGAAGAGGGCACCAGGAACCTGCAGGATAAAATCCTCCAGGGTCCAAAGACTGAACACTTGACACCACTCCCTATCCCAGGGACTGGACAGCAAACGTGGCAGGGCATTTCAAGACAAGGCAATGCAAAGACTGTGGATCCAGGCTCTCTCAGAAGTTAAGGAACACATGTTTCAGCGATTGCACTAACAATACAGGTTAGCTTAGTAAGGTACCTGGGACATTATGGTCATTCCACACTACCTCAAGGACACAACTGAGGGAGTGACAGAAAGAAAGCACGAGAGACAGCATGGAAAGGATGGAGAGTGAGGGAAGTAGGCAGAGAAGGCGATAAAGGTGAGCGAAGGCATAGGTTCAAAGAACAAGGGGAAAGATACACAAAGAGGTGAGGAACAGGAAGACAGACGGAACAAGGGAGATAGTAAGGGAGCAACAGGGAAGAACATGGAGAGGCTTTGGCAGATGGAGACGACATCTGAGCTTCTCCTGATTCCAGCTGGCGTAGCTCATAAAGGCTTCCCTTCGACTTATTTTAGAGATTTATATTTTCAGTTATCAATATAATCCAGCAAGTGCCATAATACATAGGAAAAAAAATTGAGTAAGATATTTACAACTGACAAAGAGCAACGTGGTATCTCTGAGAGATGGAGCATGCAGCCCTGGCCAAATCGCTCTTGCTATGTACAGCTCCTTCTTAATGCGGATCGACCTTCTATGACTGTTTCTCAGGATTAAACTTATACGTGGACTAAGGTTTCCAAATGTTATATATTTTTTGTGGACCATTGGCTGCCATTGGTAATTAACCCAACCAACTCCATCCTTTGTCGATCCAATTGGGAAGTATTGTAATAAAATGTACATTTTCTTCTTGCTTTGGAAGATTACAAAATTGCAATACATTTTTTATTTTTTCAGGAATCTGCCTAAATTAATGAAATGAAGTTACTGTATGCGATACGATAACAAGGATGACACACATCAGAGATCTAAGGTACCATGAAAGTATTGCAAAAATCACAGTACCCTTTAGTTATGCACATACCAAACCGACTAACACCTTCTCATGTCTGCTTCCTACCTGAATATCATTGGCTGGATTCCAATCGATGTCATAAAGAATTAAATGGGATGCCCCAATGAGATTGAGTCCAACACCTCCAGCCTTGGAACTCAACAAGAAGATGAAATGTGTTGAATATTTACTGTTGAACCCATCCACAATCTGCTGCCTCTGAGTGACGGGTGTTTGTCCATCTAGTCTGACGTAAGAGTATCCATAACTCTTGCACGTTTTTTGCAACATATCCAGAGTCTGGGTGTAGTTTGAGACTAGCACAACCCTGTCGAAGGAGCACAAGAAGGCACTGTTATGCATAATCAGAGTTTGAACATAAAACAGTCAACATCAGCAAATCCTAAGCTGAGCTCCAGCCACCCGTCTGGTAAGACGGGATGTCTCACCTTATGTAGATCCCTTTGCAAAGAATACTTATTAGATTTAAGTAAGAGTAATACAAACCCTGTATAAATATCAACATTTAAAATGTCAGAGAAAACTGCATTTTGTTTTTGCAAATAAACATAAATGGCAGGACCTATATACAAAAACGTTCAACCTTGCACGCCATGTGTGAGGTACCAACAGTAATTCAGCTGTCACAGGTGGGATAGAAAACCCACACCTGAAACAGATCTCACCACATACCTAGAATTTTATTTCCCCAAACATATATGTAAATTTGTAACCAACAAACACTGACCTTAAGTACATCATAACACAGGCCTTCTGGCAAGCATATTTACATTGTCTCCTTCAAATGGGTATGTTGAAGAGGTCATTATTTTGGCAAAAATCGTCATTCAGCCTGCCAAGTCTGTGTCTTGTCACTGCGGTCTGCCCTCCTAACTATGGCTATCATATACAGCGCCACTGGAATTATGTGGCAGGAGAGGGACAAATTATGCAGCAGGGTTGACTAAATTCTGCGACAAGAAAAGGCAAATTTTATGTCAAGACCGGAGGCTCTATTATGCGTTCTTTTCTTACTTTATTTTAGATAGCAGCAGTCAAGAACTACAGCTCCCAAGAGGAATAGCAACAGGCTGTCCAATGGGAGCAAAAACAGGAACTAAGATAGGCCAATCAGAAGGAACCCTCAACCATAGAGTATACCCTTGACTGCAAGCAGCCCTCTTTTCTTGCTGCTCGCAGTCAAGATAAGTATACTCTTTCGGTCTCTCCGTTTATTTAATGTGGTTTTTCCATACTAGTATTGTATAGTTTATTAATTCGTTAATATTTTACTACTATATTACTTCTGGTACTAGCGGCGACCTACGGGGTGCCCCCACCCCCCCTTTTCTATCTCTCCTCCGTGTATCCGTTGCTGCTGGCTCGCACGCCAAACGTCGCGCGTTCTATTTCGATTGCGTGCTGTTTTTCCTGTCAGCGCACGGCTGAGCTTTCGCGCGGCTGACAACGGACTTCTCCTCTCACCTTTTCCGCCGAGTGGCTCCCCTCGGGCGCTCTCCTGGAAAGCCGGTCCTCTTTCCCCTGGTGCCGGCTCAGCTCTAAACTGCCGAACGTCTCTCCCCTTCGTCCCCTCCCTCGGGGAGGAGCCGGGCTTCGTCCTTAGAGCGTGTTGCTCTAGTTAACCCTTTCCTACCTCACCATTTCCTTCAGGGTTACTGCTCCTTTACAATTTCACAATGGAACTTGACAGCTCACCTCTGAGGCCAGATTCGGATGAGGATGAGGAATCTTTCAAACAGGATTTAAATAATTTTATTCAATCCTCAGCAAAGCATGCCTTAAAAGCATCAATGGATAAAATGTCTAAAAACATTGAGAATTCGGTTATGTCCATGGTGTCCAATTCTATGGCCCATTCTGCGGGGGAAGGCAGAAAACGCAAAATAACTAATTTCAAATCAAGTAAAGGCGCACAACCAGAAAGTGAGCTTGCCTCACACCAGAATGAGGACTTGGTTCCTCCCAGGCCTCCTACGAAGGAGGGGAATTCCGCCAAAAAACCGGCGTCATTGCTGAAATGCAAATCAAAAACTAAACACATTCCTGCGCCAAAAAAGATTGTTATCTCAAAATTTTTGGACACAGATGATGAGGACATGGATGATTTATCCCAATCCGATAATCCTGATGATACGTTTTCCCCATCCTCTCCTCCTCCAAAACGTATCAAACTTTCTTCTACTGGCCCCTCCACCAGTGTGGTAGATTCAGAGGGTATTCCCATGTTCGACCTGTCTTTGATTCATCATCCCAATTCAACCGAGTGGCTCCCGTTGGACCATGTGGGTGAATATATTTCTTCCCGGTTGCGCCTACCCCTAGATAAGCAGACGCGCTCCAAATTAAAATCTGAGTGTCCTAGACCTTCATTGGACTCTAATATTACTGTCACTCCGGTTATTGATGAGTCACTCATTACGTTTTTTACCAAATTTGGTAAAGATCCCCATAAGGGGGTAGACAAGGCCTGGACTACGTGCCAGGATGGACGTCGTCGGCCCTTTAGCAAGAATCTTCGACTTAGCGGAATCAGCGAGATTGGAGGATTCCCCAATCGACCCCCTGGACCTTTCCCTTTGGATTCAAAGAGCCTTTTGCCTTTTGGGCAATGCAAACTCAGCAATTATTCATGAGAGACGCAAGGGTCTCCTTCTCAGAATGGACCCCAAACTGGCTAACCTAGCTACTCGAGATCCCGGCATCCAGGCTGATGGCAAACTCTTTGGGGATTCATTTATCAAGGACCTTAATCGTTTCGTTTCTACCTTCTCCTCCCTGGACAAGGCCCAACAATCTTTAAAAAAGGTCTTTAACCAACAGGTTTTTGCCCGGGCCGGTAGAGGCAGGAGCCGCTTTACCGGCCGCGCATACCGAAATCAAGGCTCAAGAGGCTATCCCAACTCCTTCGGGTGTTATCCCCAAGAGTTTAGACCCCACTTTTTCCCCCAAAGATCAAGGGGTTTCCGCAATCGTGGACAACGCCTCTCCAGGACGCCCAATAACCAAGGTAAGCCAACTTTCTGGCCTTCCCGTGGGAGGGCGTCTTCGTTTTTTCTTTAAAAAATGGAAGTCAATTACTTCAGACCCATGGGTCCTCTCCACTATTCAGCGATATCATATCGAACTCCTCTATCCCCCTCACCAGTCCTCTCTCCCACCATTTCCGAAATTTGCTCTCGAAATGTCCTCTCTCATTTCTTTAGAAGTTCAATCTCTATTAAACAAAAACACCATCCACTCTTGCACTCCAGATCCTACCGGCTTCCTCAGCTCTATTTTCCTCGTCCACAAAAAGAACAAGAAACTAAGACCGGTAATCAACCTAAAAGCATTCAATCAATTTGTTGTCTATCAACACTTCAAGATGGAAACCATCATCCACCTCAGGGATATTTTGCTCCAATTCGATTGGTTAGTCAGACTAGACTTGCAAGACGCATACCTGACAATTCCTATTCATCCTTCTCACAGAAAATATTTACAATTCCTTTGGGATTCAAAAACTTATCACTTTTCCTCTCTCCCTTTCGGTCTATCGTCGGCACCTTGGTGCTTCACAAAACATTTGAAACCGGTTGTGGCCTACCTTCCATCTCTGGGCATCAGACTTATTATCTATCTCGACGATATCCTTATCATGCACCAGAGCAAGTCTTCTCTTCTATCTCATCTCCAGATAACATCCACTCTCCTCACAGATCTCGGTTTCCTCATGAATCACGAAAAATCTGCGGTGATTCCTTCCCAGCAAATAGAATTTCTGGGCTTCCAGATAGACTCTGTATTGGCCTCTCTTTTCCTTCCTCATGCCAAAGTCTCCGCAATCAAAAAGGAGCTGCTTCTGACACTCCAAAAAGATTCTATTTCCTTCAGAGCTCTTGCAAGAGTCGTCGGCCTTCTCTCCTCTTCGATACAGGCCATTTTTCCGGGTCCACTTCACTACTGCACCCTCCAGCGTCTAAAAATCCTTCATCTCCGCCGAGGTTTGGCCTTTTCCGACCTTGTGTTGTTAGATCAAGAATCTCAAATGGAGATTCAATGGTGGATATCCCATTTAGAAGCTTGGAACGGCAGATCCATCTTCCCCTCTGTGCCCGATCTTGTATTAGAATCAGATGCAAGTCTCACGGGCTGGGGCGCCCGCTGTGGTTCGATATCGACTGGAGGTATATTGTCCGCAGAGGAGTCCAGATTGCACATAAATTGTTTAGAGCTTCTTGCAGGCTCCTTTGCAATCAAAAGTTTTACAAAAAACAGAGCAAGATGCTTCATCCTACTCCGTATGGACAACATTTCCGCGGTTCGTTATATCAACCACTTAGGAGGCACAAGGTCTAGACCCCTGGCGCTTCTGGCCAAGAGCCTCTGGGACTTCTGTCTGTCCCACAAATTTTCTCTCTTGGCCGAATATCTTCCAGTCTCCCTGAATTCCAACGCAGACTGGCACTCGCGCCATCTCACGGATTCCAGCGACTGGAAACTACATCACTCAGTTTTTCTTCAAATCAAAAGAAAATGGGGTCCTTTACAAATAGATCTCTTTGCATCCAGGCTCAACACTCAACTGCCACATTTCTTCAGTTGGCATCCGGATCCTCTAGCCATAGCTACGGATGCTTTCCTCCAAGATTGGTCCACGACCTTCAATTATGCTTTCCCTCCTTTCATTCTAATCAACAGGGTTTTGAATCAGGTCAGACAGCAAAATGCGTCCCTTGTTCTGGTAGTGCCTTTCTGGCAATCACAAGTCTGGTTTCCACCCCTCCTCGAGCTTACGGTGGACTTTCCAATCTTACTCCCGATGTTTCCACCCCTTCTCTTGGATCCTTTCGGGCGTCCCTACAATCTCATTCTCAACAAATCTCTAACCCTGACAGCTTGGAACATTTCCGGTCTCCCCAACAATCCTTCTCTATTTCGTCGGAAGCTTCAGAGTTCATCAATAACGCATGGGCGCCAGGCACAAGGCGAGCCTACAGATCAGCTTGGTCTCTTTCGTCAGGCTGGTGTGTGGGAAAACGTGCCAATCCCTTTTCAGCAGATCTAAATTTAATTATCAATTTTCTAGCTGCCCAGGCGGGTATGGGTAAATCCTATCGGACAATAAACCTTTATAGATCTGCTATATCCATGAACCATGCGAATATTGATGGCAAACCAATCGGAAGCCACCCTTTAATATGCCGTCTTCTGAAAGGTGTGAAACTATCGAGACCTCCAACTGCCAAATATTCCCATGTCTGGGATGTTTCTCTTGTGTTAAATTTACTCTTCTCCTGGCCAGACAATTCGAACCTATCTCTTAAAATGCTTTCTGCCAAGCTTACTATGTTGCTGTGTTTGATTTCTATCAAAAGGGTGTCGGATGTTAGGTCTTTGGACGTGTCTGCCCGTCAGTTTCTACCCTCAGGTGTTTTGTTCCATATTTCTAAACGCACCAAAACTAACTTACATTCTGTCTTCTATCCTTTCTTCCCTGACAAACCAAAACTGTGCGTAGGTCTTTGTTTAAAGGAATATGAAAAAAGAACTGGCGACTTGAGAACGTCCTCTTCCAATCAATTGGTGATCTCTTTTCGCAAACCACACAATCCAGTGTCTTCTGCAACTTTGGCTTGTTGGGTTAAATGGATAATGTCCCTGGCGGGGATTGATACCTCCGTTTTCTGAGCCCATTCTTCCAGGGGAGCGATGGCCTCCAAAGCCTTCGCCCTGGGGTCCAGTTTAGAGGACATTCTCAGGTCAGCGGATTGGTCTAACGACAATGTTTTCAAAACTTTTTATTGTAAACCTGTTAAAACTGCATCTTCTTTGGTTATTGACAAGCTTTAAACTCGCATAATAGAGCCTCCGGTCTTGACATAAAATGTAGATTTTCCTAGTAATTTATGACGGAAAGTCTTAATTTTATTAAAGACATGGAGGCGAATATTATCCCACCGCAGTACCTTTATTAACATGCACTTTCTGTCTCCCTCCCAGCGACTCCTGCATTGCCTCCAGCTTCCAGATAACGCCACTGGCTCCATCCTATCCGTCTTCAAAAAGAAACCTCCGGACTTCTGCTGGCAACTTCCTCAGGATCATCTTCCTTCTTCAACGGCCTCTCGCTTCATCGCTGTGGTTCAAGACTTTTGTTCCGTTTCCTTGGCTTTGGCAATCGATGGTCTGATTTTCCCATTGTTTTATGACTCCATTTGACTAGCTCGCTCAAGAAAAGAGGGCTGCTTGCAGTCAAGGGTATACTCTATGGTTGAGGGTTCCTTCTGATTGGCCAATCTTAATTCCTGTTTTTGCTCCCATTGGACAGCCTGTTGCTATTTCTCTTGTAGTTCTTGACTGCTGCTATCTAACATAAAGTAAGAAAAGAACGCATAATATTCGCCTCCGTGTCTTTAATAAAATTAAGACTTTCCGTCATAAATTACTAGGAAAATCTACATTATGCGCAATAATGCATCGGATTTTCTAAGAGTATCACCTCATGATTTTGTCATTTCTACACTTGTTAACACCGTCTGGGCATAGGTTGCATCTCAGTTTAACACCCAAACATAGCAATAAGCAACTGAAATGTGAGAAGTCAACCTTTACAAAGGACCTTCCACTGCACACCAACACATTGCAGCTACTATACTAAATTTTTTTACAGTTTGAGCTAGAAACTATTTTTTTTGTTAAAATCTGCAGATTATGCAGTAGATGATGGATTATGTGGCAAATGCAACGTATTCCAATTATGTGAAAAATGCCACAGCTGCTAAATTGCATAATTCCAGCAGCCCTAATCGTATATTAATTTTAAAATACTCACACACGTGAACACTCCCCCCACCTTTTCACGCCCCCCCCTCGAAAACTCCCTATCCTGAGAGAGGAGGGGGTTTGGGGGGAAAAGGGGTGGACATCTTTAACTAACGCACAACAGAGCCAGCCATCAAAGGACCCTGTATGATATCAAACATTTCTAAGTGGTCCTTAACTTTATAAAGAGCAGGCTCACAATGGGCAGTGTGAAATAATATGCCCAGTATGGGGACCACAGAATTTACATCTTAGCACCTGCTAAAGAAAGGAAGTTGCCAACCGTGTTGATGGTTAGTAAGTCCCACAGCGTTTGCTGTGCCATGAAACAATGCCAGATGGGCTCATGACGGTATCTATCATTTACTTAGGTCCCCACAACTTAAGCCATGTCGCATCCATAACTGTCCACATTCAGACAAGACTCTAAGATGTGTCTCAATAAAGACGCATCCCTGTTGGCGACTTCTCCAGCATTCTGAATGTGGAAGCAGTCATGTTTAGTGTAACTTGAAGGAAGAGCAAAACAGATTATGGAGCACTTTGAAATGGAGACATGTAAATATTGCCTCTTCTGTGAAACTGTTATGAGTTTGTAGTAAGTCAGACCAGTTGTCAGTTGTGTATGGATGTTGTAATGTTTCAAGCTAGCTACAGACAGCTTTTAGCTGTTTGTAAGCAAACGACTTTTGTCATAAGGGCTGTTACAGTGGGCTCAGGGCCTGCCCTCTGCTTAGCATTGGTTGCATTTCTTGTCACTCTCATTTGCTTGCTACTTATTCAATGGCTTTACTTCCCCTGTTTGTGCATGCTCCCGCTTTACCATCCTTTAGGAAACTACTTTTTCATTTTGCACTCCATTCAATGTTGTATTTTTTCTGGTCTTTGCCTTGTGTGCTCCTTCGGCCCCTCCTTCCCCCCTCAGCATGTTTTGTATTGCCCCGTCCAGGCTCGTCTGTAAAAGTACAGCCACAGGCATATTTTAGCCGAGCAGCAGACTTTAAGGATTGTTTTTCTAATCTCCTGTATTTCTCACATTACATGTATGTATAGGCCCCGACATACAACGGCTTTTATGGCGCTGTGGAGGAGCTGACTGCTCACTCACTCAGCTGGTGTTTGATGCACCTAAGTGCACCTAAAACAAGTCCTGCCTCTCATCCTTGAAGACCATGATTGAGCTCCCTGGGCTACTGCAGAGGACTAAATGGCCAAGTCATGTTTCAGTCTGGAGTACTGTGGAAAGTTAATTAGGCCTTGGCAAGCATTGTCCTTTAAATGCAGACGCTTTCTTTTTCTATTAAAATAATGTTCTGAGGTTTCTAAGTAACAAATATTTGATAGAAAAAGCAGGTCATCTACACAGATTGAACATATGGCATTCAATGTGCAGTTTGAAATACCTTAAGGTATGTGTTCACTTTTTCTCCAGTATTTTGAAATGTTTATTTCTTTCTCTTTTTTACCATGCTTTGCAAACAAGCTTTGGCAAAGCCAACAGCTTGCCATTCTTATTATAAAGGCGAGACTTATTGGCTTTGCCTGTGCTTGTTTATAAAGCAAACCTATCCCAATGGCATTAAAATGCATCCCAACAGTGCCAGACTGTGGCACATCTCTTTTGTTTCTAGCCACAGGGAGATTAAGGCCCTCATTCCGACTTAGGCGGGCGGCGGGCACCGCCCGCCAAGCGGAAACCGCCATTTGGCCGCTCCGCGGTCAAAAGACCGCAGAGGCCATTCTGGCTTTCCCGCTGGGCCGGCGGGCGCCCACCAAAGGAGCGCCCACCGGCCCAGCGGGAAAGGCCCTGCAACAATGAAGCCGGCGGAGTTGCAGGGGTGCGACGGGTGCAGTTGCACCCGTCGCGATTTCACTGTCTGCAATGCAGACAGTGAAAATCTTTATGGGGCCCTGTTAGGGGGCCCCTGCACTGCCCATGCCAGTGGCAGGGACAGTGCAGGGGCCCCCAGGGGCCCCACGACACCCGTTCCCGCCATCTTGTTCCTGGCAGTAAAAACCGCCAGGAACAGGATGGCGGGAAGGGGGTCGGAATCTCCATGGCGGCGCTGCTTGCAGCGCCGCCATGGAGATTCAGCCCATGCAGGGGAAATCCGGCGGGAAACCGCCGGATTCCCTTTTCTGACCGCGGCTTTAACGCCGCGGTCAGAATGGGCTGGGAAGCACCGCCAGCCTGTTTGCGGTGCTTCCATGGTCGTCGACCGCCAGGGTCAGAATGACCCCCTAAGTGATTTGGAAATAAATCAAAGAATGTGATCCAAGACTGGATTTCGAAGCCGGTTCCCAACACTGCAAAGTTTGCAGCTCTAGCCATTTGGCCACACCTCCTCCTTATTGTGCTGTTTTCCCAACACTAATTTGAAGAGTTTGTGGATACAGAACCTGCAGTTCCAGGCTTAATGGATACTAAGTCTACGTGCTTCCTGGAGTGACACACACTATGAGGGCTACTCATCATCATCAGCCCCACACTAAATGGCATTGGGGGGCATCTGGCAACCCTATTTACCTTAGTGCCACAGCCCCTTTAATCTTGTTGATTTTGCTCTGTTCCACATCCAGATCAGCAGACTCAGGTTCAAAAATGTGGTCGATCATGAATGGGGTTGCAGCAAAAATAGCACAGCCTGCTCCCACTACAAGCTGGTGTTTACTGAGGAAGGAGAGGGATACCCCTCACCAATGCTGCAGCAACAAAATCTCAGAAGGAAGAGTCAGAGTGGTGGATCTCCTCTTGCCTACCACTGATTTTGCAAGGTCTCTGTAGCATTTCCATTTCAACATCAATACTCCTTAGGAGACTGAGGGTCGAAATGAGAACTGATCCTCAGCTGGCTATTGCAAGGGCAGTGTGCCATAGGGATTGCTTGACATTCGTTCAAAGGCCATTATGGCCCATTTTACACTATATAGGATCCATGCTGAAAAAACACAAGGCCTGGATCTTAGCCTGATGTGATTTCCTGTGATGTTAATATTATGCTTATTAACATTTCTTAAACCTGAAAAATCCTACCAACCTACCTTTGGTCACAGAATGTTGGCAGTATGCGACACTCAACATAAGCAAAAGGGAACAGTAGTTCTTTCCAAATGTCTACCCTCCCCCTCCATTTCTCTGAGAAATGGGTTGAAAACACCATATAAACTACCTGAAAGTCACCTTTGTAAAACGTAAAACAACCTATCACAAAAGAAGATAGTTTTCCAACTTGGAGGTAGCAATTTGAGCTGCATTACGGCTAATCCAGTTGAAATAGTTTTACAGAGCTTCCTCAACCAGGGCCAAGTTATTTGCTATAGGCAGGATAAACACCAACAAGTGTTTGAGAGGGTGTGGTCAATGGGGCATATTACTACATACAGTCTGGGAAGTCAAATCATTTGTAAATTCTGTGCAGGCGTACAGCATAGACTGTAATTAGCCATAGGAGATTCAATAGACCTTACCCCCAAGTGGTTACGCTGGGAATATGGGGGGCACTGACACAGAATCAATACTTTTATGTAACACAGCTCTGGCGGTGGCCAAGCAAAATATCATGCGATGTTGGTGGAGGACATATGTCCCTACCGTAAGAATGTTGGCATCCAACATGGGCTTGTGTATGCAGACCGAAAAACTAATATACGAAGCAAGGGGATGCCCTAAAAACAATTATCAAAATATAGAGACCGTGGCAAGGCATGGATGATGATTGGTAAAAGATTGCCAGTGTGTTTACGAGGCTGTAATGTAAACAGGGAAAACCTTGCAGGGGGAGACACTAAATGGGTAAAGGGAGGTGGGCTGGAATCCTATTTTAAAAGTTGATTCACAGCATCACAGTTTGTGATTTTATAATGGCTGCCTAGTTTGCAAGCCGCATCACACGGTAGGAAGTTGTGTTTTAATTTGTTGTGCTTAATATGACAACATGCTCAATAAAATAAACTAAAACATGTACCTATAACTATAGACTTCAACTGAAGACAACAACAGATTTGCCACCAATATGTAATCAGCCACGCAGCAAAGTTCTTTAAAAAACAAACTCCCTTGTCTTATGGGCATGTCCACTGAATGGCAGAAAGCCCTGGTGGTGCTAAACTAGCCTGTGTACATAGGACTTGGCCTGTTCCTTGTATTGTGAAGTCCACAACCTGTTCTGTTACCGGGAAGTATCCGCAAAGTGTATCCTCATAATAAGCATAGGAATACTGTTCATGTCTTGGTTAAATCACATTAAACAGGGGTGGTAGCTTACTGAGTTTTTGTGAACCAGTAGTATGACCGGACATTTTTTTTTGTGTGAAGAAGAGAAGAGTCTCTCTTGTAATGTTTTGCTATTGATGAATCCTAGATCCGTGGACCCACAGTCTGTGTGTGTGTGTGTATGTGCAATGAATGTATTACTGCATTCCCATGGGTGGAAATTCAGACATTAAAAGTAAAAGATTATGGAGACTAGGTGCCCTTAAAATTTCCCTGCAGACTTTGCTATAGAAGGCTGCTGATGAGTTGTTCCTGAGCACTGGCATTTGACAGATAGTAGGGATGAACAATGTGATGCAGATTATGTTGTTCTAAGTGAGAATGTTTCTCAGAAGCAGCAACTATCAGGTCGGCACCTGCGGAGCAGGCCTGGTGTGATGCTCACCCACCACAGCTCGAATCATGCTGCCGGCCAGGAGCACGCCTGTCAGTGCCACGTGACTACATCAATGTGAGCAGGTAAGGGGCCCCCGTAAACAAAGACTGATTCAGACATGCAGACTGTACTCTGCAGCGGAAACATGGACTGTTACTTATACAATCCCATTTTGGTATGAACTGTTAAGAACTGAGCTATAAAATACTCTGCATGAGTTAGTTGAGACCTAGTAAACTGCACATATGCCTAATCTACACCTTTGCGTACGAAGAAGTTCAATAGACACCAGAGAAGCTCCTAGAAAGGGAAGAGGCAAAAAACCTTCATTAGAAATAATAGTTTAAATCATAACCCTATAGCTGGCCATCACTGAACTGTGTACTATTAAGATCTACTGTGTTGCTAGAATATATATATTTTTTTTACTAAGATTGGCCCTGAACTGGACAATGCAATATTGTGTCCATCGTTTAACTGTTGAGTTCTGAACTCTTGACCACCACTCCCTCTCTGAGAAGCCTTTGACGGCTTACCCTTACTAAAGTCAAGTGTGGAAAGAGAATAACTGGCCCAGCCTGCAGAGCCATGATTGGACGGTCCCCATCACATCACTGGCAAACAACCTCAACCTCCATGGTTGCGGCCCAGAAGCCTATGCCTGCCCTGTGCCCCCTCAACCCCATGCAGTCTGACACTACCCAACTTCATGCTTCTTTTTAAAGAACAGAAAACTAATAACCCAGACAGGTTGGAGGTTTTCTCCTAGACTGCGGGTGTCATTGGTATATATTTTTTTTTTTACTTAGGACCACCGGGCTTTTCCTGGTATTCTCAAATAGGAATAAATGATGTCAGAACATTCGCCATAAAGGGGGTGGATGGTCTAAAATCTATGAACTGATGGCCCAATATCTGACAAGCCATAGGTCAATGGTTTCCACTGGTTGAGCCACAAGAGGCTCTTCCACGAGAAACAAGGCAATCAACAGACTCGTAATAATGAGGCCGGACAAAGAGTTTTGGCTTAGAGGGAACTCCTCCCATTTCTGGTGGAGTATCCTGTCTACCAAATGATAAATAAGGCCATCTAAAGGTTCTCCATCAAGAGAACCGTTATGGATGAACATTTATGAAGCAGTACATTCTATATTTTGTTTTTCCTTTGCTAATAAGTCCAAGAGCCCTGAAGAGGTTAGCAAACTTGTCAAGCTTATTGGTCAGATGCATCACTGATTTAAAAATAAGTGCAGCATCATTTGCAAAGATGAGCATTTTACCAGGAGTATTGGTTAGTACAGGGAGACCACCCGCTGCATCTGAAAAATGCATATTAAACCTATTGATAAATAGACAAAATAGCACAGGACAGGAGCAAGTCCTCTCACTCTGTGCCTTTGCTCTTTTGCTCCCCCATCTAACTTGGTCTGGAAAGTACCATCATGTATGTATTCCAAGAAGCAGGAAGGGCAAAACTTGTAGTTTCTCATGAACCTTCCAAAGTTTGGTATGCAAGACATTATCAAGTGCTGATTTAAGGTCAATGAATGCTATACATAGTAAGAATATTTTAGCTTAACATATTTGTGGGGAACCAGTCTCAATATGATTGCCTGATCGATTGTACTAATTTGTTTTGATAACTTTCAAGAGAGCAGTGGTCAGCTTTTTTTTTATATAAAGATATGCCTTCAGCGCCTAATGATGAAGCTGGAAAAATTTATTCGGATAAAATATCATTCATCAGCAACAGAAGATAATGGCTCCAAATATTAATTAGATACATACAAATCAGAATGAATTTGGTGATGCCTGGAGCCTTTCCTACTTTTTAGTTTTTAAAAGCATGCTGTAGTTGATCCACTGTGAATAAAACTATCAATATAATTCCTGAATCTCTCTCTAGATGTGCAACTATTGAAAATAAATTTGGTTATTTTTTCTACAATATCCACACGGAGGGAATACAGGTTTAACAAGGGGGCAAGCCATAAATTGCTGGGTTTATGAATCTCTGAGCAAGAGCAAAGATCATTACTCCATGAGCCAACATCTGACAGGATGCTCTACTATCATCACATAAAAAGAGGCAAGCAATATGTCTAATTACTGATCTCTAACTCTTTTTTTCTGGTGGGTTACCATAGTTTTGTTCTAACGTCTTACCATCTGGATTGTTTGAGTAGAAACAACATCAGGCGTTTTAAGTTTTGATAACAACGGCTTGTAAACCCAACATCAATTTCTAGCAAACCAGGAGGGCGTCTTCTCCAAGTACTCTTAGAAAGTTTTCTTTAGTTAAAAATAATCATCAGCTAGGTACATAATTTTGCAAGTAAAATATACAATTCAGGATTCTCTCATCTGATCGTTCTCCTGATAGTAGGGCTATATTCATAACCATTGACTGGATAACACTCAACTGTCAATTTAGTCTCCAGGTGACATGTGTCCAGTGTCAGAACCAAGGGTTCATTCATTTTGCAACCCTATTAACATACCTGCAGTAACCACACAAATAACTCTGTAAATGGGACTTTTAAAGCACGATCCTTGCTGCGTGTTTGCAAAGCAACATGACATGATATAAGTTCCACACGTGCTAAGTCGCAGTGTCTCTCGATAATAAAACTTCCATTAACTAGAAACCCCTAATACGAAATAACTAAATAACTTGACTCTTAAAAAAAATATACATTTCTTTTGATGCGCATTAGTAACCAGCCTTAGGACTGAGATGTTACATAAGTAACAAACAACTTTGCCAGGTAGCCACTCCAGAGAAACATTAACTACAGGGCCAAACAGAAGCTTCATCAAGACTCATGTCACGTGATTAAAGCTCACGGTTTAGTCACGGGACCAACAAAGAAAACAGGTTGCAAAGAACCTGGAAAAAATGCCACCAAATAACTGCTGAAAGGAAATTATATAATATACATGAACATTAACTGCGTATTCAACTACGGACCCAAACAAACTACTTTGAAAATATTGCAAACATCCAGGAATGTTACAACAAAATTAATTATTGTATTGACTAACAAATCAAATAAATGTCATATGCTGGCCG
Organism: Pleurodeles waltl; assembly: GCF_031143425.1. Classification (NCBI taxonomy): domain Eukaryota; kingdom Metazoa; phylum Chordata; class Amphibia; order Caudata; family Salamandridae; genus Pleurodeles; species Pleurodeles waltl. The sequence continues at coordinate 850,136,961 of NC_090439.1, forward strand.
ACAACTTAAATTTCTGATTCCAACAGCATCATATGAAAGATTTAGGGCCAGATGTAGCAAAGGGTTTTACCCATTCTGTGTCTATGGGAAAATGTGTTCGTACATATGGGCCTTAGTTCCTCGTTTTTTTGTTTTTTTTTTATTTCGGGGTACTGGCTAAAAATGAATTATTCTACTTTCTGACTGGGATAAAAGATTGTATCACATTTTCATCCTCACTGTCCCCCAGCCACTAACCTCTCAGTGGGTGGGGCCTCCGACGCATTATAAAAGCGCCAGCACTCTCCCACGGCATGGGACACTTCATCGAGCCTTCTTGACTTTTGAAGGTCAGCACTCCCTGCTTTGTGGACATCTTTCGCCCTCAGGCTGGAGTGGGACTTCTTCCTCCAGTCAATTACCTGTCAGTGGGCAGGGCCTCTGACACACCATAAAAGCCCTAGCACTCTCCAGCAGCGCGGAACACTTCATCAAGCACTCCTGACTTTTGGAGGTTGGCAAGCCCTCCTTTGTGGATATCTTTCATCCTCAGGATTTGGTGTAACTTCGTCCCCCAGTCGATTTCCTGTCAGTGGACGGGGCCTCCAACACCCTACAAAGGCGCTAGCACTATCGGGCAATGCAGGACTCTTTCGGGACACACCCGGGCTGCGCCTGGGTTAAGACAGGCAAGTCTTAGCCCGTCATAGCCCATAAGAGGCCGGGTTGGGCCTTCCCTCTTGGTTTTTCTCATTTTTATTTCTCGTTGGTTTTTAATTGGTTCTCTTTAGATAAACTTTCCTATTATAACCTACAGCCATGGGGAAAAGAAAGGTGATCTCTGCAAATAATGTGGACTCTCATCAAAATCATTCCTGCTCCACCACTGATAACGTTTTTTTGTGAGAGCAGCAGACTTGGTGACAAACAAGATAAAGTTAGCTACACGTCGCCTTGCTCGGTCAACAGACCCCCTACCAGATTTTCTGTAGAACCTTTAAATGTGATAAAGGGAAATACGAACATAGAGGTTCAGATCCATGCACCGAGCCCTTTAAAAGACATGGCAGAATTAATGGCTAATTGGGCAAGTCTGCCCCCAAAGGATTGTATTGATCAAGTGAACTTAGAAAAGGTTGCGTCCCCAAATGTGTGTCTACAAAGCTCCCCAAATGTAGACCCTTTGCCTAAACGTAGGAAAAAAGCTGTGACAACTAAAGAGTGTAAATGAACCCCTTTTAGTCCATTTTACATAACCCCAATTTCTTCATCACCGTCGGGTTTTTGGGATGTGTGAAGCCTTTAATTAGCGAGCTATTAGACTCAAAATTTCATCCCATCTATGACCATCTGAAAGTTATTGAGTTCACCTTAGAATGAGTTTCAAGTATCATCATTAGCCTCCTAGTAATGGGGAGAGTCTCGCTCAATTTAGGGTGACTCTCCCGACCCCTTCACAACCTATAGTGCCTAACTCAACCGTTTTACAAGGGAGGGTGGCAGTGATTACTAGGCCAAAGGCTACATATGAAGGGGTTGGTAATTTAGACTCACCTGCTCTATTGAAACTGCATTCAAGATTGGAACCCACGATCACACAAGAGCACGCCGTCAACTGTTCCCCGTGTGCAGTTAGCGAGTGGGGGCAGTGGCACTATTCCAATGGATTTACCCATCACTGGTCTCCCCCTGCTTCATGCCTGTACTATGAAAGGTCCCTAGGCTGGCTTCAGGTTCTTTTGAAACTAACTGATCATTAAAAAACAAGGTTTTATGTTGGTTAAACAGAGCGGTGCACCATGGCTGGGATTTGAGTACAGAAATTATTTTTGCCAGACAGGTAGGTGGCATTTGGCCTTTAGAAAAGGCTTATCAGGGAGACACAGTTATAGTAAACTTTTGCGAACCCAAAACTACGACGATATTCTTGCTCAAGTAACAGCTTGAAGACGCAATCTGAGTACCATAAAAGTCTTTCCCCTTAGTTTCTTTTATGGACATTTGCAATATAGGGAGCTGTTGGTAAATAAGAAGCCCATTCCTGTAACATCTTCCACTCAGGACCCCGCACCCCCACCCCCCCTCCCATTGCGGAACAGATTTACGGTTTTATCAGGAATAGGTGATAATGATTGACTTAAAACGTATAATGACAGCCGGCCCTCTAGTCCACTTACCATAACCTCGGCCTTGAGGCAGGGGCCAAGGTGTGATCTAGGCTCTTCAGTTTTCACAGACCTAAAAAAACAGGTTTTCGTTTTTATTCATGGAATGTAGCAGGGATATGACAAATTACAAGATGAGGATTGGCTATCTCTGATCGAGAATTTCGATACTGTTTGTTGTCAGGAAACTTGGGCCCTTGAGGATGTTGTCATAAATAGTTTTAGATCTTTTTGTACAAATGCCAATCCCTCTAATGCTGGTAGACGAAAGCGGGGCTGGTAACCCTTGTGGTGTCACCTGCAATTCAAGGCCTAAAAGTTCAGTTAATTGTATCTAGACCATGTAACCAGGTATTGTCCGTCCATTTTCCCAACAATGTGGATATTTTATTCATTAACTTTTATTTCAATGTTTTTTTTTACGGCACAGCCGACATGAATAAGAACCAGGAAAATAATTTCCTTGAAATTAAAAATATAGAGATTGCAATCATGTGGGCAGGTGGTTTTAATGCACACAAATGTCCTTTGAGGGAGAACGGTGGTTTTACCAGCTTTTAGAATGTAGACTTAGATAACTTTTTGCATTCACAATATGGCTAAGCGCTTAATAAGTTGATCTTATCCCTTCACCTAATTTTTTCATCTGCAATTAAGAGTGGCTCAAAAGAAAATCCCCCACATTTACTGGTAAAGGGAATTGCACTACTCTTGATTTTGTTTTGTTATAAAGCAATTTAGGTAAGATTTTGGAATCATATGAGGTAATACCTTTTCCTTTCAGTGACCACAACCCATAATGTTTGAAATGTAAGCAATTATGGGCTGATACATTATCTGCTAAGGTTCTTCCAGTTATTAAATACTCTACAAACGGAGGGGTCCGCCTAAAGTGGAGTACATTTGATCCTAATAAGTGGTTTCATAAAATGGTATATACCCATCATGAAGCGTTGCAGAGTTGTATTTCCTTTATAGATGATCCTACCAACATTTTGGGAAACTTTGGGAGAATTACCGAGGCCGTATCCAGTGTTTTTACCTCAAATGAATCTTACAAGGTTAAGCAAGGGGAGTCATGATTTAACCGAGAGTGTTCATTAGCACTAAAATACCTCTAGGCAGTTACAAACTCTGATGTAGTGAAATTAAAAGCACTAGGTTAGGCTACAAACAGGCCCTTAAACAGAGAAAGGGAACTATAAGGAGAAAAGCATGGGGGGATCTTATTAAAGCAGCTGAGCTAAAAGATCACACTTTATTCTGGGGTGTAGTAAACCAACCCTTTTTTCGGATAACCAACTTCCAGAGGTGGTTTGCCATATACCATTCCATAAATGGATGACCCATTTTTCTCCTATTTTTAATCCAGGTCCACAGGTGGGAAGTGTTTTTTCTTTTTAAAAGTATCCCCGAATCTTTTTTGGTGGAGGAGGCTTGGATAGAAGAACTTATAAATGTATCTTCTACAACAGAAGCTATTATTAGAGAAAAGAATGGGAAGGAACCAGTCCAAGATGGAGTGCCAAGTGACCTGTTCAAGTCTAATATTGCCTTGTGGGTCCCTTTAGTTACAAATGTCCTTAGAGCCGCTGTGAGGAGAGATCTGATCAGTTTGTGGCAGGAATACGTAATAATGATGTCATTTTGTTAGCACGCACAGGAAACGGGCTCCAGAAATTGCTATCCAGTTTTTCTTCTTTATCTCGGACCTTAGCTTAAAAATAAATCACAAGAAATATTTTACAATGCCTTGGGGGCCTAGAAACAGTAAACCAAAAACATTTTTTAGTGATGTGAAATCCCATTAAGAGAGTAAATACCTTTAATTATTTAGGTATTTATTGGGTGCAGGGGAGCGCTGGGGCAGTTTGGTGGTTAATTGGGTACAAAAAATGGAGGCTGCTGCAAATGCCACGTTTAGGTTTGCAAAAAGGCTGGGACAAAAAACGATTAGGGAATCCGCCCACCTTTACAGAAGTAAGTGTCTTGCTGTTGGAATGTATTTAGCAGGGGTTTGGGGTCATGCAGCTGTTGGTAAACTCCAGGCAGTGGATTATACAGAAGTAGGTTTGAGGTTTTTAAGGACAAAATTAACTTTCCCCCTCTTGCACTGTGGTTCAAATTATTGGTCGAGCCAAATGCAAAGTTTTCGTGGCAGGTGCTAGCTGACTGTCTTAGTGTGGAAAATGTTGCCCATTCCGTGGCTATCATATATTAATAACTGTGTCAGATTTAGGTTGTGAACATTTTTTAAATTAACCCTGACACTATTGGTGAAAAGTCACAATCACAAGTGAAGGCAGCTTTTATGTCTCATAGAGAGGAGAGGACACGTGGGCCTTTTGGACATGCCCTCAGTAATCGCTTACATGCTAACCTCTCCAATAACAGGTCTTGAACCTTATCTAGCTAGGTTTAAATACCCACAACATAGATTTTACCTTACACGCTTTCGGCTTAATAATGTACATTTTCTAGTGGCATTGCCGACTATGATTTCCTAGAATACTTCCCTCCCGTGCTGACTATGTGGCTCAAACTCTTTTCAATCAACTCTGCATTTTACATTATTTTGCACTTTCTATGAATCTTTGTGGTTGTGTTTCCTGCATCCAATTCTTCTTCTAAAATCTTTTGCTTCATAAAAAGATGGTTTCCACTTTTTACAGATTATTTCAAACATGGAAACATGCATTGTTGTTCCTAATTATATTATGGCCACAATTTTATTGACATTGTATGCATTTTAAGTAATTTTGCTTTTGTAATTAATGTATTTGGTTTTTCTAGGTACTTTAAGGTCTTTACAATCATTTCTTTTGCTCGCTTCCATCTGTTTCAATAGTGTGCTTCTTTACTGGTTTTTTTTTTAATTTGTACTGAAACATGCGCTTTTATGGCTGAAATATTCTGCCGAATAAAGAGTTTTTGGCTTGACTTGATTTCTCACTGAAACCACTTGTGATAAACCTCAAGGCCTGATAAGCATTAAACAAAATTTGCATTTGCAGGAAAAGTTTATGTTACGGTAAAGAGTTACATACAAGCAATGTGTACAATCAATTTAACTTCGACAGCACAACGATGAGCAGCATTTCATTATTTGAAGCTTTTTTAAAGCTATTACAAATAGCTACCAATCAGATGCAAATAAGTCTTGGCCCTGCCCCAAAAAGGGACAGCCCAGTCCAACCACTAGGCCAGAAACGCTCTGAACAGAACACAGGCAACTAGATTTTCTTGAGAGCCAATTGCATTATCAAGGCTGCCCAGTCTTCATTGCTCCTCACTCCTCTTTGTAACATTACCTTGCACTACCTGTCTCTTTATTTCACACTTGCAGGTTTTTTCATATATGCATTACTCAGTTTTCCTAAATCTTGCTTACTCTTTCATTCCCACTTTTCTTTCTTTCTCTCTCTTGTTCTGGTCCAAAGTCTGAAATAAGTTCAGGTTCCCAAAAAGAGTCTCAGTGCCTACTACCTGCAACCACTGGCCGAAAATAAGCACTGCAGCCAACCCTAGACTGGTTTCAGCCTTATTGGGCCTCATCAGTGAGGTGCATCCAAAGACCAATGCCAGTGGCACAGCAAGCCTGGTGCTCCTCATACACATTTACTACAGACTGACCACTCCATAGTGGCTACATTCGGACACCTTTCCTCTGTCCTCTACAACCCCCGACTTCTCCCCTACTTCACTTCAAACACTGATACCAAGACATGTCATTCAGAAGTCACAAGATTCATGACAGTGGGAAAGGAAGGTAAAACATTATCCCCACCTCTAGCTCCAGTCTCCTGTCATTCTTGGTGAAAACTGGTGTTGGCACACCACCTATTCTGTAGAGGGCAGCCGATGAGCAGGGATGCTGCAGGATTTCAAGATCCTGCGCACTGTGCAGGCGGCTTTCCTTCTCAGTCATTGGGAAGAAGACTGGATGGTATTAGGCCACAGTTTGATGTTAGCTGCCACTACTAGAGCCCCTCTCTTCATGCATGTCAATGAGAGTGCTTCTCTTGCACAACATCACACTGCAGATATTGATCAGGCCATTAAGTGGTCTAGTGGGGATAGGAAAGCAATCTGTTGTGAAACAGGCAGCTAGCTGCATGTCACACCCCTGCGGGGAAACACCAAAGGGATAGCTCTGAGAAGAGAAACTAATGGTTTAATTGGTCATATAGATCTGGTGGCAAACTATGGTGATTACAAACATTACACCAAAATCACGGAGCCTGAATACTTTATATTGCCCACCTGGCAGTAAAAACGTTTTATTGATGGTTTATTGACTCATCCCTAAATCATATTAATATAATCACAAAGAAACTGGAATTAATGCATGTTTTGGTTTGCATAACGCACAAGGCTAATTCCAATACCTAACAATAACTAATTGTATTGGACTAACCACTAACCTTGGGTTCTGGAGGAGCGTGCTACCAAGCATAAAGCATTTCAATATCTTGTCATGGGGTAGTGAGCGCTATATAAATGCAATCACAATTAAAATTGATGGGTTCCATGAATGAATAATTGATCAATTCGTCTTACCTTGTGATCATATCTTCCTGGAATATTTTAAACTCCATTTGAAAAAAGACAACAGGTACACACCCCTACTCAAATCCTTTCTGCCCAAAGATGTTCAAATGAAACACCATGGGCTGTTTTATAGATACAGTGCACTCCTCTGGTCTGAACTGCAAACTTGCATGCCTGGGGCAGACCAGGAGAGTGCTCCATGTCATAGCAAATGTGCTGTTCCTAGTGCAGGCGTGAACCCACACTGCGCTGTGAACAGTACATAATTGAAAGGCAGACAGGCTGATTAAACCCACAAGTCTGCCTTTCACTGAGGTGGCAGACCTGGCCTAAGGTTTAGGGAGGGGGGGGGGGAACTCCTCACATGTGGGTGCAGTGCGATGCCTTGGAGGTCCCTGGCATCCTTGTATCCCTTTCAGAAAGGGCACACTTGGGGTCCACTGACTGTACAGCACCTCTTTGTACCACACAGTCAGTGTGCCTCCCAAAGGCTTCTATGTCTTTGTGCTCACATCTATAAAATGGGGCAGGCACAAAGGCAAACGATTCCTCATTTGTATGGTACCACAATCCCATGCAGATGAGAGAATGCCCCCTGAGACTTTACAAGTGCACATGTAGTGCTGACACACTGTACTACAGAAGGAACTGAGCAAACATCTGTGGCCTTTTCTGTACAACCACAGCACCCCTGGGCGCAGAAAGTGGGTGCACACTCCTGTTGCTCCCTACAATCTTTCATTGGTCACCTACGCTGATGATACTCAATTAGTGGTTTCCCTTTCTAGTACTGGGAACTCTCCCTCCATCAACCTAGCCAGCTGTATGAGGGACATCGGCGACTGGATGATTCAATCCAAACTCAAATTTAACGATGGTAAATCTGAAGTACTCATCTTAGGCAATGGCTCTCCAGCCTCCCCTCTAACGTGTTGCTCAGAGGCCTTTACCAGTCTGCCCCCGCCTAAAGGACAGGTAAAAAGCCTAGGTTTTGTACTGGACTCCCGTCTCACGATGGAACTACAAGCCAAGAAAATGTCTTCTGTCTGCTTTGGTTTCATTAGATCTCTTAGGAAGATTCTCAATCTTCTTCCTGTCTCATCCAGAAGAATCCTGGTCCAGGCACTGGTCCTTTCCCGCCTGGATTATGGAAATTCTCTCTATCTTAGTTCCCCGGAATATGTAGTAAGGAAACTGCAGATTGTGCAGAATATGGCAGCTAGACTCCTTACGAACTGTCCCAGACATCTATCTGCCAAGCCGGCTCTTGCAGCACTTTATTGGCTGCCGATCAAACAGCGCATACATTTTAAATCCATGTGTATCACTCAGAGCCCTACATAACAGAGGTCCACATTTCTTCAGAAAACGAATCTCCATTTACGCTCCTTCGAGACTCTTGAGATCATCTTCCTCCCGACAGAGTTATTTACCCCGTGTCAATAGATCATGGGGAGGAAACTCTCATTATCAAGGCTGCCCGTTTGGAATGCCCTACCTCCTGAGCTCCGCCATGAACCTTCTGAATCTCTTTTTAGGAAAAGGTTGAAAGCTATTCTCTTCAGTCGTTAGCCAGTCCCTCCTGCTCTTCTCAAGAATTTTCCTGTACCTTCAGCGCTGGGATGCCCCAGGGTAGCTACGCGCTCTACAAATGCATAAAACTAAAACTAAACTAAACTGTTGCGCCCTCAAAGCACGTACATTAATATGGCCCCACATACAAATCTCCAACCCTCTCAAATTGGATTGGTCAAACCACTTCTTCATTTTTTTGTCCAGAATTGCTACCTTAGTGCTTCATCACCATGCTAATCCGGAGACCTCCAAAACATGGTCAACAAGCATTGGCTATGTCAACAGGTCTGGTTTTAAAGTTCTAATTTATACAAACATGGGCATGAACAAATGTTTACTATTTTTACCAAAGTTTGGCGCCCTTCCCTGCAGAGCTTGTGCCAAGGAGCACCTCAAAACGGTGTTCGCTGTGCAGCCACAATACGGTATAAACCATGTCTCTGTAGGAACGCAGCAGGTTGCTCCACAAAATAGGACTCTGCTCTCTACACCATCTGTTACCCTGATCTGACTGGTTGATTGGGAGAACTGCTAGGAAGTCCAGAATCTTGGACCTTAGCAGCCCCGTTGTGTGTGTTAGCATTTTTGCAGTTACTTAGCACTTAGCCAGGAGTCTATCCAATGAGTCACCCAAGCAAATGGAGTGAACGAAGCAGTTACTGGATGCAGTTTTAGCCACATTCCCAACATAACTATAGTGTTTTGTCCCTGCTTGTGCAGTTTTCCTCCACCTTGAAAGAGCTAAACAAGAGGATCTCCGTTTCCCAAGCATTCAATTGCAGGTAGCCATCAAACATCTTCTGATCAATGTCAGTGAAGCTTCTCCTCAGGGTCTCGTATTTGCTGCCCCACCAAGCAGCTCTAGATAGATCTGGGAACAGTCACTGGAAGAGCAGCAGAGTCGGCTATAGGAGGGGTCATAAATAGGAAAGGGAACAAGTAAATAATAACAAGCATTTACAATGCAATGGGTCTCGCGTTTGCTTGAGCTAGAGCAATTAGCATTGTAAACTCCTAACCGGACTTTTTTTGCCACATAAATTGAAAATGAAAATAAAACAGTTTCACATAACTAACTGGACTTTTCTTGCCATACAAACTGAAAGTGAAAGTTTCACATAAGCGAGCTGACGGCTGCCGTCAGTGCAAAGCAGACACACAAAGGGAACTAAAAGTTCACTCGTAGTGAAACCTGTCGGCAAAAGTGCAATTATCCATGTAACCCTCAAAAGTGCAATTATCTACGTAACTGGCAAAAGTGCAATTAACTATGTAAGAGGGTCGATGTCATGCTCGACTTCTGCCCAGCGAGATCACGCTGCGAAAAAAGAGAAAAAGTAGCCCAGGAACCGACGGAAAACGTGGAGCCTCGAATGTTTTCAGTACTTATCTGCTGCACTCGAGGAGGGCTAAACACCGGAAAAGGCATGACTTATGCATGCCTTTCACTAATGAAAGCAAGCAGATTTTAAAAGGCAAGGCCACGAACCAATGAAAGAGACTGACGTGACATGGGCGTGATTTGAAGCCCAAACAGACATTACAACACGGGACTGAGCGCTTTGCGCTTGCCCCTAAAAAAGATGGGTAACGGACAAGTGGCCAATCAAGAACACTACCAGTGACTGTCTCAGGGTCGGAACTAAAAACTATTTCCAGACCCATCAGGTTAGGTTACAAGAAGAACAGTGTAGTAGTCAGTGCTTGAAATGGAAAAATTAAAGTGCCGGTACTCTGTGCCAGAGTACCTGCTTGTTCCTGAGAAGTGCCGGTACTCTCCTATTAAAAGTATTACGTTTTTCTTGAAATGTGCCGGTACTCTCCCTCTCAAAATAAAAAAGTGCCGGTACTCAGTACCGGACAGTACCGGCCCATTTAAAGCACTGGTAGTAGTAGTTTTTTACTATTTGTTAAGTCTGAACAGAGTAACAACATACCCTGAAATGTATTACAATACAGTACAGAAAATATCTCTAATGCTTGGTCTTTCCTTTCACAGTGGTCTCACCGCATAGTTATCAAAAGTAACTCCTTGCAGCTCTGGACACAGGGACATCAGAGTGAATAAAAGAGCACACAGAATTCTAGTATGATGATGACATTTCATCCTCACCTCTCCTTAGGACTGTACGTCCGGATACCAGTCAACAACTTTGTCAGTACCTGCAGTTTTCCTGACTCTGCCTCAGCGAATCCGACAGAGTCATACCCTTGCGGGAATACATTGAGAAGCCCATCGTAAAGATTGCTTTCTGAAAACTCATCTTGGCTTAAATTACCTTCTTTTACCTGTTTGAAAAGATGAAATAAACATCCATTATCAGAATAACAAGTCACACTTTTCACCAACATATCAGATTTACTTTGTTGGGAGCTATTTTTTCATTGAATTATTTCACTGGTGTTCACAAAGCTTCTGTAATTCCTCATTGGGCCGTCCAGCACTTACCTAGCAGACAGAATTTTGAATTTGATTCCAGAAACAGAATATAAGATTTAATTACGAGACGGGCACAGGGAAAAACACTCCAACTTATTTCTTGGTTAGTTACTTCTACATTAGCGACCGGCTAGATGCCCTTCCCAAACTCAATGAGTCATCGAAAGGTTTGGTTAGTTAGTTCTACATTGGTGATCCCTAGACGCACTTCCCAAACTCAAAGAGTCATCAAAAGGTTTGGTTAGTTACTTGTAAATTAGCGATCCCTAGATGCCCTTCCCAAACTCAATGAGTCATCGAAAGGTTTGGTTAGTTAGTTCTACATTGGTGATCCCTAGACGCACTTCCCAAACTCAAAGAGTCATCAAAAGGTTTGGTTAGTTACTTGTAAATTAGCGATCCCTAGATGCCCTTCCCAAACTCAATGAGTCATTGAAAGGTTTGGTTAGTTACTTGTCCATTACTGCGTCTTAGTTCCCCTTTCCAAATCCAACGAGTCATGGAAACGTTTGGCTAGTTACTTGTACATTACTGGTCCTCAGACCAACGTGTGATGGAAAAGATGTTTTACAAGGTTCATCACAGCACAGTTCAGATGAACTTTCCATTGAAAATGCACTTTCTGGCTTCGTAATATATTCGGCACTGTTTTACCAATTTGAACAAAATTTGGCATTGCTTTGGTTTATCCAGCAAAGTTTCAGCATGTCAAGTTCTAGATATTAGAGTTCCAAAAGGTGTTGGGCGGGTTTCGAAGGGCTAGTTGTTTTGCATATACCGTTGGATGACTGCGCAAGAATGAAACTTCTGAGTTCTGACGATCAAATTTGAGAGGCGATTGGTTGAATACGAGGTTATTTTTTCCCACCAGCTTAAATTCACAGGTTTTGCAAAACCTGCTTCAAGGTGCTGGAAACATTTTTGGTAGAGGAATGGAGAGGCATGCTAAGCATTGTTAAAATACAGAGCGAGAGAATAAAAATAAACTGTACTGACAGACCGAATTTATAGGTTCTCACAAATTCAGCAGCCATTTTGAATATGTAGATACAGGATAGCTGTGTCTTAAAAAGTTTTTTTTAATTTTTTTTTATTTCCATGTAACTTTGGTGCTGGTTTACAAGTGTAGCTTATTCTTGGTACATCAAAATGTATGCAGATTCGTAAAGAGGGGTAATGTTACAGAGGAGCAAAACAGTTTACTTATGCTATTACCTTAGGTCCTGTTTGATTAATCTGCAGGAAATGCGATCATCAATTAGCATGGTACGCCCAGAGTTAAGATGTCAAGTTTGGTGTAGATCCGTCAAAGGGAGTTGAAAAAACCTATGATGTTCTACTAACTTGAAAGGTACTTTCAGTCCGGTATGGTGAGGTGTCTGGCGGACTTCACCAGGAATATTTACACACAGAGACAAAAACGCAAGCACACTCTCCCTCTGTCTGTTTGGAAAGACTTAAAAAATGTTGGTTATTTCACTAAAGAATGCGCTTTCTCTCACTTAGTGCGCCTACCAATACGCATTGTCACCCTTTCTACTGCCCCTTGAGCGCCTCTCATGCTCCTTGCTTGTTGGTTAATGCAGTGGTTCCCAACCTTTTGACTTCTGTGGACCCCCATTTTATCATTACTCGAACCTGGGGACCCCCACTGAATCATTATTGGAATCCGGGGCGCCCCCCACCAAGTCATTACTGAAAGTTGGGGACCTAAACTGTTAAATATTATTTCATTTTCTAAGCAGTCGCGGACCCCCTGAGGAGGCTTTGCGGACCCCAGGGGTCCCCGGACCACAGGTTGGGAACCACTAGTTTAATGTATTTTAACATCATGAGCCAGCGTGATTGTCGGGAAACCTGAAGCTAACACCCCTCCCCCCAATGATACTGTCCAAGCCACGCCCCTCAGGCCAATGTTCAGATGAACACGTTAACAGCTTTGTGTGGTAAACTGGGCAAAACAGAAAAACATAATGCTCGTCTAAAAATAGAATTATCCCAGTACAAATGTGTAATAGCTAGTGGGCGCATCCATATAGAGGAGTAGGGAGAATGTAAGTTCCTAGGTATTAAAAGGAAAGCGAAAGGGGCGGGGCCAGGAACTATGGCGAAGTTTAACAATGACCTGACACAAGAATTCATGAAAGAATCCACACTGTGGGTTGTGATCCCCAACTTTTGAGACGGTTGTGAGAAACTGCAGAACATAGATCTGGAATCACTGGGATGGCATGCCTATTAATTTGCTGCTATTTTGTTTGCCTGCTTTGTGCATAGTCTCTCTCACTCCTGACGTTCTCAGCCACGCTGTTGTGTTTGGCACTGCTAAGCGAGGATTCACAAAGGACTAGCTCAGCGCCTGGAAGGCTACACTTCTTGTTTCATGGTCCTCTTTCATTCTTCTCATGAGGAAGATGTGCACCTGCTATACGAGTTTCTCTTCCTGTTGCGTTTTGTTGCATCAAGCGTACTTAGAAAACGTGTAACAGCTAAGGCAGGGGACATGCTGCCACTTTGCAACATCAACACTTTCCTGAATAAATATGTGCAAACTTTACCTAGGTGTAAGGGTAGTTTACTTTATCTTTGACAGTTGATGGACAAAGTGAGGAATGTGGTGGCATTGAGAAAGGTGAACTTGAGATCAGTGTCAAAAAATAAATATCAGTTTTTGTGGAGTGAACTATAATAGCTTTTTTGTCATATCGAGGATTCAGCCCAGTGGATTCAGGCGAGAGGTGAATACGCTTCAGGTCAGGTGGGCTTACCCTAGAGAGATGCAGTTTATATGAAAGAGACATAAAGATAATAGGTTAGAGTGCAGTGCAAGGTAAGGAGGCAGTAAGACATCCATCAGAAAGAAGGGAAAGGGAAGAGGGAGAGGGAGAAGACTCTCATAAAACTGTTATGGATGGCTCGTGCCTCGTGAGGCTCAAGGAATTTAAAATGGTGTCTTTAATTACGTCTGACGGTGTATGGTAAGGGCACAGGGAAAGGGACTCCGCAGGGGTGGGGGGTCAGTACTACCGTATTTCACCTAATGAAGGGCTTATCTGGGGGATGCTAAGTAAATAGTAGGTAAGTACAAATTCCAGTCCAGTGAGACACGATGCAATTTACAGTTAAGAACAGAGGGGTCCACACACAGGGGGTGGTACCTCACTAGAGGACAGAGCTGACAGGATGGATTCTGCACAGGGTGGACAACTACTGAATATTCCGTGGAGGCAAAAGCGATGCTGATGGCTCGGGAACTGGGGAGAACAAGGATCGGATGGTCCAATTTTTAGTTTGTTGTTCTTCACTTATGTATTGGAGGGTTGTTGTCCAGGTATATGGTCCAGATCTCGCTACCTCCGATCTCGAAGCAAGCTTTGAACAACCAGGAGGCTTGGCTACTTAGATGCAGCTCAAATTGTGAGGGACTTGAATTCCTCAAATAAAAGTAACAGGGTCTGTGCCTATATGAGAGAGCAAGGCTCAGGTGTGGTGTCCCTCCAGTAGTCGCTTCTGCTCTAAGGAGAACACCACATAGGTACTTCGACTCCCTTCAATTCTGGGTCTCCGCAGACACACAGACAGCAGAGGTAGCCATACTATGCAAAATAAGATTCACTGTAACTGATTGAGGGATCCAGAGAGACAGGGATGGGAGGTACATTATGGGCACACTCGGCATACAAGGGGAGGTGTATGTCCTCATTAACATATATGGGCCGAATTTATCAAAGACCACTTTCTTGAACATATGGGTTGGTCAGTTAGTAGAAAGGGCTAGCGGAACAGTCATCTTGGTGGGGAAGGTGAGAGGAACCTCAATTTAGCATGGAATCTAGCACGAGAGAGGTCACAACATCATATCCATTAAGCTGGGCAATGTCCAGATGCCTGAATGGGTTGTTGAGAGAGCAGTGACACTAAAGAAGATGGTCCTTAGTTGCAAGAGGCATGCATACTGCGTTCCATGGGCCTACTTAATAGTAATCTTCAAGAACGCAGTCACTCCAACCCAGCAGGCTACCTCAAATTGTTGATGTATTGCCCACATACTAAAGTCGTCTAAATCTTCTAAAATAGTCCTTCACTGTGATGAGGTTGAGGGTATCCTTCACCATACTCGACTGAATTCTAACAGGGTGATGGCCACATTGCACAATGTAATGGATCCTGCACTCTTAGACAATACATCGCTATGTATTTAGCCTATCCATTGTGCATTGTGTATTTGTGGCCTTTTAGAGTACTGATGGGCCATTGTTGTGAAGGTACGTGTTGGCCTTAAATCTGAATTACAGTTTAGTTTCTATTCTGCACATCAGCAGTTGACCTACGATGTTGACGACTGTATCTATGAGTAGGCATGTAAGTATACCACCTGTAACCAGTTTAAATCACTGGTACATATTCGGTCCCACTTCATTTAATTTATTGTTGAGTGCCGTTGAACCACTGATAATTGCCACCAACTTTTGTTCAAAAGGTGATACAGCAGAAACAAAAACACTCTATTTTGCAATGACTTTGTGATCCTCGATAGGACTTACGTAGATTTGATACTATTGACTCTTAAGATTTGAGGAACTTCAATGACATTAACCCACAACTCTCTGACTTGTGTTTCAAGCAAAGTAAATGGCAGATGTCACAATGATGTGAATAAAATTGAGTCAATTAATGCATTTGTGTTTTTTTAAATTCAAAACTGGACTATATCAGGCAGCTAAATCTAACTCACTGAAGATACTCAGTAACACAAAAGCTAATGTTAATGATAAATACAGTGATTATTTGATACACTCTGTGATCCATACATAAGGCGCTAACATCTTCCTTACTTTGACTTTTGGATCTGAAATATCACTGGATAGATTTCCACATATACCACACAAATTCAAAGCAAGTGTCTGGGAAAGGACAACCCCCTTTAAGAACAGCCACCCTCTGTCAAAATTGTTACATGAGCTTCTGTAAGTTCTGCATTGTTTATCACTGGAACCTGGATATTCAAAGTGAGTAGGCCACCACCAGCATCTTTGGATCTGGTTGAAACTCAAGGAGAACAATGGTAATAAATAAAAAAATTATATTGCTTACTGCGTGAGGTAGTTTGAGTTATCTACATTACTGAATACCTAAGATGATGACAATACAACATTTAGAAGTGCGCCATCAAGAGATGTGAGACTAGCGGAAGAAGTAGTGTTGTCTGAAAGCAAAGATTTTGTGTCATAAATTCTTAAGAAGTGCTCTAACGCTATTAGCAAATTGTTGTGAATGAGGATATGCCAGTTATAATTTTCAGATTTTCTGAAGTGCAGATCAATTTCAGATTTGAAAATAAGCACCGTCACTATTGTGGTAGTGCTATTAAATCACTTTGGTGATAAAATATTGAATAGCTTTAGTGGTGTGTAAGTTGATCGCTCTAACTTTCAACTTGGCTTTGCTAATTGGAATTTAATCACATAGGAATTCAGACAAGGAAAAAGATGGAACCTGAGGAGTGGACACAGGATGAGTCTTAGGTGGAGTCAGTGTGGTCCACTTGCAAAAGCAATCAAGCAGGTTTATGGTTTACTGCACAAAATTGAAGCAATTGAGGCATTCCCTCAGGTTCTTGGGGAATGCACACTAGTACCAGGAAAGAAGGCTTGAACAGTCGGATAAGATTATCCAAAATGATTATGTTTCCGAAATTACTGTACTATTTAGGAATCTCCCTGTATGGATTAAACTTCAGTGGTTTAAGGACATGGATGCTCAGCTGAGGGCCTTCATCTGGGGAGCACATTTGCACAGGGTGAACACAAGAACCTTGAGGATACCCATAGCAGAGGGAGGTTTGAGAGCGCATGATTTTGAAGCCTATTATTTGGCATCATGACTGCAAAGGCTGTCCCAGAGGTTAGAAGGGAAGCATATGGGAAAGCTGGCATGAATGGAATGTAGCGAGAAGATCAATACCCTCATAACCCTTGCCTCAATCAAATCTGTAGGCGCTCAACAATTACCCAAACTGGTATATGTGGCTATCAAATGTTGGCAAAAATGTATTTTTAAGATCAAAGCAGTGCCACATTATGCATAATTGATCCCCTGGAGGGCCCGTTGTGGAACAGGTCACCAGAAGATCACTTTCACCAATGGGAAAATTCCAGGTCCCTCACAGAAGGGGACTGTTATAAGGATGGAAAATCTTTAACAAAGGATGAAATGGTGGCAGACTTGCAGCTCCCAGAAACACATTTCCTGACGTACGGTGCAATCCACAGGACTGTCAGAGACATGTAGGGAGAAGGGGACTGTGAACCAGACACACAAAGTACTACAGCTGCTATTCACAATGGGGAAGTGCACTAAATTGGTCTCCTGGTGTTTACAGATCCTAAATACATATGCCTAGACCCTTGCTAGAGGCGACTAGAGACAGGTGGGAGCTTTACTTAGGGCAAAACTTCACAGGGAAAGAATGGCACAAGACCACTAGCCACAGGCAGAGGGTATCTAGAAATGCAAGACTAAAATACATGCAGTTTAATTACCTTCACACTACCTATCTCACCCCAGATGACTATTGCATGCTGAGTGTAGACATGGGTGCAGGCCCGCGCTGACAGGAATCAGACGCCGACTTCTCATACATGGTGTTGGGGTGTACGGACCTGCAACACTACTGGGAACAAGTAACCACAACCTTTAACAGAGTCGTGCATGTGCCTTTTGTGCTAATTTTCAAGACTGTGGATAACAGAATAAATGTCAGATTTGTGGATTTGGTCCAAATTCGGACTAAAAGGTGCATTGCGATGCACTGGAAAGCAACAGCAGCCCAAGCAATAGAGAAGTGGAGGAGCGACGGATGCAAGTGGGCCACTAAAGAGCACCACACACTATGAAGAGAGGAGAGACTGGAACTCTGATGTCAATCCATAGCAGGAAAGTTGGAGTGATATTCTCGTGGCCTTTACTACCCAAGAGCAGACCCCCGCCTGATCGCTCACTGCAACTCAGTCACACTAACAAATTAGAATCTGCCACCCCATAGTTGCCACTACTAATACACCGGGACACATGCAGGCCAGACACCACTGAATTGCCTTCTAAAACAATAGCTGAGGATATGGGTGGTTCTAGTTCTCTTTTTCTATACTATTCAGTTGTACATTTACACACAAAATGGTTTGTTATGCAATATCTGTTGATTTACTTTGCTGTACTCTTGCGCTATAGGGCATAATGACAAGCCACTTCTTTGAGTGCAGGAGACTACTCACCCCTTGCCCAGGTGACATTGTAACTTGCATCATTGTGATGAGCATATAATTCTGTATGAGAGACATTTTTGTTGAAAAAGCATAATAAACAGTTTTTTTCTTAAAAAAGGAAAGAAGGCTTGAATGCAAAGGCAACATCACCTAGCTACGTTGCATCACAAAACAACATTTTTGTGTTATATCCTTCATTGTATCTTGTCTAGGGTCTATGCTGTATCTCTATGTCTTATCTGCCTCCCAGTCTTCGTGGTCAAATATCCCTGGGTTGCGCTAACATGTCAGCTCCTGTTAGGGCATGCACCATATAGATTACACCTCATGTAGCTGACCTAGATGTCCTGTGAACTGTTCAAGTCCGAGTCTCCTTCACTTCTGCCTGCAGACAGACCCCTGTGCCTTCACTGCCAATATCAATGTTGGCGAAGTAGAGTTAAAAATAGCTTAAAGCTCCTGGTGCTGCAGGTGGAATTTTGTCTTGGAGAGGGTGGGAAGCTAGATGCTGGAGGCCGGTGGAAAATTGGGGTACTAAAGGCATTGTAAGGAACCATGGATGAGGTGAAACTAGCTGTAATGGATCAACGAACGCTCAACAAGTGTGACAAGTCGAACATTTCCTGCTGCAACTTTATACATTTCTTCGTATTTAGACATATTAGCGTCCTCTGCTCTCTTCTCCCACAGTGTCTGTCGAGCTTGGACTCCGGATGTCTCCCCTGTTGCACTGACTGCTGGGCCTAGTCTCTCTGGTTACCTTATCTGTGTCAGAGTTTACACTCAGTACAGGGCGGTTTTAGTTCAGTTGCTTGTGGTTTGCAAAGTTTTTAGAGAGCTTTTGTGTATTTTTAATGATCAGGAACGTCTGCTGAGGGTTTCACTCTTGTGCGTGTGGTATTCCCAGAAACTTGCATCTCACCTCTTACTACTGCTTAACACCTGTTTGAGGCCTCCCAAGACCTTCCAGAGACGGAAAACTGTGCTTTAACACGCAGCCCCCTTGTATCCGTGTCAGAAGGGGGAAACATGGTGGCAGAATGTGGAAAAGCCAACAGACTGGAACTAAATTCATCAAAAACTGCGATGATGTTACTGGGGCCATATCATCTGATCAGTAGTTCATAAACCTTTACTATTACCTCCACCTCCTCCCGCATGCACTCCTTTTATATCATAAAAGAGTCACGGCCCATTTAGGCCAATCACGTGGAAAGAATGTTGTCCCTCATACATTTTGTGCACCTTCCCGTGGAAGTCTAGTGTCTATGTATGCACCTACTTAGACTGGAAAATACAAATGCACCACAAGCAGATGCTCCAGTTCAGTTCCAGATACTGCAAGCCATATTGTGTGATGTTTGGTCTCTCCAGCAAAACCATAGGACAATGTCTCCAATCTGAGGTCCCTTCACTACTAGTAGTGTGAGATCTTTAGCATATTTCACTTGGTGCTTAGATGTGTTCACAGACTTACACCAACCTACGTATGCTCCATGACTCTGCTGCGCATTCCTCCTAGAGCATCATGATCTGGAGACCAATAGAGGCTAGCCATGACTCTTTGGACTTTTACACTTCATGGTGGTCTGAGATTTTCAATTCAGGCACCAATATTGTGGACCACACCTTGATCTGACTTTCACAGCAGCCAGCATGAGTTGCAACTCCCCTTGCTCTCTCCGCCACTTTTCTAAATACGTATTGTTCCTACAGGTAGGTACAGTTAGTATAGTTGGGAACGCTAAATAGAAGAAAAAAAAATTAAAAAACATAAAGGTTCAACCTCGCTGTAAATCTTGAGGTATCTTTTCTTTTAAACATCACTACAATTTCATTTAGCAGAAGCTGTAAGAAATCTAAATATATTAATGTTAATTACCACTGTATTCGCGTTAAAGCGGCAAGGCACTGCTCTAGTCATATAACAGGGATGAGGTGCCATGTCTGATGGGGTGATAAGGGAGCATCAATTTATGCAGATCGAGACAGGGAACAAATTTAAGAGAGATTGCAGAGGCACAGAATATTTTATGGCTGAGTACGACATTTTTGTAGTTGTGTATCTCCAGATGGCTGAACGGGACAGGTGCAAATGGTGGTTGACATGACATGACTTCAGCCATAAGCAGTTATAGCCAGGTGCCTTGCTCAGTGCTTCTACAAAGAGTATGTGCCAGGATATGTAAGTATGTGTTCTGCCTACAAGTGAGTTTACGGTGTCAAAAGAGATATTGTATCTGGAGCTCTAACGCGGCTTCCAGGTGTGGGTAATGTGGAAGGTTTAAGGGGATTTAAATGCCACATGCTATCAACAACCGAGACAGCACAAGAAAACACCATCTATAACACAGCATCAGAAGACTGACACTGGGCTCAAATCTAGTTGGTGCCAACCTTCAACTTACATGCATGATCCTAAGTCTTGCCATTTTAAAATCCCACACGCCACAGAAAAATAGTCAACAAACCCTTAAAAATGGAGAAAAAAATCCTGCCTCTACTAAGTCTTTGTAAGTTGGTTACACAGTAGCCCTGCTTTGTATATTTGCATTAATTATAAGAAAAAATAGACAGTAAAACTGTGAGGGCCTTATCGGAAGCCTGATCAACCCCAGGCTACACAAAGGTTGCTGCAAAACTTATGAGGAAATATGGCTCCAGCCATATCAACAATCAAAGAGGTCAAATCATGATCTTTGCAAAGGAAGTTGGTCGGGTGTGCCTGCACCAACCTATACGAAAATACTGGGCACGCTCAAAAAGACGCGACTTAAGCATGAGCAACCTTCTGTAGCAATCTGGCTAAATGTGATGCTGGTATCTTCCCCTGGTTGCTGGCGTTCCCTCTGTTTCCAGAGACTGTAAAATACTGGCTAGTCATTGGGTAAAAGGGGCTGCAACCTTCAAAATGTTAGCAAGGGGGGTATCGGGGAGAGCTAACTTTCTGTACATTCATTAGCCATGCTTTACTAAATGGGGTACTTTACTAATATAACCGCTGTTAAACTGAAGACACTTTGTCCTCTACACCCAACAGTGGTACTCGGTTTTTGAGCTCTAAGCTTCCTTTGATCCATAAGGCTGACCTACACTCTGTATGCTGAAGCTGTATGTCAATGGAGCTTTGAGCCATACCTCGATGTTCGAAGAGGAAGCGCCCAGGCACAACTACTCAATACAGCAGACAAAGGACGAGTAACTTCCATTTAAGATGCAATCACAGTGAACAATATAAATTTGGAAGAAGTGGTCGACAAGCGTATTTGATGGTGATGGATACAATGGGCATAGAGAAGACAGACTCCGAACCATAGCACATGAGGCAATATGGACACTTCCAAGCCTCACCTTTCACAAACCTGCTTTCTGCACAGTTCTAGACTTCAACACCACAGAGTAGTACATGGACAAATAAGAAACAACCCTGTGCCAAGCATAGCCATTTCAAAGTTTCAGAATCCACTGGCCCTCATTACGAGTTTGGCAGGCAGGGGAGGACGCCCGCCAAACTCTTCCCGCCTTCAGACCGCCTGTGCGCCCTGAATTCCACCTGCCCTATTAAGAGTTCACAGCAGGGCCTTAACACTGACGCCGGCTCCTACTGGAGCCGGCGCCAATGTGGCGGTGCGGAGGGTGCAGAAGCACCTGCCAAGCATTCCACTGCCCGTAATTCGGGCAGTGGAATGCACAATGGGGCTGTGCATTGGGGGCCCTGCACTGCCCATGCCAAGTGCATGGGCAGTACAGGCTCCCACCACCCCGACACCCACATTCCGCCAGCCTTTCCATGGTGGTGTAAACCGCCATGGAAAGGCTGGTGGTATGGGGACTTGTAATCCCAGGGAGGCACTGCAAACAGCGCTGCTCCGGAGGATGAAAACCACCAGGACCGCCAGGCTGCCGGCTTGAGGCAGCCTGGCGGTGTCTGTAGTCCGACTGTGGCGGCTCCGCCAAGGTTATAATGTGGCGGTCCAACCACCAGACAGTTGGCGGTAGGACCACCACCGCGAGTCTGGCAGTCATGCGACCGCCAGACTCATGAGGGCCATTATTTCTTGTAGTGAAACTAACTTTTGAAGTTAATCAAAACATGGAGCCAAGCGTTAAACACACAAGAAAACCTTACATGAAACCTGTTTAGTAACACCCCTCACTCCCTCGGCTCTCTCTTCCATCATTCACCCTTTGTCACCGTGGAACACACAATACCTTCACAGCTCGGAAGAGCAGCGCCGGGTGGTTGCAGAGTTTCTTCAAGGCTAGGATGCACCCCAGGTGTGGGCTGTTTTCCAGGGCTCCCTGTAGGCAGGATCGGATGGCCCGAGAAGTGAGCAGCTTTCTGTAAAGCTCCAGCTGCAGTGCTGTGGGTCGGCAGAAGACGATGCTTTCCGTTTTGGGAGGGAGAAATTTATCAATAACCTCTTGGGTTCGCCTGAGAATAAACAGTCCAGTCAGTCGGGCAAGTTCTGCAGCTCTCTCTTCTCCCAATTCCTTTTCTTCCTACAATTTAAAGCAGATGAGAGGAGACAGAAACCGGTCGAGTTACAGGCAAACAGGATATGTGTTATTCATTCTCACTTCAAGTGTATACATACATAGTTGACCCATGTTCCTGAATCTCACTAGTTAGAGCTTTCCTGTTGTCAGCCTCAGCACATGCCTTTTTCACATATGTGAAGGTGGGGTTAAGCAATACTGCTGGATTCTTATATTTCCAACTGGGCACTGCTTTCAGGGGACAGGAAAGGCACCTGGAATGAAGAGTGTTACTGACAGCGGCCCTGGTTGCAGTAGATGTTTGCATAAGAATGGCCAGGTGTCTACTGCTTTTCAACTAGGTAAATGACCGGCTTTGATACAGGGTGTGTGCATTGCTAGCATTCGCCCTTTTTGTCCAAAGAGGTTACCTTTTAATGAACACCAGATCCACGCCCACCACATATACGACAATTGATTTTAAGCATTCTTACAGTTGCATAATATTGCTTAAATATCAGACAGTCACGTGTAAATGGGACATATGTGCTTAATCAGACCTATACTTCCTCCTAAAAGGATGGACAGAAGCACAAATAAAAGGCATACAAAGGTGAAAAAGTAGAAATCCAGATGGTTGAAATAACAAGGGACTTGCAGAAAAAAGGTAAGCTGCTATGTTCCTTCAGTTCTTAAATCATGTTACTGTCTCCGCGGGCTGTCCTTAGCACTCTACATTTAGAGGGCGGGCGTTTGTTTAACGCATGGCATTCAATCATGCGCATCACTCTTTGAGGTGTCAAAGGCTTACCTAGAGTTTATGACCATGGATGTTGCTGCATTTTGCCAGGTTGGCCAGTGCAAAGGTTCCTTATGTACATGTAAGTTTCTGTAGTGCTATGTGTGTTGACTTGTGCAAACGACTGAAATATGTCTTATGTTTCTGACTAGATCCTCTGCCATATGAGAAAGGATCTGATATTTTGCTTAGCTGTTTATACATCAAAGATGTAGGGATGTGGACAAGTGCGACCGTTAGATCTCTCTCTGATAAAACCCAACGAGGGTCAATAAAAGGAGGGTCATTGCACAAGATTCCATTTCCCCTTCTTGCATAATACCCCACCTTTCTACAGCTATTAAAAAGAACAACACTTAATGTGCGAAATGCTGATTAGGGTATACCATAATATTCAAAGATTTTAAATATGTGTACAGTTAATTTTTTATTTCTTTTAATTTACCCCTATCATATATTTATTAGCATGGTTTGTGTTTCGTTTTATGGGCTGCTGCCTGAATAAAACTACTGACTGTTTTTTATCTGGGATAAGGAAAAATTGTAATTCTTTGACAGCCTCTATGGCATCCTACAAAAATATAAAAATGGAATTGCCAGATGTTCATTGGTCATTCTGGTGTCCATTTCTTTAGAGGAGTATTTTTAGCACTCATGAGTCTTTAAAATTGTGAAGCTTCCATTTGTGCCTTGTCTTCGTTGGTGCAGGCCCGGTGACAGCAACGCAAACGTCCAGCTTCATCATGAGTGAGGGCAGTTCCTGGAAAGATGGATATTTTTGGACCATATATCCTGCCTCCTTTTGCATGAGCACTACTGTCTAACTTTCTCAGATAACGTGAAGATTTTTCTTGCCCCCTTGAGAATCATGGTTGTTTATAGGTATTTGAGGAGTGGACATAAAATAACAGCTCATATAAGTTTTCAATGTGATGTATAGGAACGCTTTGGGATCGCTCCATCTCAAAATCTCAGACAAAATCAAATTTCATCAATTTGAGGATCAAAGCCTTAATAAATTACCCTCAAGAGCTGATATTCTTTTTTCATTCTTCCAGCCAACACATTGATTAAGGTTCCGTTTTACTTGCGGCATTCTTCTATTTGTGGGCTCAATTGTGGCTCTTTGGGTGTTACTTCTACCATAAAGGCTATGGATCTTGGTTTCCATTTATGACAAATTCTGGGAAAAGCTTCCTTCTGGATGGCCATAATCTCAGGATGAATGAGAGTACTATTTCTTTTAGTCGAATAAACAAACACATGCATTCTTCTCAGTTCTTTTGTGATGATTTGCATACTAAACACAGAATGAGACTTCTGCTTCAGATGCCTCTGGGAGGGTGCATTAGCATGGGTGACTGCTCTGTGTAGTTTCTCTTAAGATCCAGGTGGCAGGTGCAGGAAACAAAAAAGAACAGATGGAAGTAAATGTCGTATTTATTCGTAACTATTGGTAATTAATCTAGGCATCATTCCATTCCATTTTTGGTTTGCTTATTGTGCCATTACAATCAGGGATCAGCTATAAAAAATAAAATTTGTAGACCACCTCAAAAAGAGTTAATAGCCCAAACCACTAGGCCACGATTCCACAGAATGGGGCACAAACAACCACAGGCGCTTTTCAGCTTTACTATTAGTCTTCATTAATATAGTGCAGCTTCAGCACTAATGGTTGACACAGCAGCCTTCAGTACTCTAGATGGGGAATAGTTGGCCATTTAAGACGAATCACTGCAAACAACAGTGATGGATGGAATTGCTTGTGTGAAGCGTACCCATGAGTACTAGGTACTATTCCATTCTCCTGGTTATTATACTCTGTGACAGTGCACATAGGGACTACTGGCATACAAATCAGTATTAGTACACCCCCAATAGGAGCAATTCAGTCTGAACTGCAACATTCACTCCGATCAGGGATTCAAGCAACCTCAAATGTTTTTGGGGGAGACTTGTATGCCTGAGACTTGTATACTTGTTCGTTCTGTACTGGAACAAGATAAGCTGAAAACAATGGAATGCAATGTGTCCAGAATGATTGCCGTGTTTAAGGTACTTTCAAGTGAATCTCCCTATGTGGTGTGAATGAGTCCAAATGTGGGTCCCAAGGGTGCTGTGCTAAAGGGGCACATGTTACACGTCCCACTGAGGCCTAGCTAGTAAAAGGTGCCCAGGCGTGTTTCTGCTCAAATAGGTTGGGGCATGGCATGGCACTTTAGGATGGGCAGTCCCTTTATGGGGTAGGGCCAAGACTAATTTCTATATGCTTGGCCGCCGTCTATAATGATAGACAACCTAAGAAATGATATAATGAAATGCATTCAGAGTAAGTGCCACTCATTGTCAACAAATATCGTAGTTTCTTCCTTTTCGAAAAGCTTTGAAATCATTTCTGGTTTGCTAAATATCTATAAGATCTAGGCCTTAACACAGATCTTCAGTGTCATGAAAACTTGTGGAGAAAAGGAACTATATAAGAAACGAAAAATCAAATAAAATTAGTAATTACCAGTGGTTCGGATTGATTCAAGAAGTTCCATCTTCATCTTGATGAAGTGGACTAACTCCATTGGTGTGCCAGCGAGGTGTCACTGATTAGGCCAACCAAGGCCAAAATGTTTTTGCGGTGCTATTGTGGACTCATTAATGTACTTGTTCATTCCATTGACACCATTCAAACAGAATGACGCCAAATAGCTAATTATATAAATGCTTGCCTCTAAATTACAGGCGTATACAAATGTAGATACAGTTTACAGAACACGACTCATAACTCAAGTGCACACCTAATTGTCAATAAATCTCTGTCTAGTCAAATACTTGCTTTTATAAGAAAAATAAGTATTTTATTTCTAATGTTACACATGCAAAGGAATAACAACATTCATTAGCAACACCACAATCCTCATGAGGTCGGGGCACTAGTGTCTGCTAGGCAAAATCTCTGTCCTGCCCTTTTCCTTGTTAAGTGGTCAGGGTTATTCCCCATTCACTGGTGGCAGTATACAGGGAATGGTTAGTACCAGGCGGTACTAAAGAATGTGCTCCCCACTGAGTCTTCAGGAATGTAGTTCAGAGTGTCTATGGTACAGCAGCACTGTCTGTCCGCAGGGAACCAACAGGCCCGGTTCCATTCTTATCCACTTCTGCAGCATGGAAGCATTCAGCAAGGCAGTGGGTGCCCTGACTGCGGACACACAAGAGTTTTTAACCTGTTCGGAGAAGTCAGGCTGCCCGCGGTTCACACAACAGCACCCTGCAGGCGCAGGCTATCTTCCCAAGTGGCCCTGCTGGCTCTCCAGTGGTCAGAGATGCTCCCAGCCGGCAAAGATGCAGTAAGTCAATCCTCCCTAGATCCTGACTGGAGCAACATCATTTGTAGCGTCCTCCACAATCCTCGGGGTCAGTCAGGGGCAGCTCTTGTTGTGCGGGCTCGACCCCCGAAAGCAGCATCAGTATTTCCTCAGGTGACAGCCCAAATGTCCTGGGAGTGTTAGCACCGACAGCCACTTCCAACGTACTTTACATATCAAGCTCAGACTTCTCTGGTGCATTCGTGTCTCGGAGCTGTCGCAGCAGGACCTTGAACAGTGGACCCTTGTGGCCCACAGGGTCACTGCAACGTGGGGGTACATGTTTGGCAAATCCCGCACAGCAAGTCCACATTGGTTCTCTCTGGCGAATGGGGGTCATGCAGCCAACTCTGCACAGACAGCTGATCAGTGCACAGCTGTTCCCGCACACCTCATTCAGGGAGTCCTTTCTGTAAGGTACTCCACTGGACCTCACTCCCTTCAATGCTCTTGTCTTCCTCACAGGGCAAATTGCTCTTGGCAAGCAGGCAGGTGCTGTTGCTCCAGGCTCCAGAGCAAGTGGTCTTGATTTCTCTGAGAGATGTCCCCTCACCCAGCTGGCAGTCCTTGGCTCACAGCCCTAGTCACAGGCAGAAGTGTTGTAGAACTTCTTTTTCTCACATAGCCCATCTGCCTGCTTGGCAGATGACAAATGTTTGGTTCTCAACCTCCTCTTATTATAGTCTTTTTCCAGACACAAAATGGGATTTAAGGTCCAAGTCTTTGAGGGTTTATTTGGGGTTCTGCTTCTTTTGAAGTGTACATTCTTCATCTTCTTTTTCCATTATGAAAGGCTGTCTGTTACAGTAGGCAAGCCTCTTAAGCTGATTATCCCACAACACAGTTCATTGGAGTGACCAGAGTTCACACCTGGATGTCAGCCAAGGTGATATGTGGTTCAAAAGGTTACAGTCTTACTTTTTATGATTCCCCTATCAACCCCATCTCCTTCCTGAGATGAATTGAATTCAGGCCCCTTCCTTGTGATCTGTCACTGAATCAGAGAGCAACCTTTTGAAGTGTAAAGGGAGAGACTCTTCCTCAGTTCTTCCATTGTGTGTCCCACTCAGCTCACGGGAATGCAGCAACACACTACTCTGTTTGGGGGGTGGAGGGAATATTACTCAGCTTCTCATGTCTTCACCAAGCAGGCCTTGGCTTTCCAGAATGGAACCCAGTGTTCTCCATGTAATGTACCATTGTAGGGTGTGCTACAGCACCGGTTGCAAAATGGCTGCACACTATTGCAGCTCCGCGAGCCTAGCCTACAAACATTCAATTTCATCCTTCAATGGTGGCCTGGACTGCACTCAAACTCTACTACGTGAAATAGGGGACAGACAGACAACATCCTTGCTGTGCCTAACAGCCTGCTAATGTACTACAAAGAAATAACATTGATGGCTGCTCACCAGCCTGACCTAATTCCACCCGACAGAACAGTGGCATGTGTGACCTTTGAAGGTGAACTATACATCGAGCATTTACAGCTCGACTGCCTTCCTGCCAAGCTTAACTGTAATCCGCATCCCACACTAGACTGGGTCTCAGTAAATCAGAGACATTCTGGTTGAAATGCCCCTCACAACGTGCATCCATTTGGCCCACTGTATGCTGGGAGAACGTGTGTGCCAGCCACATCGATTTGGAACCCTGTGGCTTGAAGACTTACCTGCCAGGACACTGTTGGCTGCCCTGTTCCCACCATGTGGGGCCAGGCACGTGAATGTCCGATGACCAGCTTGCATTGCCGGCCACCACAGAGTACTGAGGGCTCCACACGAAGACCCTGGAGGCCAGTGGTGGCCCTTGAATGAAACTAATCGAGAAGCCATAAAATGAATTGCAGGACAGGGAACCGCACATTGTGACAGCAACTGCAGGGAGCAAGCACCATAGTGGAGACACTGAGCCCTATAAACAGCGAATAACTAAATCAAAAACATAAGGATGGTCACTATGGACAGCTCTCGCCACTGATATTCTGTGTGCCGGCTATCACTGCTTGAGGACTGCTCATGCCCCCCTGACTGTAGGTGACCGGTGGGTCCTCAGCACCACATATAGCTCTAGCACTATATACCTTCAACCCAGAGACAGAGTGGAAAAAGGAAATTTTCACCAGAGCCTACTACCAATCTACGCCTCGAATGTGAACCCACACAGAACCAGAACCCTCCTTCACACTTTCATCGCCCACGCAGGCACAAAATTGTTTTTGTGAGAACTCACGTGGCCTACGCAAATCAGCACAAGATGGGCAAGTCTGACAATAAACAAGGTAAATTCTCTTTCAACCTCAGAAAAACTGTCCAGCCACATGAATCAAACACCAAGTGGGCTGATAGATACATAACAAAACAGAGACCCTGTTGAAAGAATCCAATCTGACAACACTCCTACAGGCTATGCAGCATAGCATAACCTCCACAGGCTCCAAAACTGACACCATTAACACCCACCTTGATGCCAAGATCACCAAAATGAACACGCAGGGGCACCGCTAGATGCAGCAGAGAGGCGTATCTCAGAAGTTGAAGATGACATGACTCATAAGACAGAGAAATGAGTCGAAAAAGGAACGGACATAGGTGAAGAAAACAAGCTGAAAACAAGGACCGCAAAGCCAGACCGAGACATAACAATCTAGGCATCCTTGAAACTATCAACACTGAAAAGATGCTGCTGTAAGTGGAACAACTGCTCCTTTATATGTTCCACTCCGACAACCTCTCCCATTTGCTGGTGGTCCAGTAGGCACACAGGTTCCTCATGCCAAGACCTAGCTCTGTGCCCTGGTGCGCCCCATAATGGCTAGAATGCACAATTATCAGATTGTGACACTGTCCTGAGAATGAAATGTGAAAAGCAAACATTAACCCACCAGGACTACAAAAGTCATGTTCTTCCCAGATTTTAAGGTGGAAGTGCAGGCAGCTGAGAAGGAATACATCCCTATCAAAAAGAAACTAAAACAACCCGGGAGAAAGTACACTATACTATTTCCCGCTTGCCTAAACATTGATTTGGACGGAAAACAACACCTCTTTTCCTCACCTCAGATAACTACGATGTTCTGGAAGGAACATATCAAGCGGGACTGTGGTGCCCTGATGATCACAACTGGATGGCATGGCCAGCTGCAATGATGCATCATGAGACTCACCATAATGGCAATGACCAGGTGTCCCCTCCTCATCATTAAATACCCTCCTCATATATCCATGAGGGCTCACTATATCTGCAACCTTTCATTTTGATCCTTAGCTGCAGCACCTGGCCTCTGTAGAGGCAGCCCTGGCAACCCCCAGCGACACCAGAGGGATTACACGCTGGTGCCTTATTTGATCCCAATGGGAATCCCCCAAAGGTACAGTGTTTTGCTTTCTTGTTTTCAGAATAACAATTAGATTTATTATGTTAATGATGATTTGGAGTGTGGGATATGACATTGACTGATGGATTGGGGATGCCAGTGTGGGTGGGAGGGAGGATTCTAAACCTTGATTCCATTGCACTATATAGATGTAGTGTGTTCACACATTTCTCGCACATACTAGTGGATGCCCAGAACTCCCAACATGTTGCTACATGCTAACAATCATTATACATGCAATAACCAACAATAACACTGCTTATATGAGGAAGCGGTCACTGCTGTAAAGCTCTGAAAAAACTGCAGTTTCCTCCCAAGGAAGGCATTTTGGGTGCCCGTCATTCGAGGCCTGCTACCTGAAGGTACATCTGCAATGGGTTGCCAGGTGGCTGGTAAGCCAAAACCTGGAGGAAACCTATCACGGCCTACAGCCTCTGATGGCCACCACAATCTGCAGCTTCCTGTTTCCCAAACTTCTGCCTAACTCCCTGCAATCTATGCAGGTGCAAGTGGCACACAAATGCATCACCAGGGTACAGACCCTAACTTAGCATATTCCTCCACACACTCCAGGATTGCCGTTGATAGGCCTCCCATGGCACTCTGGGACATACTCAGGTGTGGAGCTTGCAAGATCAGCCACTAACCACAGCCGGTGCTGACCTTTTCCCAGGTGGCCACCTCTTTGCCTTCGAGCAGTTCCTGGTGGACCATGATCGCTAGCCGGGCCACTTCCTCACCTGCCATCAACTGCATAATAAGTGTCACACTCTGTAATCCACAAGGGATAAGGAAACTATGATTCATGCTGTCCTCCAGGCACACCTTACCATGCAGGAGGGCCATCATCTGATCACATGAATCTACACAACAATATGAAGTCATACAGGTGCTCCTTTAGATCCCTTGCATGCAAAATAAGAGGACGACATGGGAAGGGTACTGAATGGCACTGAGTGGGAACAGGCTCTATCTTCTCATCAACATGTCTCAAAAAACGCCAGATTTAATAATATACAATTTCACATACTACACAAGCATACTTGAGCCCAATGCAGCTTAACCGTTATTTCCCCATGGCAGACTTGCGGTGCCATTGCTGTAATTTGGGGGATGTAGATCTTCGCCACATGTTATGGTCCTGCCCTGCCCTCACAGCCTACTGGCACGCAGTGAATGAGACACTGTGGAAGGTCACGGAACTCACAGACAAATACAACTGGGAAGCTTGCACCTTAGGCATCTTCAAGAAGAAGTGTACAGTATGGTCTTGTTTTGCAGGGATGCCCCTCTTACTGGCCGAACAAACGTACCCTTGAATGGAGAGATCTATCTGCCCTACCATTGGCTGCATGGCAGGGCTCAGTGGGCAAAAGGGGAACAGGGGAGGGTGATGCCCTGTGATACAAATAAGCATGCCACCTAAGCAAACGCCCAATCTCAAGAGTGGGACACGCTTTTAACACAATTCTTACATCTTATGTCGCCAGACGATGTTCCCTCATGTACCTCACAGGCCAAAGGACTGCCACAGGGTTCCCTCAACTCACAAAAAGGGACTTCCTGTTACTGTAGGAGGCTGGCTCTCTATGTAGTGAGCAAAGCTAGGTACACTGTGCAGGGAGTCCGGGCAACCACACGTTGGTTTACAGAGGTAAAAACTAGACCACCTAATGCTCTAATTTTTGTGGTAGCTTGGTTAAGCAGTTAGGCTGATCTTGGAGAAGTGCAAAAGATTTGTTGTACTCACAGTATCAATAAAGCAAGACACACAGTCAAAAGAATAACTCGAGACCAATTTACAAAAATACTTCCGATTCAGATTTTTATAAAACTTTTAAGACCAAGATCATCAAAATCGGTTAGGTACTTTTTAAGTTATGAATTTTTAAACTTTAGGAAATGTGTCAGTTCTGTGCGTAATTAATCACCATAGGAATCAGTGGAGAAATATTTTGCAAATGCTTATAAAATCAGGCAATGCATATACCAATGTCTCCTTTTGCAGACAGGTCATTGTCTTGGGTGGGCCCTGTGGAGCTGAGAAGTTCAGGCAGCTCATGGTTTCGACGGGAGCAGCTGCAGAAAATCGTTGGAGCTGGTGCAAAGCCACTGCAAGGGTCCACTTGGAGAAGCAGTGCACAGGTGGACTTCAAGGTGAGTCCGGTGGGTACCTTTGGGGTGTCGAGGTTGCAAGGGGTGGAGGACCCTTAGAACACAGCTGGATCTTCGGTGCATGCCACATGGCGGCCAGATGCAGAGAAAATCGGTGAGCCAGGAGCTGTGCGCCAAGGTGCCCTTGGAAACAGGAGGTAGGTCACTTTGAGGGTCGCTTGCAGAAGAGCAGGGGCACTCTGGTGGGAGGTCCTGGTGTTTTCTGAAATCCCTTGCCTGGGATTCCTTCTGGCCCTTTTTCAGTCTGGAGTGGACTGTCCTTCTGGGTGTCTGACGCTGAGTGACCGGGATTTGGAACTATTGAACAGCTCGGCCAATGGAAGTCGCAGTGCCACAAAGTGTGGCACACTTGAAGGTTTTGTCCTAATGATCCATCAGGTGAAATTTGGTCTGTCTGCGGTGCCCGGTTCCTTGTTCAGCAGCCGGTCAGTGAACTGGACTTCACTGGTCTTTTGGTCTTGGTTGCAGGAGAGTGATGCCTTTACTCAGAAGGGAGATCTTCTGCGATTTTCAGAAGAGTGGAGGTCCTCTTGGGGTTTGTAGAATCCGTCCGATGTCCAAGCAACCCCTCTGTGGCAATAGCCGAGTCCTGGGTGCAACAGGCAGGGTTTATCGCCTTTTTCTTAGTGCAGCAGGACTTCCGTTCTCAAGCTTTGGGTCTTCTTTTTTGCAGGTCTTCTTGTGTCCTTGGAATCTGATTCTCTGGTCTAGGGTGCCACTGTATTAAGTGGGCATTTAGGGGAGTACCTAGTAGTGATCGATGGATCATCTATCTTACGGTGGCTGCACCCACTAAGTGATCACTTCCTGTGGGCAGAGGTCACTTCCCTTCATCTGATTGGCTATTCCTTGCAAGTTGGAGGAAAATGAAAATGAGGGGTTACGTTGCATGCAACACCTTAGGTGCTGGGGCTGACCACGCCTCCTGTCCTTGCTGTGTTTTCCCACCGTTGCTCCCGCCAAAAGTGGGGGTTTGCAATGGGGGGCGACCATCTGCTGCTAGCAGCAGGCTTGGAGGTCGAGTTTCAAAAGTGGTAAGCACTTTAAAGCTCACTAGCAGGGCAGTGCACATTCCCAAGGAGGGTGGTGTGACACCTCCACCCAGGAAAGGCTTTGTTCTGGGACCTAGAGAGTAGGAGCTCTGACCTCAGGGTTCCAGAATCTTGTGTGGTGGTGGCAGGCTGGTTGTGACTGGCCAGCAACCATGCCAGTGTTAGCTTTGTAAGGGGTCACCTCTAAGGTGGCCCTGGGTACATTTTGCAATAAATCCATTACTGGAACCAGCTTGGATTTATCAGTCTGAGCTGTTTGATACAAAACCCAGGGCCAAATTTGCACTGTCACACTTTCTTTTTCTCCGAATGAAAGAGGGTTGGCTTAAGATGCCAAAATTTAAATGTGTGTATGCTGCACAAGAACTTTATTATGGTAAATAACATTGTCAGCCATGCTTATGAAGGAGCCGAATCTGTGTAGAAATTAGATTTAATATTGTTAAGGAGAGCATTAACAGCACAAGGTTCACTGCTGCAGGATTTGAGTGAGTGATATGAGAATAACCAGACTGAGACCTGGGCATAGACCCATGTGTGTGAGAAGGTGTAAGCATTCCAGTAAACCCGCTACCCCCTCACACTGGGATGCTGTTGCTCCAGCTGATGGACAACACCTGCACCCCAGCCAGTGATGGGCTCATGTTTCTCCACCCGAACAGATGCTGATCTCTTGCAGGAAGATTGATGGAACAGCTAGCAATCTATGGAGTGCTTAGACCTTTTGCCTGCTGAGGGAACAATGACTGGAGCCTGAGGCTGCTGAAGGAAATGCCTCTTCCTGTACCCTTCAAGTTGACCTACTCTCATAGGCTTTATTCTTCACACATCCATCCACTCAAATTAGGGTTTGCTTATTGCAATCAAGCCCGGAGAGGTGGCAACAAAAAAACTGACAGCTGAATCACCAGTGAATGGACAGCATTGTGCATGATGGCCTAAAGAAGCAGGGCACAGGCATGAGTTATACCCATTGACAGCAGTACTCAGAGTGAAAGCAACAGAAATTGACAGTGTATTATATGTGCACAACTTCACTCCTGCAGTGCTTAGTTTATAAAAAAATAAATAATAATAATAAACATAAGTGCTGTTAGCCAAAATGTTTATTTGCACTTGCACCATCCACAACTAGCAGTGCCATCGGTTACAGTCAGACTTCTGGTGAAGAAGGGTGCAAAAGTAGTAGGTGAAATGTGCAGTAACGTTTAACTTAGCAAAATTTCTTGCTGCTTGTTCACAAGTCACTCACTCTGCCAAATCCCATTTCACACGCTTTATCTCCTCTTCCCCATCTGAGTCACACTATCCTTTCATTTATTTTTTCTCTCTTTCATCCCTCCGTATTCTCTCATATGTTCCTTCTCTTCTTTATCACTATTTTCATTTATGTCTTCTGTTGCTCTTTTTTTCACAATTTATTTTCTCTGTCCCCTCCCTCTTACTCTCATCTCCCCTCTTACCTCCTCCTTCTGACTCCCTATCTGAGAGAGGCTATGTCAGCTTCTAACTACTCTGACAGATTAGGAGCTGGTGACTTGTATCAGTCGCCACCGGAGCTCAGCTTTTACACTGCCGAAATGAATACTGAAAGAGCTGATCCCCGCTTGTGAACTGGCTCAACATAATCTATTAATCAACTCAACATTTAGTGTGTAGGGGCTCACACATATATATGTAAATATACATATAGATATACATATATATATACACAGGAACTCTGCAACTCTGCTTTGCTTCAGTGCAAGAAATGAATTGACTGCAAACAACTCAGAATTATATCTGAAGAAGCTCAGCTTCAACTTTGCATAAACTCTGCAGTATCTGTGCAGGGGTTTAATACTATGTATGCAGGGACTCGGCTGTAGTTTTACGGCCAGAGAGGCCAACTTTGGAACTGAGGAACCAGGTTTGAGTCACAGTGTCAGCCCAACATCCCCTGATTTTGGGCAAATCCCCTATTCTATCCGTGCAAAAAAATGAATGTTATCATGTGTATTGTCACTGGTTCTTCTATAAAGCACTCCATTACCTTTAGGTCGAGTTTGTGCTATATTAAATTATGAAAAGAGGTCAACTCTATCTGTGAATGATCATTACTCTTAAAGCGGATGTGGTCTGTTTATGATAGAGTGCTACTCTCTCTGCGTGTGCAGGAACTAATGTTATCTGGGCAGGAACTCACTAATGTCTTCTAGGTATTCCAGTGCACCTATAGAAGTGCAACCGACTACAGTTTTCGGTCCTGGGAGCAGGAAAAAAGGAAGTGGTATATGGAGAGCTTGACTACAGGGAAAGAGAGTAATATGAATGTAGGAACAGTCCTGAAGCCCAGGTAACTGCCTACAGACGATAGAAGTCAAAATGCACTGCAGGACATGAGAAGGAAAAAGAGGACATAGGCAGAAAAGCAAAAGACAAAGAACTAAAATGAACAAAGGGGGCTCCATGTTGGAGCCATCGGCATTTAAGCAGGGGCCAGTTGGAGGAAGGAGGTGGTGCCCAATGGCAGTCTTTGCCATTGTGTGTGGAAATTCAAACTTTCAGTAGAAGCCAGACAGTGGGCAACAAAGGCTGTGAAAACTGTACCCCTGAAAGGTCAGGTGAATTCTAGATGTGGCTCTAATTATGACCCTTTGGAGAAGTGGTGAGGCAGCGGTCTGCAGGCAGCTGCAGTTTGGATGCTACAGTAACTATATTTTGGGCAATAGGTGCTTTTTAACCATGCCTAGGGGTGATTTAGGAGATGGTCTAGCACCAGGGAACCAAGAGATGGCCAGGTTACACAGCTTCATCTTCCAAAGGATGTCAAGGGTTTCCAATTGTGGGTTACTCTGGAAAGGTTCAGGGTCTAACTTACTGGTTGACCCTGGGTGGGCTTCCCCTGGTATGAGAGAGTGGCTGAGTTCACCTTGTCGAGTACTAAGTAGGGGTTATAAGGCAAATTTGGGGGAAGCAAATCACATTTTCTTGGGGATGGTACTCGAAAAGCCAGCTCAGTGGGTAACAATCATTTTAAGAATTTTATTTCAGACAGAAAATGTTATGTCTAGCCTTCTATAGATATGGATGATCAATATGCATTATATAAATATTTTGAAGTGTGCCAATATCAAGAAATGCGATTTATGTTTTTTTAGGAAAATAAATATGGGCCAAGAATGTTAAATTCTCAAAACCAAGTGTTTTGGTTTCGGGCTACTTAATTGCTTTAATGGGAAATGGGGCTGGTTTAGTGTATTCGCCCATATGTCATTCATACTGAGCCTCAGAGTCCCTCGCTTGTGTTAATGTGAACTGTTTTCTCTGGAACCAACCTTGAGCTTTGAAATCCCCTCTTCATGAAGACATTCAAACAGTCAGAGGTATCTGCACTGTGTCTCAGCAGAGAGTGCATTAGCACACAGACTGAAGTTGACAGAGTAGTCAGAGGCAGGGTGGGTGGACACCACCAGCTGTGGTAGAAAGCTCTGGTGGTGCAGTGCCAGGTTCTGTCTATGCACAGTGCCATGCAAATCCACTTGTAAGTCTATTACATCTTCAGCTAAGAAATACCCAGGGCAAGAGGCGCACATAGCATTCTGTGAGGTGGACTGTGAAAGGTCAGCACACAGGTGACCTTGATAAGCTGCAGTGGAATACTGCAAACCGTGTGTGTCTGTACTGTGATGCACATGTCCCATCCTACTCAAACTGAGCTATATGGCAGTCTTGAGGTAGTGGAGCACAGTGACAGACTGCTCTCCGCTGCCTTTTTACGAAGTGTTAGAGTAACTGCATGACTGTTAAAGTAACTGTGTGATATGACATTAGACATTATTGTCAAACCATCACCATGAAGCCAATACTGCCTAATACACTCTCAGGCAACATCAACGCTTGGGCCATGGCAGGCCTTCCTTCTGGGATAGAGCAGGCAGCCGGGAGCATTTTACTCAGAGGCTTCCCACAGGGCCATCTTTTAAAAGTCCCTGACCCCACTAATAACTACTGGTGCCACCTAACATCAGCCACTGAAACAAATTACCTGCTGCCCAGACCCATATTTCCAAATATCATTTTGCATGCTCTGACTTTTTGTCTAGTACTTGAAAATTTTAGAAGCAAAAATACAAGCAGCCCAGAATGCAAGATGCTGTTGGTAAAAAAAAAAAACTGGACTGCCTGGTGGACACTAAATCATTGTAATGCCATTTTAAAAAAGAAAAAAAAAATGTTCTCCCTTTTTTTTGCATGCATATAGCACTTGCTTCCCCTTGTCAAGGGTAGTAAGGGCTATATAAATTCAATTACACACAATCAGGGCCACTGGAATTATATGATGGGGAAGGGCCAAATTATGTGGCAGGGTTGAGTAAATTATGTGGCATGAAAAGGCAAATTATGCAGTGAAATTTGGCACATTTTGTGACACTATTACTTCATTATTTTGTCTTTTTTAACACTATCATTGTGCAGCCATTAATTGAATCTCATTAATACCAGCATAACACCCAAATAAAGCAACAGGCTACAGATAGGTGGCCAGTAATTATTTGCAAGGTGTCTTCACTGCCCAGTAGCATCTGTAGCTGCGTATTTAGTAACTTTTGAATTGTTTGAACTAGAAGCATTTTTTTTTTCTTAAAATCTGCACATTATATAGCAGACAATGGATTATGTGGCAATAGCGGTAAATCTATGGTTATGCAAAAAGTGCTGCTGGCCACACAATCACATAATTTTAGTAGCCCTGCATACAATATCATTTGTCCTTTGTACCTTCTTTGCTTGGAAAGACTCAGGTTACAGTCAGGTTGGAAACAGGACAAAGATCGCCTTTCAAGTGCAAGTGATGCTCATCACAATGTTAATGGGCAATCTTTGTCTCAGTGAGGAATGCTCCTCACCATGGGCTCTGTGATCCAGCATTTTATGAATTATAGGTAGCTGAGCTCCACCCCTCCTTTGTAGGCACTTTCCATCAGGCAGAAAAGCTGAATGTGTCGCTCTCAGAAAATAAACTATTTTCTCCCCGAGACAAATACCCAGGAAGCTGCAGTGCGGCTACGCACGTGACAGGCGGGGCCGAAGCACTTTTAGCCTAGTGGGCGTTGCGCACCTGCCTGCTACGGCACTGTTGTATTTACGTTTCTTGGAATGCTTCAATAAAAGCATTGTATAATAACCGACAACACTTATGATGAATTGCCTGACGTCAGACGATTGTATGACCCCTGCAAGATCCGTCAAACCTATGCCTTGCCTTCCTCACTAGGCCTGACCTGGCGAAAACTGACCTCACTACACTAACGGGAAACCTACTAGTTAACAAACGGGAGGTACATGTGTATACACCTTCGTATGACTCATCCTCGTGTGGAGCTACCATCCTAATCCGAAAGGGAACCGCAAATTCACCCACTGCGTGATGATAAAGGCAGATACATAACAGCGCAAGGCAAACTCCAAAGTCGACACGTCACATTGAAGGGGCCCGCGGAGAGAGACGCAGTCTAGTCTCTCCGCGGGCAGTTTCGGGAAAAGGAAGTGGCGCGCAAGGCGCCCCACTGGGTAAAGGTAAGTGGGGGCGGGTTTTCTAGGTTAGGGTATATAAGGGGGGTGGAGGGTGGGGTCGGCCTCTTCACCGCGCCGACTTAGTGTGGGAGGGTCGTGTAATTAGGAAGGAGGAGGTAAGGAGGCAGGGCAGTCAGGTTGGCAGTTAGCGCTGGGGGGGGATATTTACAGCCAGGCCCAGCGACACGCATAGCCTTTCAAAGGGAGAAGGGCACCGGGAAGGGGAGGCCGGCTCCATTGGGGCATTACCACGAGCGTTAGAGACGGGGGAAGCGCCCCCCCCCCTTTGGGCATTTACAAGTCCAGCCAACAACCGGCGCTGGAATAGGGGGAGGCCGCCCCTCGGGCATTTTTTCGAAATAGCACGCGGAAACGCGCGTCGGCACGAGGCGGCCCCCTGGGGGTTACTGCACTGCGTGTGACGCGCTGCAGTAGATCAGCAGGCACAGGCCTTGCTGACACGGAGGCGCCGCCACACCCCAGCGCGGGGCCCCAGGACAGGGAGGAGGCGCGCTAGGGCAATACAAAGAAAAAAAAATAATGATAATAATTTCTTTTGACAATTCGACCATCATTTTTGTTTAGGCAGCTGGCCACCTCCCCAGCATAGGGGACACTACAGGGGCACCCAGAACACGGGTGTAAGCCAATTTAGGCACACAAGGGTAAAAAAAAAAAAAAAAAAGTGGTTTTAAAAAAAAATAAACAAAAGAAAAATTGTAATAATAATATAAAATAAAATTACAAAACCCATATACTTGCACAGAGATACAACAGGGAAACAGCCAGTAAGACCACAGTAGAATAACAGCAGACAGCCCGGCC
The DNA here is from genome assembly GCF_031143425.1 of Pleurodeles waltl. Taxonomy (NCBI): domain Eukaryota; kingdom Metazoa; phylum Chordata; class Amphibia; order Caudata; family Salamandridae; genus Pleurodeles; species Pleurodeles waltl. The sequence continues at coordinate 850,176,557 of NC_090439.1, forward strand.
GGAAACATGGCCACAGGCCACGACGCAGAGGCAGTAAGGGCCGCACAACGCGTTTTAGGAGAAGCAGGCAGGGCGGATCTACTCAGACCAGGGGTCCTAGACCAGGCCTGGGTGGGGATGACACGCCCCAGCAGGGCGGCATCGGGCGGGTGGCGGCAGCAATAGCTGCATGCGAGTCACAGGACTCTGATGGGGAGAGGGACGACGTATCTGTAGCCCCTGGGCAGGGCGCAATTGCGCAGCAGGTCCTTCACGGGACCCAGAGCCCGCTGATGTTTGGCGGTGAGACACAGGTCACGCAGGACACAGGGACAGCTAGCGCTCAGGCAGGCTCGGACCCAGCAAGCAGCGGAGGCCACCCAGAGGGGGGGGGGCTGCGGACGACAGGCATAGCAAGGAGGCAGAGCAACCCATCCCGGGGACCAGTGGGGATTTCGCTCCTCTAGATTTGTCATTCCACAGGGGGGAGGGCCCCAGCTCTGGTTTTTTTGGGGCGCCCGTAAAGAAAAGAGGAAAATATGCCGGAAGACACAGGGGTGGCCCAGGGAGGGCCAAGGCAGCGCCACGCCAGGCCAGGGGAGGGAAAGTTAAGGCAGCACAGGAAGCTGTTTCCGCGGGGGACCTGAGCCAGCACACGCAGGGGGCCTGGGATCAGGCAGAGACATGGGATTTAGAGGCCAGAATAAAGGAACAGCGTAAGGCCGTTGCAGAAACAGAGGCCAGGTGGGCACAGTTATGCAAGGACAGGGACGAGGCACAGGCCCGCAGTGAGACAACCCCAAAACCCAGTGAGGCCAGGGGGCAGGCAGGGACACGGCAACCAGGACAAGGAAGTGGAAGCGGGGTATGGGTGCCACAGGCAAGGGGAGAACAGAGACAAGAGGCTCGAGCGGCCGAAGGGGCAGTAGGCGCGGTGAAACCCGGTGACACAGACGGTCACGGGGGCAGAAGGGCAGCAATGCCAACGGCAGAGGTTGGCAAGAGACGGAATACGCCGACTGGGCGCAATACGGCCCAAACGCGTTGGCACGAAGCTCTGGAGGGGTCTGCGGCGGCCTTCTCCACATCGAGGGATCACGGACATCGTCCCGATGACACGCGTCATGCGTTTTTGGAAACAAGTGCGAGTACATCAACTAATACTAGAGATTTCGGCCAGCGAAAAGGCCAATGGGAAGGAGATGATGAACTTGAACTGGATTATGATGAGGAAGGGGATGAATGGGGGGATGGCGAAATACGAGATTGGGAGGTGAACACGGTGACAAAGGGTAGCGGGCGGGGGCGCAAGAGCGGCGCAACCTCTTCGTGCTCTGTTTTACAGGTGGCAGCTCCGCCGGAAGGCCCCACTGGTGGTCGGCAAGTTACGCCGCGTGGCAGAAGCCTGAAAAGAATACCAAGGAGTTTGGGAGACACCGCTGGAGGTAAGAATTGGTGGTCAGTGTGGGGAGAAGGGAGTGGGATAATAAAGGAGGCTAACACAAGAAGGTCCATTGGGGTAGGAGACGGGTCCGTTTTAGAGAAGGCAGGTGATAGCGACATTCAGAAGACGGTCGAGAACAAAGCAAAAGAAGGCACTGCCGGCAGTGGTCCGGCCGCAACGGGGAAGGTGGATACGGGAGAAAAGACGGTAGAGGACAAGGAAGGGGGAGGTCACAGAAAGAGACTGCCGTACATGGGTTTGGCCATGCCACTAGGTTTGCATGTGGCCGATAAAACAAAAAACAAAATATGGAAACACGAATATGTAGATGTGTTTAAATTGCTGCATAGGGACATACAGGCAAAAGAAGGGTCCAAAGAGGAAGAATGGGAACTAGCACGTAGGCCTCGGGTGCCGATAACAATGGATAACTGGACATCGGCATTTTTTTATATTCGCCAGTATATATTGTGAGAAATACCCGGGCAGGGCCATTGCACTTTTTAAATACATGGACATAATTAGGAAGGCCCAAATGCATTTTGGAGGGTTCGCATGGCTAAGTTACGATGAAGAATTCAGGGCCCGGGTGAGTGTCAATCTGGAGAAACCGTGGGGTGACGTGGACCCCGAATTGTGGATGCAATGGATGGCATCAGCGCAGACAGCGGCGTCCACTCACACGGCCAGTGGCCTGCCAGTGACTTACAAGCCCTTTCAGGCTCGCCCCGCCCAGGGAGGGGTGGGCAATACCACTAAGACAACAGGGACAACAGCGGGGGCTTGTTGGAACTTTAACAAAGGTTTCTGTTCCAGGGCACAATGCAGGTTCAAGCATGACTGCTCCAAGTGCGGGGGCCGTCATCCAGTCACCCAATGTTTCTCCCTGTCCAGCCCAGCTGAACAGTGGAGGGCTGCTAGAGGGAGAGGGGCGAATGGCCCTCCTGCGCCAAAAGGGGCCTACACCAGTTAGACTGGAATTTCTGTTGCCATGGTTACATATATACCCAGACATGAATAAAGCGCGTTTACTTGAATGGGGTTTTAGAGAGGGTTTTAGATTAGGTTACCAAGGCCCTCGGCAACAGAGATGGGCTGACAATTTGCGGTCAGCTAAAGAACGCCCACAGATAGTGCGTGACAAATTGGCAAAAGAGGTAGCTTTAGGCAGAATAGGAGGGCCATTCTCCGGGTGGCCAAGTGACACCCTGATGATATCCCCTTTGGGAGTGGTACCCAAGAAGGCACAAGGGGAATTTCGGTTGATTCATCATTTGTCTTGGCCGGAAGGGACGTCTGTCAATGATTTTATTGCCCAAGAGGACTCAAAAGTAATTTACGCGTCAGTTGATGATGCAATAAAGTTAGTTTTAAAATGTGGCAGGATGGCAGAATTGGCAAAATGCGACATTCAATCAGCTTTTAGACTGCTCCCTATTCATCCAGCAGATTTTGACCTCTTGGGCATGCAGCTGGATGGCAACATATACGTGGACAGGGTGCTGCCCATGAGTTGCTCGATATCATGTGCTCTGTTCGAGACTTTCAGCACCTTTTTACAATGGGTTTTTGTAAGAGCGAGTGGACATAGGTGGGTGACGCATTACCTAGACGATTTCTTATTTGTGGGGCCAGCGGCATCTGGGGCGTGTGGGCGGGCTCTGGACGCTTTCCAGAAGCTGGCGCAACATGCAGGTGTGCCTTTGGCTCTGGAGAAAACAGAAGGCCCCGTGCCGATTCTAACCTTTTTGGGCATCGAACTGGATACGAAAGAGTTGGTTGCCAGGTGGCCAGGTTGCCAGCGGCAAAGGTGGGAGAAATGCTGGTTTGCCTGGCGGAGGTGCGCACTTTGCGCAAGATGGACCTGAGAATGGCTCAGAGGCTTTTAGGCTATCTTAATTTTGCATGCAGAGTAGTTAGGGGAGGTAGAACTTTTTGTAGGCGTTTGGGACTTTCCATGTCAGGCGCCGTACTTCCGCACCACAGGATACGAGTATCATTGACGTTACGAGAAGACATTAGAGTATGGGAGATTTTTCTGAGACATTTCAATGGAGTGCCGATGTCTTTTGGGGAGTCGGACACGGTATGGCAAATACAAATTTTCTCAGACGCAGCAGGAGCATCAGGTTTTGGTTTGTATTGGGACGGGAGGTGGTGCGCGGAGACATGGCCGGCATTTTGGATGCAACAAGGGAGAAGCATTGCGTTTTTGGAGTTTTTTCCCCTTTTAGTGGCACTGGCAGTGTGGGGACAAGAATTAGCTAACAGGTCAGTGATTTTTCAGATAGACAATATGGCAGTGGTAGAGTTGGTAAACAGACAAAGAGCAAGGGATCTCAAAGTTTTGCGCCTGTTGCGCCAGTTCATGCTGTTATGTTTGTCTTTGAATGTTATTTTTAAAGCTGCACATATACCGGGGATTTACAACGAGATTGCAGACTCACTATCTCGTTCACAGTGGCAGCGTTTCCGCGAGTTGGCACCTGGAGCGGATCAGAACAAGACTGTGGTCCCGGCAGACATCTGGGAATGGGGGGCATGATGATCACGGGGCTGGTGGAGATGTCATTAGCAGTATCCACGCGGCCTAATTACAGAATGGCATGGTTGGAGTTTCAATCTTTTGAACAGTTTTGGGGCAGTTTCTGGGCACAAAGCTTGCCAATGCTTGAAGCCAGGACTAGACGTTTCGTGCTGTTTCTGATCGGGGAGGGTTTATCTCCAGCTACAATTGGGGGGAAACTGGCTGGCGTGTCTTTTTATGGCAAATAGTTTTTCGGTTATGATCCAGCGCGCAATGATCTATTGGGTAAAATGCTGAGGGGATGGAGTAAGGTTAGAGCGAGCGGAGACAAACCAGCAAGGGAACCCATTACATTTGAAATGTTGGAAGAGATGGTACAGGTGTTACCGGTTTGTTGTAGGGATGAATACGAGGTGGGTTTATTTCGTTTATGTATGCTGTGGATGTTTTTTGGCGCATTTAGAGTATCAGAGTTGTTGGGGGTGGGCAAGGAAATCGGGGTAAGGAGAAAAGAGGTATGTGTGCATAAAGACAGGTTGGGAATATGGCTAAGACGGTCAAAAACTGACCAGCTGGGGAAAGGCAAGTGGATATGGTTGAGAAAAGGGTGTGTGGAGTCAGCTTGTCCGGTTGAGGAATGGGTCATTTTCAAAGCCAGATGGCCAGGGGCAGGTGAAACAGGGGTTTTCATGCATGCGTCAGGGAAGAGGCTAATGAGTTACCAACTTTTACAAGTTATGAGAATGGCCCTTGGAAGGATAGGGCGGCGCGCAGGTGACTACGGAACGCACTCATTTAGGATTGGCGCGGCAACGGAGGCAGCACATTTGGGATGGGATTGGGCTAAGATCAAGGCCATAGGGAGATGGAAGTCTAGGTGCTGTGAGAGATATGTTAGGCCTTGAAGAACACGGAACAGATAGAAGAGGAGAGATAGGGGGGGGGGAGCGTAATCCAGGCAATTGTTACAATGTTTTTTCTTTACAGGCTGCGTGGCTGGGCCGGAGACGGGAAAGATGACGACATGGTTGGTCGGCCATCCGTTTGTTCATTGGGTGGCGAAATTTGCAGAGAAGCAAATTTACGGCAGATCATTGGGACTGCCCAGCAGAAGCCATGAAGTGCGTTGGTGGGGCAAGAGTGGTATGAGGTGGGGGAGCCTGCTTCCATTTATCACGAGTAACTTGCCTCAGTGGGGATGCCCAGATTTGTTATTGATACATCTGGGGGAGAATGATCTGGTGAAGCTATCGGGGCTCACTTTGATTCAATTGATGCAGAGGGATTTGGAACTTTTAAAACAAAAACTATACGGAACATGTTTGATATGGACGGAATTTGTGCCGAGAAGGGCTTGGAGAGGGGCTATCAATCATGGAGCCATAGAGCGGGCTCGGAAAAAATTGAACAGAGCTATGAGAGTTTTCTGCTGGGCCCAGGGGATAAAAGTGTTGAGACACGGGGACATAAAAGAACAAGAGCAAGTTTTGTTTCGCGACGACGGGGTCCATTTATCACAGTTGAGTAATGTGTACTATATCACAGAACTGAGACTGATGTTAGAAAGCGTATGGGGTACAAACTTGTGTACCCGGAAATAAAGAGGGTGGGGCAGCGAAACGCCTCGCGGGTTTCTCTGGTTGGCAGGAGATGGGGGAGGGTGGAGAGCCAGGTGCGGGCTTGTCCACCCTTCCAGGGGGAAAAACAAGGAATTGAAGGATCAGAGCGGGGAGGGGTAGGCTACAGGCAGGGAAGGCATGGGAGAAATAGGGGAGCATATACGGTAGGAAAATTGAAGGGAGATATTTTAAGGAGAAAATAAATGAAAGGGAATTGTTAAGTTAAAGTCTGTTTAAAAGGAGTTACAGTTAAATGTTTAAGTAATGATGTTTAAACCCTGTTCTAATAAATGACCTTTTACACCAACAAGAGTGTCACGTATGTATGTCCCAATTGATTATAGTCATGGATGAACACTGACTGACTCTTTCATATATTATGGGTTGACAAAATATCCGTAACTCCCCATGTGATAACATGGGGTGATGATTCCACTGTGACCCTCAACCCAGACTCAGATAGATCACCGGAAGCGGCTCCGCATAACCCGGGCGCGCCGCCCGCCACAAGGGCGAGAACAGCAGATTACGGGTTTGTAGATATATGGCTGGAAAGACACGCTACTGAAACTGAGGAAACGTCTTCCAACGGGACACTCGACATCGTCCAGTTTAGACTACTGGGTGCTAATCCACAATGTGGGCTCTTGGTGAGGGAAGTGATGGCCACGGCTAAAACACTCTCAAATCAAACACCTGTACTGCTGATCTGGGGATCTCGGTCTCCGCTGCCAACCAAAACATGGCGTCTCAAGCCGATTGCACCGACAGATGTATTCCAGAAACTGATACTTAACAATATCCTAGAATACTTCCAAAACAACCTTGTAATGGTCCCAGAGGTTGGCGCAAAAAGGGAGGCCTTCAAAGCGGTGGAGGATTGTACACAGCCAAACAGGGTGGAATATTGTGGTCACTAAGGAGTGAGCTTTGCACATTAGAACTAGAGATTAAGAATCTGGAACGGGAATGGATTAAAGTACCTCCACCCACATTGCTGCTCAGCATAAAGGAGAAGGTCACAGAATACAACGAAACAGTCCCGAGAGAAATGAAATATACAGGCAAATATGCCATGGCAAGGAAATATGGCACAGGTGAAAGGCCCAGCGGGTCTCAAGCCAATCGAGTGCGGAAAGCCTGGGCTGGCAATGATGTTGTATGCGTTACCGATAACTTGAGTTCCCTGCGATGGGAAGCTGAAGACATCACACTGGGCTTTCCCGAAAACCATCGTACTCTATACAATTCCAGTCACTCCCGCCACACTCCTTAGCAGCCTACTTACAAAACTGAGCAGCAACCTGGCTGAGAGATTCACACCGTAAAAATCTCAAACCGCCCTTCACAACTGAGGAGATCACAAAGGTAATAAGCGGAATTCAGACCGACAGAGCCGCAGGACCAGAGGGCATACAAGCCGAGTTCTATAAAGAATTCACTGACATAGTGGCCCCTGATCTCCCGGCACTGTCAAGACAACCCTACAAGACAAATGTCCTCGCCCTATCCCTGTGGGAATCGCTAATGATCGCCTTACTAAAACCTGGTAAATCCCCAGACCAATATGAATCCAAGCCACTATCACTGATGAATACTGATGTAGATACTAGCCAAACTCTTAGACAACCGTTTGCTCCCACTACCGCCCCATCTCGCACACCCAAATCAAGCAGGTTGTGTAGCGGGGTGCTCCACTTCCCACAACCTACGCACACTCTGTGCACTCCTCGACCAGGTGAACCCAGACATAGAAGCTGCAGCAGCGTTTTTAGATGCCACTAAGGCATTCGATTCTTTGGAGGGGTCTTAACTTTGCTCTATACTTGAATGCATGGGCTTCCACCCTTAACATCTTTGGTATTATTGACCATTACAAAGTCTCCAAACGGCTGATTATGACTCTGTATATTACTGCGCAGGCAGAAGAATGCTGCCCTGTGCTGTGATCACGACGCGACTGGGAGGAGGATCTCCAGACTCCCTAACAGACAGATAGTGGGAATTCTGCTGTGCGCTGCCCTATCTCCTACTTGTAAACTTTGTTAAATAGTCTTTTGCTACCTTCACAGACTGTATCACATTCCTCACACATTATGGAAACCAGCCCTGCAACCCACCTCTTACTGCATATGATGTGGCGCTTAAGATGCCACCTTCCTTCTTTTAACCTAGAATTGTCCAGATCCACAGCTTCTGGACAAAGATTATACTATGTCGGAGATGGTGGGAGAGCCTACAATGTCGGAACCAAAGTTAGCCCTAGTGGGTTGGGTGTATGCGATTCCATAATTGGTCTGTAGACTAGTGGCGATCTCCCTACTGTAGGCAAAATGTCCGATGGATTGATACTGGGGTATAGGCAAAGCACCTACACATCTTGCTACGATGTCTGAGCTCACGTATTGTAATGAACAGTTAGAAATCTATGACAAGCTCCAGTATGAGGGCTTCTTTTCCAAGGACATATGGGAACCCTTTCGTACATATCAACTGCACTGTGCTAAAATGATCAATTGACCTATCTTCAAACTTATCGTTGCCAGAGTCAGCTCTAGAATCCCAGCATGGTGCAGAGTTACCACAGCCTGTAACGGCGGAACACCTTGCTCAGCCTTAGATCTACTATTTTGCATGTAATGAAAGGGACAGTATCACAGCATTGCACAATGGACTTGCTGATCTTTCCTCTGTGTTGGGGATATACTATAGCTCTATCCATTACATTAATGTCAAGTATTACCAGATCTGGAAAGTTATTCAACTGTGTTCACAAAACTTAATAATAAAAAATGTACCAGGCACACTTGCTCTCAGTGTACATTCACAGCAAACTTACTCTTCACTACAGTTACCTCCATGCATTGTGCCACTACTGACACACACATATTCAGCACATCTCATCATTCATGTGTTACCTAAAAAGAGCTATTCGTATCAAGGGTAAATTCACGATCTTAAGCACCAGGTTTCAAAACTGTTACACACAGCCATGATGCATGACTGAGGGAGAACCTGAGACAAAATTCAGTGATCAATAGATCCTCAGAGTCTATAGAAGTACCAAGTACTTGATTGGGCACTAACAGTCCTCCTTGTACTATCTGCATGAACTCGTCTCCAATCTCTAAGGAGCTCTTTTCTAAAAGAAGTCAAAGAGTCCCAGAGGGAGAGAGATCCCAGATTGCGATCAGAAGAACTGTATTTCTTCAAGAGCCTTGGGATCACCATCTTTGCTGTGGATGGGGAAAGGACATTTTTCTTCACAAGCGCAGCAAAGCTGGGAATCAATGCCAACAAAGATCTTGAAGTGGACTGCAGTTGCATCTCCATAATGATGAGGCTCAGGATTGAGGGCCCTCAACCTGCATATTCATCTTCTCTGCCCTCACCCCCCCTCTGAAATACATTTTGAAAAAGTAGCAATGTCATCTATAGGAAATAATATTAAAGCTAAACAGGCTGGAGATGTAGGTATATAGAATAGGTAGGACAAATCCAATGAGCCATGTCTGGAAGGAGCAGTGGATGGTGGTGTTTTTCACTTCTGCCTTCATGCAGAGCCTGTATGAGGAGTCCACACAAGAAGACGCTGGATGTCCTGGGGCCAAAGTCATCATCCTGATAATCATCTTCAGTTTAGGTGCAAGATCCAGAGGCGCAAGCTGAACTTGAAGAGGGTCTTCTTCAGAAATTACAATCCTGACAACAAAAGTGACTATGATGGTGAAGCACAGAAAGCAAGATGCGCAGAAGCTGAATGGGAAAAACTTGACGCCAATCTATCAACGACGACCCTCTTGAGTGTGGTGAAGAATGCTTCAGCATTATGTGACTAGGCTGCAAGGATTGAGACTCTGGTCGTCTAGGTGTTACAAAAGAGGGCTACTTTGGTGGATGGAGTCCTTTTGGTGTTAAAATCACAACTGTTGTAGAGCTGATGTTGAACCAAGCCTCAAGGTTGAAAAGTATGACACAGAATGGTATTCTCAAGAGTGTCCAGAGTGATGATGATGCCTCCTCTCCATAGATCTCCCTTTTTGGGAGTCTCCGATAGAACAGCACACGGATGCAGGCCAGCCAGAGAAGGTGCTTCTTCTGTACCTTTCTGGCCAGCCTGTTGTGTTCCCTTCCTCTGCACTGAGATCTTCTAGCTTCCCTCTCATACGAATCCCTTCCCAGTCCTATGCACCTGTCTTTATTATGCTTAATCAAACTTGCACACCTTGACCGAATGGAAGGAGAGGAATCAGACCATACACACAGAATTTAGGTTGGGGCAGCTTTCTTCCTCTATTGGGGGATCAATTTACAAAAAAGTGAAGACCTGATGTGGGAAGAGTTGGTATATGGAACACAACACTTCAAACACACATTACAAGTGGAATGAAGAGTGGAGAAATGTGATCCTGAGGAGAAACCTAAAAAAATAGGGTGAACAACCCTTGAGGTGTTCCGAGTTCCCCTCAGAATTAGCCTGAAAGAAGAACTGAGCAGGAGAGGCAATTTCCAGTACAGAGCACGACTGGGACATAGAGCCCACTGGCTTCATGAAGGAGCTGTACATGTTTTTTTTCAGCCTTGTGCACTTTTGATCTAACAGGTCCTTTTTCCTTCATGTTTCTCCCTCCAGTTTAAAGGGAGTGACCGATGTCATGTTTTCAACACAGTTGTCCCTTGATGCTACAATGTTGTCTTATGAAGTGTCTATGCTTAATAAACAGAGAGATAAACATTAGACAGGAATCTGGCCTGTTAATCTATGAAGGTTGGACCTGCATTCAAGACTAGGACAATGGTGGTAATGTGTAAAGGAAGTGTGTTGGGGTCCCCACAAATAGACTGGAATATTCTACTTTTATGACTATGAGTGAAGACCTTATGATGCAGACCCTGAAATGTATCTACTGTGACTGATGTTCGGGGAGCAAGTGGTAGCCACTTCCATAGTGGGCACCAATAATGTCCTTCCTCCTCACATTAATTTGATATTTATTCTCACATATCACAGTTTTCATTACTTGATGTTGGTTGGAGGCCTTAAATTAACTTAACTGTGGAGCAAGATATTCCATCTGTGACTCTAAAGTACAACACTTGCCGATCATTTTATTATAAGTCTTTGTTTATATTAACTGCACAGTGTGTCAACTTTCATATTTTTATTATCATATTAACTTTAAATTCCTATTTGTTTTAAACAGCTGACCTTCTAGAAGTGAGACATTTGAATAATACCGATAAGATTGGACAATCTTTCTGTATCTGTTTAAAAAACAACTGTAAAAATATGTTTATCTTAATATAAATTTTCAGTTTAATTGGGATTGGCGTTGAACAAAGTTTTTTGTTTTCTTCTTTGTTTCTACAAAGTGAATGGAAGTTCACATTATAATATACAAAATCCTTTATTATTTTGTTATATCTTATTGTAACTTGAAATATGATGACTGAGTAGAGTGATGTCCTAGTCCCATGGTTACTGTTATTTACTACCTGGTCAATTTGTTCGCCTAGACATGTATACTCTGAAATTTAGTATTTAGGCGCAACTCTAATTATTGAAAACATTCAAAGATCTTTTTCCTGAAAAGGTCTGTTACGCTTGAAACAGATTAATATATAATGTTATCACAATTGGGTGTTTACAGTGTGAGGACCCCTCCTTTATTACTAGATGGGCAGGCGTTTATTTGGAAAGTATTTTAAGAGTTGAGTCATGATCCCCTGAGCATCAGTGCTTCATCTGGAACAGAACAAGGGCAGTGGTCAGATCTCTGCTCACAGGCCCAGAGTCGCGCTATTGAAGGTCGGGGAGCCGAATATTAAGGCTGCACATTCTTGAATCGACCTCATGGCATTTCTAGCCACTATCAGGCATTTACTGCCCATTGATCTCACTCTTGTGGGTTCCTGCTTTCTCTCTCTGTGACAGAGTCTCCTCTTTCTCTTACTTGTCTTTCTGGTTTGTTTGTTTGTTTTCCCCTCTCTTCATCTTGGTCAATGACTGATGCAGAAAAATAAGCGTCGCTCCCAATAAAACATGGCGGTGGCACCCAGCGGCTCAGATGAAGCATTGGTGTGCAGCATTTACCATCCACTGAAAGTAGTGGCTTCAAAGAACCTCAGAGACCCGCACTGCGTTAACACTGCAGCCCTCACACGTGGAGCCCACGAGGTGGACAAGTCTGAAAAGAATGAGCCAAGTAAATCAGGGTGCAGACAAACTTACCGCGGAGGCCGATGGCTGTCGAGACCGGATAATGGGCTCTTCATAGATCTTCTTGTATGTGCTCAACGAGCCAAGGATTCCCGGGTTAACAAAATCAATTAATGCATAAAACTCCTGAAGATCATTCTGAACTGGTGTACCTTGGGAGCGAAAATGACATCCATAAAAATCATTGCTTTTTTATGAACACATGTAGTCATGCTGTGCGTATATTTTACATACTAATATGCTTTATTTATTGAAAAAAACATTGTATTAAACTGCTATCAATTCATATTCCACTACTCAGTACATCTAAAGCCAGACTTGACAAACTCATGGCACATGTCCTCACTTAGGCAAATCATAATCAGCATCATTACCATTATAAATATTGTATTTATTGGCATGGTTTCATGTAGTGCAGAGCAAACCCTCAAGGATGTGAGCAACAGACGTAAGTACTATACCACACAAAGTACAGAAAAGCGGCATGAAACATGCGGCAAGGATGATGCTATCCACACAGAATGCACACAGCACTAAGAGTATCTTTAATTCCAAGTAAAGATATCTAAGTGCGTTACACTGCCGAGCGGAGGCAGCAGCGCTGTGCGGCGGGACGTGCGTTGAGTTGAAACGCTCCCAGGTCCCTGGGCGCACCTCAGCTCATGAGAGGTGCCAGTGGCGTTGCAGGGGAGACCTTGAGACTAGACGTCCTACGCCTATTAAAGGGACACTTACGGTCGCACTAAGCTGGAAGGAACCTGGAGGCCGAGGAATGAAGTTTACATTGGTTTTTAAGGCGCTGAATGCACTTTTTTGGTTTGCCTATAAACAGAAATAAACTTCCTTATTAGAAGCAAAAGTCAGTATGCATTCCCTAACCCCGACGGATGTCAAGAGCATAGGCTTATGAGAAGTTTCTAAACATAATTTGTCGTAACAAAAAAAGAAACAAAGAAAAAACACATTATACCGAAAGGGTTTTTAGAATGTTTCATGGCTTCTTTACAGGAACTGACCTTTGCTTGGCCAGTATTTGTGTAGGGTTGCCAATGAGAACAACTTTACAGAATAAACAAAATACATGATCAATGCATATCTAAAAAACATTCTAAAAAGTAGAATTTTAAAGCGCGTGGTTTTATTCACTGGATTAAATAAAAATCGTAACGCTTTTTTGTTTGAACGAACTCAAAGTGCCCAGAACAATGACTTCCACAGGCGACACTGATTAATCTGCAGCGAGGGGCAGATGGAAAGAACATGCTCTAAAGTTTGTACAGAGCTCGAACGAAGGTCACACAATCAGCTCCAGGGCACTCCGCTCCATGCTGCTGTAACTGTATTTAGTGGCCAGATATTCATACGGAATAGTAAAAAGAACCGGCAGATGCCGTGCTCTAAATTCAACTTTAACAACGTAAGAGGATGCGCCTCAGAACATGTTGAAAATATTGCCCCAGCTTCATTTTTTCTATGCATAACCGCATTTCTCGTTCCCTCGAGGTTATTCTAATGCTATGTTTAAAAAAAAATCTTAAGTGCAGATCTAGACACTTGTTTAAGGACTTTCTAGAGACAGGTTTTACTGTCCCCTTCTATAATTGACAAACAAGCACTTGCAATGCAATAGGTCTCGCATTTTCCCAACTTAGAGCACATAGGCATTGTAAATTCATAACTGTACTTCTCTTGCCACATAAATTGGTCAACCATGCCTCATAATTTCATCTTTTCCTGCCATATAATTTCAGTGGCCCTGCATACAACTAAAGCACTTCCATTTACCATCTTCATCTACCTACAGCAAAAAAATAAAAATGTTACCACTTTGCATCCTAATTTAAATCTGCCATGCTGCTGCCAATAGAATGCCACTTTCACCACCCCACCATCAGAGTTGCTGGCTAGCTAACACAATTCCCCCAAAAAAGACAGCCACAGAGGAGAAATAAACTAGAAGGGTCAGCCAATCATATCAAGAGTGTTCAAACAATCATAGCGTAAACAGGATGTTAAGTTGTCCCAAATTATGGTCATAATTGTAGTAAGGAGAGATAATTTAAACATATACAATTATCATATAAACCTTTATCAGAAATAAACTTTTGCCATTAAACTGTAATGCGTAAAATAGCCCCTAGAGGGCACCATTACAAAAAATATCATTTGTATGAAACGTGGTCACGTAACCATATTGATAGCCCCTACACGGGATAACCCCATGAAAAACAAGCATTTGCAATGCAATAGGTCTCGCATTTTCTTGAGTTAGAGCTACTGGCACTGTAAATTCATAACTGGACTTTTCTTGCAACATAAATTGGTCAACCCTGCCTCATAATTTCATCTTTTCCTGCCATATAATTCCAGTGGCCCAGCATTTAACTAAAGCACTTCCCATCTACATTCTTCCTCTATATTAAAATATATACGATTATCAAATACACCTTTATCAGAAATAAACTTTTGGCATTAGATGGTAATGTCAAAACACCATAACAAAAAAACATTTTGGCTCATATTGGAGGGTGAAAGGAAAGAGGGAGTCGGAAGGGAAGATTGAGAGGACAAGTGGCGTAGTAACGCTGTCATGGGCCCTGCAGTAAGAAAGGAAAATGGTTGACTGCAATTTCGGTAGGAAAATACAGCAGTAATTAGAGCTGTATGAGGTCCATAGGTCTCTGGACCCCAATACCACTGCACCTGTTGCTCCACTGATAACTAGGCCTCAGGAGAGAAAGCGGATGGGCAGAAAAAGTGAAGCGAAAGGAATTCAACACACAAAAGGAAGAAAGAGAAGGGGTCGCAAATAAATAAAAGAAAGAAGGGAATGAAAGAAAGAAAATGAAAACACAACGAAGAAGAAATAGAGCAAACATGTGAGACAAAAGAAAAAAGGGAAGAAGCTAGTGAACAAAAGATAAAGAGGAAAAAATAATAAGAAGTGTGGCTTCCACATACAGACGGGAAAAGAGGAATTTATAGTAAAACATGAATTGACAGATAAAGATAAGAAAAACACCAGAGCAAGGAAGGAATAAAAATCTATTAAAAAAAAGTGAAAGGACGCATACCAAGACAAAGGAAAGAGCAAATAAAAAAAAAGAATGAATGAAGGGAAGAGAAAAAAATAGTGAGAGAATGAACTCCTGATGAAGAAAAAAGAGAGGAACGAAACAAAGAAAGAAATAACCAAGTTTTTGTGATTTTGAAAGAGGAGGTAGCAAGAGGGAGAGGGAAAGAAAAAAAGGGAGGAGTAGAAATAAACATTTGAAAGAAAGATCAAAACTGTTAATGTGTGGATTTTAAGAGCTAGAAAGAGAAAGAAAACATTAAGAGTAAACAGAGCAAAGGAAAGAACAGAGTGAGATAGGTGAAACAGACCCTCACAAATATAGATGGCAGCTAACAATAGATTTAATTGGCTCCCCCACGTACTCAAAGAGAAGTCAGAATGTGGAACAGAAGGGGGCACTGCAGAATAGCAGGAAGTGCATTAGCAGAGTTGTTTGTGAACCCCAATACAGCAATATTGGGGCACTTCAGATCAGGATTGTGTGTATAGAAAGAGCTGGGTGCAAGCTCTTTCTGACTGTAAGAACTGAGGTGCTTTTGCAGACAGCATGTGTGGGGTTCCGGCACGGCTGAGGGGTTGGGCGTGTGTGAACTGAGGGGCACTGATGGAGCTGCAGCCGAGGGCCCAGTACTGGAGCAGCAGAGTGTACTGACTGCAAGAACTGAGGTGCTCTGGCAGACAGCTTGTGTGGGTTTCCTAGCACTGGCACGGCTGAGGGCTTGGAGTGTGTGAACTGAGGTGCACTGATGGGAGCTGTGAATGTGATCCCAGTATGGAGCAGAAGTGGGCACTGTCTCTAAGAATTGTGGAGCCCTGGTAGAGCTGGGTGCCTAGGCTATAAAAGCAATTACAATTATTTTGGGGGCCCCACTAACCTAGATGACCTAGACAGAAAGATAAGTTGTTCTGAACGTTGTGGTGGTGGTCCCATTGTCCTAGTTATAAGCAAGAATGTTTTCTAAAAGTAATGCCCTGCAAAGCATTATGGGTCGAGTTTCCTGAGTACAGTGAATATTGCAGTATCAGCTCTCCCGCTGTGCTGAGAGAGCCCCTTTCAATTTGAGCATTTCTGTTTTACATTAAGCATTCACCAATTTCACGTGTTTTAAGGGGAGAGCCACAAGAAATGACTCTGATTAGGTAACTATTAACAATGTGACCAACGGTCCAAACCTGCTGATTGAATTTGCGCTGTTGTGCCTGTTCATGCTGTGAGCGTCATGGCCGCCATGCAGCATGAAGGAGAGAGACAAAAGATATAGTTCGCCCACGCTGAAGTATATCAGCAATCATGCAATAATCCATGTAAGAGGGGCAGTCTGCAAGGCGTGACAAAAACAGCCTCACGGCGGGACAAACGTAAAGCATTTATCAGTGACATTGAGTGATTTTTGAAACGCAAGCCCAGGAACGAATGAATGTGTTGGGCATGAGATGGGGGTGGTTAAAAGACCACAATACTTACAACAGGTCTTGCATGCTCGACCTAAAAAGGAATTTACTGAGCTGGGCTTGATTCAGCCCATTTCACTCCCACCATATCAATAACAGCTGCATGCACAGCAGCAACCACAGCTGTAATAGCAGAAGAGACTGCAACATTGATCTTATCCGGGGCTAGAGCAGAGACCTCACCCAGAACAGCAGCAGCAAGAACGCTAGCAGTTGGAACCTCAGCAGCAGCAACTACAACTATGATCAATGCCACAAATACAACAAGAGCTGCATCAATAGTTTCAAGCAGAGCAGGGACCACAGTAGTGACAGCAGCTTCCACTACAGTCAATGAGTAGCTCGTGAGCTACTGGTAGTTCTCCAGCTACTCACAAATAGCTCTTTTTTAGTTGAAAAAATACATGTACCTCAAGACTGAAAAGTGTGGATTAGAGAAAAAAAAATGGGTGTATTTTCAAAACTCAAGACTTGTTACTAATATTAACTTGGTGCCAGGGTCATTGCAGCTTGGTCTGTTATGTCTTACCCACAGAAAGGCATTCCACAGTGACAAAACATTTTTTTTACATTCATGCTGGAAACCATGCATGACGCACTAAGATGATCACTGCTGGCAATCCTGCATGTAGTGGGTACTAATGTAATCTTAGCTGATGCTGTCAGTATTAAAACTCTAAAAATAGTAGCAGCTTGGGATGATGTGAATGGGACAAGAGACGATCTTACTATAGAAAAGGTTGGAGACCCCTGCTCTAGAGCTTTCCTGAGCCACAGGTTTGGATTTCTGAGCTCCTAGCACTAAGGGCTCAAGTTATGTGCCAACCTGAATCAGAAAATCAGTTGAACTGCAACCCACACACAAGGCGCCGGGCAATGTTTGCATGTCTTTCAGGCAACATGCAGTGCCTTGAAAGGGGGACAATTAGTGGATCACCACTCCTCTTTTATAAATGAACACGCTCATGGGCCACTAGACTAACTTATACACATTTTTAAACATTTATTTAAATCTAAAACCCTAATGTAGTGCAAAGAAGCTGGATTGTCACAACAATGAACACGAACAGTATAGTAGCAAGGAAGTTTATGAGTAACAAACAACAAAAAATACTTTAAAATGTTGTTATGGAAGCTATAGCATTAACACCTTTGTTTACTACTTCTAATTGCTATACTAGTTCTAGCACATTAGTAGCATACTATAATAAAAGTCTATTTTGAGTTTCAAAGATGATTCACATCTGGATGTCGTATCTCAGAACAATAAGCTCACAAAGGCTGATATGTGTGCTTGTGATGAGGCACAGTCTACATCTATACTGACAAAGCAGCCAATGAAGGTCAAGAAGCTTTACTTAACATGGTTGCATAATCGGGTCCCCTCTGCCCTTCTGCCGCCTGGCGTGCATTACTCTCTCTCTTCTATCTCTCTATTCTGGTTTCTATAGAACAGTGGTTCCCAACCTTGTGAGTTCCCAACCTTGTGACATCTGTGGACCCCCACTTTATCATTATTAGAACCCGGGTACCCCCACTGAATCATTATTGGAATCCAGGGACCCCCCCCCCCCAAACTGAGTCATTACTTAAAGCTGGGGAAATAATCTGTTAAGATTACTTAATTGTCTAAGCAGTCATGGACCCCCTGAGGAGGCTTCGTGGACCCCAAGGGGTCCCCGGACCACAGGTTGGGAACCACTGCTATAGAATATTCCAGTCTTTGATTAAAATGTTTCGGATAAATATTAAAGAAAGAGTGGCATACTGATGTTTCAACTATTTTCAATCTGTCACACAGTGTCTCTTGGAAAGACAACAAATGTAACGCATAATTACCAACCTCCTAGAAACGTTATCATCTCACAATAATGATGAAACATGTAAAAGATCAAAGTCAATAATGATTGAATATGGTAAATATATTCAGGCCAGCTTATCATATCTGCAGGAACAGAACATTATGGAAAAAATGTGCATTCAATTTGATCACATATTCACTTTTGATTAATTAATTAGCATCCACATGTTATTCATAAAATGGGAGTTCAAAAGGGTAATTCAGAGGCAAAACAACAGACAAAAACATGATATTTCCGGTATCAGTACTGACCATTGCTGCCACCACCACACGGACAACATTTACCACTATAGCAAGGGCAATAGCAGCAACAACAGCTTGTACAATAGGAGGGGCCACAGCAGCAACAACAGCTATCACCATGGCAGAGACAGCAGCAGCAGCAACAGTTGCCAGCAAAATATGGGTAACAGCAGCAACCACTGTTCCAATCAGAGAAAAGACCACACTTAGCGCCATTAGTGGAACAGTAGCCATGGCAATGGCTGGAATAACAATAGGGACAACAGAAGCAACCATAGCTGCGACCACAACAATGATTACAGTTTCAACCGCAGCACAAATCACAGAGGTGAACACAGCTGTGTCCTCAGCAGGTACAACAGCAGCACCAACAGCTTTTATCACAACAGGAACCATTGCAACAAACACAAAAGCTGCACCAGTAGCCACAATGGATGCACTCAGAGACACCACCACAATAGCAAGTACCACGTAGTAACAACTTCCGCCAAACCTGTAACCAATACAAGGCCCACAGTAGTGACCACATCATCGTTCGTCACAACCGCAGGAATGTCAGCAGCAGCTACAGCAATGATTACAGCTTTCACCACAGCAGAAACAACAAATTGCAGCGACAAAACTGTTACAAATGGGGTCTCTAGTTGGCAGACGGTTTGCACCCTGTCCAAGTAGGGACCCTCACTCTAGTCAGGATAAGGGAGATACCCACTCAGATAACCCCTGCTCACCCCCCTGGTAGCTTGGCACGAGCAGTCAGGCTTATCCCAGAAGCAATGTGTAAAGCATTTGCACATAACACACAGTAATAAGTGAAAACACTACAAAAGGACACCACACCAGTTTTAGAAAAATAGCCAATATTTATCTATATAAAACAAGACCAAATACGATAAAAATCCAACATACAGTAAGAAAAATATGAATTCTGCAAGATTTACTCAAAACTACAGTTCCTTGAAGTCGATAGCGCCACCTGGGGCTATCACAGCGTCGTGATAAACAAAACCAACAGTTCAGGTCGGCTGCAGCGTTGCGGGCCAGCTACGGTGTCGGAGAGACCCGCAAACAGTACCTTGGATTTACAGGGCATCGTGATCCTCGCGGTGAGCTCCGGAGAGCGGCGTCACTGACGTCACGGTATCAGTTCCGGAGTCGGTGCAGGAGTCGTCGGGCCCTTGAGGTCACATGCCTTGCAGATCGAACTCCAGGCTGATAAAGTCAGGTGCCCCGGCGTGGATGGCGTCGGGGCTGCGGTGCAAAGTGGGACGATGCGACGTGCGGTGCCCAGAGGTCATGTGCAGGCAGTGGCTCAGTGATGGGGTCCAGTGGCGTCGGTGAGACCAGGACTGCGATGTGAAGCGGGGCGGTGCAACGTGCGGTGTCCACAGGTCACGGTGCAGGCAGCGGCATCATCGTAGCTGAAGCACTGTCGTCGGTAGGCCCAAGCCAGCGGTGCGGGACGGGACGGTGCTTCGTGACCCTCATGAGCGGTGTCCACAGGGCACGGTGCAGGAAGGATGCCCGGTGACGACGCAGGAGTCGGAGGTGCTGGCATCGGTGGACCGGAGCTGCAATGCAGGATGGGACGGTGCTATGTGTACCTCACGAGCGGTGTCCACCGGCATGTGGCACCGGTGTCAGCAGGAGTGTCGTCGTCGGGGATGCCCAGGCTGCGGTGTGAGCAGGCGATGCCGGAGTGCAGGGCCCACAGGTCGCGGTGTGAGCAGCGGCTCGGTGAAGTCATCCGATGACAGCGTCAGTGAAACCAGGGTTGTAGTGCGAAGCGGGGAAATGCGACTATGTGGCTTCGGCTGGTCACTGTGCCGGCCAGCGGCTTTGCAGTGGGTTCTCCTCTTGTACAGCACAAAACACAGTTCCCAGTGCTGCAGATCAAGGAAACTGAAGTATTTGGTATCCCTGAGACTTCCAAACAGGAGGCAAGCTCTACTCCAAGCCCTTGGAGAATTTTCTCAAGCAGGACACACAGCAAAGTTCACCCTTTCCACTCTTTTCAGTCAGAAGCAGCAACTGCAGGCCAGTCGAGCAAAGCAACACAGCCAAGGGACAGTACTCCTCCTTCAGCTCTTCTCCTGGGCAGAGGTTCCTCTTGGTTCCAGAAAGATTCTAAAAGTCTGGGGTTTTGGGTCTTCTTCTTATACTCAGTTCTGCCTTAGAGGTTGGCAAACTTCAAAGCAAAGTCTCAAGTGTTTGCAAGATCCTTCCTTGTCCAGGCCAGGCCCCAGACACTCACCAGGGGGTCGGAGACGGCATTGTGTGAGGGCAGGCACAGTCCTTTCAGGTATGAGTGACCACTCCTCCCCTCCAGCGCAGATGGCTAATCAAGATATGCAGGCTACACCCCAGCCCCCTTTGTGTCACTGTCTAGAGGAGAGGTATGAACAGCCCAACTGTCAAACTGACCGAGACGGGGAATCCACAAACAGGCAGAGTCATAGAATGGATTAAGCAAGAAAATGCCTACTTTCTAAAAGTGGCATTTTCAAACTAACAATCTAAAAACCAACTTCACTAAAAGATGTATTTTTAAATTGTGAGCTCAGAGACCCTAAACTCCAAATTTGTATCTGCTCTCAAAGAGAATCTGCACTTTAAGGATATTTAAAGGCAGCCCCCATGTTAACCTATGAGAGAGATAGGCCTTGCACAGTGAAAATCGAATTTGGCAGTATTTCACTGTTAGGACATATAAAACAGACTAGTATATGTCCTACCTTAAACATACACTGCACCCTGCCCATGGGGCTATCTAGGGCCTAGCTTAGGGGTGCCTTACATGTAGCAAAAGGGAAGGTTGAGGCCTGGCAAGTGGGTGCACTTGCCAAGTTGAATTGGCAGTTTAAAACTGCACACACAGACACTGCAATGGCAGGTCTGAGTCATGTTTACAGGGCTACTAATGTGGGTGGCACAACCAGTGTTGCAGGCCCACTAGTAGCATTTGATTTACAGGCCCTGGGCACCTCTAGTGCATTTTACTAGTAAATCAAATATGCCAATCATGGATAAACCAATCAACAGTACAATTTCTATAAGGAGCACTTGCCCTTTAGCACTGATTAGCAGTGGTAAAGTGCGCAGAGAAAATAAACCAGCAAAAACATACCTAAAAAAAATAGGAGGAGGAAGGCAAAAAGTTTGGGGATAACCCTGCAAAAAGGGCCATTTCCAACAAAAACCATCCGCCAGCAAGGCAGAAATATCAGAGACCACAGTTGCAAACACAGAAAAGCCCTGAGCTGCTAATACAGTGGGGATAACAGCATCAAAAACAGCTGCCAGCAAGAGAGGCACAACAGGCTGCCACACCCCTTTTCCTCGACATAGACTAAAAAGAGCCAAACCTAAACTACCCAAGTAAGGATACCTTTATCACACAATTCATAAACCACCACCATTCTCTCCCAGCCTACCAAAAAGACCACAACAATCAATCAACCATTTGTAAAGTGCAGCACTGTCACCCCTAGGGGTATCTGGGTGCTGCAGTTGCTGTGCCCCAGTCGAAAAGCCAGGTCTTGAGTTTCTTTCTGAAGACTGCCAGGGAGGGGGCTCTTCGGAGATGAAAGGGCAGGTCGTTCCAGGTTTTGGCATCGATGTAGGAGAAAGAGCAGCAGCAATGAATGCAGGGAGTGTGGGCCTTGGCAAGCGAGGAGTTGCGCAGGTGTCTGGTTGGTATGCGGAAGTTCAGCCCATGGTTGATGTAGGCTGGTCCTTAACCATGCAGAGCTTTGTAGACAAAGGTAAGGAACTGACATCTCTTCTGGATTTGAAGCCAGGGGAACTTTCTGAGGTGGGGGTGATCTGGGTTCATTTAGTGAGGCCCAGGATGAGTCTGGCTACAGCATTCTGTAAGGTCTGCAGTCTTCTGAGGAGATGGGTGGAGGAGCTGCCATAGAGGGCTTGGCCATAGATGAGACACAGCCTGTATGTCATCTGTGGCAGCGAACAGTGCGTTCTCAGTGCTGTGTTGGCGCGGAATCCTGATTGGGAGACGTCAAGTAAGTGGTTTTCCTCCAGATATTCAATGTCCTGTTGGTTGATGGCCTTCCCAAGTACTTTGGCCGGGTAGGGGAACATCATGTTCAAGATACAATCAGTGAAGTCCTATCCTAGATCGATACCCATACCCAATGACCCCCACATATCAAAGGTACCATAACCACCACTTACGAATAATGGTCGGCCAGCTGACTACATATCACAGATTACTGCAGCTGATGTCTGAACGCACTGAGAAAACACAGATATTTAATCTGCCTGTGGCATTTGGACTAGAAACGAGATTTAGCCCAGATTACACTTTATATTAAAGTTTTTAGAAGGAGACATTTGTTATTTCCTAGTTGCCACTTCTTTTACGAAAAACCTGACACCTTGCCTTTTTTCTCTTCATCTCTACATCTCCCCCTTCCTTCATTTTGAGATTTGGGTTGCTGGTCCTATGTATAACTACGTGGAATAAGGCACAGTTCCTGTGTTCATTTTATCTTGGAATACATGTATCCTCTTGCTCCAAAGACCAAAGCACCCATAACTCCCTGCATCCCAAAACCATACAGTTACCACCAACAGTGTCATCTACACAGTCTGCAAATATATCAGAAAATGGCAGCCTTCCTTGTCTATACAATACAACTGAAATTATCTACCCGGAAATTGTACTAAATAAAAATATAACAACAATAACTTATAACACACGATCGGAGGGACATTCAAGACTCCATAACCCCCGCCCCACGTGCTTCCTATTTTTTGTGCAAATGATGGCGCCAACTCTACTGATGATAATTTTCCTCAGTGTTAATGGTCTGTCTGGAAAGTGAAAGGTTTCACTGTTAAGCAAAAAGAAAGAAAGTTTTAACTTACTTAGCTTCAAAGTAGGCAGACATAGTACTAATACAAGATGCCCATATCTCAGGCAAAATTTGAAAAACTGAAAAAAAGACTTGGTAGGAGGGCAATAGTAGTCCATCGAATAATCCTGCCTGCTTAAATAAATGTGGGCTAGCCGTAGTAATACAGAAATCTACTGTACAGCAATGAAAATGTGGACATATGAAGGAGGCATATTTGCATTAATAAAATTTTAAAAAGGAGAGAAGCAACTGGTTGTAGGTTCAATCTATGCTCCCAAAACTAAACAAAAATGACTTTCCTCTCTACGTTGTCTAGAATCCTCTCAGAATTTGGAAACACACTTAAGATCATTGGAGGTGATTGGAATCTGGCCCAGTACCCACTCCTAGGCAAAACAGGTCAGAAAGAGTCATCAAACAACAAGAGGACATTTAGGCATGCAAACAGACTTATGGCTTCCTTCACATAAGGTGCCTTACTCATCGCACTAACAAAGAATACACATTCCGCTCGTACACTCATGGTACAATCTCATGGAAAGACTTCCTAACTTCATAGTCACTGACAACCTGAATACGTGACTATCAAATTTTGAAAACTGCCGTATCGGACCGTATGCCAGTCCAACTGCATTGGGGAAATAATTTGACTAGAAACGTATGTATATTAAATATGACCCATTTTAAACTGCCCTGGAAAACAGCAAAACTAAAATTCCCTACTAATGTTCAGGAAGGCAACAATCAGGATACAACTACTAAGAGTTGCAGTCATCGAGGATGCACAGAGAAAATAGAAACAAAAATGCTTAGAAATGGATATTAGGACTCTGAACTGACACTGTATCTCGTCAACTAAAATAGGAACGGGGCAAATTAAGTTTGAACACACTCGAGGGCGTGGCCACGCCGGCGACCAAAATGGCAGTGCGGCAATGAAGCTCCAGCGGACCAGGTCCTAGTTTGCAACCGGAAGGGGTCCCTGAAATATCGATAGATCTACCGTGAGCTGAACCTGACCAGTTCGGGCTGGACTGTTCCCATGGGGAACAGGGTCAAGACTGATTTGCATATGGCTGGGTCCAAACTGGAATGGCATGGGCAGCAAAAAAACGATGGATTAAACCCAGATCTGTGACTGGGGGTGAATGTTTGACAATGTTCAGCATTCCGTCCATCACTTGTTGTTTTTGCATTTGTCGCCCTAAGTGGGAAGGGTATGCCCAGACGTGGGTCCCGTGCTTCCCATGCCACTGGATTCAAGCTAGCCTGGCTGATGAGGGGTGAAACCCCGAAACCGGTCCCAGGATGCTTGTTTCCAGTCCAGGGAAGACCTGGCTTAGCAGTTCGGGCTGGACTGTTCCCATGGGGAACAGGGTCAAGACTGATTTGCATATGGCTGGGTCCAAACTGGAATGGCATGGGCAGCAAAAAAACGATGGATTAAACCCAGATCTGTGACTGGGGGTGAATGTTTGACAATGTTTAGCATTCCGTCCATCACTTGTTGTTTTTGCGGGTGATGCTGAGCGGCAGCGGGGGCTGTGCTCTAACATGATCCTGAAGCTACCGCAGCACGGGTGTGGGACGCACATGTACCAACTGCTTTGCGCCTCAGAGGCCCTGCAGGGAAAGGGGTCTGTGGGCGAGCTTGAGGTGCAGGGTGAGCAGGACGTGCGGCCAGTGCTTTGTGCGACGTGCCTGTGCGCCTTGTTTCTCGTCGGGCATATCAGGAGGAGACGTGGTAGGAGGCCTGCCACTGTGATTACCCTCCTCTGCCTGCATGCGCGGCCTCGGCTGTCTACACCGATCGGCTACATGGGCGGTGGCCCACATTGACTAGGGTGTTGGCGGCACCGCGAACCACAACCTGTTCGGCACATGAAGCGCGGTAAACCCCTCTCCAACCTTCCAAGGCTGCAGTGGTAGGCTTAAATTTTGAAAGGGCCTTGACACCACTGTTGCCATCAACCCCCGCCTACAAACTTCTGGGGGAGACCCCTTCTTTGGGGGGATTAGACTGCGGGGCGAGAGCATTGCACATAATCCGATGCCCCTCCAGAGAGACTGGGAACCCCCCTGCAATCGCTGAGGGATCCGTGGTGTACTCTCTACTGGTCAGGGTGAAAGCAACACGAAATCAAATATTCTGCATTACCCTGCCACTGCCTGATGGCCAATTACTTGCCCTCCCAACCTTCTGGAAGTTAAAAGAGACTGGAAAACCACATTTAGGGCCTATTTGCCTTGTCACCAATTAAGACATGCTCAGTGGTATCACACAACCCCTGCAAACATTCTGCGACCATGACCACATGAGGCACTAAGTTGCGTTTGCATGTGCAGTGGCTTGGGCAATCTAAAACAACTCAAGCTGCCCTTTGAGAAACACAAGGCGACTGACTGCTCGGGCCAGGGCCACTTATGGAAGGAGACACAACAGGGGGGCCCGAGTCTCAACAAACCAAGAAAATGGATGCGATTATGACTGAACTACATTCAGGCTTTCGAGTGATAGATGCGCAATTTGACTGTCTCACATCTCGACTGGACCGCATGAAAGAGTGTATCGACAAGCAGAATACACGTCTGGAAGGGGTGGAAGAAAGAATCTCTGCACTAGAAGATGTCACAACCACAGCAGTAAAACAGCTGGACAAACTGGAGTCACGACTTAGAGCAGTGGTCATAAAAAATTAAGACTTGGAAGCCAGGGGGCGTCACAATAATCTTCTTATCCAGGGTATTGTGGAAGCAACAAATACAGGCCGCCAGACCTGTTCATGGAGCGCCTACTTTCTGACCTGCTAGGGAGCCAGGACTTTACATCCACCTTTGTAGTTGAACGCGCCCACAGATCCCTCAGCCCATGCCCTGTCCGGGGCGCACGGCTGATCATCGCCTGGCTCCTTAATTACTGAGACAAAGGACTATGCATGGCGCATGAACTGGTCTCTCTCCAGTACCAAGGGACTACTGTATCACTCTTCTCTGACTTCACAGTCACAGTCCAGGAGGCCTGACGCAAATTTACCAAAGGTAAGGCTGCTCTGTGCAAATTGGGGCTTCGGTACAGCATGCTCTATTCAATCCAGTTCTGAGCAGATGTGGATGGCAAGCCCCGCTATTTTGACAACTCGGCCGACACATTGGTGTTCTGCAAGCAAAGGGTCAAGTACAGTACTTTCCTGAAGCCCAAACATCAGGCGACTCCCCACCAGGCTCCCAACTCGCTGCCAGTATGAAACCTTTCCCGCCTGACTGAAGAGACTCCCTGCCCTATTGGATTGATAATGTCCAGAGACTATGTCCTACATTGCATTGCTACTGGTTGCCTAGCCATTATGTTAGATGATGCGATGATCAATTGACCCATCTAGGATGTTTGAACAATGTTTCATACTTCTACATCTGGGGTCACCTGCTGTGGTGTTGCCACTACCCTGCAGTGTACATCACATTGTCTTAGATGGATATTTGTTCTTGTTTTTTGTTTTGATATAATTGGGATTCGCTAGGCATGTTCTTGCCATGTATGGGTGGTGGGAGGATTATGTTTGCTGAAATGTCTGTTCTTATTATGTTGCATTTGTACACTTCAAATACTCGCATACCATATATGATGCACCACAACTCACCCCAACTCCTGGATGACGACAGTACGAAATGTCTCAAACCCAACTGCTAATATCACAAAGCTGTCCTGGAAACTTTGTGGCCTTATTAACCTGCTAAAGCGCAAGCAAGTCCTGCAATATTTACAGAGACATTGGCACAAATAGCCTTCTTACAGGAGACTCATCCTCCTTCACAACCTGCACACTTTCCCAGCTTTCTGGGGTTCCCATCGCAACTTTTTCCAGTTGTAGCACTTATTCCCAGGGAGTGTGCATGCTGATTCATAAAAGTCAACCCTTCCATCCCCACACCACCAGCACTGATCATAAGGGCAGATTTGTCTTGGTAACTGGAACCATAGCGGGGTACATTGGGCTGCTGATCAATATATATGCCCCTAATACGGACACACCAGAGTTTTTCCAGACACTACAAATCTTAATTGCCCCTATCGAGGCAGACCACATTATATTGGGAGGTGATTTTAACATGCTCATGGATCTCATCTTAGACACCACCACCCAGACCCGCTCGCTCAGAATCCTGCAGATCATCTGTGCTGCATATAAACTCAAGGACCCGTGGCAACTGCGACAAGAGGCAGCCCTAGCCTACACATTCCATTCTGCTTTTCACAACACTTGGACACGTATTGATTATTGGCTCCTATCAGTCACACTTACCCCACAGATTAGGTCCGTAAAGCACCTCAATGCAGACTTTTCGACCACTCCTCTGTAGTGGTTACACTGCATATCCCTGTAAAGAGGGGTCTGGAATGCTAATGGCGCTTCGCCAATATGTCAGTACATGGCGAACTGGTCCACACCAAACTCCACTCCGCAATCCTTGAGTATTTTGAGTTCAATAAGGATTCACTTCAAACCCAGGCCATACTGTGGGAGACCTTTAAAGCTTACATTAGGGACTTATGCATAGCCAAACACTCTGGGGTGCTGCGAGACCTGCATACAAGACAAGGGAATGGATGTGAACTATGTGTGGGCTTAAGAGCCATAGATGCGCAATTTGACACTCTCACTTTTCACCTGGGTGCTGACAACACGGAGTTGGCGGCAAACCTAGAAGAAGCAGCCATCGTGATACTGCACATGAGCAGTTCTTAAGTGAACCTTTTACCACTGAGGAAATTATCCTGGCCATTGATTCCATGGACTGTTCCAAGGCACCAGGCCTTGATGGCTACATGGGTATGTTTTACAATACTTGCAAGCATATCCTAACTCCCCATCTACTGTCTGTGTATTTAGAAGCCTTGGAAATGGGCATACTTCCACCCACTATGCGCCAAGCGGTCAGTAGTTTACTTTTAAAACCAGGCTAGGACCCACAGCAATGCGGGTTGTATTGACCACTATCATTGCTGAATTTCGACAGTAAAATACTGGCCAAAATGCTGCCCCTCCCGACGGGTCCTGCTGATGGACCAGATTATCTCCCCAGCTCTGTAGGGCTTTGTCTTAAACAGATCAACGTCACTTAACTTGCGCACGGTATCTGCGGTACTCAATAGTGTCCCCAATTATACCAGCTGCCCTGGAATGGTTAGACGCGGAGAAAGCATTTGATTCGCTAGAGTGGCCATTTCTCCACGCTACCCTCAACAAATTGGGCATTCCACGTAACTTCAAATCTCTGATGAAGCTCCTCTACACTCAGCCGGCAGCCCGGCTCAGAGTGAATGGTGCACTGTCTCCCCCTTTTGTAATTTTTAGGGGGACAGGGCAGGGGTGCCCTCCTATCGCAGGTGCTTTTTATAACTGCAACGGAACCCCAGTCCAACACTTACAGGAGAGGCATCTACACAGGGGTTTGCAGTTTAAACCAGACCAGCTTCTAATCTCCCTATATGGTGATGACATATTGTTATTCTTACACCAACCTGATTTGGTACCGATCCTCAGCGAAATAGCCTATTTCGGTACCTTCTCAGGTTTACACATTAATTGGGCCAAATTGGAACTATTTCAGCTTACAGATGCAACCGCCCTGGTACACTGTAAGCTCCCACTGACATAGTGTACTGACGCTGTACACTATCTGGGCATTCATATTCATCAGGATAAGGAACAAAACATATGATTCAATTATGGTCCAGCGGTGGATAAGCTGAATGCGCAAGTAGATTAGTGGATTCAACTACCGCTGCCAATGGCTGGTCGCATTGCTATTATGAAAATGGTGGTACTGCCCCGCTTCTTATACCTTTTCCAGAATATCCCTATCCCACTCCTTTTTTGCTTCATTAAGAAGTATACTGCTGGGGCTATTCTGGGTGGGCAAACAACCCAGATTTGGCTGGGACTCTTCGGCACTCCAATACAACCATAAGGGGTTTGGAGTTCCACATTTTCAATTATATTATCTGGCAGTCTAGTGGCAGTACGCACAACACTGGTACTACACAGATGCCCACATCCCTAATGCCAAACCGGAACGAGACCTGGCGGCCCAACACCACTGCAGGCCCTGCTACCAGCGGGACTGTCCCTTGGCCAGAATGATATCCAGCCCTTTTCCACCACTAGTTGGATCTGGAGGAAACTTTCTAAGATACTGGGCGGCAGGATGCTTTTTTCCCCATGCACTCCAACTGGTAGCCAATGCCTGCCTCCCATAATGCGCAAGAAGCTGGTTAATCGCACATTGACAACTCACGCTGTACATATATTCAGGGATTTCTTCCCAGATGGGCATGTGTTTTGCCATACGGAAGACTATCGCGACACCACATACATGGATTATTTCATACTACAGTGACTCCAGAATGCATTGCACCCATTTATCCTTTGCCCCCTGGCAAATTCATACGGCTGACTTTAGTAATTATGGACAGTGATGGGAGTAGGATAATTTCCAAAATATATCATACTTACATCTACCTCCTGTTGTTGCGAGTCCAAGCTTAGGAATACATGGGAAACAGAGCTGGAAGATCCATTAACTGATAATGTTTGGCATGCATGCTGTGCACAGACGCGACTTGTATCCTTCAACCACTGTCACAAAGTCCTCCACTAAAAATTCCTGCAGAAGGCATGTAACACACGAGTGACCAAGGCACAAATCAACCCTGCACGTTCATCTGATTACCTAATATTCCAGACACCTGTGGCAGACTTTGCCCATATGACATGGATCTGTGGTTGTGTTGCCCCCTTTTGGAGGGGGTATTAGACCGTCTGGCCCTGATGACAAACACAACACTTGAGCCCACTCCTCTGTTGGCCTTGCTGGGTTATGTGTTGGACGTACCCAAAACAGTACGCCGATTTGTTAACATAGCTTTACTGTTGGCCAAACGTGAGGTAGCCATACACTAGGGGAGTCAATACCTACCAAAGATAACAGACTAGATTCAAAGCCTCATGTACTGCGACACCATGAGTTAGCTATACGCATCTTTACCACCACCCACCTCCAGGCCACAAGACATAGGGCAACCCTTGCAAACTTACATTCTGAAACTAGGCTCCCAAGACTCAGCTACCTGACCCATACCTACTCGAATATGCAGCAGATCATTCACGCCCTACCTCCCCCCATACACTAGCGATTGTTCCTGGCTATAGACTTCTGTTTGTATTTCAAAACATGTTTATTTGTATCATTGTACATGAAAACTGGGCCAGCGGGCACAATAATTGTGATGTTTGGTAATCACAATGAGTAGATATATTATGCATCCTGTATCATTATCTACTGACGGAGTGTATTGATATGTGCCTGCATGGTATGATTAAAAAACAATGACAAGTAAAGTTTTTAAAAAACGTTTGAACACACTCTACACTCCAAAACAGAATATGCATCATACAGGCTTAAAGTTCATAGTTATGGAGGGGGGGGAGGGATAGAAGGCTTCTTGCAGCCCAGCTTAGGCCCAGCTAAGGAGGAGGCAGTGCCAATTGTATTGAGTCAGAACATCTACTTAGCCATTATACGTATTAGGAGTTTATAGCTATGAATCAGAAAATGACCTAGAAGGAAGAATTTTGTCCATGAGACATTAAACTCCATACAAAGAAAGATAACTCGTTACAACCAAAATAAAAGACAAAATAGCAGTTGTCATTTCAGAATTACTGTACAACAAAGCGCCTGGAGAAGATGGCTTCCCGGGAGAGTTCTACAGATGGTGTAGAGAGGATATGGTAGAAATACTATACAGTGTTTACAAAAAAGCAGAAACTAAAGGTTACTTAACAGATGGCTCTAACAAAGTCCGTCCAAGACCAGTAAACAAAAACTTTACTGCAGCAGTTACTCATTTTGCTGTTGAATGTAGATATTTTAAGAATTGCCAAAATCCTAGCAAATAAGCTTAAAAAGTGTTTTAATCATTGATACACCATTCTCAGGTAGGATTTATGGGGAACTTCTGATTTATCCCTGGCAGATCCTCCAGGCATCATATGCACACACAGTCACACCTATTGTGGACGTTGAATGATGCTCAATCACAGGCATTCTCCCTGGACAAAAAGAGATTTGACAGGACAAAAGGTACAATTTGTTAAGACCACTGCACAGAGCTGGGTTACGCATGGATTTCATCACCAAAGTGCAGTGGTTATACAATGCTTCCAAAGAACATGTAAACTGTAGAGACTTCTTGTCTGACTCTTTACCTTTCATTGAAGAACAAGGCAGGGTTAACTGTTGTCCCCATTTCTGTTTTGATTAGCTCTTGAATAGCTAGGAACTGTCATACATCAATTGCAGTTGACAAAAGGGATTGTTACACCAGTCGGAGCATGTAAATCATTACTCCACGCAGGTGACATAATACTGCATGCTCTCAGTCTTGGAATCATTCATGCCAGCTTCATGGAAATAATCACTGATTTTCAGCATAGTTTGGGCTACAAAACGAACTGGGGGAATAACTACGTCTGTAATCACTGCTCCAGCCTCCATAGAGGGACACATTTTTTTTTAACAGAAACCAAATAAACCAAATAAAGATTTGATGGATTTACGTAAGTGGAGGGCTAGAGAAAGGAGTAAGTTACAACTTACTTCAACTAATTGACAAGACATCCAACGATAATATACCTTGGATATATTTACACCCATTAATACCGATAGGACCATTAAGAGTACCGTCTATCATCTTA
Organism: Pleurodeles waltl; assembly: GCF_031143425.1. Classification (NCBI taxonomy): domain Eukaryota; kingdom Metazoa; phylum Chordata; class Amphibia; order Caudata; family Salamandridae; genus Pleurodeles; species Pleurodeles waltl. The sequence continues at coordinate 850,208,617 of NC_090439.1, forward strand.
CGGACAATAGATAAATGCATTGGGTCTTTTGTATGGGACAATAAGAACCCAAAACTACAACGGTACAAACTGCGAGCAAACTGGAGGTCTGGGACTACCCTGCGCATAATACTATCACACTGCACTACACCTGTCACAGCTAGCACACATGCTCCTAAATGCCACTGATGTATCATTTTGGTTGTCCCTGGAAGAACGCTTACAGGATGACTGCGTTGAATGCAACAAAAAAACACTCACAATTAACTAGTAATCATATACCTCAATCCAAGGTGAGAACATGGTTAGCACATAAAGCAATGAAGATAGATGCAAGAATTCACAGACTCATATGGCAAAACACAGCCATCGGGATAGAGAACAATAGTCTCCAATGGCATCTACGGAAGGCAACTGGCATCTCCATCCCTGCACAACTAATGGAGGGCAACAAACGAATACAATATTCACTAGTACAAAAAGAGCGCAATCTACTGATATCCCAAAAATAAAGATATTTTCAATTTCATCACTGTTTTATTAGCAAGTTAGGATTACTCTCATGTGACATCCCAGCATCTCCCATAATTAAGTATTTGAGCCTTGCATTGCATTGTCAGTAATCTATAAAAACGTAGGAAATCCTCTTTGCTCGAAGCATTTGAATGAGTATCTAAAGAACAGGTGGCCCGTATACCTGAAGCGCAAGTACAGCAAAATGGACTAGTCCCAGACTTTAGAACTCCATGACAATGGTATCAGAAAAATCACATTAGAATTCATTCATTTTTAAATTCTTCACTAACCGTAGATAAATTGATTGGTGCAAGGTTGACTCAAGATGCACAATGTTGGAGATTACAACAGGCAGAATGTTTTTTAATACATATGTAATAGACTGGCCGTGTTAGGTTACTGGCTTGCTATATATATTATATTATATGTTAAATGTATCCTTCAATCAAAACCTGTCCACTTCAAGTAAACTGGAAATTCTGTATACTTCTGATTTTTGTTCTCTTTGGAGGTACGGTTATTGGCAGTATTAGCACGTTGAAAATATGTTTTTATGACTCTGAAGTATCACCAGTCCACACACACACACAAGAATAATGGCTTACTGAAGACCACAAAACGGCCACAGATGACTAAATGACATACAGGTGGGGAGAAGTGTGGCACAATGGTTAGAGCGGCAGACCCTGAAGCAGAGATCTGGCTCAAGAACAGGGTTCAAGTCCCGCTTCAGCAGATCTTGGGCTCAATTCCCTTGGACCAGATAATTCTCGCCTCAGTGCCTAATCTAATTAATGGGTCCCACTCTGCAACTCTGGGCAATAGCTTGCTTAATCTCCACAACGGCCCCACCAGCGCTTGGATGCCTGGCTTCACCCTGGGGGTGCCCAGGAGTGGGCACCTCACAGGGAAAAGCCAGGAGAGGTTCCATAGCGGTATGAGTACAGCGCCTTGAGACCCTAATGGGTGAGTAGTGCGCTATACAAGTGCAAAGTTTAGAGTTTAAAGATAGGCTTCCCAATTTTCTAAACAACTTTTCTGCACAAAGGAGGAAAGAGCTGAGTACACCAGTCTAGCGAAAACCCAACAGACAGCAAAGCAAACTAAGTAACAACAAGTATAACGGATGATCATTCAACTTCACAGAGAAGTTTAAGCTGGGAGCCATAACACACACGAAACCACCACCGTAGGAGGTAGCAGATAGTATGAAGTTTAACTAGGCAAAGAAAATGGTGCTATTCCTTTAGGAAAGTCAGAACCTGGTCATAACATAATAGAATTCACATGAACTACATCAACCCTTCCATCAATTAGTCTTGCAGTTAAAATAAACTTAACATAATGGAGATGACTACCGTCTTGTACATAAGAATTGATAGTCAATGTTTAATCCAGTACGCACCTTCAAGACATTTCCCCTTCCACCCCCTCTACAATATCACCATATGGGCTATTAGAAAGCTGCTTATAATACCTTTTAAATTGTTTTTAGATGTTTCCATGTCTTGATTTTAAAGATGGATATTTGTATACCAGCAGGACTGCAATGCATTGTATGGATCTATAAGCATGATATGTCTATGGTGATATACCTGAGACACATTGTTTATTGTACAAAACAAAACCCAAATAATTACCACAAAAAAGTAATGAGATGATGCCTAGACTACTGGTGCCACATTCCAATCTATTTTTTATCAACTCTGCCTCTACAGACAGTGACCAACCATATGCATCACAACATGCACCACTAGAAACAGTACAGTCTAAACTTTTAACTCATGTGCCCTCTAAATTGGAAAACGGGAAATTCGATATCAGTTACTGCCTTGTTGGACCTCAACAATGCGGTAGAGCTTGAGCCCCGCAGGACAGTGGGAATGAGGCTTAAGTCCAGGTATACACTTTACACTTAGGACAACCCATTAAGAAAAAATAAACATTGTCAAAGCCCATGGGAATGTGTCTAATGTAATAATGCATTTAAACAAAAGTGTATACAACTGTATACAGTCTATTTGTTCCTTGTCTCTGTGTAACCTGCCACTTTCTGTGCCTTCTAAGTCTATACACAAGTTTTAGGGTGCCATGTGGTAAATTAGAAATTGGCACAACACTAATATTCTGTGCTCATCTGAGCACTGTTAACACAAAGACAGATTTAATGGGTTTGTCAAAGTTTTTTTAAATTGTAAAGAGAATCATATCTAAAACCTAAGCCTGTTGCATTTATTTATTATATGATTAGTGTGCGAATCTCACCTATGGACAGCAGAGCACTGCCAGAGTTCTATAAATAACTTAATAAAGATCAATTCTAAATGATTATTCCAATAATACAAATATAATTTATCATATTCTCTTATTTACACTCACAGAAAAGGCACGTGCTGCTAGTAATATCGGAAACTGGGTGCAGGGTGATTGTGGCTAACGGTGACTTTCACTGTCTGTTTTTAACACATGGGTTCCGTCTACTTAGCCCACCAAGATTTTTCGTTTTTGACAACGACTTTTGAGCCTGAGCTTCACAACTGTCAATGTCTGGCTTTGGAAGATAAGGGCACTGCAGAGCAGCTAGGGCAAGGGAGACTCGGCTGGTTACACATGAGCACGTGTGCGGGCTGCACACGTGAGACTATCTTTGTGCACAGTCTGGTAAGTGCACACAGGTAGCCTGACACTGAGGGGCTCTGCAAGGATAGGTGCTGACCCGGAGTAGGCCTTATAATAGATGGCATTCACAGATACATCAGTAGGGCTTACAAGACAATGTGTAGTGCTATCACTGTATTATACATATAGGCGAAAACTGCCCTAAATGTCAGTTTGTCTCTTCTTAAGCCTACACAGTCCAGCAAGGTGTCAAACTAGGATAGAACACACACACTGAGATTTAATTTGCTGCTTAAAACACACTAAATCAACACAGGGCTCGAAATATCATAAAAATGTTACTAGACCTGCAGGGCCAGTAACTTGAATAATCTACTCGAACATAACTGTAATGTACTTGACCCGTAAACAAGTCTCAAATTCCGTGATCCTAAGCAAATATTTTAGTTTTCCAAGTCGCCTTTTTCTTCATTCTCACATATGAGTGTACCTTCAAATATGTGAGCGCAGCATTTCTGCTGTACAAAAAACATCTATGTTTCATTAAATAGACTATAAGTTTGCAACATGTATAAAAAATAATCTAGTCTACATATAGGGGACACATGATCCATTACTTGCCTCTTAGTTTACTAATAGCATTGCTACCAGGGCAGGAGGGCTTATGTTTAAACATCATTACACATGGAGAGAGGAAGAGGGAGGAGGGGGGATAACTATGGAGGAACACTCCGTACTTAGCTCCCTATAATTCAAAGTACACACGAAAGTACGGGGTTCTCTAGAAGCGGACGTCGCGGATATTAGCGTAGTCCTAGGTTGAATGTATTCCTATTTGGAAGGGTAACGTCAGTGGAATGTCAGTTGGAAATTACCGAGTGGGACAGCGAGGGGTGGGAAGAAGGGAATTTCCTTTTACGGACTAGGTGGTCTCACACACTATATAGTGTCATGCTTCATCATTTGACCACCTAGACCCACCCAGGTAGGACAGTGCCACCTGGGCGGACTCAACCTCACTGTTAAAGGAACAGGAGGGAGTGCGTAAATAAACTTGTTTCTGGAAAGATCGGGATCCAGCTAATCTACTGAAAAACTAAAAACACCTAAGCAGACACCTGTGAAGAGCAACAAATTTAATGGTGGTGTCTGTCTGGTGTAGTTAAAAAGGGGGGTTGGGACACCTCTGTGAGGACAAGGACTCACAGGGTCACCTAACTAATTACTAGCCAACATGTTTCTGCCCTCAAAAATGAGCCAATGAAGGTCTCGGGGCATTCGTCAGGGCCTAGGATTCCTACGTCTCACGTTGGAGGAAAATACTCTATGGGAAAAAAGAATGATCTACATTACCCAAGGAATTACCTTGAGGCGGCCCTTTTCTTAGAGGCTTGTCACAAGCGGTCCAAGGAGAGGACGAAGTAGGCGCACGGCGAGCGTCCCCTTTGATGTATGTGTGACTATAAGGGGACACTCCCCCTCCTGGATACCAGAGGCTAGCTGCCTCTAAGAAAAGGGCCGCCTCAAGGTAATTCCTTGGGTAATGTAGATCATTCTTTTTTCATTTTCTCACTCTTTGATTTCCCCATAGAGTATTTTCCTCCAACGTGAGACGTAGGGATCCTAGGCCCTGACGAATGCCCCGAGACCTTCATTGGCTCATTTTTGAGGGCAGAAACATGTTGGCTAGTAATTAGTTAGGTGACCCTGTGAGTCCTTGTCCTCACAGAGGTGTCCCAACCCCCCTTTTTAACTACACCAGACAGACACCACCATTAAATTTGTTGCTCTTCACAGGTGTCTGCTTAGGTGTTTTTAGTTTTTCAGTAGATTAGCTGGATCCCGATCTTTCCAGAAACAAGTTTATTTACGCACTCCCTCCTGTTCCTTTAACAGTGAGGTTGAGTCCGCCCAGGTGGCACTGTCCTACCTGGGTGGGTCTAGGTGGTCAAATGATGAAGCATGACACTATATAGTGTGTGAGACCACCTAGTCCGTAAAAGGAAATTCCCTTCTTCCCACCCCTCGCTGTCCCACTCGGTAATTTCCAACTGACATTCCACTGACGTTACCCTTCCAAATAGGAATACATTCAACCTAGGACTACGCTAATATCCGCGACGTCCGCTTCTAGAGAACCCCGTACTTTCGTGTGTACTTATGTTTAAACATTCATTTTTGATCAATATATTACTAAAGCATGATGTCGTCACACACTGTCATTTACAGACAGAAGATTTCAAAGAAATGTCCAAAATCCTTCCAACTAGCCTGCGGCTTTACTGATAAAACCATATATTGTATTACCAAATCTGTGAAAATCTGGTTTCAGAAAACATATTTATTCTTTAAGTATCACCAAGTCAAGTGTTCTGATCTGTTTTCACCCAATTAAAATATTTGTTTTCATCACCCAGAAGTACAAACGTTTAGATTTCACAACTACTGAAATACATTTAGAAACTTTTGTAGAGAGGACTTAGCTATTTAAATGTCATGTGTTAGGAAAAAACTGACAAAATCCTGGAACTCTGCAATTAGAAGGAAAAATAATTGTAAGACAAACAGACTTTTGACCTGAACAGAGAAGGGGTGTGTATGCTTTAAAAATAGCTCGACCTGGTAAAATATGACTCACCATAGCGAGCAGAATGTTTGAGGCCTGCAACATCTTGTAAGGCTACATGAACTGTCCTATTTTTTCTGGTTCAGCTCATAATCAGATTCCAGTTGTCCTTTATCCCGTTCCCCCCCCCCACCTTGTTGTGCAGTTAATTACTACGCTCCCAAAGAGATGGGACAAAGGCCTCTCTGGAAAAAGGGGCAGGTACCACTGACTGATTCAGTTCCTTGGAAAGGAAGGGGTGGAGAGGAAAATCTGCATCTGATAATTAGCTTGCTATACTGCACTAGAACAAAGGAGGAGGGCTAGACCTCTGGAGTCAACACAGGAAATGCTCACCTTTGAATATTTTGGTGGGAAGGGGTGAGGCCGTGATGTCAACAAGAGCCAAATTTGAGGCCCTCAGAGGAGCTCTTTCCAGAGAAAACTTCAAGTTGCCATGATGGATTGTCCCTGCATGCTGTGCAGGAGGGTTGAGACAGAAGTGAAGGGGAGATTTGGCATCCTAAGACTGGCCAGGGGTGCCTGGCATCTAGAACTTTCCAACCTCACTTAAAAACCCCTGCATAAGGAAGAGACAGTTGAGAAGACTCTGGATCTCTCCAACAACATTATCGGAAAGAATAGCCAGCTGGTAAGAGACGCCACCTGATTCCCTGCTAAGATGGACTAAGGACTTTGCCTCAAGCTAGCTCCAATGATTAGGATGGGTCCCTCTAGGGCCAGTGGTGCTAATCCTCCTTATGCTCTCTGAGAACCAGTTGGGTATACCTATATTCCACTAGCCCCCACTGCTCTGCAAGACGGCTAGGAGACCATGAGGCCTGGAAGTGCGGGTAGGAGGATGTTCTGCTGGCTTGTAATGGAGTGGCTGTGCAAGACACCCTCACCAGCAGGAAAGAGGAGAAGACCTAATTTGAATATTGTGTTGTAAGTGGTGACCCCCAAGAAGGGCAAGAGCATCACCAACTGTTTGAACCATGATTTAGGGGCTGCAGAAAGTGCATGCAGATCCCCCAGGATTTGCTAATAAAACATTGCCCAAGTCTCAGAGCATGTTTAGTTCAAGGCTTCTAGAAAGGTTTGTGTTGTTTTAAATCACTCCCGGAGCTGCAACGTTTGCTCTGGGATTCTGGAGTGCAGAGACCACTAGTGGCTAGTCCTAAAGCTACATGATGTGGGCTGCAGACAGTGAACGAAGACTAAGCCACATGTTTATGGTTCATTTGAATTACAATATGTTATTCCAAATACTTTGACAATGTTTGTTAATGAACCTTGCAAAAAATAACAACAACATTTGAAAATGGGTATTGATTCCTTTTGTTTTAATCGTGAATCTTAATTTGGTGATCCCTTGACAAAGCCAGTAGACCCGCCTTATATATAATGCCCCCCTTTATAATATGTTTTTTATGTGGTATAGGTTGGGGCCTTTGAGATTAGGGTTCAGGACCCACTAGGGCTGAAAAATAATATGAAAGTTTCACTAAAGGTATTTCCATCTACCTGATGTATATATTTGTAATTTAATGTGTAGTATTTTGTAGTGTGTGTAATACATGTATTTTTCCCATTTTAAATGAAAAAGCACAAACTGGACAAAAATGTATTCAGTGTGATTGTTGTGTGCCAGCGAATTTGGACTGCTAGTGTACACCACCTCCCCTCAATTGGTTTTGGACTACTCTGCTTTACTAACCTGAGTGAGTAAAGTGCTACAATTGAGCAATTGGTTTCCAATACTAAGACAACTGTGGACCTATTTCTTGTGAAGGACTCCCATCCTTCCCCAACTAATAACCCAATTTCTTACAAGACCTTTTTGGCTCTCGGAGATGTTGGAGATGTTGAAAAGACTGGCTAGATATGGGAGATGACTTAGATGCATGGCTTTATATGCAAGGCTTGTCATTTTTAAGTTTATTCTCTCATCTATAAGGAGCCAATGCAGCTCCTAAAGAATGGATGTGATGTGTCTGAAGTTTTTGGAACGAGATGGAGACAGGCAACAGAATTAAATACTTATTTGTCCGCGGAAGAGATGACTTTAGTATGCCAGCCAAAATTACATTTGCACAGTCCCGACAAGAGATTGGACTAGCAAGTGTGAGTCATTTTTCAGCTGGGAGGGGGAGACATGTTTTTGCTTTTCTGTAGATGGGGCAAATGGAAATCAGTAGACTTAACTGGTCTTGATAATCTGCGGCTGAACAACAGAGAGGGGTCAAGAGTAAATCCAGGCGATCAGACTGAAGAAGCAAGATATGGCTCAAAGATATCCCTGTTGAGACTGTCAGAAACATTTCTCTGTTTGTCGGAAAATGGAATGAATTCAATTTTAGCTGCAGAAAGTTATCCCACATCCAGCGTTTGCTTTCGGTAATGTTGTGAGAGAGGGTGTGAAGGATAGGGTTTTGATGTACAGTTATGTATTATCTATATACTGGTTGGTGGGCACAACTGTACCCTCAAGCACTAGGCTTAGTGACTCAAGATAGAGAAGAAAGAGGACAGTGGCCAGTTTAGAGCTCTGGGGTACCCTGGTAGAAACCGTTGTAACAGTTCAACTTTTACTTCATTGGAAATTATTAAAAAGGCACAAGAAATATTAAGTAATAACAACGTTGATATCTCACCAGTAAGTATGATGGTTTTTTGGCACGACAGGCTGTTCAGGGCAGAAGCGGTCTTAATAGTGCTGTTCTTTAACCGATGACCTTCATCACAAATAACCAGGTTAAACTCTACACTGTGGATTTGTTCCAAGGACCGTAACAACATTTCATAGCTGATGATCAGGACTGAATAGAGTGGGGAAAGAATGAACTCTTCTATTCTGTGATCCTGGAAAGAAAAAAGGTCTTTATTGTTAAGCTATTATGGCTGCAGTTCACTTTTGACAACTAGTACTTTTATCAATGCCCATTTATCTCCACCAGGCCATCCAACTTCAGAAATGTAACACAAGCCAGCATTTTGTGTGTTCATGGTAAAACAAGCAATGCATTTATATGAATAAAAGACATACTTGAGAAACAGGACAGATGTGCCCTCGTGTAGTTCTGGAGATTGGCCCCACTGACTAGTCTGTAGTTGTACTCAGAGCATCTCTATCAGCTTAATTTGTGTAATAGATTTAAGGGTAAGTTGGATGTTGACCAAAATAAATCCTCAAATAACCTTGGAAATCCATAAAGTGAACGAAGGCTTTCATACCTGTGCACTTCCCCATGAGGGCATTCCAAGGATATAACTAAGCCCATGTGCTGGCCCAGCAGCAGATTCTAAGGTGGCACTACTCAAACCGTTCCAACAGGATGGTCTATCATGCACAAGATAAATTGAGTTGCCAAATTGATACATAGGGGGTCATTATGACCCCACGGTCGGTTGAAACGTAGCAGTAGTACCGCCAACAGGCTGGCGGTACATACCGCCACATTATGACATTGGCAGGCTGGGTGAAGCCAACCCGCCAATGTACCACACCGACCACCATGGCAGTAGCATCCGGGCTGGAGATAATGTCCAATCCAGCGGCCGCTACTGTCCCACCGGCGGCATTATGACCTTGACTACCGCCATGGGTTTTGTGGTTCGTAATGCCACGAAAACTATGGGGGTAGGCCCTACCAGTGACAAGGAATTCCTTCCCTGTCACTGGTAAGAGCACCCCCCAACACTCCCCAGACAACCCCCCACCCTCCTCCATCTGCGCCACCCCTCTTCCAATCCTCCTCCATACATGCACACTCGCAGGCACACACCACGTATTCACACACTCACACAGGCATACATGGATTCATACACGCATGCATCCATTCATTCATGTGCACATCCGTACACACATCCAAACTTACACGCAGACATGCATTCACATTTCCATTCATTCACGCATTCTCACACATGCACACACGCAAGCAACACTACACAATCATTCGCATTCACGCACACTAACACATTCATGCACACCCCCCCACACAACATTCCCCCCAACACCCTCCCCTGTAAGAAACCCCACTTACCTGAAAACGGGGGGTCTTCTGGCAGGGGACGGGAGCCCCGGCCAGCAGCGCACGCAAGCAGAACACCACCAGCCGTATTATTTTTCATAATACGTCTGGCGGCGGTCTACTGGTGTGGCGCTGCTGGCACCAACTTAATCCCGTCCGCCGGCATGGCCACAGCTGGATTTCCGCCCTTCCTGTGGTGGAAATACGGCTGTGGTCATATTATGGCGGACGGATGTTAGTCGCGGCGACGGTCTTTTGGTGGCCGTCGCCGTGTTGGTAGGCGGCACTTACCGCCAAAGTTATAATGAGGGTCATAGTGTTTAAAATTTTTTTTTTTTTAGATGTGAAACATGGTTTAGAAACTGATTATGTATTTTAAGAGACTACTAGCCCCATAATGCCACACTGAAGGCAGGACGGGCCTATTCTATATATTGTAAAACTAACAGACTCATAAACCCGGAACAAGACAACAAAGGTCGAAAGACATTGGCCCTGTTGTAAAGTGCCCTGAATAAATGTGCAACGGTTCACTTTACAATACATCTATCTATCTAGCCATCCATCAAAAAAATAATTACAAAATATATATATATATATATATATATACACACACACATACTTAAAAAATCTAAGGTTGCAGGGGCGATATAGTTAGGTTCTGAATTTACTCACACGAAACCATAGAAATTCATCTGTTATAGTTAGAGTTATTTCAAGTAGAAGTAACTCAGCACCTAAGGTAACTATATCTTGTGCCCCCGCCATGCAAAGTTTTTTCTTTAAAATCTGACTGCAAATGTTACATTTGTATTTTTAATGTCGTCATAGACGCTGTCATGAGTGCTGTAATATCTGTGGCAATGAGCACTGCATGGCAAGAGTGCAAGTTATAGTTGTAGCAACCACGAGGCCACAGGTGATTCTTTCCAATGCAGTGTCCAGAGAGAGCGGGAGAAGTTTTTTAGGCTTTGATAAATTATATATTTATACTCATAATAAGATCTATCTGGACAAATTGAACAATAAAATGTAAAAAGAGTGAGATCACCTTTCGGTAGGTACCTTAAATATTTGAAGTTGAAAATAAATTAAAGGAGGGAAATGACCACTGACACATCTAGAATGGAACCCTTAACCCTTGGTGTAGGGGACTGAGACTTTAACCACTAGGCCACAGGATGGGAGAGAAAGTGACAGTACCTCCAGTGGAGCCATAAGGAAACAGCAGCTCCCTGCTTGCGGGAGCTATGTTTTCATCTGTTTCCCTGAATGCATATTTGCATGCAGGGAAACAGATGAAAATTCCACTTTCTGCAAACGGGAACTGTTTGACAGCTCCGCTTGCAGAAAGTAGAGGTGTGCTTGCTTTTGCTTAGTAGGAGCTGTCAGCTCCAACAAAGCAAAAGCAAACTTCTGCCCCCGAGGGTGATAGTGTCAGAAAAAGGGGTGATACCTCATAACCCAGGGACTCCGGTGTAATATAGAATAAATGCACAGATCGTCCCCACGGGAGAAGTGTAGCCCTTGACTTCCAAGGCAATCGTTTTTCAAAAGAACCCTTCTCACAATTAGGGATTATTCAGACATTTAATGCATATTTATTACAGCAAAAGCAATCTTAAAAGTCAAGTAATAACTACTATCTCATAAAGGTGCTCCTACTCAGTGGTGGCGCAGTGCAAAAGTGACAAGGTGAATAAAGGACTACACTTCCTGTGTGGGAACCATCTGTGCCTTTAATTTAACCTCCCAAGGGTGGACACCCTTCAGTAATTTATTTCAGCCACGGGAAGATGGCAGTCCCTAGGGCTGCGGGGGAGGGGCAACGTGGCTCCCATTTAAATTGACTGAATTGCCCAGGGAGGTTGTGGTCTACTGGGCTGTGGGGGGGCGGGGAGGGTGTTTGGACCTCGGGGGCCGCGAGTGCCCCCCCCAAACATTAATTTTGAGGAGGTGGCAGTACGCCCTCCGCAGTAATAGAAAATGTATTGCCCTGGGGGTGAGAGGTGGGTGCAGTCTCCAGGACTGCGGGTGGGCATCCACATGGGCCCCCCCATTATTTTAGCATGATTTGCCCTGGAAAGTGGGGGCCTGCTTACTGAGTTGCCCTGGGGAGGTGGTTGTCCAGGAGGCTGCAGTAAGGGGTGGGGGGGGGGGAATGTGGGGCGCACGGGCTCCCTGCACTACTTTATGTACTTTGGCCCTGGGAAGATGGCAGTCCCTAGGGCTGCGGGGGAGGGGCAACGTGGCTCCCATTTAAATTGACTGAATTGCCCAGGGAGGTTGTGGTCCACTCGGCTGGGGGTGGGGTGAAGGTGTTTGGACCTGGGGGGACGCGAGTGCCCCCCTCCCCCCCAACATTAATTTTGAGGAGGTGGCAGTACACCCTCCGCAGTAATAGAAAATGTATTGCCCTGGAGGTGAGAGGTGGGTGCAGTCTCCATGACTGTGAGTGGGCGTCCACATGGGCCCCCCCCATTATTTTAGCATGATTTGCCCCAGGGAAGTGGGGGCCTGCTTACTGAGTTGCCCTGGGGAGGTGGTTGTCCAGGGGGCTACAGTGAGGGGGGGGGGGGAGACACGGGCTCCCTGCACTACTTTATGTACTTTGGCCCTGGGAAGGTGGCAGTCCCCAGGGTGTGCCATGTTGCCACCCCCACATAGTTGATCACCAGTGCCCCAGAGAGGTGGCAGTCCCCAGGGCTTTGATAAGCACTTGGAAGGGGGCCCCATGCGCACCCCTCCTATTTTATGGCAATGCCCCCTAGGCCTGGACCCCCAGGGGGTGGGAGGGGGGGGGGGGGAACAAAGCAATCGCAGGATTTGCTACAATCATCACCATAGTTATAAAAAAAAAACTTTTAAGCTTGAATTGGGGGGGGGGGGGGGGGTATCAGGGAATCCCTGCACCAAGGCTGAAGGGGTAGGGTGACAGTATCCTTCCCCATTTTCATTTTTTGTATGTATTTTTTTTTTTTTGTCTTGGCTGAAGCGGAGTCTCAAAATGGCTGCCAACACTTCCTGGTTGAAGTGTTGACAGCCAGCCAGATCTCTGCACAAGATTGGGAGGGCTTGCGGAGCCTTCACATCCCTAGATATACAAATTAGTTTTTTCTTTAATATCTCCAAAACTACTGAACAGATTTACACCAAATCACAAAAAGCTTTCTTTCTGGACCAGTTCGGGCAGTAGACGTGTTCAAAATCCCTATGCAAATTAACAGCGGAACCCCCATTTTTCTCAGCCCCCACTTGACAAATCAGCCAAGAACTTTCCAGCCAGCAGCTGAAGCGAGCGTCTAATTTTTGGGAAAAGTTTGTGAAGATTTGTCAGCCGGCACCAAAGAACAAGGCAAGTCAAAAGCGCTTTTCCTCTGGAACTCGGTCCTAGCTATAACCACCTAGTGACCACAGATATATATATATATATACATGTATATATATATATATCTTTTAAGTGCCTGCCTCTATTGTTTGTAACGGGAACGAGTTGCAGTACCTGCGATGCAAGTAGTCATGTGTGGTGACAAATCTACTCCAAGTTTGGGCTGGAGTAGTCCTTTTTGACTGTAATAACCTTTGGAGTGCAGTATGTAAACAGCAATGGCCTTACTCTTTTGTGGGTGGGCCTTTATATATGTATGTTGCTCCCTGAAGCTGTCATTACACCTCCCTAAGCCCTTCCTCGCCACTCCTCACCCCTCCCAATCAGCTTCCTTTTAGTAGTAAGCATTCCCCATTTTCCAGCCACTCCTACATGTTTGTTCCACATTTACTACTAAAATACAGACCTACATATATGGAGACCTCTGCAACCAGGCTAGATAACTCCACATAGAAAAGACAGGAGAGGCAGAGATCTTCACACGTTGACTTGTGAATAGCATTTTGTAGTACCTGGGTAGCACTATTGTAGTACAACTAAACATACTACAAAGTGCAGTTTGTGTATAGGCCGATATTTATTCATTCTTGTCAATCCCGACCAGAGCGATAATTCAATATTCAATTAAGATTTCCAAGACTCTTAATTATAGATTAACTAATATATTCAACTAGTCAACAGACTAGTAACATTTGCTTCGACAAAGTAGAGCAACATTTTCGGAGACACTGTCTAGTATCTTTATAACAGATTTTCCAACAAAAAATATAACGTACACTTTCTTACCTGATCAACAGAAAACACTTTTATCCTTTCTGCTCCCAACCACTTCTGGAACTCTTTTCTCCAATTCTTCACGAGACTCCCAGGAGTGACAATAAGAACACGTTTTAAGACTGGTCTGCTTCCATAGGGTCCTTGACGCAGGAGAGTCCACACCAATGAAATGCACTGCAACGTTTTTCCCAAGCCCATTTCATCTGCAAGAATCGCCCCAAATTTGCCTTCCACTCTGTCATAAAAAATACATACTGTTATCACGGTTATACAACTGAATGATAACATACAACGAATCAGACTTATTCACAAAGAAACGTTATAATAGGACAATCTCAAAATTGTGCTAATCTTGATTATATATTTTCCCAAAATAGACAAGGAAGAAGGTAAAGGATTACCTTGAGAGAGTAATAGAAACTTTCATTATGCATATTTCTTATCAAATGACAACTTAAGATGAATAGTATGCCAGATGACCAAGGATAGGATTCCCAAGAGTCTACTCCTCTTAAATGGAATATCTTTTATTCTTGCAGTTACTGGTCAATGTTGATGCATGATCACTTTTTGGGAATTAGCTTGAAAAACCATTTGATCAAAAATGTTGCTTTAAAAAGTCTCTTGGTGACTTTACTATTCCTGGCAGCCAAAGGAGGATGTTTGATGCAGGATAAAGATGTTTTATTTTGATGGAAAAAGGGCACTTAAAAATGGAAAGTCTTCACCACAAGGTAAAAACCTAGAATTATCTAATCTAAAAGGGAAAATAGAGAAGAACAGGTTTCTTACCTTCTGTAATGTCTTATCTGGTTGAGACTATCTAGCTGCTGATTTCTTACCTTTGAATATCTCCAGGCGTCACACTGGAACAGGAAGATTTTCGAGCACTGCCCCTGCATACCGGTAGGTGGCATAATTCCGCTTCACGTCAGTGTCGTCTGCATTGTCCACACCGGAAGTGATGTGGGTGCTACCTATATAGGCGCCACCTCAGCACACTAACCTCAGTTATTTTCGTGACTTTCCATGCCAAAAGCACAGAGCTACGATAATATGTGACCACTGGTGTGAAAAAGACTAAGGCCCTGAAAAGGGTGTCCCTTACAACTGAACCAGTTTGCGGGGAGGGTGGAAGAGTTGATAAAGAATCTGTGCCTAGTTAGAGTCTCTACCAGATAAGGCATTACTGCAGGTAATAGGCTTGTTCATCTGATAGAGACTTCTAGCAGCAGATTCCTTATCTTCGAACAGATAGATACCCAAGCAATAGCTCCTCGGAGGTGGGTCTGCATACTCGATTAAATCAAAAAGTCACACAGGACAGAACGGACACAGTGCCTATCATGATAGGCCTGACACCCCAGACAGTGATGTTTTGTGAACATGTGCAGTGATGCCCACGTCGATGCCTGACAGATGTCCCGGAGAGGAACGCTGCATGCTAACGCAGAGGTCGCAGCTTTGGCTCTGGTAGAGTGAGCTCGTAAGTCCTCAGGGGATTGTTACTTGGCCAGTACCTGGCAGATCTTAATGCACAGGTCGATCCACTGTGAGTTGATTCTCTTTTGTACAGATTCTCCTTTTTTTGCTCCCACATAGCCCATGAAGAGTTGATCGTCCCCCGGAACTCTTTTGGGTCCTCATGGTGGAGTCTCTTCTCTTCTTTGGCGGGATGAGAAGGAGCAAAGAAAGTAGGCAGGGTGATGACCTGGCTAACATGGAAGGGAGTGACAACCTTTGAAATGAAGGATGTGTGCGTCCGGAGAACCAGCTTGTCAGGGTGAACAGTGTTAAAAGGAGGGTGCGCTAACAGCGCTTGTGTTTGCTGACCCACCTGGCCGATTTTATGGCAGGGAAGTGGAATTCCTATAACCCGACACCAGGACATATTGTTTGGGGGTAAAGGACAACACGTTTTCATGTTTTTTTTGTCTTTGGGACAAGTAGACCTAACCCCCTGCAGCACAAACCCTTTGGCTGCTAGTTTACAGGGAAGGAAACTGTCTGCAGTTGAGGTAATATGTGTGTCCATATGTTAATGCTATTCATACTTGTATTTATGGTTCATTAAAAAAAGGCTTTATTATTAGGGTGAGTGCTCTACATAAACGTTTTAAGGTCGCACTGCACTACTGACAGTGGTTCCAGTAAAAAAAAAAAAAAGAAGTGTACACACGTTTGAAAAGTTTAACAATATGAGACTAAGTATAATGCTCCCAGAATGCTCTGATTAGATGCAAATGTTTGCAGAAACTTGTAAGCAAGAGTGATGATTCTTTGCTTTCAAAATTAAATGTTCCGAAAAAAATGCAAGTAGGGGAAAAAAACCTTTTGCTACTGTGAAATTGTAGGTACTATTTATTTGAAGCAACATTCAGTAAAATGTGTTGATGCATGCTACTATTTCCCAAAAATATTCATAATGGAAAATCAGTGTAACCATTTTCAACAAGATTATGGGAAACCTGAAAATAAACAAGCACTGGCAAAGCCAACTGATCCAACATTTGTTGTGAGTCTTTTGGTTTCATCAGTGCATGTCTTGTTTTAACATGGCGTTTGTAACACTTTATTGATGTGGGAGCTGCCAGGTCCTCATCATTGTAACGAACATTGGCAAAAAGCAAAAAAAAAAGTTTTGGGGTCTCAAAAAGCACAGATTGCCACCAGTGGTGTAACAAGGGCCCCCACAGCCTCTGAGGCGTGGGGGGCCCCCAGAGATCTAGGGGTCCCCTCAGCACAGCACCTGGCCTGAGTGAGTCCAGAGGGGGCCCCCTCCATGTTCTTTGTCGGGGACCCCCTTCATTTTTGTTACATCACTGATTACATCAGTAGTTTCTGGCACTGAACAAAACTACTCTGTGTGTAAATATACTCCGTGTGGAAGAGCAGAATGCTATCACTCACAATAAACACAGCCAATAGAGAGAAATAGAAGATAAATGAAAACAACATTTTCCGGTTAACGCCAGACCTATTAAAAGATCCAATTCTTAAGGAAAGTCACAAAAGTGCACCCATGGTATATGTCTTTGAATAAGTGGCTTTCATGAATTCACAAGAGTTTACAGAAGTAGACAAGACCAACGTACTCCTAGAAAATTTTTGTGAACTGTATTTTAGCGCGAGGAAATATGCACATATAGATTTGCTCATGCCAAAATCTATTGAGTGATTAGCAGCTCACTTTCTCTCTAGCCACTTTTTTTCCCAACCCTGGAAGAACTTCTGCTTCTGCCCTTGCCAAGAGTGAATTTCCAACCTTTCTCAGTGTGGGGTAAGATTGGAGAAGAGCTGGCGAAACTCCTTAAAACATGCAAGTTAGTAGGTCTGCACAGACTCAAAGGCATTCCAGTCCTGGAACTATTGCTTACTGCTTCCTCCAGCCCCAGTATGTAGATCTGCGGAAAGGTGGCAAAAAAAGGAAGTTACTATAGTAGGGCTTGAAATTGCTAGTATTAAAGCCCTAGTATAGTATTATCCCTGGCATAATCAGAAAGGCTGTTATCAGAGTTCTTACATAATGAGATTGCTGCCATAATTTGTTGCCGCACAACATGGTAGCAAAGGGTCAAGTAGATTGTTTTACAGGACAAGTAGACTTAAGAAGTAACCTGTCCCATGGACAAGTAGATATTTTAATAAATTCCACACGCCTTGTAAGGCCACCAATAAAGCCAGTTTTGATAGTCAATAGCCTAAGGGGGCAACTGTGCATAGGCTCAAATGGTGCATTCATGAGAAAGGTAAGGACTAGGTTGAGGTCCCACTGAGGCATGACGAAAAGCATAGGAGGGAACATATGTTGCAGGCCTTTAAGGAACCTAGCCACAACAGGTGACTTAAAGAGAGAATGTTGGTCCTGCAACCACAAGAATGATGGGATGGTGGACCCTTAACTGTACCCAAACCAGAGTCCTGCCCTGCAATCAAGATAACTCGTGAAAGAGTTCCAGATAGGGGGTCAACGTTGTGGGAAGCACAGCATGACCCAAATTTCTACCAACTGCAAGCATTTTTTGTCTTGGTGGAGGACGCCTGGCGGCCAGAATAACATTACAGACTTCAAGAGGAAGGTTTAAAGCTGTTAACTGTCACTGCTCAATCTCCACCCATGGAGGAGGAGGGTGCACAAGTTTGTGTTCAGAAAAAACATGCCCTGTTGCTGCAACAGAAAATCCTCTGGAAGAGGCAGCCTGACTGGAGGACCGATGGTCATGCTCAACAGCTTGGGATACCAGACTCTAGGTGCCCAATTTGGAGCCACAAGACTGACTTGGTCCTAGTCTTCCTGATTTGAGGGGCACTGGTAAGTCGGAAAAGTCACACAGCAAACAAAGTGCTCGTGGCCCACTGTGGGCCGGCAGGGTGGGGATGTGGAAGTATGCATCTTTCAATTCTAACGCTACCATTCAGTCTCCCGGATCTAGGGCAGACAAAACTAGGGCGAACATGAGCATTTTAAATGTATTTATCCTTCTTCAAGAAGAGATGGAGATGGAGATGGCAGCGATTTATCGTAGGACGAAGTCCTCTGTCCTTCTTTGGCACCCTAAAGTAGTGGGAGTAGCAACCACAACCTACTTCGGATGCAGGTACCATCTCTATGGCTCCCCTTGGCCAAGACTGCCTGCACTTCTTAACAGAGCAAGAAGAGATAGTCCTCAGTCAGCCGATCATAAGTGGGTGGCATGGGTGGAGGTGGTGTCACAAAGGGGAGGGAGTAGCCCGGACTATCTGTAGCTCCCAATGGTCTCATGTTACTGACCACCAGAGGGGAAGGTGATAGTGTATCCTGCCTCCCATTGGGTGCTCATGATGGTCTGAGGGCAGACTAAAGAGGTTTGGAGGCAGCGACTGGCGGGCGGTGGTGGACTGACCTGACCGCTTGTCACCTGTTCCACATGGTCTCTGGGATTTGCAACCTTTGTCACGAAAAGGCTGGGAAGCCTACTGGTCGTGGTGGCTCAGAAGGTATGGATGCGGTTAAAGAACCTTCCTGTAGCCACAAATGGGGAGGAAGGCAGACTGGGGTTGACGAGTGGTCATAGACAAGCCCACTGACCTGGCAGTATCCCTGCTGTCCTTGAAGTGAAGCTGTCCTGAATCTGCCTTGTCTCCAAATATACGAGAGCCATCAAAGGGTACGTCCATGAGGGAAGCCTAGACATCCACTGAAAGAACAGATGTTGTCAGCTAGGTATGGCGCTGCAAGGTAACCGACAATTAAATCGTTCTACCCAGAGAGTCGGTGATGTGAAGTCCACCTCTGATTGAGAACTTTGCCACATCTTTCCCATCGGCAGCAACCTGAGAGAGTATGGCTTAGGCCTCCTCCAGGACCATAGGCACCACGTTAGCAACCAAATACCATAGTGTATGGGAATAATAGCCCCACAGGCACATGATTTTCACCAACCACAGCGCCAGGGTGGCGGAAGAGAACATTCTCTTATTAAAGGTGTCCAAGTCTCCTGGACTCCCTATCCTATAGGGTGGTAGGGAATGCACCAGGGGAACTCGAGATAAGGCAGCTTGGACCAGAAAGCTCTCGGGTGGGGTGCTGAGTAAGAATGCTGGGATCCCCAGGAGCAGGGCCCTGGGGACGGGCAGTCGAATTCATAGGAGCCCCTGTGCAGGGTTTGGACAAGGCCCCAAGTAGGACGTCCATAAGGGCTTCATTGAATGGAAGTCAGGGTTCTGAGGGGGTAACTCCCAGCTGAAGCACCTCTATCAAGCCACACTATGCACTGCCATTGCAAAAGAGGGCTCCTCCTCCACTGACACAGTAGGAAGGGAAATCAGGCCAATGTCAGGTGCGGTGTCCAACCTACTGCCTCACCCAGTTCATCATACCAGTTATCCTTGCTAGCGCAGGTGTTTTAATAAAAATGTATTAATGAGCGTTTATGTATATTGAATGATAAATTTATGTAGAAAATTTAATAACGTAGAGAATAATGCACGCATTTGAAAATGTGATCATAAAGAATGGCCACCAATGTTAACGAAATGTCCTAATCAATGATTAATACTTATGAAATGTTAGACTAATGTAGTAATATGTCATACTGAAGATTATGAATTAGGCTTTCGCTTTATTAGTTGTAGGCTTTAACTTAACAGGTGTTGTGGCCTATTTGCCAAGCCTCATGTAAAAGCTGTATTTCTTGGCGTTTAATAAAAATGCTGACTAAGTGAGTTAAACTGTGAATGTCTATTGTATTGTTTAAATGTGCTCATAACGGAAGCTTTTCGTGTGAACTGACTGCTAGGAGATGATGTTCTTGCTAATGCAACATTTTATGTGTAATGTGTGTGAGACTGACTTTCCCAGGACAAGAACAATGAAGAGACTGACTAGAGTAGACGCTGCAACAATGTTGTTACCTCATAAGCCGGATGATGAGGACATTGCAAGACGAACCAATCAACAATATGAGAATGGAGAAATATTAGAATTCATAGATTTGGGATAGTAGTTTTATTAGACAGAGTGTGAACATACAATTAACTGACCAATGGGGAGTTAGGGGATAGTTTAGGTAACTTTAATACAATGACACTGCACAGTGAGAAGACGGACATTCTGCCCTTACCTTCATGCAGTCATTTTGCCCATTTTTTCTGACCAAGAGATTACTATTTTCCTTATGCGTAGAGCCATAGTTAGATGTTGTTCAAATTTGTGCTACTAAATTGGTTTGCATGAAGCCCAACATGCTGATGCTAATCTGACGTTAGTTAAGGATCCTCACTAATGACTTATGGTTACAGGGACAAATGTTTGGTGAATTTCTCCGCTAAACTTCATGTACTTCATTTCATTGACGCAGTTGACTTTGCTATTGATTTGCACCATAACTTTGGAATGTGTTGTAGTTCAAGCTTTGATTAGATTGCGTTTCTTCTGTCACTTTGGACAACCAGTGTTGTTTCTGTATGTGTTTCACCTGATTTGAGATTAATTTATATGACCTCAGCATTGTTAATATAGGAAAATAAACATTATAAACTTTTACTAAAGGTGTGGTTATTCATGACTGAAAGGTCATGGTGCGTGAAAATTACTGACTCCATTGATTATTGATTACTAATGATTATTAATTATTGTGTATTGTTTATTGTTTATGTACTGGATCCATGGTGAGAACATCTTAATTGCGAGTCAAAAGGTTCATCGATCTGTTCGCGTCCCCTTGTAAGTTTACTTATTAAGGTCAGGCGCGCTAACATCCTCCTCAACTGGATCTTCTCCATTAGGGTCCATAGACCTCACACTGGCCTATCCATCAAACAATGTACTGGCTCTGCTCCGGCAAGGATGGCCTCAGTCAGCACAGGCACTCAGTCATCATTTAAGTCAGACAAGCACAAGAAGTTGAAGTCCAACCACTCTTCAACTTTCCTGCATCTGTCAAAATCACTCTAGCGCTTGCCGGTTAGCTGGCCTTAACTTGGGTTTGCCCTACGCTTTCCCGATTTTCATAGAACTAGAGAGACCCTCGCCAAGATGAAGGAATTTTATGTGGTCATGCGCCTCATAATCCTCATCATCTAGGTGAGCTGATAACAATTGAAGATGTAAGAATGAATGGATGCTATAAAGTCACTTGCATTGTCTTCTTGGTTGGTCCCTTTGGTTGTGGCCCAGGCAGCCAAAGGAAAGGTGAGGCTATGTGTAGCCCAGAGGTACCTTAGCCATGACTTACGGATAGAGTGGTACCGTAATTGAACATAGGAGAAATGCTGATGTTAATCCACTATGTCACAGGGATCTACAGCGTCACATTGTTTGGCACTATCCTGATCTCAGAACACAGACTGCTTTCCTTTTTTACATCAAGGCTAGATAAGCTCATGAAAGTAAAGGTGATCAGGTGTCTTTTCGGAGGCTTGACAAGTTTGTTCTAAAATTTCCAGCAGTAACTTTTCCTATATAGAAATTGTAAAATAATTCTATATTCAAATGGAATCAACGTGTTCAGTAAGCATTTGCTCAAATTAAGCTCCTGAGTACCTGATTTCAGTCTAAAAAGTATTCTATTAACTAAGGAAAGTAGAGAGGATTGGCAGGAAATACAAGAATATTTTGGCATCTTCTTTGACACTGACCAAAGCTTAAAATTGGAGGGATCGGCATTTAAACGAGCTATTAACCATCCTGATTTTGGAGACACAAATATTTTAAGATGTTATTTTTAACTTTTGACAGCCTATTAAAACAGGTGAATAGGAGAAAGCAACCTGATATGTTGTTAGCAGCCGGTATGGACATGAAGGTCAAGTATAACACAATGCAGATTTATTAGGTGAGCTTCTGGAGTGACAAGAGCCCCCCCCCCCCTCCATGACTAGTGCTGACTGGTAAACGCCTATCCCTATAGTAAACCTTGCACATCAATGCTGTAGGATTCTCGTCATGGGGACGAGACTGCCGGTTTCGGGCGGCAGCACCACAGCATGTGGGGGACTGAGTCTTATCTCACACTGTCTGATAGCTGTCGGTCTAACCCTTTCGGCTAGCTAGCAGGCCCTCATAAAAATCCCAAAATAAAGGTGATTTGTGACAGCCTGACGCATGACACTAAGACTTCTCAGGAAAGTGATGATGGAACAGATCTTACTCCTTTCTCTCAGTTACACAAGTCTCATACATGCGAAAGACAGACAGAAGTAGGGTTTGATTCAATATTTTATTGAAGCAACTGCATTCTATGGAAAAAGGCGTGAATTGCGATTATTAGGACACAACACTTATAACGGTGACCAGAAAAGTGAAACAGATGAAAAGTCCCAACATTATGTCACATTAGTGAATCTAAAATCCCTACCTGCACTACCAAAAATGTACATGAGTAATAGCAGTGTTATCCCTAATCTGCCCGTACTAGTCCCTGGAAGAAAGCTCTCTCACCATACCAGAGCAATGTAGGGGTTTTGCCTATTGGTCTGTTGGCAGTCCTCCCGAGTGGATGGATTGACAAGGCCAAGTTCAGCAGAGCTGCAACAACATGGTAAGCATAAGATGGCTGGCTGGAATGTTACCCCTTGACTTATTTTGGGCAGTGTGTTGTTATTCTGATAACTGCCCTGATGTGATAATGCACCTTTTCTGTGTAAGGTAGACATTGTACTCTTTAGACCGACAATACGGAATAAATAATCATGTGAAGCCTGTACAGCCTTGGGCTGAGCACAAGCAAAAAAATGAATACATTCTGCGTGGAAGGGAAGCAGATAACAATAATAAAATGTAACCGCTAAATTGAAGCTTTTCTTAAAATAATAAAAAAGAACAAATGAAATGAACAGGGCAAAAGGGCACAAGCCACAGGCCTAGCGCTAAAACAAATGTGAACAAGCAAAGCGCTAAAATAACACCACAACACCCTTTGTTGGTGCATGAGTGCAGAGGTCTAGTCCAAAAACCCTATGTTAAAATCACTGTTTCTACACTAATGTTTAAAAGCAGGCTAAAATGTACATAAAAAGCAATAAAATGTCCATGTTGACAAGCAAGATAAACCGAAGTCCGGCCAAATGAAAATGGCCAACTTAGAATTTAAGCCAAAAATGGAAGCAAATTAAGCCCAAATGTTCAATGTTCAGCAATAATCGTGATCTTGCAAAAAAATAATTTAAGTCATCAATAGTAATGGAATCCAGGCAAGATCTCACTCCGGCAGGTGATAAGTTAACCAGCTCGTTAGCAAGAAAAGTGAGGGCGCACTCCTATTACGGTGCCTCAGCCATAGGTCCGGCCGAGGAGGCAGCATTCCTTGTGGTGCCAGATATAATAGCACCAGGAGACACTAGATCCACGAAG
This sequence comes from Pleurodeles waltl, assembly GCF_031143425.1. Taxonomy (NCBI): domain Eukaryota; kingdom Metazoa; phylum Chordata; class Amphibia; order Caudata; family Salamandridae; genus Pleurodeles; species Pleurodeles waltl. Next base: position 850,232,367 of record NC_090439.1, read on the forward strand.
GGCAGCTTATAGGAAGCGTCCCGCAGCAACTGTATTCTCAATAGGCACGACTGGCTAGGAACTCTCAGTGTGAACACAATCAGACCTGCATCCAAGGAAAATACACACTGACTAGCAAGACACTTTCTGTGCATGTTTAAATGGGCATCATAAACTTCGAAAAACAGATTGCACGCAATTCAGAACCAGTCTGAATGACAGTGACCAGTTTGACTCCAGTTCTTCCAGGAGTGGTACTCCAAAGTACTGCATTATGCATTCATGACATTTGGGCTGGTGGAACCGCCATCATTTCTCTTTGTTGTGATAGGGTAGCCATTGCAAATAAAAAACAACACAGGGGAATACCGCCAATTAATGCGAAAGATATTGGAAATCCCCCAAAGACACTAAAAAATAATGAACATATGGCTGAAGGTATTATTCCAAAGACACTTTAAAAGGTGCTGACAAAACCAGAACCAACAGCCTTAAAAAAGTGCACAATCCCAGAAAGTTAGACGCATTAAAGATGCAACAAATTAAATCACCGAAATGTGTGGGATAGTTGGTATTTAAAATGGACTGTATCTCTGCGCATGACCTTACGTCTTGGAGATAATAGGTCTCCCAGGCAGATGCAAGCGCCATGTGTTTGTGAAACAAAAGATCCTCCAGTCTGCTCAGCTTGTCAAGTTTTACATTAGAAGTAGCAATATGAGTCCATATGTCTGCTACTTTTATCTCTATTGTGGGGGTAAAAAGGACATTTGCGCGACAAGTCACAATTTGGGAGACCATGTAGGCTATGGCGGCCAGCATACAAAAACAGCTTTCATTGTTCAGCATCACATAACACCCATTAGAGAGCACCTGGAAGGCTGGCAAATCAAAGGGACAGGAACACCCTTCAGATAACAAGCTAAGTTTGCTGCTGGAGCAGTACAAGCTCCATGCAAGAACAGCTGTTTACAATCATCAAATTGCTGACAGCAGTCTAGCATTCGCTGCTACTAAGAAAGACTTCTTTCATGCCATTGAAACATTTGTACATAACGGTAGCTCCTACACCTCATGCATGTAACTATCTCCTAGCTGCTCAAATCTGCCTACTGGAACGTGAAATGATGAAATAGGCAGATTAATTACCATGTGTATTAACCAAACTGCTGATGGTGTTTCCGCCACAGTAAGAGGCAACGTTTCTAATTTTTGGATGTTAAGCATGACTTAAGTTGCTTCTTCCTTAGCCGTTATCTGTTGTTTTCGTGTCCACTGGCCACAATACCCACCCATTGGAATCAGAAAGTGCTGAATTTAATGTTTTGTTCTGGGCCCACCCATTAAGCTGTTCTTCACTGACATTTAAAATCTTTTGAGATTTTTCAAATTTAGCTGGCGAGGGAATACTGGACACATTCAATTCCTTAATATTCGCCAAGCCTAAACAACTTGTTTGTTGAACAGTCTCACTGAGAAATATCACTTGCAATGGAGTATGGCATGCTCTAAATAAGGCTTCCCTACCCTGTATTTGCTAATCTTTAGTTCTCCACATTTCACACTTTTTAAGTCAATCAACTTCATCAATGTTCAGAGCTTTCTATAGCCAACTGAGAAACAAAGGAATCAGAATAAATACATTTTTGTGTCAGTTAACAAAATGTTCTGCAATTTTGAAGGTGGCAATTCAGAGTAGTAGGACTTAGCATTTTTAGCATCATGCCCAGTAAAATACAAGATCTTTTATACATATGTTTTGGAACTCCCCACTGGTGGAGTTGGACAATGTTCCCACTGCATGAAATTAGAAACAGTTCTCGGAGTGCTGGGTTTGTGCAGAAAATATTGTCGCTAATGATGGTAATAGAACATTTCCCCATAATTCGCTGTAGTCATTTAGACATCTTCCCTTTCAAACAATGTAATATTCAAGCTCAGAAAGCACTGAATCAACTGTTTTTACATCTCAGTCATCAGAAACATCCCCTGACGTTACAATATTATTCATAGAAACTGGGAATACATATGCAATTTTAATCAGTTCGGTAGGGCCGAAGATATCGAACAATACTTTGTCCCAAACAATCCCATCTGGAATCGGAATAGCTGAAATGTTCACTAGGGATAAGTCTCTTCGGACTTTAAATGAGGACAGATAAGGTTTTAAAACCTCACCCACCAGTTCAAAAGCAGAGCGTTCAGGAATATAGTGACCATATATCAGCAGAAAGAAAATTATAACAAAACCAATCCAAAAACAGGAAAAAAGGAAGGCAAGCAAAGTCAGAAATATCGACAGATAGTACAATGGATGAATCAGATAATTGTTTTTAAGGCAGTTGAAAAGCTTACATGCTCTTGATACAGGTGCTGCAAAAGACGTTGAAAATGTTTAAATGAGTTGTTGATGACAACAACATAACCAGAAGCAGTTTGTGCAAATACTGGAGCCGGTGCAGGTGAAGAACTGGCAGATGTATACCTTGGTTCCTTCTTGAGCTGCATTTGAATAACGTAGATCAGCATTTTGGACATCTCTTGTTGTTCATGTGGGTATAGGAATTAATGAAAGTTCATTTTCCACTCTCCCCAAGCTTGGGGAAGTATCTTCATCTTTATTTAATGTTTGTAGAGGTACATCCTGATTGGCAGTGAGAGGGTTTTGGGAACTGCCCAGGAGTCCTTGAGGTCTACTGTGCAGGACCGGCCACATTGTGTAGCTTGAAATTGTCAATTGAAATGCAACTGTTTTCTTTAGAATCAGGCAGCGGTGGTAGAATTACAGTTCTGGTACCATGTATTCCCTGGAGTGGAACCGGTCTTCTATATGATGGGCCAAATTCCTTTTTCACAGCAATCTTTTCTCACACTAGATCCCCAGTTTTGGAATCCAGCCGGGGGATGTTGTTGGCAAATCCCTCATTCCCAGGTTACCGGCATGTGCAGATGAGTTTTCATCACAAAAACTGCTGTAATTCCTGCAAGGCAGTGACACGTTTATTTAAGTCAAAAGGTGTTTCTGCCGCTACCACGCTAGAGCCATCATGATCTGGGACATACACAGGTATCCAAAACAGGACTTTGCATGGAGTATGTCCTCCCAAAGACCTAATGGGAAGAATATTTAGTGCTCTCTAGACTCCATAGAGGTGGTTAAGCCAACTACAACCAGTACCTCATACTCTTGCTGTTAAAGATTGCTTTAAGTCTCGGGTTTTACGCTCCACAACCACGCTTCCCTCGAGAGGGTATGGAAACGAGAAATGAAGTTGAACACCAATCGTCACCATGGTGTCCCTGAATGCCCTGGAGGCAAAAGCAGGGCCATGGTCCGAATGGAATGCTGCAATTGCATATGTCCCGATGAAGAATTGCAAAACAGTTCGAGCATCAGATGATCATTGTGGCAATACTCATAGAAACTGGAGCATGAATCAACAGTGACTGAAATATATTTGTGTGCTTCTTCAGATTGTAAGGGACTACAATGGTCCAGGTACACACATTTAAGTAGTATGTTGGAAATTAGGAGGCGTGTCTGCGATGGGCGCTTGACGGTGGGCCCTTTAATTTGCTGGCAGATGTCACAACAAAGGACATGCTGTTTGGTCTATTTTTATAGACCTGGCTACCAGTAGCATTCTTAGAGTAATTAAATAGTAGCTGTCACACCTGCACGGGCATAAGCAACCCCCTCATGTGCTGCTTTTATGAGATCTAGTATCTGGTCTTGGCTGGGATTCTCACGATCACCCACCCCTGGTATTGTTGCAAATGCAATGTTTTGGGCACTTAAGTGGTAAGAATATTTGGCAGGATATGCCTTTAGTAAGGGCTTGCTGTCAGCCAAAGCCATCAGAAAAGCCAGTGTAATCATCATCCAGTATTGTATGAGAATGAGTAATCACAGCAAAAGAAGCTGTGGGTATTGCTGATTTGGCTGCCTCATCGGCAAAGTGTTTCCTGCAACGTGTACTCCAACATGTTGGTGACCCAATGTATGAACTACATTGGCCTATGGTAGCTTATCTTTAAGATCTGTTACCTTCTCCCACAGAAATTTGTGTTTAATGGTGTTCTCTTTTGAATCTCTGAACCCGTTTTAGTGCCAATTGTGCAGAACTTTATTGAAGGACTGGACACAGTAATACAAATCACACACAATCAAAGTAGAAAGTTCAGCATCTGTGTGTTTCACTGACAAGATCAGAACCTTAAGCTCTACAAGTTGTACAGTGCAGTCCCCTAGGGTCTACGTGTAGGTATTTTGAGGGAGGAATTTACATCCCTCCTAACCTCGCTCACTGCTGCACGGTATTGCTGTTTGGTACCTAGAGCTGGTTGAGCTGAACCATCAGTGCAAATTATTGTTTGGTATTGATCAAGACGCAAAATGTTTGTAGGCATTGGGTATTCAAGTTCATACTGAAGGAATTCTTAGGTCTGAAGGGTTGTTATCGGGGTAACAACAATGATGCATTTTCCCTGGCCCAGAGGTCTCTCTTTGGTGACAGCCATCTGAACAAAGGTCAGAATTTTCTCACTGGGAGCAAGGCGCTGTTCAGCAGTGGAATGCAAATGTGATTTGTATGCTATTGGTACGGTGTCACCCTCATTGAATATTACATTGGTGATACCGATGGCACCAGCAATTACTCTGATGACCAAGTTTGTTTTGTTATCACGTGTGTAAGTATTTATTTTCAAGCATGTCCTGTTGCAATGCTCTAAGAATGTGTCTATGTTCAGGTGTCTAATGTTTGCCTGACAAATCTGGACGTATTAAGTCATAAAGTGGTTTTATGCATTGAGCATAATCTGGAATGTAAATTCTGCCAAAACTGAAAAAGCCTAACAATAAATGTAGCTCTTTGATGGCATTTGGAGGTTGTAACTGTGCGCACGCTTGAAGAAAGTGGAGTGCCAGACTCTTTCCCTCATCTGATAACTTGTATCCCAAAAATAAGACACTGAGAAAAGTTTGGTTTTCTTGAAATTAAATTTGTAGCCCGATTAGGCAAATCTGACAACAATGTGGCCCATCCATTTTAGGTGGATTCTGAGGTTGTCATCTGTAAGGTAGATATCGTCTACTTGGGACAATGTCTCAAGGCCAATATCATGTATTATTGATGTTACACAGGCAGAGAACAATCCTGGACTGTTTTCACACCCTTGAGGGGGGCGGCAAAATTTCCTTTGAGAGCCAAGCGCACTGAAGGTACTCAAATCCCTACTTTCAGGAGCTAGATTTTCGCAGAAAAAAAGTTGGGGAAATACAAGGTTGTTTTGTATTTTTTGCACACTAAATTGTTAAAAAGTGCAGTGCTGTGTGCGTTTTGTATTGCACGTGTGTGTGTATGTGTGTGTGTGTGTGTGTGAGACTGTTAAGGTGTCAGTAATCTAAGACTAGTCTATATAAATGGTCCGGCTTAGCCACAGGAAACAAAGGGTTATTAATTGGTGATACGCAGTATTCTATTCCTCCCTGGTATTCTAGTTGTGAGAGTATTTCTCTCACTGGTGCTTTAGCCTCATGTTTAATGAGGTATTGTGGTTGAACCTGTAGTGTTGATCTAATTGGTATAACATGGTAGGGGGAATCTCTATCCCACCCTACGTGGTTGCGGTACAGCGCTGGAGCCTGTACCAATGCCCAATCTACGGCGTAGGGTCCTTTTAGTGTATCTGGAAGGAAGACTGAGAAAGAAGGCAAAATGACCTCTTTCCCTTGTGGGAGATTATGGACAAATTCAGGTGGTCAATCTTTTTCTGCCAGGAGGATGTCATAACTAAGTGTTGATCTTCCCCAAAATATAATAATTATGCGCTCGCTCTACATCTCCCTCAATTTGTATTTCCACTTTGGACACCCTACTGGGTGGGGAGATGCAACTGTCCGTAGTTTCAAGAAAGTAATTGGTTGCTTTCACATCCAGAAGCTCTTGAATATTCTGGACAACTATTGTGACATCTGCCAAACTGTCTAGCAGCCTCACTGCCACATCCTGTTCTTTAGTAATGTTCTCAATATGTTGCATTTTTTGGCTGCAAACTTTTTCTTTTTAAGTTGAGGCTTTTCTTGTGGAAGTTTCTCTTCCTTTTTTTATTGAAACTTCAGATGAGCACTGTGAATCTTTTCTTGGTTTCATGTACTCGTTTCAGTGTTCTGACTGCCCTCCTCTCTCACTGCGGGTGAGTCCTGAAAGGAACAAGATTGGCGAGTGTCAGTATACTTGTATATAACGGGTGTTTTTAAAGATTCCCTACTTCTAAGGTTGTAGCGTTTCTCAGAGGTCTCCGAACATCTTCTCTTTATTTTTTGTTTTTGCTTATCCCAGCAATTTTTAGAACCCTCTTGTGCGTGCTTGGTAAAATCTTCATTGGATTTAGGTTGTATTTGTGGTTTACCTGGTATGGCTTCCAGACTATCCCTATCTATACTAGTATAGGTTTCAGCAATAATCTTAGGCAGCATGCATTCTTGTTCCTGTTGGGGAACGTCCTGGAGAAGCTGGCGTACTGACAATGCTACTGCATTGCCTTTTAAACTACTTAATATAATTGAGGATACTATGGCAACATTGCCCATTAATTGCAACCCCAAGTCCAGGGCTGGGGCTGTCCCGTATTCATCTTGAATCTGTTTTAACACTTCCAGGAGATTCGCAAGTGTCTGTGTACCGTGGGCGGTTGTGTAGAGTGCAGCAAATACTGCACCCCATGTGGCGCAGTTGTTCACGGAGAGAACCATTCCAAATGGCAAGCACATTGTGAGAATTTTATGTTTATCTTGGGGACGCCTAAAGGGAAACACTGCTTCCAGTGCATTTATTTTTTGTGTTAGCCAAAACAGAATTATTTCACGTTTGGTGGGTACCTTACCCATTATTGAAAGCACTGTTGCAGGATTTATTCCAGCTGTGGCCAAATGTGGTTGTGCTGGAGCAGCCCTTGTTGGGGCGGTGTTTAAGGCCCGCATTATGAAGTGTATTGTGTCTATGAATTTCTACTAAATTATTATATAAGTGGCATACCTCCACTACTGCCATGGTACCTGCATTATGGTGTAGTGTGCAAGTAGCCAATTCTGGCCATGTAGCTTAAAGGACCTAGCCTAACATTTTGTGGAACGTGTGCTAGAGCCCCATCAAGCCAATTATGGTGTTCTTGAAAATACGCCCATGGTCTGTATTGTGCAGGTGCATTTGCTATTGTGCAGTGATGCAATGTGTTCTCATCAGCTGCTGGAAAAGTGAGCCAATATTATAAAATATCAGTTCTGAATGCTTCCTGAGCTTCAACTACAAATGTGACCTCCCCACCCTCAGTGGTGAGCCCATGATTTAATAAATGTTGTGTGAGAGGTTGTCTCATAGTTACAGCAATTGTGACCTGTTGAGAGTCTGCCATATTGAAAAAACTATCAGTTCAGAGATAGAAAACATTTTGGGAAATCCTTTAAGGATCAAGCCTGAACAACCTATAGCCTAGAATAGGTACCACCTTTTTAACTAAGAGGGATATTCCCCTATCACCACAGAAGGCTCTCTATAAAGTATTTGGGGTGCCCTTAGCAAGTAATGAGACAGAGGTACGTGGGAGACCTGTAAAGTTAGTGCCTAACCAATGCTGGTGGCGCCATGTCGTAGGACTCTCGTCGTGGGGACAAGACTGCTGATTTCAGGCGGCAGCACCACCGTGTGTGGGGAACTTAGTCTTATCCCACACCGTCTGATAGCTGTTGGCCTAACCCTTTCAGTTAGCTAGCAACACCTCACCAAAAACTAGAAGTAAAGGTTATTTGTGCGAGCCTGGAGCATGGCACTGACTTTTCAGAAAAGCTGTGGTGGAACAGATCTTACTGTTGTATTTTGTTATATTAATATTATTATGTTAGGGATATGATGTCAAGGGAAGAGAGTGTTCATTCTGTTTAAGGGAGACTAGGAAGAGGATGTGCTGTGCTGTCACCAATATACTTCATAAATTATTATCTTTGACTGGAGTTAAATCATAACAAATTTGGCGACGAGTTACAAGGAAGTACACCAGCTACAGAACAAACTGACAGCACAGGTGCAGTGTAACTTCCTTTGGAGCCCACGGATATATGAGGAACTGTTTATCGGCAGGATCGCTTAAATCAGGCCGGTATTTGTGATGATTTACTGCTCGCTTTATTTTCATAGACTCTTAAGTTTCTCATTTTGAGGAAAAGACCATTTGTCAGTGCGACAGCTGAATAACTGGCTGCGTGCGTGCCTCTAATTGAAGATTGGAGTTACTAAGCAACATAACTCTGTTTTTGGCGTCAGATTTTGATTGCGCATGCCTTAAAGCACGTGGGAGTTGTTAGGGTACCAAACAACTCGATTTGTCTCGGATTGCGTGTTCATTTAGCGCGTGTTAGGCATACTATGAACAGTTTTATACATTGAAGTGCCAGTACAGTGTATATTTAACGAGTGAGGTAGTTCACCTTGCACTGATTATCTCCTGTCGACAAGGAACCTCACTAGGAATTATGGGAACTCTGTCACTTCCTGGTGTGAAAGTGGAAAGGGACTAAGCAGGACAAAATACTACTCTGCACCCATACAACCTGGAAAAAAGACTATACTGATTGTTATATTATTGTGTTTATTAACACTTTGAATATTATAAATTCAATAAGTTTACAGTTATAGTAAAGGAGAAAAGAAGACGATGCAATTCGAGCCTACAGCAAAATTTCTTCAGCACAAAGGGGATCCACCTTTACCTTGGGCTAGGTGGAAGGAGGAATTTTTAACTTATTTGAAAGCAATTGATGAAGATGGAATGTCACAAGAAAGAAAAAAAATATACTGTTACATTGCTTTGGCTCAGAGGGCCAAATGATTTTTAGGACTTTACCACAAGTTACGGTTCAGAAAGAGGAATTTGATGTTTTTAACGATGTATTAAATAAATTGGAGAATAGGTTCAGACCCACAGCAAGTATTGCTTTAAATAGATTCAAATTTTATACAAAATCGCAACAATCTTGTGAAACTTGTGATGAGTGTCTCACAGCATTAAGGAGTTTGTCGATGCATTGCAATTTTGGACATGTTACTGATGAAATGTAAAGTGATCAAATTATTGTTCAGGTCAGAAGTAAACGGATTCAAGAACAATTGTGGGTAATTGGGGATCCGAAATTGCAAGATGTCACCAATAAGGCCAAAGCTTTAGAACAATCAGAAAAATTGATCAAAACTGTTGAAGACACTGAAAAGAACAAAAATTCAGAGTTTGATATAGTAGGAGCGATGGGACAAAATGTTCCGGGTAATGTTACCAGCACTAAGAACACTACATTTAACAAAAAAAGAGGACAGAAATGGAAAGAATTAACAATCAGTTTGTTATCGATGTGGGAGTTGGAACCATTTTGCTAATTCCTTACAATGCCCGGCATTAGGAAAAGAATGCAAAAAATGTGGTAGAGTGGGACATTTTTCTAGAGTATGCAAGGAACTTAAGAAAAATAACAGTTATAATAAGAGTAAAGTTTTGTAACTCAGTGAAGAAGGAGAAAGATGGGTTGTGTTATCCCTCGTTAATTGTGATGGTGAAGAAAGCAGTGAAGATGACAATGTTGGTGAAATTGTAAAACAACCTAAATGCAATGTCTGTATTGAAGGAAGGGAACTTGAAGTTATGGCCGACTCTGGGTCGCCCTGGACTATTATCACTAGTGATTATTTCATTAAAAAAGTTGAGGGTATATGGAAAATGGTTGATTTAAAGAGTTCTGATATTGTCGCAGATAGTTTTGATGGTTCTGTGCTTGATATTAAAGGCTTTGTGGAGACTGATTCAATTTAAAGGGAGGTCTTCTTACATTAAGTTGTATGTGGCAGAGAAAGGAGTAAATGTACTTGGTTGGAGAGATCAGGTGAAGTTGGGAATAATTTTAAACCCAAGATCTTCAGAACCAGTATTGACAATTGGGAATTGTGATGAGGGAGACCAGATAGTATCCAAAATTCCACAGGTTTTTACTGATACGTTAGGCAAATTATTAAATTACAGTCACAAAATCAGATTGAAAGAGAATGCAAAGCCTGTTACCCAGAAATTGAGGAATGTTCCAATTGGAGTACGTGAGGAGTTGAAGGGAACTCTAGCAGAGATGGTTAAAGATGGTGTCATTGAGGAGATAAAGTCTTCTGAGTGGGTTTCTCCCATAGTTTTAGCTCATAAACCAGATAAACCTCTGAGATTATGTGTAGATTTGAGAGCCTTGAATTCCAACATTATTGTAAATTGCCATCCCTTACCAAATATTAATGAGATGGTCAGTATGTTAGATGGGCAAACATTTTCTCCACGTTAGATTTAAGATCTGCATACGATCAAATAGAGATCTCTGAAGATTCCAGGCACCTTACTGCTTTTATCACACCGCAGGGGTTGTACCAATTGAAACGTATGCCTTTTGGTTTGGCGTCTGTTTCAGAGGGCCATGTTTAATTTGTTTAAAGGTATGGAGGATTTTGTGAAGTGCTTCCAAGATGATGTGTTGGTGTTTTCAAAGAATGAGAGGGAACACAAAGAGCACATGTTAAAAGTGTGCGATAAGTTCAGAGTGAATGGGTTAACATTAAAAATGAAAAAATTTCATTTCTTTGCCAAATCTGTAGATTGCCTTGGACACACTATATCAGGGAATGGAGTAATTCCTAAGTGATCCCTTGTTGATGCTATTACTAATGCACCTGCTCCAGATAATCGAGAAAAGCTATTGTCTTTTGCAGGTTTATGTGAATATTACAGTAAGTTTATAGAAGGTTTCGCTACAAAAATGGAACCATTGCGGGAACTAACAAGAAAAGGGGTTGACTTTGTGTAGTCAGGAAAACAAAGGGATGCATTTGAAATTATCAAGCGGGAGATTGCTGATGCTCCTACTCTTAACCCTTTCAACGTGAATGGCACAGTGTATTGTGACTGTAGGTGCGAGTATTTATGGAATTGGGGGAGTGTTGTCTCAGAAGTATGGCAAGGAAGCATGGAATGTTACATTTGCTTCTCAGATGTTATCTGATGCAGAAAGAAGGTATGCTGTAATTGAGAAAGAATTGTTAGCTTGTGTGCGGGCCGTTGAACATTTCTGAAATTACATTTGGGGCTCTCATTTTGTTCTTCAAAAGGATCACAAAACTTTAGTTGGGATTCTATCTCCTGGTGGGGGTTGGAATGCCATTGCTCGTATAGCAAGGTTACTCTCTAGATTGCAAGAGTATTCCTTTTGTGTAGAATATGTGCCTGGAAGGAATAATAGTGTTGCCGATTGTTTATCACGTCTGCCTCAACATGAATCTGGAAAAGGGGACAAGTGTGATACTGTGAATATGGATTTTGTATCTGCTGTTTCGGATTACATGTCTGATGAGTTCAGGGCGATAGAAGAAAAGAAATGGGTTGAAAGTGATCAAGAGGATTCAATTCTACAAGAAGTAAGAGAGTATGTGAAATATGGCTGGCCGGGAAAGGGCAAGATTTTGGAAGAGATCACAATTTTCTTTAAAGTGAGGGATGAATTGGAAATAGATAATGCTCTTCTGTTTAAGAGGGGTAGGTGTGTTCTGCCAAGAGGTATGCAGGCTGTTATTTTGGATTTAGCTCATGAGGGTCCTCCTCAAATGTCCTCGATGAAAAGAGTTATACAAACGTGTTTTTGGTGGCCAGGGATGGATAAACTGTTAGAAAGGAAGGTCAGGGAATGTAATATTTGTGTAAATGCAGAAAAGATGCTAAAGACGGTAACGGCTCCGTTACGTCCTGTATTATGGGCAGATTCTCTGTGGCAGAAATTGGGTTTTGATATTTCAGGTCCTTTCTATTTCTTGCCTGTTGAAGCTCGATATGCACTAGTATTGGTTGATTATCATTCTAAGTGGCTGGAAGTGAAATTGGTGTCCCAGGTCACATCTAACGTTATTATTGAATTTTTCAAGGACATTTTTGCTAAAGAAGGGTATCCAGAAACTGTGATATCTGATAATGGTGTTCAATTAGTCTCTAATGAAATGCAGGAATTTTTCAAGTACAGTAACTTTAAACATGTGACCACGTCTTTGTATGAACCTCAGGAGAATGAACAAGTTGAGAGATTCAATCGTGTCTTGAAAGAAAGTGTTTGTTGGGCAAGGAGTTTTTGTGGACTTTGGAAAGAAAAGTTAAGGGAGAAATTGTGGTATTACCACATTACTCCCCAAAGTGCCAGCGGGTGAGTCCTTTTAAGTTGCTAAGAGGTCCTAAGCTATGTCCATGGTGGTTTAAAAAGAAACACACGAAAGAGTTTGAAAAGATAAATATAGATGAAATCAGAAATAAGGTGAGAGTGAAACAGGAAACGTTTAAAGAACTGTATGACAAAAAATGGAAAGTAAAGGAACCATCATTTGAAGTAGGAAATTGGGTCAGAGTGAAGAAGCCAGGACTCGTCAGGAAAGGGATGCCTAGGTCTGGTAAAGCAATGAGCGTTGTGAAAGTTTTTAATAAGTCTGTGGTTACACAGGATGGGAAAGTTTGGAATGTGAAAAGGTTGGCGAAAGGTCAGAATGCACATGGTGATACTCAAGATGTGGATGAAGCTGACTTTTGGTTGTTGGGTAGAGGAAGAGAGAGAATGCATTCAAATGTAGAGTTGGATTGTGAGAGGTGTGATGTTGGTGATGATGATACTTCTTCACTTACAGGAGAGGTTCAGAATGATCCTGTGAGTAACAAGGGTGGAACATTGGGAGAAGATTTTATAGCGTTGAAAGTTAAGTCTAAAGCTCGCACAAGACAAGTGCCTTTCTAAATTCTAATTATGTTATTCTTATTCTAAGCCAAACTTTTGTTGTAAATAGTTTTGGTTTTATTTTGTTTAAGGGGGGAAAATGTGTTGTATTTTGCTATCTTAATATTATAAGTGTGTAAGTTCAAATGGAATTTACAGAGGGATGGTAGAATGGTAGGGATATGATGTAAAGGGAAGAGAGTGTTCATTCTGATGAAGGGAGACTAGGAAGAGGATGTGCTGTGCTGTCACCAATAAACTTCATAAATTATTATCTTTGACTGGAGTTGGATCATTACACTTACCCCTTTCTCTCAGTTACACAAGTCTCATACATTCGAAAGACAGACAGAAGCAGGATTTGGATCAATACATTTTATTGAAGCAACTGCGCCCTATGGAAAAAGGCATGAATTGAGATTATTAAGACAATGAAACAGAACACTTATTATTGTGACCAGAAATGTGAAGCAGTTGAAAAGTCCCAACATTCACACTAGTGAAGCTAAAATCCCTACCTGCACTACTAAAAGTATACTTGAGAGCAACAGTAGTGTTAGTCCTAATCTGCCCATACTAGTCCCTGAAAGGAAGCCTCATCCACCATTACTGAGCAATGTAGGGGTGTTGTTTGTTGGTCTGTTGGCAGTCCTCCCGAGTACATGGAGTGACGAGGCCAAGTTCAGCAGAGCCGTGACGACATGGTACAGCATAAGATGGCTGGCTGGAATGCTCCCCTCGGACTTAGTTTGGGCAGTGTGTTGTTTTATAATAAAATATATTGTTGTTCTAAGAACTGCCCTGACGTGATAATACGTCTTTTCTGTGTAAGGTAGACATTGTACTCTTTGGATCGATAATACTTAGTAAATAATCATGTACCGCCTCATAAGCCTTGGGCTGAGCACAAGATGAAATGTTGTGCAAAATAACATATAACAAATTCTGCGTGGAAGGGCAGTAGATAACGATAATAAAACATAACCACTAAAATGAAGCTTTTGCTAAAATAACAAAACTGAAATGAACTAGGTAAAAGGATACAGGGCATGGGCCTTGAGCTAAAATAAATGTGGCCATGCAAAGTGCTAAAATAACCCAACAACACCTGCTTCTCTTGCTTTCTATGTTTCATAGGTAGCTACATGCTTAATACTACACTGGTTGTTGCATCCATAGATAACGCCACTCTTCGTTTTTGGAAAGCTGGAGCTGCAGGAAGGCAAGGAAGTGGGGAGCATGAACTGGAGAATCTCAGACTACAAGAGCAAAGAAGCAGAGGAGAGGCAGAAGGAGAAAGACATGGGGTTACAAGAAAACAAATTGCTAACGAGCAAGAGTTGAGTAAGCGTATTTGAAATTGTCAAGACTGTACCTGCGATAGTAGAAATTAGTGCAATTCGAAATAATATTTCACCACAACTCAATTTTTTTAATGGAATTGAGAAGCAACTACACAGGTAACACTGATCTGATTTGGTGGGCAAATGATTTCGAGCTAGTGAGTGACAAGCAGAAATTAAGTGAGGGTGTGAAAGTTGCTACTCTACTGCAAAGACTTCTTTTTAGGAGGAAACAATGTTACTATAGAGTTAAGGAGTGGCAAACGAAAAAGACATGAGCTTATAACATATGCTATACTACAGAGATCCAGAATAACTCCCACAAAGGACTATAAACATTTTAGAAGTGTTGATAAGATGTCAAATGTGAATTGGGAAACATTTCTGCAAGGTATTCTTTAATGTTTAAGGGGATATGAGAAGGGGAAAATATCACAATTTGTTCATTTTTGCTTAATAAACGTGTTCAGACTCCATGTAGGTGTGTGAGCTGGTATTTTTTACACAGAACACTGGGGTACCTGACAGGCAGAGCTGTGTTGGCACTTGGCTGATTTTCAGTTCACAGATCCTAAAGCACTTGCAGTTCATGTTAGTAATGCTGGTAAGAGGATAACGAATGGAATTGAAGTAAAGTAACCAGCAGGCCAAAGGCCCAGGGAGACAAGACCACACTGTGTCAGTCCAAGACATCTAAGAATGATTATTGTAGTTCCACAGTAACCTGACAAAACCAAAGGGAAAGACCTTCCACATAGGTCACAACAATGAGAATAAACTGTATTTAGACAAACATCCACCAAAATACTTGTCCCTCAATCTCAATGTCAATGAATGCCTAGCTGAACTAACAACATCACAAACCAAAGAACATTCAACAGTTGTTTTTTTTGTAAGGGGTTAGTTCCCCTCAGCACCACATAAGGTTACCAACTTGTCAAAGTGCCCAGCATAGAGATACTTCATGGATGAACCTCTAGCAGCAAGAATGAGATCCATCTTCAGCAGTAGATCAAAGGTCAAAAGCTGCCTTTACTCAATCTCCATGCAGGAAGGTGTAAATGGGACAGGTTTGGATAGAAAACTCTGTCATGCTCCTTGGACAGAAGGTGCTTTCTAAGTGGTAATCTTATCGGAGGGCAGATGCTAGTGTTCAGAAGCTCTGGGTACCACACTATCATTGGCCTGGTCATTGTTGAACTTTTTCAGAACTCAGGGCTGGAGAGATAGCGGTGCAAAGGTGTACAGGAGTCCCTTGTTCCATTCCAGCTGAAATTAGTCCCCGAACAAGTGATCTGGTGTAGACCTTAAAGCACAAAACTGCTGACGGTGTGTTCTCAACTGTAGCAAAAATATCTAGCCAGGGTTCTCCCCACTGCAGGCAGATATTCTGCACCACCTCAAGATGTAGGCGCCACTTATGATCTGCCAGGCAAAACCTGCTCAGCTTAGCCATTCTGACATTCAAAGATCCTTAAAGATGGTTGGCTACTAAAGAGATGCTCCGGCTCACCAACCACCTCCAGAGGCACAAGGCCTCCTAGCAGAGCACCCTGAACTCTACTCTGCCCTGCTTGTTGCAGTCTCACAAGGTGGTGATGTTGGCCGCAAGCACCTTCAGTAGCCACCCTCTGATAGATGGCTGGAAGGCCTTAAGGACCAGACGAATAAAAGGTCCCAATCTCCGCCTCCCCAGGTGACCATCCCATCTCAGCAGTGATGCATCTGTCAATATCATGCACTCTGATGGGGAAAGAAAAGTGTCTTGTTATAAGAAAGGTTCAGGTCTGTCAGCCACCATTGCAGATCTCGAGCACTCTCCTCCAAGACCCGTACTGGGATTTCAGGTTCCACTGCAGGGCACACATGTCCCATCTGCTGCAGGTGGCAAGAAGGATCTTGGACACTGAGTGATAATTAATGAGCTGTACATCATATCAAAATGACATTATAATTTTGTAATCTACTTTAGTCAAGGATGAGGGTTTGGTATTAGTTGTAAAGCTTTATTCATCAAAACTTTAGTAGTTTGTCTTTATGAGTTAGAATATGAATTCTTATAAATTCATTAAATGCACAACTTAATTATTTATAAGTAGAAACATGCCCATGGAAAGGTACATTAAGTGAAATCATAGCTAACTAATTTTGTCACCTTGTCAGAAAATTGCTTTAACTATTAAGACCTAGCATGAGTAACTAGGAGTGCCTACTACTTGTCTTTTAAACATATTTAATAGTATTCAAGTTACACGATGTTGCACATTATTATTGTTAGATACATTATGTTCTTAATTTTAAAAAGCTGCTTCATCAGTCTTTACATATAGTCAGCATCTAGCCTGAAACTTTGGAATCGCTGCCCGAATGTCCTGGACTTGTTGCTGCAGTGGGAAAGCCCTGAATTCCACCTTGTAAAGAATCACCCCGATGAATGGAAGTCTCTGTGATTAAAGTAGGTGTGAGTTCAGCTTGTAGATGGTGAAACCCATACATTCTGCTACTGTCTGGTGGTGACCCCTGACTGACTGCAGCAAGCCCACCTTAAGCAGCCAGTCATGGAGGTACAGGAATACAGGGACTCTCAACGTCTGAAGATGGGCAGCAACAACTCTCATTACTTTTTTAAACAGCCAAGGGACTCTCTGGCAATGCCAAGAGGGAGCACAGCAAACTGAAAGTGCTCCTGGCCCACATGGATGCGCAGGTACGGCCTGTGGGACTGCAGGACAGATATATGAAAATATGTGCCCTGCAAGTCCAAGGACACCATCTAGTATCCCAGGTCCAGAGCAGAAAAGTTATGAGTCAACTTGAGCATTCTGAACTTGTCCTTCCACAAGAAGGCATTAAGGGGACAGAAATTCCCCACAGGTCTGAAGGCCATGTACTTGTTTCTGAATGAGGAGAAAGGGCGAGTAACACCCTTTCTCTCCTAACTTTAAGTCTGGTATCTACTCTTGAGCATTGTTGGCTAGATCAGCACATGGTCTGCGTGGACTCCATTTGATATTGAAGAAACGTGGGGGGCGAGGAAATAAATTTTAGGGTGTAGGTTGTTTGTACACTTTGTAAAACCCATCCGTTGGACACGATGGATCACCAACCAGGTATGTACTGAATTCAGACTCCATAAGAGAGGATATGTGGGAATGTGCCACTAAGAGTAAATAAAGTGGCTTGGTGGCTGCTGTAGTAGGCAGAGAGGAGTTGGAGGAGTGGTGTCCCTGCTGACCGGCACGTTATCTACCAGAACCACGTCTGCGGCCGCAAAATGACTGAGCTGTCTGGTGTGTTAAAGGCTGAGAAGGCTGTCTCAGTCTATATGACAGGCCCCTGAATTTCTCAAACTGGTGGGGAAACTGTCTCACAGGGACCACTAGCCCTCAGGGATACGCCATAATTCTGCCATCCTAGAATCATTCTAGAGCAGATACCATCTAAAATGGCATCTTCATTAGTGAGGCTTGCACATTGCAGGGAAAAAAAAAAACAGTTAACCTCATCCATGCATGTCTACGAAGGAAAACACTAGTCCCAAAGTGTCCTGCCAATACAGTCTGTGGTGTCCAGGCCAGTGAGGATGGCATATTCTGCGGCATCCTGCTCCTCATGTATCTTTTGAGACAAACAGGCCCTAAAATCCTCTGGGACAGCCAGAAAAATCTTGCTGGCCATGTCCTAAAAGGCGTGTATTTATCTACCCAACAGACAACCCGCATTTACAGAACGTAGTTCAAGCTGGCAGAGGAAAACATGCATTTGGCCAAAGGTTTCAATTTGTTTGGATTCCCTGTCTGGAGAAGTAGTTTGAAATGAACTAGGGTTCACCTTACTAGTTTTTAAGTACAATAGGGATCTCTGGTGTGAGATGTTTGGTGAGAAAATCCAGTTGGCGACCCGTCTGTTTACAGGGGGCAAGCACATGGTTTCGACCTGTCATCATTAAGTGGGAATAAAGGCTCAGATGTAACCTGCCCTGACTGTAGGATTTCTCTAAACACTTTAGTCCTCATCTCCATAGACGGCAACTGGAATTATAGTACGACAAAGTCCAAACCAAAGAGAAAATGTTTTTGCTGGCAGCTAGGAGGAGGCAAAGGCACAGGGTTGCAGTCAAGCTGTATAACAACTAGGTGCCCTTTTCTAATTTTGTAGCGAGAAACTGGTCCAGTTCAGGTCAATGCCAGTTTTCGGCTGTGCATGATCATCAGCCGTCCCCGGCAGAGGCAGTACCAGCATTGAGGTGGCAAGGACTGACATGGGTCTCGGAGCTGGAGTAGAAGCCTGTACCAGCAGTGGTACAGGCCTGGTAACAAGTCCATAGGGGACTGATAATGCTGAGGAGTGACCAGTCAGAGGCTGGAGGTCTCTGTGGTTGTATGGAGCTGGAAGGCGCGGCAGAGGGAACCACAAACATACTGAAAATCTGCTGCATGACCTCTTTGAAAGCCTGCAATCTGCTGCAGTACCAACGACAGCCCAGGAAATTTGGGCACACTGTAACCAACTGATGGACCCTCTGAGTGGTCAGACAGCTTGATGGAGTGAGACTAACATCACAACGCCGTTGCACCTTCTCTTTGGAATCAGACTAGCAGTATGGGATTAAGGCCTGCTTCACTTTTTTATGTTTGTGTCCGGACATGGACTTTGACTTACCAGAGGACTTGGAGCAGGAGGTGGAGCGGTCAGGGGAGCAGGAGGACCAGGACTGAGCCCGCAACTTGGAGCAGGCTTAGCACAAAGGCTGCAATTTCTACTTGTGCTCAGCGACATGCAACCTTGCCTCCTGGTCTCAGATTGCCCAGGGGTGCATGATGACGCACTTATCTCATGACGAAGTAGTGCTCTGAGCCCAAGCACTAAAGGCACATCTCATGTAGGTCCATGACCGACATCTGCTTCCTGCAGTTGCAGCACAGTTTGAATCCTGTCATTTTCAGTGGAGACATCACTCCCTAGCACACTGTGAAAAACAACTTCACTGGGACAGTATGAAGTCAGTGCAGAGATGCATGGTGCCACCTACCCCTGTGTTGGAGCACTGATACAAACTGTCCAGATCCTGTCAGACACCTGTAATAGTCTAACATGGGGACTCTTCAGTTAGAAGTATCCCTCAGAAGAACTGTTTACGTCCAAGCCCAACATTATTTCTTTTTCTGCTCACACTTTTTATTGATGTTAACAAAGTGTAGAATAAACAGCAGGTGCCAAAGGTCATGGCCATGGAAGTATACCAACAGCGTATGCAGGGCAACATATTTTCCAGCCTCATGTGACAGTTGGCCTTTGCAAGGTTTTGTGCTTGGTTTTGAATGTGATGTTTGCAAACAGTGGCATTTATGTTCACTAATGTTCATGAGCATTTGAGATGGGTGTGAAAATGCACGTGCCATTGTTTGCGGATTTCCAACGGTGTCTTCGTTCAATGTTTACCAACAATTGTCATTTGCACACAAGCATTCACAGACATATAAAGCCCCAAAGCATGCGCACTTCACACTCGTTTTCTGTTTAATAAATAACAAAATATTGGTCAAATATTCGCCAAAATAGAAAATGCACCAAACAGAGCCAACTACTAGATGTGTGCAAAATGTGGTGAACTTTCATTCAGAGGTATTTGCGTTCTTCGTGCCCAATATATGTAGCAATGCAGATTTCTGGTTTTCTCACCTCATTCCCATCACACACTCATACAGGAAGACAACCCCTTCCCTCTGATGAGGTCGAAGATGCACTGTGAGATAAGGATCCACGACTACAGCCACCACCGGCAAGCCAGCCTTGTTGAACGTCCACTGGTGAGACTGAGGGGGAGGCGGCATGACTAAGGAATCTGGAGAACGTTGAGAGAAAAACGAATTCCAGTTACACAGTGCTGACAAACATCTGGTCTGCAAGTAACCACCCAGCAAGTGTTCTCACGCAGGTAAATATCCTTTAGAAATACGTTTGTGCCACAGAGATGCTAATCTCCTGAAACCAAAGCCTAGCTATATGTTTGCAAGTGAAATGAAAATACTGTCATGAATGCACAAGGAGTGCTGGACAAATGCGGGAATGCCCTGGAGCATAGGTCATTATGGGGAAGTGCAACCACATCCAGAAAATTAAAGAGAGCGTCTGAAATCCCTAATTCAGGAACTGAATCAATTTTTGTTTGTGCGAAAGATGAGCCAAAGTTCAATGGATGGCCATAGGAAAGTCCATACCTAATGGCAAAAGAGGCAAGCATCTAGACTAGACTAGCCAAGTGGAACCTTGCAGCAGTTATACAGCGAGGTGCAGGGTAGGCCCAGGCACCAAAATAAAAGGGTCCCCATTAGTGAATGAGATAGCTAAAACTGGGGCAAGTTTGAACTTGTTAAGACACGCTGTACAAGTGTTGTGCAAGGTATGGAGGTGAGCCTGCTCAGGCAATTTTTGTTTTAATAACAGGGAAATCAACAGTAAAAAAATCGGGCCAGCAGACCATAAAAGGCCCAAATCCAGCCATGAAACCGGCCCACACACTCACTTGTCAGACCAGCCCACTGGGCACTGCCTGATTGCCCTATAGACCAGTCCAGCCCTCGTGAGGTGAGAACATTTACAGGCAATAGTGGGTGGCTGGCGAGACCACCTCTATGTTCTCGCTGCTTACACCCACCACTGGCCTGTCATTAGGTTATTGTTTTTTCATCAATAGTTCATTTGCTTGTTATCTATTGAGCCAGTCAGATGCATAGGTCTACTAAGTGGAAAAGTTAAAAATAACTATATTTGTATCTCCCTTAGAGTACAGGGTGAGAGTCCCAGATGAGAAGTATGGTAAACTTAAAAATATAAATGTAATTATGGGCAAATACATCACGTCTATAAAATTATTTTTCCGTGTCCACCACCTACCAAACTGATATTTCTCCAATGCAATTTTAAATAAAGGCACGTATTAATTTAAATCCATCCTCGCTCGCCTAAGGCAGGAATTCTCACTTCTAAAAAGTGGATGTCTTCTCTAGGAAATAAATACACTCAAAGTGAGAATTCATCACAATTATGTCAGCCAATACAGGGGGAGAACAAGGGGGCTGCTGAAGATGTACAATTTCTACCACCAGTAAGAGCCTGATTTAGTCTGGCAGAAGGGTATTTCCTCACATTCATCTTATTACAAGTGCAAAAGGATATAAGGTATGTCTAATAAGGCAGATAGCATATGGGTCACGTTTGTGACAGAGTAACCCGTCTGCCAAACTCTTAATTAGGCCCCAAGTCTGACAGCCAATCACTGTTTATGTTTTTTAAAACATCCTTCGTGCCCTTTTCCAGTGATGACGTAGATTTCATATTGTTAGTGGCAAAGGAGAGGCGTTGACAGGAAGGTGGCCAGGACTGTGAGGTCTTTTCTGAATAGACCAGGGTTTGGATGATCTAGTTCACAAAATTATGTTTATTTTACTAAATAAACTACACCTAAACAAAAACAGATATCATCTCACCCACCCTCAAGTATCAATAACACTTTTTAGATGTGCCTACTGAAAATGATTCAGGTCCTATTTAACTTCTTTTTAGCTCTGTGCAGCATACCCAATGTTTCGTTTTGTTTAAAAAAAAAATGTCAGATTGGCAATCATATATAAATTCTTACTTGCTGCGTTTGGATCGTGGCGTGGTTTACACACTAGTGAATCTATGCCGACATTTTCTTTAGCGTTTGGCTTGCAGACATTTCTGAATGGGGCAGAGGATGGTTTCATGGCTGGCTGTGATAAAGTGGAGGAAGGAACAACAATGGAATGAAAACACCTTCCGGTGCGGTAATCTTCGGTGGAAATCTTGCCCATCACTTCAATCTCTTTTCCGCCAATCACCAGTGTTTGACCATCTTCAAGACTTTCCAGGTCCTTGGACTTGTATCCTGTGCCTAAAAAATAGCAGGTAAAAGTTTTAAAATATGGAAAGTAGCCTATAAAACTTTATTGAACTCAAGTCCACTTATGTTTGGTATCGATATTTCTGGTGAATACTGTATCTTCCAGCTGATTCCTCACCTTATCGACATCCTCCAAGTGCAGAGTGGATCCAGATTTTTCCCCCCAGCAATAGCTCTCCAGCTAAGCCATGTAGCCAACAGACCTTTAATAGTGGTTTCAGTTTTGGATGTTCGAAGCTTATATGTCGCCATTGGTGCTGGCATCAGTTCATATCATTTTTCTACACTACATCAAGTCATGCAAAGAGGAACTGAGACAGCAGTGACAAGTGGGCAAATGAAAGCATATGGTAAGTTTGCATACTCTGGATCCGATTAAACATGGCACTGACTCACCAGGAGAGGAGGGAGGGTGGTGAGAAGTCTGCAGGAATATTTAGTATCCATTGGAAATATTGGTAACAGAGGGAAATAACTTTTTTCTTCAGATGAATAGTTCATGCCACAGATTCTCCACCTTACGAAAGTGTACAGCCTTCCGGGCTAAAATTAGCCACCAGGATGATCCTGGAGGGAGCTGCAGAAACAGCCATAGATAGCCCTTGGGAAGTGGGCCGGAATGAAAACCGGAGTATTTTTTTGGCCAAAATACAGCAAATCATAATGTAGTTGTAACCCAATGCGAGATCATGGTTACTGCTTTGCCCTTCCAGGCTGCAGTAAAGCCCAGAAATAGCTGATCACCCACTCTGTCCTGTCCGGTGCAGCCTAAATGAGACAATGCGTGCCTGTGGTCCAGCCTATGCTGTCCCTTCTGTGGTGGGGTGAGCAGCAGGGAAAAAGGACAGCAGAGTGATGAACTAGCCCATGCGAAAGGCCAACAAAACTTGTGCCATAAATCTGGGGAATGTGTCAAGCATCTGAAGGGTTGCTAGACTAAAAGAGCCTGCAGTTCACCAAAGCTACGAGCCAAAAATATTCCCACCAAGGATCCTGTGTTCCGCAGTATCAGTAGTAGAATGGGGTAACTGCACACTGGAGGGCACCATAAGAAACACTAACACCAAATCACACTGAGGAACAATGAACAGAGTGAGAGGAAAAGAAAAAAAGTAGAAGTGTCATAAAGCGCACCACAAGTTTTAACTTAAAGAAGGCTGTCAAGGAGGCACGTGAATCAGAAGGGAGCAACCAAATAGCCCTTATCTGTATTGACCACTAAGACCGCCTTGGAAAGATATAACGCACACCACAGAACATTGGAAAGGCAGTACTGAAAGGGACTGAGGCCTTCTGATACACCACTCCACAAACTTAATCCAAGGACACGTGTTACTGGCTTTCAATGCAAGTTTTCTAACAGCCAAGATGACATCCACCACTTCTGTAGGTAGGCAGGATTTTAGCTTGCACTTCTCAAGCATTATAGTGGCACCGCCATGCGGCGCTGTAGAGCTATTTCTAGATAAAAGGGTTCCAGATCCAGTCTGGCACCTAAAGGATATTCCTAAGAAGGAATTTGTGGGAAGACATACATCAGAACAGTAATATTACTATTACTTCTTAATTAGTTATCAGTTGTCCTTATCCAGCCCCCAATTAGTTATCAATTGTCCTTACCCAGCTCCCAATGCGCTGCAGACCCAAATCCATTACTCACAGGCACCATGAGAATTTGATGTTTGCCCGCTGTGTTTAAGCAGACGTCCATAGTATGTGGAATTGTAGCCCGTATCACTGCAACCGCACAAGAGAAGTAGCAGCTTGTCTTTGACAAGCAAGAGCGTAGCTGTACCGCCAGAGGGAAAATGAAAGCAGTTTCATCATGTTTGGCCTCACTTTTCAGGTATGCAGTTTCTTTGGGGAATTTTATTTCAGAGGTCTGACCAGAAGAGCAATTTACAGAGTACTTAAAAAAAAAAAAAAAAACAGAGGGAGAACGAAGCATGCACGTGGAGATTCACTTTGCTTCCTGGATTAAAATCTAGAACATCTAGAAAAAAGCAATGGAAGTTCACCCACACCGTTCTCATGAAATCCGAGTCTCTTCTCGAAATGGTAGTGAGACCTTCATTGACTACTTTCCTTTGGTGGCATGGCTGTCCCACTTAGGGCGACACACTGAAGTATATAAAAAGTGAGGAATGGAATTCTTTGAGTTAATCTCAACCACTGGAAATTACTAGGGCCGCATCACTGTTCATCATTATTTGGCATATCATGCCTCCTCAGTTTGGATACAACCATATGCAAATCAGTCTTGACCCTGCTCCAGCGGGAACAGTCCAGCCCAAATTGCAAGGCTAGGTTTCCCCTGAAACGGAACACAAGCAACCTAGGAGGTCCTAAGGACTGTCCAGTCAGCGCATCTTGGAATGCTTCCCTCCCTCACTATCTCAAGGCAGCCTTAAAAACCTATCTGTTCTAAGTTCTAGAATAAGAACACCACAATCAGGCCCAATTCAGTCTAGTGTGTGCCTAACAAACACCATCGTTCAGTCATTTCCTTCACATATTCACCTCTTTTTCCAGTAGCTAAGAATTCTAGTTCAGTGCATTACTGTCAAGTCCCCTCTGCAAATAGTTATGTCTGAAGGGATTATGTTTCTACCTATGATATGCTAACTTATTAAATCGTAATTTAAACAAAATGTATTAGAACTCTGGAATGTTGAGAGCTACGCTGAAGACAAAGGAGTGGTAGAGACAACAATAGAAGGTATACCCATTCTGTTTCACATTTCAATGTTTGTCCTTCTGTTTTTTCCTATTTGGAACACACTACCCTCATTGGATAGAAAGTTTTAATAGCACTGCAGCCCTGCTGCTTCCGACTATACCTGCCTTTAAAACACTCCTGGCTGGAGCTTATAACCTTACTAACTGATCTAGCCCTCAACCGTGGGCTATAAAACTAAGTTAGTGCGCTGGAACATTGGACACTCCAATGAGGGGTTGCAATGTGGGGTAAAACTAAAGGGAGCATTCCTAGGATGGAGGCCTGAAAGGGACCACATCTTTGTAGAGTTTCAGGGAAAAGAGTGTACTGCTGTTCTCATGGAGTGTGTTGTGCTTTATATCAGACTGAAAGAAAGAAGTGACACGAAAGGTTAAGAGATGGAAGTGCTTGGAATATAGACTTTCACTTGATCATTGCTGCTTCGGCATTGTTCTTTGTTCCATCTTTAAAGGCCATGTACCAAGAATTTAAATATCTCTACTTTTTACAGAGCTACAAAGTAACAGAGCTAAGTGACCAATACAAACATCACCCTCCTGAAGTGGCTAACTTGAAACAGGTCGCCAGTATCAAAGCCAGTAGCGGCTCGAGGGCTGCGGAAGGGGCGGGGTGGGGCGGCGGGAGGGAATAAATGTTAAATTTAATAAATTTTTTTTAAAAAACAACAATTACCTCCTCCGCCACTCGTCGTCCCTCGATGCTCCTCTGCCAGAACAGGCTCCCAGTCTGCCCTGCGCCAATCCGGACGCTGCTCAGAGCAGCGTCGGGATTGGTTGGAAGCACCCAGCCAGAGTGCTCCCAGGCAGACTGGGAGTCTGAGTTGCTGGGCTGAAGAGAGCCTACAGCGCATGTGTGTTTGGCCGGCCCGAGACAGCCGGCCAAACACAGATGCGCTGTAAAGGGGGAGTGCTGAGCACTCCCCCCAGTGCAGGTCACCCCGTGGCCCCACCCCTTTTAAAGAAAACTATAATAAACATGGTTTATTATCATTTTCTTTAAAAGGTTTTGCAGCTGCCGCTGCTGGCAGGGTGGTGATGCTCCTCCATCCAAATGGAGGACCCGCCACAGATCAAAGCAATGAAGAAGAATAAAAAAGGATTCAACTGGTGCTGCTCTCTCCAAACAGGCCTCATACGGCACACAAACTGGCCCAAGGTAAAAAATAAAAATAAAAAAAAAACTAGCAAAGATGATAGGCCTGGGCTTGGCGAGCTGCTGCATCCCAGCAAGCTGGCATACTTACAAGTATATGCCTAGATGTATTTATTATTTCTGATTTCCTTTACTACATGAGACTAGCAAGACAGCTAAAGCTAATTCTGCGCCAGATCTAAACAGGAGTTAAGTTAGACTAAAAGGCCAATCTCTTATTAAAACTGGCGCAAGAACACAGTGATTAACACATTCTAGCTTGTTGATTTCATGAAATGTAAAGGAATGGTCACTGAAACGCTGGTAGATCATTTTTGTGAAATACCTTTTGCGATGTCTTTGCCTTCCATATCCTTAAGGACCGCCGATCTGCCTTTAACGACGAGGACAGCATCGCCTTCCCACTTCTTGTGTTTCTTTTTTGAGAGTTTACACCACACAACACTGAAATACTTTGTCAAGCAGCCAGAGTTCTCCTCTTCGTCCTTCTGCTCTGGTATTACACTTGGTACAGCATGCCAGGGAACTGCAAAAAGAACATCAAAGAAAATCAAGGTCACTGTGCTAGGGGAACAAATAAAAAAAAAAATGGGGAACAAATAAAAAAAAAATGGGGAACAAATAAAAAAAAAATGGGGAACAAATTAAAAAACAATCTCTACAGCCTACATTTTTCTGTAGAAAACATTTCTTGTATCTTTCATGAGGTAGCAAGGTAGAACATTTCTCAACGCAGCCCTTTATGTATTATCTTCCCAGAGAATCAGAGTATATGCAGGAGACATGGATAAGACCACGAAATTCAATTAGGACGTCCTTTCGATGACTTCCGAAGTATGTGGTAGAGGGCCACTGAGCATCCGATGTTTGCTATTTAGGCAAACATAATCCACACAAATGTATGGCTATTTAAAATGTGAATTAAAAGCAATTTCAGTGTGCAAACAAAAATACTAAACAATCACCTGTGTAGTAGTAGACATAAGCACCTACTGACAACAAGGCCACTGCCACTCCTTTCATTCCGATCCAGAACCAAAGTATAGACAGCCAGTCAAATGTTTAGCCTGCATCCTTTTTCTCTTACGCATATACCGTATGCGTACATGTCCTCACACAACAAGTCTGTTAACACTCCTGTTTATTGTCAATTCAACAGGATCGTAATCTTTAGTGCAGCATTGAGCTTCAATCAACCTTAAAGTAAAACCATATTTTGATGGGAGATACACACTGGAAAAATTCCACTGGTTGGAACATTTAGGGCCCATTTTGTGGTTGTTGTTAGTGGATTACGGCAATTTAGTCCGCCAGGATTTTTTGCTTTTGATCACCCAGTTTTTTACCTTTACTCTGGGTGAGTCTCACTGCCGTAAGTCTCATGCACTGTAATTTCATGGTAATTGGACTGAGGGTGTTTACCGCCAGTGTCTGCCTTTTCAGGTAAGGCTGCTGTGGTGCAGCTAAAGTAAGGTGTACTGGGCTAGTTACATATGAATGTGTGCAGACTGCATTTGAGAGACTACAGTTATGTGCAGCCTGGCAGCTGCACAGAAGTAACATGTCTGTGGCAGTTTTAAACCTCAAATTCAACCTTACAAGCCTACACCTACACCTTCCCCCTGTCTTGTGGGAGGAAAAAGTACGTTCCCGCAGCATGTAACAATCTTAGAGACCGAAACGACAAACTATTCCGGCTTGCATCCCACAACAGTTTTCAGTATTGAGGAGGACATAGCTGCCATTTGAGAGCACCTGGAACGCAGGTCTAATCAAGGGGACTGGAACTCCCTTCAGATAACAAGCAAAGTTCGCTGCCGAAACGTTACACGCCCCGTGCAAGGACAGCGGTTTACAAACCATCGAATAGCTGACAGAACTCTTGCATTCACTACCGCTAAGAAAGACCTCTTTCATGCCACTGAGACATTTGTACAAGAAGGGAAGCTCCCATACCTCATGGATGTAACTATCTCCCAGCCTTTCATATCTGCCTACTGGAATGTGTTTTAAGCAGGACGTGAATTGAAGTGTTGAAATAGGCATATTAATGACCCCATGTATTAACCACTCAGTAGATGGTATTTCAGCCACAGTAAAAGGCAACTTTTCTAACTTTTCAACATTTAACATGACATAAGTCGCTTCTTTCTTAGCCATTAGTTGTTGTTGTGTTAAATTGAATGTGGAGAATATATCCCTTGCGCTAACGTGTTGCCAAGGAATGCGAACTGCCTTCAATGTTTGAAGTGTCCAACCCAACTGCATAATGGACCTTAGTTGACTATGTCCATAGTGTAAAGAAGACATATCACTTTGTGTCATGTCTATTGCAGAAGAATCAATGTTGTTTAAGATGTATATTTCCCGTGGGACAGGGATTTAATCCCATTATCTACAACAGCTAATGCCTTCTGTAAGTTTTTCTGATCTATTTGCCTTAACTGGGCAGCAGCTTCTGGTTGAGAAAGCTTCCAAATTTTGTTATACACTGCATATAAGAAGCGCTTTCTGCGTTGTTTTCTGGGGTCTAACAGGAAATCCTGTAAGTCAGTGTTATTGGACAGGAGACTGAGGTGTTCTCTAACAGCATCTAGTGAGGAACTCTTCAGCCATTGCTGGCATAGTTTCCCTACACTGTATGCTGTTACTATACCCACATGTTCGGATGACACATAGCGAGAGTCCAGCCTGCTTGTTCTAAAACCCCCCCCGTACCAAACATTTATGACACCCGTTGGTATATATTTGCCACAATAACCACCCACCAGGACATCACAGTGAAGCATTAAACGTGCCTTTCTGGACCCATTCATCGAGCTGATCTACTGTTGCTTTTATATACTTTTACCATTTGTAAAATTTTGCAGGGACAGGAATACTGGGCACATTCAAAACCTTAATCTTTGCTAAGCCTAAACAACTTGTCTGTTGTACAGTTTCATTTAAAAATATCATTTGAACAGGTATCAGGCATGCTCTAAATAAAGCTTCCTTCCCCCTTATTTGCCAATTTTGTGTTCCCCACACACTAAGTTAATCGACTTCAGCCAATATTTATAGCCTTCTATAGCCAACCGGGAAACAAATGAATCCGAATATATGGATTTCGTATCTGTCAACAATATATGTACATTTTCCATCAATGCCAATTTGAAATAATATGACTCAGCATTTTTATCATTGTGCCCAGAAAAATATGCAAATGTTTCCGAATATGTTTTGGAACTCCCTTGTGGTGGAATTGGACAAAGTTCCCATTGTGTCTAATTAACAATAGTCTTTGGGGTACTTGCTCTGTGAATGAAATGGTGCCCATAATAATTACAGCAAAACATATCACCATAATTCTATTTAGATTGATAAACATCCTCACTTTCAAATACAATGAAATACTGCAATTCAGTCATCACAGAATCAACTGTTTTCGCATCCCAGTCATTAGAAACAACTCCAGGTATTATTACATAATTCATTGAAAGTTTAAACATATGGTATTTGAAAGGACTCTGTGGGGCCGTATATATCAAATGTGGCTTTATCCTAAACAATCCCATCAGGAATTGGTGTAGCGGAAATGTCCACGAAAGTCAAGTCTCAGCATACCTTGTGAGACGAAAAATTGGGTTTTAGGACCTCATCCACCAGTTCAACTGTTGATCTTTCAGGAAGAAAATGACGATTTATTAATAGAAAGAATGTTATGACAAAGCCAATCCAAAGGAGGAAAGCTAACACAGTCGAGGAAAGCCACAGATAGTTCCATGGGAGAATGAAGTAATTGGTTTTAAGCCAGTTTATCAGTTTACGCGTTTTTGCCAGTTTAGATGTAGAAGAGGCAAATGAGTCCGAGAAAGTGTTGTTGTTGGAAAAGTATCCAGAAGCAGTTCGTGCAAAAGCTGGAGCTGTATTTGTAGGAGGAGAAGTGGTAGGAGTCTCCTGCGGTAGTTCATAGTAAATGACGCCATCTGTCTGTGTTTAAGTGTGTCAAATAGATCAGTAATTTCTATGTTGTTTCTTGTTACAGATGTTAGTGGAACTCAAGCAAGATCATTTTCCACCCTCCCCAAACTCGGAGAGGTGTCAGCGTTGCTGCTCAAAGCTTGTAGAGGGACGTCTTGACCAGTAGTGAGAGGGATTCGGGAACTACTGGCTGGACGTCTTGGTCTGCTATGCATGATCAGCCACATGATGTAACTGGACATTGGCAATTGATACAAAGTGATTTTCTTTAGCACCAGCCAACGTTGGTAGAATGACAGTTCTGGTACCGTCTATTCCCAAGACTGGGACAGGTGCACGATAATAAGGACCAAACTCCTTTTTCACAGCAACCTTTTCACATACTAGATCCCCAACTTTTGAAATCCAGTCGGTGGATGTTATTGTTATAGCCTCAATTCCTGCGGAGGCAGCACTGGCAGAAGCATTGTGGTCACAGAACTGTTGTAATTCCTGCAAGACAGTTCATTTATGTCAAAAAGTGTTTCTGCCGCCTCCACACCAGGACCATCAAGATCTTGAACACATATTTGAGTGCCAAACAGGCACTCGTATGAAGTACGATCCCCCCCAGGGATCTTCTATGCAGATTGTTAAGTGCTCTCTAGACTCCATACGGATGATTAAGCCAACTACGACCTGTACCTAAGACTCTGGCTGTTAAGGACTGCTTTAAATCACGGTTCCGATGCTCCACTACACTCTTTCCCTCGAGATGAAATGGAGATGAGTAATGGAGTTGGACCTCTAACGAAGCCATGGTGTTCCTGAATGCCCTTGAAGCAAAAGCAGGGCCCTGGTCCGAGTGGAAAGACGCAACTGCATATGTCCTGATAAAGACTTGCAAATCTTTAATAACAGTCCGAGTGTCAGCCGAGTGTTGTGGCCACACCCATAAAAATCTGGAGAAAAAGTCAATAGCGACTAACATGTATTTGTATGCACTGCCCGATGTTAGGGGACCACAATGGTCCAAGTCACACATTGTAAAGGTTTGTTGAAAATTAGGAGAGGGGTCTGCTGTGGGCGTTTGGCGGTGGAATCCTTAATTTGTTGGCAGATGTCACAACAAAGGACCTACTGCTTGGTCTGTTTGTATAGCCCTGGCCACCAATAACGTGTTTGCAATATTGCTATTGTAGCCGCCACACCCGCATGGGCAGATGCAAATCCCTCATGCTCTGCTTTAATCAACCCTCATCTCAAGTCTTTGTTGGGAATTACTCAAACTCCCATGCCGGGTATCTTTACTTCTGCGTCAAGGAAGCCTCCCATTCGGTAGGAATATTTGGTGGGAAATGCTTTTGGATAGGGCGTGCCTTCAGCCGTGGCTTTCACGGCAGCCCATATGTCATTGTCCGGTTTCATTCCAGAACGGGTTACTTCAGCAACAGCAGCTATAGCTACTGCTGATTTGGCTGCCTCATCAGCCAATGCATTTCCAGCAATGTGTATTCCAACGCGTTGGTGTCAAACTGTATGGACAACATAGATGTTTGGTAGCGTTTCCTTCAGATCTGCTACTTTCCCCCACAGAAGTCTGTGTATAATGGTGTTGCCTTTAGAATCTATGAACCCATTTTGGTGCCAGTAATGCAGGTATTCATTGAAGGACTGGACACAATAGTACGAATCACAAACAATCAGTGTTAGCTATGTCGGATCCGTGTGTTCCAGTGCCATCACCAGAGCCTTTAGCTCTGCTATTTGTGCTGTGCAATCCCCTAGGGTTTGCATAAAAGTGTGCGGGGGACAAAATGTATTATCCTCCATATAGCCACTTAAGACTGCACAAGCAGCAGAGTATTGATGTTTTATGCCTATTGCAGGTTGTGCTGAGCCGTCAGTGTACATGACTCTTTGGGATTGATCAATAGGCAATGTATTTGCTGCAGCTGGGTATTCTAGTTCATATTGCAAAAATTCTTGTGTTTGTAACTTTGGGTCAAAAAAGTAGTCAACATCAGTGGCTGTCAAAGACGTTGTCCATTGAATCCAACGTGGATGTAATGCTTTAGCGTTTGGAATGCTGGCTTTAGTAACTGCCTCAAGGGCTGGAATTGGAGATACGACAATATTGCGTTTCCCCTGGGCTTGTGGTCTTTCTTTAATGACAGTCATCTGAACAGCAGTGAGAATTTTCTCATTGGGAGCAAAGCGATGTTCTGCTGCTGAATACAAATGTGATTTGTATGCAATCGGGACTCTCACCCTCATTGAAAGTTACATTGGTGAAACCAAGGGCACCAGCAATTACTCTGATGGCCTGATGTTTTTTGTTGTCCCTTGTGTGTAAGTGTTGTGCTGCAAGCATGTCTGTTTGCAAAGCTCTGACAATGTATTTGTGTTCAACTGTCCAGAATTTACTGGAAAAGTCAGGACGTATTAAGTCAAATAAAGGTTTTATGCGTGATGTGTAATCAGGAATGTAAGTTCTGCCAAAATTTAGGAAACCCAATAGGGATTGGAGTTTTTTTCATTGTATTTAGAGGTTGTTTTAACTGTGCGCATTTTTCTAAGAATTGGGGCGGTAGGCTCTTTCCTTCACTTGATAGCATCCTGTTTTTGGGATACAAGCTAAGGAAGGCTATTTTTTTTTTTTTTTAATTTAATTTATAGCCAAATTGGGCAAATCCTACAAAAATGCAGGCTACCCGTCTTAGACGTTGCAGTAATTCATCATCCGTGAGATAGATATCATCTACCTAGGACAATGCTTCAGGGTCAATGTTGTGCAATATTGAAGTCACACAAGCCGCAAACAGTCCTGGACTGTTCTTGCTTTCATCTCCAGATGCTCTAGAAGATTCCGGCAAACTATTGTGACCTCTGCCACGCTGTCTAATAGCACTAATGCCCACTTCTTGTTCTTCAATAGAGCCCTCTTCTTGAGTGGCATGTCGAACTGCAACTGCTGCCACTTCTTGAATTGGGGTTTTTGTTGAGAAAGTTTCTCTTCTTTTTTTTAACAGAAACTTCTGTTGAGCGTTGAGATTCCTGTCTCGGTTTCACATAATCAGTTGTACTCTCTGACCGCCCACCTCTCTCACTGCGTCTTTCTAGTGAGTCCTGAAGGGAACCAGATTGGCGTGTATCAGTATATTGATATGTCAGACATTTTCTGATTATCTCTATTTCTGAGCTTGTATCTATTCTGTGGGGTCTCAGTATGCGGAGATTCTCCCCTTTCTTTTTAGGTGTTTATTGTTTTTTATCCCAGCGTTTCTTAGTACCATCAGGGGTTTGCTTGTTAGAATCTTTATTAGATTTACCCTGAAGCTGTGATTCTGTGGATCTGGCTCCCAGACTATCTCGACCAATGCTAAACTAGGTCTCCATAATAATCTTTGGCTCACGTTCTTGATCCTGTGGAGGAACGTCCCAGAGCTGCATGCACACCGCTAGTGCAACTGCTTCCCCTTTAAGGTTGAGGATACTGTGGCAAAATTGCGGATTAGTTGCATCCCCAAATCCAGGGCAGGGGCAGCCCTGTAGTCATCTTAGATTTGTTTCAACACTTCCGGTAAATTGGCAAGTGTCGGTGTACCATGTGCGGTAGTATAGAGCATGGCAAAAAACGTGTCCCATGTATTGCAGTTATCTATTGTGGGAACCATCCCAAATGGCAAACACACAGTTAATATCCTATGCTAATCCTGAGGTCCCATATGGGGAAATACTGCTTTCAGTGCGTTTATTTTTTGAGCTAACCAAAACTGAAAACGGAATTTCTTCTTGTTTGGTGGGTACTTTACCCATGATCAAATGTACAGTCGCAGGATTAATGCCTGGCGTTACTGCATGTGGTTGCGCCGGAGCAGCACGTGCTGGGTTTGTGTTTAATGTTTACATTACAAACGTTACTAATCGTCTGTATATTGCCGTCAGATCAGCATATAAGCAGCAGACTTCAGCTACCGTAAAGGTTGCTGCATCAGGGTGAGGTGTATAAGTGGCCAGTAAAGGCCAGGTAGGACCATCATTACTTAGAGGACCTAACCTAACGTGTAGAATTGTATGGGGTAGGGCGCCATCAAGCCAATTATTATGTTCTTGATAAGATAGAGGTATTTCTAGATATGCATATGCTCTGTATTGTGCAGGTATATTTGCAGGTGTATAGTGATGAAATATATTTGTGTTCCCATCAGCTGCTGGAAATGTGACCCAAGAATTAAAAATGTCTGTTTTATAGGCTGGATGAGCCTCAACAACAAATGTAACTGGACCCCCCTGGGCCGTTAGGCCATATGCCAGTAAATAGGCAGTAAGGGGTGGTCGCATATTGACTGCAATTCCTACCCGTTGCGGGTTCGCCATAGCAAATGGTGAGTTTTGTTCAGAGATAAGCACACCAAATGGGGATTATCCTTTTAGAGTTCAAGCTTGAACAACCTACAGCGTTAGTTAGGTACTCCCTACTTTGCTGAGGAGGAAAATCCTCAATACCACGGACGTCTCCATATATAGTGCTGAGGTGTCTTTGTATGTAGTGAGACAGGCTACTCAGGAGGACCGAAAAATTAGAGCCTGACCAAACGTTGGCGGCCCAATGTTGCATAGGCTTTCATTATTCTAATGAGAGTACTGGATTTGAGCGGCAGAATCACTTGCGCTGTGGGGGACTGAGTCTAACCCAGTACAGGGGACACCTGTCGGCCTAATCCGGGTTTTGCTCCGGCTAACTAGCAGGGCCTCATCTCCACCCAAGTGCAGGGATGATTGGGCAGCTGAGCGCATGACACAATTGACTCCTCAGGGAAATCGTGGTCACTCAGATCGCATCCGTTTCTCTCAGTTACATTAGTCTCACATATACAAGGGCAATCAGAGGCAGTTTATGTTTCAATAAGATTTTAATGAAGCAACTGCATCTTAGATAATAAAGCATGTACTGCAATAACCAGGACAATAAAGCACAACAGGATTAAAATTGTGATGAGGAGAGTAAAGCATAAAAATAAGGCTACTATATTGTCACTAAAATAAATTAAAATAATTCCTACCTAAGCTATGTTAGAGCACAGCATGTTAAGCTCTATTTCTGCCCTTCAGGTTCCCCTGGGAAGACATCATCCCTCATACCTGAGCAAGAGGCCTGTAGTCTACAGTCATGGTCATGCGGCTGGAATCTCCCTCTAACGTGTATTGGACAGAGAAGTGTTTTTATACTAAAACAGTTGATGTTCTGAAAAAATTTCCCTACACAAGGATGTGTAGGTTTCTATGAACACTAGAGACAAAGCGTTACCATGTTTACCGGCAACCTATCTTACTGCAGCCTTGAGAAAAGCACAGAATGAAAGAAATGTTGTTTAAGAATGCAGTGCTGGCCTAGGCAAAGGACAGCTAGATAGGGAGAAATAAAACAAGACCACAAATGTGGCTATTGTTAAAATAATAAACAAAGCTGAATAAAATATATCTAGGTTAAAGTGCACAGCTGCAGGCCTAATTCGCTAAAATAAAGTGTATGAAGCTATAACTAAAATGGCTACACAACACTATCAATGCATTGCTTATGATCTCACATATTAGATCACTCACAACATGATCAGTGACATCAGTGATGACATCATCTGGTTAGTCTGTTTCGTAAAATTGTTTGAGACTTAAAGATTTATATTAAGTTACTTCATAAGTTAAATTATTATTCTTTCTGTACTACTGAGTGATCCTATTTCTAACATGTCATCTGGTCTATAATCCTGTTTTTAAAGAGGGTGTTCTATTTATCAGTGAACCAGCCTCTACACTGACACATGTCCTCTGCTGATGACTGTGTTTGGTAGTGCTTTGCAACAGTCTAATCTGTTCGTTGAGACTTCGCTCCACAGTGATGGCTCCGTATAGTTCTGTTTTATGACTTACTGACCAGTTTCTTTAGACCTCTCTCATTTGTTAATGACTGTAGTAGATTGCAATAAATTAATCTGTTCGCTAAGATCTTTCCCTAGGAATGATGGCTCAGTGTAATAGATATTTACAACAGACTGAACTCTCGGCTCACACCATTCTCCAAGGATGAAGAATTATTTTACTAGTGGTTTGTGACACAGTGGTCTGTCGGTTAAGACCTCACTACTGATTGTATGTTGCAGTGGTTTGTGTAATTCTGACATTTGCCCTAAAATCTCATTCAAGGTGCACGAATGGTATTGTTGTAGTTTGCAAAAGTCTAGCTGATACGGTGGAAGTTTTACTTTGGTCATTAGTGTTTAGAGTAGTTGTTCAGAAGAGAGAGAGGACTACCCGCTAAGAATGGTCTCTTAGGTGATAAGAGTGTAGTAGTTGATAAGCTTACAGTGAGCTCTGTGCTGCACGTCTCTCACCTGTGTTGTCTTATTTTGAAAAAATTTAAATAGTATTTTATGAAGTATATTGATGTTGACTTTGCGGGGTGACGTCATCAGTGATGTCATTTATTTAAGATATGATCAGTGAAGTCACAGACATAATTACAATTGACAACACCATAATCATCACCCTACTGTATGTAATGCAAGCAATACTTTCAAGCCCAGAAAGGCCCTATCTATACCTACTGCAGCAGTGTTTTTAACACCACAAAGTACTGTTACCATTTATACAAATAATTTTACACCATTCATAAACTATACATATGACATAAACATGCTATGTAAACTCCTACCAACTTTAACATTTGCAAGCTAGTTGATACACACAATTCAGCTATCATCATGAATAAATTCAGTGCATGCTTACATGAACCATTTACTACCCGAATCGGAAGGTGCTGTCCCCTGTGACCAGGGCTGGACTGGGAACCCAAAGTAGCCCTGGCAATTTTGCCAAACCAAACCCCACACAAAGGCTGGAAACAAGACTTAGTGGATTTTGCTGGCTAGCTGCTTTTGATACTGGGGGCCGATATTGCAGAACCGTTGCACAACTGCTCCCCAGTAACAAAACTGACCCCCCCGCACCCCTCTAGCATCCCAGGGAAACGCTTGTTGCCCAGTCCTGCTCAGTCTGTGACTACCTGAAGAAAACCAGGCACCACAGAACAGACACCATGTCCTGCAAAATATACGTTTCTGAGGTCCTCTTGCCCTTAGCAACCATCATGTCTGGCAGAAGAGTCTAAGAAGAATCAGCAGCACATGGCGGGGAGGGGCTCGTAGGAAACAGAGGTGAGCTGTCACTTTAGAATGTAAACCTTTTACACCCCCTCTTAACCTGCAGGGAATCGATGCGACCCAAAGCACAGATCAAAATATAAGATGATTTAAAATCTGAAAATAAAACATAAGATGCAAATAAGTGAATACCCAGAAACTCATAATTTATATAAATCATCTCAACACCACAGAACTGCACAAAACACACACTCTTATGAAGCTTCAAAGCTAAAAGGAAGAAAAAAAACTAATCAAAGCAATTTCTCAATTGCAGTGCCACCACTTCAAAGGAGACTAACAGACAAGATAGAGCTAAAACATTAATAAAAGTAGGTCTATATTTTCTAATCTCCACTTTTTCATGACTGGATGAGGAAACCTTCGTCTCTGCGCTCACCAGAACTTGCCAAAAATGACAGAAAATGCAAAGCTGCTTGTTTTAAGGAAAAATCACAAGGGTAATCTTTTACCAGTTCTCTGGATCTGGGAAAGCTAAGCTAGCCAGTAACTAGCTCCCCTGTAAAAAAAAAAAAAAAAAAACTACAATAAAACCCGATCATGTCTGCTACCAACCCAGTCTGTTCGTTCGCTCACGTTCGTGTTTCTCTCTCTCTGGCTCCTTTATAAATGTCCATAGGAATTCCATCAGATCCAGGACTCCTGTTCTTCAGGGTATCTTCAGTAGCACAAGACCTCTAAAAGGGTAAAATGACATTCATGATATACTGACTTTTTCATGAGAAAACTCGTGCACCGGATCACTGAGTTGTGAGACTGTAATAGTCATCTCAAATGTATTAGTTGTTAGTGGTGTGTAATCTCTAAACCTACTCTTCCATCACGGTCATTACAGACCTCCTCCGTAAGGTCAAGCCAAGCAGTCTGTACATGATCTCTATTTTACTGTCCTAATGTGGTCTTTATAATGGGTTCTCTTATCAGTTATCAGCCGTCGATTACAATGAAATTCTTTAAAAACAGAGCATAACTTGTGTTTGACATTACTGCAATCCTCATTTTGGTTGCACCGGGGCAGGTTTAACAAGAAAGTAGTAACTTAAAGAGAATTGCGGTAGGGCTATTGATGGTTTAACAACCACAAAGAATCTCCTTGTTACTTTTCAGGGATCTAAACAGACATAAAAAGTCTCTGCAGGCTACTATTAACCATCCTGTGTAAAGGGGCAGAAGAATCTATAATGGCCCAACAAATTCTTGCTAGCAAAGATGGTTTGGCATTTAGGCAATAAGAATAAATAAAAAGAGAGAGCCAACATTGGAAGATATACTATTGTCACAAAATGCATGAATAGTGCAGAGAACACTGTGTCTAATTAGATACTCTATTATGTGTGGGGTGGGCGGGGTTCTGTTTGATTTTGGTCTTGTTAGGGAACTTGTGTTGGTGCACTTTCAGTAATGCCACAGGGGGGACGTTAGAATGTGTCTAGTAGGTGTCATTTTGCAATTTGTCCTGTAGGAATGTATAAGCTCCTTTCTTTGAATGTGCGGGGGCTAGGATCTTATAAAAAGTGATACCAAGTGCACTCCTTCCTTAAGAGATGTAAAGTGGATATTGCATGTTTGCAGGAGACTCATCTTTACGATAGTGAGGTGGCTAAAATAGACAAGAAATGGCAGGGTCAGACATTCAGTGCTAATTACTCCACTTTCTCATGTGGGGTGCTTATATAGATAGCACCTGGGGTTCCTTTCTTCCTGCCGTATATGGAGGCGGATGTGGGAGGGTGGTACATTTTGATTCAGGGCAGGCTTTCGGGGTAAGAGGTCATCCTAGTTAATACTTATGGCCCCATTGTTGATGATGGGGACTTCTACCAGAAGGTGCAGGATATTATCGCACCAATGCTTGATACTCGAGTACTTTGGGTGGGGGATTTTAATTTTGTGGAGGATGAGGTACTAGATAGACACCCAACGAGACAGAGCATTATACCTAGAATGACAGCAACTCTCTGCGAGGCCCTGGTACACATGGGTCTCTGCGATGTTTGGTGAGCTAAACAACCCCTGTGCAAGGAATGTACTTGTTACTCACCAACAAATGGAACCTTTATTCGGCTTGACCGCATTGTTATGTCAGCTTCGATGGGCACTGATGTTAAAGGTGTTACATCTCACCAGCTGCTTAACGGATGAGGTGAGGTTAGATGAACACCAGGAATATGCAGGATGCCTCCTGAGGTCTTACAGGGCCCCCAGGGGAGGGAAACCCTATCCGAAGCATTAAAAAACGTTTTTGAACTCAACGGGTCCACAACGCAGTCTCGGATGACCAAATGGGAGGCCATGAAGGTAGTTCTCAGAGGCTGCCGTATTGGTTTGTCATGTGGGGTGTGGTGCACTTTGTACTGTGAACTCCAGAAGAAAGATGGCATTTTTGGGGTGGATGGCAGGGAGGGGTGCCAGGAGGAGTTGCAACTCTTTTGGGTAGTCATAGAGGTTAGGGATAAGCTGGAGCGATGTATACCAGAGTCATATCGCCAGCTTCTCCATAGGGAAGGGGACATATCCGGGTGCCTCCTTGCCTGGCTCCTTCGGAGGAAGGCCCCTCAGTCTGTCATTTTGTACCTCTGCACTGCTCGGGGTGCAGAAGTATACATTACAGGATGGTAGAGAGGATACATTGTATACTTACTTAGAACAAGTATACCATGACCCTGCCCCTTTGTCGCGGGCGCTGGTAGAGGCCTTTATTGTATCTTTGCTGCTTCCACACCTGGGAGCCCTGGAGGCTCAGGACTTCGATGCAGACCTCACGCTGAAGGAGATTCGTACAGCCTTAGGGTATCAAACCATTTCATTGGTTTACACAGCATTTATTGGAGGTGTACTCAGAGTCGCAGGAGAGGGGCTTGATTCGCCGTGAAACGCCGTTTCAGAGGGTAGGTCCTCAGTGACGGACCTGGCATACAACCGTAGTGTTTCCAAGTCCCTGAAACGTGCCTCTCAAGGAGCCCTTTCCTGATTGGGGGATGGGCGACCTGACAGTGACGTAGCCAGTTTACTTGAAGTGTAAGTGACCGGTATATATATTTAATTCTCGTCACTTTTTTTGTTTTTAATTGGAGAAGAACTGATACAAAAATTTCCTTTTGGTCCTGATGAAGCGTCATCGGATCCTGTAGGACCACACGACGCGAAACATGTCGACCCCAACTTGAGGGTACTGTTAAAATTACAGACCCTATCATTTTTTTGCTCTTTGAAAGTAATTGAGCATCATCACTCAGTTTATTACTTTCTTTTTGATTTTAATCTTGGTCTTCATCTTAGTATATTGATTAAAGTTATGATATAATTTTTAGGATGAATAACCAATTTTAGTTTCACATCCCTTTCTCTCCGAGCGTATGCTGGTGCCTGAATATAGGCATACCTGTCTGATTAACCATCATCAGAACAGTACGGCTGAGTGCCCCCCTTTCTAAGGGGAGCCCGTCAGGCGTTGCAGCGCCGGCCTGGCGAGGAGCAATTCCCAATGATGATGCTAGTCATCCATAATGATGCTTGAGGGCTTTTGCTCCTGACACCTCTGGTGCCCTAGGCTACTTGAGTACGTGTGGAACAGTGTACCTTTTGTATATTAGATACTCTATTATACCTCTTGACCCTCGAAGGTCTTTACGCTTCCTATTGTTGTACCCAACTGCTTTTGAGGAAATATCATGCCTCTGTGATAACCATGTTAAGTCCCTTGTGTTTCCATTAGGATCGCTGTCTACCTGCGGAGAGGTGTATTTACCATTGGTGCCCCTCCACTTTGAGCTGGACCCCTTCTGCTATCTCGGGATGCTTATAGCTCATACCCCACAATGGCGCAAGCAAAGCAGCATATAAAGGGTAATTGAGGGACTGCGCTCATCAGTGCGATTCTGGACTTCCCTCCCACTGTCTCTCATGGGCTGAGTAGCTGTCGTAAAGATGGTGTTTGTGTCCTGGTGCCTCGACATTATCCAGCACTTCATTGATGTTTTACCCTGGGCTGTCTTTCGTAAGATGAACTCTCTTCTAAAGTTGTGGGTTTGGGGAGTATAGTAGAGTGGCCAGGGTCCACATGACACTCCCATTAGAGGAGGGAGGACTGGCAGTGCCTGATTTAGAGCAAAACTACTTGGCTGCCCAAATACAAGATGCAGCACTTTGGTTGGTCAAGGAGGGAATGTGGGAGAAGTCACTATTGGGAGATTTCGGGGGTCGATCAACCCAACCTCAGCATTTGAGGGCAGGGATGTAGAGGATGTCTCTTATCCAGTCAGGCACAATGCTTCACTGTGGGAACGTTCTATTAAAAGCGCTTTGGGTGAGCTCTGTTTGCTGGTGACTTGGTCTTCTGGGATCTTCCTGCCTTCATATTGTTGGTTGCTTCAGTGGATTTGACTGCCTGGAGGAAGGGTGGTTGCGAAGCATTGGGGGATGTGTGCCCTCACAAGGAGTTTATAGACTTTAAAGATGTACAGGAGTGCGTCAGCGTGGGGCCTAGACAATTTTTGCACCATGCAAGTATAACGGCTATTGTGCAGGGATCTATGGACTTTGTTTCCCCTGGTCCCAACTCCTCACTCACCCTTAGATTCCTGTTGGAGCTGGGCAGGAACAGTCACTTGGTATCATACCTTTATAAAGCACCGACGGTGGACCTTAGCTGGGTCCGGCTCGCAGCCAGGGGGGCCTGGGAGGGGGAGTTGGGGATTCCAATTGATGATGCCTGTTAGCAGCAAACGTGTGCAGTGGTGAAGACCGTGTCGGGCAACATGCGTTTCAAACTCCTCCACTTTCATTTCCTTCATCATAAGGTATGATTTTTGAGGAATGTGTTGGACCGTGCGAGGATTGTAGTACAGATTCCAGTGGCTGTGGACCCAGTTGCCTGCTTGTTGGGGAACATCTGTCGAATGAAGGGACAGAAAATGGCCTCTAAGTTCCTGCACTTGATGTTAATATTGGCCAAGAAGCGGGTAGTGATTACTTGGATGGCTCAAGTTGGACCATGTGAAGAACGGTGGGTGGTAGATGAGTTTGAATGGACTGCTGCGGAGGAGGTCCGTTTGAGGAGGTGTAGGTTTATGATAAGGCTCAGGAGGACATCGAGGTCTGGGCAGGACTATAGGATATATTTATCCACCCAGTGGAGGTACAGTACTCCTCCACGTCAGGCAATGAAGGGTCGTCTGACTCTAATGAGGCATAGAAGGATTATAGTATGTTTTCTTACTGGGCGGGGTAGGAGGCTGGGAAAGGGTGAGGATGGGATAGAACTTCAGTGGGCCCGAGTAGACCCATGCTGCGCTTATATCTGTAATGTTAAATTGATTCTAATGTAAGAGATTAACCTCTAATGTGACGATGGTCTGTGGCACGTAGTTTGGTACCCGCTGGTGCTGGTTTGTATTTGATGAATCCAATAAAATATGTCTTTTACGCTCAAGTGCCGTGGACGAGCTGGTGCTCTCCCCCATCAGCCTCCCCCATCCTCCCCCTCTCCCCCCAGGGGAGGGACGGAAGGGGAGTGGATTCCCCTACCACCTGCGACCTCCCCACCCCCATCTAATGACGTCAGCGCGCAATCGCGTGCGGACATCATTAGAGGCCGCCAGACGTACTGGAAGCCATTGGCTTCCAGCGCGTCGAGGGAAGAGGAGGCAAGTTTCTCTTCCGGTGGGTTTAGGGGGTGGGGGTGGGGTGTAGGGTGGGAGGGGTGATTCCTCTAAAAGAGGCATCGGGGAAAGGAAAGGGTTTTCCTTTCTCTCAATGTCTCTTTCAGCATTCCTGCTGCCCGAATGCCCACTAGACACCAGATATTTTTGTTTATATTGTGTTTTGTTTGTTTTATGTTGCGGAGAGCCTGTCAATTTCTTTCAGCTGTTTATAGACATTGTATTTTTGGAAGAGATTGTTGAGCAGACTAATTTGTATGCGGAGCACTGTTTGAGGGACAACGTTGCCAGACTTAGGCCTCAGTCTAGAACGGCCCATTGGATTCCCACAAATCTGGAAAAGTTGAAAAAGTTCTTGGGTCTGACATTTTTTGATGGGGTTAATCAGGAAGCTGTCACTGTCTTTTTATTGGTCTACTAGTCCCTTGATGGCAACAGCTATATTTCCTGGAACCATGACTCGTAATCGGTATTTGCTTCTTCTTTGGATGCTGCATTTTGTTGACAATGCTTTAGCCTTGCCACAAGATCACCCTGATTGTGACCGTCTTTTTAAGATTAGGCCTGTCCTTGATTATTTTGTAGATCGGTTTGCAGAGGTGTATGTTCCAGGCAAAGAAATAAGTGTGGACGAGTCTTTGGTCCTGTTCGGGGGTGGGGGGGGTACGTTTTTAAGCAGTACATTCCTAGCAAGAGGGCACAGTATGGAATTAAGATGTATATGCTCTCTGAAAGTAGTACAGGATATGGTAGGGATTCCAGTATTGACCCCCCTCTGGTTATCCGTCCACTTTTGGAGTTAGTGAAAAAATTGTTTGGGAACTTGATAGACAACTGTTTAACCAAGGTCACCATTTGTATGTAGATAACTTCTACACTGGAGTGCAGTTGTTTAAGGAATTGTTCAGAGTGGACACTTGCTTGTGGCACAATCCGTTCTAACCGGAAAGGCTATCCAAGGGAGCTTGTCTGTAAAAAAAACTTGAGGGGACAGTGCAGCGCCTTGAGTAGTAATGAGCTGCGAGCTCTGAAATTTGCAGACAGGAGGGATGTGTACACGCTAACTACCATCCATGATTAGAGTACTTCCCCTGTGACTGTTGGGGGTCAGGTTGCAGAAGTGCGCAAACCTGCGTGCATTTTAGACTACAATAAGCACATGGGTGGTGTTGATAGAGTAGATCAGAGGTTTGAGCCTTACACTGCCCTTCGTAAGTCTTGTGTGTGATATAAAAAGTTGGCCATCCATTTGTTTCATTTGGTAACTTTTAATGCTTTTATTGTTTTCAAGGATTATCCCCGAGTGAAGGATGAAATTTGTTAAATTTCAGGAGTCAGTGATAAAGAGCTTTGTTGTGGTGGAACAGACAAGAAT
The DNA here is from genome assembly GCF_031143425.1 of Pleurodeles waltl. Lineage (NCBI taxonomy): Eukaryota > Metazoa > Chordata > Amphibia > Caudata > Salamandridae > Pleurodeles > Pleurodeles waltl. The sequence continues at coordinate 850,276,528 of NC_090439.1, forward strand.
TCCTATCATAGCAGTGGTGGAGGATGTGGCTAGACTGAAAGATCGCCACTTTCCTGATCACATTCCTCCCACTCCCAAAAAAGACTTGCCCACTAAGAAATGTAGAGTCTGTGCCCGAAGATATATCTGGAGGGCAAGCCGGATGTACTGCCCGGACTGTCCTTCAAAGCCTGGGCTGTGTGTGGCTGGCTGTTTCAGGAGTTACCACACAGAAAAATTACTGAAACTCCTGTGAGCATAAACTGTTTGATATTTTCATATGTTCAGTTTCATGGTTGGCACTGCTGTCATGTATTCAGCTAGAGGTTTTCTGTTTGTAGTTTTTCTAATTAGTTAGTGGTTTCTTTGTTGTTTAAAAAAAAACAAATAGTGATGGCGGTGTGCATGGAGTGGCACATGACTGGCGGTGTGTGTGGAGTGGCACTTGGGCTGGCGGTGTGCGTGGAGTGGCGCTTGGGCTGGCGGTGTGCGTGGAGTGGCGCTTGGGCTGGGGGTGTGCGTGGAGTGGCGCTTGGGCTGGCAGTGTAAATAGTGACTTGCTGTTGGTCACTACAACACACTGCCAGCCAAACTCCAGTCCACACACTCCCATCAGCTGGTGTGATTACTGTATCAGGCATGTGGACGTATGAAAGTGATGGGCCCTTGAATGGCGCAGTCTGTTGATGCAAGTGTTGTAATGTGCTGGGCCCGCGGCTGGCGGTGTGAATGGTCTTGTGCCTGTCATGTATAAAAGGTGTGTGAATGGACTGTAAAGCAGTTGGTGCCTTGACGCAGCTTTACAGCTCACGAGCTGAGAGTCACTGGTTCAGGTTTTTGGCCTTTCAGTTAACAGGGCATTTCATTTTTGTGAAATCTCTTGTTAATAAAATTTGATCTACTGAACCATCACTCACCCTTGTGCCAAATTCAACCAGTATGTGTGGTAAAAATGACAAGACCTGCTCCGCTGTAATGAGGCGTCGCAGCACACCCGTGACATGCTAGGTGTCTCGGGTGGGACACCGATGATGAAGCATGCCACCAACTTGGTTGGTGGGTGAGGGGTCTTTTTAACATAACCTAAGTGAGTTTCTTTTCACAGCTTTAGTGTTTGGAACATCACAGAAGGAAATGATCTATTACAAACCTACCTCTTTTTCCACGGGAGGGGGAGGACCTGTGTTTTTGGTCCCAGGTGCGGAGGTCATCCAGGGAAACCTACCAAACCCAAACATTTTTTAAAACTAGACACCCGGAGGAGTCCAGGGAGGTCTGACTTACGTGGATCCCCCAACATTTTCTTACCCACACTCCTCTGCAAACCTCTAATTTGATTTAAAAAGCATAGGTTTCCCTAGATGACTGCCGCACCCGGGAAAAAAACGCAGGTGCCCCCGTGCAAAAACAGGTAGTTTTGTAATAGATCATTTTGATGTGTCCATGTAGTGTTTTGGGGCATTTCTTGTTGCGGCCATTAGGCCTACCCACACAAGCGAGGTACCATTTTTATTGGGAGACTTGGGGGAATGCTGGGTGAAAGGAAATTTGTGGCTCCTCTTAGATTCCAGAACTTTCCATCACCAAAATGTGAAGAAAAAGTGTTTTTTGCCAAATTGTGAGGTTTGCAAAGGATTCTGGGTAACAGAATCATGTGGGATCCCCACAAATCACCCCATCCTAGATTCCCATAGGTGTCTAGTTTTCACAAATGCATAGGTTTGGTAGGTTTTCCTAGGTGCCGGCTGAGCTGGAGGCCAAAATCCATAGCTAGGCACTTTGCAAAATACAGGTCAGTTTTCTTTGAGAAAATGTGAATTGTCCATGTTGTGTTTTGGGGCATTTCCTGTCACGCGCACTAGGCCTACCCACACAAGTGAGGTACCATTTTTATCGGGAGACTTGGCAGAACGCTGGGTAGAAGGAAGTTTGTGGCTCCCCTCAGATTCCAGAACTTTCCATCACCGAAATGTGAGGAAAAAGTGTTTTTTTGCCACATTGAGGTTTGCAAAAGGATTCTAGGTAATAGAATCTGGTGGAAGCCCCACAAGTCACCCCATCCCGGATTCCCATAGGTGTCTAGTTCTTAAAAATACAAAGGTTTGGTAGGTTTCCCTAGGTGCCGGCTGAACTAGAGGCCAAAATCCACAGCTAGGCACTTTGCAAAAAAACAGGTCAGTTTTCTTTGAGAAAATGTGATGTGTCCATGTTGTGTTTTGGGGCATTTCCTGTCGCGCGCACTAGGCCTACCCACACAAGTGAGGTACCATTTTTATTGGGAGACTTGGGGGAATGCTGGGTGGAAGGAAGTTTGTGGCTCCTCTTAGATTCCAGAACTTTCCATCACCAAAATGTGAAGAAAGGTTTTTTTGGGGCCAAATGTTGGTTTGCAAAGGATTTGGGTAATAGAACCTGTTGAGAACCCCACAAGTCACCCCATTCTGGATTCCCATAGGTGTCTAGTTTAAAAAATGTTTAGGTTTGGTAGGTTTCCCTATGTGCTGGCTGAGCTAGAGGCCAAATTCCACAGCTAGGCACTTTGCAAAAAAAAAACACAGGTCCGCTTTCTTTAGGAAAATGTGATGTGTCCATGTTGTGTTTTGGGGCATTTCCTATCGTGGCACTAGGCCTACCCACACAAGTGAGGTACCATTTTTATCAGGAGACGTGGGGGAACGCAGGGTAGAAGAAAGTTTATGGCTCCCCTCAGATTCCAGAACTTTCCATCACCGAAATGAGAGGGAAAAGTGTTTCTTTTTTGCCAAATTTTGAGATTTGCAAAGGATTCTAGGTACTAGAACCTGGTGAGAGGCGCACAAGTCACCCTATCGTGGATTCCCCTAGGTGTCTAGTTTAAAAAAAATGCACAGGTTTGGTAGGTTTCCCTAGGTGCCGGCTGAGTTAGAAGCCAAAATCCACAGCTAGGCACTTTCCAAAAAAACTCGGCAGATTTCAATGTAAAAATGTGATGTGTCCATGTTAAGTTTCCTGTCGCGGGCATTAGGTCTACCCATGCAAGTGAGGTACCATTTTTATCGGGAGACTTGGTGGATCACAGAATAAAAGACTAAGTGTTATTGTCCCTCGTCTTTCTCTACATTTTTTCCTTCCAAATGTAAGACAGTGTGTAAAAAAGACATCTATTTGAGAAATGCCCTGTAATTCACATGCTATTATGAGGACCCGGAATTCAGAGCTGTGCAAATAACCACTGATTCTCAACACCTTATCTTGTGCTCATTTTGGAAATACAAAGATCTCCTTGATATCTATTTTTCACTTTTTATATTTCACCAAAGGAATTGCTGTATGCCCAGTATACAATGAAAACCCATTGCAGGGTGCAGCTCATTCATTGGCTCTGGGTACCTAGGGTTCTTGATGAACCTACAAGCCCTATATATCCCCGCAACCAGAGGAGTCCAGCAGACGTAGCGGTATATTGCTTTTGAAAATCTGACTTGCAGGAAAAGTTATAGAGTAAAACATGGAGAAAACCGGCTCTTTTTTAACCTCAATTTCAATATTTTTTTTATTTCAGCTGTTATTTTCTGTAGGAAAACCTTGTAGGATCTATCTACACAAATGACCCCTTGCTGAATTCAGAATTGTGTCTACTTTTTAGAAATGTTTAGCCGTCCGGGATCCAGCATTGGTTTCACACCCATTTCTGTCACTAACTGGAAGGAGGCTAAAAGCAACCCCAAAAAAATAGAAAAAAATGGGGTATGCCCCAGTAAAATGCCAAAATTGTGTTGAAAAATGTGGTTTCTGATTCAAGTCTGCCTGTTCCTGAAAGCTGGGAAGATGGTGATTTTAGCACTGCAAACCCTTTGTTGATGCCATTTTCAGGGGAAAAACCACAAGCCGCCTTCTGCAGCCCTTTTTTCCCCATTTGTTTTAAGAAACTGAAATTTTCGCTGTATGTTGGCTAATTTCTTGGTCTCCTCCAGGGGAACACACAAACTCTGGCTACCTCTAGAATCCCTAGTATGTTTGAAAAAAGGAAGCAAATTTGGCGTGGGTAGCTTATGTAGACAAAATGTTATGAGGGCCTAAGCATGAACTGTCCCAAATAGCCAAAAAAGGCCTGCCACCATTAGGGGGAAAAGGCCTGGCAGCGAAGGGGGTTAAAAAATATACATGCATTATGTAAACAATGATTAACACATGCACATAATGGAATGTGCATCTTTACAGAATTGAAAAACATGTAATTTGTTTAATAGACTAATTAATGTATACCCAAGAAATATAGTAAGGGGGAGAATTGAAGATCTTTTCATAAAGGCAGATTTAGAACAGAGCTGAGGAATGTCCATCATAAACAACAGTAGATTTAAAAGCAACATTTTGGAAAAGAATAGAAGCAATTGTACGTAAATCTCGTCATGTCACAACAACCACAAACAATGAACTAGAAAGGAAGACAATAAGAAATGGTGTGTTAGTGGTTTTAAACAGCACTGTTAGGACAGACAGCCCTCATAGTTCTATGCTTGGGTAGGTTCATGTACCTCCATTAATTATTTTATTACATTAAGTATTGCAGCAGTGGAGTTAATGACCATCTTTAAACAAATTTTGAAATATCAACTCTGTGTTAAAGCCAGGCATCCCCCAACTCCAAGCGTTCACTATCTTGGGCTTCCCAGACAATCAAACGCATCCAATGCGCTCACCCAGTGGGAAGACAATCACATTTTCATTATGCAGCTAGGAAGTCGATCACAGCCTTGTGAAGCACGAAGACAGTCCCAGAACACCGCAATTAGCTCTACAAGATATGGGAACTGTTTCGAATGGAATCATTTTCTGCAACCCTGAAACAAAAGGAGGTGTAAATTTGACGCAGCCTAGGCTCCTTGAATTCCATTTTAGTGCAGGAGTTAAGGACCTCATATACCTAAAGGGATGGCTGCAAAGTAAAGAGAGGAGAGGAGGGAACACATGACTGCACACCCTGGAGGCTGATGAACAAAACATAAGCATGTCGGGTGCTTGTGTAGGACAGATGAACTGGAGATTTTCCAATCAGGATAGGAGCAGTGAGACTTGAGAGGGGGAGGAGGGGTGTAAAGCCAGGGTAGGGAAGGAGAGGATGGGCATTTAGTCAACTTGCCTTTGGTTGAAGGAGGGTGTATGTGTTTATTATAAAAATCAAAAACAAAAAAATAATTGAACCATAAAGAAAATTTGAGAACCATTAATTTTACGTGTCGGAAAACAGCAGTGCAATCGTAGAATCTTCTTTTGATGATATACACGAATACTATTAGGAAATAAGTTCAAAATAAATACAAAATATTTAACACACTGTTTAAACATGCAAATAAAAATGAGTGAAATAAGAATGAAGATAAATATATTACGTTGGCTGATTAGTGAAGGAATCCAATAAATTCGGAAAGTCAATCATAGTTAAACTGCATCAAGGAGATGAAAGACTCGATTGATGAACAGAACCATCAAATAAAAATACATTTAAGGACGCTGTTTAAGAATAGACAGATAACTAAAGAAACTTTGAACAGAGGTAACAGAAATATGAGCCTGAAATTAGCATGTTTAAGACTACAAGAATAAGAGATAGTATAATCATGAATTATGGAAACAGCAGAAGACTAAGGTGAGAGAGGGTACTGGAAGCTGCTACCAGATATGTCAGAGAGAGAGTGCATCAGGAGTAAAATGCAACTAATGGATTAAGTAGAGCTTGTACGCCACCATTTGGGGTATATCGAAAAGGACTCGGTTGTGGAATCGCCAAGGCTCTCCCTGAATCTCCTGTGCTTTGCCTTACGCCTAAGGTGCTGGCGACTTTCTCTGATGACCATGGGCTGGTGCTAGACAGACAATAAAGGGGCCAAGCTTGACAGTCAAGAGGCAGCACAGGTTAAGCCTGCTCTTGCAACTTCTCAGGAGTCAGTATCCTCCCCCTCCAACGCCCCTGTATGCATCACAGCTTCAAAACAAGCAGATGGCAGCGGGAGCATCCAGCATTATCTAAGGTCTCATACTCCTATACCTGATCCACCCACTCCAACTTCTATTGACTTGATTATCCATTCCATGCTGAGAAACGTCAGCAGTTAAAGGGCAAATGGCAGAAACCTAAGGTGAGGATGGAAAGCAGGCAGTTGGGGGTGGGAGGGGAGCTACTGGAGTAAAACTGGGAGGGGCTGCGAATATCTGCATAGAAGGAAAGAGAGCATAAAGGGAGACAGGGAGAAAGTCAACAAACATTTGCAAAGCCGATTGGACGCGCCTACGAGAAATCTATTGGCTTTGTCAATGTTTTTTTCAGCCCCGTCGTACTGTAGCGCGGCTGCCGTGCTGCACGGCTAACAGTTAGGGAAAAGAGGCGCTGTCTGTTTTACAATGCTTTTTCATCCAACTTTTAGGCATGCTGCACAGCAGGTCTAGAAGACACTGACATTCAATAGCTCCTACATATGCAGTAGCTATTGGCTTTGTCAATGCTCGGTATTTAGCACAGACATTATTACCCAAAGGTGATAGAGTGCTAAATAACAAGAGAGCTCTTGAACAAACAGGCAGAAACGGATTTAAAGCTGTAGGAAAAAAGGTTGAAATACTGACAGTTTCCGGGAGATTAAGTGGTAATTGATTTAAGAATTTACACAGTATTAAGCCAGTATTCAGATTACATTTACAATGCACTACAATATTTTTTAACTGGCGTGACGCAGTTTCGGCAACATATTTATACCGCTCCCTATGTGTGCACTATTTCGTTATCACGCACTAAAGAAGGAACGGTACTCGTTCTGTATTGTTTCTATACACTGTGCGGCTTTTTTGTGATACTGGAAGCCAGTGTTTATATTGGCAACTGAGCAAGATAGTGAGGGGAGATTTAGAAGGGGTGCTGAGGATTGAAGTGTTGATGTGGAGGGAGGGAAGGAGGGAGATCCTATACTGTACAGAGAGTCGTAAATGGACAACGAAAAGTAAATAGGGCTTTGATACATCAAAGAACATTTATATGATTGGGAGTTACAATTTATAATGTTTCTGGCATTACACATGCTTTTTAAGAAAAAAACAAAATGCTGTTGTACCTCGTTTTTTTCTTGAGGTATCTCTTCCCTTCCCAGGCTGCTGTCGAAAAAACATGTGCCCCCGTCTACGCTTTTCGCAGACAGGACTGGAGAAATGGTTCTGCTTTATCCCTCCCCCACCCCCAATACATTGGATGAAGAGGGTATCTTGCTGGGTTTTTCACAACAACGCGACAGGGGAAGCAACAATAAAAAATAAAAAAAAAAGCAAATAAAAGAAAGTACCTTAATCCAAGAACGAGCAGCAGAGGTCATCAATAAACAATAAGTACTTGGTCCATGCTCCATCAAAGGGACAAACACAAGAAGAGGAAGTGAGGCGACATGACCAATGAGAAGCAAGGAAATGAAGGTCAATGAAGCCTACTAATGGTAGGTAATGGGCAGGCTATAAGCCCCTTGATGTAAAAATAAAAATCTGTATGACTAGCAACAGTGGTGTCTCAACTAGACCTAAAGTACAAGTTACTTACCTTCGGTAACGAAATATCTGGTAGAGACATTCTACTTTCAGATTCCTTAACTTAGAATTTCACCCAGGTGTCAGACTGGATCCAGAGATTTTTCTTCTAGCAATTCCCTTGTGCATCGGTAGGTGTGCATCTGCCTTAAGTTTACCATTGTACGCTCTGTAGTGTTGTACTTTTACACCACAGCTCACAAGTTAAATATGCATGTGTGCTGGGGAACTCCGAGCAGGGCTCCGTGGTCTGGAGGGACACAGTATGTGCACCATCCTTTTGCTGACCATGAATATTAACAAATCATTTCACTACTAAGGACTGACCGCAAAGGCAAGAGCAGATTATACTGTCAGGATAGGCCTTTTAACCCATCACCTGCCAGGGGAAGTGGGCTGCGGACACCTTCTGTATTTGTTAATTGGTCTGTCAGTCTTCCACAACCAGATACTTTGCTCCATCCTTATGGGACAAGGATGCTACACGTATGTGGCCTATATGTAGAGGTTGCTTATTGAGTGTGTCTGTAATATGATGCTGCACCTACACAGGAAACAATTTTGATTTCCTGAGCCTCAAATGGTATCTAAGATGGAGGCTGCTGTTCGTCCTCCAGGGAATTCCTGAGGTCCTTTGTAGTGAACCAGACTCTAAGGTGTGGAGGAGATGAGACAAGGGGTCCTTCAGAAATATAGGGACATTCTCTTGCTCTTTCGTGCCCTATTGCTCCTTGGAAGGGCTACCCTGCGGTTGTGTGATGGAACCCCGCATGCCTCAACAAGTCGGTTGAAACCACAACGTTTCCACGCATGCCTTTACAACTAGTTTTCGTTGTAAAAGTATGCCTAGTAAAGGCATGTTTGTAAGCAGCATGCAAAACAGCTTGCGTGGTTCTATCATATCACCCCTCCACCTGACCTGAGGACCAAAACTACCCCCCATCTCTAATGCCTAAACTACCCCGACACCCCCAGCCACCCTAAACCTAAAAAAAAAATTTTTTTAAAAACACAAAAAAACTACCAGACTCCCCCCCACCCCCGCCCCATAAAAACTAAAATACCCCTCACCGAGCCATAAAAAAAAAAAAAAGAAATACCCTGACACCCCAACTCTGCCCCTAAAAACTATACCTAAAGTACCCCAACACCCCCCACCCACCCCAGCCCTGAAACCACCCCCACTGCTAAAAACTACTCACCAACCCTGCCCCAACCCCACTTACCTCAATGCGTCCTCTCCCGATCCTCACTCTTCTCTCCTTCCTTAAACCTTCGGCCACCCCTTTAAAAATAAACTACTTTGTCTCCAACCTAAAATAAAAAAAACATACTTAACCCCCCTCTCCCCCCCAACTCCCACCTGTAGGAAGTTGGCTCTGTATATACTATTTCAAAATAAGAAATAGTGTGCACGGAGTCCAAGGGTTCCCCTTAGAGGTAAGATAGTGGCAAAAGTAGATAATTCTAATGCTCTATTTTGTGGTAGTGTGGTCGAGCAGTAGGCTTATCAGAGGGTAGTGTTAAGCATTTGTTGTGCACACAGGCAATAAATGAGGAACACACACTCAAAGACTTACTCCACGCCAATAGGTTTTTATATTGAAAAATATATTTTCTTAGTTTATTTTTAGAACCACAGGTTCAAGATTTACAGTTAATACTTTAAATGTAAGGTACTTCACTTAGATACTTTAGGAACTTTGAATGAAAACAATATCATGTACAGTCTTTGTAAAAAATGGCAGTAAGCTATTTTCAAAGTGGACACAGTGCAAAAATCAACAGTTCCTGGGGAAGGTAAGTAAAGGTTAGTTTTGAAGGTAAGTAAAACACTTACAAGTGCATAGGCAGCCCACCGTTGGGGGTTCAAGGCAACCCCAAAGTTACCGCACCAGCAGCTCAGGGCAGGTCAGGTGCAGAGGTCAGAGAGGTGCCCAAAACACATAGGCACATATGGAGAACAGGGGTGCTCCAGTTCCAGTCTGCCAGCAGGTAAGTACTTGCATCCTCGGGGTCAGACCGGGGAGGAGGGGTTTGTAGAGCACCGGGGGGGAACACAAGGCGGCACACTAAGTATACCCTCAGCGGCAGAGGGGCGGCCGTGTGCAGTGAGCAAAGTAGGCGTCGGGTTTTAGATTGAAAACAATGGAGGGACCCGGGGGTCACTCTAGCGTTGCAGGCAGGCACAGGGGGGGCTTCTCGGGACAGCCACCACCTGGGCTAAGCAGAGGGTCGCCTGGGGGTCGCTCTTGCACTGAAGTTCGGTTCCTTCAGGTCCTGGGGGCTGCGGGTACAGTGTGGGTTCCAGGCGTCGGGTCCCTTGGTACAGGCAGTCGCGGTCAGGGGGAGCCTCTGGATTCTCTCTGCAGGCGTCGCTGTGGGGGCTCAGGGGGGCCGTCTCTGGTTACTCACAGGCTCGCAGTCGCCGGGAAGTCCTCCCTGAGGTGCTGGTTTTCTGCAGGTTGAGCCGGAGGCATCAGGTGCAGGGTGTGAAGTCTCACGCTTCTGGCGGGAAACGTCGTCTTTGGAAGTTGCTTCTTTGCTGCAAAGAAGTTGCAGGTTTTGAACAGGGCCGCTGTTCACAAGAGTTTCTTGGTCCTGTAGTCCAGGGCAGTCCTCTGAGGCTTCAGAGGTCGCTGGTCCCTGTCGGATGCGTGGCTGGAGCAGGTTTTCGAAGTTGGAGACAGGCCGGTAGGGCTGAGGCCAAATCAGTTGTCTTCCTCCTTCTCTGCAGGCTTTTAGGTCAGCAGTCCTTCTTTCTTCAGGTTGCAGGAATCCGATTTCTTGGGTGCCCCTAAATACTAAATGTAGGGGGGTGTATAGGTCTGGGAGGGCAGTAGCCAATGGCTACTGTCCTTGAGGGTGGCTACACCCTCTTTGTGCCTCCTCCCTGTGGGGAGGGGAGCACATCCCTAATCCTATTGGGTGAACCTCCAAAATCAAGATGGAGGATTTCTAAAGGCAGGGGTCACCTCAGCTCAGGACACCTTAGGGGCTGTCCTGCCTGGTGGGTGACTCCTCTTTGTTTTTCTCATTATCTCCCCTGAACGTGCTGCCAAAAGTGGGGGCTGTGTCCAGGGGGCGGGCATCTCCACTAGCTGGAGTGCCCTGGGGCATTGTAACACAAAGCTTGAGCCTTTGAGGCTCACTGCTAGGTGTTACAGTTCCTGCAAGGGGGAGGAGTTAAGCATCTCCACCCAGTGCAGGCTTTGTTTCTGGCCTCAGAGAGCACAAAGGCTCTCACCCCAGGGGGTCCGAAACTCGTGTCTCAGCAGCACGCTGGCAAAGACCAGTCAGTCCTGCACTGAAGGATTGGGTAAAATACAGGGGGCATCTCTAAGATGCCCTCTGTGTGCATTTTTTAATAAATCCAACACTGGCATCAGTGTGGGTTTATTAGTCTGAGAAGTTTGATACCAAACTTCCCAGTATTCAGTGTAGCCATTATGGAGCTGTGGAGTTATTTTTTTTACAAACTCCCAGACCATATACTTAATATGGCCACACTGTACTTACAATGTCTAAGAATAGACTTAGACACTGTAGGGGCATATTGCTCATGCAGCTATGCCCTCACCTGTGGTATAGTGCACCCTGTCTTAGGGCTGTAAGGGCTGCTAGAGGGGTGACTTACGTATGCCACAGGCAGCATTTTGTGTGCATGGCATCCTGAGGGGGATGCCATGTCGATTTTGCCTTATTCTCCCCACCAACACACACAATCTGCAAAGGCAGTGTGCATGTGTTAGGTGAGGGGTCCCTTAGGGTGGCAAAACATATGCTGCAACCCTTAGGGACCTTCCCTGGTCATAGGGCCCTTGGTACCACTGGTACCTTTTACAAGGGACTTATCTGTGTGCCAGGGGTGTGCCAATTGTGGGAAAAATTGAACATTTTAGGTAAAAGAACACTGGTGCTGGGGCCTGGTTAGCAGGGTCCCAGCACACTTCTCAGTCAAGTCAGCATCAGTAAAAGTGGGTGGTAACTGCAACAGAGAGCCATTTCCTTACACCACCCCTTAAAAAAAAAAAAAAAAAAAAAAAGAAGACTAGCCCGACCCCCCCACCTTAAAGCCTTAACAAATTACTCAAAACCCTCCACCCCTGCCTTGCAAAAATATATATATTTTTTTAAAGGGCTGTCCCCAGAAAAACCCCTTAATCCACCCTGAACCCCTGCCCCAGCCCCACTTACCTCACCGCGTCCTCCTCCAAACAAAGCATGGCTTTTTCTGTGCCTTAACCACGCATATGCGAAGTTCAGCACATGCGTGGTTAAGGCACAGAAAAAGCCATGCTTTCTTTAGGCAAGCGTGGTTGCGCTGGCGTTGGAAAAATCCTGTGTTGTGTACAATGCGTGGTTAAGGACATTACCCCCTACACTGCAGGTTAGCATGTAGTTAAGTGAGGGTGTCTCTCCCTCTTATGTGCCTTTGTTTTGGATCTCCCTTAGTAGGAGACTCCCATCTCCTCCCTACCTTCCCCTTCAATAACTAAAGATCCTGGCAGAATTCAGCAGAAGATAGAAACAGACTGAAGCGGAACCTAGAGTTGTATTCTTGGTTTACACAAACTATGACTGCAATATTTGTATAAAGATGGGACAGAAACGTTCAGCCAATATTTCTTAACCAGATTCCCAGGCCAAATACCAATTCACCTTTGCTAGATCCAAAACCAGGCACTTGGAAAGCTAGGAGAAGCTAACTTGGGACCTGCCATCAAAGACGAAGCTGACCAACAGCTTGGGAGGGGCATTAGGGGCAAACTTCCACAAGGAAAATTATGCCTAAAAGATGGGCACATTGAAGAAGCTGAAGGGCTTCATATTGAAGCCGCTGCTCTGGCATGAGGAGGTCTGCATTGCTCAGCCTATTCTAAGGATCATGTCTTTCAGGACAAAGACACTTTTTTCATTATAGTCTGAAGACGTGTTTATTGAGCATGCAACAAGTTATTAATTGCCATTTAATCAAAAGCACTTTTCTGGCATGTGCTTTTATTCTGTAAATGTATAATGAATATCTGATTAGCAAGATCAACCAAAAACACATTAGTGATAATTTAGTGACTGTTTAGCTTAGAAACTATTCCACGAATGTTATAAATCTTCTGACTGTTTCCCTCAACAAGAGTCGACATCGATGATGCCTTTTTGAGAAAACGCTTTATGAAAAATAATCTGAATTCTACACAGAGGACTTCTTATCAGCATCTACAGTCACTCTACCATACTGATTTCTTCTTGCCTAACATTGGTTTCGTGACAGGTAGCTGATACCACTGTGTTCCTATGCTGGGATCACTTAAACATTTTTTTCCTAGCACACAACAAAAAAAAATAAAGAGTGCTGATGTTTCAGAATTAGTTCAAACTAAGCACTTTTTTTGTAATTTTGAAGTGTGGTGGAAACATTTGAATATGATCAAAATACATCACTACATTACATGATGACATTTGCACACATTGTCGCTTGTGTGTAGTGAAACTATTTCTGTGCAAATGTAATGGTAATTTCAAATGAAAATGTGTTGCCTGTAATGGCAGTGAGCTTCCACACCATGCATATTCCACAATACACCATTCCACTCTGTCACGCCACTCCATGCTACAATGCTCCATTCCACTCTCCCACATGCCACTACCCTTTACATCTCCACTCATACACTCTTCGACACACCATGCCACTCAACTCCAAGCCACTCCAATCTGCACCATTCACTCCATGACAACACGCTCTCCACTCTACACACCCCACTCCAGTCTACCCCATTCTAACCCAACCCACTCCATTCCACTCCAATGTACCCCCAATATACCCCAAACAACGTTGCTGCAATCTACTTCACTTCAATCTACCCCCACTCCTCTCCAATCTACTAACTCCTATTTATTCCACCCCAATATCCCCACACCATTCCAATCTACCCTCTCCAACCTACCAACACTCTGGATCATCGTGGAGTGGGGTAGATTGGGTTAGTCTACCCAACTCCACCACAATGTACAGCACTTCACTTAGATCTACCCCACTTCACTTAGACCCCACTCTGCTCCGATCTACAATCTCCACCCCAATGGAGGCTAGCTCCAACCTCTTGGTCTGTGCATCGATTCCCCCATTGGCAGCTCCAGTTGTGAAGGCACCGAACACCTACAGCACGAGCCTCAGGTTCGAAACTGCCGTTGGCTCCTCCACAGGTACCTTATTTTGGAGTTGGGCTATTCGTTACATTTTGGTTACACTCACTCTGCGAATTGGCTCTTTTGCATTATTTGTTCAGTATAATCTTAACTATTTGTTCGGTATAGTCTTTACTGTTCAGTATAGACTTTTAGTTTCTAGTTTTTTTTTTTTTTTTAGAGCTTTAGTCATTAGTGCCTTAGTCCTTTGTTCAGTGTTCGTTTACAGACGACCTCTGCCCACCCGTTCCCACTATTTTTTCCAGTACCATGTGGCTTCCTGACAGCTCCTCCCACCTACCAGAACTACTTATGCAGGCTGCTGCGCTCTTGGGGTGTACCGCTGCCGTGCCAAAGATTAGCCTGTCTGTACTCGTCCGCACCTGGAATGTACCCAGCGACAGGAACTCTGGATCTATCACCATCCATTGCTACTCGAGTTCAGATCTCATCGCCCTAAACACCCATCCCAGCATTGACTGCTGCCACACCTCGCCTAGATTCACCACAGGGCCTTTTGCATGCCACCACTGCCACTTTACCTGCTACGCAGACCCTCCTCCACCCGGTAGAATGACCATCCCCTCCTTCCATACATGAGCTGTCTACTTCAATGTATCATGCTCAACGTCTGATCCCTCTGCAGGCACTCAACCGAGGTATGGGACGACACCAATGCCCTCGAGCCCGACATCGCCTTCCTCACCGAGACATATCACCAGAGGCACTCTGAACGGTTACAAGATTGGCTACCTTGACTGCTCCAACAAACCAAGAGGCAGCATAGCCATCGTTTACAAAGATACTCTCCATAACTACCACAACGGTCCATGACACGCAGCTCATGGAACACCTCAATTTCCAGATCTGCATAGACGCCAAGACCTCCCTTAGAGGACCCTTGCTTAAAGGGGCCCAGGACCATGACCCAGCTTCTGCAACACTATCCCTAGACTCACCACCCTTGCCATTGACACCTAACACTAGATCTTCCTAGGAGAACTCAATTTCCAGCTTGAACAACACAAACACCAAAAACCTCCTAGACAGCGCGAACGTCATCAGTCTCAAGCAAATAGTAATGAACGCCACACACACCCCGCAGGTTACACGCTAGACGTCATCTTTACCTTCACCAACAATATCAAATTCAGTCACACCACAAAAATCACCTGGTCAGACCACTCCATCGTCCATGTCACCTACTTCACCACTCCCAGATGCCACTCCAGACCCCCCTCGCACCTCCCAACGGAACTGGGGCAAGATTTCAGAGAGCCGGCGAGCAGACCCCCTCAGCTCCCACCCCCCACAGTCCTCACCGACATTATGATCGCCATCAAAACATTCAACACCTAGATCTTAGACTGCACCGACAGAGCAGAACATTGCAGAATTGTCATACTCAACAGACTCACCAAACAAGCAAAATGGTACATCCCAGAACTCAGATCCAAGAAGCACGAGTGCAAGCAACTTGAGAGACGCTGGCACATCACCATGTCTCCCAGCGACAGAACCCCTTCAAATATTCACTCAACTAATACCAGAAACGCTTAAAAGAAGCCAGGAAGCTAGATTTACTAACCAGAATCCAAGCCAGCTATAACTGAAATAAGGAACTCATCAAGGTCAAAGAATTCTCCAACTTGTCAGCTACGGAAAACATCACTTCCTCCATCGCAAGACCACTGCAACTTCCTCGCTGATTACTTCCATGATAACATTTCCACCATATACAAAAACTTCCCACCCCAGCCAACGGATGCGAAACCATCAACCTATTCAACTCTACCAACCCCCGATCAATGCCACTCAACAACTGGAGCCAACTCACCACGGAATCCACGATCAACATGAGATCTATCCACTCAGGATCACCCATGGACCTTTGCTCGCACCACATGTTCAACCTAGGCAACAACGCCATCAAACTCACAGACATCCTCCACATCGCCATCACAACAGCCACATACCCTGAAGAATGGAAACACGCCAGAGTCAAACCACTCCTCAAAAAAAACAGACCCCAACAAACTCAAAAACTACTATTCAATCTCCCTGCTTCCCCTCCCACCGTTTACCTAGAAGACCACGAACTTCTGGGCACCTCCCAATCCAGATTCTGTTCTAACCACAGCATCGAATCTGCACTGATAGCTGCCACGGACGACATCAGAACCCTTCTAGACCAGAGAGAAGCAGCTGCCCTCATACTGCTTGACCTCTCTGCAGCTTTCAACACTGTCTCCCATCACACACTGATCAAGAGACTCCACCAGAAAGGCATCCGAGATAACGCCTGGAAGTGGATCACCTCCTTCCTCTCTGGCAGAACCCAGGGTCCTTCTTCCCCCCTTCACCTCAAAACCTAAGGACATAATATGTGGCATATCTCAGGGCTCTTCCTTCAGCCCCACCCTATTCAACACCTACATGACCCCCTTGGCCAGCATGGTCAGGAACCACTGACTGAAAATCTACGCAGACACTCAACTCATCCTCTCGCTATCCAAAGACCCGTCCACAGCAAAGACCAACTTCCACCCCTGTATGAACAACCATAACCGACTAGGTGTAGAACAACTGCCTCAAACTTAACATCAACAAAACAGAAGTCCTGCCGTTCGGAAACTCCAACTCAGCCTGGAATGACTTCTGGTGGCCTGCCGACCTAGGATCACCCCCACGTCCTTGAACCACACCAGGAATATGGGAATCATCTTCAACAACAAACTCAATATGGAGAAACAGATCAACGCAGTCTCCTCCACCTGCTTTCCTCACTCTTTGAAGGCTTTGGAAAATCCTCCGGTCACCACAAGAAGAACAGTCATGCAGGCCCTCAGCGCCACTATGGCAAAACACTTTGCGCAGGTATCTCATCACACCTCACAAAACTACTCCAAGTCATCCAGAACTCAGCAGTCTGACATCTTGGACCTCCCTAAACAGAGCCACATCTCACCCCATCTAAGGAACCTCCACTGGCTGCCGATACACAAGCGCTGCCAATTCAAGATCCTGAGCTACACATACGAGGGCCTGCACAACCTAGGACCCACCTGCCTTAACCACCGAATGAGCTTCCACCAATCCTCCAGACACCCCTGCTCCACAGCACTCTCCCTCACTCACACTCCCTGCATCTCTCACAGCTCCTACGGGGCACGCAATTTCTCCTTCCACGGAGCCAAAGCCTGGAAAAGTCTCCCAAAACACCTGAGAACATCTCCCTCCCGGACTTCACGAAGTGCCTCAAGACTGGGCTATTATACTAGAGCTCATCAGTATCCTAGCACCTAGATACCCTCTCAGGTGATAAGTGTGCTATACAAATCCTCTGATTGATTGATCTACAAGACTCCACTCCAATCGACGCCACTCCAGTCTACTCCATTCCAATGTATGTCACTCCATTCCAAATTCCGCTGCTATCTAGCCAACTCCTCTCCAATGTAATCTAATCTACCCCACTCCAATCAACCAGAATCTCCCCACTCTAGTCTACAATTTACCTCACTCTAATCTACCACAATCTACCCTACTCCTCTACTCCTCTCCAATCTACACAGTCTACCCCATTTCACTCATATCTACCCCACTTCACTCTAACATACTCCACTCAACCCAAATCTACCCCACCCCAATTCACTTAAATCTACCACACTCCACTCAAATTGATACCACTCCACTGCAATGTAACCCACTCCACCCAACTCCAATCTACCACCCCAATCTTCCCTCCTCTAATCCATCCTTTCCTAATCTACCCCACTTAAATCTACCACTATCTACTCCACACCAATCTACTCCCACTCTAGCCCACTCCACCCCAATGCAATCTACCACATCCCTCTCTACCCCACTCCAATCCAATCCAATGTACCCCACTCCACTTCAATTCAATTTACCTGAACTCCAATCATCCCTCTTCAATCTACCCCACCCCAATCTACCCCCTCCATTTCAATCTACCCTACTTTAAAAGACCCAATCTACCACTCACTCCACCCTAATCTACTTTACCCCATTCCACTCCAATCTACCCCACTCTACACTTCCCCAATCTATCTCACTCCAGTCCTATACCGAATCCACTCTAATCTAGCTAACTCCACTCCAATCTAGCCCACTACGCTTAACCCTAATCTACCCCACTCCAATCCAGTCTATCCAAATTTACCCCACTCCATTCCACCCTACTCAATCTACCCCACGCCACTCTACTCCACTATACATATATCTACCCCACTCTACTTCACACCAATCTACCCCACTCCAGTATACTGCACTCCATTCAAATCTACCGTACTAAGCTCCAATCTAACCCAATTCACTCCACTCCCATCTATCTCACCCCACTCTACCCCAATCTTTCCCACTCCAATCTCCACTACATACTCCACACCACTTCAATTTACCCCCACTCTACCCCACTTCACCCTACTCCACTGCAATCTACTCCATCCCACTCTACCCATTCCAGTCCAATTCAACCCAACTCCCCCACACTCCAATCAACCCTACCCAACTCCACCCCAAACTACCTTACTCCAGTCTAACCCCATCCAATCTGCCCCATTCACAATTTACCCCAATCTACTCCACTCCAATCTACCCCCACCCTACTCCAGTTTTTGGATGAGATTAAATAGGATGTCTATGCATATTAACTGATGGTTCTGGTACATTTTAACTATCCTTTGGGAGTACTTATGAAACTATTTTCTTTGGATCAACAGCCCTGAAGACGAGCTTGTCGCGAAACACATGTTGGCTGTGGATGTTCTTTGTTCATCTGTGATGAGCTCAAGATTTGAGAAGATATTCCTGACTAAAATAAAGTTTTGCAAGTGAATACCTTGTGAGAAGTTGTCTCATTCTCAGATCACATTGCGCTACAATATATATAAATATATATACATGCACACATTTATATATACACACACACCCACATACACAGATATATATATATGTGTGTGTGTGTGTGTGTGGATTTAATATATGTGTGTGTGTGGGTATGTTGTAGGGAATGTAAAAAATAAACGCCATGAAGGAAATATGGATATACATTAAACATTGGTCATACGGCTGGGATAAATTAAACCAATTTCTAACAAGCAAAATACTCAATATTTTCCTGGCATAGGTATTTCTTTATGAAATTAAATGTATTACTCATATAGGACAAAGAGAATCATCAATTAGACAAAATGTCACTAACACAGAAAAAAAAAAAAACACAGAAAAAGTATTTATATCACATCAAACTCAAATATTTTCACACAATCACATGAAAGTAATCATCAGTTCATTCTGAGAATTGTCCCAATTCAATCTCCTCCTTCTGAGGTAGTAGTACACAATAAACAGAGATGTTATCCACTTTTTAGCAATGGCTGTGGTAAATTGAATACACAAGTGCTAGATCCAGATCAGTTGTTTCCTGGGGTTTCTCGCACTCTCCAATTTATTTCTTATAAGTTTGTTAATAATTTTTACCCAACCCTGCCAAAATCCACATGATGTCAAAAAAATAAAAAAATATAAAAAATTAACAAACTTATAAGAAATAGATTGGAGAGTGCGAGAACCTGAGGATTACTTTCATGTGATTGTGTGTAAATATTTGAGTTTGATGTGATATAAATATTTTTTCTGTGTTTTGTTTTCTGGATACAATAGGAAACTTGAAAGGGTTTTTTAGTTAAAGGCCAACTCATGTTGAACATTCTCAAAAGCATTTACGACATCAGCACACAAGTCCCCCGGCACACACTCCATGCCTTCAAACAGATTGTGGCCTGATTAGACAATAGGTTCATAATCGAATTAGCCCAGAGCACACACGTGCATGATTAAACAATGACTGCAGGGAAGAAACTAAATTCTGAGCACAGAGGCCTCAGGCACACAATGCTGTCAGTACATACTGTAAGGAGCTTATATTTACTATGAAGCACCCATGCATTCTTAGACCAAAGAATGTCCTGCCATAAAGCATTGTCGAAAGTATAATGAAGAATGTGCAATGGGTTTGTTCAGGAATTCAGGGGTCACATGTCCTTAAGTGTTTTTCTATCTTGAATCTGTAACTTGTAAATTACTTATTATTTACTATGCGTAATAAAGCATTATATTGTACTGTATAAAAAGGCCTGCCTGTGATCAGGCACTGGAGAAAACCGCTGAGGTAGCTTGGGAGGGCGGAGGTATAATATAGCCTTAGAACCCGCCGTAGCGGGCTCTACCGGCTATTAAAGGCCCGCTCCCGAGTTAAATGCCCGAGCCGAAGGCGAGGGAATTTAACAAGGGAAAGGGCCTTTAATAGCCGGTAGAGCCCGCTACGGCGGGTTCTAAGGCTATTAGAACATTCTGCCACTCAGGGCAGAATGTTCTCTTAAAAAAAACAAATTGCTCACGGAGCCCGAGGGGATTGGAATCCCCTCGGGCTCCGTGAGGCTTTGTTCACAGCTGCTGCTGTGAACAAAGCCCATTGGAATGTTGGCGCTGCGGGCTTTTACCGGCCAGTAAAAGCCCGCAGCACTCCATTGTTTTCAATGGAGCTGCCAACTTCCAATGTTCTAATCAGTAGTGTTTTCCTCCCTGTTGCAACAGTTAGTAAATACTGCCTTTCGATTGTTAAGAAGAGTCTGCGTGGTTATATATGTTCGGAGCATTTTGCTCACCCTGTAACATACATACATTTACACACACACACACAATATACCCTTTCATCAATAAAAAATATGGTTGAGAGTATGGCTGGTGGTCACAATTCTTTAGCCACTAAATTGAATCATTGTCATGAAATGTATGGACCTGACCTACTCTGATGGATGGGTTTCTCACAGGACTTCCTTTTACAACAACCTAGCAGCTTAATATTTAATTTCTCCAATATCTCTGAAAACATAGTTTTAATACTGTTAAGAGAACTTTAAATGTGAGAAACAAAAATACTACCAAAATCAAATGGTGCCAGAGGCCACCAGGTAGAAGAAGTTAGGCGAAGCTTAGCAGAATTCAGCACACCACTGGATCCTGTGGATAGGCTCTACCTACCTTATTTCCCCTTAAATGTGTGTGGATAAAAAGGAGAAGTGTGTGATCAAGGGTGAGTGATCTGTAAATAGACAGTGCATAATGTAGAAAAATAAATTATGCACTTAGGCACAAAGGCACCTAGCTCCAAAGGTAAGTAAATTAAACATACCTTAGGGTATGGCAATGCAATCTCCGAGACAGGGGATACAAACTGATTGTACATTTGAATTCAGAAAGAAAATGAAACCTCGTAAAACAGATGCCTAAAGCTAAGTTTGCGATTGCATGAAATAAGGGAGGAACCTTGGTTAATTTTGCTAGTAAAGACTTATGAGGCACAAATAGCAGCACACTGACCGGGGGAGTGGGGTGCGGAAGGGTCTCTGAGTGAGCCACAGAATACTGTACAAAAAAAGGATATTACAAGAATCCTTCAAAAGCTATTTTATTTGTGCTGTTTCGCTACCAGGTTCTATGTGTGCCTCTTGCTCCGTGGCACAGTAAAGTTGTGGTGCTCTGTATTTGTCAGACCTCTACGTTTGTCTGCTAGGAGTTGTCAGATGTACCTGAGGTGAACAAGAGGCAAAATCATAGCTCATGGTGGGGTTTTTACCTTAGACTTATCTATCCTGTAAGTTGAAGGTAAAATGAATCTATATGTGGTCTTCAAGTACGTGAGCAGCCTTGTTACCCCAATAGTTTTTCAGAAAGACTCCTGGCTCACGAAGTTCTACACAAATCAGACGGAAAAGTATTGGATCCCCTTCTACCAACCTCAAGTTCCTGTGACATTAACCAAAACTCTGCACCCCCTTCCATTTTGTGTCTCCCTCCCCCTCCCCCCCCCAACCTCATGGCAGTTTTAGTAGGCTTACTAACCTCAAAGGGGGGGGGGGGGGCAATGAAAACACTATCATCAATAAATGTGTACACTTGGTTGGAAAGATGCACGAGGCGAAAGGTTTTGTCATTCTGGTGTAATGGCAGCACCTCGGGTCCTGTGGGTTGACTTTTGTCAAATCTAAATAGTACAGCAAAACATGTAATAAAGCTAAATATGATCTCTCTGCTGTAGCCACAATTTTTCCTGGTAATCAAGCTACAAATATACACACTACAAAGAAACTATTAAAAAGGCAAAGAGGGACCATATGAGTTCTGCTTGGTCCAAGCTGAAAGAGGATTAATAAGGTCGCGGTGGGAGGGTGCGTTGGAGAATAGTCCCAGGGCACACAAACAGCAACTTCACAGACCAGGTTTTTGACAATGGCTAACCCCGTCAACCAGTGGCACGTACATTCAGCAATTTGCACACAGGCAATGTAATCAACAAAAGTATGTCACAGATAACCAGGTCCACTATGACTTTCATTTTACTCTTGCCGAGATCAAGAAGATGTTAAAAATCATCAGTAGAACAAGAGATAAGGACCAGATGGTGTTGCTGTGGGTATTTAAAGAGCCCCAACAAATGTTTCAGGCCACCTTACTCACCACGGTCTTAAATGTCATCTGTGTGTTTTGATTTTGCAAAGAAGATTTAGGCTAACAATTCAGGTATCTTGTCAGATGTTTAGGTTGGCTTACGCAAAGGTATTTGGCAGTTAGTCTTGGATCAGTCTTCTATGTTAAACCTTGTTGGACTGCCCTAAACTGTAGCTATTGTTAAGATGTTGAGCTGTTAGAAGAGCAAACATTGTTGCTCTTCTAGCAGCTATACATAAGAAACTCACTGGTTGTGTGAGAATGGGTTGTAGGGGAACTTCACATCCTTCTTCAGCTCGGATAAGATGTCAGGCAAGGATGCGTCTTAAAAACTGCCCCCTTTACCCTTTATATGAACCATTTGGGATCTGAACTTTTTTTGGAGTGTGTGAACCCGCCACACGGGTCACAGGTGCCCCTATTATGTTTAGTTATTTGATAAGTGTGTTACCTGGAATCAGTGGTGTTGGTCATCAGTTTCCGCAAATCAAAGGTAGTGTCGGTGGGCATTCCACACCTGAATAGAAGTGATTCATGTTAAAAATGTTAGCAATTACTTGAAAAAGTGGGAAAATACCCTTAAGGATACCTTTTTTACATCAAAGTGGGTTGCTCCCGCACTTGGAAAGTCAGACTAGTCAAATCTGTGGGGTCAGGGGGGAAGATCTGGGGTCAAGGGGGAGGATCCACTCTATGGAAGTAGGCAAGGGTCATAAGCCTATGACTGTAGCAGTTGCAATTTGCAGAGTGGGTATTTGGGGCTACATTACTCCACAAACTAAAGATTTAGGAAAACTATTTCCCGTATGACACTGGGCCTCTCAAAATGTGCCTATTAGGAAGAGCCAGAGTTGCAGTGTATTTGTGACGGGTGTAAATGGGCTCCTTTCTTTAAGGTTGCTGGTGTGGTCGAATCCATATGCTTTATTATCAAGGGAAATCGTTGGGTATGTGAAACACTCTAGTGCTCATTCCATCCAGTTAATAGATGACATCAAGCGCCTTGCTGCTCCATTGGTTTTCCAAATATTGCTGATGCACGGTCTTTGATTTCTGAAAAGGATGGCAAGGTTAATGAAAAATGATGCCGTAGGGACGGAGCAGCTGTTGAGCTGCTCAGGCTGACTTTTGTCCAAGTCTTGTTTTGGTATAGAACCGTATTTGGACTGTGTCAGTTGTTCACATGAACAAGTTCGATTAACTTGTTTGAAGATGGGACCAGTCACTGGAAGGTGTAGTTTTTCCAGAACTACTGACAAAGTGACCAAAGCTCCAGATTTTTTTGCATTTTTCTCAGCCCCTTGGCACACATTTCTGCACCCATTTTGCAGTTCAGGGATTCATTAGATTAGTGCTCCAGGTCGCTGCCGCTAGTGACAGAAGGTGTTACATTTTCCCCAACAGGAACAGATGCTCATACCCCTTTGTCCGTGATCTTTAGTGCCCAAATGGTTTACAAACTATCCTTTCGGATATGCGAAGTCTACAAATACCAGTTGTAAGAATTTCAAAGGGAGGGGGGGGCGTCACTGGCGAAGGTCTCAGCTTTAACATGAACTTAAGCCAAGGATCCGCACTGGCAAAGTCAATAAGCCTGGCTTTATGTTAAAGGAAATATTTAGCAGCTGCTGGGCTAAATGGTGTATGTTGGGCTCTGGTGTCCTAAAACGAAAATCCCACAAGGAAGGAACATCTTGTGCTTCAAAAGTAGGGAAGCTGTGAATAAGGAACCTTTGATGAACGGACTACATCAACAGAGTTGCGTTATAGCCTCAAAGAGAAGTGCACGAAGTGTGTTATGCAAAGGAGTCAGAAGATGGTTTGCACTGCAAGTGGTGAGAAGTCTTTCACGGAAAAATTGCGAAGGGTACGTTTGACAGAAAGCCAGTGCTTTTTCTCAAGCTCTACGAAAACCTCTGTGCACACTAGTGTTTCCATTGTAAATAAAAAAAGGCAGTAAATCCAACATGTCTTCATTTTCATGAGAATAAAGTGAAACCCATGAAAGCACAGGGGCTAATAGTGAATAACCATTGCTATATTTATGACAAGCTAAGGCATCTAAAAAGCAAATACCTACTAAACAAAAACCCATAAATCACAGCTAGCAAACTAAATAAATGAAAGGATATTTATTGGCTTTTAGGTACAAGCTACACATTCTGTTGTATCTGCAGATTAAGGACTACTTGATGCCCCATCAGCAAAACATAATGGAAACAAAAATGGGAAAATGTAACCACCGTCAAAATTCTTTGGAATGGAGCATCAACCCATCGATAAATCGCAAACCATGAAAAACACATAAAAGCCAACGGCTGAAGGCAGCTGACCCAAAGCCCTCTCACTCTGCATTTCGTATTGCACTTTTTGGAACTACTGATGACATGAGGTCACCCAAATCAAATCTGACTGAAGCTGAAGCCAGACCTAAATGAAATCCCACATTTTAATTCAGAAACTATTTGTTCAACAGTGCAGCAGCCATGCCAGATGTTTGTGGTTAACCACCATCTGCGTCAATTATTCCTATTTAGACTCATTATACACAAAATGTATTCTCTGTGAATAGTCTCCAAATTTTTCATGATTAAGATATTTCAGGCAAATGGTGGTCACCCTTGTTGTAAACTTTTATTGGTACAAAGGGGAACACCATTTTCACCTTTAGTACAGGTTTGGGCATAAACAGCAGTACTGTCCTAAATCAGTTTTACGAGTTAGGTGGTAATACTGCCTATCTTATTAACTCATGCAATATTAATACAGGTAATAGAGAGAGCAAATCCACCAAGTCAACCCTACCTGAATTTGTTCCCACAAATAGGCTAGGTATCCATGAATCATATACCAGATGAGGAAGTACCACAGAGGTATAACTGGGTTAATTATGATGCGAGCTTTAGCACTGTGAGGCTAACTGGAGGAATCGAACACCACTGATGAAGGGGCAGAGAAGTCAAACTTTTACAGTCTTCATGTCTTTTTACAACCACATCCAAAGAAGGATCAGAAGCTGCTTGGGTGAGTTGATTATTATATGGTGAGAGAAACTACCACACCACAGTTCTAGGACCAACACTGAGTTAGTTGACTTTGGGTCATGAGAGTCATGAACAGCAGTAAGCTATGACTGATGTTCTATTTAGACTAACACAGACATTCAGACTGATGTGAGGTGATCAGTGGAGTTAGTCTCTTAAGTCATCTCAACTGGCTTAGAGAGGAAAGTACCAGTGTTTGACAGGGTGGGCACACCAGAACCACAAGCTACACTGTTAGGGCGAGTTTGCTACTTAAGTGTCTCCCAAAATATATGGTTGATTGGGTACACATTTCAAAATCTGT
The DNA here is from genome assembly GCF_031143425.1 of Pleurodeles waltl. Taxonomy (NCBI): domain Eukaryota; kingdom Metazoa; phylum Chordata; class Amphibia; order Caudata; family Salamandridae; genus Pleurodeles; species Pleurodeles waltl. The sequence goes on from NC_090439.1 coordinate 850,302,121, forward strand.
GCAAGCCCTTCTCAAGTACACAGGGCCTGTCTGGGCCGGCAGAGATAGCCTGTGAGAAGCTTACAACATGTTTACCAGTTGTTTCTGTACTAAGAAGTTCTGAAATTCTCTCAAGAGATGGATTCCGAAATTTGTCAAAGGCTGCAGGCCTAGCCGTGGGAAAACCATAAGAGAACCATCATGCTTACTTTCAATTCAGTGACCAGTGGCACAGGCAAGAACCCACAAACTAAAAGGAAGAAGGCAACAATCAACATGAAAAACATGCAAGTGGGGATTTGCAGAAGCTGTGCATACATACTTGCACAGCAACTGCAAATCCCCACTTGCATGTTTTTCAAGACTTTCCAATCGCTCTGTTTCAATGCAGTACTGATTACTTGCATGTTTTTCAATCCTTTTCAATTTCTCTGATTGAAAGGAGGAACTACGCATGGTAAGAAGTCAACAGGAGTATTGGAAAGGGCATGTAAAGGGGTTATGGAATTGTAAATGTTGGTAAAACAGCAAGGGTGCGTTCAGGTCAGCGTACCAAAGGGGTTTTGCATGCACTCAAGCTTGTAAACTACTTTGTGCTAAAATGCTCCGGTCTCATGCCATACATGGAAGGCATTCCACAAGTACAAATGAAGGGGACCTTGGCCATGGTGACCTCACCAGTAAAGATGCAGGGGATAAATTATGTGCCTTTTGGCAAATAATTTGTCCCCTACATAGAACTAAAACTGGAATGTTGTTGCAGGAGACGATACCCTTAATCAACAGCATCAGAGATGACACAAGGTCTTTATCAGATCAATAAATGGTACATCTCACATGGATATAATAAATAAAAAGCTTCGTTCTTCCTAGTAGGCAACATGTACAGTGAATACCTACAGGCATGAATTAAATAACTGATTTATGGACATCTTGTGGTACAGGATTATCACTTTTAACCGTAAACCAACAAGAGAATAATTCCAGTTTAAATCTCGAATATCTGCCACATTTATAAAGTTGAGCGTTCTTATTTAAAATCCTGTATTTACAAAGCCAGTATAATATTTAAAGCTTCTAAGTCAGACGTGGACAAATTAAAACGGAGGCAGACTCGAGGGTGGACGTATTTATATGAAAGTATGTGTTAAATTTAGCCTATTACGCTCTATTCATATGGAAGGCATTAATTAAAAATAATTTACAATTGAAAGCAACACATTTTAACAAATAGTTTGAACATTATTTGACATGTTGGACTGCATTCTAGCGAACAATGTCTATAACTATTGTCTTAACAACTTGCTTCATAAGAAACACTGAACAGATTGTTAAGGAAACGATTAGAGCAAGACATTACTTTTAATAACACTGGCTCTCCGACTTTACTGGAGGTTCTTAAAGGATTAGGCCAGATTTAAAAATAGGCATTGCCCCTCTTTGTACTCTGATCACACAGTTGAGTCTCTGCAAACGAGGTGCTAAAAAAACCAACAACAAATAAACAGAACTGCACGTATACTTCGGTAACTTTTTTAAGAAAAGGTCATAGGAAAGCGACATTCATATTTGCAAAGCGTGGATCTTTATTTAAGTACGCAGAAGTAGTCAATGATTTATTTACAACAGGGGCAATTACAAAAGTCCTCAATGGAGAAGCGACTTTGAATTTAGAAGCAACAGTAAACAGATCTAGAAGCTGTTGTACTCTGGTAGATCGCGTTGGAGTCGCATGGCCCTCAGCATTTCCACCTTGATCTTTGCTTTTAGCAGCTCTTCCTCCAGCTGCTGCCGTCTTTTTAATCCAACGCGCTTTTCCTGGATGTAAAGCCCCATTTTTCGCTGATTTTTTAGTGTGGTATGATGCTCTTCTCTAAGCATTTGCAAAGCCTGCGGATCACACCCACAAACCTGCCGAAACCGTTCACCAGGTTGGTGCCTAAAAAAATTTGCCCTCATTGGGATCGGAGATGGAGTCAATGAAATTCTCATATCGACAGAGGACGGTGATGGAGAGGGAGACCGCCCTAGTTCACGCATCAAGTCCTGGTCCTCCGTCTCTTGCAGCTCTTCGGCGGCGAGGGACTCCAGGGTGAAGGATGGTGGAGGCTTGACATCCTCCTCCTCCTCCTCCTCTTGTTCGACCGAGATGGCGAAAACTGATGCTTGATGATCCAGGGTATCCTGCTGAGAACTGGTGCCGGCGTCCGAATCCCCCTTCGAGAGTCCACTAAACGTAACAAAGGAATAAGAGATTACTTAGTTAAGTGAAACAATAATCTGCTGCAAATAAAAACCATATATGTGAATGATAATAGGCACACAGATTCACAATGTTTTTTATTCAATTGACCAGACCACATTAGGGACTTAGAACAACAAAGCTATTTGACTCTCAATGAGTAAATATCACTTTCGCTCCCGAATTCTAAATATACATCAACTTTCAGGAATTAAATACAGTACCAACTATAAAATACAAAGACTGCCTTCCTGGGGTATGCCTGAAGTGAGGGTTGATAGCTACAGTCTCAGTATGAAAAAGAGGGACAGAGGCGCTGGAAACCTCAGTGGAGATATATGCAATGTCAAGCCCACACAATAAATGTAATGTCAAGCCCACACAAAAAAAATTAAGAATACACAAAAGGTCCATGATTGAGAGTTTGGTGTTAAAAGTTGAGAAACTGATGTGTTTTGAATAACGGGTGTTGAACTGCTGTTTTAGTATCGATTTGTAATAGACAATCGAAGACTAATGTAAAAGTTATTTTGCAGTGAGCAATATAAAATCACTCACAAAAAGGAAACAAGCACTGGCAAAGCCAATAGTTGTGGGTTTAGTGCAATAGAGCGTGCAGTATAAGCAAATCAAAACAAGATGAATTGAAAAAGGGAAGACTAACTATATTAGGGGATATCTTCCTTAAATACAGTCGTGTTTTTGTCTCTATATCAAATAAAAGTGAAATCGCAAGGGAGCCTTCGTTATAGACCTCCTTTATTTTCTATGACATACTAAGAAAGGAACGTCTACACTGAAGGCTCCTTTGCCCTCAGACCGTCACTTGATATAGAAAGTACAAGCGAGAGAGCCTTTTGTTTCTCTAACAACAAAAAAGGGAAAAATGCCCCACCCCGGTGCGGCTAGCAAGCTGCCAGGAGCTCACAGGCAAAGGAGGGCAGTGAAGGAGGGAGGGAGGGAGGGAGGAAGTAAAAGGCTGGCAGAAAGGGGAACAAGGAGCACACACTGAAAAAAGCGAGGCGGGTAAGGGATACAGCAAATGCAAAGAACAATACTTATAAAGTACGCCCCATTGCAGCTCAGGGCAAGCACTTTAGTGGAGGTCGACATATACATTCTAATATTCGACTGTATCATGTGAGAAAGAAATACTTTTCAGAGTCAAGATGGTATTGACCAAGTCCGAAGCCAATGGTTGAACCTGGCAGATCAAAACGATTCAATGATTTGAGAGCAAGTCTACTCTAAGCCTACTCTAAGTAGGCAAAAAGCCTTTTTGACAGATATGCTGTCAACCTAGAATTAATACTATATGAACTTCTAGTCGAGTGACTAAAGCAAAATATGCTTGATGAGAAACTGCACACATCTCAAAAACAAAACATCAGAAGAAATCATGTCATGCTTACAGACACCATCAAGCCACATTCGAGAGATGGATTAAATACTATGCACAAATCCTGAAAGACTAGAGCAGTAAGGGATGGACCACTGAATCCCACTTTAGGATACTGGATGAAGTGTTTTCATAGTGAGGGAGTAAGATTTTTCAATTCCTCTTCCAAGCTCGCTCACCCTTCCTAAACTTTAAATTTGATAGCTCAGACCACACAAGAGTAAAGTCATACAAAACGAGCTTACTCAAGTAACAATTCATCCTTTTACAACAGACAAAATGAATACACTTGATTCATACACAAACAACAAGAAAAGAATACATTCTTATGTCCCTATTTAACAATTACTGCGTCATGTAAACCAAGGTTAGCCCAGTGTTACATTTTCAAAGCAGCACTACAAAGAACACTAAGTTATCTGTCTCAAACCGAAATGTTAGTCTAAAATATACTGAATTCATCCGTTTACAAGATGAAGGCCCTCACCCACTTAAAGATGGCATGCTTCATTATAGATATCCTCTAACCAACACAATGTTAGGATTGCTCACTATACCATAGACAGCCAGCGAGTTGGCAGCACATCCACTGCGGTCAACTTCAATGCAGCCCCACTCATGCACCTGGAGCAATATGGGTCTGTTACCTGGACATCAGCTTTGTTTTACGAGTAAAAAGGCACGTAAATAAATTCAGCCTATATGATTATGTACATATGCCTCTTCCCAGGTATTCCTGGAAGTGTTCAACTATGTTATAAACTGTCCTGTTATCTGAATCCCTGGAGATCGCCGAGTCTACCACAGCAAACATGTTGGGTGCCTTTAATAATACAGGGTCTCCATTCAGTTCCTTCATTTTAAAACTTAACCCAATGGATCTTGTCTTTTTTCGAAACCCAAAACGGGACAAACACTTAGTGCTATACATCCCGTCAACATCTAAGTTCTACAGTGCACTTTGTGCACGCTGGGGATGTCATTACGCACCATACCAGGAAGGGCCGAATACTGCTAAAAATGCTGGTCACTGTCTTCCATGCTGTCTCCGCTGCTTCATGGACAGCACAAATGACCAGACACGGAAACCACAAACATGGGACCTTTCAGCCCACAGATAACCTGCATTAAGTCACTGCGATACATTTGGCTCCTTGTCCGGGACTAACATCACTAATACTGAAAACCTACTAGCACTGCCACACAAACGATCGCCCTAACTGTTGGATACGTGCCACTTGCCATTTTTTTCCCCATGAACTATCCCTTCCCTCCCATGGGGCAGCTCATGTGCACGGTCTTAAATGCCCACGGTTGCATCAATACCAGCAACCAATATTTCCGCTATAGAGGTATGATGGTATTGTTACGGTTACCACGCCAAAACCACACTAGCAGGGGCTGTACTTTATCACCTTCACCTTTGTACTGTCTTTGTGATTTGATTACTTTGTAATCATACAAGTTTCCTTTCCCATAGTAGAATCTCACAGTTCCATAATAATCACAGAATCTTTCATTCCATTGCTGATGTTCTGTTCTTTATGCTTGTGGTGTTACAGGTGGCTCATGCCTTGTCCAATTGATGAGTTGTGGCTTTATTCCAACTCAACATGGGTAAGAACTCTGCTTCCAAATATGAGATACTGTGGTTGTGTCCACTGATCACCAGCACTGTGGGATTTACTTTTTTGCTTTGTCGATGTTAAAAGGTCGGATCCAGCCAGTTGACAGACCTGATTCTCCACTTTACTCACCAGCTCACTTTTATAATTTTGTGAGTTTCAGAAATCAATGAGTCACTGGTTTGATATCCTTTTTATCTACACACACTTCCAATCACTGAGTTATAGCAACGGAGTTGGGGTTGGTCCTCAAGAATGCCTAAGCACCTCATGTCTAAGAGTACAATCAAGGCAGAAATATGGTGACCTCCCTTGTTTGGTTGAAGTAATCCTGCGTTTTTAGTTTTGCTCCTACACACTGGGACAACTATAAAATAAAGGGAAGACCAGGGGGTAGTTGTTGCAGTTTTACTCCATTCCTTTTCCCCTCTGCAGCTTCTGTTTAATTAGACACCCACATCACTTCTCATATAGGATCCTCTTCAAACCATTGTACATCTCAAGAACTCATACTCCACGAGAGCCTTAGCCCACACTGGCACCCCAAAACAGTGTTGGTGTAAGATGAAGCATACAAACACAAATGATGGATGGAATGCGGAACCAATCAAACATTCACCCCCCAGTCACAGATCTGGGTTTAATCCATCAATTCTTTTGCTCACCATGCCACCCCAGTTTGGACCTAGCCATATGCAAATCAGTCTTGATCCTGTTCCCCATGGGAACAGTCCAGCCCGATTTGGCGAGCCAGGTCCTCTTTGGACCAGAATCAAGCATTCTTGGACCGGTTTCAGGGTAACACCCTTCATCAGCCAGGCTAGCTTGAATCCAGTGGCACAGTGAGCCCGGGACCCACCCCTCAGCATACCCGGTGCACTTATGGCGACAAAAGGAAACAAACACAAATGATGGACAGAATGCGGAACCAATCAAACATTCACCCCTAGTCACAGATCTGGGTTTAATCCATCAATTCTTCTGCTCACACCATGCCACCCCAGTTTGGACATAGCCATATGCAAATCAGTCTTGACCCTGTTCCCCATGGGAACAGTCCAGCCCGAACTGCCAGGCCAGGTCCTCCCTGGACCGGAAACAAGCATCCTGGGACCGGTTTCAGGGTATCACCCTTCATCAGCCAGGCTAGCTTGAATCCAGTGGCACATTGAGCCCGGGACCCATGTCTGGTCTGCTGACATTGCGCGTTCTCGGCAGAAGCAGACAGATAGAACTAGGGCACTCCCCACAGCTTAAAGAGACCATACGCCACGTCCGGATGGAGACGCCATTTGTGATCCGCTAGGCATTTCTGGTGAGTTTTTCTGCTCTGGTGTTCAAAGAGCCCGCCAGATGTTGAACCACCAGGGATATGCCCTGCAGTTCCAGCCACGTCCGGAGGCACAAAGCCTCTTGACCAAGGGTCCACGACCCCACCCTGTCCTGCTTGTTGCAGTACCACATGGCGGTGGTGTGGTCTGTGAACACCTGCACTGTCCCTCCCTTGAAAGAGAGAAGAAATTCTTTCAGTGCCAGCTGGAATGCACAGAGCTCCAACAGGTTGATGTGGAGTCCGAATTCTGCCAGAGACCAGATGCCTCTGATCTCCACCTCTCCCAGATGGCCACCCCATCCCAGGAGTGGCGCATCTGTCACTACTATCAGATCTGGTTTAGGAAGGGAGAGGGATCTTTCTCTGATCCAATCGAGATGGGTTAACCATCACTACAAATCTTGCGTAGTACCCTCCAAGATATAGACCTTGTCAGAGAGATTCCCCTGATGCTGCACCCACTGGAACTTCAGTTCCCACTGCACAGCCCATATATGCCATCTGACATGTGTCATCAGCAGGATGCAGGAGGCCATGAGGCCCAGCTGCCTCAGCCATTCTCACCGATATCCAGGATAGTGGAAACATTGGTATTATAGTCAGATTATACTGGACTCACTGCTCGGGAGGATAAGCCCGAAACTGCACTGTGTCCAGAACAGCCCCGATGAAAGGGAGCATCTAAGAGGGAATCAGGAGTGAATTAGGCACGTTTATAGTGAACCACAGCAAATGCAGGAGATCTGGCATAGACTGAAGGTGGGAGAGGACAGCCTGGGGGCGAACCCACCTTCAACACCCTATCGTCAAGATAGGGGAAGACTGAAACCCCAGATCTCCACAGATGAGCTGCAACCACTGCCATCACCTTGGTGAACACCCGAGGGGTGCTCGTAAAGTCAAAGAGAAGCACAGTGATCTGAAACTGCTTGTGGCCTACCATGAACCGCAGATAACATCTGTGGGCAGGCAGGACAGGGCTATGGAAATAAGCGTCCTGCAAGTCCAACACCACTATTTGGTCTCCTGGGTCCAGGGCAGATAGAACCTGAGCTAGAGTGAGCATCTTGAACTTCTTCTTGAGAAAGAGGTTGAGGGATTGAAGGTCTAGGATAGGGTGGAGGCCCTCGTCCTTTCTGGGGACCACAAAGTAGTAGAAATAGCAACCACAACTTACTTCTGGCACTGGAACCCTCTCTACGCCTCCCCTGGCCAAGAGATCCGTAAATTTCTCGAGGAGAAGGCACAAATTATCCTCCGTCATCCGATCATAGGACGGTGGCATGGATGGAGAAATAGTCTCAAAGGAAAAGTAGTTACCTGTTTGGACTATCTGCAAAATCCATGTGTTTGATGCGATGGACTGCCAGAGGAGCAGGTAATTGCAAATTCTGCCTCTAACTGGCCCCTGGTGGGGGAGAGTCAGACTAGTAAGATTTAGAGGCTGCTGCGGGGGTGGAGAGGGAGATGGACTGTCCAGACCGCTAACCAACTGATCCATGAGGTCGATGGATTCCACGCCCAGGTAGAGCTGCTCAGCATGCGCGGCACGGTGTCTGGCCAGGAATTGGTGCATTTGGAGGCCCCTTCTGTAGCAACAAAATTGGCAAACAGCAGACTGGGGGGAACGTGGGGCCGCCGCAAGACCCGAAGACCCTGGCTGTAGCTCGAGAATCCTTGAAGCACTTGAGTGCTATGTCTGCCTTATCTCCAAAGAGACAGGTGCCATCAAAGGGCATGTCCATTAAAGAAGCGTGGACATCCCCTGAAAAGCCAGACGTCCTCAACCAGGTATAGCGCCTTAGGGTCACTATCAACGAAACCGCTCTGCCATGCAGTCCGCAACAAATTGTGAACTTTACTACATCTCTCCCATAGGCAACAGCCTGAGAGAGTACAGCCTGGGACCTGTGGCAGCACTTGTGCAATGTGTCCCACAGCCCATGGGAATAACGGCCCAAAAGGCATGCAGTGTTCACAGACCACAATGCTGGCTGGTGGAAGAAAGCAACTTCTTCCCAAGTGAGTCCAACCTTTTTGATTCCCTATCCCGGTGAGCGGAAAGGCACGTGCCCTGGGGGGTGGAGACTTGGATCACCAAGCTCTCAGGGGTGGGGTGTTGTGTAAAAGAACTTGGGTCGCCTGGAGCCGGGGGTGGGTAATCATCCTGTTCACAGGAGCTCCTGTGCTGGGTTTCGACCAGGTTCCCAGAAGGACGTCCATGAGGACCTCACTAAACAGGAGCAGGGATTCTGAAGTGGAAGCTCCTGATTGTAACACCTTAGTCAGGTGGTTAGTCCTGACAGCCACAGAGGGCAGCTCAAGGTTCAGAACCTCAGCTGTCCTCACCACCATAGATTAAGAAGCTCCCTCCTCCGTAGCCACGGTAGCAGGAGAATGAATGCCAGTATCTGGATAAGTATCCAGTCCACTGGCTTCACCCAAGTCTGATCGCCAGCCTATCAGTTCTTCATACGGCTGATATTCTAAAGGGTCCAGCAACGCTCTCCCATTCATCCCCGTAACCTAGGCCATAGGAAAATGGCTCAGGGTCCAGCTAAGGAGGCAATGATCTTATCGGAGTTGGACGCCCATCCTGCTCCATGTCGGGGATTGCAATGGGGATTGTGGCACCCATGGGTGCAGATAGTGCCAGGAGCGTTGAGGAAGGTTTAGATGGTTCGACCAGCAACGGTCGAAATCAGGAATGGATCCCTGGTTACCCCTTGCGTCGGTGCATAGCTGCAGGCACGGAACCTGAAGTGCTCCCTTCTGACTGTGCACGATCAGGGTGTGGGGCACACCACTCGGGTAGAGCGTCCCAAAAAAAAGAGGCACATGGCCTCATAAAACTCTTAGAGTTGGGCAGAGGTCACTTAGGCTCCCAGAAATTCGAGGAGGAGCGGAGTCGGCTCAGGTTCCTCAGAACTAGGCTTACAGCATCAACGCTCAATCTCCTCAGGCGATAAACGAGAAGTCGAAGAATGCTTTAACATCTTGGATTCTTTTCTTGTGCCTCGACTTACTCGATCGCCCTGAGAACTTCAAGTGGGACGACAACGATGGAGGACTCAGCAACCGATCCCAGGACCTTCCTCAACTGAGATCTTGTCCTGTGAAGAGTAGAGTGCTGGACTGCTATCAGCTTCAGGTACCGCTCCCTCAAAGCCTTCAACTGAATGGCCTAACACTCGAAGCAGGACTGAGTTGTGGTCATGCTCCAAGCACCAAAGACTCATGAGGTGCAGATCCGTCATGAACATCGCCTGATGAAGGATCCGCAGTGCTTGAACTTGGTCTTTCTTGATGTACTAGGAGAAGAACACTCAAAAAACGTCAACAAAAAGTTTAAAAAAAAAAAAAAAAAAAGCCAGTCAGAAACTGACTGAGGGGTAGTTCCCTTTGGATCATCGCTTGCTGGTGCGGAAAGAAAAGAACTGATGTCAGCTCGCCAGGGTAGCACCTACATAGGACCATATATTCAGGGTGGAGGGACGATGATTATTTATCTCTGGCCAGGTTTAATGTCTTGTACATCCACTTTTACAGCAATCCATATATATCGGACACATTATCCTGAAGTCTGCATATGACCATCCCTTTCAGTCAAAACCACTTTGAGAAATTTGAATGTAGAATGTGCAATGCACTAATAACCACCTCCTTGAAACAAAGGCTGTTTCCTCCTCCTGAGGTCTGAGTACTAAAGCACAAACAATGAATACCTTGCCACGAAGCCTCCACATACCAGCTATGAAAGAAGCCGTATCACTGCTGTTCTCCAGGGTTTAAAATGCCCCAAGCCTGAAAAAGGGAGGATGGGGAAATAACAGTTGTGTGGGTTGGGAGTCCTTGGAACTCGGTACGATCTGAAAATTGAACAGCATTTTTAGCCCTTTCCAAGCTCCATTGAAGAGTAATGCTTTTTATTCCAGAATGATATTCATGTACTGAGTGAGTCTCCATATTATCAGGAGCCGGCATCAAAGTGAATATGGTTGGGTCACTTTCCACTCGGTTTTGAATGGCCTGAAAGCGGTCGGAAGGATAATAAAAAAAAAAACCTAAAATACACGAGTGAACAAGCATATTACCAGGAGAAGAGTGCTTAATAACTTTGGTTACTATTCAGAGCAGAACAATGGGTGAACTCGGCTATTGCCAGTATCAGTTCGCTAAGTGAGCCTGCAAATGCATCAAAATGACTGAACATTTTATGCAAACTCCAAATTTATCCAGGTGCAAACCAACATTGCTACCAGATCGGTCAGCATCCTTCCTACTACATTCGCTCCATTACTACCACTCTTCTGAATTCATATCGTTTCCCTCAACCTTACAATCTATCACCATATTCATTAGAAGAAAAGAAAAATCACGCCAGACTCTACTGCCAAACTGTAATTTCTTTGAATCGGTCTAGAGTGACACGAAAAATGCATTCCGCCCGAGTAATCTTTTCTGGCTTAATAAAAACCCGCCACATCACAACAATCCTCACAAAACTCAACTGTAACCCTAGCCGGCTTTTTAACGTAACACTTTATCAAACTTACACTTACCATAATGAGAAGTCTTCCTTTGGAAGTCCTGAGAACAGCAGTTTATGCTCTAGCTATCTTCAGGCTGGACTTTTGCCATGCCGTTCTATCAGGTGTTGCTCAATTGTCACTAGCTCTGCTCAAGGTTTTGTTACATCTTTAAGCCAGACGTTTCACTGCAGCAAAAAATTAAAAAAACTAACCACATCACTCTTACAGTCCGCAATCTACATTAGTAGCTACTGGTGTCAGAATCACATTCAAAGTCCGATTCCTGGCAAGTAAAGCCATTTACCAAGATGAAAGCCCAGGCATGGCTAAGTTACTTAACATTTAGGTGGACAAGGAGCACTTACAAGCCAAAATTCCCTATAAACAGTATCTCACAGGTTCATAATCTTCCCACATCAGAACTGGTCTTGCAATGGTGCTGCAAATCCCTTCCTGTGAGCTGCAGAAATCCACATATTTGGGTCAAATATAAGAAACAGTTAAAACTAAACTTTTCTGCTTCTTCCTTAAACAATGCTCGCCACAATTAAACCAATACAATCTGATTTAATTCTGAACAGTTTTTCATGCCTATTTTGTATGCTGTTCTTTGCAAAGTAACTGAATACTCGTCAGTCTCCAGCATCCATTAAATAAACAAATACATTTACTTTCCTTAACCAACACACTCTGGATGGGAACACCAAAGTGGTAAAATGGAATCCCAACTGCGGATGACAGAGGGCAGTTTCAAGCCTCACAAGATTAAGAGGCTAGGAGCATGAAATGATGAGGAAGAATGTATTGGCTTAGGCACTATAAGAGTTCCAAGAATACCTTTCAATAATGAGGACGCACCAACTTTTCTCACCAGCAGAGGTCTTTGGGTAGACACCTATATTCACCACAGACAAGAAAGGCATTCAAACCTGGGAAGAGGCTATAGAAGGTGTACAGGTTTCCTACCAAAATTGAAAGTAAAGCGCTCTCTTTCAGGACTCAGTGAGCAGTTCAGTTTATTTAAGAGCATAAGAAAAAGAAATGGTTACTTATCGGTAGGAGTAGTTTTTCAGCTTGAAGAATTTTCTGTATTACCAAGCTGTGCATTATTCTGACATTTCGTGGTTGGTTCTAGAATTCTTCTTTGTAGTCTTTTCCTTTTTTTCCTTTTTTTTTTTTGGCCATGGTGCCGTCGAGGACCTTCTGGTGACATGTCATCCCCAACTGAGGATAGACATATGCTCCAGAAGCCTTCTTGCATGCTCGCCATCTTCAGATTGTCTATCTACTGTTTAAGTCCCTCCTATTTGTTCTCTTAAAAGGCACCTCATTCCTGAAGCGGGGGTGGCGGGGTCCACAAATGTGATATAAAAAAAATTAAGTAACCAATTGGTTTTGCAGTGATGAATTCTTTTCTGAATTTACAGGTTGTGCTTTGATTTTACAGCAGTACTCTTCCCTTTTTAGAGGGGCTAGTTGAAATCAATTTGCTTTAATAACATCTGTCCAATCTGTGCCTCTCTACTGGCCTGAATATCCACACAATAGTGTTTGGTGAAAGTATGCATGGATGTCCTTTACGTTGCCCTACATATGTTAATTGAAACGTTCGCCAAAAAGGCAAGTATGCCCCTTTATCTCTTGTGGAGTGAGCCGTTTCTTCTCTGCTGACGCGCCTGCTTTTTTAAAAGCCTCTCTTGATTGTTTTTACTATCCATCTTGTCATGCTTCCCATGAGCACAGGTAAACTTTTGTTTACTGGTGCAAATGAAATTTAAAAAACGGAGTTCCTTTCCTCATGAATGCCCTACACATATCTAATGTACGCAAAGCCCTTTCTGAATATGTCTTTGGTTGCTGAAAAAACTCAAGCACCTGGATGGACTGGTTAACATGGAAATGTGCTCCACTTTAGAAACACTCCTAATACCTGCTTTTTCAGTTCCCATTCATGTGAGATGCTTTCTTGCCTACTTAGAATGTCTGCCTCCACATTTAATAATCCTGACAAGTGCACTGCCAAAAGGGCTATTTGCCTTTGAATAGCCAATTTCTAGATGGCATGGGACAGACTGAAAAGTACATAAGAATGTGTCCCATCCCCGCTTGCTGAGGCAGAAGATATTAGTTGTGTAGTCTGCCTGGGGCACTTCTTCGGCTGGAAGAGTTCCTCCATCTTGCTTCCAGATCCGACAGCAGAAAATAGAATCTAAAAATGGAGACCACGCAAAGGGGCTTCCAAGGGGTACGTGTAACGTCAGTGAGAGAAGGACATGTCACGAAACAGCCCTTGAAGCAACCCACGAAAATTATATATATTATAAAATTATATATATATATATATATATATATATATATATATATATATATATATGCTACAAAGGAGAATTCCAGACAAACACTAAAACACACCATGTTAATCCAGAAAGGATTCACAGTGCAAAACCAAAGATGGAGGAACTAGGAAACTAGATGTGTCTGAATGTCTCTCTGGGGGTGGAGCAGAAGCTGGTTCACCAATACAAGAGGCTATTCCAGAACACAATTGGGACAACTAAACAAAATACATATCAAACCGTATTCCTCTCACCCATCAACCAGTGTCATGTCACTCAGTGGTCTCCCTATTCATAAAGGAGGTTAGCTAATAGTAGAAAAATGTGTCCCTTGTCCTTTATACTTACACGTTAACGAGCTGCTGTTCTTCCAGCAAGCACACGATTTTATAGCAAGCACTAGAATTCATACTATCAAAGTTTTTAAGTAGAAAACTTTGCTCCACCACACTACGCCTAGAGAGATACTAGAGTGTCTAGCCTTCATCCCCACACCCCATCTATTGGATGGAACCTGCACCCTCAGAGTGCATGAATAAATCCTCAGACTGCAGAGTGTAATTTTGTGCTTGAGAGCTTTTCCAGCACAAAGTGATGACAATAACGGGGCTTCAAGTGTTCACATGGCACCCAGACTGTTCTAATGGGAAGGAAGAAGACACTTTAGCTCGGTAAAGAACACCTACAGCTTCTCAGGCAAAGGTCAAAGCAAGTATGAGTTAAAAGGTAGGACTGACAAGACTGAGAAAGACCCAATGCCCCACCTCTGGCATGGAGAGCCACCTGAAAGCTGCCGTGCCAGGAGCACGGGCATTAGGGGTTTAGTGCTCTCTGCAGCTGAAAGTCAATATCTACAAATGCATCTGTAAATGCCAGGACACATACAGATCAGAAGAGTGGCCCACCTCTTACTGGTGTCAACCACCAATTACCAGTACAATTTACCATGACACCATAAGAAGACTGCAGGATCTGACCCTGGGAAGACCAAAATGTTTGGCTCCTTAGGGGATGAACTTCCAAGGAGCATAGCATCTCTGGAAGCTCCGCCCCAACCGAAAGAAAAACTAAAAAACTGCCAGATTGAAAAGCTAGAGTTTTGCCCCCCAAAACCTAGAGCAAAAGTCCTCTAAGGGGAGTAATACAATGAATGAATGAAATGATAGCCACGATGGACACCTCAAGTGGACACAGGGTAGTGATTGTGAGTATCTAGAGCATACATCCCAAGCCAACCAATAGCGTGTGCTTCAGCTAGAAAATGCCCTAAAGGGAAGATTAGCATTTCTAGGGGGTATCTCAGCTGTAACAAGAGAATTGTGGTAATATGCCTGGGAGGCCCTCGGGCACACCTGGAGACAACACTCAACAAGCAAGAAACCTGACTCAACTGTAAACAGCCATCCAGTGAAGCTAGACAGACTGTAGATATTGTAGGCTCTAGCTGCAGTTGCTTCTAAACTGTAATGCAAGCCATTTGCATTACATCAAAGACAAGTGGTCAACAGAAGATCAAATCTCTGATCACTGAAGTCTGCCCATATGCCTACGCCTAAACCAAGTGAACAAGCCTGAATTTCAGCACAAAATTAGGTGATGCAGTATTATAGCTGGTGCAAGGGGACCTGTAGACTCAGTTAACTATTCAGTACCTCCAAGTAAGGCTCCCACTGGACCAAGAAAAAAAATGGACCACACAAACACAAAGAGGGGAATAAGTAAGGAGGAGGAAGTGAAGTCCAGTAATAAAGCACCACTGTGTTATTAGGGGAATTAAAACCAAAAGACGTTGTCCATCTGGGGGATTCTGGATAAGAACAGGAGGGAGGTTGAAGCAAGACTAGGATCCAGCAGATAAGTGTGGGTTAGTTCCAAATGCCTCACTTCATGCATTGACCCTAAAGCTCATACCCCATTAACTAAAAAAAATGTAAGGGCAGAGCCACTCAAAGTACCTTGGATCCCAATGCACACTTCAGCAAATTAAAACTCACAGGAGATGGAGATGCAGAGACCTAAACACATTGTCTATACCCCCACACCACAAGTGTACAATAACAAGGCTGACCTACAGCTCACAAAAGGTTACATCTTTATACTGATAATAAAAATTGTCAATTTCAAAAAGTCAAGCCTAACAGTTTAAGAAACAACTGAATAAACTAAGCAAGAAAATATTAAGTTAAAATTCAAAGTAGATTTTAAGCGTTTAGATGCATACTGTGAAGCAGTATGTACTCCACCCTCAAAGTATTTAATCAACATACTCACAACAGAGCACTGGATCAAGACACAAACTGATGGCCATTTGGGATCCCAAAGAAAGGATATAAAGCTCATAAAAAGATTAACTTTGCTGAAAGAACTACAACAGCAACAAAAGAAGAAACTAAGCCTCAGTGTATCATAAACTGTCCTTATACAATACAAATTTCATAAGGCAGCGGGGACAACAACATGACTGTTTGACACTTGACCAATGGCAAGGCATGAAACAAGCTCCTTGTACTCAAAACCTGAATAGTAATAAGAAATTCTCAGGCCCACTTGAAGCATCTGAAACTAAGACCTCAACCCACTGTCCACAGCATGTACAAAATTGGTGGCAGTCTCAAAACCTGTAAGATCCAGCTACTGCTGTTAACAGGCAGCAATGCACCGCATCCAGATGTATTCCTGAACGTAGAGTAAAAGGGCATTGTCAGGCAGAATCAGGACTAGACAAATACTGATGCACCTTCCAGACTTGTGCTTGCTAGTTATCATGACAGTACAAGGGGCCTAAAAGCTCGCTGTCAAGGTGGTGGTCACCAGAATCAGATGGTTCTAAAAAGGGGCAAACGAATTGACAGAATTGAGGGGACACTACACGTGCTGTAGTGAGGATCACAGACTAGAGCATGGGGAAAGCTGTGAAATCTGAAGAAAGCGGAGGCCCTGAACCTCCATGCTATGAGGGAGGACAAGTCAGCGTAGGAGCAGTCTCAGCCCAACCTACACCTTTTCTCAAACCAGGAGAACATATTTCTGGCAGATTATGAGGCATGCAAGAGCAAATGAGTTGCAACAGTAGCGAACTGGCTGAAAACTGGTAACAAAGCTGGGGGATGGACATGATATAGTTTTCTTGATCTAACAAGCATTGGCAAAGCCAGTAGGTCTTCCCTATATAAGAGCTATTGGCTTTGGCCATATGTTTTGCCATGCTGTACTACAGTGTTGCTGCTGTTCAGCATGGCTAAAAGTTAGTGGTATGAAGTATCAGAGTGAAGTGGGGGAGTAGTGTGTCAGAGTGCATTTGTTTGAATGCTGTAGCGTGGAGTAGGAGGAGTAAAGTTGTAGAGTGTTGTAGAGTTTAGTGGCAGAGTGCCGTATAGTTGAGTGGGGTGGAATAGGGTCGAGTGAGTTGAAGTGGACTGAGGCAGTGAGGTCGACTGAACTGGAGCAGAATGGATGAGCTGGATTGGGACAGAGTGGGGTGGAATGGAGTGGATTGAAATGGGTGAGGTGATTGGGGTGGATTTGAGTGGGGGATATTAGATTGGATTGGGGAGGGGTAGATTGGATTGGGGTGGAGTAGATTGCACAGGAGTGGGGTGCATTACACTGGACTAGGGAGGATTGCATTGGAGTGGGGTGGATTGGAGTGGGTTGAGGTGAATGGAATTGGGGTAGACTGAATGGATCGGAGTGGGGTGAACTGGGGTGGGGCGCAGTGGATTGGACTGGGATTGAGTGGGTGGACTGGAGTTGGGTGGATTGAAATGTGGTGGGGAGGACTGGGGCGTGGTGGGTGGCAGTGGGATGGATTAGATTGGGGTGGAGTGGATTGAGGTGGATTACATAGAGGTCGGGTGGATGGATTTGAATGGGGTGGACTGAACTGGGATGCAGTGGAGTAGATTGGGCTTGGGTGGATTGGACTGAGGTGGGGTGGATGGACTGGACTGTGGTGGGGTGGAATTGATCAAACTGGGGTGTGGTGGGCAGGGGAGGTGGGCTGGGCTGGAGGGGGTAGATTGGATTGGGGTAGAGTGGACTAGGGTGGAATAATGTGGGCTGAGGTGGAATTGATTGGGGTGGGTTAGATTGGATTGGAGTGGGTTAGAGTGGGGTGGGGTGGAATTGATAAAATTGGGGTGTGGTGGACAGGGGAAGTGGGCTGGGCTGGAGGAGGCGGATTGGATTGGGGTAGAGTGGTCTAGGGTGAATTAGAGTGGACTGGAATGGGGTGGACTAGAATGGAGTGAGGTGAATTGGGTAGCAGTGGATTTGACTGGAGTGAGGTGGATAGGACTGGATTGGAGTGGGGTGGATTGGACTGGGATATGGTGGGTTGGACTGGATTGGGGTGGGGTGAATGGGATTGGGGTGGACTGAATGGGATTGGGGTGGACTGAATGGATCGGGTGGACTGAATGGATCGGAGTGGGATGATCTGGGGTGGGGATGGACTGAACTGGAATGGGGTGGGGTGGATTGGACTGGGATTGAGTGGGTGGACTGGAGTTGGGTGGATTGAAATGTGGTGGGAGGACTGGCCTGTGGTGGGCAGCCGTGTGATGGATGGATTAGGGTGGAGTGGGTTGGGGTGGATTACATGGAGGTGGGGTGGATGGATTTGAATGGGGTGGACTGAACTGGGATGCAGTGGGGTAGATTGGAGTGGGGTGGGGTGGATGGACTGGAGTGTGGTGGTGGTCTAGGGTGGGGTGGAATTGATAGAATTGGGGTGTGGTGGACAGGGGAGGTGGGCTGGAGGGGTGGATTGGATTGGGGTAGAGTGGACTGGGGTGGACTAATGTGTGCTGGATTGGACTGTGGTGGACTGGATTGGAGTGAGGTGAATTGGGTTGCAGTGGATTTGATTGGAGTGGGGGTGGATAGGACTGGAGTGGGGGTGGATAGGACTGGAGTGGGGGTGGATTGGATTGGAGTATGGTGGGTTGGACTGGAGTGGGGTGGGATGGATTGGAGTGGACTGGAGTGGAATGGATTAGGGTGGGTGGACTGGATTGGGGTGAGGTATATTGAACTGGAGTGGTGTAGACTGGATTGAGGTGGATTGGGGAGGGGTGGGGTGGATTGGACTGGGGAGGGTGGGATGGGGTGGATTGGACTGGGGAGGGTGGGATGGGGTGGATTGGACTGGGGAGGGTTGGGTGGACTGGATTGTAGTGGGGTGGATTGGAGTGGGGTGGATTGGGGTGAGGTAGATTGTTTTGGATTGTAGTTGGTTGGTTGGGATTGTAGGGGGCAGGTTGGAGTAGGGCAGACTGTCTGGATTAAAGTGGGGCAGATTGGAGTGAGGCAGACTGAAGTGGGGCAGAAGGAAATGTGTTGGAGTAGGGCAGGTTGTTTTGGTTTGAAGTGGGGCAAATAAAAGTGGGGTACATTGATTTGGATTGGAGTGGGCCAGATTGAAGTGGGACAGATTGTTCTGGCTGGTACTGGGGCAGATTATTTTGGTTTGGAGTAGGGCGGATCGGATTAGAGTAGGGCGGATCGGATTAGAGTAGGGCGGATCGGATTAGAGTAGGGCGGATCGGATTAGAGTAGGGCGGATCGGATTAGAGTAGGGCGGATCGGATTAGAGTGGAGTGGGCCAGGCTGGAGGGGGGCGGATTGGACTGGGAAAGACTGTTTTGGACTGGAGTGGGGCAGACTGGAGTGTGCTGGGTTTTGAGTGGGGCAGATTGCTCTGGACTGAAGTGGGGCAGATTGGAGTGGGTCGGATTTGAGTGGGACAGATGGTTTTGGATTGAAGTGGGGCCGATGGGAGTAGGACAGACTGGAGTGGGACAGATTGTTTTGGACTGGAATGCAGCAGATCGCAGTGAGGCAGATTGTTCTGGATTGGGGCAAATTAGAGTAGGGCAGAATGATTTGGACTTGAGTGGCACAGATTGTTTTGGATTGGAGCGGGGCAAATTGCTTCGGATTGGAGAGAGGCAGATTGTTTTGGAGTGGTGCAGATTGTTTTTGATAAGAATGGGGAGAACTGGAGTGGGGCAGATTAGACTGGGATGGATTGGGAGGACTGGAGTGGGGTGGGTTGGATTGGGGTGAGTGGTTTGAATTAGAGTGAGGTACATTGGTGTGGGAAAGAGTGGGCTGGATTGTAGTGGGGGCAGATTGGAGTGGGACAGATTGTTTTAGAATAAATTAGGCCTGATTGGAGTGAGGTGCACTGGAGTTTGGCAGATTGGTTTGGATTGGAGTGGGGCAGATTGTTTTGGATTGCAGTGGGGCAGTATGTTTTGTTTGTCCTGCTGCCCATGTTTTTCCCCGTCACAAGCCTTCCGTTAGCAGGTCACTAGAAGTTAAAAAGAATAAAACAGTACCCAGATCACGAATGGAGCAGCGGACGGGCACTAATTGAGTTGAATCAATCAGTGCTTGGCCCCTGCTCCACACAGAGGAACAGAAATGATGCCAGGCCTGCCTTGAAGAATTACAAGGGTGTAAAGAAAAGTCCCACACAAACCAACAAATGGTGAGCAACAGGTGGGCTCCAAGCCCTTTACTGTACACAAGAGTGTCTCACAAGCGAAATGCATGTGCTAGCACAGGCTCAACAAAAAAAAACACTATCGTGAGCAGACCCACAGGGCCCTGGAACAGGAGGATGTGCCACAGCTGTAACAGAACAGACAGAGAAGTAATCTACAAAGCTAAGTAAGGAAGTGGGGAGTGTGGACTCTAAGAAACATGGAGGAACATGTGGGGTCCCTCCTGAAGAGCCTATACTTTTTAGAGAGAACATCACATGCGGCAAGACACTAAATACCCTATGCTTGGTGGAGGTGGGTGACTATACACCCAGCTGAGTCTGCGGCCTGACTACCGACTGAATCATAGCCAGTAACCTGAATTATTTCTGGAGTAACCTGAAGGCTGATCTCTACACTTTACAGTCATGACTGGGGAAAGGTTGGAAAGAATTCAATAATATAAAACAATTTTCAGCAGAGCTAACGTGTTGCACAACAGGGTAGCTCTTCCTACATCCCTAACCAATAGGGAAAGCAGTTTATCAGACCCCTTGTAAAGTGTTTTCGAATGAGGTGTGTCCACTTTTTTGATATTCCAATGAGACTAGGATTAATCAGACTACAATGAAAGGGTTCACAGGAAGGTAGTAGTCTTTGAAGGAATAAACAGAAAGTTTATACAAAAAAAGTTATGTTGCAGACAGCTGGTTGGCCTCATACGAGACTTAAAATGAGACATTTGAATCTCAAATGGAAAGTTTGGTAAACACTGCACAGAAGCAAAGAGTAGCTTGAAGGGAGCGTGGTAGACTATTTATCAAAAGGACGCACTAAATGTAATAAAAAAGCAAGAAAATTAAATGTTGTACTGCCTCAGCCTATACCAGAAACTGAGAACAGTGCAGAGGGTATTGGAAAACAGCAAGTGTGTAGCAAATCAAGGATTCTAAGATTAGTCACAGTTTGGAGAGGAAGAGAAGTCTGAAATGGAGGATTCTTTTAACACACACACACAAACCACCTTCCCTTGGGATTCCCCTCTGAACTCCCTTCCCCATTTCACTGTTATCGGTAGGAAGATTAACACAGAGATACCACATCCCTGAAGAGCGATGGAGTGAAGACGGTCATTAAGTCCCTACTCACGTTCAATTTAGGTTCCTTTTTTGGCAAGTCATTTTTCTTTTTCTGTTTATTTGCTCCCAGCTTAGTCTGTACCCAGGGGTAACTTGGTTCACAGTGCCACTTAAAGATACATCAGCAAACGTTGCACACATTGAAGGAAAGTTGGCAGAATAATAAGGGAGGACCAGCCCCCAAGTGAGAAAATCTATTTCAATCTTGCAACCTACATAATCTTATTCGATCTACCAGAGGTATTCTGAGTCACTGTGTGCAGCAGGTCCCTTTACATGTTCCTTGTTTGAGTACTGAATTATGCTCATGGGTTTGAATTCTACATCATTCCTGCTCCTTCCTTACTCTGACCATTTTCCTCTACACCTTCTGCTAACCCTGCAGCCACTTCCTAGCCGTAGACACACTACTCCACCTTGAGATCATCATCCCTCCGGGCAACCTTCGATAGTTCCACCTACCAACCAGATATCTGCCATTTTCATACCCACCTTCAACGTACAACCCCAAAACTAGCTCCTAATGCATCTGCCATACACACCCTCAGGATCACTCATAAAATGAACTCTCATCACTCCCAGGATCCAAACAGATACTGTAACTATGTTATCTTTCTGATCTCATTCACCACAACCCATTTCACATACATGTGTTTTATCTAGTTATTGCTAAACGTTTATGAGCGAACTGATTCAGCTACTGTGCAGCTTTTTTTTTTAACAGCAAAGTGTACCAATATACAAAACCAATACGTTAAGAACTGCTGTCTTTAACACAAGCCATCTTTACGTTAGTGTCTGATATACACAAAAACCACTAGCCAGTAGTTGATTGGCCAAGATGAGAGACACTAATCTCTATAAAACAACACGAAAAAGACCCCAGCTCAGAAAGCAACTTCAGGATTGCCATTTAAGCCTTTGTACATCATATCTGGACAGTCACAACACCTTGATCGCATCCAGTCACCCAGACTTCACGCAGGCTGCTTCTTAAGGACAATCTATGCACCGTGCACACCTCATCAAGGGTATCAAGAAATAAGACATCACACCAACGATGGTGATACTCCACTAACTCCACTTGCAAATCTGCATCATTTTTAAAACCATCTGCATCATCTACAAAGCCATTACAACCAGCTCCCTTGCCTGGCTGACTGACAAGCTCGCCATTTCTGGTGGCTCCCTGCACATCCAGCGCCAGAGCACCATCAGACTGGAACTAATGCGAAAAAAAAGACAAAAAGAAACAAAAGTACATGGCGACAGGTCTTCTCCGGGTATGCACCCATGATTTAGAAACACGTCCCTATAGCCATCAGGGCTACCCCGCCCTTTCTCAAATTTCGGAAGGAGGTGAAGAGACTTCTTGAAAGAATACTACATCATGATGCAGCAACAACCAACTTTTACTCTCAGAAACCAGCTGCCACTCTCCCCAAAATCCGTGTTTTATTCTTTGACGCTATATAGTGCTCTGCATCCTTTTGGCGAAGTTCGTTCTATATAAATACATATACAGATATACATACAAAGAGCACTTCAATAGAAAATGTCTACAATTCAAGTTCAACAGCAGCAACATGTTTAAAAAAAAAAAAAAAAAAAAGTGTTTGAAAGCACATGTAGGAAAAAGATCACCCAGGTAGCAAATTGCAGCAGCCAAGCAAAACCAAGAGTGCTGGTACTGGAGAAGTGGCATAAAGTGGACAGATAACAAGAGCAATAAACACATGGACTCTAATTGAGTGATGTAAGCAAAACAAAAAAGTAGATCCCTAAATCTAAATAGTGGAAGGATACAAGGCATCTAATCAAAAGGATGGTAAAGACGCTATTCTCCAGGGGAATGACACAAGAAGGCCAAGAAAAAACATTTAATATGAAGCATGCAAATGAGACTGACAAATAAGTTAACCAATGACAAACAATGTCCTTATGTAAAGCCCACAGTAAGTTTTATTACTGCACACAACATGGTTCAACAGCGAACATCTGTCTAAAAGCAAGACACCAAATGGTTGCCTTAATATGGCATTCTCTTCAGAAATAGATTAACTTTGCAAAATAATTTCCTAATTACCTGCTAGTCGGCATTTAAATTACCAAAACTAAACCATTAACACTCTATTCAGTATTAGTCTGTCGGTAGTATTAAAAACTAAAAAAAATGATAACAAAACCCCAGGTGACTTCTGGCAGGGAGTCTATTCTATTTATTTAAATTAAATGCATCAAATATGTAGCAAATGTAGCCATTCGAAAATGTTTGTTCAGGATCTAACGAAAGATTATTACATGTGTGTACATCGACTGATAATGAGAGGCACTGTAAAATATGTCTGTGCCAACAAACGCGGTGAATTACACGCGGTAATGTGCTGAAATCGTGGACTTAATTTACAAGGTGATTTTCTTTGTGTCTGAGACTTGGCTCACATCACACAAAGAAAGCATTTGGAAATGAAATCTCCATTGTTGTCAGATTCTGCCGAGGAGTGGCCTGAGACAGGAAGAACGGGTTTCAAGGTCAGGTGTTAGGGTGCCTTCGCTTGATGGCAGGGTAGATTCCTCTCGTTTAAAGGGCAGGGAAAGGAGACAAATGTAGTTTCTTACGCCCATCAGGACACCAAGTGAGTATACCATTCATAGGCAATAAACTATGGTGGTACATGTCTGTGGACACCGTGCAAAAAAGACAGAAAAACGCCGTGTTCGAGGTTAACAATTAGACAATCATTAACTAAGTGCCCGGTTCAGGCTAAAGTGCAAGCCGTAATTATAAACTCGATATTCTCCTTGAAGGCAGAGCGGGGGCAGGGCATTAGATATCCACGGCAGTCTGTTTAAAGTCCAGCAAAATCGCAGTCCGCTTCATAAACCGAGACCATTTTGCACACTGGGAGCTGTTGAGAGTTAACAACATGGACGCCGAATGAAAGGCACTCATCTGTTGTGGTTCCTGTTCGTATAACCTGCCTCTTGTACACAGAACAAGGCACGGAGGGGAAGCAGGAAAACGCGAGGAGGGGCGAGGTTGTGAGGAGGGGCAGGCAAAGAGAGAGGAGGGGTAGAGAAAAAGAAGGGAGGTGGGGGCAAAGGGTGAGGATGCAATTTCCTGTTGAATCCCAGAATGGCCTTCACCTTCTAGAGTATGTGAACCGTGAGCCTGCAGGGGTTAGTCTCAAGATAAGGCTGCAGTGATCACCCCTCACTGGGCTTCCCTTCTCAATAGGCCATGTATGAAGAAAAAATAAAAAATAAATCTATATATCTATATATCTATATATAGTTATGGTATGTGCTCTATTGAGAAACACCTTATTTGCTACCAAACAGAAAGAACAAACAAGAGGGAAGGGCCTTCGCCTCCAAATGTCAAGAGTGAAAGAAGAGTCTCTTACCTTGGCTTGAGGTCACTGAGGAAGCACACGTTGGTGATCTGCGGGATCATCTCCACGAGGATCTTGGTGGGGTCAGAGACACTGGTTTCATAATCCAGCTGGGTTTTCTGGTACTGGAGCAGTTCCTGCTTGGCATACTCCTTGAGGCGCTTGTAGAGAGTGCGCAGGCCTTGCGCAGTGCGCGCAGGGCGATCCGCCGCAATGGCATTATACTTATCTGATACAATTTCCCAGCATTTGTTTTTCTCCACTATCACTGAGTGCTTGTTGGTGTGCTCTTCCAAAACACTGACATATGGCTTCACAAGCTTTAGCAAATCAAGCTTCTCAGAAATGGTAAAATTCGAGGATCGAGCCTTTCCCACCATGTTCAGCTCTGAATTCGGCAGCCAGCTCGACTGAAGCTATCATGCGTCTACAGCTTGCCTCAGCTCTTTCTCAGACGAAAAAATACCAGGCTTAGCTAGGCTTGTCTCGTTTAGGCCCACGCCTACAAGGGAGGGCTTATTAAAATTCCTTTAGCTTAATCTGACGCAGGCTCAGGAAATCTGCTTAAGCCAAGCCTGACCTACATACTAGGGCTGCAGTCTGAAGAACACGGAAAGAAACGAGCAAAACAGACTTCCCTGGGCAGGGAAGAGACAGCTACACAGCGTTTAAAACACACAGGTTGAAGATTAGAACGGTGCAAGTGAAAAATGGTGCAACTCAGGAAGGGCAGGGTGTCTTTTTTGTGCAGTGATACCGAACAGGGAGGACAAACTACACACATCACTAAATGACTCTTTCAATGTGCGAAAACGCAACAATAATAATGTGGTTTAAACCCCCGTTAAACTGAAAGGTCAGTGCTGCGGGAAAAAACAAACAGCTAAGCTGGAGAGAGGCGAGCAGGGCGTGCGTAGAGAGCTCCCTCGCCGAGCCCCATATCGCTGTTGCCGAGCTGCAGCTCTCTTACACATTTGCATAATGCTAGTCCTGCTGTCAATCAGCAGCCTGCATATCCTCTAGCTAGTTAGGTTACACCCAGGCTCAGGCTTCAGAGCAAAGCTAAGCTTCTCCTGCATTTTCCAGCCTAAGCCTGCTTCTGCAGCCACTGCTTAAGGTTTCTTCTGCGCCAAGTCGAACAAAACTGGAGGTTTCTTTGCTATCGGACTGATATTTTGTCTTTGCAGCAGCTTAGTCTATGTGTCTGTATAAAACGTGTACTTAAACCACAGCGACTGAACCGCTGCCGAACCAAACCTGGGAAGCTTTTACAGCAAACGTGTTCTAACAAAAGCTGGTGTTTTCATCACTGCCTTTAGGATACGAGCGGCTTCCGCAGCACACGCATAATACATCACACCAGTATAGGCTGGCCGCTCCTCCGGGCTGAATGGGCTTTACTGTCATCCTAGAAGCGAACAAAACATACCCACATACCAGAGAACAGAGAGCACGAATTAAGAGGCTGGAACGGCTTGAAATAGGAAAGGCGTCTGCATTTATTACTGGTTGGCAACCGTGCACAATAAGGGTGTGGTGTGAACTCAATATTGCTATGCTAGTTTTATCTAATTATACATTGGGTTATATAGCGCTGAGAGTAATGGATGGGTTTCAGAGAGCTGTACAGGGTAGCAATAGTAGCGCTTGACTGTTAGGAGGAAGGGCATCAAAGAATCACAGGGCAGCAGGTAAATACGTGTATACAACGCGGGTAGAAATCACTTTAGTCGCAAACAGAGAAGAGGTGGAAGGCTACTGAAAAGTTTAACATAAAGAGCAAACAAAAAAACGGCAACAGCTGAAACAAGCCCATTTTGACCTATCATAGCAGGGACATATTGTTTGGGGGGAGGGGGTTGGGCGGAGAGATGGCTACCCTAAGCCTAAAGGCATCAGCTGAGTCCCAGCCAATTTGCAAGTACGGAGTGCTGCAGGAGGCATCCGTTTGGGATTAGCCCTCATTTGTGTATGTTGAAGATTTTGGTGCAGAGTATGTACCAGGTGCGGAGGCCGGGCAGAAGTGTATTTGGATAGGGCTTCAACAGAGCACAATATTGGGCGCTGCGGAGCGCGAGTCATAGACGCATGCGGATACTTCCCATCTATACATGGACTTTGGTATGCACAGACCAGGCCATTGATTTCAACTCTGTAATCCGTTCTTAGAACGCACTACTGGGACACACAGTTGCTGATAATGAATCAGGTGCTGTCAATACGTTTATGGCGCTGTGGACTTAACTCACTAGGAGTTTGATAAAGCATCTAGAATTATTTTAATACGTCAGACAAAGATTGATCACTGCCTTTTGGAGGTTGAGTCACGTTTTGTGAAAAGATCAAGTTCCTATTGTTTTTCTGAATTCTAGAGATCAACCATCTCTAGAATTCAGAAAAACAATAGGAACTTGACCTTTTCACAAAACGTGTTTTGTGAAGAGTTTTGTATAGGTTGTAAGTTTGTACAGAGAAAGATCTCCCACCTATACAGTTTCTTCTGAAAGAAGAGATGATTAGCAGCACAGCCTTCCTTCTCCTCCGTTGGGTGCAGAGAATTAATTCTGAAATATTGTGAGTGAATCGATTTGAGAGATGCTCTTTTAGCAACAGGTCATTGCAGAGCGGTTCGGGGCAGGGGAGGTGGTCACATCTGCTCAGGGTCAGAACTTGCCTGATGGTGGCATTCTGAATTACTTGAAGTTTACTGATTAGACGCGTTGTAAGCCTCATAGAGAGTCTGTTAGTACCACTGAGCTTTCCGGGTTGTGTGTTTGCCTAGTTAAGGGAAAATTCTTCTTCATGTTTTCATTAATTTAAGCATGTAAAATATCAATAGATTGGGATGCGGACCTAAGTAATTACCAGTGGTGAGATTAATTCAAGCATCCCATCCGTCACTTTTGTATACTTCAGTGAGACGCCCTAGATGGGATGGGATGGTATGCCCAGATATGGGTCCCCTGCACACTGGTCCCCTAGAACCAAGCTATCCCCAGTTGATGAGCCCTGAGAAGGGAGAAGCTGATCTTGGATTGCTTGTCTTCCAGTTTAGGGAGGACCTGGTCTGGCAGTTGGAGCCTGACTGTTCCTACTGGAGCAGGGTCAAGACTGATTTACAAATGGCTGGGCCCAAACTGAGGTGAAGTGGTGTCTACAATAATGTAATGTAATGTAAACAGTATTCTCCATCAGTGCACCTATCATACCAGTCTTTGCTGACAAAAACATAAACTATTCTACCTTGTGATTCGTGAGGTGCTGCGTCGAATGAAAATGCCTGGTCATTGGGGTGTGGGGGTGTTCACACCAAAAACTCCATCAAACATGCGTGTTCTACGATTGGAAGCAACTTCGTGCTAAGCCTAGTTAGAGTCTCTCAATACAATCAGTAATGCTTGCCTTAACTGTGATCAAGACCAGTAGGTCGAAACGCGTCAGTGGTGAAGGATGGTGATTTAATCCTGACTGCAATAAAAATAAATAATTTCCTCCTGGAGTGCGGTGGTGAAGCTGCTTGCAACTGTTTGTTTTTATATACATATATATATATACATATATAAATATATACACACACACACACACATATATATATATCTCTATATATATATATATATATATATATACATACATATACACACACATACATATATATACACACACACATCCATACAATATAATACTGCTGACACTTCAACATGCATTATTGTGCTTACCAATTTGAAGTCCTCATCTAGCATGAGATGAGTGGCTGCGGAAAGTTCCTGAATTGCCAATGGACGGACTTCTGGAATAACCCAAATATACTTTGGGACGACTGGGAATAAGAACAAGGTTAGTTCTGCTTATCCACTGAAAAGACATTCAGATGATGAACCTGATACTGAGAGCGACATCTGTACCCAAGCAGTGTGCCGGGTGGTGTATGATGAGGATGGAAACCTAAGATCCAACGGTTCCTGCCTTGCATTACATGTTAAATCACACTGCGCTCATACAGTATAGCATCACACACTATACAGGAGGCTGGCACTCAGCCAACCATTTGACTAAAATATCAGAATCAATTACTTTCTTTAAAAAATTGGATCTATACTATTTTCTTCTTGCCGTGTAGATCTTGAAATGAGAGATGCATCCTCAAGGTGTGAGAGCAGATTGCAATCCTTCTCACCAAGGCAAGCATTACTGATCGTATTGGCAGACTCTAACTAGGCTTAACACGAAGTTGCTTCCAATCGTAGAACACGCATGTTTGATGGAGTTTTTGGTGTGAACACCCCCACACCCCAATGACCAGGCATTTTCATTCGACGCAGCACCTCACGAATCACAAGGTAGAACAGTTTATGTTTTTGTCAGCCAAGACTGGTAGGATAGGTGCACTGATGGAGAATACTGTTTACATCGTCTCATGTTATTAAGTGGTAAACAAAGATAGGTGTGGTGCGTTGTTCATGTGTTTGTAAACTATATGAAGTTCAACAACAAATGGAGGCTGAAACATCACAAATTAAGAATATTATCAGCAGCTCAGAGAGAGATTCTACAACTTCCAGAGCACACAAGAACTTTAATGTTACTCTTATTTCACAAAGGTGAATGGCTAGCGATCGCCCTTTGTGAAGCATCTGTTGTTGGGACAGCAATGTGTTTCGTACTGTTGGTGTTGTATTGCTGGTCTGATGGTTCTGTGAGGTACGATTGTTTGAGAGATGGGGTGTATGTTGGGTTTGTGCTTACATTAGAACATTATTTACAGAATGCTCAGAGGGTTCTGATGTTGGCAGGTGCTGCCATGCCCTCAGTGTTGTAAGACATATTAAACATCCTTCCGTGTACTTTTGGGAAAGCAATGCTTAGCCATCTACATGGCTTGGTGCAGAATTTTCCGGGTGTGCTGTTGTCTGACAAGGATGTTCAGCTGGCTCAGCAAGGTATGTGCTCTTGGGTTGGCAGTGTTCTGCCAAATATGTTACGCATATTGTACAGCTCACAACTCATCCGGGACGGTTTCCTGGCACTGACGTGTCTGGCTCTCACCCTTTGCTGTGCGCTTGAGTGCGCCGAGAAGTCTAAAAGTTTCTGTCAGAGCTTTGTTTATAAAAAAAAAAAAAATACAAAACATAGAAACCGGAATAATAGTCAAATATTACTTCAAATACATCGCAAAAAAAGGAACAAACCTTTCACGTTTATTAGTGTCACTTTCCATAACTAAAAGTAAGGCAATCCACATGGAAAGGCTCAGTCTGTCCTATACCAATTTGTTTTTGCTCATCAATAAAAATATAACAACGTACACATCGTTCAACAAATCCCATTGGACGATCTCTGAATCACAAATGCTAAATCCCGTCTACAGGTGATAATGTTTAAAATATTCTAAATATTTTAACGAAAAGAGAGACGCTTCTAAGTGTTCCCGTTCGACCTGTCCAAAAAGTAATGCAATTAGGAAGCCTGGTAAAAGCAGTGATGTCTGGGATCCTCATAGCTTCCACTCTCGTAGGCATCGCAGTGGGGCATACCCTTTGTCTGGGTTCTTCCCGCAGCCAATGCAATCCGTGCAAAACCGCTGGCTCTTTCTGGGGGCTGCCTGGTGACACAAGAAGGCAGAGCTGGAAAGAGGTACAGAATCTACGCAGCACTGACATCTTAAAAACCACACCCGCTCAAACCAGGGCAATGAACAATGACGGGGTGTGCAACTGGAAGAGATCTCTTTATTCGGCCCAGGGTATTTGGCTGGATATATACCTTCTAATTTGGACTTCTTACCACTCCTAGATATTTGTAAGCAGCAGTCTCCTCACACTGTTTCCATGCTCATAACATTTTTGACCTAGTCTTCCTAAGCAGATCCAGTTTTGTTTAATTCCAGGTGCCTCAACTTCCCCAACCCGTTAATTGCAAGTAATGTCTTTCATAACCTGTGACTGAAAAATAATTTTCTCTGTTTTGACCATCTTAAGTTTTGATTTGTGTCTCAGAAGGGTTCACTCCATTATCTTAAGTCAGACCACCTTAGGGCATCCCACAGCCCTCTCAGATAACAGAGTTAGTGGAAGACTTGTTCATTTTACTATCAATTCTTGCGAGCACAGGACCAAAAATATGAATACCAGGTCAATCAACATTTGCCAGCTCTAATCTGGAGGATGTCAAGGTTTCGAAAAAGGCAAAACATACACACAAAGCATAACACAAAGGATCATTATACCACACTCAATATAGGCCATTTAACTAACCCACCACCAGCTGGGGCAAAAACCGTTTTAAAGAAATGATCACTTTTTTCGCCTCTCCTGAAGTTCATAGAAGACACACTGGTCACAGACTGGACCTCTAACCCATGCATAAACACGTCTTGGTTTGGTGTTCAGCCCACAACTTGTGTATGTGGGCGTGCCCCTGCAAACAGCCTTTATCCGGTTACGCTGTTCTAATAACAGAAGTACCGAATTACTTACAGTATTTGATTCTGCTGAGCCAGGTTTAACCTATGGAATGAACCACGATTCATTCATTTCAATGCCAAAATCTAGCTAATAGTCACACAGAAACATGGTGGCATTTACAATCACCGGCCAGTAACAAGTGCCCTGTATGCTGAGGCAGTATTGACGAGTGTTCCTAATTCTAGTAAACGAGGGATTCTTTCATCAGATTCCAGGGTAGACGAATATTAAATAAGATGACAATGGATGAGGGTGAACCAGCCCAACTATTGATGTTTAGTTTTAAACCATGTTTATTAATTTCGAAATTAGACATACAGAACATTCATATTACTGTATACATCTGATAATGATTATAACAGTGCTCAGGGCAGCATTACACATATGCTGTTGTGTTGAGACAGGAGTGGCAGTAGAATTACAAACGGGCACATTACATTCCTTAAGGAAGGTGAAGCTGACTATCCTGCAGCAATCTCTGTATATTGTTAAGATGGTATGGTGGTAGATCTACGCCTCCACGGTGTCCCCGAGTCTCTGATTCTCTACCTTTTACAGTCCATGATAGTGTGGCGTCCACCTTCCACAGTCCCCAATATGAGGAGTCAATATGCAGTCCTGGGATGTGGATGCCAGGGAGGGGAGAGGGAGGGAGGGGGCCAGTACCTTTACCAATCAGGACTCTGTATCCATACCCTCGGTTATACAGGCATCTCCCCTAAGGCACAATAGGTTCTCAGTACTCATGCAGCTCCTGCATAGACCTGCCCCAGCCACTTGCAACTGGAACCCTACGTAACCCTCTGGACTCCTCCTGCCTAAGTGCAGTCTTGTCTGCTCTGCCCCATTTTAACAAGGCAGCAACCCAGTGGGAGAGTGTCAGGAGTGTGGATGATTTCCAAACCATGGCAATAGCTCTTCTGCCTATAATGAGCACCAGGTCAATGAAGCTTTTTGTTACAATTGCTCGCTTGGAGCGGTGAAAGAGGCCCAACAGGGCGCTTGCTGCCTTACAGAGGTCTGTACGTTTGGTTAACTCTGTGATGACCTCCATTATTTGCTGCAAGAAACAGACCAATTCCGGACAGGACCAGAACATGTGGAGCACATTGGCAACTGGATCATGACAACAAGGGCATGCTAATGAAGTCTCAAACATGCTATTTAGAGTGTCCGGTGTTAGGTAGGCCCTGTGTAATATATTGTACTGTATGTATTGAAATTTAGCGTTTCTGGACACTTTTTTGTGAAATATCAGCACACTGTCCCATTTTTTATCCCGGAACTCCCTCCCCACATCTTGTTCCCATTTCTTATGCAGCATTTATAGGGGTTCTCTGGTCGTGTGTGCTAGTGCCTGGTTGAGCCAAGTGATTAGGTTCTTCCCACTGCCCATGACGTGGAGTGCATACACTAACAGGTGAGGATCCGGTTCCGTGTCTGTTATGCACCACTGCTCAGCCAGTATGGCAGTTACCCTACGGTGTGCTATGAAATATCCTCTCGGGAGTCCCTCCTCTCTATGCAGGTGATCAAAAGACTTATGTACCTTATCATAGAATAATGCTCCCACTGAGTGTATCCCTGCCACTTCCCAGTGTTGTCTTCCCGCCTGGCCTACCGTTGTCCTGAAGGACCTAAACGCCACAAGTTTACTTTTGGAGGAATACAGCTGTAGTGCAGGCATTATTTTAAGTCTTCGTCTATAACTTACATGTGCTACTTACAGCAGCACACTGCGAAGACGGTGTAGCAGATGGGAGGAGTTTCCCAGACCTCTAGTACACTGTCCCAGCTCATTTAACAGTCTCCCCGCCAACCAATATGCTGGCCATTGCAGTTGTGCTGCCAAGTAGTACTGCCCAAACGTAGGGGCTCCCAACCCCCCCTTTCTCGACCAGGAGTTGCAGCTTACGGAGTGCCACTCAACATCTGCCTTTGTTTCAGAGAAAGCCCCACCAACACTGCTTGCAGCATGCGGAACACCCTCCTGGGTAGAACTATAGGATGATTATGAAAAAGAAAACAACAGGCGCGGCAGCACAACCATTTTAGACAGCGTAATCCTGCCTTGAACTGTGAGTGATAATGTGCTCCAGAAGGACATCTGCGAGCATATGGGTGTAATAGCTCTTGTAAGATATCCATCTAGCGGATCCTGCATAGTGTGGTAGATGTTTATGCCTAGATACTGAATGGTGGTAGTCTCCAAGCGTATATCTCGAGTTCCCGTTTGGAAATTTTGTAGAGGGCAGAAGGGATGCAAAGGAAACAGGCATGACTTGGACCAGTTGACCCCTAGGCCCGATGTTGTCCTGAAGTCAGTTAATATCTTAGTTAGAGCATTTACATCTTGCCTTATATCCCGGATGTAAATTAGTATGTCATTCGCATACAAAGAGATTACATGCGTGGTTCCGCCCAGCGGAATCCCCCACTCTGCACCCTGTTGTTGAAGCTTCTGGGCTAGGGGCTCCATAGCCAGGGCAAACAATAGTGGAGACAGAGGGCAGCCTTTACGTGTCCCCCTCATCACTGGAATAGAGGAGGAGATGCACTGTCCCACTTTTACACGATTCGTGGGGTTCACATATAAAAGTTGCATACGGCTATACAGGCGCCCAGTTATGCTGAAGTCAGTTATGTTGGAGAACAGGTAGCTCCAGTCCACTGTATCAACCACTTTTTTAAAGGTCCAACACTAAACATTTCGCATATGGCCATTGTTTCGGGCCTGTTCCATGATTTGAAACTACGTATGTTCAGTGTTGTGAATCTACCAGGGACAAATCGTTTCTGGTCTATGTGTATTAGTCGGGGATTAATAACAGAGAGGCTATGAGTTTACTCAGTATTTAATAGTCTGACCCAAGCATTGACAGGGGGCGGTAAGAGGCCAGTTTCTGTGGGTCTTTCCCCGGCTTAGGAAGAGATATAATCAAGGATTCTCTTTGTGTCTGGGGGAGTCTACCCTCTTGCAGCACCTTCTGGTACACCTCCAGTAGTTTAGGTGCTAGTAATGGTAAATAGGCTTCACATAATTCAATGGGGTATCCATCTATCCCCGGTCTTCCCGGTGGCGGGTGCCTGCACAGCCCCGCTTATGTCCTGGGATGTTAAAGGTGCATTTAGAGCCTCTGCGTTAGCAGGTCGTAGTCCTGGTAGTGTCACTCCCTGTAAAAAGTCCTGTATCTCCTGGGCTCTGTTTATTAGTGGGGGATTGTATAGGTCCTGGTAGTATGCAGTGAAAACATCATGTACGCCTACTTGAGTGGTGAGCAAGCGTGTGAAGAAAGTCTGATTGCTGTGTTCTGTGGTGGGGGGCCGAGCTATGCAGCATCCAGGCCAGTAGGTGCCTTGATTTGTCTCCCTCAGCATGCATCTTCGCCTGATACGCCTTAAAGTCAAGACAGGGGAGTTTTTCTAGTAGACAGGCATGAGTTTCTGTGGCTGCAATCAGTAGGTTCCTTCCTTCCAGGGTGTCCTGTGACTGCAATTCTAGCTCCCAGAGTTTAGTCTCTATACTTACTAACTCTCTGTGTATCGTTGCTCGAACCCCCACTGTTTTGCGAATGCAGTGTCCTCTCAGCACTGCCTTCAGCACCTCCCATTCTACCATGTGCAAGGTTGCTGTATTCCAGTTGTCATTTAGGTATGGTTTTAGAGTGTTTTGTCTGCTTTCCTGAAACTCTTGGTTTCCAGGGCTACCAGCTGTAGTCGCCATGTGGGAACTGGCAGCCGCGGCTGCCCCCATTGGAAGTTGGGCACTAATGGACTATGATTAAA
Source organism: Pleurodeles waltl (assembly GCF_031143425.1). Taxonomy (NCBI): domain Eukaryota; kingdom Metazoa; phylum Chordata; class Amphibia; order Caudata; family Salamandridae; genus Pleurodeles; species Pleurodeles waltl. The sequence continues at coordinate 850,336,839 of NC_090439.1, forward strand.
GAAGGTTTTCCCAAGGTATTGTGCTGCAGTAACCAGTAACTGTAGGGAGGTGTGACTTAAAATATAATCTAACCTGGCATGTATGTCATGTGGTACTGAATAGTGAGAAAATTATTTTGCGTCCGGGTGTAGTTTTCGCCAGCAGTCGTGCAGCACACTGCTACGTCCACTGACAAAACTGCGCTGCTGCCGATACCACCGGTGACATTGGCAGTGGGGGATGTGAACGATTACCATCTATGTTTAATATACTGTTAAAATCCCCACCCACCAGCCATGGAAGATGTGCCCATTTAACTAACACAACCGACAGGCGTGCAAAGAATGCTGCTTGGTGGACGTTAGGGGCATGAACACTTCCCAGTAACACGGGCTTACCATCCAGCAATCCCTCCACAAAGACATACTGGCCATCTGGGTCTATGTCTGCGTCAGTGGATTGAAACGGGACCAGCGCAAAGACCCACACCATAGCTCTGCACCCAAGCCCTGAATATGTGGTGCAATAGCATTGTCATCGCCATCCCTGCCTTAGCCTTACCTCTTAGTCCCCAGCTATAAGTGTCTACTGCAGCAGTGCTATTTGCACCCCACGGCGCCTTATATACTGTTGCAACACATGTATTTTATGGGTGGTACCCAGACCCTGGACATTCCAAGTCATTATTTTAATTTCTGCCATTTAATCACAGTTATAGAGAGCGTAACAGGGGAGTTAACCGTTACCTGCGGCTGGACGAGACCTATGTCTGCACTTGCTGTGTGTCTTCCTTGAACTTGGTTATAGATTGAACGAACACCTAAAACTGCCATCCCAGGGCGGCCCTGAACATAGGGGTACACCCAAACCATAAACACAATCCCAGACAGTGGTGCCTCCATTTTGCCCTACGCGTCACATGCGGGCACCCACGATTAAGGTGGGGGGGCTGGCTAGTTCATTTGCTCGTTACTCATTTCACATGCGCCGCCTGACTCATAAAACATGATATATTACTAAATGCTATATCCTCCTTCAATCACTTAATTACATTAGTCAGTAGTCCGACGGACCAGGGGTTGGCCAAAGCACCCTTTGCACTGATTACAAGCTCTCTTCTATATTAGCATTTCTGCCGTCTGTAGTGTTACCCCGGGCAGGCCTTCCGAGAGGGTCTCACTGACAGAGGCTTTGTAGTCAGTTTGACGCTTGTTATTGAGCTGCGGAGTGGCCTGTCCATCATGCCACAATGCTGTTTGCAGCTGATAGCGCTTGCCTCTGCTCCAGTCGCGGAGCTGTTCTACTTCGCTTTTTCCTTTGGATTCGATCAGGGGGCATATTCGGTGACGTCTCCACAGATGCCTCATACCTACTTTGCTCTATCCAGTCCCAGACGTCCGTGGGTTCAGTGAAGAATAAGCTGACACCATTAGCTATTATCTTGAGTCCAACTGGAAACAGTAAGGAGTATGTGAGGCCGACTTGGCGTTGGCGTTTCTTAACCCCCACGAAGGAGGTCCCTTGACACTGAACTGCGGTTGTGTAGTCCTGTCAGGAATAGAATCATGCGCGGTCCAGGTCAAGCCCGAAACTCTGCTGCGCAGCTCTGCAGAGCTTTCTGCGCACCACTTGTCATCCCCTCTTGCTCCAAAGGTGGCCATCAACGTCGTCTGCCCTTTGGCAAAGCTCATAGAGCTGCAGGTTCAGGTCATTGGTGGACAAGATGCACTTATCAGTGCTATTCCATGAAGGGACTACAATTCCTATGTTTTTAGAAGCAGCAGCCATCTTGGGGTGTGGCAGGCCTATAAAGCCCAGCCACACCCAAGAACGTTGCTCACTATTTTGAAGTTCACAGGAATAAAGCACCCTTGGCACAGCATTCAAAGCGCTTCAGTTCACAAGAGTAAAGCGCCCTTGGCACGACATTTAAATCGCTTCAGTTCACAGGAGTAAAGCGCACTTGGCATGGTATTCAAAGTGCTTCAGTTGACAGGAGTAAAGCGCACTTGGCACGACATTCAAAGCGCTTCAGTTCATTGGAAGTAAAGCACCCTTCGCACAGCAAAGTGCTTCATTTCATATGAGTAAAGCGCCCTTGGTCCAATAATCAAGGCGCTTCAGTTTACATGAGTAAAACTTTCAGGCCTAGGTGGCAATTTTGAAACCATCTCAAAGATAAGCAAATCATAGTTTCATTGTTTTTGGAAGCAAAATATGTGAGAGACATATTTAAGCCTTTGATGATATGTGAGATACATATTTAAGTCTTTGCGAATTTGTAGACTGAGACCAAACGTTTTATGTTATGAATGCATAGTAGTTGCATGATTGATGTTTAGAGTATGTCCAAGGTCCAAGCTCTTGCCTTCTCAAGTTTCAGAGGTCTCAGTTCGTTCTTGTTCCATGATTCAGAGAAGGGCCACGCCCAGTTTTGTCTAATGCTCACGACATCCTGAAGTATCATGATTTTACCAATTGTTCTTGTTCCATGATTCAGAGAATGGCCACGCCCAGTTTTGTTTAATGCTCACGACATCCTGAAGTATCATGATTTTACTAATTGTTCTTGTTCCATGATTCAGAGAATGGCCACGCCCAGTTTTGTTTAATGCTCACGACATCCTGAAGTATCATGATTTTACTAATTGTTCTATGATTCAGATAAGGGCCACGCCCAGTTTTGTCTAAGGCTCATGACATCCTGAAGTATCATGATTCTACCAACTCTTGCACCCACAGAGACACCTTTGTTTATTCCATAAGGGTCTCAACTCTTGCACACACAGAGACGCCTTTGTCTATTCCATAAGGGTCTCAACTCTTGCATTCACGGAGACGCCTTTGTTTATTCCATAAGGGTCTCAACTCTTGCACACACGGAGACGCCTTTGTCTATTCCATAAGGGTCTCAACTCTTGCATTCACGGAGACGCCTTTGTCTATTCCATGAGGGTCTCAACTTTTGCACACGCTGAGACGCCTTTGTTCATTCCTTAAGGGTCTCAACACTTGCATTCATGGAGACACCTTTGTCTAAATGTATAATTGAATGTTAATGCTGTTATGAACAAGTATATACATACATGCTTAACCATTTTTCCTTTTTAGATCTCTCTCCCGGCTGTTCCCTACCCTAATTCCCTTCCCCCTGACTGGCTTCACCATAACTCTGTGCTATAATAGCTTTCTGAGTTGGTGATGCCGGAAGGTGGGCCTGTTGTTCGGCGGCAGGCAGATCCCGAGGAAAGGACACTGTGACAAGTTCGGAAACAAGTAGACCCAGGATTTTTCATACTGGAGTGGCATCTCCAAGCGCAGTTTCCTCAGTATTGTTTCTCTGTCTCTGTAGTTGAGTAGGCAAATTAATACTGGTCGGGGTGGCGTTTCAGCTGGTGGTTTGCAAGCAGGCACTCTGTGTGCACATACTACGATGTTATGCAAGGATAAGGACTCCTTCCCCACACTTTGTGCCAGCCAGGATTCGAAGAATCGGATGGCGTCCGACCCTTCCGCCCCCTCCGGGAACCCCACCACACGTTATTCCACCTGGACCAGCATTCTGAATCCTCTGCTCTGCATTCCAGTTCTCTAACCTGGTCTGTGAGAAACATGACCGTCTCTTCCATGTTTGCCAGTGATCGTCGCAAGTCGCTGAGATCACTCTTGGCACTTGTCACCCTTGCAGACATTTTTTTTTTATCTGCGTGGAGTGAAGTGACCTCTATCACCACCGCATCCACTCTGTTACATAGGTCTTGACCTGTGGTCTCAATGGCTTCCAGGATTTTGTCCAGCTTGTCCTCATGGTTGGTGGGAGCCTGGGCTGTCTATTGGCTCTGCGTCTCTGGAGCGACAGCGGTACGGCATCCCACCACTAGATCCTCCTCTTCTACCCATAGTGGTCCCTCTCATGGCCAGCCAGCACACAATTATCTACAATCAGTAGCACCCAAATGGCCAGGTGCGGTAATTACGCAATGTCCAGTTGGATCAGAGGCCGTATGTCAGGCAACTTTCCCCATCTGGAGGCGAGTGGTGGGGTGGGAGTATCATGGGGGGGAGGGTGGGGCGTCCAGCAATTGTCCTCTCCCCACTCAGGTATTCCTCCGCACCCCCCCAAATCATGGCTCTGGTCAAATGTCACGCACCTCCATCCCCTGTGCGCTTGTGAGAGTCGGGCCGAGCCCCCCCCTCCCAACTTCATTCCTCCTGCAGTCAACCTTGCTCAACTGCGGTTGTGCGCACCCTTCGTCTCCTTCCCGTGCAGCTGGTCAGTGCTCAGAGTACATCAGGTATGCCTCGCCACTCGGCACCCCTCCTCCAGTCAGGGTCCCTCTGCGTTGCTGTCCGACAGTGGGGCCCATGAGGAGGAGAAAGAAGCAGCATGAGAGAGCTGGACGGTGGGGGGGCGCTCACCTCTACTCTAGCCACCCCCTCAGCCTCCGCTCCTCACCGCACTGCAGGCTCACACGCTGTGCCCAGGCCCAGTCTACCCTCACCGCGGCACAGCAGCCAGTCAGTGCATCGCGGTGGGCGTGGATGTTCGGGGGAAGCAGTTCTTCTCTTTCTGGGTTTTTCAGGTGCTCCACACCTCTGGGCCACTCCGCTTCACCGCGCTCGTTGGACTCTGCCGTCGGGCGGCAGCAGGGGTCACCGGATCAGTAGTCAGGCGGCAGGAGCTCATTCAGAGTCCGCCCGCCATCTTACGGCATCAAGCCATGTCCCCTGCCCCGCTACTGATGTTAAGTTCAAGGAAAACAAAGATGCAGAGTCAAAGAGTTAATTCTTAAAAAGGACTAATCAACTATCCCAAGGAACCCCCTGCTCAGTTTATCACTGGCTGAGGAAAAGCCATGTAAGTTCTGCAACTCCATAAGTTTCACCAATCAATACTCTTAATGGTGTAATTACTTACTTTCACTAATGATCTTTCTAGTGGATACTCAACATGCGGAATCCGCACTCTCATGAATCTCCACATGTGCCAGACCAGATCCGAAAACACAGAAACAGCTTTCTTCCTTCCGGTAGATGGTGCTACAACTCCAATGAGATGGCAGACTGTAGGAAAGTACCATCTTCCTTGGCATGTTACCCCCATTTTTCACATGTATGTCAGTATGTTTTTGCCTGTCTCACTGGGATCCTGCTGGTCAGTGTAATGTGTATGCTTGTGTAGTGCCTAACTCTGTCACTGAGGCTCTACTAACCAGAACCTCAGTGTTTATGCTCTCTCTGCTTTTAAATTTGTCACTGTAGGCCAGTGACTTAATTTACCAATTTCAATTGGCATACCTGACCCCCCCCTAATAAGTCCCTAGTATATGGTACCAAGTACCCAGGGCATTGGGGTTCCAGGAGATCCATATGAGCTGCAGCATTTATTTTGCCATCCATAGGGAGCTCAGACAAATCTTACACAGGACTGCCACTGTAGCCTGCGTGAAATAGTGCACACACTATTTCACAGCCATTTTCACTGCACCTAAGTAACTTATAAGTCACCTATATGTCTAACCTTCACTTGCTGAAGGTTAGGTTCAAAGTTACTAAGTGTGAGGGCACCCTTGCACTAGCAAAGGTGCCCCCACATAGTTCAGGGCCATTTCCCTGGACTTTGTGAGTGTGGGGAGGTCATTACACGAGTGCACTGCCATGTAACATGTCTAAGATCATGGAATTATCCCTCCATTCCAAATCTGGTATTGGGGAGCCAATTCCATCCACCATGGACCCCCAGTACTGCCAAACCAGCTCTCTGAGGCTTGCACTGCAGCTACAGCTGCTGCCACCTCACAGACAGGGTTCTGCCCTCCTGTCTGAAGGCAGAACAAAGTATTTCCTCTGAGAGCAGGGTGTTACACCCTATCCCTCTGGAACTAAGTGTTACAGGCTAGGGAGGGGTAGCCTCCCCCAGCCTCTGGAAATGCTTTGAAGGGCCCTCCTTGCATAAACCAGTCTACACCGGTTCAGGGACCCTTTCTTCCCTGCTCTGGCACGCAACTGGACAAAGGAAAGGGGAGTGACCACTCCCCTGTCCATCATCAGCCCAGGGGTGGTGCCCAGAGCTCCTCCAGTGTGTCCCAGACTTCAGCCATCTTGCTTTGCAAGGTGTGGGGGCACTCTGGAGGGCTCCGAGTGGCCAGTGCCAGCAGGTGACGTCAGAGACCCCTCCTGATAGGTCCATACCTGATAAAGTAGCCAATCACCCTCTCAGGGCTATTTAGGGTCTCTCCTGTGGGTTCTCTTCAGATTCTGCTTACAAGTTTCCTTCAGGAATCCTCTGCAACAACTTCAGACTCTTCTGACCTCGGATCAACCACAGCCTGCTCCAAGAAACGCTGTAACTGCAACAAAGTGTCTACAAGAGTCACCTTTCTTCAGCCACATCAGCTCCAAGTCAGCAACTGTACCAGTTTCCACAGTGTGCACGCTCTGGGGACCTCCTGTCTTCATCCTGCACCAGGAGGACTGAAGAAATCTCCCATGGAGTGACAAGCAGGCACCTTCTAAGACGACGACTGGTACCCTGGGACTCCTCTCACAGAGACGATCATGCTCCTAAAGACAGAGGGTGGACATCATTGACATTGACTGTCCTGAGGTCCTGCTGATGCAATTTGGAGGAGGTAAGACCTTGCTTTCCCAAAGAGTGACGGTACCCCTGTGTATTGCTCTTCTTCGCCTCCTGAGGCCTCTGTGCACTCTTTGGAAAATTCCTTCATGCACAGCCTGGCCCAGGACCCCAGCACTCCATCCTGCGACGCTCAACTCGCTGAGTTGTTTTCCGGTGGCGTGGGACCTTCTTTTGTTGTGCTGCATCAACTGCATTTTACACCTCCTTTGAACCCCGGTCCTGCGGCTCCGGGGGTGCTGGCTGGCATCCTGAAGGCTCTCTAAAGTGCTGAGAGCCCCCTCTTCCTCCTCACACAGAGTTGAGGCCCCCAGGTCCCTCCTGGGTCCATCCAGCGCCATTTTGACGCAAAACACACTTTTGTCGTAGCCAAAGCTTGTTGGCGACTTCCAACACGAAATCTCGTCTGCACGCCGTGGGACATCTTTTGCATCACGCAGGAACACGCTGGCATCTTCCTAGGGTGCATTTCTGCAGCCTTCGACTAAACCGGGAACTCTTCTTTTGCACCCTCTTCTGTGTTGGCAGGGGGCTTCTGTCCTTCCTGGAACTTCTTTCAACTTCTGGACTTGGTCCCCCTTCTTTTGCAGGTCTTCAGGTCCAATAATCCAGCAGTTTGTTTTTGCAGACTTGTTTGGCTGCTGCAAAATCCCCAAAACGAGGTGCAGTGTGTCCTAGGAAAACTTGCAGTACTTTACTCCTGCTTTTCTGGGCTCTGGGGTGGGGTAATTTACTTACCTTTACTGCCTTCTTACTCTTCCAGCGATTCTGCACACACTACACTTGTCTAGAGGGGAATTCGTGATTCGCATTCCACTTTCTTAGTACATGGTTTGTGTTGCCCCTAGACTATTTTCTCCCATTGCGTTCTATAGGATTTCCTACTGTTTGCATTGTTCTATGACTATTTACTTGTCTAATTTCGGTGTCTAGTGTATATGTTGTGTATAATACTTACCTCCAGAAGGACTTTTGTCTCTAAGATTTTTGGTACTGTGTCACCCAAATAAATATCTTTAATTTTGGTAACACTGAGTATTGTCTTTACAGGGAGTGCAGAATTATTAGGCAAGTTGTATTTTTGAGGATTAATTCTATTATTGAACAACAACCATGTTCTCAATGAACCCAAAAAACTCATTAATATCAAAGCTGAATATTTTTGGAAGTAGTTTTTAGTTTGTTTTTAGTTTTAGCTATGTTAGGGGGATATCTGTGTGTGCAGGTGACTATTACTGTGCACAATTATTAGGCAACTTAACAAAAAAAAATATATACCCATTTCAATTATTTATTATTACCAGTGAAACCAATATAACATCTCAACATTCACCAATATAAATTTCTGACATTCAAAAACAAAACAAAAACAAATCAGTGACCAATATAGCCACCTTTCTTTGCAAGGACACTCAAAAGCCTGCCATCCATGGATTCTGTCAGTGTTTTGATCTGTTCACCATCAACATTGCGTGCAGCAGCAACCACAGCCTCCCAGACACTGTTCAGAGAGGTGTACTGTTTTCCCTCCTTGTAAATCTCACATTTGATGATGGACCACAGGTTCTCAATGGGGTTCAGATCAGGTGAACAAGGAGGCCATGTCATTAGATTTCCTTCTTTTATACCCTTTCTTGCCAGCCACGCTGTGGAGTACTTGGACGCGTGTGATGGAGCATTGTCCTGCATGAAAATCATGTTTTTCTTGAAGGATGCAGACTTCTTCCTGTACCACTGCTTGAAGAAGGTGTCTTCCAGGAACTGGCAGTAGGACTGGGAGTTGAGCTTGACTCCATCCTCAACCCGAAAAGGCCCCACAAGCTCATCTTTGATGATACCAGCCCAAACCAGTACTCCACCTCCACCTTGCTGGCGTCTGAGTCGGACTGGAGCTCTCTGCCCTTTACCAATCCAGCCACGGGCCCATCCATCTGGCCCATCAAGACTCACTCTCATTTCATCAGTCCATAAAACCTTAGACAAATCAGTCTTGAGATATTTCTTGGCCCAGTCTTGACGTTTCAGCTTGTGTGTCTTGTTCAGTGGTGGTCGTCTTTCAGCCTTTCTTACCTTGGCCATGTCTCTGAGTATTGCACACCTTGTGCTTTTGGGCACTCCAGTGATGTTGCAGCTCTGAAATATGGCCAAACTGGTGGCAAGTGGCATCGTGGCAGCTGCACGCTTGACTTTTCTCAGTTCATGGGCAGTTATTTTGCGCCTTGGTTTTTCCACACGCTTCTTGCGACCCTGTTGACTATTTTGAATGAAACGCTTGATTGTTCGATGATCACGCTTCAGAAGCTTTGCAATTTTAAGAGTGCTGCATCCCTCTGCAAGATATCTCACTATTTTTGACTTTTCTGAGCCTGTCAAGTCCTTCTTTTGACCCATTTTGCCAAAGGAAAGGAAGTTGCCTAATAATTATGCACACCTGATATAGGGTGTTGATGTCATTAGACCACACCCCTTCTCATTACAGAGATGCACATCACCTAATATGCTTAATTGGTAGTAGGCTTTCGAGCCTATACAGCTTGGAGTAAGACAACATGCATAAAGAGGATGATGTGGTCAAAATACTCATTTGCCTAATAATTCTGCACTCCCTGTATTTGTGTATAAGTACTGTGTAACTATAAGTGGTATTGCATGAGCTTTGCATGTCTCCTGGTTCGGCCTAAGCTGCTCTGCTATAGCTACCTCTATCAGCCTAAGCTGCTAGAACACTACTACTTCACTAATAAGGGATAACTGGACCAGGTATAAGGTGTAAGGACCCAAGGTACCCACTACAAACCAGGCCAGCCTCCTACACAGACCCTCTCTAGATAAGACCAATGGTGCCAGCCGAGCAGTCTGATGTCAGCCCCCCCTTTTTTCTATACCATTTTAGGCAGACTAAATTGCCAGAAGTGACAAATTCTGTGCAGAAAAGCTCATGTGAAACCTTATTAAATATAAAACACTACTCCTCGGAACAGGAAGCGGGGTATGTTGCGGAGGGCAAAGGTAGGTAGAGTAACTACTAGAAATATCATTACCAAAGGTAAGTAACTTATTCTTAACCTCCTGAGTCAATATAAATGCAATACACCACAGGACAAGGGGCTGAGAAAAAAGTCTATTAAAAGCTGTGCCCCATGGACCCATGCAGATAACAATACCTGCAAGCCCACAGCGCAGACAAAAATATTTAAAGAGGAACCAGGAAATTGCAACGTCCTGGCTATGTACACTTCTGGACAGCGGGGAAGAGTCAGCCCTGCCCCGGCATCCCTAGAAGACGTAACAAAGTAACTGATAAATGCCTTACCCATCTTGATTTTGTTTCTACGTATCATACAAAACGTCTTTTTCCATTTTTAACAATAGAGGCAAAAAACAGTCTGAGTCAGGCCTGGTCGGTCAGTGCCTTGTAGGGAGCAACATACCTTTCAAGGCATTTACCAATGGAAACAGTCTAAATCAACAACTCCACACTCAAAACCAATAAGATGAGGTGGGGTGTGGCCAGCAACCTATGCAGTAGGACACATTTAGCTTGGCTCCTGCCCGACGACCCTACATCCTTAGCAATCCTGGACAAACAGAGGCCCCAAATGCGTTGGGCTCTCTGGTATTCCCCCACTAATTAATCTGGGCCCCTGCTAAGAGCCCCAAGAACGGCGCAGGTGGAAGAAGAGAGCTGTTTGCACACCTGTTACTGGAGGCCCCGGGCAGCCGCGAGAGGCCACAACAAAATGGTGGTGCCCAGTGCACAGAGATTAGAAGAATCCTACTGAAGCTGCGGAGCAGAGCAAGCCCCGCAGGTCAAAGAGAGGAATACCAAGTGATCCCAGCGGCCCTGGTTACCTGCCAGCCGGACTGTCCTGTGGCTAGGAAGACGGAAGAAAGCAGCGTAAAATGCAGAGGCTGCTTGAAGAACCACGCATCTGCAGAACAGTAGCAGAAACAGAGGGCAGAGCAGAGGGCAGAGCACAGGAGACTGGGTCGCGAATCAGGCATCGCTGATGGAGACGAGGGGGAACTCGAGATTGCACTCACTACGATCTCACTGGAGGCAGTAGAAGACCCTCGGCCGCCAGACACACAGTAGATTTAAGATGGCGCCCTGATGGCAAACGGTGAGAAAGCACGTCGTGGGAACTAACAGCACTAGAGTGACTTAGAAGGAGTGGAGGAGGCTGGCCCTGCATTCCCTGAGACTAGAACATTGCTGAGCCTGTGGACCAGTGCTCAAGAGGACAGAGATGAGGCACAGGAACCCCCCATTGAGAAGAGTGTACAGCCTGGCACGGGAATGTGTGCTTTCGCCCGGGAGCACAATGATGATTTGAGAGAAACAAGGAGGGAGTAGGGCCTGCCCAGAAGTGTGAGAACGGGAACAGCGCTCAGCCCCACCAAAGTATTGCCACGTGGAATGACTTGGAGCCCCAAGATAGGAGGGGTTAGAGTGAGCCACTAGCCTGTGCCCTGCACAGTGAAAGAAGTACCCCAGAAACGCAGGCAAATTCAAATCCCGCCATAGGAGCAGAGGCGACCGACTGGGGGAGTGCCCGGGGAAGCTGCTGGTCCCTAATTGCTGATATGGGGAAAATGACTAAGAATTGGGGGGGATTTGACTCTTGGAGAATGCATCATCCCAAGGAAAGGGATTATTCTTATTATTCTATCATATATGATCTACATGTAGGATTAGGTGTTATACCATGCTCCCCAGCTGTACATGCTCAGGTATATACAACAGAATATCTGTCACGTACTATATCAGATCACAATCACCTATTACTATGCCTTAGATGGGGAGAGGAACACCCCAGCATACCGACATGGCAGTTGTGCCTGGAAACCCTAGAGGATCCAGTATTCCGCACTGCAATAGGCATGGCTGTTACTCAATATTTTTAAGAAAACACACGTACAGTCGACTGCCTCTTGGCAGAACGGGATGCATTTACAACAGTAATAAGAGGAAGATGCATATCAGAAATGGAAGGGGTCAGGAGGACCTTAATTCAAGAGGTCCTAGCGGAAGAGAGACTGCTCCGGGATAGTAAAAAAAAGTCGCCCTGGTCATCCAGAGTTGCAACAGGAGCCCTTGCCACAAAGGAAACAGTGGCAGTTAAGGTTGAAAGATTACGTTGTTTGGATTATCAAAACTATATGATGCGGGCCCATGCTGAAAGACCATAGAGGCACGCTGTAAGGAAATGCCTCCTTGGCATGGTTACCCCCTGACTTTTTGCCTTTGCTGATGCCAAGTTATGATTTGAAAGTGTGCTGAGGCCTGCTAACCAGGCCCCAGCACCAGTGTTCTTTCCCTAACCTGTACTTTTGTTTCCATAATTGGCACACCCTGTCATCCAGGTAAGTCCCTTGTAACTGGTACCACTGGTACCAAGGGCCCTGATATCAGGGAAGGTCTCTAAGGGCTGCAGCATGTCTTATGCCACCCTGGGGACCCCTCACTCAGCACAGACACACTGCTTGCCAGCTTGTGTGTGCTAGTGGGGATAAAACGACTAAGTCGACATGGCACTCCCCTCAGGGTGCCATGCCAACCTCACACTGCCTATAGGTATAGATAAGTCACCCCTCTAGCAGGCCTTACAGCCCTAAGGCAGGGTGCACTATACCATAGGTGAGGGCATAAGTGCATGAGCACTATGCCCCTACAGTGTCTAAGCAAAACCTTAGACATTGTAAGTGCAGGGTAGCCATAAGAGTATATGGTCTGGGAGTCTGTCATGCACGAACTCCACAGCACCATAATGGCTACACTGAAAACTGTGAAGTTTGGTATCAAACTTCTCAGCACAATAAATGCACACTGATGCCAGTGTACATTTTATTGTAACATACACCCCAGAGGGCACCTTAGAGGTGCCCCCTGAAACCTTAACCGACTACCCATGTAGGCTGACTGGTTTTAGCAGCCTGCCACACACCAGAAATGTTGCTGGCCACATGGGGAGAGTGCCTTTGTCACTCTGTGGCTAGTAACAAAGCCTGTAATGGGTGGAGGTGCTTCTCACCTCCCCCTGCAGTAACAGTAACACCTGGCGGTGAGCCTCAAAGGCTCACCCCATTTGTTACAGCACCCCAGGGCACTCCAGCTAGTGGAGTTGCCCGCCCTCTCCGGCCACGGCCCCACTTTTGGCGGCAAAGCCGGAGGAGATAATGAGAAAAACAAGGAGGAGTCATTGGCCAGTCAGGACAGCCCCTAAGGTGTCCTGAGCTGAGGTGTCTCTGACTTTTAGAAATCCTCCATCTTGCAGATGGAGGATTCCCCCAATAGGGATAGGAATGTGCCCCCCTCCCGTCAGGGAGGAGGCACAAAGAGGGTGTAGCCACCCTCAGGGCTAGTAGCCATTGGCTACTAACCCCCCCAGACCTAAACACACCCCTAAATTCAGTATTTAGGGGCTCCCCAGAACCTAGGAACTCAGATTCCTGCAACCTAAGAAGAAGAGGACTGCTGAACTGAAAAACCTGCAGAGAAGACGGAGACACCAATTGCTTTGGCCCAGCTCTACCGGCCTGTCTCCCCACTTCTAAAGACACAGCTCCAGCGACGCGTTCCCAGGATCCAGCAACCTCTGAAGCCTCAGAGGACTACCCTGCATCTAGAAGGACCAAGAACTCCCGAGGACAGTGGCTCTGTTCCCCAAAGACTGCAACTTTGCAACAAAGAAGCAACTTTGAAACAACACACGTTTACCGCCGGAAGCGTGAGACTTTGCACTCTGCACCCGACACCCCCGGCTCGACTTGTGGAGAACAAACACCACAGGGAGGACTCCCCAGCGACTACGAGACCGTGAGTAGCCAGAGTTGACCCCCCTGAGCCACCACAGCGACGCCTGCAGAGGGAATCCCGAGGCTCCCCCTGACCACAACTGCCTGCTTCAAAGACCCGACGCCTGGTAAAGAATCTGCACCCGCAGCCCCCAGGACCTGAAGGATCCGACCTCTAGTGCAGGAGCGACCCCCAGGTGGCCCTCTCCCTTGCCCAGGTGGTGGCTACCCAGAGGAGCCCCCCTCCCCCCTCGCCTGCCTGCATCGTTGAAGAGACCCCATGGTCTCCCATTGATTCCTAATGCAAACCTGACGCCTGTTTGCATACTGCACCCGGCCGCCCCCGTGCAGCTGAGGGTGTACTTTTTGTGTGGACTTGTGTCCCCCCCGGTGCCTACAAAACCCCCCTGGTCTGCCCTCTGAAGACACAGGTACTTACCTGCTGGCAGACTGGAACCGGGGCACCCCCTTCTTCATTGAAGCCTATGTGTTTTGGGCACCACTTTGACCTCTGCACCTGACCGGCCCTGAGCTGCTGGTGTGGTAACTTTGGGGTTGCTCTGAACCCCCAATGGTGGGCTACCTTGGACCCAAACTTGAACCCCGGAGGTGGTTTACTTACCTGCAAAACTAACAAACACTTACCTCCCCCAGGAACTGTTGAAAATTGCACTAAGTGGCTAATTTTAAAATAGCTATATGTCATTTGTGTGATAACTGTATATGCTATTTTGCTAATTCAAAGTTCCTAAAGTTCTTAAGTGAAATACCTTTCATTTGAAGTATTACTTGTAAATCTTGAACCTGTGGTTCTTAAAATAAACTAAGAAAATATATTTTTCTATACAAAAACTTATTGGCCTGGAATTGTCTCTGAGTGTGTGTTCCTCATTTATTGCCTGTGTGTGTACAACAAATGCTTAACACTACCCTCTGATAAGCCTACTGCTCGACCACACTACCACAAAATAGAGCATTAGAATTATCTCTTTTTGCCACTATCTTACCTCTAAGGGGAACCCTTGGACTCTGTGCATACTATTCCTTACTTTGAAATAGTGCATACAGAGCCAACTTCCTACACACGCTATTGGCATTGCTGGCGAATGCTACCAAGCATGGATTAGTTAGGGAAACCCCAGCTCCTAAATTGACCAATATACTTAAAATGGCTAAGACCATTGGCCTATTTCCACAGTCTACATGGGATGCCCGAATTGTTCCCTTGTTAAAACAAAGCAAGGAACCCCATGATAAATGTGCTTGTAGGCCGCTCTCAAGGTTAAATACGGATTATAAAATATTAAGCAGAAGCTTAGCAACACGACTCCCTCATATCCCACTACTGATCCATACAGATCAATCAGGATTCAATCCAAGGAGAAGCACAGCTCATAACATACGTCTCTGCACAGTTCTGAAGGCCACTACTTTAGATAGACAGCTGCAGGTCTAGCAGTAGATATAGAGTAGGCCTGCGACAGCCTGGAATGTCCTTTTCTATACAGAGTGATGGAGTGTTTGAGTCTAGGTGGGGCATTTATTTCTTGGACCAGTTTACTTTACCCGGACCCAACGGGTGGAGTCTGGACAGGGCGACAGATATCTGAGGCTTACAGAGTGGAGAGGGACACTTAGACAGAGGTGCCCCCTTTTGCCCCTATTTGCTCTGCCCACAGAACCAATAGCATGCTGGGCCCGAGGAGGACCAATGTACAGGGAATTGGAGGTAGCTAGCAGAGAGCAACATATTGCACTACATGCAGATAATATGCTCCATTTCCTCCGGAATGCCCAGATGGATCTGCCTGGAGCACAAAATATGCTGGAGCGATATGGATTTTCAGGACTCCAGGATAACAAGCACAAGACATGTCTGTTCCCAGTATAGGCAGATGGAATACCCCCAGATGATCTGGGACCTTTGATCTGGCATTCTCAATCCCTTACGTATCTAGGGGGTTCTGGACGCCGCCGAGTAGCCATGGCTACACTGCAGAGACTGACAACAGAGGGAGGTATGGCAGTCCCAGAGTTTGAGACTTATTATTTAGCATCCCAGCTGCAATGGCTCAGACAATGGGTAGCGGGACGGAGAACACAGGAAGAGGACTCCGTATTTTGGTTCCTAACCCGGTGATTTTGTGCAGGGCAATTCTATGGCTCCCAGATACTGGTAGTTGTGACAAACCTGAATTCCAAATTACACAACGGTGCTGGGCAAGACATCTCCGAAAGATACACATGAAGATCCCATATTCTCCAGACATCCCAATAGGATTTTTGGAGGAGCTCCCTCACGGAGGGTCTTGGAGAGAATTGGTGACATGGAAGGAGGCAGAGGCGATCAAGATGAGAGTGGTGTGTGATAATGGGTTGCTTCTACCGCTCGAGGAATTTAGGGCCCAGTATGATTTGCCAAGGAGTCACTTTCTTTTACATAGAGCAGTTACGGAAGCTATTAAACAACATTGGAGGGATGGAATAGAGGAACAACACCAGTCAACTAGTTGTCAATATTTAGTAATGGCCTCTGGAATGGTCAAGGCGGTGACTTGCGAGTGTGGGAGATTGCGAGGGCAAGTAATGAGACCAGTGGAAGGCTTAAAGAATGAGTGGAAAGCAGACGTTGGTAAGCCAGTCGCGGACAAGGATTGGGATAATATCCAGTAGAACAAAACAAAGGCCACAAGAAAGGCTTGGTTTAAGTTAATTAACTTCTACATCTTACATAGAGCATACCTTACACCAGAGAAAATTAATAACGTGTATCAAATAAATACAGGTAAATACGCTCGTTGTAATGAAATAAGCGCCTCATTCTTTCACATGTTCTGGGAATGCCCTGGATGATGGACTTCTGGAGGGGAAACACAGAAATAGTCTCAACTGTTATAGAAAAAGAGGTCCCATGTTCAGCAGACCAATGCTTTCAAAGCGGATTCTCACACACACCTAAAAATAAGGTCACCAGCCGATTTCAAGACTTAACCTATGTTCTCAGAAAAAGAGAAATAACCAGAAAACTGGAAGAGTCGGGGAGGCCCTCGCATAGCCACTTGGAGACAGAATTCACCAAATGGGTGGGCTATGAATCAGATGCTAGGCTCCGGGAAGCCAAGAGAGGGTGAACTTCAATCGAAGGAGCATGTGTGTGGGAGGCCTTAGATGCCATAAGAGATTAGAAGATCTGAGGAGAAGAGACCTGGGTGTCGTAAGAGATGGACCACATAATAAAGAGTATCGGGTCCCATCTAAGAGGAGGTTAGGGAACCCCGTAAAGGAAGGGTGCAGAAACACCAGAATTGTATACTGCCTTCACAGACCGCAGATTGCGGGGGCCACTATATCCTAATACCGGGAGTCAAGTAGAATGGGACATATGAGTGGTGATGTGACTAGGAAGTTTCCAGGGAAGGGGTGGAGGAGGACTGGGGTTTGACTGTTATGAAGTTTTAAGAAACAAGACACCAATCATAGGACCATACTTTGTAAGGAGTGAGTTGTTGCAATATGTTGTATAATTAGGCTTCTAGGGAATGTTCAGGTATGATAGAGGTCACTGTAGACCGTAACAGAAGACACTCCTAATGATGTACTATTGATTTAACAATTTAAATTTAACAATGTAACTTGATATGAGAAAACACAATAAAACTTTGTTTAAAAAAAAAAACCAAAAAAAAAACCAGTAAGATGTGAGCAGAACAACCTCTCCATCTATCCCCTTTCCACCAAAGATGGAAATTGAAAATGTGGTAGAAGTAATAAGATGCCTACATAGCAGCACTAATAGATCAGGCATTAGACAGTAATGTGGAACACCGACTAAGCCTATAGCCCGGTAAGAAATAATCACAAAACAGCACAGCCAAAAGTCAACCGAATGAGGCTCAAACCATAAATGCCTTCTAATCTAGGACCAAGCAGATCCCACTGAGGCCCATAACAGCAAGATAAACACAACAGCTTATCTGGCAAGAAGATGCTCTAGTAAGCATGTAGACAAGGGCAAGCTGGGGACAAAGCAACACGAAACAGTGTCCCTGTGGAAAACCTCCCTATGCTCTGGCACCATAAAGGTACAACCCATTATTACCATGCACTTCCTCGCCATACAGGTAGCGCAAAACTGACTACCCAAACTTGAAGAGCATAGCACAACATCCCACATCATCTCTATTCCTACTTGACTACAAGGAAACCAGACAATAATATCCATATGAAGGCAATCGCCCTGTAAATAAGAGATTTTAGATGATGGAAGTAGGGCATAAGGAACAGTTATATTATCAGCAGAACAGCATAACACTGCTCATGGTCCTACTCACTGCAGCAAACCCAATGCCCCACTAAAACATTCACCTCCAGTGCAACCAGCAGAAAGGGGCGAACCATGTAAACAGAATTAAAGTCCCGCCTAGAGAGAAAAGGTCTTCCAAGGGTCTGAAACAGGACCTAAGATAGCACATCCAACAACACTGCGGAAAAGACAAGCAGCAGAGAGACTCCATTCAAGACTACAAAACAGCCTCTCCGGAGACAGGTAAACAACACAATAGCAAGACTTAGGAAAATGTTGGTGCTCGTGTCCCTACCACAGTACAAATGAAAGTGTCCAAAGCATTGGCCAGACCTAACTCTATACCTTCTAAGTGCAGATATTAGAATCATGGGCAACTTAAATCTGATCACAGTAACTTTGTTTCTGGAAGTCATCAAAAGGGCCAGTCCTCCAGTGTAAAAGGATGAATAATAATCACAGCAGAACGCTTGTCCACAATGTAGGAAAGTGCCCTTATTGGCATGGTTACTCACCCCCCCCCCCCCACCTTTTTACCAGGTATCTGATGCTAACTTGACTGAGTGTTTGCTGGGATCCTGCTAACCAGGCCCCAGCACCAGCACCAGCATTCTTTCCCCATACTGTGGCATTGCTTCCACAATTGGCACACCCTTGGCACACGGCTAAGTCCCTTGTAAAAGGTACCAGTAATACCCAGGGCCCTGTGGGTAGGGAGGGTCCCTAAAGGCTTCAGCATGTCTTATACCACTCTAAGGGACCCCTCACCAAACATATGCACATTGCCATTGCAGCTTGTGTGTGATGGTGGGGAGAAAAAGGTAAAGTCGACATGGCATCCCGCTCTGGGTACCATACCCACAAACCACTACCTGTGGCATATCTACGTCACCCCTCTAACAGGCCTTACAGCCCTAAGGCAGGGTACACCACACCACAGGTGAGGGCACAGCTGCTCATATGCCCCTTCAGTGTTTAAGTCCATTCCTAGACATTGTAAGTGCAGTGTGGCCATATTGAGTACATGGGCTGGGAGTTTGTCATTACGAGCTCCACGATGGATTCACTGAGTTTGGAAGTTTGGTATCAGAATTGTTTAGAATCTGAAAATGGTAAACAAGAAAAGGGATTTAATAGATTCTATGACCTCAAGAAATAACTAAAGTTCATGCTCATATAGTCTGGCATTGAATACTGAACTGCAAAACCCCTTTTTCTGACACTTAACGTAAAAGAAGTGTATCAGCAACGTTTAATACTCTTACCAGAGAGGGATTTGGGAGACAATGGACTGCAGTCCCTTGAGTCATGTGCAAAAAGGCACCCCTTCTGTCTGTATGAAGGGGTTGTGATCTTTGACCCTTTGGTGTTCTCGACCTCATTTGATTTAGCCTCTTACTTGATTCTGCTCTATAATGAGTTTGTAAATGGATCCTTACTGGAGGCGACAATTGTGAACCTTCTCTCAGTATGTCTGGAACCAGGGGCACCTGTGATAATGTTTGTGGGACTGGCACAGCTTGTGGATCAGCATCAGGAACCACTGGCTCTTGTCTTTTTCACTTGCCAAGGCTCATCTGGAAAGGCTATAGCCTGCACCATGTTTCTCCGTGGACTTTGTTATACAGGCACTACTTTATGCTTACTTGTCAAATGGATGTAATTGGTGATTTGAATCCACTGTTGAAAATAACTTTCTATTGGTGGTACTATGTTTAGGTGTCTTTTTGGAATAGGTGAGACCTGACATTCGATACCTTCGATGAACTGATAAAAGGAAGCATCTCAAAGTTGCAGGTCCTGTATTTGACATATATCTGTGTCTTAACTTTAAACTCAATGTCTTACATGCCAAGATCATAGATCTCAAAGACAATTGTGAGTGGTGCGTAAATTTCAACATCCTGGAAGTTAACATGGAGTATGAATTTATGAGCATCTAGATGTCGTACCTTTTGACAAGTACTGTCGCGACATTGACCTCGATGATCTCAATGTCATAATTAAAATCCTATTATAACCATATATGTGATTCTTTTAACTTCTTGCCTAGGGGTGTAGAGAAATCACAGAATGCACCAAAGTTAAAGGAGAAGCTCCACAACATTTTTTCTTCTGCTGGGGACTCCCTGCAGCAATGCCAGATAATAGCCTGGAATGGTCTGTTCATCAGAGCCTTGTGGCCTCATGATCTTCTAATCTCCTTTTAGACACCTTCACACTAAAATGACAGACACCCTTTCACATTATGGCTTTCAAGCAAGCACAAGATGCAGAGGATCATAAGGTCTTTCTCTGATTTTTCTGCCATATTTAGGGGAACTGACAAGTCTAGTGTTCAAGGACCCTCAGTCACTTGTGAGCTTCTGAGAACTAGATTCTTAACTCAAAGCAACGCAACTTCAATGAAAACACTCATCAACCTGTTGTCCATGTACTCATCCTGAGGAAATGGACTGGTATTTCAGCTTTCTTAAACATGGCTGAATTTCTCCTAATTTCCTGTGAACTCTTGATGTTGAGACAGGTCTACAGGTGTCTGAAAGATATGATGGTCGTCACTAAGGGCTGATGCTCTACCTTGAGATGTCCAGTTTCTCTTTTGGGACAAGTCTCAAATCATGCTCAGACTCGAAATATGTAACTCTCATAGCTCCAATCTCTCTTGGTGTGAGGTAATACGTTCTTGCTAATCTTGTAGCCCTCTATGTCATGATACCTTGCAGACAGTACATGCAGCACTGCAAGAAATATTATTTAGGTATATGTTTCTGGATCCACTGAGTGCAGCACTTATAGGTTTTTCGTCCTTTTGAAAAAAAATGACAACTGCAACTCAATTAGATCACTTTTACGGTGGAAACTGAGAAATTAGCAAGTCTTGTTGAGGACTCACTCACATCTCTGCACATGCAAGTAACCGGTGGACGTGGTTGGACTTGCTGTGAGGGAAAAGGATTGCAACCACTTGTGTCAAGGGGACTGGTGCCTGAGGTAGTAACTGGAAAACATTAAGTGTTGCTTAATTTATTATTATTTAACCAATAACTCCTAGTCTGGTGTCAAAGAATATACTAAGAATCATGGGGATCAATAAAAGATCCAAAACTGGAGAATGTGCACTTACCCAGAGGTCTAGTCTCTCTTAACCCAAGCACAAAAATGTCTAAAAAGTGGCCGTGGTAGGTGCAATAAGAATCCACAAATCCTAGCTACAAACATTTATTAGAAAAGTTTGACTTAATTAACCATTTAAATAAGATGCATTAAAGAATCCTTATAAATGGTTTTTGGAGGAGCCAAGCTGACGAGACTTGGGGAAACAGACGCTGAAACAGCATACACAATACCTTAGTGCATACTACAAAAAGCACAGTTACATGCTGAATCAACAAGATTATACCAAAATCTTCCTACAAGTAAAATCTGAGTCTTCATAGTGTTGGAATTGTGAAGGATTTATACTATATCTCAAGACGACCTTAGAAGCAAACAGAAAACAAAACGGGCTGCTTAACAAGAAAATCTGCAAAAACTTTGGACAAAACATAAGGAGGCACAATACAATGATAGTATCTATCAACACCTGCACAAGGCTCACCTGCACACAGTGACTGAAGATCAACCATAAGTTTGGCATAGATACTGCCTCCAACTCAGCAATCCAAAAGTTGCAAATAACATGAACACTTTTGAATTTGTGTTTCAACATGGAGGACTTTTAGAATGCTTCTTTAGCACTAAGTTTTGTGGGGAGAAAACCATTATCCTTTTCTGTCCCAGTCAAGTCGTCCAAGCTATGACCCAATGTGAAAACATTGAATAATTGTATGTTTTTACCACATTTGTAAAGGTATGTCCAGAATATCAATAATTCAAAATATCTTAGAATCATAGAGTAGTTCCTCGAGAACAAACCTGCCAGTATTTTAGTTTTGAAAATATTAAATATTTTAAGCTTGAAAAAAAACACAACTATCCAAAATAAACAGCCAGGAAGTTCTAAACCTACATAAAGTTCAGTGTGTGTGTGTCTAAATAATCACTTTTTTTGACATCTTAAACTTGTCTCTAGGCTAGTTGATGCCCAGCTCATTATTCATGAAAGGTTCCCCGATTCTTTCCTTCAATATTCCTGGCTGTCCAGTTCAAACGGATTGCTCTGCCTTCTTGGGCTTGAAAAATGATAGTGAAGGGATATGTGTAAGGTAAGAATAAGACAGCCAATTATTATTGATGTGTTAACCTGGCACTCAAACAATGCAGGAAAGACAGGATGGCACATGCACCACACAATCTATCTCAATCAATGCTCTGAGCACCCTCATAGGGTGGCGGATGGGGCTGGAATACGTCTTGCTTTAGGATGCATCTTCCAATTCCAGAGGTTAACTGCCAGCATCAGGTCTGACCTGTGGCAAAAGGAAGTTACTGCATTTTTATGTAACTGAACTGGACATCAACCATGTCCTTGTTTTTACAAACCTACACCACCACACAGAAATTTAGTAGGGAGACACGCCTGCTGGCTATTGCCTATGACATGAGGTTGAGTGTGAGTGTAGAAGGGATAGGCCATGCTTGGACAGTGATTGAACTAAGTAGCCCTCCAGTTTCCAGTCGGATCTTAGCTTTTCCACCTGCTCATTTCAATTTCAAGATACTTGGCTAAATCTTCTGCTTTGGAGGTATTGGTATATTTAGGTAAAATAAGGGAATCTGAGTAGTACTACCATCCTGATTGAAACAATACTCCAAGTCATAGATGGAAGTAGTTTAGTCCACCTGTCTACTCAAGCAGTTAACCTTAGTGCTCAGCTGTAATTCTCCTGCACCATTTCTTCAAAGTCTCTGTGACTATTCCTAGATATTTCTTCAGGTCTGGAGCTCTGGTCTCCAGTGGACTGGGAATTCACATTCTATTATTTGTGTGGCCTTGGTGAAGGGAAATAGTCGGGCCTCTCTCAGTTGATACACAGACCACAGTATCCCCAAAAAGGGTCATATTTCATATTGTAGGCTATATGGTATTGTGAATGGGGCCTAATGCACTTATACCACAATGTAATCTGCATACAGGAAGAATATTAATGGATATATTCTTCTACACATAGCCCGATGTGAGAGAGATTTTCTTACCATGCATGCCAATGCAAATAGGCAGGGCAAAAGTTGGTACCCGACTGGTGCCTCACCATATTTCAAATTTGCTCCAATACCAGGCCATATGTTGGAACCCATACACTGGCAAAGTAAGTAGTAGTTATATCAGTTTCAAGAAATAGTCTCCCATCTCACTTCCTTGCAGCAGTTCCAACCTACAAGGCTATTACAAAGGATTGAATACCTTTTTGATGCTGGCAAACTCGGAGTGATGGAGAATTGTTGTAAGAAAGGCCTGTGAAATAAATCCTGACTGGTCTGGCATAGCAACAGCAATCTTCTGGCTACTATTTTAGCCAGGAGTTTGATATTGAAATTTATAAGTGACAGTGATCTTTCAAACATACAATATTTTGAGTCTTAAAATTTTAATAGTCTAATAATTACGGTTTCTCAGGACATATTAGGAGTTTTTGGCTTTTAAAGCTCTCATGCATACTTAACAGGCGACACACTAAAATGTCTAAGTACTCTGCATAATATTTTATATAAAGGCCCTCTAGGTAGTCTGCACCCTGTGTCTAAGATGTCTACACTGGATGTCTACCGTTTCTCATAATTTTGTTTGTAAATATATTTAGTACTAATTTCACACATTATCTTGTACTTTGGGTCCGTTCAAAACTAATGTTTTATCAGTCCTAGTAACCTCCCCATATCCCCTAGCTCATGCATCCTTGCCCATGAATGCTATTTTTCTCTCAGCAGTGCCTCAGAAGGCCTGCTTGATCTCGGTTAATGTATTGTTTTTTTTTTAAATCAGGCTTCTCATAGTCCACCTCTAATGCCGCCAACATATTTTGGCCAGTTACGCTGTGACATAGTTCTGTTTTAAATACTGGTTCATACAAGGGCAACAAAAACAAGGTTATAACTGTAATGCTTGAATTAATGTCAGCCACTGTCAATCACTCAGGCCAGGTATGCACAGACTTCAGTCCCATGCATGTTCGGTCATTAAAACCAAGCTATATCTGGCTAATGAATTCTAACTAAGGCGAAACCAGGCCCTGGGTTGCTTGTGCTTCAGTTTAGGGAGGGCATGGACTGTTTCTTTCAAAGCAGGGTGAAGAGTCATTTGGCCAAGTTCAAATTCAGGTGGCAAAATAAGGATGGACTGAGAGGAGACCCAAGTAATTACCAGTGCCTGAGATTAATTCAAGAATTCCATCCATCACTTGTTTTTATACTTCAGCGGTTCATGCAAAGAGGCACTTCGGAATCTTCAAGACTTCCATCTGGGAGCAGTGTGTGGGTTGAAGGGGCCATTCAAGTGTCAGTACCACTGTAGAATGGCCTGACAATGTCCTTGGCAGAAACCTTGTATCTTACGTCAATCCATCATATCATGAGAAAGCAAACAGTAGTCTATACATGAACTTGAGTTGTAAAGCGAAAAATATAACATATGTTGTTCTGTGCTGGGGGTGTTAGATTCTCCACCTGTGTATTAAATCAAACATACTCATTATCTAGACAATAGTTTTGGCCAGTCATACAGCAGATCTTGGCAAGTGACTAGATCTATAAAAGTATAAGTATAAAAGCATACTGACCCCCTTCCCAACTACCACAAAAAATGTGCGCCGAGCTAAGCTCTTGACCTTTATTAAGGACTTCATCAATAGGGACTCTGTTTGGCCCATATATATTTATTGGTGTGAATGTTCAATCACATGTCTGCCCTTAGTGTCCATAATCCAGCTGCAGGGTTTAAAGGTGAGATATTTGTGGATCAGCGTCACTAGGCTACTAGACCACGGGTTACAGGAACATAGTTCTATTTAACTTTTTACTGTCAAGTATGATGGAACTTGCCTCATCATTTTAGGGTTGTTCAAACCTTGCATATCCTAATTAATTATATTAATAAACCCCTGACTATTTTTCATACTAAAAATAATTACGACCATATAATGTCAATGTTGGGTATTCAAACCTATGTACCTTTATTTTAACCACAGTTCAATAGTAGGTTTGCCTATTTCCCTTCCCTACTCATACTGACCCAATCATCAGTGAAAAAACATTCTAATATACCCTCAAGCTACAACCAGGTCTCTAACCACAATGTTCACAGTGTGCTAGTATATTGAGAAATTAAGTATATCATCTGGGTTTGAATGTCAAATAAGGGTAATTATATATCAATGTTTAGCAGTGTTCTCAGGTTAATCATCGCTCAGTACAGAGAACCAAACACATCACATCATTACCAACCAACCAACCCAAAAAAAAAAAAAAACACTGATGACCGGGTTGCCACCCTGGCAAAACATTTCAGCACTTTGTCACTTATTCATATAGTCCATGACAGTTGCTGGGGTCAGGAGGAAGTTCCACATGCAGTTGGCTGGGTATAAAGTGAATATTTCAGCTTCAGTTTTCTTAAGCCTCTTGTACGGATGAGGTGAAATCTGGGAAGAATGATATGAGAAGAAATCTATGGTTGAGCCATTGCATATCTTTGGTTCGTGCAAGGTGCAGGATTGCGTCCCAGTACCTGCAGTTTAAAATGACTGCCATTATTGGGAGTAGTTGTTGTTGAGGTCGAAGTCCTTGCTTGCTCTTTCAGCAGTGAATGGCTGTGAAAGGCTTCAGCTCCAAACAGTTGCATCAGTAGTGTTTCCATGACTGCCGCCCCATGCAGATATTATTCCAGTGGGACGCCCCTTTAAGTCTTTGTTTTTTATGTATATGCTCTCTACCAAGTTTTCTATGTTTAGAATTTTCAGACTTGTTGTAAGATCAGTTTCCAAGTCAGATATTCGTTTGTCCCTGTCCAGTCTGGTAGTGTGTTTATCTAGTCTGTCTTTCATTTGATCCAGCTGCTATGTGAGAGGATCTATATTTCAGACTACAGAAGCCAAGCTTCCTTTAATTTCTATATCCCCACCTTCATTTAAGTTCCTGTTGTTGGGTCCTTAAAATTGTGTCCATTATGTCTTTTTGTCAAAGCACATTTTCCCCTGCTTTGGATCAACTCTTTCCCATAGTGCTGTTATCTCCAGAAGTGAAACATTTTGTTCCTTCAGGCTTCAAAACACCAGTCTAGTTCACAATGTTTAGTGTCACTCCTTGTGACTTTGAGCAGTGATCCTTTAAAAAAGTAGTTTAAACAGAGCTGGGTCTTGGGGTAAGGGAGAAATCACTTCACTGGTAATCAACACAACAACCAAATAGCTCTAACCATTTACCAATTTACCATACTGTGGCTACTTTACATTATGGCCCAATGCATCTCATAAATCGGGATCCCATTTACTCATACCAGCAGCAATATACTTTAGTCAATGTATTCTGTCCTCCCAGTCACCCGCCCTGTCAGTCTTCTAGTGACCACATGAGGTTTTAGTGAACAGGTCCTCGTTTTAGGTCTGCTGTTTATGGCCTTGGTTACGTTTTAGTGTATTGCATGTAGTTCTCAGACTGAAATGCCATTTTGCCTCGGGACTTGCACCATGCCTGCCGCGCATGACAGTCTAGCAGAGACCCCCCCCCTTCCTCCTGCAGTTGGCTCAAAAAATCCTGTTTCTGGAGCAGTGCTTTGTCCAGATTATTTCAATGTCAAGTTGGAAGGTATAAATGAGATTTATAGTTTTATTCTGTTCAGTTTCGCCTCAAGCTCCTAGATCTTGCAGCTTTTCCCACCGTCTTACTGTGTGGCTCACTGTTGCTTCCCCACAAGGGATTATCTTTCTTTAAGGAGCACAAGTATGGACAATCAATGCAAAACATTGTTTTTATTTCTGACCTACAGACAGCTTTTTGCTGTCTGATACTGAAACCTATTGTATACAACACCAATACACAGTGTGCATTGCATCAGCCCACTGCTTATCATTGGTTGACTGTCTTGCCAATCTCTATTGCTCGTTTTTTATTTGATGGCTTTCCTTCCTCTTCTTGTGTTTGTCCTTCCATTCTTGTGTTTGCCCTTATCCTGCAGCATAGCTCTTTACCATCCTTTGACTGAGAGGCTACCCCTAGGGCAGGAAAGTGACCTGTTTACTAGAATCAGTTTATTTCAACCACATAAGAGGGAATGGTGGGACATGGAGAGTCAAGAATGTTAGATGTTAGTACCCACTTCTTGGGAGCCATATCGGACAAGGTCAGCAATAGCAGCTTACTAATATAAATTAGCTGTTGCTTTATCCAGGAGTCAAAGTGGGAGGAATATGCATGTTATGACGTTTATAAGGGAAATGTAAACAATCCTTAATAAAAGGAGATGCTTTGGGACACTTGTGTTACCTGTCCCACTAATTAAAAGAATATGAGCACAATAAAATCAAACTGAAGTCCAGCGGCAGTAAATGGCAACATTAAATCAAGAAAGGACTTCTGGTCTGATGGGTCGTGGTCATTGTAAAGCTAAAGCTCAGCTGTTGAATGCAGATCCCTTACTCTAAAAATGTTAAACTGTAATTTCATGGACATGCAATACCCAATTTTCATAATATAGTGTAGTACAGAAGCAGTGTTTCTGCCCAAAACAATGGTAACCAATGTATTCCCCACAGAATGATGAAAGTCTGAACTGGCACACCGAAATTTGAATGGCTTTAATTGCAGGTGGCCAAGAGTGATTCTTATGCACGGCTAGTAAGCTACAGCTCCACATTTTGCATCGTTTTAATTACTTCAGACACAGATAACTGCCTACATCACTTCTGATAAAGATGCTAAACAATAAGGAAACACAAAGCCGCCACCTTTTTGTCATGATACGAGTATGAGCCAGTTGGGTCACACAAATGCAGACCAAAAGAGGACACAAATATCACAGATTTATTGATGGCTAAACAAGAGGCTGTACTTCCTTATGTATAAACCACAACTAAAATCAAGTTACAAAAGTCTCCCATACTTCAATCCATGCCGTGCCCCCAACCCAAATCATTTTAGGGTTGTGGAAGTAGATACAGGCTTCAAAACCTGTTAGCAAAGAGCGGATGGCTACTGTTGCCAAATACCATGTTCTCTGTCAGCCACTTCAAAAATGAGGTCCACTCAGGTCTTGTGTTGGCCAGATGCCATCACAAGGGCTTATGGGTTAGATTGTGCCCTCTTTTCACCCAGCTGTGATGGAGTGGAATGGGAAAAAATGGGCATGACATGAGGCGGTAGGAACAATACATGACAAATAATATAATGACCTCCATCACTCTGTAAAAGCAAAAGAATCATTGAATGAAAGCTCCCACATAAAGTGCATCTGTGGAGAGAGAGGGTTACGCACCCATTTAAGAATCTAGACTCAGGCCCTGTCTTACACATTGGTTGTAAAAAAAAAAAAAAAAAAAAAAAAAACTGTACTAGTGGAAATGGACAAGTGTACTTCTGCAAATACTTCTAACATCAGCACAGTGTTGTTAGGTCTCCCCACATACAAAGGAATAAACAAATGTATTCTACTTACAAAGCCATTTATTCATCTAAGCATTTTTGGACTATTAGAACAAGATTCATTTGATATTGACCAAGCAGTGATGACCCCCCCCCCCCCAAAAAAAGTGTGTTTTGGCACTGGAAGAGCAAATGAGCCATTATCTAGATAGTTTGATTTGATTAATGCAAAACACTTATTCTACTCCAACATCTTAGACTAGCAACTACAGTATGACGCAGATTGATGCAGGTATCCAAGAAACCAAGAAAACTAAACCTTAATACCACTTTAAATAAACACAGCCTCGCAAAGAAAATATTTGGTTTCAGACCTGTAGTGGCCATCAAGCCAAGGAATGGACAGATACAGGACAACAACAACTCCGGATCAGGCGAACAACATAGTACCACATAAACGAAAAGGAAAGTATTTCCTGCTTTAAGATTTATTAATGAGATTTACAAGAACAACTGCAAATACTGCCAGCTGATTTACTGCAGTGTCTTACCTGTGGCCTTGTGATGAAAATGTGCTGGTTTAATATTTTCAGATTTATCCAAACGATGATGTTTTGGGTCAACGTCATCAGTTTCAGCAGTGTTTGTATCTGCTCCACATATTCTAGCCAAGGCTTTTGATGGTTCAGGATGGGGTATCTGCACAAACTCGAGCCAGAAAAAAGGTTTCTTTATACAACAAGCAGCGTAAAAGGAACTAGGTTTTCAAAGTGTTGGTTTTTAAATTGCTCCGGGTTGTTTAATCATTTATGCTATGATATTTTTTTCTTGGTTTTGATGCATTTGAAATTTACAAGTACACTAAAACCATCGGATGTAGGTTTGACTGTGTGAGACGTGCCTACCAAGATCTTGACTTGCTCACCCAACATGGAAATTGCACTTTATTAGTTTAATAAATTTTAGTCACATAAGCAAAATAATATCAATTAACATAACTGCTAGCCCATTTAGAGCTTCCATTCCTAATGCATTCAAAATTCAAAGCTTTGAGGTACTTTAATACAATAGGTGATACCTATGATACTAGCAGGAACCTACGGTCTGACACTAAAGGAGACTGGATTCACACAATACTGGCATACTACTCACTTGATTTTTGACTAAGCTGAGTTTTTCTCAGATCTCACCCACCCTCCAATAACCTGGTTTAATCATATATACATCTTGTGCTCCCTAAACTGCTGTAAGCTACGCACCCAACACAACCTAATCTTTCTCTATAACTGAGTTCAAACGTAACCTTTTGAGGCTTATGAGACGAATGTGCTGCAACTTGAAAAACTGCCTTAATTTGATAACTCAGACTGACAATGAGTACTTAAATCCATGGCTTATTTCTGTCTTAGACAAGACAGTCTCCATTAGGAAACTCGCCCCTCTGCGCTAGATCTACCACCATTTGGTATACCATTTGGTATACCATCTCTTTGATAGACAATTTTACAGGCTACAAGAGCAACCCTTCAGCCCATGGGAGCCAAGGTACAAAACAGTCTTTAGGAAAAAATGCTTCTTTTTTTTCATTTACTAAAATAATATTTATGACTAAGACGATGAATAGGCTCATGCATTCAACAGCATAATAATAGAAATCACAACCGGCCACCAAAGTGACAGAGATGGTATAGTTTC
The DNA here is from genome assembly GCF_031143425.1 of Pleurodeles waltl. Lineage (NCBI taxonomy): Eukaryota > Metazoa > Chordata > Amphibia > Caudata > Salamandridae > Pleurodeles > Pleurodeles waltl. The sequence goes on from NC_090439.1 coordinate 850,366,767, forward strand.
TTACGTGTAACTCCAGTTCTCTCGTAGGGGTATTTCCATGATAGTCATAAGCTTAGAATAATTCCACGCCCGCCCGCCTGCGGGGACCCCAGAGCACTTTTTCCAATATCACTTCTTAAGTGTCCCTGTTCGCCTCCCTCCAGGAAGGCCTGTCAAGACACTTAAGAATGTCCCATGCAGCCTATAGGAAGGGCTACAGTGTTCAAGCTCCTGCATTCAGATTGTCCTGGAAGTAAAAATATTAAATATTTGTGAAATAAAAGCCATTTTCCAGACCAGCTACCTCCAAAAACTTCTTTTATTTCACAAACCCCTATAAAGGAGTGCAGAACAGTGTAGCCCATAGGCTGCCATTAGAAATGAAGAAAAGTGATACTGTGCCTTTAAGAACAGCCAGTCCTTCAGTATCCCATCATGCCTAGAGAGAGGCTGTTACCTTAGTTCTTTTTGCAGGTAGTTACCGGCTGACAATCAGAATAAACGTATCAAGACATCTAACTGCTCCCCCGGGGAGGAGGGAGGGTTGCTTATGACTATCATGGAAATACCCCTACGAGAGAACTGGAGTTACAGGTAAGAAACTATACCTTCTCTCGTAGGGGATTTCCATGTATAGTCATAAGCTTAGAATAGAATACCAAGCCCATCCCCCCAATCAGCAGAGGAGCAGTTAGAGTAAACCATTCATATGTACTCAAGCAAAAAGGTTTGTAAGCGAAGCCTGGCCTACTCGAGCATCTGCTCTAGCGTCCGAATCTAACAATGTTTAGTAAATGTGTGAACTGACTTCCAAGTCGCAGCTTTACAAATTTCTGCTAAAGGAACATTGCGCAATAGAGCAGTGGTAGCCACTTTCCCTCCGATGGAATGGGCTCTAGGCCTACCCTGTAAGGTTTTCTTAGCTAGTTGACAACACAATAAAATACAAGAGACTATCCATCTCGCTATTGATTGTTTGGAGGTGGCTAAGCCAGTTCGTACAGGTCCGTAATTAACAAACAGTTGTGTAGTTCTCCGTACAGGAGTGGTCTTATCTAGATAAAATTTCAATACTCTCTTAACATCTATGGAATTGAGAGCTCTCTCAGCTGGAGTGGAAGGGTTTGGGAAGAATGGGGGCAAGGCAATCGACTGGCTAATGTGGAAGTCGGATATGACCTTAGGTAGAAATTTTGGATGTGTCCGTAAGAAATATTGTGTAAGGTTCATGAGCACAGAGGGCCTGGATTTTGCTGACCCTTCGTGCTGAAGTGATCGGTACTAGAAAGGCTGTCTTCCAAGTGAGGTGTTGGAGGGATGCCTTGTGTATGGGTTCAAATGGGGCCTGCATTAAACGCGAAAGGACCACATTAAGTTCCCATGGTGGTGAGGGGCGTCTAATTGGGGGAAAGACCTTCTTTAACCCTTCTAGAAAATCTTTTATCACTGGGATTCTGAAGAAAGAGGTCTGTGAAGGAGTCTTTCTATAAGCAGTTAATGCTGCTAAATGCACTTTAATGGAGGAAAGCTGGAGACCCGATCGTGCTAGATGCAACAAGTAAGGCAGAGTAACATCTTTGCAAGATGTAGGATCTATCCCTCTAGAGGAACATCAAAGGCAGAATCGTTTCCACTTAAAGGAATACGCTGAACGCGTAGATGGCCTCTTCGCCTCCTTTAAAATGTCCATACAATCCTGTGGCAGGTTGAGATGACCATACTGGACTAGCTCAGGAGCCATGCCGCCAAATTCAAAGATGAGAGATTGGGATGCCTCAATTGTCCGCCGAACTTCGTCAGGAGGTCCGGGCTGCAGGGTAGCCTGAGATGTGGCTGGAGTGATCTCTGAAGAAGATCCAGGAACCACCACTGTCTCGGCCACTCCGGTGCAATGAGGTTCATTGTGGCTGATGTCATCAACAGTTTGAGGAGGACTGCTGGGATCAGCGGAAATATGTTGGAAATATGTTGGACCAGTCTCTCCACAGAGCATTGCCCTTCGACTTTGGGTGGTAAAATCTGGCGGCGAAGTTGCAGCATTTCCTGTTTTCTTCTGTGGCGAATAGATTGATAGAAGGTGCGCCCCACAAACGGAAAATGTCTCGAATGACATCTTCGTTGAGCACCCACTCGTGGTTCTCTTCCAGAGCTCTGCTGAGGGCATCCGCTTGACTGTTCTAAGCCCCTGGCAGATGGGTAGCCACTATGTTAAATTTTCTGGCCAGGAGCCAGTGCCAAATTGTCTGGTACTCCTTAGACAGGATTCTGGATCTGGTACCCCCTTGCTTGTTCAGATAGAACATAGTGGTGGTATTGTCCGTCTGCACCAGCAAGTTGTATGCCGTGATTGAGGGTAGGAACGCCTTGAGAGCTAGGTGTACCGCTCGTAGCTCTAGGAGATTGATGTGGTATAACAATTCCTTCTGTGTCCATCGGCCCTGAATTTGCAGGTGATCCATATGAGCTCCCCATCCGAGGAGAGAGGCATCTGTCACAATAGTCTGCGTCGGAGGCCGGGCCTGGAATGGCATCCCCTTTAGGATGTTGGATGGACAGCACCACCACGTTAGAGATCTGATTGCATGAGTGGAGAGGCGAATGCGATCTTCCCAGCTCCCCGACCACTGATCCCACTGGCCCTCCAGGCATTCCTGAAGTGGACGCATGTGGAGGTGAGCATTGGGTGTCAGGTAAATGCAGAATGCCATGGATCCGAGGAGTGAGGAGACTGTCCGCACTGTTGGGTGACTCGTTGTCTGGAGATTCCGACACTTCCGGAGAATAGATAAGCGTTGTTCCTCCGAAGGACACACTTTTGCCTGCAGTGTGTCTATGGTAGCTCCTAAGTAATGTAGCCTCTGGACTGGTACTATCGTTGACTTTTGAAAGTTGATATGAAGACCTAACCGGTACAGAAGGTCGCAGGTCAGTTGTCAATGCCATTTTGCTTCTCCATACGTGGATACGGGTAGACGAAGATCCGTTTCCTCCGGAGGTGAGCTGCCACCACCGCCATGCACTTGGAAAAGGTCCTGGGAGCAGATTTGAGACCGAATGGCAGGACCGTGTACTGGAAGTGACCTTGACCTACTAAAAACCTCAGGAACTTCTGATGTTTCTTTGCAATGGGGATGTGGAAATACGCATCGTGTAGATCCACTGAGCAAAGCCAATCTCCTAACCGAATCTGAGGATATATCTGGTGCAAGGACAGCATCCTGAACTTCTCTTTTCGGATCCATTTGTTGGCCGTTTTGAGGTCTAAAATGGGCCTGACTTCGTTTTTGTCCTTTTTTGGGATGAGTAAGTATTTTGAGTAGATACCCTTCCCCTGTTGGGTGAGGGGAACAAATTCCACTGCTCTCTTTTCGAGGAGGATGGAAACTTCCACCTTTAGGAAATCAAGGTTTGCAGTCGTCTGCATTGACAGGATGGCCGGAGGTGGTGAAGAAAATCTGAGACAATATCCATCTGTACTATGTCTAAGAACCAAGCTCTGTTGTAATCTTTTGCCACTCTACCAGGCAATTGGTAACGGTTCCCCCCCACCGGATTGGATAACGAAGTTGGGGGGAGGAAATCCTCAGGGCTTTGAGGTGGTACGCTGTCAGGTGCTCTGAGTGGACTGCTGGGCTGATCGTCCCCTCTGCGCCTTACGCTGTTGCTGGTAGGGCCACTGGTACTGCTGGTGAGGCCTCGTAGAGGCCCACTGAGGGGCTTGAACCCTCTGCGTGGTGTAACGGCGATGAAAAGGACGGAAGGACCTGCGTTGTTCTTTAGGCTTGTCCAATCCTACTGCCTTTAATGTGTCCACCTCCGATTTCATTCGTGCCATTTTGTCGTCTGCGTGCAATCCGAATAACGTGGATCCTGAAAATGGCAGATTTAAAAGTCTTTGCTGCGCATTTGGTTTTAACTGGTTTTAAATGAGTGCCTCCTGAGTGTTACACCATGGCAGTACGCATGTGCTGAAAGCAGCGAAGCATCAGCTGCCGCGCTTATTATTTTGTTGGAGACCATAGCACCCTCCTTGGCAACTTCGAAAAAGTCCTCTCTGTGGTCTCTTGGGAGATGATCTGCAAACTGCAAGATGGAGTCCCACAGGGAGCGATCGTACCTGCCCAAAAGGGCTGTGGCGCTCGCCGTTTTCATCGTGGACTCTGCCGAGCCGCAGACCTTACGACCTGTTGAGTCCAGTCGCCTACTCTCCTTATCTGGAGGAGAAGTTGTGTGGGCCTTATGTCCCGCAAAAATAACCACTGAGTCCGGTGGCGGATCAGAACGCAAGAAGAGCGGTTCTTGCTCCGGAGGGCAATACTTCTTTTGCAGTCAATTCTGGTCACTGCGGGTGTGAGGAAGACCTCCATAGCGGGCTCCAGGAGGCCTGGCACTAGAGGTAGCAATGGCCTGGCCGCTGACCGCTGTTGCAGCATCTAAAAAATGACTGATGGCGTAGGAGCAGCCATCGGTATACTTAGTTTCGACGCCCCTCGGACTAGAACCTCATGAAAGGTATTAATATCATCCACCGGAGATGACCGAGGAGGAGGCGAGACTGACAACGTAGGTGAATAGTCTCTGGTGGAGGACCAAGAGTCTCTGTCACGCTCCCTTTAACTTGATCTACGCCTCGATCGGCGCTGTGATCCTGATCAGGAGGAGTCCCGTTCACGGCGTGAACAATGGCACGATGCAGAGCACGGTCTAGACGGTACACTAACTGGATCTTGAGGCGCCAGGAGTGACATAGCACCTTCTCGACGTCGACCGGGACCGATGTCTTCGCCCTGACGAGCGCCTCTCAGACCTCCCACGACCACTGGAGGCTGAGGTATGAGCCCTGGTGGAAGACTGACCTTCCCCTCGCTCAGAGGTCCCACTGGTTCCTTGTCTTCTTCTCTCTGCTCTCCCTTGAAGGCAAATTTTCTCTGTCACGTAAAGTGCGCCTGGAGAACGTCTTGCAGATGCTGCAGGAGGCAGGAATGTGAGATGAGGGTAGACAAATAATACAGAGCTCATGAGGGTCTGTTTTAGCCTTTTTTTCTGCCACATTTAGGGCACTTGTCAAACAAGTAAGGCATTTTGTTGAAAAAAAGTCTTAAAGTTCTGTCAGAAAACTTCAAAATGTAGTAGAGAAAGACAAAAGACGTCGAATGAAGCCTTTTTTCTGAACTTTTGTCTGAAATTTTGAAGGAAAAAAACTTTAAAAGGTCGAGTTCAATGCTCCAGGGTCCTGTCAGCAGGTGCCGGAAAAAAGAACTGCGGGACACTGAAGGACTAGCTGTTCTTAAAGGCACAGTATCCCTTTTCTTCATTTCTAATGGCAGCCTATGGACTACACTGTTCTGCACTCCTTTATAGGGGTTTGCGAAATAAAATACGTTTTTGGAAGTAGCTGGTCTGGAAAATGGCTTTTATTTGACAAATATTTAATATTTTTACTTCCAGGACAATCTGAATGTAGGAGCTTGAACACTGTAGCCCTTCCTACAGGCTGCATGGGAACATTCTTAAGTGTCTTGACCGGCCTTCCTGAAGGGAGGCGAACAGGGACACTTAAGAAGTGATATTGGAAAAAGTGCTCCGGGGTCCCCGCAGGCGGGTGGGAAATTATTCTAAGCTTATAACTATACATGGAAATCCACTACGAGAGAATTATATAAATACAAATTTCAATAGGATACACAAAAAGACACAAATACAAATTAAAACAGTACCACGTGTCCCCAGTGCCATAAACAAACAAATAAGAAATCAGGAGGTCAGTAAAGGATAATGTATTGGCAACAAACAACAACACAGGGTTATCAGTTATTCCAAATTGCAACTCCAAATGTTACTTGAGCGTGTCAATGACGTTTCAACCCCTTAGCTAGGATACTAGGGTCTCATGAGGACTAGGAAAATAAGGGGACATCTGTAATAATTAAGTGAAAATAATTAGTAAATAGTGGTGATCTGTGTTATGTATATTATATGCAAATCCGAAGGAATTTACCTGAAAGCCTCTATGAATTAGGTAAAAGATAGGGAATTGCGAATGAGTCCAGTATAGTGGTGTAGAAAGCTGTCTCTTTATATAGTATACCACAATTAGGTATACCGCGCAATGAGTGGAAGGGTTCCCTTAATAGTGGACAAGGGCTTCCTCTAGCAATCCCAAAACGCTCGCTTAAGGAGTAGTGTGGTCGAGCAGCATTAGGCTTATGAGAGAGCCGTATTAGACATTTTCCATAGGCACACAGTCAATAGATGACACAACACGACTCAAAAAGGACATCCACACTAATTTACAGAAATAACAGGCATCTTTATGTATATTTAGGCACCAGAATCAATACGATCAGATAAGTATGTTTTCCAATAGAAATTATCACAGGTTTGAAAAGTAGACAGTGCAGTTTTCTGAAGTTGAAATGATACACTATGAGAGAGAAAACGTATGCGGCAAACAGGTACTCCGCAACAACTTGGAGGACCAATCTTCCCAATTTAATGTGAGTATAGGGCAGACCCTAGGCCACACCTACAAGCACCTCCGACAGCACCAGGGCGGCCGGGTGCAGTTCAGTGTTGGGTGCCCCATTGAAGTCAATGGGGATCGGTCAGTTCAGAAAGTTGCTGCAAGTGGGGACTGAGGGACCAGTACAGGTGAACCACCAAGTGGGCTTAGGTTTTGCAATGCTCGGGGACGTAGGGAAACAAGTGGTCCTCTTCTCCTTGCTCTGGGGCAGCCGGGTGCAGATGTTTCCTAGACCGGCAGGTTTCAGTCACTGGGGGCAGTTGCGGTAGATGGGGGACTGCACAAAGGTTGCAGATGTTGGCATGAAGGTGGCAGTGGGACGACTCATGATTGACTTTGTCTGTGGAATGTGCGGTGACCACGCTGACACAGTTGGCCCACTTCAGCTCGGGCTAGGAGGCATGGGTGCAGTGGTGCTGTCCTGCACCGGGTTGTGGAGGTCCAGAGTCCTCACGGTGTCTCTTGGGGTACCTGCAAGATGCAGGGAAGTGTGATCGGAGGCATCTGTCTGCACTATGAACTATTTAGAGTAATCTGCAACTTTCACAATGGGTGCTGAGCACATTGCTTCCTCCAGTGTGTCAAACGCCTTTTGACAGCTCACTGTCCATTTACCTTCTTTGGCATTTTCTTAAGAGGTCAGCTGTGTGAGGGGACCACAATGGTACCATACTCCTTCACAAACCTTTTGTGGTACCCAGTCAAGCCAAGGAATGCCCTGACTTGAGTCTGGGTGACTGGAGCTTCGCAGTCCACAATTGCCTGGATCTTAGGTTGCAGGGGTTGAACGTGGCCTCCACCTACGCTGTGGCCAAAGTATTCAGCCTTGCCCTGCCCTATCTGGCACTTGTTTGCCTTGACAGTGAGGCCTGCACTTCACAGAGCTTCAAGGACCTTCCCCAGGTGGATCAGGTGATCCTGTCAAGTGGAACTAAAGACAACAATATCATCAAGATATGCTGCACTAAACGCTTTCAACGCAGCAAAGACTTTGTTCACCACCCTCTTGAAGGTGGCAGGGGCATTCTTTATACCAAATGGCATAACAGTAAACTAGTACTGTTCATCTGGGGTTGGGAATGCTGATCCCTTTTTTGCTCCAGGGTGTATATCAATCTGCTAGTACCCTGTTGTTAAATCAAAGGTAGTGAGAAATGCGACTGCCCTTAACTTGTCATTAGGTTCATCTGCCCTTGGGATAGGGTGTGCATCTGTCTTTATGACAGCATCAAGACCTCTATAGCACACAAAAACCCTCGGCTCTGGTTTACCTTCCTTGAAATGAGGTTTGGGGACTAAGACCACTGGGCTGGACCAGGGACTGTCAGAGGGCTCAATTACCCCCAACTCCAGCATCTTGCTGACTTCAGCTCTGAGGCTATCGTTCACTTGATCAAACTGTCTATATATTTGACTCATGACAGGCATGATGTCACCAGTGCCCACATCATGGCCACACCAGTTGGTCTGATCAGAAGTGAGGTAAAAGAGCTCAGCATACTGCTCCAGGACTTGCCTGCAGTCAGCTTGCTGTTGAGCAGTGAGGTTGAGTGAAAAGACTACTACATCAACTGACCCGTCTTTAGGACTGTGAGAGAAGTCAGGGAGACCTTCACTCTCACTCCATCAACTGATTCATCTTCAGGACTGTGGGAGAGGTGGTCAGGGAGAGGTTTACTCTCTCTTCTTCCTGCCCCTCATCTGTGACCTTCAGCATGGCCACATCAGCCCTGTCATAGAAAGGCTTCAGGCAGTTTACATGGACGACAATGTGAGGGTTCAAGCAACTACCTAGGTCAACCAGATAGGTGACCCCACCCTTCTTTTCAAGGATAGGGTAAGGGCTGCTCCATTTGTCCCGGAGTGCCCTGGGAACCACTGGCTCTAGTATCCACACCTCCTGCCCTGGTAGTCTACTTTAGCAGCCTTTTGCTCCTGGCTGGCCTCAACGTTTCTGGATGCTTTCTCCGCGTACTCAGCCATTCTTGGACATAGGCCAAGTAAATAGTCCACAATGTCTTGTTTAGGTTCTTTAAGAAGTCTCGCCAACCCTTCCTTAACGAGATACAATGGTCCCCTTACAGGATGACCAAACAGATGTTTGAAGGGGAAAACACCTGCTCCCTTCTGTGGCACTTCTCTGTAAACAAAAAGCAAGCATGATAACAGGATATCCTACCTCCTTCTGAGTTTTTTTAGGGAGTCCTGCAATCACGCCCTTCATGATTTTGTTGAATCTCCCAACTACACAGTTTGTTTGTGGGTGATATGGGGTAGCAAACTTATTGGTCACTCCACAGTACCTTGAGATATGCAGACATGAAGTTACTACCTCTATCTGATACCACCACCTTAGGGAAGCCCACTCTAGTAAAGATACTGAGTAAGACCTTAGCAACTGCAGAAGCAGTGTTAGTCTTAAGGGGCATACTTTCAGGGTACCTGGTGGTATGATCCATTACCACCAGTATGAATCTGTTCCCTGATGCTGTTGAAGGATCCAGGGGTCCGACTACTTCAACTCATACCCTTTCAAAGGGAACCCCCAACCACTGGAAGCAGAATTAAGGGGGCTTTTGGGTTCAGCCTGTTCAGCCACTGGATTGACAGGTAACACAGAAGTTACAAAACCCCTTCATCTTCTGGTACATACCAGGCTAGTAGAAGTCAGGGAGTAACCCGCCTCACGTTTTGGTCAAGTTGCCCAGCTAAGGTGGTCATGTGCTAAGGTGAGGAGAAACACTCTATATTTCTGTGACACTACCACTCTTAGATCATTTCCAAGCAGACACGCTACATGAATTGCAGAAGATACCACCACCTTATTTTGGCCAGTAACCCCTCCCCATTCGAAGGACACCATTGCCATGGGCTAGATCTTAGCTTGGTTGTCAGCATTGATGACTGTGAAGATAGCAGTGGCACTTTGGTGACTGAAAAACTAATATCATCAAAACGGTATCTGACTGGTGAGACAGATACCATTTTGACAATAATAGTTTTTCAGTCACCATAGTGACACTGGCATCCGTATCCCTGTGCTTGAACTCTAATCCCATTTATATGAGACTGTTGTCTGTATTTCTCCAGGTTACTGGGCCAGACAGCCAGGGCACCTACATCCACCCACTCTCAGAGACGCAAGTTGCTTGAGTGTGCTCTCTGACATGGTCAGGGTACCCCCTGGGATCCCATCTGGACAATTACCACTGCAGCAGGAGCTGCAGGTACACTAGGGAGATTCTTTTTGCGACAGGCAGGGTATCCTGTTTGATGTCCATTGGCTTTGCAATTGAAGCACCAATCTTTCTTGGAATTCCAGTTCTTACCCTGGTACCCCCCCTTGCTCTGTGTCGTCTCTGGGCACACCGCCCTTAACAGCCTTCTGGGGGCCTTTGGAAGACTCTCCATTTTTATCATTAGACTGGTCACCATCCTTCTCTTGGGGAACTTAGCAATCACTTTCTTTTGGTCAGCCCCACCATGGGTTGTCTTGGATACCCTAGTCTTGACCCAGTTGTCTGCCTTCTTTCCCAATTCTTAGGGATACATTGGATCTACGTCTACCAGGTACTGATGCATTTTTCAGAAACACAGTTACTTAACAGTTGCTCTTTCATTATAAGATTATAAAGCCCATCATACTCTTGCACCTGGTTCCCTTTTAACCAGACACTCACTGTTTTGACAGAGAAGTCAACAGAATCTACCCAGGATTGACTTGGTGTTTCTAGTTTCCCTGAACCTGATCTTGTACTCTTCAGTGGTCATAGGACTTAGCATCTGCCTCAGTCAGTGTCAGGAGTCTACCCCTACACTTTCCTAAAAACAGCTCCCAGAGTATATAGACCCAATACTTTTGGTTGAGTTTCCTCATTTTACAAGCCCTCTCAAAGGCTCTAAACCATTTGGTGACATTATCACCCTCTGTACGTTTGGGGAAAACACCTTTGGGGATCTTAGGGTTAAAAGCTTCTACTGTTCCCCCATTTAAAAGTGTGCTGCCACCAGAGATGAAGAGGTCCATCTCAGCCCTTTTTCTTTTCTATAGCTAAGAGTTTAGCCGCTAAGTCTATCCCCTTAGCTGGTTTTTGAAGATCAGCATCTTCCCTCTCTAGATCTTCTAGGGTACTGGTAGAAGTGCTCCCAGTGGTGCTACTATCGGTGGGATTGCTGAGAGAATCCTCATCCTCTTCAACATCCCCTTCCCCATTCTCATGGTGGGTTTCTGTACCTGCCATGGCCCTACCATTTTCTGCAAGCATCACTTGCACATGTTCTTTAGTGGGTTTAGGCTCCATGACAAGTTTTAAGTAAAATTCTAAAAGGGCCTAGCTAAATAAAGGCTTTTAAATTCTAAACAGTTTGGACAGTGGGACTTAACACAAGACTCTACTGCTATTTTTTAAACAATTAAGAAAAATTGAAATATTGGAAAAATAAATGTTTTTAAGCTAAAGACAAATTTGGATTCCTTAGAGGAATCACTTATTAACCGAGTGGTACAGCAAATGTCTAGGCTTGTATCCCACTGCTGCACCACCAATGGTGGCTCCTCAAATGCTATACCAAAATGAGGTATATCATGCAAAGAGCCAAGGGGTTCCCTTACTAGTGGACAGGGGCTTGCTCTAGCAATCCCAAGGTGCTTTCTGAGGGGGTAGTGTGGTCGAGCAGCCTTAGGCTTATCAGAGAGCAGTGTTAGACATTTACCATAGGCACACAGTCAATAAATGAGACACACAACTCAATAAGAAGATCCACACCGATTTACAAAAATCTATTGACCAAAATATGGTAACTTTCTTTTCCAAATTCAGTAAAGACCCCAGAAAGGGTGCGGGTAAGGCATGGTCAACCTGTCACGCCAACTCGGCTATTAGTCATAAAAGAAGGAAAGGTCTTCTGTTGAAATCAGACCCTAAGTTAGCTAATTTGGCAACTTTTGATCCTAGTATTAAGGTGGATGGTTTATTGTTTGGTGACACTTTCATCAAAGAGCTAAGCAAGTATGTTACCCCTTTCGCTTCCTTGGACAAAGCCCAACAATCTTTAAAAAACCTTTTTGCCCAGTATGTTTTTGCCAGGGCCGGCAGAAGCAGGAGTGGCTACAGAAAAAAGATTTTCAGAGGCTTCACCAACTATGGTTTCCAAGACATCAGACCACAACTCTATCCCCAAAGAACCAGAGGATTCCACAGTCGTGGACGACAAACTCAGAGGTGCAAACCCAACAAGTAGGTCCTCCTTCTGGTCTTCTTTCTGTAGGGGTCATTTGAGGTTTTTCCTCAGCAAATGGTAAACCATCACTACAGACCCTTGAATGTTGTTCAATGTTATTTCATAGAACTCTATTCAACTTCTATTGAAGCTCATTATCCTGCTCCGTTAAGGTTCTCACACAAAACGACTTCTTTAGAAAACAGAAGAAATTCGAACACTTGATCAAAAACAGCAATTGAAGAGACTCTTCTTCACCCTACAGGCTGTTTATGTTCCCTTTTCTTGGTTCAAAAGACAAACAAAGATGAGACCTGCTAAAAACAGGGATTTCAATTGATTTGCAGTTTGTCACTTCAAAACGGAAACATTGATCCATCTCAGGGATTCATTATTGAAAAACGAGTGGATGGTTTGGCTAGATTTATAAGATGCATACTTAACCTTTCCTATCTATCACAGCTGCAGGATATATCTTCAATTTCAGTGGCAACGGAAAACGTACCAGTTTTCTCCTCTCCCTTTTGGTCTATCATCCACACTTTGATGCTTTACAAAGATTATGAAACCAGTGGTAGCCCATCTCAGGGTATCAGGTTAATCATCTACCTCAATGACATTATCTTAATGGGTCAAAATCTGCTCTCCCTTCAGTCTCAGATCCAGATTACCTGCTCTCTTCTACAGGATTTAGGTTTCCTCATAAACAGAGAGAAATTAATTATTTATCCCCACCAAACAAATGCCAATTTTTTTCCGGTCTCTTCATTAAAGAGCTCTCCAGAGATTAATAATGTGTCACTTGTGCAAGAGCCCAGCTTATTCCGACTTGGCCAGTTTGGATCCTGAATCTCGGATGGAACTTCAATGGTGGATCGACCACTTAGATGCCTGGAATAGCAGAACAATTTTCACTTCAGCCCCAGATCTTGTCTTAGAATCAGATGCAAACTCAGCAGATTGGGGTGACCAGTGTTGTCAGGTCTCGACTGGGGTTACATGGTCTTTTTGAGATCAAAACTGCACATAAACTGTTTAGAGATGCTTGCAGGTTCCTTTGCAATTCAAAGCTTTCCAAAAAGAAAGTAAAATGCTCCATTCTTCTCCCGATGATATATCTCACTGCTGTGAGATTGTCCAATCACTTTGGAAGTATTAAGTCCAAACCTCTTGTGGAACTGGCAAAACATTTCTGGGAGTTCTGTCTCACTCTCAAAATCTCGGTTTGAGCAGAATATCTTCTAGGAGTTCTCAATACAGTTGCAGACTGGCACTCCCGATATCTACAAGATTCAAGTGACTGGAGACTTTATTACTCTATTTTCAACATTCTTTGTCACACAAACGGGGTCCTTTCCATACAGATCCTTTTGTACCCAGACTCAACTCTCATCTTCCACATTTTTTCAGCTAGAGACCAGATCCGTTAGCCCTTGCAATGGATGCGTTTCTTCAGGACTGGTCTCAAGGAGTCAATTATGCCTTCCCTCTTTTTCTTATGATCAACAGAGTGCTAGCTCAATTAAGAAGACAAAAACCCATACTGGTCCTAGTTGTTCCCTTTTGGCAACCTCAAGTATAGTATCCTCCTCTCCTGAAACTGTTACCGACCATCCTCAATCTCCTTTCAGACCTAGAGGGTCGCATATACAAAAATTCTGAACAATACTCTCTCACTCTTTCTGCCTGGAGAGTAGCGGGACTTCACACCCTAAATCCAGGCATTTTGCCACAAGCTGCTAAGTATATAAGTAAATCCTGGGCTCCAGGTACTACCAAAGCCTATAAATCAGCCTGGTTTGTTTGGGCAAGTTGGCGTATGGGAAAATCTATTGATATTTTCAGCAGTTGTCACCCTCATAGTAAATTTGTTTAGCTTCACGAGCTAGTGGGGGCAAGACTTACCATACAGTCAACTTCCTATCAGCAATTTCGGCAAATCATTCACACATCAACGGAAAACCAGTTCAAGAACTTCCTTTTGTTTTTCACCTGTTTAAGGGAGTAAAATTATGTAATCCTCCTCTTCCAAAATAGTCAGGTATGGGATGGCAATTTAGTTTAACAAATGTTCTTAACTTGGCCAGAAAATGTTTTTCTTTCTCTCTAAATGCTCTCAGACTAAACTGACAATGTTGTTATGCCTTAATTCTATTAAACGAATTTCTGATGTGAAGACTTTGGACATTTCCTTACGTTACTGTGTTTTATTCATATTTTCCTAATCAACCAAGCTGGGTAACTGCTTAAAAACATATGAACAAAAGACCAACTATCTCAGAATGCCCTCCAGTACTAAACTCCTTATTTCCATCACAAAAGCTCACAAGCCTGTTTCTACTACTACCCTTGCATGTTGGGTTCAATGGGTTAGGTCCTTAGCTGGGATTGATACTTCCATCTTTGGGGTTCATTCCTCCAGGGGAGCCATGTCATCTAAAGCCTTTTGGGTGGGTTCACGTTTGGAAGGCATTAGGAGATCAGCTGACTAGTCTAAAGATAATACCTTCATAACTTCTCGCTCAAAAAAAGAAGACTATTCGCAGTCAAGCTAGGTAATTATAGGCGGTTCTAGGGCCCCGATTGGTTAATATTGGGACTACAGTTTGTCTACCTTTAGCTTATTTTCTTAATCCTCATAGTGTCCGTAGTTGCTGCTATTTAATTAAAGCAAGTTTAGAGAAGCATGATAGTCCCTGCTGTTAAAAAAAAAAATTAAGACTTTCCTTCATGAGTAATAGGAAATCTACACTACAGGAAAGAAGCGGTCAGGCCCTGACATTCTAGTACTGTTATTAGTCATCCCTGAGTAACATCACCTACACTGGAAAAAGGCCACAACCGGCTGAAAAGAGCTCCATCAATATGGACACAAGATCACAGCGTCCATTAGGAAACAATGGCACTTCTTACAAAGTACAGACCTTCTTTACACTTACCATTGTTTTCCCTTGAAAAGGGGTAAAAACATCCAAGAACACTTAGATCATTCTGCAGGTCCACTGGTCTCGAAAAGAAACAACCTTGACAGTATGTTGAACCTTCCCACCTTGAGAGGACACTAAGAGTGTGGGCGCTACATCTTGAGTCAATTCACATACAACGCAAAAGCTTTCCAACATTAGTCTATAAATGAAGTACTAAAAGACTCTTGCAAGTTTAACACCATCCATTTTGTCTATTGTATATGGTGCACTTGTCCCTTCATTTAGCTTGGGCAGACAACCCAACAGGTCAAGATTCCCATCAGACAGCACTGAACCAGAATCCAACTTGGAGTCACCACAGCCCCCTCGGAACCACTCTACCTTGAGCAGAAAACAGATGGCCTATGTTACCAGATGCAAAGTGCTTGAAGTAGCTAGGATGCCTAAGATAGGAGAGTACCTCTCCCTGATTTTACTGAGACTTGAATGTAAGTGTGCAGTTCAATTTTGAAAGGAATGAACACTTTGGAGGAATGGAGAGGTTTTGCTTCCCTACTTCGAGAGTAATACACTCTAGAGTGTGATCCCCATTAACTATGGAATCAACACTGAATATCATGGACCTCTGATAAGTGCAGTGGTATGGTTCTGCACTGCAGATTGTTTTTAAGAACTGGACATATGAGCATTATGCTGCATTTATAAATTTAATGAGCATTGTTTATAAGAACTGAACATATGAGCATTATGCTGCATTTATAAGTTTAATGAGTAATGTAATACCTCTGCCACGTATATTATGATTGTAAATATGTCGGATTTTAATGTATTGTGTGATTTTCCACATCCATTAATCTATTGGCCCTCTCTGTTTATACATGTATTATTTGGTCTGTATGATTATGTTACAAACTATGTTGTTTCTTTTATGTAACCCTTTTTGCATGCCTAAGAAAAACTGAATGTATAGTTTTCCCAATTGAAGAACCATGCCTGTCTTTTTGCTGATAATATTTTTTTTTTTATTCTATCTGTCCACACTGAGGTTTGAAACTCAGGTGGCATTCCAAGCCTTGCTTTGAGGCAAGTGTGCTTGAAACTGACAATGATGGTTTGTCTGCTCTGTCTATTGCTGTACTGGGGCATTAACTCCTCACAACGTGCTCCATATTGATGGATCTCTTTTCAGCTGATTGCAGTCTTCCTCCAGTGTAGGTGCCACCACTCAGCAGTGGGTAATAACAGTCCTGTAATATGTCAGGAACTGCCCCCTTTTTGCCTTTAATATCACACTCAACTCCTATTTTTATCGCTTTGTCTCTTGGTAATAAAGGCTGGTACTCTGAGTAAAATATTCTCCTTATTTCAAAAAGGTGTGCATGTGCGCCTCACCATACTGGTCACATTCACAATTTCTTCTCCATTCCCAATTCATAGGAGCTTTGAGGTAAACTCCTTCATATTTCCATTTAATCCACATCACATAGACCACCACTATTTACTAATTATTTTCCTTATTACAGATGTCTCCGTCATACTCTTGATGAGACCCTAGCATCCTAGTTAAGGGGTCAAAACATTGTCAACACGCTCAAGTAACAAACAAGCAAGTAGCTTTTGGAATTGCAACATGGAATGATCGATAACCCTATTTTGTTACAAATACACTAGCCTAAACCCACTTCCTCATTTTTGTATTTGTTTATGTTATGGTTCTGGCACTGGGGGCATTTTGCACTGAGATTTAATTTGTATCTTTTTGTGTATCCTTCTTAAATTTGCATTTAAATATATTTCTGTCACTTATGATTACCGAGGTCTGTTGTGATTTATCTTAATATGCCGATGAGTGCATGAAGCTATTCAACTTTTACTCATAGATATTTGTTTACTAAAGGACACCAATGAGAACCAATGTTGACTAAAGATAGCTCTTTGATGGAAGCTTAACAAACTCACTCTCCTAAAAGCGGTCAAGGCTAAAAGCAGTCAATTGAATAGCACGTCTACTAGGATTGGGGAGGACTGGGCATTGCCTGAGAACCCAGTAGAAAGTAACCACACACACCGACCTATGGCAAGACTGGTACCACTAGCCCATCCAACGAAGTCGGTGGTGTCCAAGCCACAATAAATTGTGAAATTGACCGCATCATGGCCATCCTGAATGGCCTGCGAAAGACCTGGGCATAGGTCCTGAGAAAAACCTGGGAGGACTTGAGTCATCAAGTCCAAGAGAGCATGAGTGTAGTGGCCTACTAAGCCAGAAGCATTAATGAACTGTAGGGCCAATCTGGCAGATGAAAAGAGGTGTTTACCAAACATCTCTACTCACTTAGATCCCTGTCAGGGGGAGTGGTAGGATGACCATTATGGTTGGGCCCAGCTGGGGGAGGCCTGCACCAGGAGGTTCTCCGGAGAAGCATGCTATGTTAAAAAGGCTGGGTCGCCTGAAACATGTGGCATTGGACAATTAACCGGTCAGCCGGTACACGGTTTGGCCCAAGCCATCAACTGGGTATTGGTCAAAGCATAGCTAAAAGACAGGAAGCTCAGAAGCAGCCCGGCCTTACTGCAAGACTTCCATCAGAACATTTGTTTTGACTCTCATAGTGGGACGCTGAAGGTGAAGGACTTCAGCTGTCCACACAACTATGGCATAGAACGCACATTCTTCCGTGGCCAGGCTTGGGGGAAGGGAAAAGGACATCTTGCAAATCCTTGACCCACTTTTCGTCGCCATAGGGCTGACCAAACTCATCACCCTGATTAGCATAATTGTCCGAATCTGTGCCATAAGGAGAGTGTAGAGAATGCCGCCTGCTTGGTAGTAAGGCAAGAGCAGAGTCATCAGTCGGTTTTGACTCGTACGTCGGTTGAATTTGGACCGGCATGGAGTCGGCATCAGAAAAGACTATTGGGATCGCCTTTCGGGCATTAACGTCTGGATTGGGTAGGGGCATCAGAGGCGATGTCAGCAATGCAGCTGAAGGCAGAAGAAGTACAGAGGGACCAGCTAGCATCAACCCATTAACAGCAGTTCAGGCTGTAGGGCTCTGGGCTCCATGGGGCGCACCAGAGGGAGTCATTGCTAAACTGAAGAGCCGGAGCATAGCTGAGCAAAACTGATTTGGCGCGTCATAGCTCAAGGCCTGGAAACTCGTGATGTGCTGGAACAACCTGTGGAATCTGCTCCGAAGTCCGTGACTTTTGGAGTGGGAATGGTACCACTGATGCTGCCCATGTGTTTGTTCAGGGCAGCGTGAAGAAGCATAACTCCGAATTAACTTTTATGCTCTTTATGCCTACCTGAAGATTCTGAGTGTGACAAAGACCAACCTCAAGAGCAGTCCCATGAATGGGAACAGGACAGAGAATGAACTTTTGACCTGGAGCAGGACTTGGACTGTACCAGCAGTGCATCTTTCTGTGCTTGGCGGCAAAGTTTTGTTTCACATTACCAGATACTCTTCGAGTTCAGTCCCGTGACTTGATCCCAGACACCACAGGCAAACCTGGTGAGGATCTGTCTCAGACATGTTTGACAGTACTTAGAGGGCTTTAAACCTGTTGTGTTAGGGGGTGACATCCTTTGCACACAGTGGAAATGTTTTATTTAGAAAAATCATACAAAAGAGTAAACAAAAGCTCCAGGTCAAGAGGTGCAGAAAGAAAGGAACTGATGTCAGCACAAAGGGTGGGGCCTATATAGTCCTTGTCATCCTTCCAAAGCAGAGCAGCATAAGTGTGGAACCGCACAGCACCACCTTCCACAGCACACAGGTACTACTGAAAAGCTTCCTGATCTAGTCACAGATTTCTCACCTTCTGAATATTTGCCTAGGTGTCAGACTAAGTTTATATCAGTACTCAATATTAGGTTCTGTCCAAGTGGGATTTCGGCCTCATCGTGAAAGAAAAGTTGCTTTGGTGGCAGTTAAACATGGGTTTTGAAAGGGGCATGGCCTAGACCGCTAAGATAGATTGCTCTTTAGCAGAGCTCCTGTCCATCCGACACATCTTGTGTCATCCTGGAGCCGAAGAGCGGGTAAAGGACCCCAGACCCTACCATGGGTTCCTGGACTGTCAGCGATCCGGCGGGGGCCGGGTGGAGCCTGCCTCGTGCAGAGGTTGGGTCTTGCCCGAGTACCTCCTGTCGCAGCGGGCCTGCTGAGGCTCATGGGCCATCTTATAGGACCACACCCCCTGGAGGCAGGCTTTGCTGTGCCTGAGAGCGTGCATACCTGATCATACTTGGTGCGACGGGGCCCAGAGAGGTCACCCCGAGGTCCCTGGGGCGAGCTGCCCAACCCTAAGAGGTAATGGCACACCAGGCATGACAATCCAGGCTAATAGTCTGTAGGCTGTTCAGCGTGTCAGTGCACGTGGCCCCACCTCTGGGAACTGAGAGACAAGAAGGCGAGGGCCATCCACGGCAGGTCCCTGCACTGCAGCTTAAAACAGTGGGCTAGGCCCAGCCCCGGCCACCGGTAAGCTGAGTACACTGCTCAGGAGACAGTGAGCTTCCTGGGTTGTCTGGGTCCCTCTGACCCTGGGGGATCAGGGGACAAGTTTTGGTCCTGCGCCTTTGGCACATTGCAGATTTGCCACAGCCCCACACCTAGCCTAGGTGGACTTTGAAGTTGCCTTGGCAGTGCATGCTTCCCCACTTCCTGGATCACAACAGAGGGGCAAGTTGGCCGGGCAAATGGACTAACACACACTCTAACACTGCCACACGACCAAGCAGCTCCACAGGGCTACCATGGGCAAAGACAAAGGAGCCATGGTCCAAGCTAAGATGGAGAAATACTGTACGTCTGCTTAGGGATCCTCTGGTGTACCGGTCCTACATCAATAGTGGCCTTAACAGAGGCAAAGCAGGCAGACCACTCTGAATCGTTGGCTATCCTGTAGGCCATTCAGGCTTTCGTGACAGGCAGTAGAGAACTGTTTAGGAGAGGTGCGCATGTATGTTACTCTGCTCCATCAGGATCGCCGTAATATGGCCAAGTGTGTCACGGAGACAGAGAGCGCAACTCAACCATGGAGAACTATGTTACAGCCCTCAAATCGAAAGTCACTAAACTCCTGTCCGCCACACAAAGAACTTGAGATGGGCTGATGATACCGTAAATGGATCAAGATACAATAAACGTATGTTTTTTATTGGGTTCCTGGAGGGAGACAAGTCTACCACCACCAAACACTTTCGAAAGTCCTGGCTACAGACCTAGATGCCTGTGAAGGCTCTACACCACCTTCTGGTGCTCACTGAGACCCACTTATAGTCATGAACTATAGTGGCAGAGAGATAATACCTCAGGAAGCTAGGAAGACTGGCAACCTACCATATAAGGTATCTAGGATCATGATCTTTCTCAACTATATGAAGCTGGTGCAAGACAAATGCAAATCCTTTGCTGACAAATAAAAGCTCCGGGTTATGAAACTTCGCTATGTGAACTACAGCACACTAAAGGCGATACATGAGTCCTGAGCGCACTACTTCAAATCCCCAGAAGAGGCATGGGAATGGGCAGCAGAGAAGCAGGTCCTTTCTCACAATGTCTCACCCCATTGTGACCCTGGGGCCTCGTCTGGACAACCCTCATAGGTTGCTTGGCCTCGTAAACGTACCTGTTTTTTGGAAAGGAGGGGGCACCAACACTGAGTGAGAGTAGTATGATATCCACCTCTTGTGGGTGAACAGGCGTGAGTGCTGGGTGGCACGCCCAGGGCTCAATTGGCACTATAGACAAGCCCCGCCATTGACCCTGAAGAGGGCTTTAATGATCCGGAGGAGATTTGCAAGGAGGGGGTCAGGTGCTGGCTGTTTGAGAAGTACCTCAGTTTTTAAGCTCGTACTATTTTGTTTCATCACCGGTCGATGGGCCAATGGAAACCCTTAGGGACAGTTCCTATATTGACCCTGAGGGTTGTAAAGGTCGACCGATGCTTCTGGGAGGGACGTATGGGATGGGAGGAATTGGGGTGTATGGGAAGGACTAGTCCACATCTAATTTGTTGTTACTGTGTTCTTATTTTAACATGGATATGCATTGATGAAAACTAGTCACGCCCTTTCCGACCATCTTGAGTACACTTCATAAGACTGCTTATCTATGGGTGGGCTGGGCTGCAGGCCAGCTCCCTTGTGCTTACTCCCCAGAAGGCTGTTATGGCTGACATTACGTTACTTTTGTGGAATGTGAACAAGTTTCTAGATCATATCAAGCGAACAGCAGTCCTCCGTTACATGAAATGTATGGCCTCATAATGAGTAACCAATGTTCCTTCCTGGGACGCTATGCCACTCCAGTTTCAGTAAGGGTTCGAGGGCGGCGGCCATCCTCCTATGCAAAATCTTTCCCCCCGATAGTCACAAAAACCAACCTAGACTCCCCTTGGCAGGTATGGTGGGATTAGAGGGCCTCCTGGAAGGAAGACAACTCACCCTTTTAAGTGCTTACATCCCTCGGCAGGCCCCCAGCGGTGCGTTTGAGATATGCTGTTGGTACTGGTGGGGAGCCTTCTAGTACGCACAATGGTATTGGGAGACTTCAATGCTGTCCCAGATATTAACACAGGCGAAATGGCGGGGCCGTCACCCCACAGGCTTACTACGACCAAAATGCTACAGAACTGGAAAGATGCCTTTGGTCTCTGCGACATCTGGTGGAAGTGGTACCCCCATGCCCGGGAATACACTCACATGCCTGTGGCCCACAAGACCCCATCACGTATAAACCTCTTCCTCCTTCTTAACCCCAGAGGTGATACAGGTTGCAGAAATTCTTCCACGTGACATCTCTGATTACAGCTCCCCAAAATCAACTAGATGACTAATGTGCCAATCCAATACATGGTATCTAATCAACCGAGACTGTACTGACTTATTGATTTCTGAAACTGAGGCCTATTTTCAAGATAACCAGGCAGAGTTGCCCTGTGTGTCCAGTGACTGCGGTGGGGCTGGGGAGATATCAAATTGCTCTATATGCGGACAATGTGGTCTATCCATGGCCCAACTCTTTGGAGTCCGGCTCCCATGCACTACGAGTGCTCATACGTTTTGCAGAGGCCTCCAGGCAAATTGGTCCAAGTTGCTCCTGGTTCCTGTTTGTCCAGTATCAGAGTTGGATAACTGGAGCAATATTATTCTGGCATGATGGTTCCGCTTCCAGTACTTGGGAGTCTTTATCTGCTTAAAGCCACACCTGACCTGGAACCTCCTTACGGCCTTTGGTGGCGTGTATGAAGGAAGATTTCCTGTGCTGGGTGAGCCTCCCCCTCTCAGTAACGGGTCTTATAGTCCTCTTCAAGATGAACATCCTCCTTCGCTTCCTATACACTTTTCAGAAATCCTTCCGCCCGATCCTGGATGCCTAGTTCCGGAATATCACAGCAGCGGTTTGCTTCTTGTGCGGAGGCCATCGTACCCACTTCGCCATTGCAACATCTTGTCAACCAACGTATGATGGGGGGGCTGGGCATGGCTGACATTAGGATGTACTACTGGACATCCCATCTCCTACTGACTGACTGGCATAATAGGGCATGGGGCACCCGGCCTTCGCTGCCAAGCTCGCACTCTTAGATCCTGACAATGTCCTACATGTGCTCTATTGGGGTGCAATACTGAAGACCCTTCCGGCCCAGACTAGAGTGGTCCCCAGGATATGGAGAAGGGTGAACAGGTTGCTGGCTACACCACTCGACTCAGCTGGAGGGATTCACCAAATGGAATAGGATTGGAATCTCACAGTTGGGGGACATCGGGCAGGGTCATCAATTAGATGCTTCTAAAAGCTGCAAGCTCAGTTCTCACTATCGAACACACAATTTCATATATATCTTCAATCACTACTATGCTGAAGGACATCCCAGAGTTCAATCTCTTGGTACCTAACCGCCTAATGAGTCAGCTGGGGAAAGGAGGGATCTCGGTAATCTACAAATCACTGATCCATAATGCCTCTAACAAGTTCTCCACCATCAAGCAAAAATGGGAGGAGTGGGTGTGCCCTGGATGAAGCAAGTTGAAGAGATGTGCAAATGCCACCCCAGATCGTTGCTATCTCATCACAACTCCACTTAATACAACTCAACTCTCTCCACACCACTTATTATATACCATGCTGGCTGTGGAGGGGCTAGAACCCTTCCAAGCTCTAAGTGCTTTAGATGTGGGTAACCTGAAGCTGATTTTACCATATGCTTTGGAAGTGCCCCCAGATTGTCAAGTATTGGTGAGCTATTGAGTGAGAGCTGTCAAAGGCCACTGACAGACCCCTAGACTCAATCCTAAAGACTAAAGGATGTGGTAGCTCAACAGCCAAACGTACTCGGATTAGGCTACTCACATTCCTGACCAAAAGGAACACAGGTAGGCATGTGTGATTCTAACTGCGTGCTAAGATCTAGGACTGACAGATGACGATGGACTAGTGCCCCAAAATGGAGGAGCCAATCTACAGAGCAAGAGGCTGTCCTCGTAAGCAGCAGAAGATATAGGGGACTTGGTGGGAATACTCTGGACTGACATGCCCATATGGAAGCTTCTGAAGGGGTGTATGGGCTGGCAACAGAGGGGAGGTGTTATCGATGGGTTTGCGGAGCGGTGTTTTCATGTCCTTATGCTTTGATGTAGATGATACATGCTGCACAGAACTCAATAAATTGGTCATAAAAAAGATTCTTGAATAGTTGGATAAGCCATTGCTGCCAGAAATTAAATTCAGAAAACCTTTAGGTTGTCGCAATGAGGGGGGCCTCCATCAACTTGGTTACCAACTTGGACAATGCTCTTCTCTCACACAGTCAAAAAGATGGGGAGTCACAATAACATCATTTAAACATCAGGTGGCCAAGGTTTCTGCAGACTGAAAACTTTTTTGTTTTTTTTGTTTTTACACTCTAAAGTTTTTCTGCTTGAGCATGCACACTAGAATATTCTTCAGGCCTAAATTGGTTCTCCCAAAAACCACACAACAAAAAGAAAGATCTACAATAAAGAGATCCAATTTCTGGAAGCCTGCTCGGTATTGCAGCACCCACCCAATGAGGAGCAAGCCCAATGATGAAGCATGCCACCTAGGTGGATAAGGGCATTCACATCCTTACAATAAGGATCCCCTGAGCTCTATGGATATCAGTGCATCTAAGGCTAAGTTAACCCTTTGGTCTTACAGCGGATTGACACACCACTTTGTTGTGTGATTTGCCAGTCCGGGGAGGGTGTGTGTTGGACTGCATTAAACATTTCCTCTCCATTCCCATCTAATTGGGTATTGCCTGAGCTATGATAATGCATTACATCTCAGGCTACCTTTTTTTTTTTTTTTTTTTTTTTTAGAAGTTCACTTTCTTCTGTATGCTCTGATCGTAGCACACGGTCTTCTGCTTTAACTTCTCTAGAGGTCTCCAATCTTCTGTCATCATCTTGGTTTGTGTTGGCTGCTGACTCAATCACTCAATCTTTAAGAGCACATGTATTTGTTTCAAAGCACTGTGGTATGACAACATTTTACTTGGAATACTCCAGCATCAAAGAGGCTGTGCTATTTATTTTCAGGTTGCCAATGTTTAGCATGTTCTACTCCGAGGATCTAACTGAACTTGGAAAGCAATGAAAAATTGAGGTTTAATCCCTAATCTCTTAATGCCAGTCAGGCTGCAGGATACCTTCTTAACCAATTGTGCAATCTACAAATCAAATAAATAACAATAAAAGACAACGAGAAATACAAGAAAACTGAACCTGAAGCATCAAGATCCCAAAAGGCAATTTTGCAGTAAAACCGAATTTCCACCATTCCACATACACTGACTGATAAATAAAGCAATAAAAAACATTAACAGGAAACACAACAGACAGAGATCAGAAAATATAAGAAACCCCAAAGATACACAGCAAACCAGATGCATACATCCAATGTAAACAGACTAGGATATGAACAATGCAAATGAAACTCAGATTCGAACTATGTATGTGAATACCAAGCACAACAGAAAATTGCACAGAGTTGTAGTAATCAATCAACATCTTTAATTAAGTCATAATAAAGTATATCCTTTGTTGGGAGAAACAGAAATATAGGCCCATAAGTCCACAGTACAAGTTTATTTTTCTAAGGGCAATTCCACAACTTCCTTTCAAAAGAAAAGTCAATTTCTTGACGTTTTCTTGCAGCCGACATGTTTAGTTGATACTCTACTTTGTTAGGGCTGCAAAGCCCATTAATGAAAGCAAACAGAATCTGCCTACACACATTGAAATATACTCTAATTAGAAAAAATAAGTTTAAGAAGTCGATGACCATGCACTAGGAAAAGTAATAGAAATCCCAACGTACTTGTGTGAAGATTCAGTACTATGTACAATCGAGATTGTCCAAAAAGTTACAATGAACATGTGTAAAACACTAGAAAAATTATGACAAAACCACCACTTAGACACATGAAACCCATAGATTGATACTGAGCCAAAATAAAATAAGATCAGTATGGTCCAATGTGATATTGGAAAATACCCCAAGAGAACCAAAAGTGTGGCTTAATAAGCATTTGCACCAAACAATGTAAGATGAGGCCAAATACTGCTAAAGTAAAACAACCCAAACATCAATTTAGGGTATGTTGCGCTGTCAGTGGTACCATGCACCATACTTATCAGATTGACTTGTTTAGTCGGAACTTTTTTTGCTAAAGAAACAAATAAAATAAAAAAAAACAGAGTCCAGTCAATAATCTGTATAGTACGAGTTAGAAAAAAAGATTCCGGAAAAAAGTAATAGAAAAAAAAACATCACGTGAAAAGTCAAAGATTTCCAAAGTGCGACCTATTGTAATTCCTGATGGTAGAGTAGATCATCTGTTCTTTCATCAAGTCTTTTTATCAAATTATAAGTTACAAGGCCATGATGGGTCCCATAAAAAGTGCTGTAAAAAAGTTGAGACAATAGAAAAGTTAAGAAAATGAAACGTTACCTAAAGTCCTGAAGAACGCTTTTTCTGGTGGATACAATAGCTACCTGTGGATTCCTCACCTTATGAATTCACCCTTGCGCCAGCATCCGACAGAAAATCTTCTTTCCAGCTCTCCACGTCGACGAGGACGTCACAATTGCACGCCTCCACGCAACTCCGTCTGACGTCACCGTGCCAATAAGAGGTCCTCGCCGGTGTGCTGACGTCAGTTTCACCCATTTTTTACGTGCCTTTGAGGCAAACAGGTGAGAACCGACTCCACAATAACTCCAATAAATACATATATACACAAAACCTTCATGATGCAACATAATCAAAACCATCATTTATATATACAGGAAAAATATCAATATATACATACATCTATACAACCACATATCCTAATGCAATCAGACAGGCAACGAGGAGGCAGGTGGGACTGTGAGGAATACACAGGTAGCTATTGTATCCACCAGAAAAAGCGTTACAGAAGGTAAGTAACTTGTTCTTCTGATGGATACAACTACCTGTGGATTCCTCACCTTATGAATAGAGTCCCAAAGCAGTACCACACTCGGAGGTGGGTGCCTGTCTGATTACACCAAGAAATCCTGCAACACAGATCGTGCAAAATGGGCGAACCTCAGAGTCCAAGCAATAATGCTTTGCGAAGGTGCGGAGGGACGCCCAAGTTGTTGCCTTGCAAATATCCACCACCGGAACCCCCCCCCCCCCCCCCCCCTTCTTTCCAGGGCCGAAGTAGCGGACTTATCCCTGGTGGAATGGGCTCTGATATGCTCAGGGGGAACCTTTTTCCGCCAACGAGTAGCAGATCTTGATACAAAGGATAACCTACCTGGAGGTTGTTCTTTTATGGACTGCTCTGCTCTTCCTCTATCCAATATACCCCACGAACAGCTGATCTTCCATGCGAAAGTCCTTCATCCTTTAAATGTAAAAACTAAGCACCCTTTTAGGGTCCAAACGGTGAAGCCTTTCTTCCTCCTTCGAGGGGCGAGGAGGAGGGTAGAAAGATGGAAAGTTAATAGTCTACCCTATATGAAAAGGAGTGACAACTTTTGGCAGAAAAGCAACGTTGATTTTCAACACCACTTTATCTGGGAAAAACAAGGTAAAAGGGGGGTATAACAGAAAGAGCCTGAAGCTCACTAACCCATCTAGCCGAGGTTATGGCAACAAGAAAAACTGTTTTAAGCACTAAAAACCTTAACGGACAAGGGTGCATGGGCTCAAATGGTGACCCCATTAAAAAGGTTAAAACAAGATTTAGCTCCCACTGAGGCACATGAAAAGGAGTGGGAGGAAACTTATTAAGTAAACCCTTAAGAAACCTAACAATGAGGGCTGATCCGGGAGGCAAAGAAAGGCTGACAGAGGAGCTAAGTAACCCTTAACCGTACCCACTGCACAACCCTTCTTTTCTAAGTCCAAAGCAAATAAAATATCAGAAAGGTGGGCCTTCAAATAATCAATTTGCTTTTCTTCACATCAAGCCACGAATTTTGCCCACCTGCCGGCATAAACTGACTTAGTGGAGTGTCGCCTGGCTGATAAAATAACATCCACTACATCTGGTGGGAGAGAAAAGGAACTCGGGTTGCCCCGTTCAATCTCCAGGCATGAAGGTGCAGGCTCTGGAGGTGTAGAACCTGCCCCTGTGACTGCGAGAGGAGGTCTGCCCTGAGAGGGAGACAGAGCGGAGGGCACAGTGACAGCTGGAGAAGGTCCGTGTACCACACTCTTCTTGGCCAATCCGGGGCTATCAAAATAACCTGAGCCCGATCTTGGCGAATCTTCCTCAGAACCCGGTGAATCAAGGGTATAGGGAGGGGAAACGCATAAAGCAACTGGTTGCACCAAGAGATCTGAAACACGTCCCGCAAAGCTCCTTGCACCGGATACTGGAGGCTGCAGAATGACGGGCAGTGTGCGTTCTCACGAGTGGCAAACAGATTTATCACTGGAGAATCCCACATCTGAAAGATTTGCAGGACCAGATCCAGATGGAGACGCCACTCGTGATCGGCAGAAAGATGCAGACAGAGTCCGCACGCACGTTGAGCACCCCAGGCAGATGATTTGCTATCAAGCAAATCCGATGGTCCTGAAGCCAGGACCAGAGACGCAGAGCTTCTCTGAAGAGAAGATACGACCCTACTCCTCCATGATTGTTTATATACCACATCGCGGTAGTGTTGTCCGTGAGGACCTGAAATGACTGACCGCGAAGGGACGGGAGGAAGGCCTTGAGAGCCAAACGTATCTCCTGCAATTCTAACAGATTTATATGAAAAGTCTGTTCCACTGGAGACCAACGACCCTTGATCTCCAGGTCCCCCAGATTAGCTCCCCACCCTAGAAAGGAAGCATCCGTCATGACCGTGGCCACTGGAGGCAGCAGTGAAAATGGCCTTCCTAGAGGAAGGTTGCCGTCCACAGCCCACCATCGTAAATCTGCTGCAGCGTCTCTGGAGATCATTATCGACTCCTCGAGATCCCCTGTGTGTTGAAACCACTGCCTGCGGAGGCACCACTGGAGAGCCCTCATGTGCCAACGTGCATGAGTGACCAACAGAATGCAAGAAGCAAACAGATCGAGCAGGCGTAAGACCTTGAGGACTGGAACAACCGCTCCATTTTGAAACATTGTAATCAACGCCTGAATATCCTGGATCCGCTGAGGCAGAGGATAGGCCCGATTCAATGTTGTATCCAGTACTGCCCCTATGAACAGGAGGCGTTGAGAGGGCTCCAGGTGAAATTTGGGTACATTTATCAAAAAACCCAGCCTGAACAACATCCGACTTGTCATCAGCAAGTGACGCAACACAAGCTCTGGAGACTTGGCTTTGATCAACCAATCGTCCAGGTAAGCGAATACCGATATCCCCTTCCTTCTTAGACTCGCTGCCACCACTGCCATCACCTTTGTGAAGACTCGAGGTGCTGAAGTAAGACCAAACGGAAGGACTGCAAACTGGTAGTGTTGCGACCCCACCACAAACCGGAGATACTTCCTGTGCGACTTGAGTATAGGGATATGAAAGTACGCATTCTGCAAGTCGACAGACACCATCCAATCCTCTTTGTTCAATGCCAGAAGAACCTGCGCTAGAGTCAGCATCTTGAATTTCTCCTGTTTGAGGAACCAATTCAACATCCTCAGGTCTAGGATCGGTCTCAAACGACCGTCTTCCTTGGGGATCAGGAAGTTTCTTGAATAACAACCCTGACCCCTTTCCTGCTCCGGAACCAAGTCCACCGCACCTTTGGACAATAGGGTCTGAACCTCCTGCTGTAACAACAGGAGATGGTCTTCCGAACAAAACGAGGGACGGGGAGGGATGGGAGGAGGAAACTCCTGAAAAGGGAGAGCATATCTTTTTCTCACAATATTTACAACCCATGAATCTGATGTAACTAACTCCCACTTGTGGAGAAAAAGACGTAATCTTCCCCCTATAGGAGAAGTATGATCGATAAAGGGGAGAAAACTAAGGCTGCTTCCCTTGCTGTTGTCCTCCTGAGGAAGAGGATGACGTAGGGTGGTGTTGGGTGGTCCCTCTTGTCCTAACCCTCCCCCGCCCTCTAAGGGACCGATATGGGAGGCTGGTAGGCTGCTGGACCGAGGACTGGAATCTCCCTCGATAAGCTGCTCCTCGCCCAAACCCCCTGAAACTCCGAAAGGACCTAAAAGGGGTAGCAGAGGAGGCGCCGTTTCTTATGCTTCTTCGAAGAAGCATGGGAAGAGGATCTACGATGGCTCCTATACCCTCTTCGCCTGAGCCAAAAAGAGTTTGGCCTTTCTTTCCTTTAACGCCTTTGGATTCATGCTCTGGCAAGACACACACTCCTTGACATCATGCTGAAAGCTAAGGCACCAAAGACAATCTTCATGAGGGTCAGTGACCGACATGCGACCCTGCAATCTCTGCATGGTTTGAAACCAGACTTCCTAGGGGGAGACATTGTAACTAAATTCTGATAGAAACAAAACGAAACCTCCAACAGAAGCGAGAGCTAGGAGAAAACCGTTAACGTCGAAGGCACGGAAAAAAGGGAACTGATGTCAGCACACTGGCGAGGACCTCTTATTGGCACGGTGATGTCAGACGGAGTTGCGTGGAGCCGTGCAATTGTGACGTCCTCGTCGACGTCGAGAACTGGGAAGAAGATTTTCGGTCGGATGCTGGCGCAAGGGTGAATTCATAAGGCGAGGAATCCACAGGTAGTTGTATCCATCAGAAAGAATATTATGTGATATCTGATGCAACTAATGGGGTAGCACGAGCGATCTTTTCACTCAAATCCATTTCATATCGAAATACGGCCCCACATGCTAAAGTAGCGTGATCACACAAAACAAACAAAAGGACTATAACGTGCCTACAGCACGCAATCTTAAACACACCCCATCATATTAAGTACACATGAAAGAAATACTAGTCTTGTGCTAAATATTTTTAACGAAAAGTACTATGCCGCATGAGAGCCATCCATTTCCTCATATCCATTTCAAATTGAAATGCGGCCCGAATGCTAGAGAAGCGTGATCACAAACAACAAACAAGGGACTAGAAGATGCCTACCATAAAAGTGTGGGGAGGCGCGCCATCTTAAACGTTCACCATCATATTAAGAATGCACAAAAAAGTAACTGTCTTGTGTGGTTGGACTGAATGTTATCACCTCTTTCATAAAAAGAGTTTGGTGCAGAGACTATGCTGGGAGTGAAAAAACTGAAGAAAAAAAAAGTATAGACTATAAGTTTTCATAGGTCTAGAAAAAGTGAAATAGGAGAACTGAAAAGAGGCAAACATGAAATTAGTCGTAAGACACGTCCAAATTATAAAAGGCATGAGATTTTGGGTGTAAGAATAATTAAAGTAGCATCTCTTATATAAATATACAATGACCTCGCAATATTAAGACCGGTCGTCAGAGGCAAATTACTAATCCAATGAATACAACAATAAAAGTTCACTATGAATACTGAACATATCACGTAAGAAATATAAGTTAATGGTATGTCCAAGTGTCTGTACATAGTATAGTATTATAAAAGTTATTATATATAAGTAATGAATGAGACAACAATTTTCTCTGAAAGTCACATTTCAATTATTCACAAATGCAGTCATGCTGGATTAAACTGAATGCAAGATCTTTTAAACATGTACCTATGAGGTGAGCAACGAAAAGCATTAGGTAATAATTCAGTCAATGGGCAGGTATCGCAAAAGTACCAGACTTAATTACCAAAAACAGTTCCAGAACACAGGCAAACAAGAAGGGAAAAAACAGTAACAGGTAAGCAAACAAAAGGAGTGGTCACCCGATCAGAGGTCAAAACCAGAAGAAATAAATCAATCTTTTTGTACTTCTATCAGTACGACTCCTTCTGAAAGGATTGAAAAGCTCTGTACCAATGCCATTTCAATTGGTAATCTATCACATTATGATTTGAGCCAGGAACAGATAACGTTAATTTATAAGGGACTTGGATTTTGTCTCATATTTAAACCAGATTTTACCCAAATACACATTGATGCCTATACATTTGTAAGCAAAATAAAATGGCAAAATCATTCAACATTAATGCAAAACTAATTTCATAAAATTCAAAAATAGCAGGAGTTTACTTGTAGTAAAAGTTGATCGTAGTAATCATACAACTTTCTATTTACCTGACCAGTCTCAACACCTGAACAGAGCCGTTTCGGAACATCATTCAGACAGGAAATATTTGTTTTTCCAGGGGGTATGAACCTTGGTTTTTTAGCTACGTTGCCCAACAACTGACTTGGAGCAGCTGACCTTCTCATGCTTCAGTTTATCTGAAAAACATAAGTGGCACACAACTTGGTAAAATCTGCATCCAACAGAAGTGTACAATATTTCACCCCTAAATACGGTCCCTTTTCTGAGATGTTTATGCACACTCGCCCTCAGAAACTTCAAGTTTTATACCTTCATAACAAAATCTTTTTTTTCTTTTTTTTTTAAACACAAGATCATTATACAAGAAGCATGTGACACGTTTCTAAAAATGTACATAATAAAAAACAACAAGCATTGGCAAAGTGAATTGGTCTCGCCCATGCGAGATTAACTCGCTTTGACAAATGTTTTTTAACCCATGTTGTCTAGTAGCACGGATACTGTGCAGTGTGACTGAAAGTATAAAAAAAAAAAATTAAAAAAAAAAAGTATATTTGCCGTATCATATCGCTGTTTTTTTTTTAAAAACACTTTAAACCATGCTGCACAAGAGCCACAGGCTTTGCCAATAAAATTTTATTTTTTTGTGGTCAGATGGGAGACGCAAGCAGTGCAGGATGGGGTGGAAGGACTAGAGGGGCAAGCAACAACACTATATTCGGTTGGAGGGGCAAGCAACAACGCTTTTGGGCGTTGGAGTGCAAATAAAGTTAAATAAAGTATATAAAGCATCACAACAGACAGGTGAAGCAAACATATGCAATCTTAAACCCTCGTAACTTTCTTAACCCCTTCACTGCTAGGTCTTAAACCCCTCCCCCTACCTGCTTCGCCCGCCCACCCCCAGAAAAGCACATCCCTTTTTTCTTTTGCTATATGGGGTAGTTCGCGTTTAGGCCTCCATAACGTTTTGTCAACATAAGCTATCTATGTCAAATTTGCATCGTTTTTTCCCCAAACATCTCAGGGATTCTAACAGTACCAAGAATTTGTGGATTCCCCTGGGGGGACCTAAACATTTTCCAAAATATAGCAACATTTTAGTTTCTGGGGGAAAATGCAGCAGAAGAAAGTGTCTTTTTTTCCCCCTTGCAAACAGCATCAATGAAAGGTTTGCAGTGCTAAAATCACCATCTTCCCAGCTTTCAGGAACAGGCATACTTGACTAAGAAAACCAGAAGACTGTTTCCCTATTGGGGTGGGGAATGGGGGCACGCCCATGCTGGGCAGCCCACACTGATACAAAAAAAAAAAAGTAATCCCTGGGGTCCAGTGGTCTTTCTGCCCTCCACCCCCCACCCACTCCCCCTTCGGGAGGGAAAGACTGTTTCCTAATTTTTGGTGGTTTACGGGTGGCTGGGCATGGCCTGAGATGAGACAGCCCCACGAGCACCAAAACAGTGAAAGTGAAATGAGCCAATTGGCTCATTTCACTTTCAATGTAATGACGTCAGCACGCCACGTGAGCGATCATCATTACATTGAAATAAAATGCCTCAGCAGCTGGGGAAGTTCTTCCTGACCCCCGGAGGCAAAAAAACAAAACAAAAAAAAAACCCTCTGCTGTGACAAGCAGAGTGATTTGGTGGTCGTATGCAGAGGACGGAATAGTTACAGCTTCAGAACACAACCACCACGGCTATAAACTGTAAACTTCGCACTTGTATAGCGCACTACTCACCCGTTAGGGTCTCAAGGTGCTGTACGCATACCGCTGTGGAACCCCTCCTGGCTTTTCCCTGTGAGGCACCCACTCTTGGACAGCCCCAGGGTGAAGCCAGGCATCCAAGTGCTGTGAGGGCCGTTGTGGAGATTAAGCAAGCTATTGCCCAGAGTTACAGAGTGGGACCCATCAATTAGATTAGGCACTGAGGCAAGAATTATCTGGTCCAAGGGAATTGAGCCCAAGACCTGCCGAGGTGGGAATTTAACCCTGGTCCCGGGCCAGAGCACCAGGATCAGCCGCTCTAACCACTGTGCCACACTTCTCCACATCCATCCTCAGCACCGAAAGGGTTAAAGAGTACTCCCACAAGATGAAAAATTAGCTCTTAAAGTGCAAGCAGTTGGAGGACACTGGGCAAGGAAACAGTAGTTGGACCATGCTCCACGAGTGAGACAAGCCCAAGAAGAAGATGTCAAGCCAGCACATGCTGACCAAAGAGGAGCAAGCAAAGGCAACCCATGGTAGGCAATGGGTGAGCTTTAAGCGCCCTTTAGGCAAACAAAATTTCTTGCACGCGATAGTGCATTTGTCTCAGACGGGACCTAAAATGTGCATAGTGGCTAACAAAATTGCATACAAAGTTGTGAATCTAAATGCAGTTACATTTTTAACCAAGAGTGAAAAATAAATATAAATATATATATTTTTTTTATATAGCTTTCTAAACTCTACATCTATTAACATTACAAATCAGCAAGTTTATCAAGTCATAAATCAAAAATTTAGTGGGCGGTGAAAGGCTTCATATTTTACATCTAAAACGATAGGACAACCTAAAATGTCCCTGGAATGGTTAAATATAACATACTTTTTATATTTTTCCCTGGACGGCTGTGGCCGAGACTAGACGAATCCCACACTGTCAGGGAGACTTACTCTGCATGAAACTTTGCTGGCAAATACACTATAGGAGATTTGTACAACATTTATTTGGAGCCTAAATGTATTCCCATTAACATGGCATACTCAAGATGAAAGACAAGAGCTAGTAAGGTGCTTAGTAGTTTAATCCAATGCCAATGTTAGACATTATATAACTGTATGTTATTAGGTTTCTGCAAGGCAGTCAGCCACACCACCCTCTGTCCTGCCCAGTTCCCAAATTCCACCCTCCCACACCAAGTCTAATTTTTTAAAAAGTATATCTGTCCTCCAGTTGCTAGCTTCCCTAGGACTACAGGAAAACTAGCTTCCTCTTTCTGATGATTTCCCAACAGATTTTCCCAGCAGATAATGAGATTCTATTGGGTAAAAAGATCTAGTCATGGTGGGTACCATCTTTTCTCCAGGATACAGCTTACTGGCAGCAGATGGCAATCAAAATGATAGTAAATGGCACCAGCCTTTTTATCTGTAACATTAGAGAGATGGCTTTCATCCCCTCCAGAAAATCAGACTTTACACCCTCTCCCTGCCCAGCCCCAAAGTGTGTGCTGTATATTTGTGTTAAATATGCTATTCAATCAATCAATCAATCATTTGTAAAGCGCGCGCTACTCACCTGCTAGGGTCTCAATGTCGCAGGGGGGGGGGGGGGAACTGCTACTGCTCGAATAACCAGGTCTTGAGGCGTTTCCTGAAGGACAGGAGGTCCTGGGTCTGTCGTAGGTGGGCGGGGAGGGTGTTCCAGGTCTTGGCGGCGAGTTGGGAAAAGGATCTGCTGCCGGCTGTAGTCCAATGGATGTGAGGGACGGCAGCAAGGGCAAGGTTGGCGGAGCCGAGTTGGCAGGTGGGAGTGTGGAAGGTGAGTCGCTCGTTGAGGTAGGCAGGGCCCGTGTTGTGAAGAGCTTTGTGGGCGTGGATGAGGTGTTTGAAGGTGATCCTCTTGGTGACTGGGAGCCAGTTAAGGTCTCTGAGGTGGGCTGAGATGTGGTCGCGGTGTGGGATGTTGAGGATGAGGCGTGTGGAGGCGTTCTGTATAAGCTGCAGTTTCCTCTGGAGCTTGGCCGTGGTTCCTACGTAGAGCATGTTGCCGTAGTCCAGTCTGCTGTTGACGAGGGCGTGAGTGACCGTCCTTCTGGTTTTGGTGGGGATCCATCTGAACATCTTGAGGAGCATGCAGAGGGTGCTGAAGCAGGAAGATGAGATGGCATTGACTTGCTGGGTCATGGTGAGCGATGAGTCCAGGATGAAGCCCAGATTGCATGCATGGGTGGTGGGTGTTGGTGCGGTTCCCAGGGTGGCTGGAGCCAAGGATGGGGATCTCGGTTTTGTCTGAGTTAAGTTCGAGGGGGCTCTACTCCATCCAGTTGGCGATGGAATGCAGTCCGTCATGGACGTTGGGTTTGCCGGTGGCTGGGTCTTTGGTGAGTGAGAGGATCAGCTGGGTGACGTCAGTATAGGAGACGATGTTGAGGTTATGGGATCAGACAATGTTGGCGAGTGGTGCCATGTAGATGTTGAAAAGCATTGGGATGAGAGAAGATCCTTGGGGAACGCCGCAGGTGGTCTTGGTGGCTTCAGACAGGAAGGGAGGCAGACGGACTCTCGGAATTCTGCCGGAGCAGAAGGATGTGATCTGGTCCAGGGCCTTGTGGCGGATCCCGGCATCGTAGAGGCGAGCGCAGAGGGTGTGGTGGCAGATGGTGTCAAAAGCAGCCGAGCTGTCCAGGAGGATGAGGGCCGCAGTTTCGCCTTTGTCAAGCATGGTCCTGATGTTGTTGGTTGCGGCAATGAGGGCAGTCTCGGTGCTGTGGTTCCTCCGGAATCCAGATTGGGAGTTGTCCAGCGTGTTGTTGTCCTCCAGGAAGCGGGTCAGTTGGCCGTTGACGATCTTCTCGATGACCTCTGCCGGGAAGAGGGAGATGGGTCGGTAGTTTTTTTAGGTTTTCGGGGTCCGCTTTGGGTTTCTTTAGTAGGGCGTTGACTTCGGCGTGCTTCCAGCTCTCCGGGAAGGTGGCGGTCTCTAAGGAGCTATTGATGATCATGCAGAGTTGGGGGGCGATGATGGGGCTCGCTTTCTTGAAGACATGGTGGGGGCAGGGGTCGGAGGGAGAGCTGGAGTGGATGGTGCTCATGGTTTTGATGGTGTCCTCGTCGTCGATGTGGGTCCAGCGGAGCAAGAAGTTGGTGTGGCTGGGTGCGTTGGGGTTGGTGGTGGCCACGGTGGTAGTGGGGGATGAGGAGTTGAAGCTGTAGTGGCTTTCCAAGATCTTGCGATGGAAGAAGATAGCAAGGGAGTCTCAGAGTTCTTGCGATTTAGAGGGGGGTGGAGGGGGGGGGGGGGGGTGTTGATGGAGCATGACCTGGGGTTGGTGAGTCCTTTGACGATGTTGTCTTTACTGTTGTGAGCTTTGTTGTCAATGCCATCTTTTAGTTGTCCGGATGAGCTGGTGGTGCTTGCAGATGGCTGTCTTGAGGGTGGCGTGGTTGTTCTCTGTTGGTTCGTGGCACCACTTCTTTTCGATTTTCCGGCACTCCGGCTTGGAGGCCTGAAGGTCGGTGGTGAACCAGATGGCCTTGGTGCTGGTGCAGTTCTTGGAGGATTTCCTGAGAGGGGCGTGGGTGGGTGTTGGCGCAGTCGTCTATCCAGTGTCTGAGGTTGAGGGCGGCTGTGTTGGTGTCAGTGGTGCTGGGTGGCGGGGCCCAAGCGAGGGTGGAGATCAGTTGGTCTTCCAAGATCTTGTTCTAGCTACGGCTGGGGATCTGGTGTGGGCAGTGTTGAGTGGCGGGTTTCTGGAAGGTGAAGTGGACGCAGCGGTGGTCGGTGGTCGGTCCAGTGGCGTTCGGTGGTGTGGCAGAAGGTGACGTGGAAGACGGGGTCGAGCGTGTGGCTGGCGGAGTGGGAGGGCGTTGTGACCAGTTGTTTGTGACCGAGGTTGTTGATCAGGGCAGTGAAGATTGCTGTTGTTGGCGTTTGAGGTGAAAATTCAAGTCACCGAGGAGAATGAAGTCTGTGGAGGCAAGGACCTGGGTGCTGATTATGTCGGTGATGGAGTAACTGAACTGAGGTTGGGGGTTTGGGGGCCTGTAGACAAGGGTTCCTCTGAGGGTGGTGTTGGCGTGGATCTGGAAATGTAGGTGATCGGCGGCATCATGGGTGTCATCAGTGTTAGTAGAGATCCTGATGTGTTCTTGTGGACTATGGGGATTCCTCCTCCCGGTCTGTTGGTGAGGTCTCTGCGGGTGATCTTGTAGCCTTCAGGGATGGCTATGGCGATGTCATGTTCCGAGGAGGGAGTCATCCAGTTTTCGGTGAGGAAGGTGACATCTGGGGAAGATGAGGAGAGTAGGTCCCAGAGTTCGATGGCGTGTTTGTGGACGGAGCATGTGTTGAGGAGGATGCAGCTGAGGAGGTTGTGTGGGGTTCTGGCGTAGTGCTTGGCGGCTTGTGGGCAGGTGAAGCTGCAGATCAGACAAGAGAAGGGGTTGTGGGTGTGCCTCGGATGCAGGTGGTAGAGTGGCCCTGGTTGAGGGCGTGGAGTTTGTTGGCGCTGTAGTAGTGTCTGGCAGCACGGGGCGTGCGGGCCAGGGGGACTGGCGCTGGGCGCGGTCGCCATTAAGAAGGGGAGGTGGGAGGGAGGAGCAGCTGGGAGGTGGGAGCGGTGAACGAATGGGGGCATGTGGGGGTGAGGCCGCAGGGACACCCCAGTGTGAAAGAGCGGCTTTAGAAGAGCCGAAAACAGGCAGAAGGGGCGCAAAGGCACAGAAAAGGAAAAAGGCGAGAACAGGCACAGAAAATGGCACAAAAACAAAGACATACAAAGCAACACAAAATACTTACGGAAACCCACTAGACACCAGGGATGAGGCGCAGGCAGGTGCCTGCGGGTGGTGGAGGACCTCGAACTCGCGGCAGCAGCGGGGGCGGGGTAGAGGGCACGAGCACAGTCTGGTGGAGCTGCGTGGCGTGTGGAGCGAGCTCTTGACCTTAAAGCAGACTACTATTAGAGTCCAGAAGTCATGTGGATAATGTTGTCTGAGAGGACACAAAAATTGACATAGGATGATGGTCAGGTATACTTGGCTACTGCCTATGAGCTTTCCTCAGCCTTGGAAAATTCCCTGACACTGCACTTCAGAAACCCAAATGGAGTAATTCAAATATCTGGTTTCAGAGTTAGAATGTACATTTAGCCTAAAATCTACCTAGCAATAGCACCTGTTGAGAGCAACGTATGCCTTCTGTGTAGCAATCCTTGTTCTGCTAGAGATGCTGAAAGGCCACGTCTACTTGCAAGCCTACACTGCTCCCTTAACCTGCCTCTTAGCATACCTGCCCTACAACTTGGAAATGTGTGAGCTAGTCCAACCACCCATTGATGTTGAGGAGCATGGCCTAAAAGAGTCTAACTCCACTAAATTTCACAAAGTAGCTGCATCTTCAATTTCTAGGCCTAAGAAATACAAGGTATCCCTTTTTGCATCCAAAACCTTTCAACAGTCCCCCATTCAGTTTGCTGAATCTAACCTAAGGTCCATCATCGTATGACCTCTGGTTTTCATGTTATCACAGTTACAGGTTTAGTGTTGTGGAAGTAGATTTTAAAATAATTGTGTATTTGTAGTTCACGATAGTGAGACAAATGTAATGTTTGAATTTGTCCAATAAAATTGTTTTAAATAATTTAACATGAGTAGGCCTAATTGAAATTGACGTGCACTTTCAAATACGTGAGGGGTGCAGAGCACACTCACTTTTTTTTATTCTTTGTCTGGGGACCAAAAAGCTACAAATGTGAACTTCAATATTTTATTAAATGTGCAAAATTCAGTTAGCTTTACAGTTCTGCCTGCACTATATACACTAAGGATGTTATTTTTCTGTGTGCGTAATGCTCCTGAAGGAAGGAACATTGAAGGCCATTTCCTCTGGCCAAAAGGAGGTGCTGTTTATATTTTGAGTATTTGTATTGGAGTTTTTCTAAAGCGCATTCCGGCCTTGGCATCGAAGCGCTGGAGTAAGTGCAGTGCGAGTCCGAGTCCGAAAGAGAGGGCCAGGTGAAGAGACAGTCAGTTATCGAGGAAACAGCCAGGTTTTCACCAACCTCCTGAAAAATCAGGACGTTGTCCTCCTTCCTAATGTCCCAAGGGAGTGACTTCCAGTGCTTAGCTGCCGCAACCGTAAACGCTTTATCTCCCCATGTGGCCCTTCGAGTGCGATAAGTTTTAATCAGATGAGCGTTTTTTAATCTAAGTTGCCGACATGGGCTGTACCACTGTAGTCTAGCAGCTAGGTAGTCTGCTCATCCTCCTCCGTGTACTGCCTTAAACGTGAGGCATAGAGTTTTAAATAGGATTCGCTTCGCGACCGGAAGCCAATGCAATCGATTCAAGCTATTGCTGGCAGAAGTGTGCTTTTATTTTCGGTTGTAGGCCATAATACAGGACTTTTCAATAAATAGAGAGCAAAAGTTGTTATACCATGAGATGTGCTTTCTATTTTATTATTGGGTTGCTCAATGTACCTTTTACCACAGTAACTGTATGATTTCTCTGTCTGTCTAAAAGTGTATTTACAAAAACCCTCCTTTTTTGAGAGATGAGCCAGGTTCCTTCCTGGTCCCCTTAGAGAGCAAACTCCACGTTACTCTGTTTACTGATGAATAATTTTCATGTTTCTCTCCTCCTAAATTGAGCGAACCTTAAGACAGAATGCTCTTTCACTCCTAATTTACGTTATGCAAGACAGCATTTCGTCTGGCTATTACCTACACTAGGGGTCAACTTTGCAATGCATTCCTGATTAACATTTACATTTTAAATTGTATTACTAACCATTATATTGTTGCCTTCAGTAATGATTCTTAAATTTCAAATAAACGTTCATGATTTACACTTTGAACCTGGTCTTGTGTGGACTTTCCAGAGTGAATTTTGTTATTTGTATTCTCTGGGTTTGCAGAAATTCTTTGGGCTTGTCTCTAAAGACTCACACATTGCCTTGATCCATCAGTCATCCTATTTAATGCAATAAGATGGCAACAGTGTCATCCTGAGCCTACAGTAGGTTTCAATACTGCCAGGCGGGTGCCACCTTGTTCACTGGCCTCCACAAGTTTATCAAGACCAACAGAGGTCCAGAAGCTAGTCATTAGAGATATAGGCCCCTGAAGTTTGTACAGTACCCACTGGGTTTCCAACTCAACTCCACACAATCCGTGGAAAATTAAACAGGTACCAACCTAAAACTATTTGGTCCACAAAAATGGAAACTCCACCAGCAACACCAAGTGAGGTAAGAAACTTCTGTACTGTTAAAAACTCAAACCTATCCTTGATACCATAAAATCACTAGTAGTACGTAATATAAAATGTGGATACGAAGACATATCTTCCCTTACCAGAGGTGCCATCAAAAATTACAAGTCATTCTTACCGTTGTAATATCTCATTTGGTGACACAAATGGGTGTCATAGGATCTCCCTGCTTCGCACTACAAAAAGGACAAATGATCCAAACTACTACAGCAAGACTGCAGCTACACCACCACATGATATACATCACAGGAGCTTCAGCATTACACTGACTGCCTAACTCTTGCCCTTTGAGTCACTTTACATATTCCACAGAACAATACAAGGAAAAGATCCAAGGTACTTTCATGAGAAATTCCATTCCACTGACACTCCCAGAACATGATACTATGCTCAAGATCAGCACCTCGACTCATGGTTCCTTCCTACCGGAAGATTGCCATTAATGTACCAGCATTCTCAGTAGAGGTGGCAAAATTATCAAATTCTTTGCCAAAAAAAGAACTCAAATATGTAGGCTCGTTTTAGGTTTGGGAGGGAAGTAAAAAGTTAGCAAGCCCCAAGGTGAAGGTGCAGAACAGTCAGCACCCCATCCACATCAAAATCAAGATCACAACCGAAACCTGCCCATGAGTGCCCAAAAGGCACAGGAAAACAATTGGGCTCAACGATGGTCAACTGTAGTCAGTGCAAGCCGCATGATGGTAGTTGTCAAACGCCACAGAATTCACTCACCATAACTGCACTCTATGGCCAGCTGTTTTCAGTGAAAGCTTGTTGACAGACCTACTCAAATGTCTCGAAATCATCAAAATTGGACGCTACCAAGGCTGACTGTTATTTGTGTAGGATGGATGAGATATACCAGTCTTAGCGTTCTACCATAGGACATGCCTAACCTGGCAGATAATCTACAACATTCCACCCAAAAAGAAGTCAAGCAATACAAAGAAGGCATACACCCAGTGCTTGCCGCTTATGGCTGACATCCTGGATGACTTAAAGGTTGATCCTTAATACGTCGCCAAATTCAAAACTGGACACCCTAAAGTGTTAAAGATCCTTTGAGAAGAACAACTTAGATAATGAATGACTGCCATGCAGACCATCCAGGAAGGTATTGTCTCTCTCTCGTCTCATCTGACCCACAAGACCTACACTGTAAATGCCATAATTTCTGCTTTCAGCACAGGATGTGGACTAAAAGTTTAGAGTGATCACCAAAACTCAACCTGGGGGCCGCAGAGTAAAAAGCAGGTAACTGAAAAAATGAGCACACACTACCTCTTAAAATCATCCGTCCTCCCCTAACACTTGTCTTTTAAGTACTATGGCCTGAGACAAGATAAGAGAACTTCTATGGTCACTCATGCATGAGATCAGAATATTTCCAATACAGGCATGCAGCCAGTACAACACACGTCCATCAAAGGACACTCCTTAGCATTAGTGTACAGGAAACCTTACATTTTATTAAAGGCATTAACGATCCAAGCAGCAGCATTTGTGAAAAGGTAACTAACACTGTGACACAACCTGTGGTTAAAAAAAAAGGCTGCAACACTGGGCAGCCTTTTCGCTTACTTGAAGCAAAATCCTCAAGAAAAGGATATCAGCAAAGAACTGTCTACATGAAGCAGAAAAACAGAAGGCAGGCAAGGACATCCCACTTGGAGTTGCAGAAGTAATCAGCTAATGAGGGGGTGTCAGTGAATTTGAACATGGAGGGACAACCCCAATGGACGCTGTGTGCAGCCAGAAACAGGAGGAAGAAAACGACTTGGAAAAACTAGAGAACACACTGTGGAAATCCTTAACTTAGGCAGAACTTGCAGGAGAAAGCTGCATATGAAAGACAAAAATGTAATAAAGGCAAAACGCAACAAGGTACAAAGAAGCAAAGCAGTGCAATCCAATCAAGCTACCTAAATAATGGAAAGGACGGGCCGGAGGGCTATTTATAGACTACTTAACGTTTTTAATCAAATCTGCACTTAGGCCAGGAAAATCACCATTTTATAACTTAACGAGTTGGTTCAACATTCAGTTTTAAAGTCTGAAAGATCTCTGTCGGCTACATGCTCTGTTGGCTTGAAGTAGAAGGCTCAGAAACTAGCTGTATAGTTCAGCAGGACCAATCTGCAGCCATGAGGATATCCTCTAGCCCTGAGCTAGCATACAAGGCTCTGCATGGCATATCTCCTGGAGTGGAGCGGAGCGGAGTGGGGTACAAAGGCGACTGGTTTCAGCTTAATCCCTATTTTTCCTGACCCAGTAAATTAGAGTAAAGCAAAAGAAGGGAAAGTGAGGACTCTTAACCCTTTCATTTCCATGTGTTTGTACACCTCAGTGCCAGACTTTTCAGAAAACAGATTCTGCATTATGTTGCTTAAACACATCAACGTACCTCTGTGGTCTGCTTGTGCACTCATACAAACTATACTTTTTTGACACATTCAGGCCTATGTATTGGTGCAAACCCCACATTTATACCACTTTGCTGCACAACACCAATATGTATGTATAACGAAAAATGTGGAGATAATTTATTTGTTTTGAACCAATATGTGCTTTTGTTGTATTTCTCAAACAGACAGATGTAAATCTCAATGCGCCAACCAAAGAAATGCTGCCCTTAATGTCTACAGTCTGGCATTATCAACCATGTTCGAGAATGCAGCCTGCACAATCATTTAAGTAATAATAATAGCAAAGATCACTAAATTGCGTCCGAGTCACTGTGTGTGCAGTGTTCATTTGATAACATATCAAACCTAGGGCTATATGAAAAGTATAAAAACTATATTTTCTGATGTACAATTTTAGGAACCTTCTAGTGCAAGCAGGAACTCTTCTTCTGACTGACTGGTCGGGAGACCAAGCTGACAATGACATGTCAGATTTAATAATCCTTCCCTAAAACACAGTAGTTCTCTCGCAGATGAACACATCCCTGCCCTGGCTTGACCTCAATCAGCGATCCTCTGTGTCTCCTTAGTCCGGGGTACCAGACATTTACGGATTTTCTATAGGATTGAGTTCCCCACATGCAAGAGATTGGGTGCAGTGCATATGGAAAAATCATAAAACAACTGAAGGTGAAATGCCCGTTTAGTCTTTTGATAGCAGGTATCACCTCTGAGCAGGATGGAAACATTACACACACAATCTCATATTTTCAACAACTACACATCCTGGGGTTTTATTGCTGGGTGTCACACCTCCCTCACCCTGATTGGCTGGACAGCAGAATGGGCTAAACATGACGTTTGTCAAATATTTCCCAAAACGTGGCAATTCTCTTCAGACTTCTTCATGCAGGGAGATAGCTCTGCCAAAGCTTGCCCCATTTGGATCTCCCAGTCTCTTGAGTGAGAAAGCAGCAGATAAGTATGGGGTTTCAATGTGTTTCTTACACTAGACAACAGGGAATGTTTTTGTTGAGGAGCTTAAACAGCAATATTTGGGTGCGTGGTCGGTTGACACCCAGGGAACTTACCAATCCCAAATATTTCTAAAAATGTAGACAG
Organism: Pleurodeles waltl; assembly: GCF_031143425.1. Taxonomy (NCBI): domain Eukaryota; kingdom Metazoa; phylum Chordata; class Amphibia; order Caudata; family Salamandridae; genus Pleurodeles; species Pleurodeles waltl. The sequence continues at coordinate 850,410,582 of NC_090439.1, forward strand.
CAGGAGGAACTCAGGGTAGTGTGGCTTGTATGAATCTCGGAATGTTTCAGTACCCAGAATAAATGCCCTGCAAATGTCAAGGTATGGGGAAAAATATCAGTTTCTTCATTGTTCTGTGACCGAAAACTACAGAACGTCTGGCAAGCGGCACACGTCCCACCATCCAAAGTTTCCTCACTTCTCCTAATAAAAGAAGTACTCCACAGGTGTGGGTGGGCCTATGACATAGAAAAGTAATAGGCCAAAACTTTTACAAAATGAGATCGCACTGACAGATGGTCACAATTATGGCCTCCTCCTGTCCATTGCAATAGGCCCACCCACACATGGGAGGTAATCATTTTATCACTAGAAGTGTGAGTACACAAAGTGGTGCACTTCTGCTGTTCATTGCAAATTCCAGATATTTCCATCACAGAAATAGAAGTTAATTCGTTTTTTTTAACCAGACTTTGATGTTGGCAAGGCATACACACAAGCTACACCAGTAAGTACTTCCTCTGGGTGTGTTGTTTTGAACATCAATTGCGGATGGCATAAGTTCTGACCACCACGGATCCAAGTACCACAGCAATCTATATCCCAAAAGTCAACGTATCAGGCTTCTTTCTTGCACCTTCCATTGTCGGGTTATTAGGCCTTTCCTGTCCAAGATAAAACAGTACCCCACAAATGTGTGTGGCATATTATCAGCAGAAGTAATGGAACACATGATGGAATGACACGTAGTATTATCTCTTTAATTGTTCGATACTTTTGGCCTCCTATTGTATAGTTGTGTCCACAGAAGTTTTTCCAAAAACTTCCTCAGAATTACGTCACATAAAGAGTGACCTGGAATTTACATTTCAAATAACTCCATATCCCTAAACTGGGATTCTTAGTGACATTACAGAATTTATATTAACCACCAATTTCTATTCATTTGAGTTTTCATTGAGTGATGTATGGTTAGCGTACAGTGAAAAAAAAGTGCAAACCCAGCTCAATTGTTGTCTCTGGGTATAATGGAATTTTGAACAATTATTACACATATCTGCAACACAATTCTGTGCTTCAGATAGGAGCCAGACACTTTATATTTGTTTCCTAGGCTACTTAAAAATCCCAAAAAAGCATTTGGCTGTTTGCTAGAGCACAGACACTGAGACCTCATGGGGAGAAGTATATTCTGAGACGAGGGAGTTAAATACAAATAATCAGAAAGTTATATATAATGAATCCGAAAGTGGGAATGGAAGGGAACGAGCCACAAACCATCGTAGTCCCTCCCTTTCCAATCCCGGTTTCTTGAGTTGGAGTGGGAGGGGTAATGGAAGTGAGAGTGGAAGGACCGGGTTTGCTCCTCCTGCTCTCTTTCCCTCCCAGCTAGTAGACGGAGCGAGTGCACATTGCTACGGAGGAGCTGGGAGGACGGGGCAGTACTACCTCCTTTTAGCTCCTCGTATAGCCCTGTCTTACGGACTGGACAGATTCTGTGAATAACTTAAGAAGTGGCAACGAGTCCCTCCTAGGTCCACCTGGTGAGTGTGACATCATATGCACATTAATGAGGCAGGCCAGAAGAGTCAGGGCCACTTCATTTGAGAATCTGCCGGTGTCAAGGTGAATCTAGCATGAGCAAACTTCTTCGCACCAAAATTGTTTTTTTAACAAAAAAGACTAAGGGGCATAAACATGTACGGCCAATCCTGGAGATACCTTTTCAATGGGTACTTATATATCAATAGGGCAGCAAAAGGGTTATAGAAGAGAAGAAGTTGCACAGAGGAAGGAGATCTAAGTTGAGAGGCCTTGGTGATCTACTCTTTCAAGAAAGACATGACCATAGGGACAACGCAGAGGAGAATTATGGATAAAGGCTGGATCGGGGCGATGTCTTGGTATGACCCAACATGTAAAACATGGTTTCCTGTGGGAGAAGTGCAAGACAGGACTGAGACTCACCTGCAAAACAGGCAAAGATGAAGCAAGATTACAGAAGATGCTTTAAGAGAGAGGGAAAAGGAGGAGGATTCTTCGAACAAAGGATCAGTGAGACATTCTATGTTGTTTAATGAGGAAGAAAGAGACTTTAGAGACAAGTGCCATTTATAAAGGCAGGAAACAAGTAGATAATTTACACTACAAAAGTAATTATAGAGGAGAAGGTGAGCGGTGATCGAGCAATAGACATTAATGACTGTAGGATAGGCCCTAAGAAAGAAGGTCTGACAGAAAATTAACTAAACAGGTACTGTGGATGAGAAGAAAGAGCTTATCTTGGGGAAGAGGGTCAGAGGAGATATCGAGGGGAGAGATAGCTTGGATGGAGAAATATCCACAAGGAAAGAACACCAGCAAACTGGAGCTGGAGGAGAAGTTATTATGTTCACGAAAGGAAAAGAGGGGCCAACTGTCTTCTATGAAGGCTGGATGAGTGCCCCCGTTGATTGTCAGCCAGGGTAAAAAGACGGGCTTCACAGAAAAACCGTGTTCATGTAAGCCTAGGCCTCCCATCCAGGGAGGTAATGGTTAAGTTATACTTCAAGAGGGATGTGTGGGTTCTGCGGTTAGCTCTGGGGTTTCAGAATCCAAGTGGAGAAGGATGGTTTCACTGCTTCTCTCCGGATGGAGGTGTGAGCACTCTTTAAGAGGAGGGGGTGCTAAGCGTAACCATCTAAGGGATTTAAATCAACCTCGGTGCATGATGCAGCATCGAGAGGGGAACAGGGGGAGTTGGAGACAGATAGCGCGCATCTAGGAGGTGAAAGATTGGTCTAGAGATATTAATAATGCAGCCTTGATAGTGTTTGATGGCAAAATCGATTCCACAGTGTGAATGGCGACCAGTGTGCTTTAAGAAGGATAGTAAGTAATTTTCTGGAGTGGAGCAGCCTTTCTTTGCCACAAAGGGGCACAGAGACTCCGTATGTAAGGTGTCTCAAGTTGACTTTCCGGGGTGAAGAAAGTCAAAAACATGGAAGGAAGGAAGCCAGTAATAACAGTTGGGGTGTCTCAATACAGAAGGTCGAACACAGGCTTCTGAAGGATGGTGCAACTTGGAGTCGAGAATGAGGAGCTAGGGAATGAGGAGAGGCCCAACAACCTCTGAGAAATACCAGGTGGAAGAAAGCCAGCATCATCGCTGTTGTTGTTTATAAAGGGAGAAGCGGTGGTGGTGTCCTCAATACCAGAATCCTCACTTTCACCCTTGATATTTGTAATGACATCTTGACTGATGAAGTGCTATGGCTTTTTGCAGAGGAGTGAACCAGATAACATTGCCCCCTTTTCCATGGGGGAAAGGGTCAGTGAAGTGCTTGCAGGCAGTTTTTTTTTTTTACATGTGGCAGTGGTTAGAGATGGAGATGGAGTGGAGGCTTGCATATAAGGGAGCAGCAAAGTTGATCTTGGCAATGTAGAAGTCAAGCAGAACCCAGATTTTATACAGCTAAATCCAGGGGCAATTGAAGTCAACTGCTGGAGTTGTTCATAGCCTGCTTTAGTTTGGTTTAGGAGACTTGGGTACAAGAAGGTGAGGAAAGCACTCTATGGTGCCCTCTTCTGATCCAGGCACAGCTTTGGAGAAAAGTATAGTGTATATTCCTACTTTTTCTTTATGGTTTAATTATTTAGGATAGGCCACGACCTGGAAAACTATGCCTGTGAGGGCATACCCTGAAGGGCTGAGGAGACGTGCAGATGGTGGAAGAGATTGGCAGTTATGGGCTCTGTCTGATTCCAGGCTGATGATGAAAGAGCACGTTGTGCACAGCTATAAATATTGTTTTTTTGCCTTCAGACACCAATATAAAAAAATAAAAAAAACACATTTGTTTTGACAGTCCAGGGATGGATGCAGCCAGGGACGACTCTGCTAGTGCTCAACAAAGTGTCACATTGAGGTGACAATGGTTGCTAAGATGAGCAACAAAGCAATTTGACCAATGCATTTAGCATAATGACGTGGCAGTTGACGGAGCATTGGGAAGGAAAAAAAGGGAGATGAGGTACACTCCTTGGAGCGTATTGGTAGCCTCATTGCTGAAGGCTGCTGCACGGTTGGAGGCTGCAAAGAAATGAGGAAAAGGAGCAAGAGTATCAACAGATGTATGTGCAGAGCAAAAAGAATTTTAGAAGGAAACAAGGACAGCTGGGTGAGGAGTAACAAGAGGGCAAAGAGGCACAGGAGCGCTAATACTGATACGCATCAGGTTGAAGAGGGTCGAAAAAGTAGACTGCCCATGGGTGGTGTTAATAGAGGATATGAAACATTGGGAGGGTACCATTGTGCTGAGTTTAGGCTGGAAAGGCATGATAGTAAGACATGAGGAAAGGAGATGAAAGAATGACTAGCGCTTTGGATGTAGAGGAGTAAAAAAAAGGAAGGGAGAAAATGAATGGCCCCCAGAAGGGAAAAGGCTTGGTGTTAAAGGGTTATCATGATGGAAAGAAAGGTGGATGTTGATGTAAGCCTAAGTGTAAGTTAGCTAGTAGTAAAGGGAAATAACTTAACTGGTGCCAGGAGCAGCAATAAGAGAGAAGGATGGTAATCAAGGATGCATCATATAGTCCCGGGCTGTGACATCATAAAACTAGTCATCATCTCTCCATTGCTGATGCTGGGATCAGTAAAAAGAAATTTGAATATTGTACTTCTCTTATTGTTTTGCTATAAAATGTGCTTCAGCATCCCACAATTGGAAATTAAGAATTAGAAAAATTGAAATACTACTACTAAAACCTATACATTAAATAGGTAGGCCGGAGACCCCAGAGTCCACAGAAATATGCTGCAATGTAAACTTGCCTTAATATCTAAGCTGCTTGCTGTTGCATCTTAGTCAAAGAAGCTGCTATACCCTTCATGTTTTTTTTAGCTCACTTATCTACACAATTCTTCTAGCTGTTACGGAACCTGGAGAAAAGAGTAGGAACGTCATCAATAAGGGTATAACCCTTACAGTAATTTTATAGACACCAAAAAAGGTGATGACTGTCAAACAAAGAATAAGTAGTACATTAATTTGAAAAAATGTGACGTAAAGATGAAGCTAAAGTGGAATACATGTCAGATACTTTTCTCAATGTTTCAATCTGCATTTCTGGGTTCAACACATTTACCTTGTCCTACCAACAGCTATCCAGAATTTAGAAGACATGAGGACTGTGTAGAAATGTTCTCAGCAATCTGTTTAAGTAATTAGGGCAAAACCGCTAACTCCAGACTGCTTGTCCAAAGAAAGGGTAAAAAGGACGACAGCGGGATAAAAAGTAGCTAGCTTCACCTGCTATGACACACCAGGGATTGCAACAAATGATGCAGGTGGGGGAGGGGTGAAATATCCTGTAATCACTTTTGGGTCAGAGAACAGTTATGCAGGGAGGAGGAGTGTGTGTGTTGGATTGCTGGCCTTGGATGTTGCCCACTGGCTTCTGCCTTTCTTATATATACCCAATACAGTGACTGTATGGCATTTCTGATGCCATGGGACAGGCAGTGAGAGAGGTGTGTGGCCCCTAGGAGTGGATAGCGAAGAATAGGAGCACTGGGGGACTTTGGGTAGGTCATGGAAAACTGAGTTGCCTCTGGCAAATTGACTTTGCTTAGATATCAATGACACTGGTTCTGAAAACAAGACTAGCCCCTTTAAAGTGCTGTATTATTATGCCTAAAGAGGTTCAGGTGATCATAGTGATGAAGGAACCAGTAGAGAGAGGGAGAAGTGCCACTGAAGTTAGAGACCTGGCATAACTTTCAAATCATTCCAACTGTCCAAGGGGAAGTCTAGGTCAATTCTATGTCAGGACCGGATGCTCCAATTATGCTTCTCTTTCCATGCTTTCATTTTTTAGCAGCCAATAGAAAGACAAACACAAAGACATCACTTCCTGTGACAGACCACATGACCATCATAGAGTCCAGCCCTACATAAGCCCCCCTAGTCAAACACGCCTCCTCTTTCTTTGCTGATTCGCAGTCAGTTAAGTGCCATTGTTCATTCTGCTGAATGTTATGATTGCGGCGCACGCGCGACAGTACGGACGCATTTAAATATTATTGCCCATGTGCACTGAGCGTTCCGCTTCCCTTGTAATTGTTTTTTAATTGCTTTTATGTGCGTCGGTTAATTTTGGGAGTGTTATCCTTCCGGCAAGGGTTGTTACTGAACACTCGCATATTTCATTATGTTGAGTGGGAGTTTGGAGAGCTGGGACAGCGCGTTATGTCTAGCGTGCTGTCCTCTTTCTATTTTTGGTGTTTGTCCTCTTGTGCACATGCGCATTTTGGCTGGCTCCGTTCAGCCTTTATTCCCAAAGGGCTCAGAACACATGTGACACGTGTTCTGGTCTCAGAAGGAGTTCACCTGCTCTCCGATTTATGCCCACTCGTTTGTACTGTTGGGCTGTAATAAATTATAACTAGGCTCTGCCTTAATTGAATTGACACTGTGGTGGATATTTTCCCTGTGTTTTTTCCTATAATATTAGCAGGCCTCCCTCCACACTTTATTCCTGGCTTTGGTTTTCTTTTTCCCTGAGCACTAAGCCTGCTTCAAAGGACTCTCAGCTTTTCCTTCCCACTTCATTGGAAGTTATTATTGGCAGATTGTCTGCCCCTTTAAATTGTCACTTGTGTGACCTAGTATTATTTAGTATAGCTGGCTATAAAGGAGACTCTGGGGAAGGAACCTTTTATGATGATCCTGATGGGTCCTTTGAGCAAGACCTTGTCTATGCCCTCGATGCTGGTGTTAGACACACTGTTAATGTGGCCTTCGCCCAGGATATACAGCCAATTAAGCATCACTTACTGGGTTGGCAGAGCAACAGGGCTGGATGTCCCATTCTCGCAGCCAGGAAGAGCTGCCCTTTTCAAAAGATCCCAGTTCAGCCTCCGATGCAAACCCTCAGCAAGCTGACTTTGACCAACGTTTGCAACTTCTTTCTACAGATCACGACAATTCTTCTTCACAGTCTCTTCATCCAAGAGATGTGAGTAGGGAGGATTCTGATTTCTCGTCTTCTTCACAAGCTCCAGAAAAGGACCCTGATTCTTCTCCACGTAAACATAAGGCCAAATCCCGGCATGCGGAAGTGCCTTCTCAGCCCCTGAAAGTTCTAACTTTCGAACCGGAAGATATCATCCATCATAGATCTTCATCCTGGACTCCGCCTTCCTAGTGGACGAATACGTTCAGGCACACATTCACCATAGTTTTCATAAGGATGTCTGATCTCGTCTGAGCTCAGAATGTCCCAGACCAGATTTCTCCTCTAAGGTCACTGAGACACCAGAGATTGACCCCCAACTTGGTAACATACCTCAAAAAATTCTCTAAGGATCCGAAAAAGGGCATTGATCGTGCCTGGCGAGGTTGTCAGGATAAACTCCTGGATGTCTCGGGTCCTCATACCAAAATCCTGGAAATGGGTTTTCCGGCTTCAGGAGGGGTCCCGGTTAACCCAGAAGTTTTGGTTGGTTGGGCCCAGAGGGCCTTATGTTTTTTGGGAAACACAAACTGCGCCATCTCCAGTGAGAGACAGCACTCTATTCTACTTAAGATGGATTCCCAAGCCTCTTCTGAATCGGGCCCACTGGCTCAGGGGGTGTGCGTTTTGAGTCTCCTTTCCTCAAGGAACTTTCAAAGTTCGCCTCTACCTATGCCAACCTGGACAAGGTGCAGGGATCCATAAAAAAGGTTCTTCGTCTCCTTTTTATCAGGGCCGGACGCTACAGTGGGCGAGCCTTCGGCTGCAATTACTATCAAGGCCCTTCACGTGGTTCCTACCAACATCCCAGAGGAGGCGACCAGGACTCCACCTCCACCTTCTGTCCCACAAGGCCCCGTGGAGGTCGCAACAGATTCCGGAGAGGGAAATCTAAGGGAACCTACACCTCTTAGCAGGAGTCCAACCCTTCAGGTGACATATATAGATTGCAGAAGTGATTTGGTGGGTGGGGGGGTGGAGGGGGGAGGATGGGGGCAGGACAGCTTTATTTGTACACAATTGGCTAAAGATCACCCAGGCCCCCCGAGTCCTAAATGCTATCCAGGGTTTCAAACTAGAATTTTACGATTCCCTAGTTCAGTGGGTTAATGTATTTTTCCCTAAAAGATCGGGAGTTCATCTCCTTGGAAGTCACAGCCAAAGGGGCCATAGTAGAATCCTCCCCCCACCCTCATGGTTTCCACAGCCCCATTTTTCTGTAGAAAAGAAGGGTGGCGGTTCCCGACTGGTTCTAAATCTAAAGGATTTCAATGGCTGGATTATTTACCGCCATTTCAAGATGGAGGGCATTCATGTGCTGAGGGACATCTTAAGAGAAAATGATTGCATGGTCTGCATAGATTTAAAGGATGCTTATTTGACCGTTCTTATTTTTCCTCCTCACCAGAGATTTCTTCAGTTTCAATGGCAGGGCTGTTGTTTCGAATACAAGGTCCTTCCTTTCAGCCGGTCCTCGAGACCTTGGGGCTTCACAAAGGCGATGCGATCCATTGCAGAATACCTTCGCGCCAAAGGGGTACATCTGATCATATATCTCGACGACCTTATCATTATGTCTCAGTGCCCTCTGCTGGTATTGACCCATCTGGAATGGGCGATATCTCTCCTTCAAGACTTGGGTTTCATCATCAACAGTCAGAAGTCCATCCTGGTTCCTTCCCAGAGGTTGGAGTTTCTGGGCTTTCATGTGGACTCCGTCCTAGCCCAATTGATCCTTCCTCCCTCCAAGGTCTGCAACATAAAGGAAGAGTTACGGGCGCTATTGTCCAAACACATGGTATCTTTGAGATCCCTAGCTCGAATGGTGGGCCTTCTGTCCTCGTCCATACCGGCAATATTTCCAGGCTCTCTCCATTACCGTGCCCTTCAGTGTCTGAAGATCTCTCATCTCCAAAAGGGTCTCAGTTATTCTGCCCTGTTTACCCTCTCATCCGAGGCCAGGACCGAGATCCAGCGGTGACTCAATCATATGGATGCTTGGAATGGGAGAGTGACCTTTGGCTTGTCTCTGGAAATCGTGATCAATCAGATGCCAGTTGCTGGGGAGCCCGTTGCAGCTCGGTAGTCACAGGGGGCCGTTGGTCACGGGAGGAGCTAGCTCTTCATATCAATTGCTTGGAATTCTTGGTGGGTTCTATTAGGATTTGCAGTCTCTCTCTGGAGAAGTCGAATTGTTGCATCCTTCTCCAGAAGGACAACCTTTCGGCAGTCCGTTATGTCAACAGGCTGGGCGGGACGAGATCTCGTCTCTTGGTGGAGATTGCCAAGGACTTTGAATCTAATTGAATTTCGGTGGTGGCAGAGTATCTCCCAGGTCAGAGCAATACAGTAGCCAATTGGCAATCTCGTTCTCTCTGTGACTTCAGAGATTGGAGACTTCATCCGAGAAGGTTTCACTCTCTCCAACACCTGTGGGACCCTTTATCGATAGACCTCTTTGCGTCTCGTCTCAACCGGCAGTTGGATCGGTTTTCCAGTTGGCGCCCTGATCCAGAAGCCCAGGCGACCGATGCATTCAAGCAGGACTGGTCCCAGTTCCTGGGATATGCTTTTCCTCCCTTCATGATGATTCCCAAAATTCTGACTCAAGTGCGTCGTCAGAGAACAGAGCTGGTGATTGTGACCCCCGCTGGAGGGCTCAAGCCTGGTTTCCTTTAATTCTGGAAATGTCTTGCTCTCCATCGGTCATTCTTCCGCATGGTTGGAACTTGGTACTAGACCCGATGGGCCCTCCTCATCCTCTAGTGCAATCGCATTCCCTAACCCTGGTGGCCTGGAGAATTTCTGCGAACAATGGTCTCTCCCAGGACTTCTGCGTGAATCTCAGGATTTTATCTCAAAATCCTGGGCTCCTAACACCCACAAGTGTTACACTTCTGCTTGGAAACGTCGGCGCTCTTGGTGTGGTGAACGGTGTGCTGATCCATTCTCAGCGAATTGTTCCATGATTCTACATTTGTCTCATTTGGCAGCTTCAGGTATGGCCTATAGATCTGTTAATAATTGCAGGTCGCCCATCTCAGCAGGTCATATTCCCATCAATAAACCTATTGGCAAACTTCCGATTGTGTGTAAACTTCTTCAGGGAATTCGGTTTTCGAATCCTCCTCAACTGTGTTATTCTACCTTTAGGATGTAAATATTGTCTTACATTTTTTAGATTCCTTGACGGCTAATGGGTACCGTTCCAGAAAGCAGCTATCTGCTAAGCTTACTATGCTTCTGTGTTTGGTATCTTGTAAACGGGTTTCTGATGTAAAGGCATTAGATATCTCGGGTAGAGTTTTTTTCTCCTGAAGGAGTATCCTTTACTATTTCCCGCTGTACCAAGTGTAATACTAGATCAGTGTTTTATCCTACTTTCCCAGATAATTCTAAGCTGTGTGTTGTACAATGTTTGAAAGATTATGAGGTGAGACAGACGAATTTCGCACTGACATGGGTGGCCAATTGCTAATTTCCTTAATGAAGCCTTTCTGCCCAGTATCTTCGGCCACTTTGGCTAAATGGATGCGGTGCATTATGAGCAAGGCAGGCATTGATACTTCTCACTTTGGAGCTCACTCTGAGCGAGGTGCCTTGGCGTCTAAAGCTTTTTCTTTGGGTTCCCGCCTAGAGGACATTTTGAGAGGGGCTTACTGGTTGTCTAAGTGTACCTTTAAGGCTTTTGACTAAAAACCCATTTTAGATGTTGCAAAGATTGTTCTAGATCAGCTTTAAACTAGCATAATCTGAGCCGCTGGGTCCTGACGTAGAATACAAAATCTTGAGCGAAAGCTAGAATTTGTTTTATTGATTCTTACTTTGAAACAAATTGTGACAGACTGGCTTGAGGATTTTGGGAGCACTTAATGAATGAGGGGGCCAGCAAATGAGTCACCTCTTCCTTAATACTGTCCTGTGCCTTCCTCAATAAACTATATGTTGTGTGCTTTATAGGAATAATCTTCCCAGTGCCAATCTCATGCATGTAAAAGAAGAGCAAACAGCAAGTGGAGGGACAGCAGGTAGGAAAAGCGTAACACTGTTGTTCACTCGAAGAAACAGCAAAGGAAGCCGAAGATAGCGGATGCACCTTGAGCCAGCTCCGGTGACTTAAGGCTGCAATCGCACCACATCCTGCAATCCTGGGCGCCCAAGGGACCCGCTCCTACATTCCCCACACACGGTGGCGGGGTACCGTGCTCGCGGAGGACCCGAAAGCATGACCAGTTGCTTCCCAATGGAGACCCGAGGCAGCACTGATGCTGCCCCAGCTCTTCCTCTGGGAGAGGGAACGCGTGGTGCCTGGCCCGGAAGGACAGAGAGAGAGGACAGCAAACCGCTGCCAGATGTGCCACTGGAGGGCTTGAACCCCCAAGCCCAAACCTAGCCGGTGGTGGGCCAGTGCCCCACGACCAGGGTCGCTGGTCCACTGAGGCCCTAGAAATGTGGGGTACTGCTTCCCCGCTGGCGCAGGGGAGCACAAAGACAATGCTGTGGGTCAACTGGCGGGGCCTGGTCAAGTGGGCAGGGGGCAGTGGGGTGCTCACGCCTTGCACCCCCCACCCCAGGGCACTGGAAGCAAGGCTTCGCCCCAACCTTGAGTGCACGAACCCCAGGTGCTGGCAGAGCGCCCGCTGATGGCGTGTGAACACTACCAACCACCAGCAGATGGGGGATCCTGCACAGATCTGACAGGCTCCCCAGAAGACTACACCCAGGAGGCCTCGCTGTCACCGTTTAGGCACCCCTCGCGCCAGTGACTCGACCACCAGTGGGCCTACCTCCATCCCTCTTCAATCTATGATGGTGGCAGTGACCTAGTGGGCAACAGACCATGAGTGTGGGCCTGGCTGGGCCTAATAAACAGGATACTGCTGGGAAGGAAGCAGGCCCAGCCCTCAAGTGTGTGTTCCCGCCGCTGGCAGTGGACTTGCAGACAGTGTTGCACCCCGTAGAACAGGATACCAGGTAACAACTCCTGCGGTGAGCAGGGAAGCAGCAGCAAAACATTAAGACCGCCAAACCACGCAGAGAGGAGGGCACAGTGGATCAACCCCAACCCCCCACCTCTTGTGAGCAGCGCAGACCGGCATGGGCCTGAGAGCGCGCAAGAGGCTCTCATGCACTACCAACCACAAATACCCCCACCCCATCATCATAATCATAATCAAGCAGCATGTGCCGCACAGACGGGAGGGGGGGCTCACACATCACCTGGACAATCGAAATCAAACCTCACACAGAGAGGTAAGCTGAAGGGCATAATCAGGCAAGATGAGACACGGAGCGAGGGGCCATGCCCCGACCTAGACAGGGGAAACACCTCTTAACATCGAGTGAGCCACCCAAATAAAAAGACTCACAGGCAAAAGGGACTTTGTTGGCAGGGGGCACACACAATGCGCTGCATCATTAGCGGACAAAAAGACCTTCAGCCGCTTTCCTGCACTCAATCACACCTCCCCATCAAGAAGCACACCCTGAACGAGAGCCAGGAGCCCTTAGGCTCCAACATGCTACAGCTGATAAACTGGATGATATCCTCCAGGATATCGACTCCTCGAGAACCTCCGTAGGGGTCCAAATCGAGGAAATCTGCATTAAGTTTGGACTCCTCAAAGAAGATCAGCACAAACTGGCGGCCAGGGTCACAGATGCCAAACATCAGCACTCAGATCTGCTGCTGCGAATATCAACACAAGAACAGACATCCAGGGACCTTGTAGACCTGGTAAAACGCCTGGAAGTGCGGGCAAAAGATGCGAAACGTAGGGCCTGAAGTAACCACATCTGCATCGCGGGACTCCCGGCTAGCTCCAAATCATTTATAGACTTCCTAGAGGACGGAGTAAAGACGTTTACACACGCCAGTGCTCTGACCTCTTACTTCACAATGGAGAGAGCTCACCAGGTCCTGGCCCGGAAGCCCCCGCAGGATCACGTCCACGCCCGGTGGTGCCCCGGCTGCTCCACTACAAGGACAGGAACGCAGTCCTCCAAGCAGCCAGATCTGCAGCGCCCTTGGAGTGTGAAAATAATTGGGTCTCTGTGTTTACGGACTATAAAATAAAACCTCAACGCAATTGTGCTTCCTTCCTGGCGGTGAAGCACAGGCTCCTCGAAATGGCAATCCAATATTCTACTCTTACCAGAGAAACGAAAAATTTTACACAATTGTGCACACTTCTTTGATTAACCTTCTGCCGCCTGGGATTGGAATGAAACCACCCTCTGGCTTGTGCCCTCCCAGACGGCCTGACAGCGTCCCGGACCCAGTAAAGGACACAGAAGGTGATGACGGGGTAGATGCCAGCGGTCTGCGCCCAGGACCCTATCCCCCCCCAACTCATCTCAACACAGCCAGCAATCGGCCCTGGAAGTGGCATATACAATCCGCAGGGCCCCGTCGCCCACTACTCGGGCTCCAGTCCTCCAGGCAGTGACACAAAGAGAACCTCCAGTGAAGGCCTCCTGCTGGAACTACAGAGATGGCCAGTGGTGACCCTGCAAACTGCAGATGAACTTTAGGGCTCGCAGTCCTCACTAACAAGTCCAGGGCCACATGAAGCAACACGGAATCAGGAAGCAGCATTACTTTCTCTGGCCCAACCTTAGAGCCCCTCTGGGCGCCCAATCACAAGACACTTTGTTGATTGCTGGCCAGATGGCCTTTCACCACGCACACTGGATGGATAATACAAATGCTTTCAAGCTGCCCCCACATTCCAGGTGGAGCTGTACTGTTACAGTCTGGGCGTGACCCGCAAGGTGTCAGGCCCCAGATACAGTTGTTTATTGTTTGTTATACTGTTAAGTTGTTGGACACATTTCCCCTACAGAGCAATGTCTACAGTGAATCTGGCAAATTGCGCCTACTACTATGGCGTCCCTGCTTAATGTGCCACCCCAGCATCCCCCCTTTTTATCTACACAACTACCTATGGCCCTGCCGCACATGACAGTTCCTCACCCTAAATGTGAGAGGGATGCACTCAGCCCGACGGCGGTACTCCACATACACACAGATTTACCTCAAATGTTAGAATGCACAAGTATACTTTTTACGGGAAACTCATCTTGTAGAGGGGGAGCTCCAGCGCCTTAGATATCACTGGAGAGGGACCATCATAGGCAAAATTTACTCAGCATTCGCAAGAGGGGCCTTCATTTGGATCCGTCCAGGCACCCCCTTCCAACTATGCTTGTCAATAGTTGACAAGGAATGCAGATATGTGTTTGCCGAGGGATACCTCGATAGGGAGCGAGTGCTCCTGTACAGCATATACGCACCCAACACGGATCAAACCACACTCTGGGCCACGGTGTCTAGCATACTTGCACAATGGGTAGACATCCCCTGGCTTCTAGGAGATGATTATAATAATGATTTGGACATTGCAATAGACGGGTCCCATCCTTGCCCCCCAGCCCCTACCCACCAGTCCTCCCGCACATTCTCTGCCTGGGTAGACCGATGGAGGCTGCAAGATGGACAGAGAGCTCACAACCTGCAAATCTGCTTATATTCCCACTACTCTGCCCTCCCATGATTTGGATGTCCGACTAGATAGATTCCTCTGCATCCCTGAACTGACCGCTCGCATAACCACATCAGACTACCTAGACAAGGTCCTCTTGGACCACACGACACATTCTAGAAATAGAATGGGTCCCCCCCCACCCCACCTCTGGAGGATTCAGTAAGGTATCTTAGAGGATCAAGCGTCACTGACTCACCTCACATGCATTACCGGCTACGTTGCTGACAACCACAACAAGACGATTAGAGTGGGATGCCTTTAAGGTAGTAGCACAGGAGCTCTGTATACAGAACATGACCAGGATCAGGCATTGAAGGAAGCTGGCTCTGTATATACTATATCAAAATGAGATATAGGCCCTCATTACAACCCTGGCAGTCGGTGATAAAGTGGCCTTAATACCGCCAACAGGCCAGAGGTAATACATGCAGTATTATGACCACGGTGGAAACAGCTCATACAGACAGCCACTTTAACACACTGACCACCAGAGCGGAATCAACAAGCACCACAGCGGTAACCACCAACAGCCAGGCGGAAGACAATGTTTTGCCCACAATAATATGACACCTACTCGCCACCTTTTCTGGAGCGGTACCAACAACATCAAAAACCTGGCGGAAACACTGCACAGAAGGGAAACAACTCACCGATGGAGACTCAGGGAACAACCATGCTGCCATGGAGCCCGAATTGCATGTCTTTCCAATGTTGTTTTACGTCCTGCTCCACTACGAACACCAATGACCGCGAAGATGACCACGGCGAGTACAGCTGCCCAGCACACAGGGGAGGGGAGAGGAAAAAGAGAGACACACACATGCAACACCCCCACCCCCAACACCATACACACAAGCAGATGCAGTTACATAACATTCACCCCGTACCTCTCAGGAATAATGCAAGGACAACTACTAAAGAGTAAAAAGAGTGTAATAAGATAAATATAGTTGAAATATGTGCATCCAAATCAAAAAGTATATACATATTTACAATGCAAGGGACACTGCCCAGTCCTCAATGTTAGTGGGCCACAGGGCCACACCACAAAGTCCAAGGCCCCACCCTCACTCCTGCAACAACATGGAGAGAGCACTGCAGGTGCAGGAGGTCGAAAATAGCCAGGCACCTTAGGGAGACGGGGGGGGGCACCTCAGCCAGAAGATGGTAAAACGTCACTGGTCCTGGAGGGGGCAACATGCCTTTTACTCTGTCCTGGGGAGTGCAAGGCCACAGTCTCTCAAGTGGGTGACTTGCCCACTGGCTCTGGAGGGGGCAACATGCCCAGTGAGCTTCATCCTGGGGAGTATGGGGTTAGTGGATGGCTTCTCCACTGGTTCTGGAGGGGGCATCGTGCCCAGTGATGCAGAACTTGGGTAGTGCAAGGTCACAGTCTCTCAGCTGTCATACCCACACGATACGCAGGGGCCAGGCCTCACAACAGCCCATGGACACTGGACTACACACTGTCCGCTGGCGGTGACAGCTGTACAGTGGTGGCAGTGGTGGTGCTGGCGGAGCTGGTGCTGGCAGTGGTAGGGGGGAGGATCCAGCCCATCCCCTGCAGCCTTGGACAGCTGCCTACTGGGGCTGCTGCTGCTGGTGGCGGCGGTGCTGGCAGTGGTGGGGGGAGGCTCCAGCCCATCCCCTGCAGCCTTGGACAGCTACACCACCATGCTTGGTGGTGTGGGCTCTGACTGAGTCCCAGCACCAGGCCTCTTGTCCTTTCTGCCTGCTGGTGCATACCCCTTGCCCTTCCTGCCAGCAGCTGGGGATGTCTCCTTGCCCTTCCTTGCAGCAAAAGGCACCCTTTCCGTGTGGCTGCCTGGTGCCCGGGATCCTCTCCCACCTCGAGTAGCTGTGGCCACTACTGTGCCCGTGGACTGGGTGGCTGAGGTGCTTGGCTGGGTTTTCGGCACCCTGGCCTGACGTGAGGGACGGGGGGAGGAGGGGTAGGGAAGATGTCAATGGTGGAGAGGAAAAACTTCTTAGGGACATTGGGCCGGGAAGAGGAAGAAGGTTTGGGACTGGAGGAAGAGGAGGTGGTTGTAGGAGGTGTCAGTCTGCTGTGTTTGGGTGCAGGTGCATGAGCTAGATGCTGTTGTGAGGGGGATGTCTGTTGGGTGTCTGAGTGCTTGCGTTTGTGTACTTTGGGAGGAGGGGGCACAGACACAGTGGGAGAGGACACAGGGGATGTGTGCATGGATGTGGGGGGTGGTGACTGCCAGTGAGGTGTGTGCTCTGACAGATGTGCTGGTGATGATGGTAGTGGATGAGGATGTGGTGCATGCAAGTGTGAGTGGAGACGCTACTAGGAGGGAGGTGAACAACGAGGAGGAGAGGATGTTGGTATGTCTGCATCTGGATGGTGTTTGTGTGAGTGCCTGTGGGATGATGTGTGGTGCTTGTGTTTGCCCTGCATGTTCGTCTGCCTGAGTACTTGGGATAGGTTGGCGTTGAGGGGGATGGGATTGGGTAGAGAAGTTGGAGGGGGGAGGGTGGAAGCTGGGACAATGGCTGCCATCAGAGAGGAGGCCAGGGCCTAGATTAATCTCTGTTGGGTTGCCAAGCCAGTGTGAATGCCCTCCAGGAATGCATTGGTCTGTTGCATTTGGGGTGCCAGCCCCGGGATGGCATTCACAATAGTTGACTGCCCAACAGAGATGGATCGCACAAGGTCAATAGCCTCCTCACTCAGGGCAGCAAGGCTAACTGGGACAGGGCACGAGGTGCCTGGGGTGAAGGAGATGCCCACCCACCTGGGTGAGTGGGCACGGGAAACACGCTGGGGGGCTGCTGGGAGGGCAGTGCTAGTACGAGGGGTGGCGGCTGTAGCTGGGGTGGGGTGGGCAAAGAGGTCTGCCACCACCAGGGAGCTTCCATAAGAGGAGGTATCCGTGTCCAAACTATCTCCTCCGTGGTGCTCCCCTCGCCCTCTGTCCCACTGGCGTCCTCACCGTCGGTGGACTCTGCCTCCTGGGTCAATGGGATGCACCTCCCTCTGTCGCCGGTGCCTCTGCTCCTCCACCAGATGATGCTAATGCACATAAGGACAGGGTGACAAAACAAAAAGAGGGGGGTGAGAGACAAAGGATACACATGGTCAATGGCGGTACCAACAACACCGTTGACGTACACAACACACTCACACACAGGGAACAGCCCTATGCATTAGGCAATGCACTACCAGTCACAATGCTAGTCACCAGCCCATGGATAGGGACACCTAACACCAATTGCAGCATATCTGAGACCCACAGAGCCCTGCCCAGTAGTGAATGCCTACTAGCTTGGTTGGAGAACTTTCACATAGGAACCCTGCCCAACATGGGACCTACTCTGCAATGTCAGGCCTGGCCTAGGGGCACCCACAGGCCCACATCCCCCACCCGGATACCACCCCACCTGGTGTAAGCAGTAATGAAGGGCACTGTACTCACCCCCTTGTTGCTGCTGTGATGCCCCCAAGCGCCAATCCAACTCCAGATAGGCCACCGCCAATATGTGGGCCATCAGGGGAGTCAGGGTTCGACGGGCACCCCTTCCTCGTTGGGAGGCCATCCCCAGCTGGGCCTCCGCCGTCTTCCGTGCCCAGCTTCTCAGGACCTCCCACTGTTTCCGACAGGGGGTGCTCTGCTGCCGTAAACCCCCAGGGTCCGCACGTCCTTGGCGATGGCACGCCATATACTCTTCTTTTGATGGGCGCTGACCTGCAGAGAAAATATTCAGAGGGAAAAGTATTAGTCCGACCGTCCTGCCTGTTTCACTCATGGTCTACCATGCCCCATCTCATTGCCATTAACACAGACATGGCCCAGTATACATGCAGCACCCTGCCCAGGGCCCATCCACCCACCGCCTCACGAGGCCTGCACACAGAACTCCATATATTTATGCCTCATACTCACGGTGTACTCACCTGTTGGTCTGGAGGTCCATACAGCAGTCGATACTGGGGTAGGACCCCATCCACCAGTCGCTCCAACTCCGCCGAGGTGAAGGCAGGGGCCCTTTCCCAAGTGACACGAGCCATGGTTGGTTCCAGACACAGATCACAGCAGCACATGCAGTGTAGGCCCTCTCCTGTTGAAGGTCAGGTAGCAAGTGAGTGAACAGTTTGAAAATGGCGGTCACATCCGCGACGGTGCGTACTCTCACCACCAGCGTACATCGCCATAGGCATTGGCCATTGGCCACTGTACCCCAAAGGGCCCAATGATAACCAATGAGGAGTTGCACGGCGGTTCTCGATCGCTTCCCGCAGCGGCGCACGTCAGCGGAATTACCTCATTTCCACCTGTCCCTCCATACAGGAAAGGCGGACGCCATTTTTTTGGGGGGGGGGGGGGGGTGGGGGGTGGGCAGGCCAAGGATCCTCACTGCGTCACAGTACACAAATACACATTATGGACATATCCCACCCCAATATTGTAACAATCACAAAATGCATTGGGCTGTAGTGGTTAGACTGTACAGATAATGACCAACTACTTACTCCTTTGCCCCATAGATTGCAACCGCTGCGGCTGAATAGGAGATGGAGACATCCGCCCCCTACCCCCCCGTGTACAGACCCCTGGTGGACTTGGCAACAATGGAGGACAGGCACATTATCCTCACCTATACCTTTGACAGGGCCACTATCACGGAGCTGTGTACCCAACTGGAGCCTGACCTGATATCTGCTATCCGTCACCCAACTGGGATCCCCTCTCTTGTGCAAGTGCTATCAGTTCTCCCTTTCCTGGCAACTGGTTCCTTCCAAGTGACAGTGGGCTTGACAGCAGGAATGTCACAGCCAATGTTCTCAATAGTGCTTACCAGAGTGTTGTCTGCCCTGATTAAACACATGTGCAGCTACATCGTTTTCCCCCAGGTAGAGGATTTGGCCACAGTGAAAGCGGACTTCTATGCAATAGGACATATCCCCAACATCATTGGGGCAATAGATGGGACACATATTGCATTTGTCCCCTCCACCCCTTGCAAAATGAACAGGTGTTCAGAAATTGAAAGAGTTTTCACTCCATGAATGTCCAGATGGTGTGCCTGGCGGACAAGTACATCTCCCATATCAATGCTAAATATATGTATTTGTGCATGATGCTTTTATCCTGCGGAATAGCAGCATCCCAAATATGATGGCCCAACTCCAGAGGCACCGGGTGAGCCCTAAGGGTGAGTGTGTGGCTAACAGTTGTCCCTCCATATCTGCAGGTGACTCTGGTTACCCCAACCTCTCATGGCTAGTGATCCCTGTGAGGAATCCCAGGACAAGGGCAGAAGAACGTTACAATGATGCACATGGGTGAACAAGACGGATTATAGAACTTACCTTCAGCCTCCTGAACGCCAGGTTTCCTTGTCTCCATCTAACAGGTGGATCCCTGTGCTACTCACCGAAGGTCTGCCAGATCATCGTGGCATGCTGTATGTTGCACAACCTTGCCTTGCGCCGCCAGGTGCCTTTTCTGCAGGAGGAGAAGGCTGGAGATGGCCGTATGGCAGCAGTGGACCCTGTGGACAGTGAAGATGAGGAGGCAGAGGATGAGGTCGAGGACAACAGAAGTGCAGTCATTCATCAATACTTCCAATAAGACACAGTTAAGACAGTCTTACTTCACTTTCCATTAAAAAAAATTGGTTTCACATTGTCACTGGCAGGCTGTGAATTTCCACTTCTATGCCCAATCACTGTACCTTTTGGCATCTATTGCTGCAGATGTTGGTGCCCTACTATAGCTCCTGGTGTGTTCAGTGCAGCCAACTACAGGTCGTTCCTATGTAAACATTACTGTATAGAAATTGTTGAAGCTTGAAAAATGAATACATTTTTAAATGATTTGACATACAGCATACTTGTATTTTTTCAAAGGGTGTTTAAGTGCTACGGAGTAGGGGGGCAAGGGCACTGGGCTGGGGTGATGATGAAGGAAAGTCCAGGTTAGAGTCCAGTCTATTCTATCACAGGTGCAGTGTCCAAAGGGGCATAGGAAGGGGAGCAATATCAGTTCAAGGTGGACAGGGTGACAGAGGGGGACACAAGGGTGACATTCAGGAGAGTCTTATTTCCTGCCGTGGGTCTTGGCAATAGTCTCTGGCTTCTGCCTGGATCGCAGGGAACGTTTGCGGGGTGGTTCGCCTTCTACAGGGGGAGGGGTCAGCCAGCACCCCTGCAATGGAGACCAGTGTGGTATTGATGGCCTTCAAGTCCTCCCTGATCCCCAGGTACTGTCCCTCCTGCAACAGCATGTTCTCCTGCAACTTGTCCAGGATCTGGCCCAGCGTATCCTGGGAATGTTGGTATGCACCCAGGATCTCGGAGAGTGCCTCCTGGAGGGTCGGTTCCCTGGGCCTGTCCTCCCCCGTCACACAGCAGTCCTCTCAGCTTCCCTGTTGTCCTGTGCCTCTGTCCCCTGAACCGTGTGCCCACTGCCACTGACCCCAGGTCCCTGATTGTCTTGGCTTTGTGGGGGTGGCCTGAGGTCCCTGTAGTGGTAGATACACTGCTGAGTGACGTGTCCTGGGGACAGAGGTATGGGGCCGCTGGGTGGGTGCCATGCTGGTGTTTCCTGTGGGGGGAGGCTCTGTGGTGGTGTGCGAGTGTGCCTGGGTAACCGATTGTCCGGCAGTCCCTGATGGGCCAGGTTGGTCATGCAGATCCAGGCGACCAGAGCTGCTGTCATCACTGTGGGCCTCTTGTGATGGGCAGGGGGGGCCAGGGAGGGGGACCAGGATGTTGCTGGCACCTCTTCTCCGGTGACATTGGCTGGGGTACCTGTGGTGATGTAAATGCAGTGTTATTGTTTGTGTGTGTGACATCTTGTGCATGGGTGGGTTGCCCTCTATGGTCGTTATTGCCCTGCCAGCTTTGCCTTGTGTGAGTTATTTGGTGGGCTAGGTGATTGTCTCTAGTGCATGCAGGGCTTGGCATTGGGATGAGTGGGTTGTGATGGTGGGGTGTGTGGGAGGTGATAGAGTGATGGGAGTAAGGGTAAGGGTGGGGGTATGTGATGGCATGCAGGTAGGGTGGGGGGGGGGGAATAGTAATAGAGATTTGACTTACCAGAGTCCAGTCCTCCTCCTACTCCTGCCAGGCCCTCCGGATGCATGATTGCCAAGACTTGCTCCTCCCATGTTGTTAGTTGTGGGGGGAGGAGGTGGGGGTCCACCGCCAGTTCTCTGTACAGCCAGGTGGTGTCTTGCTGCAATGGAACGCACCTTCCCCTGTAGGTCGTTCCACCTCTTTCTGATGTCATCCTTTGTTCTGGGGTGCTGCCCCACTGCGTTGACCCTGTTCACGATCCTCCGCCATATTTCCATCTTCCTTGCAATGGATACCTGCTGCAACTGTGATCCAAATAGCTGTGGCTCTACCTGGATGATTTCCTCCACCATGACCCTTAGCTCCTCCTCAGAGAACCTAGGATGTTGTTGTGGTGCCATGGGTGTAATGTGAGTGGTGTGGGTGTGTAGGGTGATGGTGGTGTGTGGCTGTGGTCTTGTCTGTGGTTGTGGTGTCAGTCTCGTGCCAATTGTTTTTGTAGTCGTAAGGGGTTGTGGGAAATGTGGGTTTGTGTTTTATACTGGTGTTGGTGTGTGTATGTGTGTGTAGTTTGAATTGACCAATGTGATGTAGTTTTGTTTTAGTGTGTGTATTTTGAGCGTGGCTGTACGTACCGCCAATGGTTTACCGCGACTGAATGTCCACCGTGGTGATTCGTGTTACATAATGTTGCGAGTGTAGTTCTGTTGGTGTAACGGTGTGGGTTTTGATAGCGCCAGTTTATCACTGACCTTTGGTGTGGCAGACTTTTGTGTGTGGCTGAATATTGACAGATTGATGTGTGTGTCTCATAATATGGGTATCGGAAATCCACCGCAGCGGCAGTATGTTGGCGGCAGGCGGCATGGCGGTAACTGGAATTTACTGCCAATGTCATAATGAGGGCCATAGTATGCACAGTCAAGGGGTTCCACAGAGGCTTAACAGAGGATAAAGTAGATTATAGTAATGCTCTCCTTTGTGGTAGTGTGGTTGAGCAGTTAGGCTCATCAGAGGGGAGTGCTAATCATTTGTTATACATACACAGACAATACAAGAAGCACATACTCAATGACTTAACGCCAGACTAATGTTTTTTATATAGCAAAAATAGCTTTATTTCTAGAACCACCAGATTCAAGCTGCAGGTAAGTACATAAATAAATAGGTATTTCACATATGTATCAATACCACTTTGATTGGAATTGGTAAGTTGTGCGGTTTTTAAATAAATGGCAATAATAGCTTCTATAAATTGGCACTGCGATTTTTAGAACAGT
Source organism: Pleurodeles waltl (assembly GCF_031143425.1). Taxonomy (NCBI): domain Eukaryota; kingdom Metazoa; phylum Chordata; class Amphibia; order Caudata; family Salamandridae; genus Pleurodeles; species Pleurodeles waltl. The sequence continues at coordinate 850,433,429 of NC_090439.1, forward strand.
TCCTGGGGGGAAAGAAAAGTTAGTATGTTTTGCAGATAAGTACAAAACTTACAGTTCCAGTCTCCGCGGGTTAGGAAGTCCACAGGTTGGGGTTCAAGTTAACTTCAAACACCTACCACCAGCAACATGGAGCCGGCCGGGTGCAGAGGTCAAAGATGAGGCAAATTTACCACAGGCTCCTATAGAGACTGGGGGCACTCTGTTTCAGATCTGCTGGCAGGTAAGTACCTGCGTCTTCAGAGGGAAGACCTCAGGGTTTAGAGGAGCACCGGGGGGGCCACAAGTAGGCACCAAACTCACACCCTCAGCCGTGCAGGGGTGGCCGGATGTAGGGTGCAAACAGAGCATTGGGCTCCCAATGGTTTCCTATGAGGGGATGCCGGGGGGGTCACTTAGATGCTGCAGGCTGGGCCCAGGGGGTCAGTTCCAGAAAACCACAGGCTTGACAAGTAGGAGACCGCCTGCTGATCGGTGCTGCACCAGAGGTCGGGTGCTTCAAGGCCTGGGGGCTGCGGGTGCAGTGTACCTTTTCTCATCGGATATCTTCGTCCGGAGCTTTCACGGTTGGGGGAGGAGGCGCCCTCTGGATTCACACTGCAGGTGTCGTTGTGGGGGACAGGAGAGGTCAACCCAAGGTGGGCACTTCCTCAGAATCGCCTGGGGATCCGCTCTAGTCGGATGGGTCACCTGGACACGGGCCGTGGGTGTCACGTGCAGAGTGGTCAGGAATTGCGGATCCAGGGAGGCTCTGGAGTCCTTAGATGTAGTTTCATCTTGGATCAGACATTCACAGGAGTTCTTGGTCCTCTGTGATGCAGGTAATCCTCTGGAAGCTTGGCAGAGGTCGCTGGACCCACAGGAAGTGTTGCCTTCTTTTGCAGGGCTTTTGAAGCAAGAGACAGGCCGTTAGGGCTGGAGCCAAGTCTTCCTCATTCCCTGCTGGGGTTTCAGCTTACCAGTCCTCCTTTTTTCTTCTTGTGAGGTTGCCAGCAATCTGGCAACTGAGGTTCACAGGAGCCCTTAAATCCTGGATTTAGGGGTGTTACACCTAACCCTATTGGTCCCTGTCCTCCAAACTAAGGAGGTTCTGCGGGGTCACCTCAGCTCTGGACCCCTTATGGGTGGTCCTAGCTGGGGTGGTCACTCCTTCCTGCTTTCCCTAATTTTCCTGCCAGACTTGATGCCAAAAGTGGGGCTTTGTCTGGGGTGGGTGGAGCAACTCCACTAGCTGAGGTGCCCTGGGGCATTGTAACAAGAGGCCTGAGCCTTTCAGGCTCACTGCCAGGTGTTAGTACCTGCAGGGGGCAGGTTGGGGGGGGGGGGGGGGGGTGGAAGGTGTGAGGCCTCTCCACCCAGTGCAGGCTTTGTTTCTGGCCACCGAGAGCACAAAGGCTCTCACCCCATGTGGCTAGAAACTCATCTGAAAGTGGCAGGCTGGCACAAACCAGTCAGTCCTGCACTAAAGGATTGAGTAAAATACAGGGAACATCTCTAAGATGCCCTATGGGTGCATTGTTCAATAAATCCAACAGCATCAGTGTGGATTTATTGATATTGGATACCAAGCTTCCCAGTATTCAGTGAAGCCATTATAGAGCTGTGGAGTGCGTAATGACAAACTCCCAGACCATTTACTTAATATGGCTACACTGCACTTACAATGTCTAAGAATGGACTTAAACACTGTAGGAGCATATTGCTCATGCAGCTATGCCCTAACCTATGGTATAGTGCACACTGCCTTAGGGCTGTAAGGCCCGTTAGAGGGGTGACTTACCTATGCCATATACAGTGGTTTGTGGGCATGGCACCCTGAGAGGGGTGCCATGTCGACTTTGCCTTTTTCTTCCCACCAGCACCCACAGTGGCATAATACATGCTGCAGCCCTTGGGGACCTTCCCTGGCCCCAGGACCCTTGGTGCCATGGGTACCTTTGACAAAGGACGTATGTGGGTGCCTTGGTGTGCCAATTGTGTAAACAAAGGTACAGATTTTTGGAAAGAACACTGGTGCTGGGGCCTGGTTAGTAGGATGCCAGCACACTCTCATTCAAAGTTGGCATCAATATCAGGCAAAAAGTGGGGGGTAACCAGGCAAACAAGGGCACTTTCCTACAGGCGTCAACTGTCCGGATCGCTATGGGAGGCAGATAGGGTAGTTATGGAGCTTGATAACAGACCACCTAGAGACACTTGCTACAAGTCGAGAAGAAGTAGGCGACCTTGGTGGAGTACCTCCGCTGCTACAATTTCTAAGAATACACTGCCCGCATACACTTGCATGGGGACAAACCAGGTCGCCTGTTTACATGGTTGACCTAGCAGGAATGGCAAACCCCCACCATAACAGAAATCACACTCTCAACAGGCCAGATGCTTTGCACCCAATCCACCATACTGCAGGCCCTCCACACACATTACTCATCACTCTATACACAACCAGCTGCCTCCCCAACAGCAGCGATTAACTGATTCCTGAGCCCCCTCTGTCTCCCAGCCATTCACGCAGCTCAGTGAGCGGAACTTAAACTGATCACAGTGGACGAGGTGAATTGGGCAATTCATGTCCTTGCCCGTAACAAGACCTTGGCTGGCTCCCCATTGAATATTATGCCCACTACGCTACCATCCTGGCTCCCCAGCTAGTCGCCGTCTCCAACAAAGCCCAGACCACAGGGACCCTCCCCAACGCCATGCAAGAGTTCCTGCTAATCCTGCTGCTGAAACCAGATAAAGACCCTACTAATTCCTCCTCATGCCGCCGGATAGCCATACTGGAAATAGACTATAAGATCCTGAGACCTTGCCGATCGATACCTGTAGGTACTCCCAAAATTAATCCACCCTGATCAAAACAGCTTCGTGCCTTGCTGTAACACCTACTACAACATATACAGCTTATTTCATGTGATGGACCAGGCTTCCCTACAGTACCACGAGCCGCCAGCTCGATTTTAGATATAGAGCAGGTTTCAGACTCTTTCCTCCGAGTATCACGAAAAGTACACTGTTCCAAAGAAAAATAGGGGAAACAGGTTACATTCCGGTATACATAATATTCAGAAATGTAAGCCCTCACACATACATTGGATGTCATGCTTCATCATAGGGCCCACATTACACCAGACCGGCACTGCAATATCTGGCGGACCCCCATAGAGAAGGGGGGTACTCAACCTGAGATCTTCAGTGACAGCTCACGTCAAACAACTACGGGTGGAAAAAAATTCAAACCAACCCTTGTGTTGCAGAAGAAAAATCAGATTAAAATTGGCTCAAGGACCTCATAAGTGTACATTTTATTGAGAAAAGAGGGCCTTGGTCAAGGTTAAAAACATCTTGAGCGGAAAAGAAATAAGGGTCCTCCACTCAAAGGAAAAAACAGAAGATAGGGATAATTTCCCTCATAACTTCAGAGCAAAATTGTATACATGGTCTTGTGGTCTCTCTTCTGAGTACCTGTTCTCCACCCTCTGGCAATGGGAATCGGACCCCGCCTCTTTGCTTACACCAAACTACTATACACAACTCCCTCACAACAGATAGGCCGCCTTCTATCCCCTCCTCTCCCAGTCACCCGCGGCACACGTCGGGGTTGTCCCCTGTCCCCGATCCTATTCTCCATAGCCATGGAACTCTTGGGACATCACCTCAGATGGGACAGCCCCGCGTGGGGAACACCCCTAGACAGGCGAATCGACACTACACCCCCTAAGCACCGCTTCCAAGACTTTGAAGCAGCAGCTGGTCAACTGGGTAAAGTCCTACATCTTTCTGTTCAGAAAAGAGGCCCCAACGCATACAGTCCTTGTTGGCCCAACACCCCTAACATGGTAGGCCACAGCGCCGCACTACCTGGGGGTTCAGCTATACCACTCTCAAGTCAACCTCTTTGAGGGTAATCTTCACAAAGCATACACCTCCCTGCGCTCCCAAGTGCGATTCCGGCAGAAACTCCCTCTGGTCCTTACCAAGAGAATCGCTCGATCCAAAATGATCGTCCTCGTAAGGTTGCTCTACTTCTTTGTTAATCTGCCCATCTTTCCTCCACTGAGCTTCTTCCGAGCCCTAGATCAGCTATTAGGAAACCTGTACTGGAACTCTGGCAGAGATAGGGTAGCTCTTCATAAACTACAACTGCTAGTGGCCCAGGGAGGCCTTGGTGCCCCCTCATTTGAAACGTACTACTTAGTGGCCCAAGTCCAATGGGTGGCTCGCTGGTTGGCAGATAAAAACACATTTGAAACTTCCACTGCAGACAGCCCCCTTCATGAATACACATTTTGGCAGCTCCTCCACCCCACTATTAAATTACACAGCTCCTGGTAACTCTTAGTCTGGGTACCCCGCAAATGCCTTACCAGGACTTTTCACCTAACCAGCAAGACAAAACCCTAGACCCCAAATATTCCACTACTGGATTTCCCTAGCATGGCTGGCTCTTTTTGTGACTGATCAGCTGTCAGAATGGCAAGCCCAAGGAACTGAAACAGTGGGGGAGCTATGCTGGACTGTTAGCGCCTGACGTTCGACCAGCTCAAACAAGATCATGCTATCCCCCCGGGCATTTCCATACACACGGGCATCGTCTGGCCTCCATGCACTCGCTAAGAGAACCCCTCATAGAAGAGCCACCCCGGCACGAGGTAATATATACCCTGGACATAATGAGATGGCCAGGGGTGCCATCTCATTATGTGGCTCTATAAAGCCTTCGGAGCACATGTAGATGTCCCACTAACCCATCTCCAGCAGACCTGGGAGGATGACATAGGGAGTGGGCCAGAGCACAGAAATTCACCAAGACCGTAACCCAAAACGCACGTTTCAAGAACATTCAATACATGCTCCTCCACCGCACTTACCTCACCCATGCCCGCTTAAACAAAATATTCCAGATGGAACAGTTAACATGCCCATGCTGCCTGAAGCAGCGGAAAACCTCCAACATGTTTTGGTCATGCCCAGCACTCCAGCACTACTGGGATGAAATTCACGCCACCATAACTATGGTTACTGAACTAGATACTCTTAAAACATGGGCAGCCACAGCACTGGAACTATTCCCTCGCCGAAAACGCGAAGTAGTGAGGACCTGCTTTGCTAACCTAGAGCTTCTATTAGCCAAAAGCCTCCTAGCAATGCACTGGAGGCCCACCCCACTGGCAAAGTGGTACACCGCGCTCGCTCACTCGGACGAGGTGAAGAGCTCTGCACTACACTGGGGAGAAGCCTGTCACATACAGAGATGCCCCATAGCAGCAGCTTGGGACAGCATGCTCCCTCAGTTTAAAGAGCACATAGCAGAGAGCTCCCCATCCCCCCTCCTTTCTCGCCCAGCACCACCTCACACTGAATAAGTGAGGCCTCAGACCTAAAGGCACGTACTCCCTATCCCACCTGGCTGCCCCCAAACAGGAATTCCCCCTCACCAAAGAGACAGCCCTTGCACCTTCCTCCTCAGCCACTCCCCGACTGCCAGATACACTAACTAACCACCTACAGAAGCACTGCCTAGCCTCAACCCCCCCCCCACCCATTTGTTACTTCTCTTTTCCCTCTACTCCCAGTTTTGGCACCTAACATGCATTTTTATTTACACCCATATCTCAAGCGTGACTACCATAATCATAATTCCCTTGCAAATAACCCACAATTAACAGAACTGGAACGGGGAGAGCTGTGACAGCTAATGACTACCATGCCAACAATTATACCCTTGTCGCCGATATGTTCACATGTTGTAATGTTTCAAATGTAATGCCACTGTAAAATGCAAAACCGAATCAAGAGATCTGTAAGAAAAAAAAAAAGAAAGAAAAAAAACACTGTTCACTTTTTAAGTTGTACTACACCCAGATTACAAGAGAGTAACTTTCACTAGTGAGCCTTTCTGTAATAGGAACGGGTACCCACTACTGTTCTGACAAAGGTCAGGGGCCATCAGGAGAATTGCAACATTCTCTCACTGGCTGTGGGGCTTCAGACCACAACAGCCGGTGTGGTTTGCTTATGGTTCCAATGTCAACTACATAGTTAACCTCATTTTGAGTATGGATTGGGGTCACATACTCTCCTTTAGGGGCAGGATTTCTAATTCCTCCTAGAAGGTTTCTGGTAATAACACTCTTTGAAGAACTCTTGGTTCTACCACCTTTTTACTTAAATCAAGCACATATCCCCAAATACGGAATCTTGAGTGGGGGCACAACTGGGAGGCGGAGGAAACAAAACCTCAAACTGGCTGAAACTCACTTCCTTTCATGACACTTCCTGATAAGCAAATAGTAAGCATGCCAGGAGAATGACTCTGCCTCAAGGGATGATCTAAACAAGCCAATCTTGCTTTTCAGACTTTTACTGAAATGCTCCACCTGTTCATTCAATAGTGAGTGGTGAAGGTGGTGAAAGAGTAATTCATATCAAACTCATTTCAACAGAAAGTGACTTCCTTGACCACCTCTGTGGGGAAACCACCTAATGAAATGATCATCACAGGCAAGCTCTTCCAAGACATCGCATTGGTGTACGGAGTAGTGTGGTGCACCACAACTGAAACAAACATATTGCTACAGGTAGTAGAAGTACCAAAAGGACCAACAATGTTGAGCCCTATTCGCAAAAAAAGGAACTCCACAGCCACTGGGTGCAGTGCAAGGGGAGCTCGTTCCTGCTCTTCAAATTTACCATTCATGAGAAAAATTGGGCACATTTAGCAAAACGTCAGTGTCACATCTGGTCAAGAGAATAAATGATAAAGCTGTTCTCTTTGAGCAGGACATGGAGGCCTCCCAGAGCAGGTACCAAACCCTTAATGACCCCTGCACTCAGAGGTAATGCGTAATGTTGGAATAGAAGACATTTGGCAAGCCAGTCGTACAGAACAACAGGTATTTACCTGTTACTCTGCCACATATAATACATATAGTGGACTGGATAGAGTCCCAGTAGTGGGATATCGGCTACTAAGACATTGAGGTGTACAATGTGGCGCAATTTCTCTCAGATTACTCACCTGTAAGCTGTGCACTGCAGATGGGGGCCATGGGTGGATGTCTCAGGCATGGAGGATGTCAGAGGACATTCTGGAGATCACAGTTGAAAGGGAGGTGCTCTCAGGGGCTTAATGGTTAACTGGGTCACTGAGTCCAGTAGGGCAGTGGAATGGGAGGCTCCGAATGCGGTGCTGAGGGGCAGATCCATTGGGTTGGCATGCGGAGTGTGTCGTCAACTTCAAAAGGATATCAGTAGTGAATTGGCGGTTCTGGTCACGCTACAGACCGTAGATCAGTCGCATCTTGATGCTAGCCTTAAATATTGACAGTGTGTCGCCATACAGAGGACATCTGGGATCAACTAGACAAGTATACCCTCAAACAGTACCGGCAGAGGTTACATAGAGAAGGGGACAAGTCAGGTACATTACTGACTTGGATACTTCGACGGTAACAGCCACCACCACAGATGATGCACCTGTCTGTGGATGTGGCAAGGGTTACCACCAGGGATGGGATACTGTATGTCTTCCAGCACCACTTTCGATGTGTGTACACGGCGGACCGCATCGTTACTACAGCGCATTATGTCCAGTTTCTGGGAGGTTTCGACCTTCCACAGCTGGCACTGGTGGCTGCTGAGTCTCTGGATGCTCCCTGGGGGCTGGAGGAGCCACATGCAGGGCTAAGTATGCTCTCCAAGGCGTCGGGTGGAGATGGTTTTCCACCTGAATTTTATCAGGAGTTCTCTGTGACAGTCACACAGAGTCTCCTCAAGGTCTTCTTAGAGGCCAGTCAGAGAGGGGCTTTGCCCCAGCCAACAAGGGAGGGTGACATTTACATGTTCCTTAAGCCTGGTGGAGACTAAGCTGACCCTGCTGCTTATAGACCACTTACTATGATTAATGCTGACACAAATATTCTCAAGTTATTTTCCAATCACCTGGCACCATATGTGTCCCACCTGGTGCAGGAGGACTAATGTGGGTTCATCCCCGACCAAAACACTAGTATGAATCTTAGACGCCTTACACATGTACTGCATGAGGAGGAGCACAGTTTCGAAGAGCTGGCCCTATTTGCCATAGATCTGGAGAAAGCCTTCACCACTGTGGACTGGGGTTATCTGTTGAAGGTGTTGAGGGCAATGGCTCTTCGTTCACAAAACAGAGGGTGGGTCCGCTTACTCTACACAGAGCCTAGTGCAAGAGTGTGGGTGGGTCAAAGTCGTTCGGTGGTGTGGGGGCTGGGAAGGGGAACCCGGTAGGGTTGCCCTTTGTCACCTCTCCTGTTTGCTTTGGCCACCGAGCCCTTGGCCATTTGGGTGCATTGTGAACTGCGGACCTGGTTATAAAATTGGGCGACTACTTAGATTATATCATTTTACACGGACAGCACGTTATTTTACGTCTTGGCCCCATGCGTAGTACTGCCGATCCTGTTGCAACTCTCAAGGGGGTTCGGGGACTTCTCAGTCCTTCGTCTCAACCGTCATAAGTCGCTTCTCTTTCCCCTGGCAGCACTGACTTCTATACCGCCTGATAGTCTTCTGAGTCTGGAAGACAAAGAGCTTTCGATATTTGGGGATACAGGTAACAAACAGTAAGACAAAGCAACTGCGTCTTTATTATATTATATTATATTATATTATATTGTTGAATCCTTGCGGAAGTCAGTTGACTTTTGGAATACTTTGCCGCTCTCAGTGATGGGCAGATTGGCAGTGTTCAAGATGGCATTGCTGCCCCGGTTTTTGTACACGTTGCAGAACTCAATTTGTCCTATACCTCAGAGGTATTCAAGTAGCTGAATTCTGTATTTATATTACTCTTATGGGAGGGCCGCCCTAGTAGAGTCGCACTGACTACACTGACCTGACAATATGTGGATGAGGGCTTGGAGGTGCCAAGGCTAGATCTTTATTATGCGGCGCAATTGCATCATGCAGCTGGATGGCTGACAGAGGGAGATAATTGGGAGAAGTGATTGGTGGCAGGCTTGAATGCGGCAGAGTGCCTCCCCAAGGCATTAGTGGACAGGTCAGAAGCAGCTGGGGATCTATTTGCACTATTCGTTTACAAGCTATTTAAATACAGGGAGTGCAGAATTATTAGGCAAGTTGTATTTTTGAGGATTAATTTTATTATTGAACAACAACCATGTTCTCAATGAACCCAAAAAACTCATTAATATCAAAACTGAATATTTTTGGAAGTAGTTTTTAGTTTGTTTTTAGTTTTAGCTATGTTAGGGGGATATCTGTGTGTGCAGGTGACTATCACTGTGCATAATTATTAGGCAACTTAACAAAAAAAAATATATACCCATTTCAATTATTTTTCATTACCATTGAAACCAATATAACATCTCAACATTCACAAATATACATTTCTGACATTCAAAAACAAAACAAAAACAAATCAGTGACCAATATAGCCACCTTTCTTTGCAAGGACACTCAAAAGCCTGCCATCCATGGATTCTGTCAGCGTTTTGATCTGTTCACCATCAACATTGCGTGCAGCAGCAACCACAGCCTCCCAGACACTGTTCAGAGAGGTGTACTGTTTTCCCTCCTTGTAAATCTCACATTTGATGATGGACCACAGGTTCTCAATGGGGTTCAGATCAGGTGAACAAGGAGGCCATGTCATTAGATTTCCTTCTTTTATACCCTTTCTTGCCAGCCACGCTGTGGAGTACTTGGACGCGTGTGATGGAGCATTGTCCTGCATGAAAATCATGTTTTTCTTGAAGGATGCAGACTTCTTCCTGTACCACTGCTTGAAGAAGGTGTCTTCCAGGAACTAGCAGTAGGACTGGGAGTTGAGCTTGACTCCATCCTCAACCCAAAAAGGCCCCACAAGCTCATCTTTGATGATACCAGCCCAAACCAGTACTCCACCTCCACCTTGCTGGCGTCTGAGTCGGACTGGAGCTCTCTGCCCTTTACCAATCCAGCCACGGGCCCATCCATCTGGCCCATCAAGACTCACTCTCATTTCATCAGTCCATAAAACCTTAGAAAAATCAGTCTTGAGATATTTCTTGGCCCAGTCTTGACGTTTCAGCTTGTGTGTCTTGTTCAGTGGTGGTCGTCTTTCAGCCTTTCTTACCTTGGCCGTGTCTCTGAGTATTGCACACCTTGTGCTTTTGGGCACTCCAGTGATGTTGCAGCTCTGAAATATGGCCAAACTGGTGGCAAGTGGCATCGTGGCAGCTGCACGCTTGACTTTTCTCAGTTCATGGGCAGTTATTTTGCGCCTTGGTTTTTCCACACGCTTCTTGCGACCCTGTTGACTATTTTGAATGAAACGCTTGATTGTTCGATGATCACGCTTCAGAAGCTTTGCAATTTTAAGAGTGCTGCATCCCTCTGCAAGATATCTCACTATTTTTGACTTTTCTGAGCCTGTCAAGTCCTTCTTTTGACCGATTTTGCCAAAGGAAAGGAAGTTGCCTAATAATTATGCACACCTGATATAGGGTGTTGATGTCATTAGACCACACCCCTTCTCATTACAGAGATGCACATCACCTAATATGCTTAATTGGTAGTAGGCTTTTGAGCCTATACAGCTTGGAGTAAGACAACATGCATAAAGAGGATGATGTGGTCAAAATACTCATTTGCCTAATAATTCTGCACTCCCTGTATTGTGTTATAGAAAAAAAAAAAAAAAAAAGTACATTCTAAAGCCTTTTGAACGCTAGACATTTTATTGACCTGTGGTAGGGATAGGCATTTGATCAGAATACATTATAGGACAATGGGAGAGGACACATTAGGATTGTTACCCATGGCGCATATTGCAAGAGAACTAGATTTGGATTCTCCATTAGATGACTGTGTGGTCCGGTATATGCAAACAAACACACACAGTATCTGGTAATCCCCGCTTTCATCTCTTACATTATAATTTCCTGCATAGGATGTACCTGACCCCCTAAGGGCCTCCATCGTATCTACTCCACCAGGCCCGATGGCTGCCCACGGTGTGGCATGTGCGGGGCAGACTTTCTTCACCTAGCATGGGTATGTCGGACTGTGCAAGTTTTTTGGGCAGAGGTGGTAGCAGACCTCGAGAGGGCTATGCACCTGCATATTGAAAACGTTCCATCCCATTGCTTGTTGGGACACATCAAGAAAGTGAAGGATCGGAAGATGAGATACGAATTCCTGCAACTGGCATTAGTTCTGGCTCAGCGCAGGGTGCCCATTACATGGATGGGGCAGCGTGCACCTGTGGTTGACAAGTGGTATAGGGACATACAGGAAAGGGCATTGCCTGAAGAGGTGCATATGAAGCACAGTCGGAGGGACGACGAACTGGAGAATGATGTAGTGGTATGGAGGGCGGTGCATGATGCATTCTTCAGACCAAGACTAGATGTGGAGACTACAGATAGTGATGATGGGAATACGCAGGAGGAGGGTGATATGCCATAAGTGACAGGAGCAGCTGCGCCTATGGTTTAGGTGCGGTATTTAGTTTGAATGGAGCCTATGTTGTCCTGTATCCCTGTGTAATGGAGGTAACCTACTTGAGTGCCTGCTGTTTTACCATTAATTCTTACCGGGATTTGACAAGTGACATGTATTTTGATGCCCATACTGCTGTCTGTTTGATTAAAAAACTGAAAAATAAAGTTATTGAAAAAAAAAAAAAAAAAAAAAAAAATAAAAGGCTTTCGCTTGCTTTCTTGACCCCAACAGACATCAGACCCCCATTAAAAAAAGAAAAAACAACTGGACACATTGCCAGTAACAAATGCACCTTGGAGTTCTGAGGGATAGGGGTTAATCAACATTTTCAGCTTCATATATTAAAGCACTTCTACACGTTGGTAAACTAATGCTGATATTCCAGCATAGACTGCATATTTATGTCATAATCCATAATACACAAATGAATCAGCTGTCTCCATAGCGGACAACAGACATGTATTGTTTATATGGACAAGGCGCTACAAGGAAGCCTGTGAACTTTCTGACAAATTAGAACAGACCACTTCACAGGAACAGAAGCACTGTTTTGCCGGGAGAGGAGTCCACCTGCAACAATAATGATGCACATTTCTACTTTTAACACTGATGTTTCCCCAAGTTGTTATCAGTCATCAAATTAGTTAAACCAATGCAGACCTAAAACCAATCTACTCGACCACTCACTGTGGCGAGTGAAATTTTATAATTCAAGCTGTTTTTAGGACCTACTAGTCCTTTCTGGTGAGTGAACTTGAACTAGAAAGGAACAGGTGTTCTGTTCATTCAGAAATGAATGAGCAATAAAGATGCCTTTAAATCTTGTTTTATCTTGACACATTTCTTGTGTGTTCAAGAACAGAGGTCAAATGCCAGTTTGTCTTTTCACTAAGTGCTGCTTGTCTTATCCTGAAAAATGGTGTTTACTTTTGTTCTCTTACTACAGTTAGATGATTTTGTAAAGTGAGCTTTCTGACAATCATTGTGAAACAAAAGGCTTTAGCATATCAGTTTTTAATAACACAATATTTAAATAACTTGCAAATGAATAGTGCAAATATTTATAAATATATCAGAAATTGCAAATGCACTTTTTTGTAATTCAGAAGTGTGATGCAAAGTTATAAATAGCAGCAAAACAAATCAGAACACTGATGTCCAAATGACAAGTATTTGCAGACATTCGATTTCTAAACATTACTGTTTAAACACTACATAGTTTTATCAGTATAACCACATGTCACTTGGAGATTTTGTGGCTATTTCAATGTAAAAAGTGCTGACTGGAAATGACCGTACACTACCACTTCATGCTTTAGTTATGTATTCATTAGATGTGATAGTTTTGAACCATGATTAGAGAAACTTTCTTGCCCCATTCCAATGACAATGCTATCAACCCCTTGGGTGCTGTGGACGTAATGGTAACATCCGATGGCCCAGTGCTCCTGTGCCATGAATGTAACCATTACGTTGTGCACCCGGCCCATTGGGGGGGGGGGGAGCTCCCACCCACACCCCCTGGGCAGGGATGGCAGTGGAATTGCTTCCACTGCCACCCCGTCCCACCCCCTTTCCATCTTTTTTTTTTTTTTTTTTTTACAGGAGGTGAGCAACCCCCTTAGACAAGGGTTGCTCCCCTGGGAGGCAGACAATTTCAGCTTCCCTTGGGGGCAAGTCAGCCTATTTTTATTAGGCCAATCTGCCTCCAAATGGGCAAGAAACCACTAGGCACCAGGATATATATATATATATATATATATATATCTATATATATATATATATATATATATATATATATATATATATATATATATATATATATATATATATATATATATATATATATATATATATATTTTTTTTTTACATTTTTTTTTACCTAAGGGAAGCGGTCTCTTACGCAAGGGTCGCTCCCCAGGGGGGCATAATATATTAGGCCATTTCTGGCCCCCTTGGGGGCAGATAGGCCTATTTGTATTAGGCCCATCTGCCCCCAAGAGGAGCAGAAACCACTTAGGCACCAGGGATTGTTGTGTGTTTTGTTTCGGGGGGCGGCCACTTGGGCAAGGTTTGCTCCCCATGGGGGAAACATTACTGTTGGCCATTTCTGTCCCCCTGGGGGCAGACCAGCCTATTTGTATTAGGCCCTGATTGGTGTGTGTGTTTTGTTTTTTTTAAAGTGGGGGCACATTACTGATGGCCATTTCTCCCCTCCTGGGGGCAGATCAGCATATTTTTGTAAGGCACATCTTACATCTCCCAAGGAGAACAGAAAGCCCACTAGACACCAAGGAAGATTTTTTTAATTTTTTTTAATTGGGGTATGGCCATAGCCCCGTCACAGATAAATGAGGACAAAGTGTTTCTGCCCACCGGTGGGCAGATGGGGTAATTACCCCTGATCCACTCTACGGGGATGGGAGGGGGGGGGGGAGCAGAAAGCCTACTAGATTCCAGGGAATAATAAAAAAATAAAAAAATATAGGGGTGGGGACTTCCAAAAACAATGGCCATGGTTATGCCTCCTTCCCCCACCCCAAATGAAGGGGATAACAGTCTTTCAGCCCCCCCTAAAAATGAAAGCATCTCAACCCAACGGCAAGCAAGAGGACATTTGATTATTTGGGGTTTTTGATTCTACATTTGGGCCAAGAGAGCTTGTTTAACTCCCAATATTATCCCATATGGTATGGTAAGTGGCTGCACTTTTTGTACTTTAGGACGCTGCCACCTAGAAATAAAATCTACCAGATTTAGACACATCTGGAAACTAAGCATCTGGGTGAGTCCAGGATGGTGTGCTTCACATGCACTCCACACCATTTACTTAACCAAAATGCCCTGCAAACCTCCAACTTTGCTTGCAATCACGCATTTTCCTGACATTTTTGTGATGGAACCTTCTGGAATCCGCAGTAATCCACAAAATTCCAACCACCCATCATTTTCGCATCTTTACCAATAAAAATTCTGTCCCACTTGTCAGCCTAAATATTTTTTTTTCCAAATTGCCCCTTTGGTTCACGCTCAATTTCGATATGTTGTGGGCCCTTCCCTGTCACAGGCACTTAGCCCACCTACACAAGTTAAGTATCATTTTTTAATTGGGACGCCAAGGGGAACGTTGGGTGGTAGGAAATTTGTGCCGGTTTGGTGATCCCACACAGAAATGTGAGGAAAATATGATTTTTAGCTAAATTTGAGGTTTGCAGGGGATTCTGGGTAAGAACACACTGGGGGATCCGTGAAAGTCACACCTCCCTGCACTCCCTTGGATGTCTAGTTTTCAGAAATATCTGGGTTTGGTAGGTTTCCCTAGATGGTTGCCAAGCCCAGGACCAAAAACACAGGTGCCCCCCTTGCAAAAACAGGTACTTCTGTAATAGATTATTTTGATGTGTCTATGTTGTGTTTAGGACCCTTCCCTGTCGCTGGCACTAGGCCCGCCCACACAAGTGAGGTACCATTTTTATCGGGAGATGTGGGGGAATACTGGGTGGAAGAAAGTTTGTGGCTCCCCCTCAGATTCCAGAACTTTCCAGCACCGAAATGTGAAGAAAAAGTGGTTTTAAGCCACATTTTGAAATTTGCTAAGGATTCTTTAGAAAAATGTGATGTGTTCATTTTGTGTTTTGGGGCATTTCCTGTTGCGAGCACTATGCCGCCTAGCCACACAAGTGAGGTACTATTTTTATCAGGAGACGTGGGGAAATGCTGGGTGGAAGGACATTTGTAGCTCCCCTAAGATTCCAGAACTTTCTATCACTGAAATGTGAGGAAAAAGTGTTTTTTTTGCCATATTGTGCCGTTTGTACAGGATTCTGGGTAAGAGAACCTGGTGAGAGCCCCATAAGGTTACTCCATCCTGGGTTCCTCTAGGTGTCTAGTTTTCATAAATGCACAGGTTTGGTAGGTTTCCCTAAGTGCTGGCTAAGCTACAGCCCACACTCCACAGCTAGGAACTTTCCAAAAAACACATCAGTTTTCATTTGATGTGTCCTTGTTGCGTTTTGGGGAGTTTCCTGTCGCGGGCACGAATGCCTACCCACACAAGTGAGGTACCATTTTTATCAGGAGACTTCGGAGAGTGCTGGGTAGAAGGACGTTTGTGGCTCCTCTCAGATTCCAGAACTTTGCAGCACCGAAATGTGAGGGAAGGGTATTTTTTGCCACATTTTGAGGTTTGCAGAGGATTCTAAGAGCAGGAACACGGTGAGAGCCTCACAAGACACCCCATTCTGGATTCCCCTAGGTGTCTAGTCTTAATAAATGTATAGGTTTGCTAGGTTTCCTTAGGTGCTGGCTGAGCTAGAGGCCAAAATCCACAGCTAGGCACTTTCCAAAAAACAGCTCTGTTTTCTTTGGGAAAATGTGATGTGTCCATGTTGTGTTTTGGGGCATTTCCTGTCACGGCACTAGGCCTACCCACACAAGCGAGGTACCTCTATTATCAGGAGACTTGGGGGAATGCTGGGTGGATGGAAGTTTGTGGCGCCCCTCAGATTTCACAACTTTCCATCACCGAAATGTGAGGTAAAAGTTGTTGTTTTTTGCCAAATTGAGGCTTGCAAAGGATTCTGGGTAACAGAACCTGGTGAGAGCCCCACAAGTCTTCCCATCTTGGATTCCCCTAGGTGTCTAGTTTTAAAAAATGCACAGGTTTGCTTGGTTTCCCTAGGTGCCGGCTGAGCTAGAGGTCAAAATCTACAGCTTGGCACTTTCCAAAAAACACATCAGATTTCAATGTAAAAATGTGATGTGTCCTTGTTGTGTTTTGGGGAGTTTCCTGTCACGGCACTAGGCCAACCCACACATGTGAGGTAGCATTTGTATTGGGAGACTTGGGGGAAACACAGAATAGAAGAACAAGTGTTGTTGCCCATTGTCTTTCTCTACATTTTTTCCTTCTAAATGTAAGACAGCGTGTAAGAATGTCTATTTGAGATATGCCCTGTAATTCACATTCTAGTATGGGGAACCCCGAATTCAGAGATGTGCAAATAACCACTGCTTTTCAACTCCTTATCTTGTGCCCATTTTGGAAATACAAAGATTTCCTTGATAACTATGCTTCACTCTTTATATTTTACCAAATGAATTGCTGTATAACCTGTATACAATGAAAACCCATTGCAAGGTGCAGCTCATTTATTGGCTCTGGGTACCTAGGGTTCTTGATGAACCTACCAACCCCATATATCCCCACAACCAGAAGAGTCCAGGAGACGTAACAGTATATTGCTTTCAAAAATCTGCCATAGCTGGAAAAAGTTACAGAAGAAAATGTAGACAGAAATAGCTGGGGGTTTTTTAACTCAATTTTAATAGATAGATAGATAGATAGATAGATAGATAGATAGATAGATAGATAGATAGATAGATAGATAGATAGATAGATAGTTTTTAATTTTTTTAATTTTTTTTTATTTCAGCTGTTACTTTCTGTCAGAAAACCTTGAAGGATCAACACAAAAGATACCCTGCTGAATTCAGAATTTTGTCTACATTTCAGAATTGTTTAGCTGTCCGGAATCCACCATAGATTTACCACCCATTTCTGCCACTAAATGGAAGGAGGCTGAAAGCACAAAAAATAGTAAAAATGGGGTATGTCCCCGTAAAATGCCAAAACTGTGTTGAAAAATGTGGTTTTTGATTCTAGTCTGCTTGTTCCTGAAAGCTGGGAAGATGGCAATTTTAACACCATAAACCCTTCATTGATGCCATTTTCAGGGAAACAAAACCACATGGTTTCTTCTGCAGCACTTTGTTCCCATTTCCCCCAAAATTTTAGCTGTATTTTGGCTAATTTCTTGGTCTCCTCCAGGGAAAGCCACAAACACTGGGTACCTTTAGAATCCCTAGGATGCTGGAAAAAAAAGGCGTAAATGTGGCGGGGATAGCTTATGTGGACAAAAAGTTATGAGGGCCTAAGCACAAACTATCCCAAATAGCCTAGAAAAGTCATGACACAGGAGGGGAAAAGGCCAGGCAGTGAAGGGGATAATTAACTAAGAGCAGGGCCACTGGAATTATGCAGCAGTAGAGGTCCAAATTACGTGGCAGGGTTGAGTAAATTATGTGGCAAGAAAAGGCGAAATAATACGGCATAATGGCGCACATTTTGCAATATTACTTGATCATTGTGTAATTTTTAAACTTGGTAACTCGACTGGGTGTTGTGTGCACCTCATTAGTAACAATTTAACACCCAAATATAGCAACAAGCAAGAGAAAGGTGACCAGTCCAGCTTTGCAAAGGGCCTTTCACTGCAAGACATGTTGTCACATATATAGTACATTTTTAACTGTCTGAACTAGAAACAATTTTTGTTAAAATATGTAGAAAATGCAGCAGATATTGGATTACTTGGCAAATGCGGCAAATCTATAACTATGGGAAAATAGCCGGGGAGACACAATCACATAATTCCAGTGGAGCTGACTAGGAAGCAAGTCAGGGGTCATGTATTTCCTATATGTGGAACAAATATTTAGTCGATTGAAGAAGAGTTTTTTGTATAGCAGACATGCTGCACTAACATATTTAAAAGAGCTATCATATGTGATAATGAAGAAAACAGTGGCTACATGTCTACTTAGGCAGGCCGGTTCGGAACTCGTCACCCCCCAAATGTGTCGCCTTACCACTGCATGGCCATGGCCTGAGGCCTGTTCTCATGTTGCTGCTTCCATGATATTCCCAGTGGTGCCCTCAAGGGCGATAACCAGGTGCCACCCACCGTTCGCAATGGCAGGGAGTCCATTCAGAGGGCTCACCTGTGTGAGAGGGGTCTTCACCCTCAAAAAGATCTGTAGTCAATCCACTTCTACAGCTTCACAATATACGCGTCCCAGATCTTTATTCCTCTTAGTTGTCCTGCCTGCTTACTGATATTGTTTATGGCAGTTTGTTCTGCCATCATCGCCTAGTTCTTCAGGTCTCTGCTCAGATCGCCACCAAACGTAGCTCTGTCACCTTCCAGGACATTGCAATGCGGCGTTTGTACAGCATCAGTGCTAGGTCTATCTTCCTGCACTCCAACTTATGTGCTTTAGGGCTGGGCATTCGCCCCAGGAGGAGGAGTTCAGGCTAAGGGACCAGTTTCCTGGCAACTAGCTCTGCTACTTCTGTTAGTACTGCTCGCCAGGGTTTTCTTATCTCAGGTCACTTCCACACCATGTGGTACAAGTGCGCATCTAACTTTCACAGTTAAGACATTGTGACTGACCATTTATCCCTGATGCTAACATAGGGGTGCAAAAATTGCGCTTGCAGAGCGTGAAAAAGAATGGTTATAGCCCTGAGGCCCCTGTCGTGAGTTAATGGAAATTGTAGCACAACGCTGTCAGGTGGTTTTTACTGGCCCCACAGGAAGTCCAGTTTATGCTTCAGTGCGCCATGCACTATGAAATGACTGGGACCTAGTTCAAATTAGTCCATAAAAGTTGGATACATGTATAACGGGCTCTGGTCATACATATCTCCCCATGTGTTTGATCCCAGCCTGTGTCCGCTGCCTACAGTCAAACGTTGCCAAGATTTCTATTATCTTTGGGAGCAACCACAGCAAGAGTTGTGCGGCATAAGGTTGTGGGCCACCCCTCCTGTGCAGTATTTAGCCCAGCAAATCTTTGCAACCCTGTAGGGCATAAGAAGTTCCGCATTTCGTGGCCCAGTGGCAAACAGCCATTCCAGAATTGTCCTATGCATGCAATAATGCTATGCTCTCCAGTTTGCATCCGGCCTTGAGCCATCTCATTAGCCACTGCAGTTGTTTCCACTGCAAAGTCCACTTCTAATTCAGAGCACCAAGGCCACCTTCCAGAAACGGGAGCTAGGTCTTGTGAAGCGCCACCCTCTTTCGCCTGCCACCCTCAAATTATAACTGACAGCACTGCATGCAAGTCTGTGAAAATGGAGTCTCAAGAAGATTAGCATTTTGGCCCACCAGAGTTAGGGGATGGTTACTTCAGGAAGCAAGTGAGCGCTTCGTCATCAACAGCACCCTGCCTAGATTGCCCTCAACCAGGTGATCCTCCTTGGGGTAGATATTCACCAAGTATTTGAAGGTGTCAGTTCTCCATGCAACCCTAGTGGGAGGAATAGCTAAGTCACCCGTCGCCTGCCTCTTGGTCATTGGGAAAAGGTAAGGGTCTGACATTGAGTGCTTGCCAATCGGTCAAGTTCCAGCATGAAATCCATGAGCGAGCAGCTCTCGAGGGTCACAAACGTACACTAAGGCATCAGCAGCACAGAGAGAGATTATGTTCCATTCATCCCTATATGGAATTCCCCAGACTGGAGCTCTGCAGCACAATAGGCATAGGTGCGCTTCCACTGCCAGAGCAAAAATAATACGGGCTATGGGGCATCTTTGTTGAATGCTGCATGCCACCTCAAACTCCTCCAAGATCACCCGCTGTTACGCATCTTGGCCAATGGCCTTGTGTACAAAATGCGCACCTATCACAGATATCAGGGGCCCAATCCCATTCTCTCCAGTACCATCTGATTGTGTGGCCAAGAAGTGTGTTGAATGCTTTCTTGATTGATGAATGAATGAATTAAGTGTTTTGTAGAGTGCACAGCTATTACTAGAGTGTCCCGGCACTAGGAAAGACATACCAAGAAAAGGAATGGCATCAATTAGTCCAAATGATGTCGCTGTCCAAAATCACTGCTACTTCAGTCTCTCTCCGCTTCACAGCTGCAGCTATCAGGGCAAACAGTTTCCGCACATTTAGGAAGGTATTATATGTAGGTATAAACCTATTTTGATCCAATTGAACTGAATGGGCAGGAGTTGCAAAACTCTTTTTTGCCTGTATGCACCCAATATTTTATTGTCCTGGTTTAAAAGAGACAGTGGGTGATAACTGCAGACATGAAGTGTGTCCCTCTTCTTTTTTTGGGAGCACCACAATCAGTGCTTCTCCTGAAGAGTGCAGGAGTTCCCCTACAAGTTTGGGGACCTGGTATATGGCTAGCAGTTTGTCATTTCAAGATCTTCTGTAGATGGCATAAAATTTCCCCAGCAGTCCATCCAGACCATGCATCTTGTTACACACCATCTGGAAAATCGCAGCGTGGACCTCGTTGATTTGAAGAAACTTGTCCACTCTCTGGCGATGTAGCAGATTTATTGTAGGGGAGGGGAGTCTCTCGTAGGTATTTATTCAATTAAGTAGTGTTTGGGGTTTCCTGTGTATAGTCCACAGTAGTAGACTGTGAATACTTCACAAATGGTCTCGTGCGTGTTAACCACAACAGTGTTCAGGGGTCTAATGGCCCTGATAGGGGTCCTATTTTCCTTAGATTATAACAGCTACACCAGCAGTCTGCTCGTCTTCTCCCCCACCGTGTAGTATCCGAAGAGGGTCACCTCAGTCCATGTCGCAACCGAGAGC
This sequence comes from Pleurodeles waltl, assembly GCF_031143425.1. Lineage (NCBI taxonomy): Eukaryota > Metazoa > Chordata > Amphibia > Caudata > Salamandridae > Pleurodeles > Pleurodeles waltl. The sequence continues at coordinate 850,454,324 of NC_090439.1, forward strand.
TACTTTAGGACAGGCAGCGCTTGTGCGTCATCCAGGGAGCCCACCATTTGTTGCTCAGCCCTCCTCCTCTACATTAGTTAACTCCCTGTTGAGCATGGACTGCACACACCATGAGGTCTTAATGCAGAGGTCCCTTATCACTACTTTGAATGCGTCCCACTTGACTCTTCCATCCGAGGCTGACCCTTCATTTTCTGCAAAGTATTGCTGTATGTGCAAGCCTGTTTGTTTGTGGAATGGTTCGTTTGTGAGCGCTTCTGTTCTCAGTCTCCAAGTGGGGACCCTTGGATGTGTCTTCCCATACCAGAGTTAATGTCAGGGGGTTATGGACCAAAACGGTGTGTCCTAGGTACTCTGAGGCAAGCATCTTCTAACATATATCTGAGGGCATAACCAATAGATCAGCCTAGTTTAATGCAGTGTATCAGTGAGTAAACATCCACCAGTTGCATATCATCTCACCAGTCCCTGAATCTGTGTTGTTCACTGGCCAGGTGCCCCCTGATGGGGTGGCACCAAGTGGTTGACTTCCTGTTGTAAGCCCTTCACTTGCTTCTGCAGTTTCTGTACCATTCGACACAAGGTGATTGTGGACTTGTTGCTGTTGACTTTGTTCTTCACCTTTCTATAATCCACTCTGAGGAGATTAACAAACAACACCACAGAGTCCATTTTATACTCAAGGCTCAGCTTGGTACCTTGGATGGTGTGAAGGAAGCTGTTTAACTTGCTGGTGTGCATATCCTGTATGGACTCCAGGTGTCCTTCTGCTGAAATGATAATTCCCACCCTTCAATGGGCGACTCGCTCAGCATGGGCTTATGGCGTTTAGCCTTGTCCATCTCCAAAGGTGCCAGGGGGAAAAAGGAAAAGGGTATGCAGAACGGTCTGTCCTCCCCACTCACTATGGAAAGCTAGTCCCATGGGGGGCTCCTGACGAGCTCAGCTAATTACTGGACTCCCATGAGCAATGGGTGACCGGGGGCATAGGTAACTTGTATTCCCTTGTTGTGAATTCTTGGGCAGATGGCATTTGTTCTCCACCTCCCACTCTGCCACTCCCATGGTATTGTGTACCCGCGCTGCCAGTCTAAACTCATCCAGGTCCCACTGGCTAAGGCCAAAATCCACCTATTGTAGGGGTGGCCGAGGCCCCTCTCCACTTCCTGTCCCTGTGTCAAAACACGTCTGCTTCAGTTGATGCCTTTTTGCTCGACATTGACAATTGTTAGATACATCTCACAATACCTGATTATCTTTGATGCAAAAAGAAGCACTGGTTAAACATCTGTAACCTAGCTGACTACATTCTTATTTACAGATTGTGTCATTATATCTAATGGGATCAAATTAATACCTACTTCAATGAAATAAACAAGAACTTTCTGTATTATTGTTCAACACCGTTAGCCAATTACTACAGATTACAGTTTATATATACACACACACACACACACACACACACACACACACCATTATTATTTGGTGGTCTCGACAAACCTTATTCAAGTTATGAAAGATGTACGTTCCATCACTCGGGGCACTATTTTGGTAGGGGAGTGCAGTCTGATGTAGCACCCATTGATACTAATATTTTCAATTACACTCAAATTGAGACAAATGTGGACAGTGTTTTTTTAATTTTTTTATATAAAGGTGTGTGGTTCACATTTTCAACTTACGACTGAAACGTTGGCACAAAATGTGCACCCTCATTGTCTGAGAATGACAACCAGCAGCTCACTTGTCTATGAAGGACTGACACCAATACATTATAGTTGAAGGTCAGCCCTTTTTACGTGGTTCCTGCCATAAAGAGTTACCCACAGGTATCTCTAGTGATTTTATATTGGCCTGACCACATCAAAAACCAGGTCCTTCTCTCAATCCATTTTAGACATGGGTGACATGTGCGGGAACCTTACGTGCACAGGGGGATGTGTGTGGATAGTGCGCTATATTTGGCTGTGGCCACCCAAGTACCCATTTTGTTTGTTTGCACTAGACATACATACAATGAACATTAGAGACAGCGAAGACATTGATATAGTTTGCAGGTTTTCTACAAGCCATTCCTGAGGTCTTTTGTAGTGGACCACACTTTAAGGGAGTAGAGGGTAGGAGACAGATGGTCCCTCTGAAGTGTAGGGAAAACCCCTGCCCGTTTCCTGTTCCTTTGTTCCCTGGAAGTGTTTGTAGAAAGTACCATCTTGCCTGGCATGTTACACTAAAACAACATATATACAGTGAAATATGGGGGTATGTGTCACTGGGAGCCTGCCAGCCAGGGCCCCAGTGCTCATAAGTGTTCCCTGTGTGATGCCTAACTGTCTCACTGAGGCTCTGCTAACCAGAACCTCAGTGGTTATGCTCTCTCTGCTTTCCAAATTGTCACTAACAGGCTAGTGACCAATTTCACCAATTCACATCGGCATACTGGAACACCCTTATAATTCCCTAGTATATGGTACTGAGGTACCCAGGGTATTGGGGTTCCAGGAGATCCCTATGGGCTGCAGCATTTCTTTTGCCACCCATAGGGAGCTCTGACAATTCTTATAAAGGCCTGCCACTGCAGCCTGAGTGAAATAACGTCCACGTTATTTCACAGCCATTTACCACTGCACTTAAGTAACTTATAAGTCACCTATATGTCTAACCTTCACCTGGTGAAGGTTGGGTGCAAAGTTACTTAGTGTATGGGCACCCTGGCACTAGCCCAGGTGCCCCCACATTGTTCAGGGCAAATTCCCCGGACTTTGTGAGTGCGGGGACACCATTTGACGCGTGCACTATACATAGGTCACTACCTATGTATAGCGTCACAATGGTAACTCCGAACATGGCCATGTAACATGTCTAAGATCATGGAATGGCATTGGGGAGACAATTCCATGATCCCCCGGGTCTCTAGCACAGAACCCGGGTACTGCCAAACTGCCTTTCCCAGGGTTTCACTGCAGCTGCTGCTGCTGCCAACCCCTTAGACAGGTTTCTGCCCTCCTGGGGTCCAGCCAGGCCTGGCCCAGGAAGGCAGAACAAAGGACTTCCTAAGAGAGAGGGTGTTACACCCTCTCCCTTTGGAAAAAGGTGTCAGGGCTGGGGAGGAGTAGCCTCCCCCAGCCTCTGGAAATGCTTTGATGGGCACAGATGGTGCCCATCTCTGCATAAGCCAGTCTACACCGGTTCAGGGATCCCCCAGCTCTGCTCTGGCGCGAAACTGGACAAAGGAAAGGGGAGTGACCACTCCCCTGACCTGCACCTCCCAGGGGAGGTGCCCAGAGCTCCTCCAGCGTGCCCCAGACCTCTGCCATCTTGGATTCAGAGGTGTGCTGGCACACTGGACTGCTCTGAGTGGCCAGGGCCAGCAGGTGACGTCAGAGACTCCTTCTGATAGGCTCTTACCTTTCTTACTAGCCTATCCTCCTTCCTAGGTAGCCAAACCTCCTATTCTGGCTATTTAGGGTCTCTGCTTTGGGGAATTCTTTAGATACCGAATGCAAGAGCTCACCAGAGTTCCTCTGCATCTCCCTCTTCACCTTCTGCCAAAGGATCGACCGCCGACTGCTCAGGACTCCTGCAAAACCGCAACAACTACTGCAATTTGTATCGCTTCATCCATCTGGCTTTCTCGCCTGTTTCCTGGTGGTGCATGCTCTGGGGGGTAGCCTGCCTCCTTCTTGCACCAGGAGCTCTGAAGAAATCTCCTGTGGGTCGACTGAATCTTCCCCCTGCAACCGCAGGCAACAAAAGATTGCATCACCAGTCCTCTGGGTCCCCTCTCAGCACGACGAGCGTGGTCCCTAGAACTCAGCAACTCTGCCCAAGTGACTCCCACAGTCCAGTGACTCTTCAGTCCAAGTTTGGTGGCGGTAAGTCCTTGCCTCCCCACGCTAGACTGCATTGCTGGGTACATCGTGATTTGCAGCTCCTCCAGCTCCTGTGCACTCTTCCAGGATTTCCTTCATGCACAGCCAAGCCTGGGTCCCCGACACTCTAACCTGCAGTGCACAGCCTTCTGAGTTGTCCTCCGGCGTCGTGGGACTCCCTTTTCTGACTTCGGGTGGACTCCGGTTCACTCCTCTTCTAAGTGCCTGATCCGGTACTTCTGCGGGTGCTGCCTGCTTCTGTGAGGGCTCCCTGACTTGCTGGGCGCCCCCTAAGTCCACTCATCCAAGTGGCGAAATCCTGGTCCCTCCTGGGCCACAGCAGCACCCAAAAACCGTAACCGCGACCCTTGCAGCTAGCAAGGCTTGTTTGCGGTCTTTCTGCGTGGAAACACCTTTGAAAGCTTCTTCATGACGTGGGACATCCATCCTCCAAAGGGGAAGTTCCTAGTCCTCTTCGTTCTTGCAAAACACCAAGCTTCTTCCATCCGGTGACAGCTCCTTTGCACCCTCAGCTGGCATTTCCTGGGCATCTGCCCACTCTCAACATTGTCGCGACTCTTGGACTTGGTCCCCTTGTTTCACAGGCACTCAGGTCTGGAAATCCACTGTTGTTGCTTTGCTGGTGTTGGTTTTCCTTGCAGAATCCCCCTATCACGACTTCTGTGCTCTATGGGGGTCGTAGGTGCACTTTACACCTACCTTACAGGGTCTTGGAGTGGGCTATTTTTCTAACCCTTACTGTTTTCTTACAGTCCCAGCGACCCTCTACAAGCTCACATAGGTTTGGGGTCCATTCGTGGTTCGCATTCCACTTTTGGAGTATATGGTTTGTGTTGCCCCTATACCTATGTGCTCCTATTGCAATATATTGTAACTTTACACTGCTTGCATTACTTCCTTTTGCTATTACTGCATATTTTTGGTATTGTGTACATATATCTTGTGTATATTTGGGATCCTCTTACTGAGGGTACTCACTGAGATACTTTTGGCATATTGTCATAAAAATAAAGTACCTTTATTTTTAGTATATCTGTGTATTGTGTTTTCTTATGATATTGTGCATATGACACCAGTGGTATAGTAGGAGCTTTGCATGTCTCCTAGTTCAGCCTAAGCTGCTCTGCTATAGCTACCTTCTATCAGCCTAAGCTGCTAGAAACACCTCTTCTACACTAATAAGGGATAACTGGACCTGGTACAGAGTGTACGTACCCCTTGGTACCCACTACAAGCCAGGCCAGCCTCCTACAGTGTTAACACACAGAATATCAATAAAGTGAAGAACACTGTCCCTCTTTTGTGCCCTTGTTTTGGATCTCCTCAAACAAGAAGCTCCCAATTCTATGGCAGGACCGGAGGCTTCGGATTATGCTTTCTCTTTCGTTACTGAATTCTCAGCAGCCAATCAAAAAGTGTTAAACATCAGACTACACTTCCCAGAAAAGTAGTAGTCCACACACTGACCAATTCCATGTAACTGTATAGATGTTCCTGAACACACTGTTGTTCCTCTTTCTTTGCTGTTAGCAGCCGGAGATAAGTACACGTTCCATAAACTTTTACTTATCTAATTGTGCATTGTTTGTTATTCACTGACGTGGAGTGGGAGCGGGGCTTGGCAACGAGTTAGCAGAGGTGTTTTCACCTCAATCAACTGGTGTGGAGCAGTGCCGGCCTTCGGTTCGCCGAGGCAGGTCCACACTTCGTCTTGCTGTCGGGGAGACACTCAAGATGGATGGAGTGTAGTACTCCCTCTATTTCTACAGTCGGTCATGCGCAGACCGGCACTACTTTTAGTGTCGGATCGGCTGCGGTTAGCACGGAAAGAGCGCACTGACGATCACTATTAAGGCACTGCTGAAGTGCCGTTTGAACATTAAATGGGGGAGACTAGTTGAGGCCTTGGGCAACCATGTTCAGGACTCGGTCAACCAGGCTCTTATAAAGGCTCTCAAGCCATTTACACAGCCCCTAATGAGATTCAGGCAACTGGAATTGCTGGGGAGACCCCCTTCAGATAATGCGACCAGAGATGGTCAGTCATTAGACTTGGGCATTGCCCAGAGAGTCTTTACATCATCTGCCAAGATCTTAGCACAAATGGCAGCCTTGGTCCTAAGGATCATGAGTATGGGTCCTATTCAGCCCTGGACTCTTCAGGGTCCTTTGCCTTGCCATCAACTCAGCAGACAGAGTCTCTCCCCCCCCCCCCCCCAACCCCCATCCCCCGATCATCCTTATTTCACTCCTCAGATTCAAATCATGAGGACTCTAAACCAGCGACTGAACAAAAACGGAAGACTCACCACAGGGCACTGGAGTCTCAGCCTTAAAAAAAATCTATGCTTCGATCCGGAGAATATAGTCCACCCCCGTTCTTCAGAATGGATCATGTGCATGGAAGTTGGCCATTATCTCCAGGATAACTTGCGTAAGAGCTTTGATAAGTATATATGCAATACTTTGCGTTCTGAGGGTCCGCGACATTGTCTCCTGGGTAAGTTGGCGGTTACCCCAGAACCTGACTCTAGTATGGCCACTTCCTTAAAGAAGTTTGCGAAAGACCCAAAGAAGGGCCTGGACAGAGATTGGAAGGGATGCCAAGACAAACTCCTTGACATCTCAGGACCGCTTACCAAGAGCCTCAAATTAGCAGTCAAGCAAAAGAAACTGAGACACCTTTAGACCCTGAGATGGCCATAGAATGGGCACAAAGAGCCATTTGCATATTGGGTAACGCCAATTGCACTATATCCTCCAAATGGCCTAAGTCCTTCTTGATGCGCATTGATCCTAAGCCGCCAGAACTTGCCTCTGTTAAGGCAGGTTCGATGACTAACGGCCTTCTTTACGGAGACAAATTTGTCATGTATTTCGGGAAATACGTCACCACTTTTTCAGCCCTGGATAAGGCACAGATGCCGATGAAAAAAAAAAAATTTCGGCGGAGGCCTTTTTACCAGGGCCAGACGCTTTCGGGGTCGAGCACCAGGCCATGGATCAGATCAGACCTCAGGAGGTTATCCACGTGCCAGAGGCGGCTACCAGTCCTCTTCAAGTTTCTACCCTATGAGGGACCAGAGGTGTCGTGGACGCACCTATATAGGAGGCAACCGAGGCAGATTCAACCCGCCAGACGCTGCACCAACAGGTGAGTCATTACCTTTTATAAGGTGATTTTAGGTGGGAGGATTTAATGGCACCTTGGGGCGTGGGAACATCTCTCAGGATCCATGGATATTGCAAACGGTTCGGGGTTACAGAGTGGAGTTCTACTCCACCCCACAAGTGGCTGCTCCTCGTCCCATATGGTTTTCCCAAACATAGAGCAGTTTTATAGACAAGGTAGAATCTGAAGACCAATCTGCTGAGGCCATAATGTCTTCCAGTCTGGAAGCTACACAAAAGGCTTTCAATGCCATGGCCCCTCTAACAGAATGAGCTCCAAACTTTGGAGAGGGGAGTGGAATTGACAAGCAGAGAAAGGTCAACATAATAGTACTCCAAGGGCTGTGTGGAAATCAGTCTTCTTGGTTTGCCAGCTCAACCTCAGCCCTCTCTGCTTGACCATGATTCACAGCTCTCCAATAGCGTAGACCGGGCCACCTCCATGCCATGTTACCAAAGGTACACAAATAAACTAAACAAACATTCACAATGCAATTAATCTCTGGACTTTTTTGCCACACAATTCCAGTGGCCCTGCATATAACTAAAGAGCTAGCAGGGTTACTTGAATATTATTTGAAGCAAGGCCCTTAAAACACAAACTACTCCCAGTTTAAACCAAATGTTCCAGCTATAAGAGAGCTTAAAAAGACACTGAATGGTGTGAGGGGTTATTATTTTGGGTTCCCCACTAACCTGCTTTGGTGACCGAGAGATGCTCTAGGCAGAAAGAGCAGGTAGGACTACAATTCTTTAAAAGTGGCAGTTCTCTTGAGAGGTTTCCTCCAAGCAAGTATCAGCAAAGGAAGTTCCCAAGTGAGGTGGGAAGGAGTGAAGAGTAGTCCAATAGCAATAGACTTTCTAGCAACCAAGCTGCACTTCTTAAAAAAAAAAAAAAAAAAAAAAAAAAATCCAGGTAAAACCACAAAACTGCGATCTTAGCAACAAGATTTGTACATCTATAATAATGATTAGAAGACAAAATAATTAATTTTGAGCAAGAAGAACGTGTTAAGTCAAAGCACTGTTATACTTGCTTTTTTATCAGACAGTTTCTCATGGGCAGTTTAATTCACTGGAAGGCAATAGGCATGTACCATTTGAGAAAGGAAGACCAAATATGTACCCCAGTTGCCCACTCTATCAACAGACCTTATAGTCTAAAGTACACTCTTTTCCAATGGGCCCAAGAGACGGACTCTATGCGTATTTTTAATACATTAGTTTTGGAGTCACCAGGGATGGCCAGTTGATTCCATTTTGGAGACTGAAGTTGAGGCAAGAAAGTGAAGTATGCAGCATGACTGGAACCAGTAATGTTTAGGCCGTTATCACTCTGACACAAACCTGGAGCACTAAAATCTGGACACCAGTAGCTCCCCAGAATGATCATTTCATTTCCAGTGGTACTACAAGAGCAGCTTTTGCACAGAGCCCACTCTACGCATGCGTGATGTCCGAATTTTGTGTATAAACTCGGAATGAGTCCATGCAACCAGTCGGGCCTAGATCAAAGCTCACTACATGATGCCTCATTCCATGCTACAGGACATACACCGGGTAGAAAGAAAGAAAGAAAAAAAAAAAGAGGGCACAAGAAGTTACATTTGAACAGGATGAAACCACATGGATTTACACAATGCATTCACTCTAAAGTAGACAAGCTAATGTTACAAAGCACTCAGCTGCATTTTCAAAGTTCATCCCCTCCCCCCCAAAGTCAGAATAAGTCAATGCACAAGGGTGGGAAGGTTGTAAAGGCATGAATCATCATGAGAGCACTAGCGTCATCCTATGAAGTGTCACTCTCTAATAGGAAAAAAAATACAGCAATAACATTTAATATAACACCTAAATGCTGAAAGGCCTCATCGTCTTATACTGTCCACACCCATCCGACGCAGTGCATCTCCGAGTGAAAAAAGTGTGTTTAATTGAGAGTCACAAACAAAGGTTGCCACACAACCCCTCAGTCATGCCATCCCTGTGGGAATCACAGTTGCCTGGGTAACACAATTTGGAACCAAATCCAGGTACACAACAGAAAGGCAAATGTTTCTATTAAAACAATTTAGCGATCTGTGAAACTTCAAAGCAGCATGGCCGCCACGGAGTGTGAAGGAGAGAAAACAAATATTGTGACGTACCAAAGCGATCCAATATCACCGAAGTTTGCACTGCAAGAAACTTCAAAGTGCCAGAGCCAGCATTAGCACAAAGGAGAGTGCAAAAAACACAAAAAAAAAAAAAAAAAAAAAAAAAAGAGAAGTACTTCGCCCACTGTAAAACTTTGCAGCAATTGTCCATGTAACAGGGTCAGTCTGCAAGGCAGTAACAAAACCACCCCAAGGCATTTACCAATGACATCAAGGGATTTTTGAAAGGCACACCCACAAACGAGTGAAAGTGATGGGTGTGAGGTGGGCGTGGTTAAAAGCCCACAATATTTACAACAGGTCAAAGCGTCTGCGCACTCGACCTAAAAATCAATATGGAAATTGAAAAAATAAAAATCAGAAATGACCCAAAATCCTTATACAAAAATAAAAAGGAATTTGTTGTCAATTGTGGAGTGCAGCAGTTCTTAACCTTTTGACTTCTGAAGACCCCCACTGAATCACTACTGGAAACAGGGGACCCTCAAGTGGTTTGTACCATTTAAAGCTTCAAATACTAATTTCCAAAAAACACACAAACAAGTACACAGTAAAAAAATACTCAAATTGCAAAACAATTTGTTATTTCACATCTAAAAAAATATATACAAATATATGGCCATTAAGTAACAAATTTTTTCGTAGAGCGTACATCCTGAACTCAAGAATTTGAAGGTGCACTCATATGTGACAATCAAAAAAGATGCTTAGTGAAATAAATCATTTGCCTGAGACTACACAATTTGGCCAAGCAAAGGCTGATCCCAGATTTTCCAGTTTCACACTTTACAATTCAGCCACTAGATTGGTATTCTCTTTCTGCCATCAAAGGTTATTGTTTTGTGCTCAGTTCTTGGAGGACAATATTACACTTTGGGTGACAGGTAGAATCTACATTTTATTTTAGGCAGTTTTACTGACTAAAAAGCTTAATCAAATACAAAAGATACAAACCATGTTACATGTTCTTCACCCACCTCTAGTGGTACAGTACATAAACAGCTAACAGTTTAGTGTTTGCATTCCATAGCACCAACAGTTCTAGATATATTTTAGCAACCCCATTACTGTCTACACAGGTATTCAAACACTTACATGTATACAACGAGAGGCTACCAGAGGGTCACTGCTGCGCACCATGTGTGTTAAAGAAGTGCCTACTGGTCCAGGCCCTTAGCTGCCCGTGTGCATATTGTTCAGCCTCAAAACAGCACATAAAAGGCACCGCTCTTCTGCATGTGAGCAAGACGTGGCCAGCCGTGGCCAAGGGAACAAGTGATCAGAATAAACTGGGTCCAAAAATTATTGGTATTTACCCATTGCACACATACGAGCACTGACGTGGGAGCCGATCCAGGATGATAAAACAAGGACAATCACAATGACGTTTACACAAAGGTGAATGGTGATTGGCCCGATTTTATTAGCCCTGCCACCCCTGCGCCGACGGTCGCAGTTCTTGCATGACATGAGTGCACAGGGGCTTTTCCTTTACCCAGCCAATCCAGATGCCTTCCTGATGGCTTCATTGGTGAGAGATGGCTTGGGCTGGGCACTTAAGACCTGTGGACCCATGAGAATGCATCACAAGCTCCAGAGGTCTGCGGCCCACAGGTTAATAAACACTGGTGAAGAGGGATTTTCTGATTTTGACATTTAAAACTGAGGGGCACCTACTAAACACAAGTTCAAGATCCCAACACTGAACACCAATGTAAAAAAATAGGTTGTTTTTTGGGGAGAATGCAAGTCCTCCTAAGTAATACGTCCAAACTCCTGCCAGGTTATACAAGCAGTTTCAATAATTTGAACCTGGGCCCAGCTCCTAGTAGCTATTGCATAGAGAAGACAAGCTTAACTTAGAAAAAGCGAGTAAACTATTTAGCAGTGCCAAGAATTAAAATGTCTAAGAACAGGCCAAGCAAAGCTGGTGGTTTAACGGAAAGATCCCATCCAGGAAAGATAACTCTGGCATAAACCCTGACAACACATGAGGTGAGACACCTCCCCTGTGTATTCAAAAGCCTCTGGGTCCCGTGGTTGACAATTTAGAGAGTCTGAGGGAAGGAACGGCAGGGCCTGTACCAATCGCAGGAGAGGCCTGGAGGCCCAGATGCCCCATGCAAGCGCACTGGAGAGGCCTCTTCCATATCATCAGTCAGCAGATAGGCAAGTAGAGAACCAACAGTGGTCAGGAGCGACGGACCACCCAGCCTCGGGGGAGTGGAAAGCCGGGGGCAGAGAATACCTGCTGTGTGGAAGGAGAAGAGGCGGAAGACCGGTGCAGGAATCAGGGGAGCAGCCAGGACACGCACATTCATATGAAAGACACCGCATGAGTGTGGAGGAGTGATCAGTGCCAACCAGAGGTGGGCTTCTGGAAAAGGCAACATCGGAGGAGGCCAGGTGTAAGGATGCGGCCAGGCGTCAGAATTGGAAGCAGACCTCCTGTTGCTCGGTGCACCTGCTCTGCAATCCACGACTGCCAGAGGACACAGCAGGGTGCTCCCCCAGCCCTTCCCACAAGAATTGCTCCAGCTGTGTGAACAGGCAAAAACCTCTGTAGTGAGAGGGGCCCAGAGGGCTGCAATGAAGCAGCACCAAGTCAAAGCAAGAAGTGGGGAGACAGCCATAACCCTGTGAAGACTGGGGAGTGCTTACCCCAGTGCAGCAGAGATCATCTGGCTATGTCGCTCTGTATGAGAGGCCAATCTGGAAGGGGACGTTCATGGCCTGTGCCCGGCTGGGTGGGGTTTGGCATACTAGAGGCAATGGAGACGCTGGTGGCTGGACCCCCTGAGGTGGGGGGGGGAGGCGCTACGGACCCGGAGAAACCAGTAACACATCATAAAAGAACAATGCCTACCGACAAGGATCACAAACAGGCGGTACCAAACTGCTGCATCTGGAGAGAAACTAGACGATCACTTAAACTTGCCTCAGAAGAGCAAGAAACATCACTCTTAAATTACTGCAGGAGGTCAAAAAAAAAAAAAAAACAGATCCGCACTGTAAAATGAAACTGACACAGTTGCACTGGACATTAATGCTGTATATGATTTTTTTTTTTTAATAAACACTAGAGAGAGCCAAGCAGAGCACTGGCAGAACACGCCGAAGCAATTAAACTACTAACAAACAGAGGGCCACCAATACCAAGATACAGCACAGTGATTGTATGAAAGGACAGAAGCTGCAGAAGGGAGATTCAGGAGACATAAAACATTCACCTGTGGAGCCTCCCTGAAAAAGCAGAAGGGAGAGCAGTAGATAAATTCATAGAGAGTTTCATCAGAACCATTGTGCAGACTTAACATTTATCCAGCCTCTTCACTGGGAAAAGCACACAGAATCCCAGGTACACCTCCAAAATCGGGGAGAGGCCCTAGCCAGTTAACCCATGGATTCTAAAATACAGAGACCAGGATGCCAATCTGCAGGCGGCACAGCAGAACAGTCCTATCGTGTTTGAGAACCACAAAATTATGGTCTTCCAGGGCTATATGCAGGAGGTTCAGATCAGATGCTGTTCCCCTGAAAAAGTCAAGACTAAGCTGCATAAGAGAAATATTTATTATATTATATTATGTTATTCCCTGGAACGCTTAAAATATTGGCAGAGGGACAGTCATGGTTCTTTGTGACATCAGAGATGTGGGAATGGCTGGAGGGCTGGCATCCCGCAGGAAATAAGTGACAGGGGAATCCACAGATGTCAAGGTAGGGAACGGAGCAAACGTCCCCAGCTCACCAGACAGAGCACAGATGGAACAAAACCCCGTGCAGCAGATTTTACAAGTGACTGAGCATACCAGAATCCTATTGGTTGCCCCAAGGGCAAAGTTATTTCGGTCCCCAGAGCTGGAGGTTGTGAAGTAATCAACGGCAGTGGCCATACAGCTTCCTTTCCCTGAAATTAGGAGTTGGGCACAGTTTGTTTTGTTCTTTCTAGCCATTCGCAGGTGTACGAAACTGCCCCTTTTTGGCATTGCCACCCCTCCTTTTTGCCTGGTATTCGATGCAATTTTGAATTTAAGTGCACTGGGTTCCTGCTAACGGTGCAATTGTTCCCCAGTTGGCCATACCTTTGGTCCACCCTGCAAGTTCCTAGTACATGGTTCTCCTGGTACCTAGAGCATAGGTACCAAATAGGGTCCCCAAGGCCTGCAGCATTTATTGTGTCACCCTCGGGATCCCCTCACCTAGCATGCACCGACTGCCATTGCAGGTTGCACGTCTTATTGCAGCTAAAAGTGGAAACACGACATAGGGGGCATGGCACACAGGTGGTGCGCTAACACTGTGTGCAATATATGTAAGTTCCCCCTACAGCAGGCCTTGCAGCCCTAAGGCAGGGTGCATTTTATTACTTATAAGGACATATCTGCACAAGCAGATATGTCCCTGCGGTGTCTGTTGATTCTTAGACATAGTGAGTGAACAGGGAAGCCATTTTAAGTACATGTGCTGGACACTGGTCAATACGAGTTCACCAGCTAGACGATGGATTCACTGAAGATAAGGATTTTTGGTATTAAACATCTTGTATTAATAAACCTTCACTAATGCCAGTGATGGATTTATTAATACATGCACCCAGGGGTGCCCCCTGAAAACCTACCATCTACGCGTTGGCAGGCTGACCAGTTTTAGCCAGCCTTTCATCTCCAGGGTGAGAGCCTGTGCTTACAGGTGGTCATAAGCAAAGCCTTTCTCTGGGAGAGGGGTTACACATAACCACCTGACAGGATGGTCTGCGAACCTGAATTCCAAGGGAGTGGGTTTCAAAGAAGCCCACCTCCCTTGGTTTGCAGACCTGGCTTCACTCAGCAGACAGATGCGGACTCCCAGGGCCCATTTGACACCAAGACAGGCAGGAAATGTAGTACTCAAAGAGGTGTGTCCACCCTTCAGGTCAATCCCACCCCTAAGGTGAGCTGCCCGATGTGGACACACCAGTTAGAAATATGCCATCTTGTTGTTGGCAAATTTATGAACTCTGGGACAGGGTTATGACCACTTCTCGCAGGAAGTGGTCATATAGTGGATTTGATGACCACAGAGGAAAGTAGCCCATTGGCTACTACCCTACACTCCCTGAAACACCCCTAAATGCAGTATTTAGGAGAGCCCCTGGCACCAAGAAAGCAGATTCCTGCTGACCTATGAAGGAGAAGACCCAAGAGCCTCAAAAACAAAGTCAGAGGAAGAAGCACCTGACTTGGCCCCAGCCCTGCCGGCCTGTTTGCTGGCTGGGGCCCAAAGTCGAGTTGTCCTGCAAGCTGCGGTGCCTCCAAAAGCCTGAGAGGCATGTCTGCCTTCCACAAAGACCCAGGAACTCTCATGGAGCCTCAAAGCTGCTTCCCTGCATCTAGCAGGCACCCCAAGACAACTGTACGGACTCTAAACCACAGAAAACCCAACACCAGAAAGCACCACTACACCCGCGTCGCCTAGCCTGAGTTGAAGTGGGCCAACGGTGCCAATGTGGTTCCCAGGCCTCCAGAGACAAAGCTCACCTGGACTTGCCCAATGTGGACCCTCAGACTTCACCTGCAGCCTCTGCACACAGGCCCCATCAACCGGGAGTGCTCTGGTAGAAAAAAAAGGGATGCCTCTGGACACCTCTGCACTTCTCACCTCTGGCCCATGAAAGAGAGGACTGAAGGTGTCCCGGTCATCTCAAGAATGGAACCCACTTGCTGGTTTCCCCAGACTGGATACCCGGACCTCACCTGCAGCATATTTTGGACTGGACTGATAGCCATTGAGTGACATTGGGCACCCGACGCTGTAATACACCTCTGCAACCGGCCGCCTCAGTGTGTTGCCCAGTGTGACCTGTTGGCGTGATCCTGGCCCTTTCACAATACTTACTTAAAGTCCAGGAGATTGGCCTCGTAAGTCGCTGTACTGTACCTGTTTTGCCGCCTTTGTTTTTCCTCCATAGGATAATATTGCAGATTCCAAACATTGCACTGTGTCGACTTTTCTTGAAAAACATACTTATCTGAACAAAGTGTTTCTGGTGCCAAAATATATATAAAAATACTTGCTATTTTTGTAAATTGGTGTGGATCTCCTTCTTGAGTAATTTTTCTCATTTACTGACTGTGTATCTATTTGCAGATGTCTAACACTCCTCTCTGATAAGTCTAAGGCTGCTCGACCATACTACCCCCTAAAAAGAGCAACTTGGGATTGCTGGATCAAGCCCCTGTCCACCAGTAAGGGAACCTCTGGCCTATTTGCATGATGTATCTCATTTTGATATATCATATAAAGAGCTGGCTTCCTACAACAGGTTTATATTTTTAGGGGCAATAGATGTCTCATGCTTTGGGGATGTGGGTATTTCAACAGTGACAGTATGAAGCAGTAAAGTGCAAGTTATTGGCGGGGGAGAGTTCAGTGTTGGTTCACTGGTGGCTATGCTTAGCAATGTGAACGGTGGAGGATCTAGAGGTGCACATGAAACACAAAGGCAATGGTGGCAGTAGTACGTGGGCCCAGGAATGTAGGTATTAAGGTACTGACATGGAATGTAAATGGGCTAGGCAGTAAAGTTATGCAAGGGATTGTGCGGACATTTTTATACCACTGGATCTAGACTTAATACTACTACAGGAGAACTATGGGTTCTTATGAAAAGGGAAATATAAGGTTCTGGTCTATTTAGCCTTCTCTATAAGGTCTCACAGGATTGGAATACTGCTGCGGCATTTGCTGCCATTGACAGTTACACAGTGGATAGTCCTAGTAAGGTTGTTATACTGCTATAATGGGTGACTGGAATTGGAAACCATGATGGCAGTGACCTGGTATGTTCCTCCAGGGCTCCAATTAGTGATGCAGAGGAAGATGGGGAAGCGCTATTTCAGTTCAGACGCCATTTGTCCTCTCACTTGCTCAGGGAAATATGAATCTTACCATGGATACAAACAGACAGACTGAGTTCCACAGGTGAACCAGGTAGGGTGGAAAACAGATTTAGGAATTTTGTGAGGCCTTGGGTCTACTGGACCTGAGAAGGGATATCCGCCTGTGTTAATCAATTTTCTCACACATAGGGTCTCATGCAGTTGCTCTCCAGACTCAATTATTTTTGGTACGAAAGGTGCAAGGTGAGAGATATACGGACGTCTACTGTTTGTCAAGGGCAT
The DNA here is from genome assembly GCF_031143425.1 of Pleurodeles waltl. Lineage (NCBI taxonomy): Eukaryota > Metazoa > Chordata > Amphibia > Caudata > Salamandridae > Pleurodeles > Pleurodeles waltl. Next base: position 850,470,704 of record NC_090439.1, read on the forward strand.
ATTGGATGACTCTCCCCTGTGTGCGTAGTTGGAAGCTAGGATAGGCTCACGGAGATAAGGGTGGAGCTTAAACCCATGGGACAAATATTGGGACACCAAGAAGTACATACAGGATACAACATACACGTATTTCACTGAGAATATTAGGTCTGTAGGAGGACAGAAAGGCCGTTAGGGACCTGGAACATGTCTCTGGGAGACATAATACACTGTAAAATCGCCTCAGTGACCCATTGAATCACCCTTATAAGGGAGGAATACAGACACCTAGATGAAGAGGAGGCAAAGGAAATCATGCACACTAAAGAATAAAGAGAATGTGAGGTGGGGAATAAAGCAGGCCAACTCATGGCTCCTACATAAAGAGGAGGACCAGAGATGTGTCTAAAGGAGCATGACAGAAGAGTGTCTTTAGGTGGAGTAAGCGGCGAAATGACAAGCATTTGCAGTATATCTGGAATGGCTCTATAAGCCCTGAAATAGATGACTCGAAACCAGGTTCTCGTCTTTGTGAAAGATATCCCCCACACCGAGGATGTGTGATGACAGAATCCACTTAAAGAAAGAGCAGGAGGTCTTGGAGGAGATGATAAAATAAATGAAGTGAGAAATTCTGTGGGCTTAATGAGTTGCCTCCTAAATTTTTCAAATGCCTCAGCAGTGAACAGGGCAAGCCACTTCCCCGTTTGTTCCCAGAGGCACAGAAAGCTATCCGTTCAGCCCATATTGTCCCGATTCACAAAAAAGAGGTGCTAGTCACTTGAATGCCCGCCCATGTGCCAGGGTGAGGATGAATGGCCCACCCTTGGGGGAATTTCACCTGATAAGGGAACACAAAAGGGATGTCTGCTATCTTCCCTTCTGTTTGCCCTAGTGTTGGAGCCATTGGCAAAATGGGTGAGGAAGGACCCCCTTAGCAAGGGGACTCCATTGTGATCCGGGTTGGGAGGATGTTATTTCATTATATGCAGACGACATAGTTGTATCTAGCAGACCCCACGCACTCCATTCTGAAGATTTTCCTCAGAACATTTGCATTACAAGCAAGCATCAACTGCCACACGTCAGAGGCCTACTTACGTATGAAACTGGGAGCCGCCACTGTATTGGGCATGTCCCCTACAATTGATGAGAGAGGGATTTAAACACCTAGGGATCCGTCCGCCCCAGGTGCTTTTCTGCGGCCATTTGTTTTATCGCCTCAATCTCGACGTCTGTGAGAGGGGCCTCTTACTCTGTGCACAGCGACACCTGTAGACGAGGCAAAGGGGTAGTGTCTAGAAACATCCCGATGCGGTGTCCCTCTGTCTGTTGTGGAGCGGAGTATAATTTAAAGTGATATGAGCGAACGGCTGAATTAATGGACTCCTGGGTGTGAAGTAGGTGACCTGTGTCGGCCGGAATGGTGATGATAGGGGGTCAAGGAGAGTCCCAGCGTACAAGCCAAGCTAAAAGTTTGTCCCCATGTCGCCCTCCACATGTTTTTCATCCTACATTCCCGCTTGCCCAACCTATCCAGTGTATCCCTGTAGTTGAGTCTTGCCCATGTCAATGTGGGGGCACTGCCTGGTCTTCCGGCAGCTTCCGTTCAAACTGACGTATGTGTTTCTAGTGCTTGCAGTTCTTGGTGCAGCACTTGTTTGGTGCTGTATGCAGTCCTTACTCCATGACCCTGGAGTACTATCTTGAATGCATCCCATTCGATGGCAGTATCACATGCAGTGCCCTCATTAATTTCTAAGTACATGGTGATATGGTCAAGCAAGGTATCGTGGAATACCTGATGTGTAAAAGCTGCACTGACAAGTGCCATGTAGGTAGGCTCAGGGGACCTCTGCCCCACGCTAGACGGAGCTGCAGGGGGCAGTGGTCTGACAGTGTGCTACCCCCCAGACTCCCCCTCCCATCTACCCCCTTCTCAACCACATGCACATACATGAACATAAAACCAATAAAAAAAAAAAAGAATAACAAAGAATAATTCTCATAGTATGAGCAAGTATCCTATCAAACTCAAGGAACAACATTAAACTCCCCTTCCCAGGCCAGGGCGCCAACAGGCTTACGGCAAATGGAACTGTGATGCTCTTAATTACCTAAAGTATAAGCTAGTCCACAGCGGCTACACGATTCATGTATGGAACCGGAATTGCTCCAGGTGTCCAAAGATCAAGAACCCAGCCCATGAGGGATTAATCCAATTGCCATCCCCACCAACATGTAAAATGTTAGAGATCAATGTGCAATAGTGTGCCGCCTCGAGGGCGTCGGGCCATTAAATAATTTCTTCTGCCGTTTGGGGAGTCACTTGGGGGCCCTTGTGCAGCAGCTCGCCCATAAGCGCCTACGCCGAAGCCGGCATGGCCTCCACCATATGATCCGCATCTGAGGAGGGGCAGAGAGAGAGCCACTGTCCACTGCCCCACCTCTGCCACCACCAGCACCTTCTCCATGGATGCCTGTTCTTTCCTGGGTCTGATCCGTGAATGTCCGCAGCAAGGGCCACAGCGCCCCCACCCCCCTCGACATTCTAGGCATTCTGAGGGTGTAGCGGGTATGCCCTTGTGTTCCATCCAGGCCCATCCCTCGGCTGCGGTGGTGCAAAGTGTGGTGTTGCCATCATACATGATCCGGGGCGTGGCTGGGAACTGCAGTGCATACTTGACATTATGGTATCTGAGGCTCTTCTTCACCGTCAGGAAGAAAGATCTTTTGCATTTCACCTCCAGAGCATAATCAGGGTAAATGTTGACCTGGGAGCCCTCCTCTGTTCACGGGCCCCGCGCTGGTGCAACTTGCAGGATATGGTCTCTGTAATTAAATAGGCAGGCTACCACCAGTTGAAGAGGAGGTCCCGGCGGGGGCGGCCTACCAGGCACCCTGTGTGCACGTTTGATGGAGAAATAGGTTGAATGCTTGCCCTGTAGAATGGTCAATAAAAAACACTCCTCAAGGTACAGTTCCATGCCCAGGCCTTCTATTTTTTCTGGTAAGCCCACTGTAAGCACATTACTGCGGCTGGATATACCTTACTGGTCATCCACCCACCAGCAAAGGTACACCACTTCTTTTTGCAAGGCCTTAATGTGCGTTGTGGGGTCCGACACCGACGGCCTGAGCGATGCCAGAGTGGATTCCGCAGATTCTACCCAGTCTTTCAATTTCTTATGGTCTTCTCGCATTAGACCCATGTCTATTTGTAGGGCATCTATCTTGGGTTCCAAAGTTGCTTTGATGTTGAGCACGGCAGACAGTATTTCATTGAACCTGCACGAGTGCACAGTCAGGGTGCCACTCAAGGACTCACTCTGGCGATGTGGACAGTCCCCCTCCATTCCAGTCCCCTGTGTACCAGCCGCACCCGCCATTGATCTGTCTTGTTTTGTTCGGCCCATGTCTAGTAGGAGCTTCTAGCAGCAGGAGGTGCAGTCATCCAGTAGAAAGAGCACACCCCGCTCTGCCTCCCTTTCAGGACACCTCTCCAGCGACTCTGGAAGGTTGTGGGGCCTTGAAGGAGAGTTTGAGTGGCTTGATCGTGAGCGTTCTGCTACGTAAGGGACAAGTGCAGGGCTCCCGTTCCCAGCAGACACCATCTCAAGGACACCCCAAATCGTGCCTTGGAGGGCATCCTCAGGTGGGATCCATTAAGATCCAGTGCATGTAATGCCTCTGGTGAGAGGATCTGCAGCGGCACAACCTGTGAGCAATTGTCCCCAGAACCTGTGGGTGAATATTACAGAGAGAGGGAAGAGAGGGGCAGGAGGAGGGCCGTGGGGCACTGGTGCAGGGTCTCTCGATGTCCTCATCTTGTGCAAGGGAGCGGCACAGGGAGCAGCTGCACCCCCCTCGCAGGCCCACCCCTGCCGCAGCATCCCAGACAAACCAGCACTCAGGTGTTGATCAACACGGACCTTCCCAGGATGATTTGAGTGTCGGTGGGAGCTTAGTGAGAGATCAGGATAATATTTATGGGCCGGGTGCACAGAGCTCCTCGCTAAGCGTCCGGCGAGGTCGCCATCTTGGCCATGCTCCCGGTCTTTAGGCCTTTCTTAAAGGGTCTGAGGTTGCAAAGTGAACGCTGTATGGAAGCATATTCCAAAGCTTAGCTGTCAAGCAAGTGATGGACCTTCCACCTCTTATGGCCCTATGAATCCTCAGTATATGCAGGAGCCTTTGGGCTAGACTTGGGTGATCTGCTCTGGTAGTAGGACTTAAGTCTACACCTTAAGTACAGAGGTCCCTTGTTCTCCAAAGCTCTATAAGCAAAAAGAAGCACCTTGAATTTGACTCACAGGGAGCCAGTGAAGCTGGCAAAGATGTGCAGACACTAACTGCCGCATCAGGATCTTGAGGATAAGGCAACTGGCGGCATTCTGTATAATCTGCTGCCGCTTTAGAAGATAAACCAGCAAGCCCTGATAAAGACTGTTGGCATAATCCAATTTAGTGGTGAAAATAGCATGGACAACAGTCTCACAGGAAGTCACAGGAAACAAGTGGAGTATCCTTCTCAAAGATTTCAGAGTGGTAAAGCAGCTAGCCTAAACTGCTTTGACCTGCGGCTCAAATGATAGATACGAGTCGAAATTGACAGCCAAATTTCTAATGCTGGCCAAAGGGGTGGGGAAGCCCCAAACTCGGATGGTGACCAGCTCAGAGGGTCAGGGAATCGTACCTGTACCTAAAAAGACAATTTCTATTTTATCAGATCTTAGCTTGAGGCTACTTTCACCCATCCAGTCACATCCTGTTTTGAGCCAATCCTTGAAGGACTTAAGAGCATTAGGGGCTCTGTTCTGAAAGCAGAGCATCGGGTGTGTATCATCAGCGTATGAAAATAATTTCAGACCCTGCTCTTCAATCAGTTTGGCAAGGGGCTCAAGGAAGACTCTGAAAAGCGTAGGGCTCAAAGCAGAGCCCTGCGGCAGCCCATACTTGAGCGGTCAAAGCTCTGAGAGAAAGGGAGAAAGAAATACCGTCTGAGACCTCTCCTCCAAATATGATTTGATCCATGGTTCACGAATTATATATAGTTCTAAATGCAATAGTGGTTTGATTTGATCATGGTTCGTGAGTTAGACATATTTCTAAACGCAAGGGTGGTCTGTCTGGGCAAGTTGGGTGAGGGTGTATCAGGGGTTGGGGGGTGGGGAGGGGAGGAAACAAACATTGGCCGCATATATTCTATTATTGTATGATTGCCAGATGAGATGTGGTACAAGGGTGGGGGAGCACTGCAGCCCAATCTATAGTGAGATGGACCTATAACATGGACTTCTGCATGCTAGCAGAAGAAGCTGTATACAAAGCAAGGGGATACCCACAGAAGAACTATCATAGATATGCTTCTTCTCAAGGGCCTCACAGTTATAGTCCAGCACTGTGTGTCTGAGGAAGCGTCCCCTCAGGCCTCAAAACAGAGGTCCAATTGGACAGGTTCTATTAGGAAGGTTCCTAAGCTTTTATCAATTTTACCAAAACACTTCCCATGTTTTTGGTTAAAAAAACAACCATTCATAGGGATGTGGCCAGAATGGGAACCTGATCACATGCCGCCCTTCTAAGCTCGGTCGCCCATGCCTGGCTAAATGTGCTAAAATTCATGGAAAGAAATCATAAACCCAAAAGAAAAACTGTAAAGATGTGCAGGATCATGGGGCACCACAGGACGTTGTCTGGAAATAAAGTTGGCCCTGACAATCAGTATTAAAAAATAAAAATAAATAAATAAATAAAAAAACACTCAACAAGGTTAGATCGGCGAAAGCAAAATGGCCGGCAAGGTTTACTACTAGGGGCCAAGCAGGGGGATACACTGGAAAGGATTGGCCTATAAAACCTTTGATTCACCCCCCCGGGGCATGCTGCAAGGATTAGGCTAGTGACACCAAATGAAGAAACCTGCTCTGATGCTGAAGAACAGTGTATCTTTAGGTGCAGCAAGTGTTGGGAATCGCTGCGACATGCAGCGCGACCTCCTAAAGCCAACAAGTTTGGTGGTCTAGGCTTCAAGGCCTATGCCCGACGAACACTATGCATGGAAATGGGGAGGAGATTGGTTGCTACACCTATGGGCTACAAGCACTTTGGTATCATGGAGGCAAATATAGACTGCGTGATATGCAGGAACAAAACAGGAGACTCGTGGTCTAAATCCATGAAAAAGGCCAGATTACAAATATTGGGCACTCCCGACCTGAATACCAAAATAAATAGTTTTTCCTTCTGGCAATTAGGAGTGCCAATAACACGCCATTGATGACTGCAAACTGACCTTTATAGCAACTACTTGAACATTTTCTGCCTAAAACTGACAAGAAAAGGGCGGTAAATGAATGTATGCCGGAACGACGCCTGCCAGAACAACGAGTGCCTGAACAACGAGGTTGGTCCAACGACCCCGTTGTTACCACTAATGCCTTTACCACGAATGCCTTAACAACGATTTTTCATTGTAAAGGCATTCCTGGTAAAGGCATTAGTGACAGGCATCCATTGTTCCTGCATGCATCACCCCGACCCCACACCCCGGCCCTAAACCTTAAACCCCGACCCCCCCACCCCTAAACCTTAAACCCCGCCCCACTTACCAGAAAACACCCCCACCCCAAAACCCCCACCCCAAAACCCAAAAATACCCCGACCCCCCACCCCGCCCCCAAACCAAAATACCCGACCCCCCACCCCAAACCAAAAAATACCCCCACCCCAAACCAAAAACTCCCCGACCACCCACCCCAAACCAGAAAACACCCCGACCACCCACCCCAAACCAGAAAACACCCTGACCCCCACCCCAAAACCTGAAAACACCCCCACCCCATCTAAAATACCCTGACCCCGCCCCAAACCAGAAAACACCCTGACCCACCACCCCAAAACCTGAAAACACCCCAACTCCCCCATCCCCACCCCCAAACCAAAAAATACCCCCACCCCAAAATCTAAAACACCCCAACCCCCCACCCCTAAACCAAAAAATAACCCCACTTACCTGAGTCGGCTCCTCATCGTCCGCGTCGTCCTCCTCAGCCGACTTCCTTGTTTGTGCCTTAACCACACATGTGCTTTGTTCAGCACATGAGTGGTTAAGGCACAAAACAACGAAGTCGTGGTTAAGGAAAGCATTGTTCCACTTTCGTTAACCAGGACTTCGCTGTTTAGAAGTCGGCGTTGAGGGCGTTTCTCGTGGTAAATAACTATGACCCCCAACTAAAGCCAAATCAATGGACGGGGCAACCATAAAGGAAGCTTTTTTGGCCTAAAAACAAGGCAAATAAGCCTATAAGGACCAAGCAACAGACGTTGATCCTCCTACAGCAGAAAGGTCTGCACCCGCTACAATAACCTATTTCAAAGACCTAATACACGAGTTCTAAAAAGAAATGTCATCTTAGCGACAAGAAATCAATAAATAGATCAGTGACGTAGATCGCCATGTACAGGAACTAGAAGGGTGTGCAGAACAGCCTGAACGCATGACGATCAAGCGCACTCGTCAACATATGTTATCAAGAGGTTGGCAGCTCTTGAAAGATCACAACATTGCTTGCTATTAAATCGTAGCCTCTGAAATAATCGCAGTATAAACCACTCTGACATCCCCCCTGCCCCAGCAACACACCTCCAGCACCATGAGAAGAAGCTTTTGAAAACTCCAGGGTACCTCTGATGTTACAGATACCATTCTCGATCGAACACAGAGTATAATGAAAATTGCAAACGATAAGGAATCTTACAACTGACTGATGATCTCACCACAATTATTTTTTATCAGCAAAAAGAAGAAATATTCCAGGCCTCCCGGAAACAGGAAAAAATCTATTTTGAAGGGGCTGAAATACCAATTTTTCTAGAAACATCAGAATATAACCTAGTCAAGAAAAAAAAAAAAGGGGGGGGGGTTCAAATCTGTCATGGAATACATGAGAGGAAAAAGTCCCCTAAAGGATACATAACCAGATGTTTTTTTCCTATGAGAGTGATCTGTGGTGCTTACGCCCGGATGGTAGTCTGGATGCTCACCCCAGCTGTTTGGGTGAATTTTCCAGCTTGAATTGTAAATTTACAGGTACTGTACATCTTATTGTGGAAGATTAAGTCAGTTTTCTCAAGTTTTAGGATTACAAACCACAACAGTTGCTTGAAGAGTAAGCAATCACTTTGGAGGAAGAACTAACCAGTTAACATAATTTAGCGATTTGATTTCAATTTGCTGCAATTTACGATAACTGATTTGGAATGGAGTCAGTCACAATATGATTTCTATACACTGTCAGTTAGCATCTTGTCACAATACGCATGGTCTTAACTTCCCTCTGAAACTAAGGACACTATAAAATGGCTTCAAATTAAGGACATAATGGTAACCTTCCTACAAGAAACCCACTTAATGATGGAACTTGTGGAGACTATATCTGTTCTATCATTACTATACCTTTGCCAAGGACAGAACAAAACTAAGGGTGTCTTGATATTATAATAAAAAAAAAAAATACACACTTCCAGTTAGACTCTACATTCAAAGATAAAGGAAGGAAGGGTGTTCATTCTAAACGGCAGATTGGAGGATGTTATTGTCACATTAGCATTCATCTATGCCCCAGTAGAACATAAAGCCATGTTTTACATGGAACTCTGAGTATGTAACCAAATTAACAAAAGAAACACTGATACTGGGGGGGAGGCTATAATGTTACGACAAACCCACATTATATTGATCACATGAAGGGGGGTATGAACGCACTTAGATCACTCCATGAGGGGCTTCATGACCTAAATTTGATCAACATTTGGAGAGCTCACCAGTTAGAAGACAGAGAATATAATTGTTTCTCTAATGTTCATAGGACATCTTTAGAATTGACATGTTCTTCGCAAAGAGGCAACTCCTTAGATTCCCCAGGAGCCAGTTAGAAAAACATATCTTATCATGCCCCAGTCCTTAAAACAATCCTCCCTTGATGAGGCATTAGAGAAGTATTTCAAGGATAATGATGAATCTACTGTCTCCTGGGCGATCCTCTGGGATGGTGCTGAGACAGTGATAAAGAGTGCACTCATTTCACACAGCTATTTCTTTACGAAGAATTAAGGTTTGTAAATCAGAAATGGAAAAAAAGAATCTCTTGAAAAGAAAACACAAGGGCACACGGTATCACAGAACTAACAGAGGATTACAAAAAGAAGTGAAGTAGGGCAAATCTTAAAGGGGCAGTTCTCACAACGAACGTTACGAAGTAAACAAATATAGTACGAAAAAGGGAACAAGACGGACAGGCTTTTATTAGCTTACAAAATTAAAATCAATCAGAACAGAAAGATAGCACAATACATCAAAAGCCCAACAGGCTCGAAGACTATCTCAAACAAACGACATCATTCATGTAATTTATGAATGCTTTATGAAAATATATATGAAAGCGAATACCTTTGAAGCAGAGCAGGTTGACTATTTGAGAGAGATGGTTTTCTCAGACATACAATCTGTCCGTTGAGATTACCTGGAAGAACTTATAACCCTATGAAGAGGTACTTGAGGCTATTGGATTACTCCTGAACAACAAGGCATCGAGACCAGACAGGCCTCATTAAAGCTTCTAAAGAAATATTGACCATACCTCTATTCTGTGCATCCAGGGGAAATATCAATAACCAAGATAGAATCAGATACAATCCTAATAGCCAAGACCAAGAAAATTCAAAACTATGGAGACACATACAGACCAATCGTATTATTGAATATTGACTCAAAGGGATACACAAGACCTTTGTGCAAAAGTCAGGAGAAGTTCTGGCCCATAATTATACAACCTACACAATCTGGCTTCATGGCCCGGGCACAGGCATGAGATAATGTACGTGTGGCACCTAATGTTTGCCAGATAGCCATGAAAATTAACACACTAATAACAAACCTTCTCTCTACGTTGCCTGGCTGCTGTCTAAATGAACTGTGAATGGGTGCAGTTAGCTCATCTGAAAAAGGGCGCTAGGAAGATAGAATAGGCTATAGTTGATAAACACATTGAAGCATCATGGTAACAAAGCGTTATTCTTTTGGAAAGTTCTGAAATGCTGTTACCAGTCCCGGAGTGCGTTTTATAAATGGAAACCTAAAAAACAAAAAGAGTTCGGACTGTATACAGACTTAATTTGTATTAATAAAAACATAACTTCTGAATGCACTTACAAACAATGAATCTTTTGCACGTATTGCAGCAGCCTATCATATATGATGTGGAATACAATTTTTAACTAATGACTTACATAGTCACAGTTCTTTCTGCAACAATCAATCAAAAAAATGTATAGAGCGCGCTACTCACACTTGAGGGTCTCACTGTTTGAACAACCATGTCTTGAAGTTTTTTCTGAAGAGTAGGAGGTCTTTGGTTTTGCGGAGGTTGGTGGGGAGGGAGTTCCTGGTTGTGGGGGCCAGGTAAGAGAAGGCCCTGCCTCATGTGGTGGTTCGTTGGATGCGGGGGACTGTAGCTAGTGCGAGGTCGGCTGATCGGAGGTTGCAGGTGGGAGTGTGGAAGTTCACTCTTTCGTTGAGGTAGATCGGGCCGGTGTTGTGGAGGGATTTGTGTGCGTGGATGAGGATCTTGAAAGTGATTCTCTTGTCTATGGGGAGCCAATGAAGGGATTTGAGGTGTGGTGAGATTCATTCGTGGTGGGGGAGGCCAAGGACGAGGCGTACGGCTGTGTTCTGGATTCTCTGGAGTTTGAGTTTGAGTGTGGTGCTGACGTAGAGAGCGTTACCGTAGTCTAGTCTGCTGCTGATGAGCGCATGGGTGACTGTCTTCCTGGTCTCTGGGGAAATCCATTTGAAGGAATTTTTTTTAGAGTGCGGAGTGTGTGGAAGCAGGAGGAGGTTAGTGCATTGATTTGCTGTGTCATGGAGAGGGAGGGGTCCAGGATGATGCAGAGGTTGCGTGCGTGGTTTGCGGGGTGGGTGCGGGGCCTAGGACGGTGGGCCACCAGGAGTCGTCCCATATGGTTTTGTTGGGGCCGAAGATGATGATTTTGGTTATGTTGGAGTTAAGCTTGAGGTGGTTAGTTGTCATCCAGTTGGCGGTGTCGAGGAGAGAAGCGTGTAGGTTGGTTTTGGATATGGTGGGGGTCAGGGAGAGGATGAGTTGGGTGTCGTCTGCGTAGGAGACGATAGTGATTCCGTGTGGTCGGAAGATGTTGGCTAGGGGGATCATGTAAATGTTGAAGAGTGTGGGGCTGAGGGAGGACCCTTGGGGGACTACGCAGATGATCTTGGTAGCGGTGGAGTGGAAAAGTGGAAGCGGACTCTTTGGGTCCAGTCGGTGAGGAAGGAGGTGAGCCAGTCTAAGGCTTTGTGGCGAATTCCTGTGTTGTGGAGTCTGTGGAGGTGAGGGAGTGCGAGCGGATGGTGTCGGCGATGGTGTTGCAGAAGGCAGGGCGTGGTCTTGGTGGTCTGTAGATTAGTGTACCTCGGAGGGTGGAGTTGTTGTTCATGTGGATTAGGAAGTGCATGTGTTCTGTGTTGTCGATAGTGTCTTGGGAGCTGGTGGTGATTTTTATGGTGTCCCTGTGTAGGATGGCAATGCCACCACCTGGCCTGTTGAGGCGGTCATTGCGTTGGAGTTTGTATCCCTTGGGGGTGGCGATGGTTATGTCGGGTTCCGAGGAGGGATTGGTCCAGGTTTCCGTGAGGAAGGCGATGTCAGGTGAGTGTGATGTGATGAGGTCCCAGAGTTCTATGGCATGTTTGTGAAGGGAGCGGGTGTTGAGCAGGCAGTTGAGGTGGTTGTGGTGGGTGGTGTTGGTGTTGGTGTGGTGCATGAGGGTGTTGTTGCGGGGTGTGTTCTGGTTGTGGGGTGGTGTGCGGCGGGGCTGGTTGGTCTGGGTGGGGGCAGAGCAGGTGAGTACTGCGTTGGGGGTCTTGTGTTTGTTGTTGGGGGGGTCGCTATGGTTGGTGTGTGGTGTGAGGGATGAGGAGCAAGAGAAATGACCGGTGTAGCAGGTGAAGGGGCCATGAGTGTGTGTGGGGCTGGAAAAGGTGCAGGCGGGGCAAGGGCCTGGGTTGAGTGAGTGGAGGGTGAGTAGATTTGTCTGAGGGGGCCAGAGGGACTGGCACTGGGAATGGACGGGCTTGCCTTTGGCGCGCCCGCTGCGTGTCCGGGCCGCAGCTCCCATAAATGGGGAGGGAGGGAGTGGCAGCTGGGAGGAGGGAGGGCCGCAGGGATTAGCAGCGGCGGGAAAACCGGACGGAGAGGTGGTGGGGGGAGGGGCCGTGGGGGACGCAGCAGCAGGGGTTTTAAAAAGAAAACGGACAGAGGGGGAGGGGCCGCAGCTGCAGGGGATTTTTAGAAAAGAAACAGATGCAACCGGCAAAGTGGAGGTGGCGCGAGGAGCGACCTGCCTGCTGGAAGCAACATGATGTACCTTATGGCACTATAAAAACATATCACTATTCCCCAGTTCTCGAACTACGATTTAAATCAGTGGGCCTGTTAAAAGTTTTTCTAATGTGCAATTTTGGGTGACAAATAATTTACACTAATACTCTGCATTATGAATATAGTCATAACCTATGAATCAATTCTATCACAGGACCGGAGGCGAGGATTATGCAGATCTTTCTTCACTTTTTATTAAACAGCAAGTTCAAAGTTAAACAAAACATGAACAAAAAAACTACAAGTTCCATGAGCCCGCCGCCATGGTAACGAGTATCCAATGAGGTGCACTCCTTCACGTTGGTATAAATATCCCGAAATGCGTCACACTTCCTCTTTCTTCACTGCTGCGAGCCAGATAAGTGCCTTTTTTCTGCCTCCGGTTGGGAGTTCTGTTTATTGCCTTGGCGCGTTTCTGCTAAATTGCATTGTCCGTGTTATTTCGTTTAGTACGAGCGCTCCGGAACGGACGTCCCGCTCGAGCGTTTTTCATTTCTCTTTCACCTTCGGCGTGTTTAAATACACGTCGGGCCCATTAGAGGGCGCGCGCACGCTGTTTTTCTCGGAGAGCGTGTAGCTCTCAGCGCTCGGCGCTCGCGCTTGTTCTTTTTTCTTTCCAAATTGAGGGTTTGCCCTCAATAATACGTTTGTACCTTTGGTACAGTTTTGTCCCTACCTGTGACACCCATTTGGGTAAGGTTTACCCCATTAGGGAAGACATTAATTTCTTGCATTTACAGTGACAGAGAGGGTAGGGATTTACCCTATATATCATATTTTTTGTTGGGTGTACACTCTGTCCAGTCCTCATTATGCAATCTTCTCAAGAGAATGAACCTTTTACCAACATGTCCCCAGGTGAGGGTTCCTCTCACCGTACCCTCCCCCCCGGGGTGGACACTTTGTTTTCACAGGCTATTTCTCACGCTTTAGCCCCTCTTAGGGATACTGTAGCTAAACTTACTGAACAGGTGTCCAGAGGTACGGGCATGTTTGGTGTGACGGGAGCGGAGGGTGATTCCTCTACCCTTTCGGCTCCCAGGAAACTGCGCAAGCGCGACGCGGGGCACCTGGAGGAGGGTGAGTTTTTATCCCATCCCAAGAGTGCGCACGCGCATACGCGCTTACCCTCCCGGGAGGGCCGTTTGCCCGGGGTAATGGGTGACAAGCTTCACCACCTATGGAACCCTGATTTGGGATCCCCCAAAGGCTTCATGGGAGGTTCAGATGAGGACTCATCATCTTTGGATGACGACTCAGGTCGCCCTTGGCGCCCTGGGGCTACCCTACCAGATCCTTCGGATCACGCTGATTCTGACTCCGATATGTTTGAGCCGGAGGGTATCTACCATCCGCGTTCTTCGGAGTGGCGCCCAGACCACAAGGTGGCTGAGTATGTCGCCAGCAAAATTAGGCAACCTCTGGACAAGGAGGTGCGGGCTCGGCTAAGGGCGGAGTGCCCACGCCCGTCTTTATCGGATAAGGTCGCTTTTACACCTGATATTGACCCTAAAATGTGTACGTTTTTTGCCAAGTATACCAAGGATCCCAAAAAAGGGATTGACCGCTCCTGGAGAGCATGTCAAGATAAACTTCTTGATGTCTTAGGTCCCCTCACACAGATTATTCAATTGGCGGAGCGTGCCAAGCAAGCAAACACTCCCCTACAGACGGACATCATCGCAGGATGGGCTCAGAGAGCTGTTTGTCTCCTGGGCAACGCGAACTGTGCCATCTCTGCAGAAAGACGCAGGTCTTTATTGATCAAAATTGACCCCAAATTAGGGGAACTATCTAACTCGGAGGCAGGGGCTGTTGCCCAAGGCAATTTATTTGGCGACCCTTTTGTCAAAGAATTAGGAAAATTTGTGGCTACGTTTTCGGCTTTGGATAAAGCGCAATCTTCCATTAAAAAGATTTTCCCCAATAAGGTTTTTGGCGGGGCCGGGCGAGGCAGGGGTCGCTCTTCCGGCCGTCCTTTCCAGCAAGGCCCCAGTTCCTTCCGGAACAACGGTTGGAGAGACGGCAGACAAGGAACTTTCTTCCCCAACAGAGGCAGGGGAAGAGGCAGAGGGTCCAGAAACACGCGAGGAGCATCTAACGCCCCTGGAGGTCCCTCTGGTGAGGCTTATCCCTTTTTCCCCAAAAAATTTTGGAGGGAGATTGAGGTTTTTCAAGGACAATTGGAGGCGCATTACCTCCGACGCATGGGTTCTCCAAACTGTCTCAGGTTTTCAGATAGAATTCTGGGGTACCCCACTTCAGGAGAAACTGCCTCCGCCCATCGTGTTCTTGGCAGAAAACTCAGAGCTCATAGAGTTAGAGGTTCAGGCCCTTCTCCACAAGGGAGCCATTTCCTTCACTTCCCATCACCCCACAGGTTTCGTAAGCAACATCTTTTTGGTGGAGAAGAAGGACAAGGGGTTTCGTCCCGTTATCAACCTTCGGGCATTCAACGAATGGGTGGTTTACAGACATTTCAAGATGGAGGGTATTCACATGCTCCGCGACCTCCTCTTACAAGGAGACTGGATGGTTCGTCTGGATCTCAAAGACGCGTACCTCACAGTCCCTATTTTTCCGCCCCATCGCAGATTCCTGCAATTCGTATGGAACGGCCAGATGTTCGAATTCACCACACTCCCCTTCGGCCTGTCATCGGCACCTTGGTGCTTCACAAAACTTCTCAAACCAATAGTGGAAAAACTGAGGTTGCTAGGCATACGCCTCATAATTTATCTGGACGACCTCCTTTTGATGGACCAGTCCAGGTCTCAGTTGATGTTCAATCTGAACACAACTATTGCGCTTTTCCAGGACCTTGGTTTCGTGATCAACCAACAGAAGTCGCAACTTACTCCGACTCAATCGTTAGTCTTCCTAGGGTTTCTAGTGGATTCCCGATCGGCGTCTCAGTCTCCCGACGCCGAAGATTTCCAAGATAAAGAAGGAACTGAGAAAAGTCCTTTGACGAGACCACATTTCACTACGTCAGTTAGCCAGGGTGGTCGGCCTGCTTTCCTCTTCGATTCAGGCCATTTTTCCGGGTCCCCTACACTACAGAGCCCTGCAACGCTTGAAAGCGTTTCACCTTCGCCAAGGGGTAACGTACTCCGAGTTGATCTCCCTGTCTCCAGAGGCAAGGACGGAGTTGTTTTGGTGGCTGGACCACATGGAGGCATGGAATGGCAGGGCCATTTTTGGAGCAGCCCCGGATCTGGTGATCGAGTCAGACGCCAGTCGCCAGGGATGGGGGGCTCGTTGCGGAGACATTTCGTTCGGGGGACGCTGGACCCCGCAGGAACTAACCATGCATATCAACTGCCTGGAACTCCTGGCGGGATCTTTTGCGATCAAATCTCTCACGAGAGACAAAGTCTCATGTGTAGTTCTACTACGGATGGACAACGTTTCGGCGGTACACTACATAAATCGTTTAGGGGGAACAAGATCAAGAGCCCTAGCGGAACTGGCGAAGGATTTTTGGCATTTTTGCCTTCAACACCAAATCTCAGACACAGCAGAGTATCTTCCGGGAACCCAGAATGTATGGGCAGACTGGAATTCTCGGTTTCTCCAGGATCCCAGCGATTGGCGACTACATCGCTCGGTTTTTCAGCCGATCATGGATCATTGGGGTCCCTGTTCAGTGGACCTCTTTGCGTCTCGTTGGAATGCTCAACTTCCCCTATACTTCAGCTGGCGTCCGGATCCGGGAGCGGCGGCAGTAGATGCGTTTCTCCAACATTGGGGTACCCTTCAGGGTTATGCTTTTCCCCCGTTTCTTCTTATTCCGCGGGTTGCGGCTCAGGTTCGCCGCCAAGAGGCGACGGTGATTCTAATAACCCCCTGGTGGAGGTCACAGCCGTGGTTCCCGACTGTGCTGGAACTCTCGTGCGAGTGTCCTCTTCGCCTCCCGGATTTTCCCTCAATACTCCTGGATCCGTCGGGTTTCTATCACCCTCTGGTCCTTCAAGGTCATCTTTCCCTCATAGCTTGGAAGATTTCCGGCATCGTTGGCAAGACAACCGACTTTCGCAGGAAGCTAATAACTTCATCGCACAGGCCTGGGCCCCTGGTACATGCAAACGATATAGATCTGCATGGAATAGATGGTCTCGTTGGTGTGGGCAAACACTGCGATCCCATGGGGGCCAGTATTACCGACATCATCAATTTCCTTGCAGAATTAGGGGAATCTGGCTTAGCGTATCGCACTATCAATTCTTTTCGTTCGGCCATCTCCGCGGGCCACCCTCCCCTTAACAATCTCCCGATCGGGGAGCATCCCTGGATTTGTAAACTTCTTAAGGGTATTAGACTCTCCAGACCTCCGCAACCCAGATATTCGGAGCTCTGGGACGTGAACTTAGTTCTTAATCTCTTGTCCTCTTGGCGGGACAACCAATATTTGTCACTGAAAGAATTGTCGGCCAAATTAGCCATGCTTCTCTGCCTCATTTCCTGTAAGCGAGTGTCTGATATCAGAGCATTGGATGTTTCCGCTCGTGTCTTTACTCCAGAGGGAGTCACGTTTACTATTGCAAGGAGGACAAAGTCTAATACCAGGTCGGTATCCTATCCCGCTTTTCCTGATTCCCCGAAGCTATGTGTGGTTCGATGTCTCAAAGTCTATGAGGAAGTGACCAGTTCTTGTAGACCTCCAGGTGTTAATCAATTGTTGATTTCTATAAAGAAACCGTTCAAGGCGGTTTCTTCCCCTTCCATTGCCAGATGGATTCGATGGATTCTCTCTGAGGCAGGAGTAGATGTTCAAGTTTTTGGCGCCCATTCTACTCGGGGAGCTATGGCTTCCAAAGACATACAAGTGGGGGGCAGATTGGAGGACATCATGCATGCTGCTGATTGGTCTTCAGAGTCTACTTTTAAGAAGTTTTACTTTAAACCAATTCATGAAGCAGCCGCACTAGTGGTGAGTAAGCTTTAAACTTGCATAATCCTCGCCTCCGGTCCTGTGATAGAATACGAAATTTCCTAGCTATCGTGAAGGAAAGTTTCAATTCTATTAAGGACACGGAGGCGAGGATTATCCCACCCACATGCATTACGCTGGTATGTCCCCTCCCGATTACATCTACCTGCGTAGCAAGGTAGTATACTTGAGTTTATACATTTGTTTATTGTTATTCTGATCATATTCTAAATACATCATGTAGTACTTGATTCAGATGTAATCACATTCTATTTAGAGGTATTTTAAGGTTCATGACTTTATTGCAGTCGGTATGTGTCTGTGTTTTATCGGATTTGCATCTAATTATACCTTTTTTGGTAGGTTCCGAAACTACGACCAATTGACTCTACCAGGATTCCTTCCGCAGTGAAGTCGAGGAAGTGTGACGCATTTCGGGATATTTATACCAACGTGAAGGAGTGCACCTCATTGGATACTCGTTACCATGGCGGCGGGCTCATGGAACTTGTAGTTTTTTTGTTCATGTTTTGTTTAACTTTGAACTTGCTGTTTAATAAAAAGTGAAGAAAGATCTGCATAATCCTCGCCTCCGTGTCCTTAATAGAATTGAAACTTTCCTTCACGATAGCTAGGAAATTTCGTATTATATGCACCTAAAATGATTCAATTAGGATTAGAACTGTGTTTGTTAATGTAATTTAGTTATGCTGAATCAACAGTTTTACAAATTATTTATGCTTAAAATGTATATTAAAAACCCTGGCTTGAGGGGGTGTACTAAAACATTTGAGTGGTCCCAATCACTATTTGGTTTTACTCTACTAAATTGTTGGACGTAACTTATGTCGTGGAGGGTGATTATTCTTATTTCAAGATCAAGGATGCAGCCAAACGGCCAGAGGTAAATTTTGGGGTGATCAAAATATTGGGGTTCCACTAGAAAAATGCAGCTGCACAGCTCACACATCCTACCCCCCATTGTACTCAGGGTCAAAGTTAACATTTCAGACCTCTGAAGTTTCCTAGTTCAGTTTGTGAATAACTCATCCGGTCCAAGGTTTTTTATGTGCAATCTGGGATTTTGTAGACCTGCCGATCCCATTATAAAATCAGTACAAGCCCAAGAATGCTAAGAAAAATCCTTAACACGTTGAGCTACTCACGCATGGCCATGGGACGCCTCAGATCTCTGGGGATGAGGAGGCGACACTGGACTAGTTAGGGGGAGACATAGATTGGTAGACAGACGGATGGGTAGAAGCACACAGCTGGCACTGGGCTCGATGGTGAGTTGTCGAGGGGCGCTTGACAGCTGCCCACACCTTCCACGGCTTGTGCCCGACTTGACTACCTGCACACTACTATACTACTTTATGGAACCATGCTCACTCTTTTCCCATCAGCAGAGGACAAGAAGCAACATCCCACAAAAAATAAGAGCACCTCACTGGTTACAAACCAACATCTAAAAACGTCCTACGCATGGCCCCAATATTGTCTACGTCCATTGCCCACCCCTCTTATTTTCACGCATGTCTGTGGCAGAGATTTCATAAGAAACGCACGCTGCGTGCTAAACCTATTGCCACCATCTCACCTTAACACAACTCCAGATGCCGGTGCATACATAATGAGCTCTTGAACTTAGTCCTTGCGGCACCGACACTTCACAACCCTGCCTCACGCTCAAGTCTCCCGCGCCAGCGGCGGCCACACTGCGCACGCGCGTTACGTAAGCGGAAGCACGCCGACCCCCTGTTACTGTAGGTATATTTACTATGGTTGGACACCTAGTGGAAGCTACTGCATTTAAGAGTAGTTTCACAGACTGCCACAGCTGAGTCACAGACGCCTCTACTCGTATGCGACCTTTTCACTGGTACTTCATGAATAGTACCGATGGACGATAATACTTATCCTACCCGATATGGCTTCCGATATTTTTTAATGCATTACTCTCTTGTAATGCCTCACGCGCTTGAGTAAGGCCTGAACGCGAACGAGGTCTGCCTGCACACGGGTGGAATAGCATCCCGTCACAAAACACTTTAATAGGAAGCCTCTAACCCATAGAGGCTCTCTGGACGCGACACAGTAGAAAGACTCATTAGACGTCGAAGCTTGTGCTCGAGTCGAGTAATCGGTGCGGCCATCTTAAAGCGATAAATTTTTTTATATATCGTTCTGAAAATAGTTGGACTCTCAGTGGAAAAGGTCATGGTAAAAATGTAATTATTTATAAATGAAGTACTACGTAAGCAGTCCTCACAAATCTGGTACTTAATTGTATATTACGGCAGCAATATGCCTCGGCTGGGTATGTGAGGGCGAGAGACCCGCGGCTAGTCCGTCATTTGTGGTTATCGTGGTATTCCGTGCGGGTTATTTAGCTGATAGTTGGTGTTTACTGTGACAGAACTGGGCGCAGCGTACTGCAGTACCACAGTTTGCCGGGCTCTCCAGCTACATACTGTAAGTTCAGACCTCTGCCACGCGAAAAGTGGGTTTGACACTGTACTTCTCCCCCCAACACGCTCCCAGCAATTCCCTACCGGTCAGTGGACCCGTTCCTTTTGCGACTGATACTGTTTAGAAGTGTGGCCTCACCGGGACGAATGACAGTTACTAGTAATTAATTTTAATACGCTGCCATTTCTTACTGATGGCACTTTGTGCGCGGCGCAATTGCCAATTAGTTCAAATTTCTGCATCACATTACTCTTTATTTGCACCCCAGCCTTTTTCCCACATAGTCCCTAATAAGGGTGTGCAGACTATTTTAACTACTCCAACGTTTGAGAGAAAATGGAACCGAAAAATAGGAATATCAAGACGTATTAAGATCGCACAATTTTGTTCCGGTATAGAAACTTGAACCAAAACACTGACCTACTTCTTGCAAAGTCTTCAATGTAGTTATTAGATAACATTGACTCATTTCACTCGTCTCCAGTCCCTTAGTTACAGAATAGATTGCTACATTGTATAGTACTCTATAAGGTAGCAAATAACATCGGTATATTTCAATGTATATATAAACATACGCACAGTTCAATGACATTAAATAATGTTCATCTTGCCCAAATTCCTTTATTTATTTAATAATAATATCCCAATTCCGTTAAATAACGAATTATTATTGGTTGCATCCCCTGCCATATATTTCCCACCATCTTGCGGTTGAGCAGGATAGTTGATCATACTCCACTTCACTCCCTTATAGGCCAGCTCCCACATCACAGTCATGATGAGATCGACTCAGTTGCTAGTACACAGCTTGCTGGGACACACCTCGAGATTCAATTTCTCTACTGCACACATAAACACCCTAATTAAAATCTCAACAGAAAGCTGACATCTTACATCGCAAGTACAGAGAATTGTGAAATTTGAGGGGTGAGCTGGAGAATCTTCTCATCGGGATATACTACACAAAGCATTATACACCAAAAACTGTTCTATGAACAAGATCAACATACATTTTGCCTAAAAAATTAAAGCTACACAAACTCATACAAAACAGATCATACATCTGATTGGGAAATTACCAACAGTATCAGGATTAAAGCATTCTGCAATAAGGGTGCACTTGCAAAGACTCTTGTGAGGTCCTGCTTTTAGACCAGTATTTCAGAAGACTCTCCACCAACAGAGTCGACTTTTTGTTCCAAATATTACTCCAATCATGTTTTCCACACCTCCTTCCTGATGCATTATGGTCCATATAGCTAAACGTTGTCTTGGTCACGTTCTAGAAGTGGAGCTCTGCTCCGTATCATAGTCCATGGTTTCTATGGATATTCACACCATACATAAAAAACATACATGCTTTCTAGACCTTTCTCAGCTCTGATTCTCTCCCTGTTTCCCTACTTGTGCCTTCTGGCTTTCAACGTTTTCTCCCCTCCAAGTACCAGCACTTCCTTCCCTCCTTTAGTGCATTGTTGATTCTTAGCAGATAATCTTTTATATCTGTCTCTCTCCCCCACATGTTTGTTTCTTGAACTTCCAGCTGTTTCTGCCCCGTGAGCTCGGTGCTCATGGTTCTCACAACTGTGTATACCGGTCAGACTCTGTATGATGCTTTCCTGCTTCTTTGGTTTAAGGCTCGCTACTAGTTTCTGTGAGCTTTGGGCATTATTACTTGTTTAATTTTCCTTTACTTGTATTGCTACTTTAGTTTTTATATTCCTTGTTTTTACAGCCCCTCTGGCCCTTTTATTTTCCATTGTTCCTGGACCAGTCTACATAGTTCAAATCCTGCCCTTGTTTGTGTGTAGATTCATTGTCTTGTAGTTCAATGTTCAATAATTGTCATACTTCCAGTCCTGTTCTCGTTTCTTCAAATCCAGTCCTGTTTTTCCCTAGGTCCTTTTTCTGTTACCCAATTGCGCTTGTCCTCTCTTGTAATTATGCTAAAATCATAGATCTTTTTACCAGAGGGTACCACTGCATTTCCAAGGGTTGGTGCCCTTTGAGCAACTACTCACTCAGTGTTCTTCTTTTTTTTTGTTGAGCTGTAGAGTAAATTTGAAGCTCTTTGAGATTAACTGTTCATTGCTTTATTGTTAGATTCTTTTGTTATAGATAGATCATTTTCCATGGAGCATACAGTCATCTATGGTAGTTTGACTGTTGTTCTTCTGCCTCATACTTTCCTGTTGGTTTTCAGTTGTTTACTTATTGTGTTTGCATTGTCTTTCTGGTTTTGTCTTTTGCATCCATTTCCCAGTTCGTGTCAAGTGTCATGATCCCAGTCTGGTCCTGTGTCCAATTCTGTGTTGCCCTTCTCTTTTCTAAACGTTCAGGTTCTCCCTTGTGTGTGCTAATGCCCTCCTCCTGAATGTCCCTGCACAGAGCAAGGACACTATGTTAGCCTGGTCCCTGTCTTAGCAGAAGGCCAGACAGATAGCACATACATCATTAATGAAGTGTTCGAGACCTAGCATAACTCTTCTGTACAAAGCAAAATGATTTGATAACTGATATCAAGATGATTACTTGGCTCATATATACAAATTCTGCCTTTGGTTGAAGGGATATTGGAGTCTTTGGAGGCACTCCTTTCCAGAGAGGAAGTGTTACAAGAAATCCAAACTTTATTGAGCAATAAATCACTAGACCTAGATTCTTTAACAGCGTCTTTATATAAAGCATACAATGACTTTCTAGTGGGCCAACTTACTGACGTTTTCAACTCATTGATGTCACAGTCTGTCACTGAAAGCAAGACAGAGTTAGGCCACATAGTTCCATAGCCATCTTATATGACAATGCCAAAATGCACACCAACATCTTTACCACTAGTCTAGAATATTTATGTTAAACCTATTTTCACCGTACCAGTTTGAATTTATGAAGGATATAAAGGCAGGTGACAATGCAAGCCTTGTCCTCAATCTTTGTGAAATAATTTGGCATAGGAAATCTCAAATTATGCTTTTCTTGCTAAACATGGACAGGGAAGTTGATAGCATTAATTGGTGAATCCTCAAAAAATTAGGTCAAAAACTGGATTGGGTCCAAATGCGCGAGCTTATGTTCTGTCAAACGTCCATCAGCAGATTCGAAGTTAGCTCTCCTAAGTCTCAGCCAACCACCTCAAGTAGGAGGACAGACATGGATGTTCTGATTCCCCCCCCCCCTATTTGCGTTGACCTTAGAACCTTTAGTCCAGAAGGTCATGGCGAATGGTGCTATAAACAGAGTTCAGCCTGAAATGGCACAATACTAGTGTTAATTTATACTATTTGACAATCATGTAACAATCACTTCCCTGATGGAAGCATTACAGAGGATCATCAAAGTTTGCTGACAGTCAGGGGACATGTTGTGGTCCTCTCTCTACAATTAATTATTTTGGAAAGAAATCCCACATCATAAGAACACATTCAAGGGTGTTACCATTGCACTGGAACCATTGGTCAATTAGTGACTGGGGTGGCATAGAGGAGGGGCAATGAATATCCATCGTAGCTCGAAGTTCCAAGTATCTCCACTAATCCCCATGTGGTGGTAAACATTAGTAATGTTATGTTATTACACCCCTGCTCCCCTCTCTCCTATGTATGCTGGCACTTCCCCTCACCCTTGCTGGTGCTGAAAGACGGTCAAAAGTAATTTCTGTCATGTTTTGTGGTCCTGTAACATTATAACTACCTTTTATAAAGAGGTCCTGAGTCACATCAAGGCCAACTGGCCATCCTTGGGATACGACCGATATCCCTGAAAGCAGTGACTCATACTGGGTGGGCCCTTATTAGTTATATACTTCATGCCTCCAGACAAATTGTAGCCCTGGCATGGAAGAAACGGACTCGTCCCTCTATGGCACAATGTTTTGCTCACATGGGGCTTATCATGGCGATGGAACAACTCTCCCACAATCTCACCAAAACCAACATTAAATTCAGGTCCATATGGTGGCCCCTCCTACGCTACCTCACTCATATTGAATTCACTTGCTTTAACCCACCCAGGCTTAGATCACTACAGCTCTTCGATTGATCCACTCCTGCTGAGGGAGAGCCTCCCCTCTACCCCGCACCCAATGCTTCACTTTTCTTCTGAAAGAAACGCCTCTACTAAGTAGTGAGTTGCCGCTGCCCCATTTATGACCACACACACAGATGTCTATGACCTATCCCTTGGTTTCACCCCCTGGTTTGTTACCTTAACACATTGTGTTACAATATAATAAGCCTTACAGTGCCACAATGAAATGTATGGAATGTCATGCCTCGGTCGGTCAATCCTGACCTTGTAGAATGCAGATCCCTTTGCTTGATATAATTGCGATATATCACAGAAATGCTTATTCCATTGCATTGCTTAAACTATTGCAGCAAAGTTAAGCTGTTGATGTCTTGAAACAGTTTCTAATAAAGAGATTCTGAGTAAAAAAAGTAATGTTTATACTATTGAGAAACTTACTGCTGTCCTTCGAGACAGCATGGGGAAATTTGATCGGATATGGGGTCCTTTTCACCCAGATGTCAAAAGTTTGCTATTCATAAGCATTGTCTGCTCTTCCATCATCTTAGGTGTTAAGATTGTGATATGTATGCCACACAGATTCTCATCTGTACGTGAACCAGGAGAAACATGCTCAAGGATTGCCAACCTTAAATGTGTCAAATATTTTGTTACTAATTCACATATTGTCACTCTTGAGGGTTCATGTATTAGCATCTGTGACTTTGCCTTTATGCTATCATATGATCTGATATTCATGAGTATTATCCATGATTAAAATACCTAATCTGCAGCCTTTCTGTGCTTGTTCTTAACAAGAATGAAATAAAGTTGGTAAAAGTGCTTTGTTATTAGGTGCCACACAAACTATTGTCAAAGAGCAAGAAAATGTAAAGACACCTCAGGACAAATGGAAAATGGCAGGGATGGAGCAGCTATAGAGATACTCTTGGAGCTTCATTCCTAGATCAGTAGATAAAATAGCTGACCCAAAATCAGATCATTGGGTTAAGGGAAAGTCAGAGTTAGACCCTAGAATTTCAGTTTCCAAAGGCTGCACCTTAGCTAAAGGGAAAGTTAAAGACATGTGTATAGCAACTAATGTAGAACTGTCTCTAGGTGCAAGGTCACTAGGCCAGAATCCCTTTAATTTTATCTTTCCCTTCCTTGCTTTCTCACTCCTTCTTTGAACTGTCCTCTGCACTCCCTCTGTTTCTTTTGTGATGGTGTTTTGTAACTTAAGTGTGCATGTTTAGAGGGTGGTAATATACCTGTGGGAACATTGAGGGGTGGAATAAAGTTAGGGAGGTGCCCTTAGCTAGTGGAGAATGTGAACATTCCTGTTGGGGGGTGGTTCAGTGCATATGGAAAGGAGACATGTAAATGTAGGTGTGGATGGAAGGTGGCATTGTGCCTGTGTGGGGTAGGTGAATTGACGTTCCTGTGGCTAATGTGGATGGATAATGTGGTTGTATCTGTACTGGTGCTGAAAGTATGTTGAGAAGGTGATACGGATGGGTGTCATTGCTATTCCTCTGGATGGGGAATGAGCAACGATTGGGATGGGAGGATCAGCGATCAATATACAAAGCAAAAAGGCTGTCGTTGCTAACCCTGTCCCACTTTGAAAAAAAAACACTTTGTTACTGGAGAATGAGTTGGTATAGAAACAATCCCAAATCTATAGGTCACAGATTTTATCTTTTAGGATTTGGAGGAATACATAGGGGGTGGATAAAATGTTTTTTTTCTTCTTTTTCTAACATGATTTGTAGAAATGGATGTCACAGATATTTGGGATATGCGTCCATGTCGGCAGGTAGGTGAAAAAAGAGCTAACATCGGGTAGTGACACAGACCGCTGCAAGATTGAGGCTTATCGTGCACGGTTTGTGTCGAAAGCCATTCCATTTGACTGAACAGTAACCAATTAGGATGATCTAATTAGAGACCCGTTCTGATAGATTAAAAGACAGTCAGACACACTAGCCCCTGGTGTCAAGATCATACTGATTGGCAAATAAGCAGTAATTCAAAGTAGTTATGTCTCACTGATCTTTTGTACAATCCAGGGAGGTCCGGGCAGCCCGCAGACAGATATAGTTTTCCACATTTGGGCACTAAATTTACCACTTTATTCTAGACTGTCTTCGGACCGTATTTCAAGGTTTTATGCATCTAGGTCTTTCTCCCAACCCTAGGTTTTGCTGTAATTTACTTCCCCATTTTTAGCTAATTTCATATAATTGTGGCAGTTCGCGAGTTAGGTTGTTGTTCTGGTCCCCCCTACTCCCACTTTTAGTGACAATATACGGCATATTTCCATCACACCAAAGGCACTCCCAAAGACTTGGGTCTTAGACCTGTGTATCATAAATTAGATAGGTGAAATATATCAATCTTTCTTAGAACATTGTATTAAAATGATTATTGTTGTTAATAGTGCCTAAACTTATTATAACTAATCCTGCTTCAGGATGGAATTGGTAATTAAATTCTCAGGAGTAATGGTGTTTAGTAATTTCCTCAATGTGTTGTCATGATTATAAATATTAATTTTGCCACCACTATGAGCTTAGAATCAAGGCTGAATTTTAAGGACTTATATAATTGTTAATATGAAGATTAATTGTGCAATAAATATGTGCTAATAATTATGATTGAAACACATTACATCAGCAGGAACTGTCCATTTCGTTGAGAATGTTTCTTTATACAATGGATGCTGATTGATAACAATTATAAAATTGCTTTACCTGTTGTTGGTTTCGAAAAAGTGAGGAAGGACATGGGATTTATAAGACAATCGCCACTGTGTTAAAGATAGGAACAGTTGAAGTTGTCTTCTTGAAATGCGACGGCCATGATTTGTTTTAATGTGCCTTTGGTTATATTAAATTCACAATAAATGCATTAGGAAACATACCTTGAGTTAATGTATGATTGTTCACTCCGGAATTTATGTCGCCGGGAGAAGTAGTCGAGCAGGAAGAGCATACATAATGACTTATTACTACAAAAGCTTTAGACTCTGCTCCTTGGTCGACACTTTCACTTATGTACTCTCTCATATATCCTTAGCTTCATTATCAAATACCTCTTGCATCTTCCTAATTATATCCAAACCACAAGATGTTCATCTCTGTAAAGCTGCGAAATATTGTCTCTCTGTAAATTCCTGGTTACATGCCACTTTTATAATTTGTATCGTCCCAATTAATTTTGGATATAAAAACCTAATTTAAACTTCTTTTGTCCTTTGTCCCTATGAATATTTTTTATCCTTGATACCTTGTATTTCTATCTGCCTGTTCCCTTACCTCAAACTTAAATAATATAAAAGCGTGATACGTATTGACCATTTTTGCTATTTGAACTAGTCTCTAGTACACATATTACTCCCTACCTTAGTAAAGCCCAACTTCTTTTATTTAACTGTTTATATAAAACATTTGATATGTTAGACCCACCACCACCATTCGTTCTAAGATGCAGGTCAAATATTTGGGTAAACACTATGTAGTAGTGAGATAGGCATGCTGTGGCAAAGTTGCGCCCATTTAAATGCTGAATGCCAGCGTTCATGTTTGCCCTACGTATAGATAAATAGAAATGTGTGCTGTTCTCGCAAACAGATGAAAACGGAGAGGATTTTAAAACATCACTGGTTCATTGAATACTTAAGTCATTAAGGACATTAATATCTTCACTGATAATGCTGCTTCTGGTTAACATAGCTATTCCTGTGCACCCAATCAATATTATTGAGTCTCCCAGTTTATTGCTAATTCTGTCAGGTCATTATTTCCTAACTGGGTCATTCATTATTACTGTATGTGGGGTTATGATATTGGACCTGTTGGCCCATGGCCAACATAGAAATTGCTTTAAATGAGCCTTTTGTGACAATTTTAAATTAATTCTTCAGGACTTCCCTAACTGCGGTCCACTAATAAAGGGGATTTTTCTTGATTCTTGTCCCTGTTCTCTATCTTAACTTAGAAGTAGTTGTACAAATAACCATATAGTATGGATTTCTTTTATATCTGGTTGAAGAGTGTCAAGGATTGAGGGTATGGGTAGTAATTGTTTTTGGGCATGAGTCCTGTCATATTACTGGTCTGGATAGACCTTTCTTAGCAGCCAGGTTTTTTACTTTTATTTTGGAAAGTGTCCATCTATAATTGAGGCTCTTGCGCCTTGTTGGTGCTCCCTTTTAGGTTACATTGCTTCACTGTTTCACTTTATTGGAGTCAGCCTGCATTCCAGTGTATTCTGATGTGCAGCACATATTTTCTATTTGGTGGTCCTGATAATTCACATAAACTGTTGCCTTCAGATATGGGCACACCAATTGTAGCCGATTTGTGTTTATTTAAGTGGCTTAATCATAATTTGTAGATCTTTGACATCCTCATCATATTTTTTACTTGGTAAGGTAAATGTGTCATTTTAATTCCACTATTCCTTGCAGTTTTGGTGATCTACTGCAGAACACAGCCGCTGCCTGTCTCAAGCAGTATTTGAAATGGCCCAGTCTACAATAGAATAATTAAAGCAGCAAGAAAAAATGTGAATAATAGAAACCACAAAAAACAAGGGAGGAAAATAAAACCAAAAAAACATGTAGGCTTCACAGGGCCGGTGGTGGTTGATAAACAGTAACAAAGAGCAAGGCAAATAGGTGAATCTTTGAGAACCTGCACTCATTATGCAGCACTTTCTATCAGTTTTGTTTAATGTATCCCAGTTTTTCTTATCCAGTAGAGGCAGAACGTTTGCAGCGAGAGGGCACGTTGATAATCACTCTCATAAAGGATGTTTTATAACACCTACTTTGGAAAAAGCCAGGGTCCTTTCCCTGAATAGACCGTGGATGATCTCAGACAAGATATTCCGTCCTCAAGAATAGTTTATGCTGCCAGGTCACTGAAATCACAGGCTAACCCTGGTTGGCTGCTCTCTACAAGAATAGAGCTTGGTTCTGCTGTTTAGGCTTCCTTCATTGAGTTAGTTCAAGTAGTAGCTGATGCTTTATTTGTCTTGGCAAGGAAAATATTGCAGATTTTATTCACCATGTAAGATACACAAGGGTCTTTGTGAGAAAAACATTGACTAGTTTTACAAAGTTGATTTATCCAAGTTGATGATGTCTTTGGATGTTTGATGATATGTTGTAAATAAGTGGCATTTCCGAGCCTGGACTTGCTTCGACAATCTTCTTCACTGAAAGCAACAAAATATATTTTCTTTTCATTAATCTTTTGTAATTGGTTGCAGCATTTCACCCACGTTAGTTGTGAATTGAGACTGGTTTCTTCAGCGTTTTGGGCTAGACGATCAGTAGAGGTTAAATTGACAGAACCACAAACAGTTTCTGTTTATTCAAGAGATGGAGCTGTTACATCCCTCTCGTAGGGTTGCTGTATTTCTTAGAGAAAATACTGGATATTTGTTAGTGTTTTGAGATTTTTGAAGACCCAGCAGCTGGTACTCAAATAAAAATTGATGTCAAATCTTCTGTATTAATTTTTAGCACACCAATTATATCTTTGTTTGCTTCAATAATCACTAAGGCATTTCTAAAATAATTCTGAATAGTTTTTTTTGTTGTGTTTGCTGGTCTAAATGAATATTTAAAAAGGCAAAAATACAGCCTTTTGCTGATTTTTTATTTTTCCCCCAATCTTATTTACAGTCCTTGGCTTAAAAATATTAGACCTGATTGTAAAACACTGGCCATTTGGCAACTTCACCATGCTGATAGCTATCTTTGTCTCTGGGTTGCTATGGTAACCTTTTTGTGCCTGTGTAATGTATTTGTCATGCTAAAGAGTCATTGTGTGAAGATGCTCAACTCATTTTAATAGTCGCTTGTTTTCTCCGTAGTGAGGCTCTTTGTAATACTAGGCGAACGACTGACTGAAAACACTTACATTGCACACACTTCCAATATGGATTTCTTGGTGCATGGCCGTATAAACTGTCTAGCCAAATGAGAACGTTGTGTTTTTTTCCTGAAGCTTGTCAGTATGATGGAGTTTAATGTCTTGGTAATGAAATCGAAATAATGGGGGCTTGCACCAAGAAGGTGCATCCATTTCAAGAGGAAAGAATGAATTTCAGAACCCTCAGTGGAACTTTATTTTTGCTTTTTAAGTCCTAGCAAGGTGGCGGGGGTTGGTGGGATGGGGTGAGGAAAGGGCAGTAGAAGGTTGGATTTTGAACCCATGAGGGTTTTGTGTAATCCAAACACACTAGTAGACGGCTGCTAGCTGTCTTAAACATCCGAAACTGGGAGCCAGTGCAGTGCCCAGCCTGTTTCCGAAGCTTGGTTTCTTCTGCCCCGTCCTTCCATGGTTTGAAATGTGTAAATTCTGTACTCTGTGGGGCCTTCTCAGCAAAGTCTTGAACATGCCGCAACAAAGAATATAGTGTTAGTATTCCCATGAGTTTGCGATTGCCCCTACTACTAGAGCATAAGTTTTCTCTTGCTCAGAGAAGAAGGGAAGAATAGATCTACGTTTTCTCAGCTGAAAATAACGTAATTACACAACAGACATATAGGTCTGGCCTGTCTTCCAGAAGTGAATACGTGAGCATGAGATTTCCCAAAAGCTTGTTTACATGTTCTAGTGAAATATAATTAAGTTTACATTGCACTAGTGTCTGAGAAGGCAGGTCTCTGATATGAGGCTTTGGCAGTAGGCTGCTAATCAGTCACTACCACTGAACTCTGAATATTTTTTTCATAGAAAAACAGGTATTTGGCTTTTCATCCAGCTCATTAGAAATGATGATATTAAGTGAGCTGTGCTCACTGCCTAAGGCAATGGTAAAAAACCTAAAAAGTGGTTGAGTCTGGCCGGGGGCCTTTTTTATAAATTCTTGTAGGATTTCTTTGGCATTAACATAGCTATTTTTAACTTAACGTAGCTTTTTTTTTTTGTTTTTTTTTTTTTGTTCACTTTTCTGCATTGCCTTATGTCCCTCTTCTTGCACCAAGGTCATTGTTCCCCCCCACTTGGATTCCTGGTAATTTGTCTGAAGGCATTACGATCTTATGATAACCAGTGGTCTTTATGTGTTTGAAACGTGGTTTGGCATAATGATAAGAATTTTTTTAGCAACTTTTCCATAGTTTTTGTGAAATAACCACACACCCATCTTTTGGTCTTTTATGAAGTTAAATAGAGGGAATAAAAGGGCTATTAATTTGGTCCTCCGTGATTAGATGGTGTGCCTATGTTTCTCAAATGAATATGTGCTGAGGAGTTGTGTGGTATTCTAGTCAGAATGTTCATCTGTAAAATGTGATGATGCAGAGAGCTGGAGGAGAGAGAGAGTGGCTGCACTTGAGACAGAAAATGGCTCTACTGGTGGCGGAGGCATTTCGTGTGGAATAAACCTACTTTAGATCTTTATCTCAGCTGGATCCCTGCATCTTTGGTACACTGGTGATGATCATCAGTAAGAGTCCTTCATGTGTGACTGAAGCCTCTACACTGTGTCCTACTAATCAAGTGACATTCCTCTTCTTGACTTCATCAGAGCTTCTATCCGGATATATATTATTTGGGTTAAAGCACAGCACTTTCGAGAAAATATCTCCATTATCAGGATACCCAACTTGCATGCAGTGCTTGTAATGAACTGCTGCTTTAAAAGGTGACTTCAGACTACATTTAGATTGGGATATATATCAGTAAGCAAATTGTATGTTACAATGTTTCTGGAAGAGTAGAAAATTGTGAATAGCATCTTGGAAAGTTACTCTATCTCATTTGATTTTTTTGTAAGCATCAAGGATGTAGTGTGTGTAAAAGAAAACAACACTCAGGATTTCATAGAAAGTCTAACAATGATCTGATCCAAAATAGCCAGTAAGCAAGCACAACTAATGCAAGGCAATTGCCTTTTCTACAGTCCAAAGCTTCGACCTTAATCAGTCGGAGCTTGTAATGTGGAAATTCATATATTGTTCTGTTATATTTATAAATCTTTTTCTCTGTACAAGTGAATGGGAGTGGGGACTTTTGACAAAAATTAAATTAACTGATAGCTATCAATGAGCAGGTTACAGGATCTTCTCATGGGAAGGAGTGTGAGAAGTCCAGATACACTTAAAACTAATAGGAGCTGACTCTAATACTGTCTGAAATTCTCTCTTCATTGTGCCAACTTCAGAACGCCTTACTAGCATGTTTTAGTAAATGTGCAATTGTACAACATGAAATTACATCACTGCAGTTCATTAAAACTGGTGTGTAAATGCATATACATACTATGATTTTACTAATTTCTAATCTGGTATAAAAATGACATAGCAGATCAATACAAACGTAACCATACAAGTTAAGGCACACAAAAGCATTGGTGTTTTTATAGTACACATGCGGACCATTCCCCACTGAGGCTACGTGGGTGGGTGCATTATGGGCTCTACACTCATACCAGTAATGCTTTTAGAGCCTCGAGATAATGCCTGCCAGCTTTGCTGCACACATGCTGCCACACATTCGGTTCTGTTATATCCTAGCCTGAGGTGTCTTCATATTGCTTAGAAGGTGTCTTTGCCCTTGGGCTCATTTTCACCTTTCAAACAAGTGAAATGCTTACCACAGCCTCCTTGTAGGCACATATGTTGGAATGGTATAGGCAAATGATGCTTATTTGCCATTCCTATGTTACCTTATCACTCCACGTGACCAAGACACTATCTATCCTGTGCTGAGCTTATGTTTAAGAAATCGACCCTGCTTTAGTTGGATTGAAAAACGTACCAACGCACCTGGAAACAGTAATTTATGAAAAGGAAGCACAGACCACATCAGTGCCCGTCGTCTATTCTATAGGTATGGTAGGCTAATTG
Organism: Pleurodeles waltl; assembly: GCF_031143425.1. Classification (NCBI taxonomy): domain Eukaryota; kingdom Metazoa; phylum Chordata; class Amphibia; order Caudata; family Salamandridae; genus Pleurodeles; species Pleurodeles waltl. The sequence goes on from NC_090439.1 coordinate 850,503,420, forward strand.
TGACACAGGATTTTTTAGTGTTACTAAAACTAAGATGGGAGAGAATCTTTCAACCCAGTCATTGGCAAGGGGTCAACATGTTTCTGCCTATTTGTTACCCTTTACTAAGTTGTGAAGGTATTCTTCATGACCATATTGTAGTCGTTTTGCCAACTTATTGAGATGATGTATCGAAAAATTAAATACAAAACTTAATTCAAAAAGATTACCTCAAGTTTTCCAAGAGCTAGATGAGTATCCATCATTGTCTCAACCTGTTAATATGTCAAAACACAATCAAGAGACAAACATAGACAAGAAAAGTGTTTTTAGAACCATCACTGTGATCTTCCAGGGATGGTGTGGACACGCAAATAGGTGTAAATCAAAAACATGTGGTGGTCATGTTGTAGAAGCAGAATCTTAGATACCCATCTCAGGATACAAACAACCGTTAGCCAGCTCTTCCTGGTAGACAAAAAGGTTTATTTAGAAACATACAAATACATGTACATGGAGACTGAGCAGCATAAGTCCAGCTCGAACAGTCTGAATAAGGAAGTAATACATGATCTTTTATAATATCAAACCACAAACGGAATCGAGCATTTCATTGGTCCTTGACATTGATGTATGATCATTTCTTCACTATTGCCAAAGGTGCTACAGTCAATTCTTCATAATGCACCATATATAGTAAATTGAAGCACAGACAAGGAAGTTACCTAATATGTCCTACCTGTCTAATATCGCGTGATACATCTTATGACAGAACTGAGAACAGCACGTACACAAATGGTATCTTCAAGAAGGAAGACTGCTTCAGCTAGCATGCAATGACAATGATATTTCATGGTGGCTGTTCTAATGGCAAGCCTTGCAATATAGTGCGTTTCAGGTAATATCAGAAACATATCAGTAAGCATAGCTTGTGTTAGTTGTACATTGTCCCACAGAGATAGGTCCAATTGTCATTGTGTATCACAGAGCCCATTAGTCCCAAATTGGTGAAGAACCAAAATGTGATTCCACAATGTAACTAGTGAACAATGCAAATAAACACACATGATTGTACTGCCTTAAAAATCATCTTAAAAAATTACGTACATGTATATGCTTACCCCAGAGGATCGAGTGTAGGCCTTAACGCTAGCCTACCAGACAGGAGCAAACAGGGCTACATCAGGAGACACATCATATCGTAGTAAATGTGTTGATCAACAATTCTTCTATTTTTTCTTGACACTAAATTGCCCCCCCGGGTTGGAAGATCTATATGACAACATCGGTATCAATCATGAATAACATGAGGAGTAGGCTAGGGGGTCTGCCAAATGTTTTTAAGGTTGTAATTCGTGCTACACCTTTTAATTGTGTTCTAAGTGATACAGTGCCTTTCCCCATCGCTGATCAAATAATTGATAGTGGGGATCAATACGATATGTGCTTATCTGCTTTGAAGGCCCAGCAGAATGTGGCATGGCTGATTGTTACTATGTATATTGTAGGTTGTGGTAGATTCATAGCAGTTCCTAAATAGCTTCACAGTAAAGTGAAGAGCCTTTGGAAAACATGAGGAGATGATTGTGCCGTGATGCATTAATGCACTCTGTATAGTAATTATTGTTATACGAAAGGAGCAGTGGTTCTGACTGTCACAATATGCTGCTGAAATGTGCTGTCCTGGAGCACAAATATATGCTACAACATACTAATGATTAAAAAAGGAGGAAGAGAGGGAAAGTACCTCTGAGGAAGAGAGGGAAAGTACCAGCGGCTCTTACCTTCGCTTTCCCGATGAGTCGACCCAGACTCAGTGTGTCAAAGGTGGCTTTTGTGGCAGAAACTTAACTCTAACGGTGATTCACACCAGCACATTTGATGCGCAGTGTAAACCCTCAGTATTTCTTCAACTCCCAGGGAAACCACCATTCAAATGGATAACATGGTTCCGAACATTCACAAAGTATGTAGGTGCCATAGACAGTAACAGGTACTGCCCTGAATGTAAATGTCATCTTTTAGAACATACTTTATGGTATGAGGGTCAGGCTGTTTCCGAACATTTGCCTCCTCATAAAGTAACAGAGAAGAAGATGAAGCTGTCAGTACCCATAGGCTGTACACAGATTAGAAAAACAATTTAACGAATAGCAGAGTTTGGTAGTTACAAGGCATTATTTATTCTTTTTTTTAACAAAAGAGTAACATTGAGATTAATCCATAGATACACATGTGGTGCCTCGATGCATGTTAGCTTCAGACTGAGAGGTTGAGAATTTTACCCCACAATTGATTAGGGACTATATCATTGTTCGATGTGGGGATGAAAAAGCTTAAGAGAGGTCACTCACATTAAAGCACCCAAGAAACATAGTATAGTGAAAAGCATTGATATTTATCAGGCTTCCTTCAGAGAACTAGTGGAAAAGACAGTTTTGGAGTAGGAGTGGTCAAAAGCCAAATTCTGAAATTAGTATCAGCCAGAAATGTTCATAAAGGCTACACACAAGGAAGCAAAGGAGGGAAAGATGAAAAGAAAAAAAATCTATAAACAAAAGAACATTTGTTTTAGATTTTAATTTGTGGTAAGCAAGGACACTTTGGCATATTGTGTCAAGGGGTTATTCCTACAATCAATTTTTTAGCGCAGGTGTTGATTGTGACAACAGTGGATTATGGGAAGTTACATTAGAAGGAGTAGTATAATTCATCATCAAAAAAGTTTCATACAAATGCTTTAAATCGATTAGTGGACTCAGGAAGTAGAATGGCCATGATCACCCAGGAGCTGTTTGAAGAGGAATGGGACAATAGGGTCAAGGAACCACCAGATAGGAGCCTGGTTTCATACGGAGAAAAAATTATTAACTGGAGTATATTGAATCAGTGTTTAAGTTTGATTCATGAAAATGTTTATGTGGCCTAGAAAGGTTTAACTATTCTTGGTTTGTTTATTTGGTGTGACATTAGTACCAGAAACCACAGAGCAAATCTCTTTGGTAAGTGAGACACATGGAGGTCAGTGTAAGCATTGGTTAATTAGTTCAAAAAGTGTTTTTAAACAATTTGGGGCAATGTAAAGATCCTAAACACTAAATAAGAGTGACGTATGGAGCTATCCCCATCAAACGTAAACTGAGAAACATCACCTTTTAGTGTCAGAGAGGATTTGGTTGATAAACTTGCAAACAGGAAGTCATTGCACCAATAGTGTCATCCTTGTGACTATCTCCCCTTGTTATTACATTGAGGAAGAACAGCACATTTGGAGTGTGTGTCAACTCTCACAGTATAAAAACAGAAAGATGGGTACATTCACACTCTTTGCCGAAAAATTGCTGATATCCTGACTACATTTGCTGGGGCCACGTATTTCGGCAAAACTGACTTGACTCCAGCATTTCATTGAGTGGTGTAGAGACAACTTCAAAACATCTCACAGCTTTCGTTTCACCAGCAAGCAGATGAGAATGATGCACTTTGTGTTAGTGTCAGCTGCCTCGGTGTTTCAGACGAGCATGGGCAGTGTAGTGTTTGGGATTAAGGGCACAGTAACCTTTTAGAATGATATATTGGTTGATGGAAGTGACAATTAAGAACATGATGAAATACTTGAGACAGCCTTGTCCAGACCGAGTGCTGTGGGCATTATTACCAACAAGAAAAAATTTGAATTTGCAAAGCCATCTATAGAATATTTGGGAAATTTTATATCTCAGAAAGGGGTGGAGCCCTAACCCGGTTTGGTCAATGCTATTGTACAAGCACTCACCCCCACAGGCAAAGATCAAGTGCCATACTTTTTTTGGGATGTATGAATATTACTCCAAGTTTCGAATTGTGCAGCAAAATCTGAATGTTTAAGGTCCTTGCTTAAAACAACAATTGTTTTTTGAATGGAGTGAAGCATGGGAAAAGAGTTTGAATTGTTGAAAGGTAAAATATCATAACAAAGTCTGGTGACCATGGATGCCAACAAGTGTGGGATAGGTGGTATGATCACACAAATAAATGATACTGAGGAAAACACTGTAGGGTTTGCGTCCAGAGCATTATGACCTAGTGAAAAAGTTACATGGTCTTTGAAAGACAATTGCTTGTGTATTGTTGGGCAAAATATCTTTCTGTAGGGAAGGAGTTCCTCACTATTGAGTGATCACAAACCTCATGTGTATGCCCAGACATATTGTTTGGGGTAAAGGGCAACAAGTCCCTTTGGCTGCCAGTTTACAGTGTGTCCACATGTTAACAGTGTTCAAACTTGTATTTATGGTTCATTAGTGAAAAGCCTTCATTATTAGGGTGAGCGCTGTATATTAACGTTTTAAGGTCACACTGCACTACTGACAGTGGTTCCAGTAAAAAAAAAAAGTGTACATACGTTTGAAAAGTTTAACAAAATGAGGCTAAGTACAATGCTACCAGAATGCTCTCTGATTAGATGCAAATGTTTGCAGAAGCTTGTAAGCAAAAGTGATGGTTCTTTGCTTTCAAAACAAAATGTTCAGAAAAAAATGCAAGTAGGGAAAAAAAAGTTTCACTACTATGAACTTTTAGATGCTATTGCTTTGAAGTGTCATTTAGTAAAATGTGTTGATACACACTATTATTTCACAAAAAATATTCCTAATGGAAAATCATTGTAACCATTTTCAACAAGATTATGGGAAGCATGAAAATAAACAAGCACTGGCAAAGCAAACCGATCTAAAATTTTTTTGTGAGTCTTTTGGTTTCGTCAATGCATGGCTTGTTTTGACATGGCTTTTGTAACACTTAGGCCCTCATTACAACATTGGTGGGTGGCAGCCGCCGCCCGCCAAGTTGTAACCACTGTGCGGCCGCCAATGCGGCCGCACTCCCTTGGTGCCCATTATGACATATGTGGGCCACAACATGGGAGCCGGCTCCAAATGGAGCCGGCGGTGTTGCGGCTGTGCGACGGGTGCAGTTGCATTTGTCGCGCTTTGAAAAGCACATGGGGCCCTGTCATGGGGCCCCGCGACTCCCTGTACCGCCAGCCTTGAAAAGGATTACTACCGCCGGGGCCATTGTGGTGGGAGACCGCCGGCCCCGGCGATGCAACCGCGGCGCTTCCGCCGCGGTCGTAATGAACCTGGAAGCCCCGCCAGCCTGTTGGCGGTGCTTCCGTCATTTCCGCCCTGGCGGTCCTGTACCACCAGGGTTGAAATGAGCCCCTAAATGTTGTGGGAGCTGCCAGGCCCTCACCATTGTAACAAACACTGGCAAAAAGAAAAAAAAGTTTTTGGTTTAAAAAAGCACACATTGGCACCAGTGGCGTAACAAAGGCCCCCGCATCCCCCTGCAGGGGGGCCCCCTCAGCACAGCACCTGCCCTGAGTGAGTGGCAGGGGGGCTCCATGTTCTTTGCAGGGGGGCCCCCCTCCAGTTTCGTTACGCCACTGATTGCCACAGTAGTTCCCAGCACTGAAAAAAAACTACTTTGTGTGCCAATATGCTCCTTGTGGAAGAGCAGAATGCGATCACCCACAGTAAAGCCAGCCAATAGAGAGGAATAGACGTTTAATAAAAATAAAATGTCTTTGTTAACACCAGACCTAATTAGGCACCCAATTCTTTAAGAAAGTCACAAAAGTGCACCCATGGTATATGTCTTTGAATGAAAGGTGTTCATGAGTTCACAAGAACTTACAGAAGTAGACCAGGAAATCATACTCCTAGAAAATATTTGTGAACTCATGTTTTAGAATGAGCAAATGTGCATGTGTATATTTGTTCATGTGAAAATCTATTGAGCGTTTACAAGTTCACTTTCACCCTAACCACTTTTTTCCAAACCCTGGAAGAGCTTCTACTTTTGCTATTGTCAGGCATACATTCCAACCTTTCTCAATAAGGGAAAAGATTAGAGAAGAGCTGGTGAAAATTCTTAAAACATGCAAGTTGGTAGGTTTGCAGACTCAAAGGCAATCCAGCCATGGAACTATTACTTACTGCTTCCTTCAGCCCCAGTAGGTAGATCTGTGAAAAGATGGCAAGATAAGGGAATTGCTATAATAGGGATTGAAATTGCAAGTATTCAAGCCCTACTATAGTATTAGCCCTGACATAATCAGAGACGCTATTATCGGAACTCTTACATAATGAGATTGCTTCCATAATTTGTCTCCGCACTACATGGCACCAAAGGGACAAGTAGATTTTTTTACAGGACAAGTAGATTTAAGAAGCAACCTGTCCCATGGACAAGTAGATATTTTATTAAATTCCATACCCCTGGTATACTGTGAGTAAAGAATGTGGTTGAAGAACACACACCTAGAATTGTGAAGTTCAGTTCAGTTCAGTGAAGAGAGAGATGCAGAGGAACTCTGATGAGCACTTGCATTCGTTATCTAAAGAATTCCCCAAAGCAGAGACCCTAAATAGCCAGAAAAGGAGGTTTGGCTACCTAGGCAGGAGGATAGGCTAGCAACACAGGTAAGAGCCTATCAGAAGGAGTCTCTGACGTCACCTGCTGGCACTGGCCACTCAGAGCAGTCCAGTGTGCCAGCAGCACCTCTGTTTCCAAGATGGCAGAGGTCTGGAGCACACTGGAGGAGCTCTGGGCACCTCCCCTGGGAGGTGCAGGTCAGGGGAGTGGTCACTCCCCTTTCCTTTGTCCAGTTTCGCGCCAGAGCAGGGCTGGGGATCCCTGAACCGGTGTAGACTGGCTTATGCAGAGATGGGCACCATCTGTGCCCATCAAAGCATTTCCAGAGGCTGGGGGAGGCTACTCCTCCCCAGCCCTGACACCTTTTTCCAAAGGGAGAGGGTGTAACACCCTCTCTCTGAGGACGTCCTTTGTTCTGCCTTCCTGGGCCAAGCCTGGCTGGACCCCAGGAGGGCAGAAACCTGTCTGAGGGGTTGGCAGCAGCTGCAGTGAAACCCCGGGAAAGGTAGTTTGGCAGTACCCGGGTCTGTGCTAGAGACTCAGGGGATCATGGAATTGTCTCCCCAATGCCAGAATGGCATTGGGGTGACAATTCCATGACCTTAGACATGTTACATGGCCATGTTCGGAGTTACCATTGTGACGCTATACATAGGTAGTGACCTATGTATAGTGCACGCGTGTAATGGTGTCCCCGCACTCACAAAGTCCGGGGAATTTGCCCTGAACGATGTGGGGCACCTTGGCTAGTGCCAGGGTGCCCACACACTAAGTAACTTAGCACCCAACCTTCACCAGGTGAAGGTTAGACATATAGGTGACTTATAAGTGCAGTGGTAAATGGCTGTGAAATAACGTGGACGTTATTTCACTCAGGCCGCAGTGGCAGGCCTGTGTAAGAATTGTCAGAGCTCCCTATGTGTGGCAAAAGAAATGTTGCAGCCCATGTGAATCTCCTGGAACCCCAATACCCTGGGTACCTCAGTACCATATACTAGGGAATTATAAGGGTTTTCCAGTATGCCAATGTGAATTGGTGAAATTGGTCACTAGCCTGTTAGTGACAATTTAGAAAGCAGAGAGAGCATAACCACTGAGGTTCTGGTTAGCAGAGCCTCAGTGAGACAGTTAGTCATCACACAGGGAACACATACAGGGCACACTTATGAGCACTGGGGCCCTGGCTGGCAGGGTCCCAGTGACACATACACTAAAACAACATATATACAGTGAAATATGGGGGTAACATGCCAGGCAAGATGGTACTTTCCTACACAACCCCCTCCCCAAACGAAGGACAATAAGACTAGCCATGACCTGATGAGTCTTCATTGTCTAAGTGGAAATATCTGGAGAGTCCATCTGCATTGGAGTGGGTACTCCCAGGTCTACGTTCCACTGTATAGTCCATTCCCTGAAGTGATATAGACCACTTCAACAATTTAGGGTTTTCTCCTTTCATTTGTTTTAGCCAAAGTAGAGGTTTGTGGTCTGTCTGAACAATGAAGTGAGTGCCAAACAGGTATGGCCTCAACTTCTTCAGTGCCCAGACCACAGCAAAGGCCTCCCTCTCTATGGCAGACCAACGCTTTTCTCTAGGGGTCAACCTCCTGCTGATAAAAGCAACAGGTTGATCCTGACCCTCAGAATTGAGTTGTGATAAGACTGCCCCTAATTCAGATGCATCAGTTTGAACAATGAATTTCTTGGAGTAACATGGGCTTTTTAGGACAGGTGCAGTGCCCATGGCCTGTTTCAGCTCCTCAAAAGCTTTCTGTCAGCTAGCTGTCCACAATACCTTTTTAGGCATTTTCTTAGAAGTGAGGTCATTAAGAGGGGCTGCAATGGAGCCATAGTTCTTGATGAACCTCCTGTAATACCCAGTGAGGCCTAAGAAGGCTCTCACCTGGGTCTGAGTTGTAGGGGGAACCCAATCTATGATAGGTTGGATTTTCCCCTGAAGTGGTGCAATCTGTTCTCCACCTACAAGGTGTCCCAGATAAACCACTTTCCCCTGCCCTATCTGGCACTTTGAAGCCTTGATAGTGAGGCCTGCCTTTTGCAGGGCCTCCAAAACTTTCCATAGGTGGACCAGGTGATCATCCTAGGTGGAGCTAAAGGCAGCTATATAATCTAGGTATGCTGCACTAAAATCTTCCAACCCTTGCAGGACTGTATTCACCAACCTCTGAAAAGTAGCAGGTGCATTTTTCAAACCTAAGGGCATTACTGTGAATTGGTAGTGCCCTCCAATAGTCGAAAATGCAGTTTTTGCTTTAGCATCCTCTGATAACTTGATCTGCCAATACCCTGCAGTCAAATCAAAGGTGCTTAGATACTTGGCAGATGCCAGTGTATCTATGAGCTCATCTTCCCTGGGTATAGGGTGAGCATCAGTTTTAGTTACCTGGTTGAGACCTCTGTAATCAACACAAAACCTCATCTCTCTTGTCCCATTTTTTGAGTGAGGTTTTGGTACAAGCACCACAGGAGAGGCCCATGGGCTTTCAGAATGTTCAACCACTCCCAGTTCAAGCATTTTCTGAACCTCTTGTTTTATGCAGTCTCTGACATGGTCAGGCTGCCTATAGATCTTACTTTTGACAGACATGCTGTCTCCAGTATCTATAGTGTGCTCACACCAAGAAGTGGTGCCTGGCACTGTAGAAAAGAGTTCAGAAAATTGACCCAGGAGATTTATGCAGTGGTCTTTCTGCTCAGCAGTAAGACTGTCTGCCAAAACTACACCTTCCACTAGAGCATCCTGCTCTGTGGAAGAGAAGAGATCAGGGAGAGGGTCACTCTCTTCTTCCTGTCCTTCATCTGTTGCCATGAGCAGGGTGAGATCAGCCCTGTCATAGTAGGGTTTTAGGCGATTGACATAGAGCACCCTAAGGGGACTCCTGGCAGTGCCCAAGTCAACCAAGTAGGTGACTTCTCCCTTCTTTTCAACAATGATGTGGGGTCCACTCCATTTGTCTTGGAGTGCTCTTGGGGCCACAGGCTCCAAGACCCACACCTTCTGTCCTGGTTGGTACTGAATCAGAACAGCCTTCTGGTCATGCCATTGCTTTTGGAGCTCTTGGCTGGCCTGAAGGGTTTTACTGGCCTTTTTCATGTACTCAGCCATTCTGGATCTTAGGCCAAGTACATAGTCCACTATGTCTTGCTTAGGAGCTTTTAAAGGTTGTTCCCAACCCTCCTTCACAAGTGTTAGAGGACCTCTTACAGGGTGCCCAAATAGGAGTTCAAAGGGGCTGAAGCCCACTCCTTTCTGGGGTACCTCCCTGTAAGCAAAAAGGAGGCAAGGTAACAGGACATCCCATCTCCTCCTGAGTTTTTCAGGGAGTCCCATTATCATTCCTTTCAGAGTTTTATTAAACCTCTCTACCAGTCCATTTGTTTGTGGATGATAAGGTGTGGTGAATTTGTATGTTACACCACATTCCTTCCACATGGCCTTCAAGTATGCAGACATAAAGTTGCTACCCCTGTCTGATACAACCTCTTTTGGGAAACCCACCCTGGAAAAGATTCCCAGGAGGGCTTTTGCCACTGCAGGTGCTGTAGTGGTCCTTAGAGGAATTGCTTCAGGATATTTTGTGGCATGGTCCAATACCACCAAGATAAACCTATTGCCTGAAGCAGTTGGAGCGTCAAGGGGGGCCAACTATGTCAACCCCTACCCTTTCAAAGGGAACCCCAACCACAGGCAGTGGAATAAGCGGAGCCTTTGGTGTGCCACCAGTCTTGCCACTGGCTTGGCAGGTCACACAGGAATTACAAAAGTATTTTGTGTCCTCTGACATCCTAGGCCAATGAAACAGGGGGACAAGTCTTTCCCTTGTTTTAATTTGCCCTAAATGTCCAGCCAAGGGAATGTCCTGTGCCAGAGTTAGGAGGAACTCTCTGTATTGCTGGGGAATGACCAATCTCCTGGCTGCTCCAGGTTTTGGGTCCCTTGCCTCTGTATACAAGAGGTTGTCCTCCCAGTAAACTCTGTGAGTCACTGACATCCCCATTTTGCTGTTTGACAGCTTGCTGTCTTAGACCTTCTAATGTGGGGCAGGTTTGCTGTGCCACACTCAGCTCCTCCCTGGCAGGCCCCCCTCCACCCAAAAGCTCAGCAGTGTCTGCTTCCAGCTCCTCTGGTGAAGGTTCTGCACAGGGGGGAAATTCTTCTTCCTCAGAAGTTGAATCATCTGTAGAGGGAGGGATAGTGGGTAGGGATTTACCCTTACTAACCCTAGCTTTAGGGAGCACTTGGTCCATTGTTCCAGGATCCAAGTCACCCTGTCCTTTTTGCTTTTTGGCCTGAGCCCTGGTTAAAGCAAAAATATGCCCAGGAATGCCCAGCATTGCTGCATGAGCCTCCAACTCCACTTCTGCCCAAGCTGATGTCTCTAAATCGTTCCCTAGTAGACAGTCTACAGGTAAATCTGAGGCAACCACAACTTTCTTTGGACCAGTAACCCCCCCCCCCCCCCCCCCCCCCCCCCCAGTTGAGATTCACAACAGCCATGCAGTGGCTAAGAGTGTTGTTATGAGCGTCTGTCACTTGGTACTGGTGACCAAGTAGGTGTTGTTCAGGGTGTACCAGTTTCTCTATTGCGATGGTAACACTGGCACCTGTGTCCTGTAGGCCTGAACCTCAACACCATTGATTAGGGGAAGTTGTTTGTACTTATCCATATTAAGGGGACAAGCAACCAAGGTGGCCAAATCAATGGCACCTTCAGAGACTAGCACAGCCTCTGTGGTCTCCCTAACAAGACCAACCCCAACTAAATTACCAAAAGTGAGCCCAGCTACTCCCTTGGATTGGCTATTAGTAGGTTTGCTCCCACCACCACTGCTATTACTAGGGGCACTAGGTGTAGCAGTAGGGGTTGTGGTGGGCACCGGTTCAGGGATCCCCCAGCCCTGCTCTGGCGCGAAACTGGACAAAGGAAAGGGGAGTGACCACTCCCCTGACCTGCACCTCCCAGGGGAGGTGCCCAGAGCTCCTCCAGTGTGCTCCAGACCTCTGCCATCTTGGAAACAGAGGTGCTGCTGGCACACTGGACTGCTTTGAGTGGCCAGTGCCAGCAGGTGACGTCAGAGACTCCTTCTGATAGGCTCTTACCTGTGTTGCTAGCCTATCCTCCTTCCTAGGTAGCCAAACCTCCTTTTCTGGCTATTTAGGGTCTCTGCTTTGGGGAATTCTTTAGATAACGAATGCAAGTGCTCATCAGAGTTCCTCTGCATCTCTCTCTTCATCTTCTGCCAAAGGATCGACCGCTGACTGCTCAGGATGCCTGCAAAACCGCAACAAAGTAGCAAAGACGACTACTGCAACCTTGTATTGCTGATCCTGCCGCTTTCTCGCCTGCTCACTGGTGGTGCATGCTCTGGGGGTAGCCTGCCTCCTTCTTGCACCAGGAGCTCTGAAGAAATCTCCTGTGGGTCGACGGAATCTTCCCCCTGCAACCACAGGCAACAAAAGACTGCATCACCGGTCCTCTGGTTCCCCTCTCAGCACGACGAGCGTGGTCCCTGGAACTCAGCAACTCTGTCCAAGTGACTCTTCAGTCCAAGTTTGGTGGAGGTAAGTCCTTGCCTCCCCACGCTAGACTGCATTGCTGGGTACCGCGTGATTTGCAGCTGCTCCGGCTCCTGTGCACTCTTCCAGGATTTCCTTCGTGCACAGCCAAGCCTAGGTCCCCGACACTCTAACCTGCAGTGCACAACCTCCTGAGTTGTCCTACGGCGTCGTGGGACTCCCTTTTGTGTCTTCGGGTGAGCTCCGGTTCACTCCTCTTCTAAGTGCCTGTTCCGGTACTCCTGCGGATGCTGCCTGCTTCTGTGAGGGCTCCCTGACTTGCTGGGTGCCCCCTCTGTCTCCTCATCCAAGTGGTGGCATCCTGGTCCCTCCTGGGCCACAGCAGCATCCAAAAACCCTAACCGCGACCCTTGCAGCTAGCAAGGCTTGTTTGCGGTCTTTCTGCGAGCTTTCTTCACGACGTGGGACATCCATCCTCCAAAGGGGAAGTTTCTAGCCCTCTTCGTTCTTGCAGAATCCACAGCTTCTACCATCCGGTGGCAGCTTCTTTGCACCCTCAGCTGGCATTTCCCGGGCATCTGCCCACTCTCGACTTTGTCGCGACTCTTGGACTTGGTGCCCTTGTTCCACAGGTACTCTCGCCCGGAAATCCACTTTGGTTGCATTGCTGGTGTTGGTCTTCCTTGCAGAATTCCCCTATCACGACTTCTGTGCTCTCTGGGGAATATAGGTGCACTTTACACCTACCTTCAGGGTCTTGGGGTGGGCTATTTTTCTAACCCTCACTGTTTTCTTACAGTCCCAGCGGCCCTCTACAAGCTCACATAGGTTTGGGGTCCATTCGTGGTTCGCATTCCACTTTTGGAGTATATGGTTTGTGTTGCCCCTATACCTATGTGCTCCTATTGCAATCTACTGTAACCTTACATTGCTTGCATTACTTCCTTTTGCTATTACTGCATATTTTTGGTATTGTGTACATATATCTTGTGTATATTTGTCATCCTCATACTGAGGGTACTCACTGAGATACTTTTGGCATATTGTCATAAAAATAAAGTACCTTTATTTTTAGTATATCTGTGTATTGTGTTTTCTTATGATATTGTGCATATGACACCAGTGGTATAGTAGGAGCTTTTCATGTCTCCTAGTTCAGCCTAAGCTGCTCTGCTATAGCTACCTTCTATCAGCCTAAGCTGCTAGAAACACCTCTTCTACACTAATAAGGGATAACTGGACCTGGTACAGAGTGTAAGTACCCCTTGGTACCCACTACAAGCCAGGCCAGCCTCCTACAATGGGGGTGTGATGCAAGGAAGTAAATGCCGAAGGAGTGAGTGAAAGGACAGCCTTTGAAGAGAAAGGAGATATGTGAATTATGCATATGGAGGATTTCAGAAGAATATCGGATGAAACAGGGCATACGTCTTTAACAGAGTTAGAGACTGCAGAGGAAAGTTGTGTGATGGGAAGAACAGAAGTGACTGAGACTCTTCACAGACCATTACCTTTTCCACAGATATTAGTAATGTTTAATTTACATTCTGATATTTTCAGAATGTAAACATTTTGAATAGGTCTGGCTTGCTTTAACCACATGTTGTGTTGTACTTCTATGTGCAATAATAGAAAGCTCACTAGAATCACCCAAATACTGGTCAGGTGACATGCTGTATCATGTACGCAATTCTAGTTCACAAGGTTTTAGGCCATGGCCTCAATTACATAGACCACACATCATAGAAATGATTCTTGGTTTCATTTCTTTGTCCGCACCTTTTTTTAGAGCTCCCCCCCCCCCACCTTTACCATCCCACCTAAAGGGGGACCATGCTGTGAATGTTAAAATACATCTCAAAAGCACTGCCAACATCATCAAAAAAGCAACATGCTAGAATGTCTGTTGTTCACTATTGTTAGAGATGCAGGGCTTTGAGAAGAAAATTTTGTTTTTTTTCTTCGCTACACTGGATGTCCCCTTAGAAGCACTGAGCGGAGAGAATTCTTCTCAGCCATTGCATAGCTGCCAAGTGCAACCGTTTCTCGTGTGACATCCTGATAGTCCTGGCTTTTTGCCTGTCGATGCACATTCACCTTGAAGGTTATAGGTTTAAAAGCCTCAGCATGTGGAATTGTGCAGTTGGTTAGAAAGTATAATTAGTGTGCCAGACATAACATGGGACCACTTGCTTGCTGTGCCAGCATGTGATACTAGATGATGATTGCTGAGCAGTGCAAGCGTCTACAGGGAAGTGTCAAGGAGAAGAAATGGGCTATTGGGTCCTTGTACTAATAACTAATAATTCTACAGTGGTGCACAAGGAGGGGGTTAAGGCAAACATATTTGATATAGCATCTTTTTGAGGGTGAAAGACCTTCTAGCACACACTACCTAGATAAACATTATCACCAAAGAGGCTGCAGTATTATGGGTTTTTCTTGTTACCTCTCATGGATAAGAAACCATACCGACCCATAATTTCACAGTATTGAGGTGATAAGACCAACAAATCCTATTCTCATTCTTTGGTTTTGAAAATTGCAGTTCTGGATTTAGAAAGTGGAAAGCAAAACTACAAATCTCAGAATGCCCATAAACAACAGAAGTAGAAAAAACACTCCTATTTGGGAGCAAGGGAGCCACTTGAAACCTATAACCTAGCTGCCAAGTTACTACTTCATGAATTACATCTTCAGAAAGTCCTGATTATGTATCCAACAGCACACTGTATACTGGGACGTGAAGGCTTGTAATTCAAGTATGGAGTGCTTTTGGGTGAAAAGTCAGTGCTCAACAAAGGTGCCAAACCTGGCCTGCTTGGCTGCTGTGCGCTGGCTCCAGATAATGGTGGTGTTGCACACTATGATTCCTATGTACAAAAGTTATTGTTGCATTACACAACTTGACATAATTTAAGCTTTTCGTTCTTATTATGAACACCTGTACAGGGCTTGCCTTCAGTCGCGTCCATCGGAAAGGGATAATTTCCTAAGCTGGTCGAGACACCCTACGGTTTCGGAGGAGGTGTCAGCCTCCTACGCATTCCCTATCACTCCAGAGGAGCTGCGCGCTGTAATATGAGACATGATGCGTAATAAAACATCTGGTATCAATGGCTTATCTTTCTTGTTCTACTCTCCCTTCGCAAATAAATTGGTACCCAGGGTGGAGAAACTCTATAAAGCTTCATTAGCAGCTGGATTCAAGTATGGAGTGCTTTTGGGTGAAAAGTCAGTACTCAACAAAGGTGCCAAACCTGGCCTGCTCAGCTGCTGTGCGTTGGCTCCGGATAATGGTACATTATGGCAGCCGATACTTTACCCTTGACCACTAGTCAAGCACTGGTTACCTCCTTGCTCAATCTTGGCAGAGATCACAAAGCCCCCTCTTAACTACTGACTACAAAATACTTAGTAAGGTCCTAGCGCAGCGCTTCCTTTCCTTACTCCCAGGATTAATACATGTTGATCATTGTGGCTTTGTCACCCGTAGAAACACTTTGCTGAATATTAGGCGGCTATATCAAGTCATGGAACTGGCGAAGGACTCCTTTCCTAGTGCTGGTTGTCTTTCACTTGATCTACAGCAAGCATTTGACTCCTTAGACTGGGAGTACCTAGTCGGGTTATAAAGAGATTTTGTGTTCCCAAAGCCTTCATTACCTTGGTCAGGGCACTCTACATTAATCCAAAGGCACACACTGTAATGGGCACACATATCTCTGCACAATAAAACATATTTTGTGGCACGCAGCAGGGTTGTCCACTGTCACCTTTATTGTTTGTATTAGCTATGGAACCCTTAGTCAGGAAGAAAAAAACAGGAAGCCATGAGCTTGGATATACCATACGCCGGCAGTCTTGTTGGGTCTCCTTGTATGTAGATGATATACTTATATATGCTCATGATTTGGGTGGAGATGTAACACCTGTCTCTGAAATATTTCAATCAGTTAGTGGGCTGTCAGGATTACAGCGAACTTAGCAAAGTCCTATGCATTCTCCTTCAGTATCCAAAATTATATGGGTCCTTGCTGCCAAGATGTTGCACGCAGGCTTGTCCAATTGACCACATCTCTGGAAAACATATAGACACATCACCTGTCTGTCCCCAACATTTTGCAGTTATTGATCACGTTGTCTTACATGCCTTGTCGTACTGCCTTTCACTTCTTGGATGCAAGTATGGTGTCAGTATCCAAGGGCGCAAGTCATATGTACTGCCTCCTTAAATAATATCAAAAGGATAGACTAATAGGTCACTTTACAAACATACTATTGGACACTGTATGAACTGAGTTTGCAGTTCTCTAACCACGTAAGAAGCCATCACTAAAATCATCCTGAGACAGATGGTTATTTATTTCACTGTGGTGAACAAGAAGTCATGTGTGCTGCCTGGGAATCTGGCTACTAGGTCAGTTAGGATGCATGGAGCATTTCATACTATCAGTACATTGAGTGAATGTATGTTTTTTCTGCTTCCATAAGTTAATTAATTCACAGAGGAGGGACATATGGTAATATGTGTGCCATCAACGCAACCAATTACATTGGGAAACTGTGCTACTGGGTAAAACATTTGTTTGGTCAGTTGTAAATATTGGGGCGTATTTAGAAAATAAATATATTGGTTCACTTTGCTCACCCGTGATGTCCCAAAACCTGTGAAAAAAACTAAAAAAAGCACTTTGTGACACTTGCCCTGCCACTGCTATGACTCCCTGGTAATTGCTGGAAGCGAAAAGGTATAGACAACACAATACATGCACATGTGGTGGGATTGCATTGCTTCTGACTGTTGGGTTCTGTAGCTGAGTTTGTAACTCGGCAATTAAATCCAGAATTACCTCACTACTAGTCTGTATTTCTCATATATCTCCTCCTCAGTCTGTTTAAAGAGGGTGACCCTCACCCTAAATATCCTGTCTTCTCCTCCTTCTCTGCCTACTAGCCAAACCCTCATCCTCCTTGCCAAGACATACAGAGCAGCCATTCTGAAAGAGCCAGATGCATTTTGGGTGACTTTTTTTAGTTTACACCTGCTTACCACCTGATTCACATTGATGGTAATTGCACTTCCTAAATGGCCAATTTGGTGACTATTTTCAATAAGGAAATCCCTTGTACATAGTGTTAGCGATTCGCTATTTGGAAATCCCAATTTGCAATTTCCTGTTTAGGAATTCCCAAATTGCAGTTTCTAAACGATGGAAATCACAACTTGCTCCACCGAAAATTCCATCATACATGTGGGCCGAAGTGACTGTGTAGCTCTGGAATTTTCACAGTTGAATACGGAAATGGCGGTTTTGAACTCATACCGGTATTGTGGATGCACACACTGGAGTGATGTATGCATTTCATATTTGAATACTGTGGATTCTTTAAATACAGCTGTGGTTTTAAATGGTAGTGGGTGGTGTGAGTGCTGGCAATGCTAGCAACTGACATGAGGAAGTATGATTTTCTTATTGAGACATTGTGTAAACTATCACAGTAATACATGCTTTATGCAGCAGGTCACTTCACCCTCAAGGGGCACTATGTTGATGTAGGAAGATGGGTTCTGCCCATCCAAACTGCCTGGATTTTTTGCTTTTTGATCACCTTTTAGACCTTTTTCTGTGGTGGAGCCTCATAACGTAGGACTCACCCACAGTAAACTCATGGCAAATGAATTGTGCATGTCTACTGCCAGTGTCCACCTTTTTATGATAGGACTGCTGTGGCGCAGCAGGGGTAAGAGGTACTTGGCTGGTTATATGTCAACACGTGCACATGCATGTGAAGGCTCTGTGTGGGAGACTCCTGTCAGGAACAGCCCAGGAACTGCACAGATGTAGCCTGGCACATAAGGGACTATGCAGGGTTGGGTATTGACCTAGGATAGGCCGTCGAAGGTGGATTTACACATATAGGGAAAGTCAGTGTGGTGTACTTTCTTGTCTATAGTAACATTCCATTATACACTTATGGGGAAGGCTGCCTTAGGGTGTAGCTCCCCTTTCCTTTGGTCTACAGACTCCAGATGTCCAGTGTAACTTGTGTGCAAAGAACAATTCTGTAAAGTCCAAAGACATAGCTGCACAGCTTATGGGTCATCTGGGAATGTCATAGGTCTCTGTATCAGTGGAGCTGGGGATCAGAGCCCAGGCCATTTGTCATCCAACTGGGCTGGGTTAGTTACTTTTCTCTCTAGCTAAAGGAACACAGGTTTCCCCCCACGAAGGGAGCAACTAACAGTGCTTAAAACAGCTCGCCCTGTGTCAGAAAGAGGGCCTGACCAAGCTCACTACACAAAGGACGGAGCCCAGACCTCTGGAGCCAAACCAAGAGGGGTGCTCCTTTGAATATTTGCTGGGGAAAGACCTGGAAGGGATGTCAGCGAGGGGTGGAGCTGAGACCACCAGAGCAGATGTGGCAAATGACTCCTGGGTGATGCCATTTTGAAATATCCCGGAAGGCTGTGCAGGGATTTTGAGACAGGGGCAGAGAGGTGATGTGGCACCTTAGGATAGGCTGGAGGTGCATCCCTGCTGGACGCTCCTGCCTCCACTTAGCCTATGATTAGATAACATCTGAAGCTTCACTGACATTATTGCAGCAAATGTACACGATGGAATGAGAGTTATAAATTAAATATTATCCTTGTCTCCATTAAGTGTAAAGCATTCTTTGGTTTGAAATATAAAGGTTGAACATTCATCTTGACAAATAATATTTACAGCTTTCACTTTGATTAAGAAGATATTAACAGAAATATCATATTGCTGTTATTCAGTAACTCTATTTCAGTTAAGTCTAAAATATAATTCCATTCACAAACCATTGACACTCATGATACGCATATGCTATTTATTTGGAGCGCTGTGAATCGCAGGGTTTGTGACTCCAAAATTCTGATATTTCAACTATGTGCTAATAATCTCAAGGTCCTTCTCTGCACCAGCTGTGCTCTAAACAAGTAAGCACTTTTAGTTCACTGAAACAACATTTGTGGTCTCCTGAACCATGAACTTCTCTCACGATAATGCTGAGAGGCTCCGGGTAACTCAAAAAAATATTAGCTGCCGAAGCGATGCTTGTACAAATGCATTCTTGGGATTTACCTGTATCAGGTCTGCAGCTCCTGGCCACATCTCCTTTTCTACCCAGTTCTCAACCCCATACTCTCTCTCGCCTAACAGTCTCTTCACCGCTTCATCTCGGCTCCAATGTCCCTATGGTGACATCACAGAAGTCTTCATCTCTAGTTAGTCCTGGAACATTCTGCACAGCAGCACACATACAGATAAACAGAAGAGGAAAAAGAGGAGAAATTCAACTTACATCAATCAAAACACGATAAAGGCCACTGTGAATGACACAAACCACAATGTAAAGTGTACCAACGTTTGCACCATGTGTACTCTAGGAGACCTAACTAAGTAACCTTCACTATTCCTGCCACGATGGTGCCCTGCATATTCAGTGGCGCGGCAAACAGCCCCCTAGCTAAATGAGCAGATTCAACCTTTTTAGTCACAAGTGATCACCACCAACAAAGTGGAATAGTTGACAGAAATGTGGCATATTTGAACACTACCCCTCCCGCCCCCAGAGGCGTATTAATTAGTATAATTATGAGCCGCCCCATAATATTATTGGAATGTTTGAGTAACACTGAGATCATAATTGGTCTTCTGCCGTAAAAGACTGACACTTGCTATGTGTTTCATTTTCTGTCACAGAAATTAAGATTATTACCAATCAGAGTTCGTGATGAGTATTATGTCCCGTTAGTAAGTAACATTATTGGTGTTATTTTGCCTTGCACATGATTTTGAATGGAATTTGTTTTACCAGTGCAGCATATTGAGTCAGAAAGATATAGTATTTCGCGTGGCACTTTGCCTGTTTTGCACCCAGCACTTTATACGAGACACAATTTGTTATAGAAGACAGATACAAAACTTGGTGCTCTTAGGAGATCTTGTTTCTAGGTGAGGACAGTTTGAAGTATTGCTGTATTCGTTTCCCTTCAGACCTTCTCCAAAAAACGATGGCTTTTTGGCTAATCTGTTCGGAAAACGAGCTGTGAAATGCACCGCTTCGCCTCATTTCAACTTTTTTTTCTTGGAGAGTAACAACAAAAGAGCTCAATTGGAGTGGATAGAGCTAGCTGTGAGTATAAACGTGTCCCCTTCCGGAACTATGGGGCTGGTATAAAAAAAAAATTGTATGAGGCACACTTTCAATAGTTTGCTTTAAGATTTAGTTGTTTTGGTAGGGTAACTGAGATTGAGGGGGTGGGGGAGCGCAGGGGTTGTGGCTTGTTGCCCCTTAATTTTCATCAGCTGTATCTGTGAAGTGGTGTTGAATGCTTTGTCAACAGCTCTGTTTTTCTAATCCCGAAAAGGTATATGTTTTTGAGTTAATAGCTCAGACCCATCACAGAAAGTTGAATACACAGAAGTAGTCGCTTTAAATTATCATTCTCTGTGAAGCAGGCAGGTGTGCTTTCGAGTTTGAATTTAAAGGTATACAATCGAAACGAGACATTTGCATTAAATGGTCATTGACAGTACACGGTTGGGGTGAAGTGTAGTTGTTTGAGAAGAGACTTGGTTTAGCGTCCGTAATAACAGATTGTGTGGGGAAAGTGTTTTTTCCTTTTTAAGTGATTTACAAAAGGGTGAGTGAGGGGGCTTGGCAACCCGGGGAAATGGTGCATTCCAGATCACAAGAGCGAAGCGGCTGGTCTGTGTGTGGTAATCAAGCACTTCCGTTTCATCCACAGTTGTACTGGAAACCAGGGCAGGAATTTCAGTGGTTGCTAAACCTGACCTCACTTTCTACCTACCCACAGTCAGGCTTTTGTGTAAATGTGGCCCGTAGGAAAGAGAGAGAGGAGATTGCATTGGTACTGAAAGGGTGCCTCAATGTATTTTCTTCTTTTACGGTGCTAGTAAATCGTAGTTCTACAGCTCCTGCTGGAGTATGCTGTGCCTTTAGATGGAGGAGTGTTTAACAGGAATGTTTGTTAATAGGTCCCAGTTACTCAGGGTTACCAAGTCTTTGAGGAGAGTCACACTTGTTACTGGTCTTAGAAAGCAATATGCATTACTGGAATTGTCTTTTTTCAGGCTGAAATAAAAAGTAACTGCATACATTTTGCCTAGGTCACCTTAATGTTTCCACCTAACTGCCCTTGTTCCTGGATATTACAATATGTCGGGATATTGATGTTACTAAATGTAACTACTGTTACTAGTTGATACATTATAGATGTAGACCACCACACAGCAAGCGAATATTGAGAACGCATTGGTCCTTTCTTACTTCAGATAATAGTGGGCCTTCCAGAACAACAGTTAATTCAGTATTTTTATTTTATTTTCATTAATTTAAAACGTTATATTAGCCTCCAATAATTATATTTTCCTTAGTTTTATCCTACAAGAAATGCTGTGTACTGCTATTATGTTTTCCCAAGACTAGATTGAGACTTTAGCAGCTTCCAGCTTTCATCAGAAAGGGCAGCGCTATTGTTGGAGGCTGGCCCTTTCTTTTATATTAAGGTAAGTCGTTTTGCACTGTTATTTGCATAGCCTCCTGATCTTTGAGCTCTGATGTTCCCATGCAATTTTGGGGTATTACTAAACATGATGCCACTCTCACTGTAGGTGCATCGAGGCCAGAAAAGGCGGGTGGCAACAGATTAGGATGGGACTAGTGTTCTGTGTTAGTTGTGTTGCGTGTCTTGGATGTGTGTGGTTCATACGAGTTTGCAGTCTATTGACACCATGTGCAAGTCCTTGCTCGGGAGGCTATTCTCAGCAACATTAGTTGAGCAAGCTTAGTACACGGTGGTTAACAGTAATTGAGTTCTGCAGTTGGCACTATAACAAACAATGAGGGGTCAAGCTGGCAAAATCAGTGAGTTAAATGTACCCTTGGGCAAGAGCAATGGAGGGCTGCATACTATTCTTGACCTCCCTCGCTCTTCAAGAAATACCAGGTCCAGTGTATCACTGATCTTTATTCAATTAGAGGACCAGCTTTTTGCACTAACAAAGCACACAGTTCCACCTCCGAGGTTCTGTGTGCGTTTTTTCCCCCACCAAATAGTGGCTGCACTCACAGCCTACTTACACGGGTATCAGAATGACCTTTAGCCCTACTTGGAAAAATGTCCAGCTTCGGCTTTCTCTCTTCTGGCTGCTGGGCACAGTCAAGGCTAGGTCACAGCCCTCCTTTGCAACCCAGGTCTGTTGATGTAAGGGGCCTTTATGGCTAGAAGCCTCCCAGCCCCAGGATGGTCCTTGTCACTTAAGGATATGGATCCATACCCACGGTCTACATACTGCCAGGGCCGCAGTGGTGGTCTGACCGCCTTGGTGGTAGTCAGACCGCCACATTATGACCGTGGTGGTTCAGCCACCGTTGGACCGCCAGCACCTTAGTTTCCCTCCACTGGAGGGACTGGCGGTGCTGGCGGTCCTAATCCACCAGGGCAGTGCTGCATGCAGCGCCGTCCTGGGGATTACGAGCCCCCTCTCCGCCAGCTTTTACATGGCTGTTGCACCACTGTTTGCTATGCAGACAGTGAAAAGCACGATGGGTGCTGTTGCACCCTATGCACCACAACATTGCTGCTGGCTCCTTTATGAGCCGGTGTCAATGTTGTGGGCTGTTCCCCACTGGGCGAGCGGGCGCAAACACCCTTTCTGCCCACTGACCCAACAGGGAACTTGTAATGGGGTCTGTGGGAAGGTGGCTGCACTGGCGGCAACCTGTCTGTGGGAGTTTGGCGGGCTTTTCCACCCGCCAAACTCAAAATCACCCCCTTAATCTCCTACCCTTCCTCCGTGACCTTGTGGTTCCTGAAATCCTGTGCCACCATGGTTCCTTTAGCCTGACTCCACATGAAACCCATGCAGGTCCTTGTAGGCCCTGTTGGTAGCAGGGGAAGAAACTCTCCAGAATCTTTTGTTCTAGTTTCCAATCGGAGTGTAGTTGCATTCAGGAGCGCAGTAGCATAGTCATTAGATTCTGGGGTGTGAATCTCAAACTTTCCAACTAATAAAGCAGTGGGCCCCAGGGTGACTGTGTGAGGTGACTAAGGTTTGGTCCTCCCATTAAAAGTATAGCCAGTACTGATTTTCGATATGTGGTCCTCCAGGGTATTAATTTAGTTCAGCAGACAGGTATTACATTATAGTGGCAACAGAGTAGCCTATCCACCAAATTCAAGGACAGGTGTCTGATTTTAAGTCATGCAAATTTTTATGCTGATAGATGCAGATTCGCTCCATTGCGGTAAAGCTTTCTCCGATGACCTGAAAGAGCAGATGCCACCAGAAGTATGTTCTCCAATTGTCCGTTCTATTTAGAGTGGACAGTCCAATGGCTTTTTTTTCTTTACTGTCTGTCGCAGCAGTGAAGTTTGGTAAAAACAAAAAAAAATAGAGAGAGATGACCCCTACACCATCGTGTGCTGGGGGAGGGGGCTCATTACCTCATAAATTTTCAACAACAAACTTCTTCTTTGGGAGTTTCATTTTGAAAAATGAAAAGCTTGAAAAAGTTTGACAGCCAGCTTTTATGTTTGACAGAGCTGTTCGTCAAACTTTTCCTAACCTGACAGGAACCACACTGACTGCAGTTCCTTCCAATGTACAAAGATGTCCGCAGGGCTGACAGAAATCTCTAAATTTGGTGGGCGGAGCACAGCAAAGGCAGTAAAGGCCTTTGCAACCCTGTCTTCCTTTACTCAGTCTGTTAAATTGTAAATCAGGCTCTCTCTCTCTAAAGTGGCACAGTGGGTGAAAATTAGTGGTTTGGAGTGCTACTCCGAGGGATTGCCAATAGTCAGACTATTTACAAGCATCCGTCCTATCATCTTCTGGTTGTCTGATTGCCAGTAGTACACCTGGAAACCTGAGACTGGTTTACCTTTACAAGCCTGCTACTGCCAGTGTTTGTAAATTCTAAAAATTAGCACATTTGTGTCCATTCAAGGAATTCCTCTGTGGTGGCGAATTTGCTACGGTTTTGGTACACCAGGCGTAAATATATTTAAGTTCTTGATCCAAAATGTGAACAAATAGAAACCTCTTAGTGAAATCAAGATGGCAAGAACAACTGACACAGACATAGCAGATCCTACTCAGGACCTGAGCCCCAACTACTAAGCCAATAATGTATTTATTTGGGGGGTGGTACACCCCAAACACCACCCCTTAAGCTACGCCCTTGGTTGGTGGAATGTAGCCAAAAGCAGCTATTGCTTTGCTACCCTATGTGGAGTTGATTTGGCCCTTGGATGTTTGGACAACTAGAGCTCTTTAGAAGTGGTGTGTAAAGAGTCATATGGCAGCCAGCAGAGATTTAGTCCGCAATTTCCACTCTAATATGTAACTAGAGGAGAGCGTGTCCCACTCCCAGCTGGTATGTAAAAGGGGCTATAGAAAGATAGGATAGAATGGACTTAGAGCTGTGTGCAGGCTATCTGCGAGAAAGATGACAAATATGCATTGCAAACCTAGCACAAAGGAAATAGCCTATAGAGTAATGCAAGGCAACACAATAAATACAGTTGAAGATAACAAAACACTGAGCGTAAGGTAAAAGCCAAGTAATTATTTCAAGATGATATTAAGTTAGTAGGTGATGTCATGATTGCATCAAATTAGAACTGCACCACAAAGCAGGGTTGCTATCATGAATAACACAGCAGCTTGGCCTCTGTAGATCTTGATGGGAGCTGGACAAGTAAAACCTGAGTGATTGTGAGGCAGAACTTGGTGTCAGGTTAAAGGATGTAAAAATGTGTTGAATTTACAGAATTAGAGAGTTTATTAGCACAACAGTAAATTATCCAGTACTGTGCCACTCTCTCTCCTGTCCTCCTTGAAGAATGGGGTTTGCAAGGAGGCAGTCCCTAAGCTAAGGTTTGCCGAATACAGCAAGAACTGCCTAATACTCTGGGCAAATCATAACAAAATAATATCTTTAATCTGAACAGAGAAAACCTGCATTCAACCGTTTGGGATCCTTACACCCCCAAACCCCAGTCTCCCTCCCTGAAACTCCACAGCCTCAGTGGATCTCCCAGCTGGGCAATAGCTCCACAGGCCCCAAAGGAAGACTATTTGGTCAGCGACTTTGCAGCTCAAGTTGTGTCCAATGGCAAGGGTCTACGGTAAGCAGCAAATGGACTTGGTCTGATCTGAACTCGCCAGAGTCAAAAGCAACAGTGTTGCGCCAATAATACCTATTATATTTGTCATGAAATCTGAGGCGGAAAAATTGATTAACATTGCTCACCATGCCTTTGAAAGTAATATCAACAAACACTATTTAGTATTAGAGATGTTAATGACTGCCAGGATCTCTCAATTTTTGTGTTTCAGTATGGTGAAACCTTGAGTCTCAAGCTGTTATTCAAATTGCCAAAGGATACTTAGTGCTCAGTATGTCAGATATCAGAACAGCTTCACTTTTTATTTGAATGCAATTAATTAAAGCTGGATTTGCTGGGAAGAGAAAGCATATTGTTAATTTACATTTATGTAGGTGTCAGTGCATTTACCAGTTGCGTGTGGCATAGAGGGAAGTAACTAATTCACCCCTGGCCTGTGAGCCAGGTAGCATGCAGTCAATGCTACCACTGCCGCTCTTCCAAGCAACATCTGATAAAAGTGGTTTACTCCCTCTACACCACTCCCCTGTCGTGTATCGGCTTGTTCTTCTGCAAAGAATGAGATCTACATATTCTTTTCATCTCTTGACTCTAATCAGTTTGTATAAATTAAAGCTTCTCATTGAGGATGAAGTACCAAGAATGGTGAAGGGAGAAGACGAGGATGAGGTATTGGGCATACAAGTGTGTGCTTTGGAAGTAACAAAGGAACAATCTTAAATAGCTGAGCAAGATGATCCTGTTTTGACCAAGATTAAACAATAAAAGTTGCTAGGGTGGAAGACGTAATTATGGAGGCTGGATTGAAACTGTTTACAAAAGTAGAACAGGAATTATTTATGGAATGAAGCTTATAATTGTGCTGGCTCGCCAGAATTACAAGGGCATGTCATGAACTAAGAGTTTGGTGACTGATCATGGTGTACAGCTATTTTTATGTAGGAAATTAGAACATTATTGAAGAAGAGCTGTGCTGGCTGTGTGCTCTTGTTGAAGAGGATGCATAATAATAGAAGAGTGGAGATAGCAGAGGGTAAGAAATAAGGTACAGGCTGGGCTTCTCAAGAGTAAAATGTGTCAGGGTGAGAGGTTGCGGCCAAGTTAAGGGATTTTTAGGTGGGAGAGATGTTGTAGGCAAGATTAGCAAAATGTGCTGTGAAAGGAAATTCTACATTTTCTCCTCCTGTACAAGTGATTTCTGTTTTGAAGAATTATGTGTGGTAGAAATGAGGCAATTGCTTGAACCTAAAATGTTTTGCAAAATGGAGTACTGCGTATTATTTGTGCACCGGTTGTTCAGAAGGATGATGAAGTGGAATGATGGCCAGATTGAGGAATGGACAGGTCTAATAGAAATTGCATGAAGACTATGTTGACTTAGATTAATATGCATGGAGGTTCCGATTTGCATGGAAGTCATGATTATTAATAACTGATTGTATTAATAACCACAGCCTAGTTTCAGTTCAAGAATTTTGATCTGTTTCATATGGATACAACAGCAACAAGATATTTTTCTTTCCAGTTTTCTAATGGAATCAACAGATCCCCCTGAAACTTCATTTTCCAAGCCATTTTTCTAAAACAGTGTGATGTGATAAATACGAAGAACATCCTCAATAAAAAAAAGGCTTAACGAATTAAAACATGCAGTTTTGTCTGTCCCTGTTACGTTGTTGTGTCGGTGTGTGATAGTATTCAAGGGAGTTATGGCACTCCCATTGTTAGTACATTACTTAATTTAGCTAGAAATGGATCTAAAGCTTCATTAGGTGTGAGGAAAATAGTTTTTTGTCTTTTTATTTTGCTTTGACATTTGGGATTTTGACCTTTAGTGTGATTGCAGCCTCCTGAATAGGTAAAGCCACAAGTTTATTATTCCAATACCAGACCCTCTTGTATGACTGCTGTCTGTGCAAAGGTTCACTGCGCAGCTGCCCATAATACAATTATGGAAGGTGACAGTGAAAGAATATTTTTCCAAGTGACTTTGCATAATTTGTGATTTTAGATAGGGTATTCTCCTGACCTCCACTATGGCTGGAACTTATTCATCACTTTATAAAATGTAAAGTAGCCTTTGATTTGTAACTTTTGTTTGAAAAACACATTCTGAACTAAATTTGCAGCATTCAGCTAACTTGACCTGGAAGGAATATGCTAAAATGAGATTGAATTTATTGTTGAGTTTATAGCAATTAAGAGATATGAGAATATAACTTACCCAGTTCTTTTTGGGAACTCAAAGTTCACCCCTCAAAAGTGTTTTTGCACTCTTTTGTTCTGCTGTGCCTATTTCATGGTGAGTAAAAAGAGTACTACCTTGTGCAGATTTCAAGAATTGGTTTCCGACTGGTATCTGGGGGCATATTCTCAAAGAGAGCCATGACCACAACAGGCGTTTATGCCCATTTTTGCACTGCGTGCATACATGTCCTGCCTCTTCTGTAATACTTATAATGTTGGAACACATTGGGCATGTGTGCAATGATGAGGGCTTTCCCTCATTTGCACGGTGGTCTTGTCCCTTGGAAAAGTGCTTTTTTTGTGAGATGGCTCATGGTCTCGTTCTGCACCAGCCCTATGAGGCCAAACTCTGGAAACTGTACGGCTGCAAAGGAATCCTGACAAGCTCATTTCTCCGTGTTTACTTTGTGTGCAATAAGAAATGTGGCAAACTATACTTACAACATGGTACATATTAATTTCTTATGTTTGCTGATCCATATAAGCATGTGAAGAAAGTATGTATTGCCCAAGTTAATATCAAAATCAAAAATTTTTTTGAAGGTCGGCACTGAAATAGGGCTCATCTGTTGAAATATCTGTGACGCAGTTAAAATAATTTACAAGGAAACATATTTTTTATGTTTTGTAATGGTTCCACAGTAATTTACAGATTTTTCTCTTGATACAAAAACATTTCTGTAAATATGCTTAGGAAAAAACTTTTTGGTCCATTTTGTATTTGGCAAGCAGAAAAAGTTATGTATTTGTAGTGATATGCAGTTTCTATAGTACATGTGCTTGGGCCATGTTACCGAAAGTGGTTGGTGCGTATGTTGTTACATAAAAGGTCACAGATTCATATGTGCTCGCTTTTGTAGTGTTTCTCACAAAGGTACACAGTCTGTGCCCGTGCACTCCTAATGGGGTGCTTCCTTGTGTCCTCATTCAAATGCGGTAACACTTTCGTGCTTCTGTGTGAGCTGTTTTGGGTGCGCGAACAGACAGGACATCAGCAGTCACAGTGATTGTGTACTACATATGAAGTGTACAGCATCAGTATGTTGTCCGAGAGCACTATCTGAGAGGGTGATACCAGAGACCCATTACCACCATCTACCAAATCTCAACACGCAGCCTGGAACAGCCACAGACTGTAGTCTCCTGTGTTAGGATCCCTGCCCCCTCCTCCTCCTCAATATGCTGCCAGCCTCTGCATTGAGAGGATTGGGACCTACCTTTCAAGGTGCTCTGTCCCCCATGCAGGCGGAGTTCATTCATGCATAAGGAACAGCATATTTTAAAAGCAATATGGCACGCTGTACCTGGCTACATCATGTGTACCCAGTTGCAGGTGTGTCTAGCTCAGGCAGGGACTTTGTGCCATTTTACATAATTCAACCCCGATGGTGACACTTCTGTGGCTGAATTGCCATGAAATTGAATAGAAGACCCTGTAAGCAGATGTTTGTAGTCTGGCCTGACAGTGCAGCTGTCACCAGACGATTGTATGAGAATCACCAGTAAAAAGGGGTTTGGCTCCACCCACATGTTGGAAGCAAGGAATATATATTTTGATTGGGCAGAAGTTGTGTGCTTCCACAAAAAAGTGCTTGGTGTCCATACAGCTGTGATTATTTTGTTTATTTATCCATCATCCTGAAGTAGAACTTTCAGGGGCACACACATGGCATTGTAATGCGTTAAAGTGTCTTAGATACCTAGATCATTTATTATGTTTTTCTCTGGGAGCAGCACAGGTGGAAGAAGGGCAGTAATTAACCTACATGGACTTTTTAGGTCTGGCCTGACAGTGCAATTGTCATCTGACTTTAACCTACACCGATATTATTCTACAGTTTTTTGTTTTTACACAAATACATATCCATTGTCATGCTTTTACTCATGATGCTTTACGTTACCATACAACATTCCTTTAAAGATAGACCTATTGGCATCACCAATGTTTGTTTCTATATACGAAGGTGTTTCTGATTATTGAACTCCCTAAGCATAGCCTTACGGTATAAAATAGGGACATCATGCTTGCTGACAGAAATCTCTGATCGGGCATTTTGTAGCTTTTTTGTTAAAAAGATTGGTTCTTTAAATATATAAAAGAAATTTGAATCTACCAGGGAAAACACAAAATCATAGCAACCTTATCAAAAAGATAACACATGGTGACAAACAAAATTGTGGTTTGTAAGCAGTGGGAGCACAATGAGAGTGGTGGAAGAGTTGTGGGGATGTACGCCTATCTTTCAGTAGAAGCCGCAGCATGTTTCCTTCTTCTTTTCCATCATACAATACTCGGTTAGCCTTAACCCCTGCAACAAACACACGGTTGACAGAACACATTTTAACACACGGTTAGGCGATATATTAAACAACTAGCGGTTTGTTTTGTGCACCTGGCAGCTTCTTTGGTTCTTGTCAGAAATAATGACGCTTTCACGGATGGGTCGTGGGTTCCTAGGCCCTGCGCCCCCTCCCCACCCTCCCGGGAGAGCATCCCTGGAGGGCGGATGTCGTTTTGCTGTTGTCAATGCTGCGGACTGTGTAATGTGCCCTTCTGGGGCAGAGCCTGGAGACGGCCCTGTCCCTGTGATCATCTGCTGTGCAGCAGTCGGTCCTGGTGGACACGGAGCACGTACAGGGGGCGGAGCTGGCAGGAGGGGTCGAGGAACAGCGATCGTTAAACTGCTCAGAAAGTGATGTGTGTCATTTTCATTCAGGCAGAAACTCACGAGAAGCCCGAGAAAGAAAACCCGTTCGAGGGACGCATAGAGTTGAAAACAGGTAAGGTCGAGCTAACCCCCGATGTCATGCTTATAAACTAATTACGAGCACGTGCGTCGGTGCTATTTATTAAGAGAGGGCTTTTTAATCGAGCCCTTCCTCTGCCCATTCCCTCTTGCCACCGGCTGTCTGAACCTTTCCAGCAATCTTGCTACAACTTTGCCTCTGAAATTAAATGCTTTGTAGTTTAACTTGCGTAAATGTTAAATGGGGTTTACTAGAAAAAATATCTTTAAACTGAAAATGAATTGTTTTATCAGCTGCACTCCTTTCCGGTAGAAAGTATGCGGTATTCTCCTTCAAACTTCTCAGAATTGTACAATGTTTTCTGCACCGTTTACTCGCTAATAAACAAAGCATTGTTATGTAATTACGGGCTGTGGAAGGTGTTACCTCCGAGTATGCTTTTTGGCCATGAAACGAGTCCATCTAGTCGGCTCTGTACTGACTGCTCCTCAGAGTAAGAACTGTGGTTATTTGAAGGGGGCTCATAGAAAGGAACACCCCTCCCCCCGCAAGTCTATCAATGAAGCAGACTCACCGCTATTTTACAGAAGCTCCTCATACGTAACAAAGTTCACATCCAGGGGTAGCTTTCAAGAGGTGATGTTTTGACTTCTCAGTCTCCTAAAAAGAACTGCTCAAATTGTAGCAATATTGTGAAAATAACCCCACAGCCCCTGTGCCTTTTTTATCAATGGATCAATCCCCCCTGCACCTCAGACAAAGCCCTTCGCTCACCATCTTCAGGAAAAGCATCAAGATGTGGTTCTTCGGATGAGGCCCCCCAGCACCTTGAGACCCTCACTGGTGAGTAGCCGCACTTTGCAGATATTGATTGATTGAATGGTAACCAACACAATTACATGTTAATGGTGTATGTGAATAATAATGGAAGGCACCTGTTAAAAAAAAAAAAGCAAATTTAGCTTTTACAAATATTGCTCCTGCTACATGGACACCTCTTGCTAAATATCCTTTCCTGGTAAGAGATTTCACCTCCATCTTCCCAGAAATAGGATGTGTGAAGGTGTTCTGTCTAAACAGCCGGGATCCCTGCCAAGTCCAAAATTGTGCATGGCAGGGGCTGGAAGCACCTCAGGATGCCATTGCTGGAATGGTTCCCCCTCCACCTGCTTCCACCGCCTGAATCCACAGCACATTACCAAGAAGTTCCAGCTGCCTTTTTCCAGCCTTCTCTCTTTTCTAACTGGAATCATCCACGATGGTCTGAAAGATAAACAGTTACCTGGATATCTTTCACTCTTATCACGAATGGTCTATATAAAGGATCAAATGACCCCTTGGCTTGCCCAACCCCAAAAACGATCCTATGTAAAGAAATATATCTCTAGGGCACTGCTTGTGTGGGGCATGGACAGTACTTGGCCTCTGCTGCTTTCCATGACCCTGACATTTCTTTGTAATCTAAATAGTCTAAATTATATCTGGTCTTCTTTAGGACAGCTCCTTTAGAGGTTAAGCAAGAAAATGTAAATCCTCCTAAAATCAGTCTGCCAGTCAGTCAAATAACTTTATTCGGCAATTGCCATAAAAGTACAAACCAAGACACATTTCCCAATCTATAAATAGTAAAATAAAACTTTAAAACCATTACTGGAAGCACCAGATGAACATCCAATCTGAAACCCCTTAACATACATAGATAAATATACTAGACATGATTAAAAATCACAAAGTCAGAAAAGTACAAATGTTAGCGTTAAAAAGATATACTATACGTACATAAAATATTTAAAAAGGAGTAGGCCTTTTCCTAATACGTAAAGAAGCTGTGACAAAGTCTAATACATGGTGACAAATTTGGATATTAGGCAATCTCTGAAGGTATAGCAGGGCTTCCTTATAATGAATAGGTCTAAAAAGACGTAACGTGGGTAAAATAAAGGCCCCTCTAGGTGCAGCATATAAAGGGCAAAAAAGAAAAAAATGCAAAGTGCTCTGGGTTGATTTGGAGTCACAGGGACAAAGTGGTAAATCCTTTTTCCAGAAACATGGTTCAGGGAAAGCTACCTTAAAATGAATTAGATTAAGTCTAAAAAGTGTTAAAAAGGAAATTATTCTAAAACTTGAAAACCAAGACAAATAGGGTTCAAGGCATGGAACAGTCACAATCCGAGAATAAGAATCGAAAGATTTCAATTTCAGGGAACTATAAAATCTCAGCTCTGATATGTGCTTGGAATAAGTAGACTTCAAAACAGACCTAGAGTTTGTGGTTAACAGATGGGGATCATCAAACATATATCTAAGCCCTAGGTTCTCAAAGGAGTTTTGCAGAAACATAAGCCAGGGAATCCTATTTGAGTATTCCAATTGAAGACAATCAGAGATACAGTCTTGGACCAAACTTGCCATAGGGTTTGACCAACATTTGATCCACAGCAGTAGGGGAGTCATAAAGACCCTGTCCTCCAAAAAGCACTGACCCAGTTCTTCATGGCAGATTATGTTTGCGGTGCATTTTGGAACCAACAATAATCTGCGCAGGAATTTATTTTCTACACTCTGAAGAGACAGTATTTTATTATAGCCCCAGACGCCTGCCCCATAAAGGACTGATGCAGTGCATTTGGAATTATAAAGAGTTTTCAACTGAGCAGGGGGTCTGTGACCTAGTTTATTTGAAAAGCGAAAAATTGCTTAATTGTTCCTTATCAACTGTTGGAGCTTAAAATTAATGTGTGTCTTCCAGGACAAAGAAGAACTCATGTACATGCCTAGATAACAAAATTCTTTGACCTTATTAAGAGTGTGCCCTCCCATAGAAAATAGTTTAGACTTTGTATTGCGTGGGCCACAAGTCATAACAAAAGTCTTGGGGTAATTTACTTTCAGATCCAGATTCAGCATAAAATCGTAAAATACATCCAGTAGTCCCTGTAAACCGTTTGCAGTACGGGCAATTAAAACTGCATCGTCAGCGTATAATAAAACTGGAAGGTGTCTCTGACCCATCTTCGGTATGTCCTTTGCATGTTTTAAAAGTGAATCATAGAGCCCATTTATATAAATCAGAAAGAGAAAAGGGGCTAAGATACATCCCTGCCTTACGCCCCTAGTTGACGGGATGGGGGAGGTTCTCTGCCCATGTGAGCCGACCTGAACAGAAATTGTTAGGTCTGTGTGTAGGCGTTTAATAAGCTCCAATAGAGGCGGATCACAGCCTAAGGCTTCCAAAATTTGCCATAACTTTGACCTATTAACCATATCAAAGGCACTGGTTAGATCAATGAAAGCCATGTGAATAGACTCTTTTTTGACTGTCACATATTTGCTGAGTATCAGCTGCAAGTTTAAAACTTGCTCAACTGTGCCTACACCAGGTCTAAAACCAAATTGAATAGGGGATAAAATCTGGGCCTGCCACCTCTCCTGTTTGCACATCTGCAACGCTTGGCAACCCCCTTGCATTCTATAATTCTGATTCACTTTCCTTTCATATCTCATTTTTTCCTCCTCCTCCATAAACATATAGGCCCTCATTTCAACGACCGCCAGGGGAAATGTGACGGTAGTACCGCAAACAGGCTGGCGGTACTACAGTGTGTATTTTGACCATGGCAAACTGCCGGGACCAGCGGAATACAACCATGGTGGTCCCAGCGGTCGTAATCCGCCAGGGCAGCACTGCCTTCAGTGCTGCCCTGGGGATTTCGACTCCCTATACGGCCAGCCGCCATGGAAAGGCTGGCGGTAACGGGACTCGGGGTGCCCCTGTGGGCCCCTGCACTGCCCATGCACTTGGCATGGGCAGTGCAGGGGCCCCCAGGCACAGCCCCATTGCGCAATCCACTGCCCGAATTACAGGCAGTGGATTGCGCGACGGGTGCTGCTGCACCCGCCGCACAGCCACATTGCTGCATGGCCCAGCAGGGATGTCCAAATGCGGCCGGCGGGTTCCTGGCTGCATTAGGCGGCCGACTGGCGGTCACCAATGTTGTAATGAGGGCTATAGTGTCAAGGACTGCCTTCTTTAAGCATCTTCATAGTGTGCTACACCTGTTAATGGTCTCTAGTATCTAGGGTGAGTCCTCACTGATTAACCAATAGGTAAAGAAATAGACTTTGTTTTAATAATTTATGTAAACCGCCAAGCAAAGAAAAGGATAATAAAACTACTTAGACGTGTTAGCCTTTTGGAGTAATCTGCCACAGAAGTCTTCCAGAGTTTGGAAACACATGGAAGGTAAAACGTTCTGCCAACAGCCTCCGAGTCAGTTAGTAAGGAAATATCTTATCTATAGTGTAAAAAAGGTCTAGCTTATAGACGCATTTAAAAGCTCAACATTATACTTTAAATCGGATTTGTTTTGCTGAGGGTAGGCAGTGTAGCTTCATCAATGATTTAGGCACATGATTTCACTTTCTCATCCCCACTCCATCTGCACCTACACATTCTGCACTACCCGGAGCCTATTTTGCAATTTAATGGATAGTCCAACATAAAGGACATTACAATAATCTGTGCGTGAGTTCATTGCTGCACCCACAATTGCAGATTCTGACAAGAGAGTAATGTTTACATTTTGGGAAGTCACTTACATAGAACAAGTAATTTCTGTATGGACCAGAGGATTACACATTCCTGTGTATAATACCCACAACTCCTTTTACTAGCGAAAACGTGGCTCTTTTCTTACTCACCAGGACAGTCCCTTCCAGTTTCTTATGTTAGGTAGCAGCTTACGTCACATTTAGATCCTGGAAAGGCATTATCTCACGGTGCACAAGGGGTAAAATTGATCAATGCTTCCATTACGAGTTGTATCCTCTTCAAAATAAGGTAATAGGCATGAGCATAACGGGGCCTTCTTTAACAACCTGCAGTTTATTTTTCACAAAATCATCAAACCAGTTTAAGTAATGACCCATGATCCTCCACACTTTGGCTGGTCTGTTATGAATGACAAATATAGTCCTTGGTATCAAAATCCACAAACAGATTCAGCTGCATGAGGATAGACATTCCTTCTCTATCCTGTACCCACAGAGGCTCATCTACACAATCCAATAAGGGTTTCACTGTGCAGACAGATGCCAAATTTGCAGTTATCAAAATGGTTGTGGGTTTCCAAGAACCACTAAAACTGGGCTACCACCACTTTCCCAAGGACATTTACATTGATGGGCAGATTGATAACTGGTCTACCGCTGAGTGGGATGGTGGGATTCATAAGTTGGCTGATTTCGTTCTTTAGAGCCAGATTGGACTTTGATCCAACTAAGAGTTGGTACTCTTAATAGAAGCCATTACACATCGGATCATGTCTTTATCAAGTGGAGAACAAGTCAAATTCATTGTGGTGCCACGTCATTTAACTATTCTTCATGATTAGAGTCTCCATTGTACTGATTGGATTAGGTGTCCTGTTAACTCATCTTTGGAAAGTGCTGTTTTATATTTTCTTTCTTTTTTATTAGACAGGGGATCAACACATCATCCAGCACTTGTGTGAGACTTAGAAATGAGTTTGAGTTTAATGAATTAGGGCATCTCGATACCAGATGGAAAAATATTTGGTGTATTGGGCATCTTAGACTTTTTGTTCCACAAAATGCTTTTATTTGACAAGCGGCAATATTCCTTAGAATCTTTTTGAATAGGGTGTATAAACATTTTGTCTTTTGTCCTTATCCCTTTTCACCTTGCACTTTGCTTAGTTTTCTTTCTTTAGATCTTTGAAGAGCACAAAGGTGTTATGGTGTTTGGGTCTTAAATTTTTAATGGGGTCATACCAACCCGTCATGTTTGACATTGTCTGATAACGTTAGAAGCCATTGGTGCTAAAGACACATGTAGAACCCTCCACTGCTCTTTGCTTACTGTTCTTCCTTCCTCTGCTTACCACTCATTTATATCTGTAATACTATCTTTCCAACCATGGAGTCTTTCCTTGCCTTTCTCCAAGTAAAGGGTGACATTAGGCAATTTGTTCTTTCTGAACAACGCAAGCATTAGTATTATGAATCAGTTGTCATTTGGCCATGTAGGTATCAAACCAAAGGTCATTTACCAAACATCCCTCCTACAAGTAATCAATTTGCAACAACGAGGCAGACCTAATCTTGTCCCGAATGTCAACTGGAAATATAATTGATGCATAAAGGCAGGGTTTTATGTTGGATTCATGAGACTGGGTTGTCCCCTTCCTATAGTGTTTTAAACACTCTTTTATGCTTTTTGATGACACACAGCAATCCGCAAGGTCTTTTAGAAATTGTCAGACCCAAATTTGCACTCTGTGCCAGTCACCTTTGCATATGATAACCACAACTGTTCTTGAATACTATTTCTCAAAATATGCAGCCAGGTGTTAACTTCTGTTTCAAAGTATGGACACATTCATAGTCTTTTTATCATTTGTCTAATCGTTTCCTTTTTGGTTGCACAGCAAATGAACCACACCTGTGGTGGATATGTTTATTTACCATGTTAGCAAAGCCTCTTTTGAAACCACTTTTTTCATGTGAGTTTAAGCCCTATGTGGTTCTTAGGCTATTCCCACAACCCTTGCCTTTGCATTGATACCCAAGCACTATCAAAGATGAGAGCCTTCCTGCTAACTAGATACTGCAGTGGAAAGTTGGTATTCCATGGCCCAGTCACTCTCCAGATAGAGTTTGACATGTTTAGCTTAGGACAATGAAGGTTGTTTTAGGCTGAGTTGTGGTCACTACAAAACATCCTCCACAGTTGCACTAGAAATGTAAATATCCAACTAGGATTGTGAATTTCTAAGGACTCTACACCTTAATATCTGAATATATAAAGCTAAGCTTAATAATGCCAAGTGTCAAACGGTTCCATGCATACAGTTCACAGTGCGCAATACAAATGGCAGTGCATTGATAATACAGTGATAACAACATGCCAGTGTGTGCCATTCTCAATCACTAAATGAAACATAACACCCCCTGAACTTAAAAAACACAAAAGCAACCCAATGCAGTCATGGTAAGAGGATTGAATGGGTATAGAATATTTTCAGCATATAATGTGTGATTTCTACCAAGGTGTAAAGGAAACACACTGTGAAATGAAAGATAATGTCAAACCTTGTAACTTTGGCAGGGTTCTGATCAGGGTGATTGCAGATACTGAAAACATTTGAAATAAAAGCAGCACGTTGACAAATGAAACAGTAGCATCACAGCAATGCTGAAAGGGCAACATGCGTCTCAGAGTTTGGGAAGCGGACGATAGTGTGGAAAGATAACCCTATCTCCCAGTTGAGTGTAAGGTGGTGTTGGTCCATTAAAATGTGGATAACTTGTAACACAGTGGTATTGATTACTCTGGATCACTAGCCTTACGCTCAGGGTGGAGCAGTCTCAAGGTGAGTGTACCGTGGTCTGATCCACAGCTGTAATCCAGTGTGAGCCCACCAGCACCAGAGGCGTTCACCAGAGCAACTCAAGCCCCTCAAGATCCAGGTAGCACGCACAGCACCCAGGTGCTGGTTTGCTACTCAAAGACATGGTAAGAAGCCAACAAAACAGTAAAATGTGGTGCAGGAAGTGGGTATATTTACCAGCCAGTGCATTTGTAGCAGATGATTCTTGGGATAGCCCTCTGCTGTTCTCTGAGGGGCAGCACTGCATTTTGGGCTCATTTTCTGTTTCTCTGGACCCCTTTGGCTGACTGGGGCCTTCTACAAAGGCAAAATCAACAATAGAGTGAGTGAAGAAGGCTTCAGCAGTGCCATCTAAATCTGTCCCAGCAAAGAGGAAACAGTCCGCACCCAGTCCCATGTTCTGGAAGCAGCAGCAAGATCCTAACTGGTCTGGCTCTTAGTCATTGTTCATTAAGCTGGAATGGGGCGTCTACTTATATTTCCTGACAGATAGGCTGCAGTCCACTGGCAATCAGGTTGAAATTATTCTGAAAAATGTAAATCCAGTTTGGCGCAGAGTTCCCATCTTCAGAGAAGAAAGGTATCACTTGTCCTCTTTTAAGAATGCACTGAGTTGGCAACTGCCTGTGTACATCCAAGTTTGCCAGCCTCCAGGGTTTCGCTTTGATTAGAATCATTGTGTATTCCTCCCCAAATAGGTAATCAAGACAAAGGAACAGGGAAGAAAGAAGTGGGGATAGACTGCCTTTTTTTTCTCCATCGGCAGCATCCATCCTCCAGCTTAAGATTGCCATTTATACAAATTTAAAGATGATTGTGATTAGCTAAAGGTTATCCTAACACTAGGTGGATCACTTGTGTTTGCAAACTATCAAATGCACATTCTGATGTTCAGAATAATATAGCCTCTGCACCTGATTAACGCTGCCGGAAGCCAGAGCCTGTGGGGATACCCTGCTCAATATTGCAGGGTTGGGAGACCAATAGATGGTCTACTCACGAAAGCGTATACCTGGAAAGCACTGCTTGTGGCGTTTGAGAAGGCCCCACAAACGGTTGTGCTGTTTACAGCTGCACAAATCCTTTCCGTTTATTTGCATCTTCCAACAGGACCTTACCCAAGCACATTCGTTCTCTGCAAACTCTGTGCTTTACAAAAAATATTTTCATATTTGTTAGAACTGTCTTCCAATGCCCAACCTCCTTCTGCATTACCATTTATCTTAGGGTTTATGAAACGTTGTCTGTATAGGATACGTGCTGTATCTTTATCTAAAACTGTGTCCTACTAACTACACACCACCTCCAAGGCGAAGCAAAGTTTCGTGGATTTCCAAGGGCCTGTTTGCTCTTGCACCCAGGTCGGTAATATTATGTGTGCACAGGTAAATGCATTCCTTCATCCTCATGGGACGAAAGCCCATGCAAATTAGGAATATCCCCATGATATTGTATGAGCATGATATATGCTCCTCTGAAATGGGTAGTCAGCGATACATCTGTCAAGTGCCTGCTGTGATAAAGAAGAACCCCACAACCCCAGGGGTGGCAAAAAGCAGACATAAACGCTTGCTGCTGACCTGGAACATTATGGTGATACAGCCTGTGGTAGACCTATGCATTAATCATCCAAAACCCAGCTTCATGTCCTCTTACTTGTTAAGTTTATGCATATCTTTGACCATATACCGTGCTCACCTGCCTTTGGTATAAGTTGACAGTAGAAATACCATTTGCATACATATATACATATGTAAAAGTAATTTGTTTTGGAAGATGAATCTACCCCACATTGGCTATTCTGATTCTGGTATTCAAGAGCTCCAGTTTAAATTGCTTTTCAGTGATGTCATCAGTTATGTCAAATGTGATGTGATATGTGATGTTACCAGGAATGTCATCAGTGTTATTAGTAATGTCGTTAACGAGATCATGAGTATTGCATTGCTGAACATTTGTTTATCTGAAGATTGATTTTTTTGCATAGCGCTTCATAACCGAACTGATGGCCAGAGTGGTCAGAAAAATGACATCCTTATTTTGAAAATGAAATGCTCGTTACCAAACTATGTTTTGTCTTTCTTAACAGAAAACTGTAATTTCATCTTCCTTATTTGCTGCTTTTTCTGATGATGTTTCATAGGTCAAA
The DNA here is from genome assembly GCF_031143425.1 of Pleurodeles waltl. Classification (NCBI taxonomy): domain Eukaryota; kingdom Metazoa; phylum Chordata; class Amphibia; order Caudata; family Salamandridae; genus Pleurodeles; species Pleurodeles waltl. The sequence continues at coordinate 850,543,106 of NC_090439.1, forward strand.
ATCCATTCTGGAGAATGGGATATGATATTGAGCGGTTTGTTGGCTATGTGAATGAAGGACTGTTGTGCTGCATTTGCCGAGATGTCTTAGAAGATCCCCTGCAGGCCCCTTGTGAACATGCCTTCTGCGCTTTGTGTATACAGGGATGGCTGGTACATCATCCTAACTGCCCCGAAGATAGGCAAGAGCTGCATACTGCTACACTTCGACCTCTGTACAGGTATGTCACCCCTTCGAAGTTAAAAAAAAAAAAAAAACACTTATCACTGAGTTAGGAGGAGCGGGGCCTTATGCCAAAACGTGCTTAAGAAGCACTTTTGCCCTACCAGACTAAAAAAAAAACCTCACTAGAGCTGCTAACAATGTTCTACACACCCCTAAATGGACATCAGTAGTTCCAAAAGGCAAGCTGGAAATGCATTCCACAATTGTTTCCAGCTCATTTTCCCTGCCGCCATGTGATATCGGCTCGTGACTGGGAGCCGATGTCGTGTGACACATGGTGGCACTGTGTGAATTGGCAGGTCTGATATCAAAACCTTTCTGAAATTAGGATAATCGTTCAAGTCTTCAGCTAGGGCTCTAAGTGCCATTAGTGATGCTGACAATGTAAGGTCATCTGTCAACATAAGGACACGAGACAAATAATTATTCTTTTAATGATGCATCATCTTTATTGGGATCACGATACCTCGTTGCTCAGAGGCTTGCACTAAGGTGCACTGCACGCTTTGCACATTGGGGTTCAGCTAGGACATTTTTTAAACCGAAGAGTATTGACAGGAGGTTCTTATCCAGAAAAGCAAATAAATATCTCCCACTTATGGTTACGGCGTAGCACGTTTTGTGCGGTTTAGTGTGTGAGTAATTAAGTGAGGTAGATGCTTGTTGCAGACATTTATGTGATTTATAGATCACAGGTTGGAGACGGATCATCCCTTAAGAGTCAGATCGATAATGTGAGTAAATTGGATAACAGTAATACATATTACAGAGCTATGCAATGGCCAAACTGCTGAGCACTGCAGAAAAAAAGGTTAGTATTTTTAATAAGATATTTAAGGCTTGTGGTGAATGCAGCTGAACCTCATTCATGAGTTCCAGCCTGTTGGGAGTGTATTGTATTCTGCAGCAAAACGCTTGTCCATTTCAAATTCCATTTATACAGTGCACAATAGTAGCTGTTCAGTTTTGCGGTTGGAACTTTGTATTTTTGTAGGTCTTACCTGTGCACAGTTTTAGTTTTTGCATGACCTTTGTAATAAAAAAAAAAACCCACATGGAATATTACATAGGGTTCTTTGTGTGAGCAGCCCTCAGCCACAACTCGGATGGAGTTTATACTTTGAAGCATCCCACAGGATAGCAAACATAGAAAGTATGATAGTAGGTCATAACCCTTTGGTCACTGCTTTGTTGGTAATGCCATTCACATTTTGGATCAGTCCAAGGACAGCCGTTGGTAGTTATCGTAGGTGGCAATATTTTGTCTCTGTCAATCTGTCTCAGAAATTGCCAGCACTGATCAACTCAGTTTGCAGCGCACTGAATTTCCCCACCATGCATTTAACAGCTGCCTCAGTGAAGTATGAGCAGAAGAAGGAACTAGACTTATGCTTACCACTCCAACCCCCGTTGTGGAGTGTTCGCGGTGAGGGAAATTAAAGAGAAAACATCGTTAGTGCATGTGAAACATCAGGAGCTTGAAACTATGTTCCCTGTTAGGTCTCTTACTGGAACAGACCATATACTTCTGTGGGACCTGTGGAAGCTCGCTGGCACGTATGGTCCCTACTTAGTTCCCTCTTTTCTCTCCAAGGCGCATTACATGTTTGTCCTTCTGCTGTCTCTACATTATCTTCCACACCCGTTATTCATCGGTTTCCTTTGCCCCTAAGGTCCTTTTTGTTGTCCCATGTTTTGATTAATTACCCCGGTGATCGCCAGGAAAGTCTGCACTGTGGTCCTTTGTGTTAATGGAATTTATATTATTATTGCCTTATATGTAATGTTCTTTACAAATATTGTATTGCCTTTACTTCTTGCTATGTATTTTACAGGAGATTAAGTCTCAGCACTAGTAGGGTTTACTTGTGTGCAGCTGCGTTGTAGGCATGAGTTATGTTTACTTTTGAAACTAGCATGAACAGGAATAACATCTCACCAGTCAAAGTTGTTCGGTTATGATTATGGAGCGGACAGCTGCAAATGCATGCCAGTAAATTCGTTTTAACTTCTTGGAGTTTTCTGTCTTGTTAAAGACCCTACCATCATGCAGTGTTCATAAAATTTTACATCATACAGCTGTGGTATCCTCCTGAATTCTCCCTTGATAAATATGAACTTGGGTTGCATTTCCCCAGCCTAGTCCTACACAATTCTTCCTCTTTTCAAATGCAGTGCTGCTTCCCATGCGCACTCCCTGGTACTCTCTTTTTGAAGCTTTTTTTTTTATATAGATTGCATTTTTCTTTGTGTGATGTTACTTTTTTGCATTTTTTTGTTGTTTTAGAGTATCAGAATGTGCACTTTTCGTGCATGCTTTTTTTGACAACCTTTTTGTTTATCCATTTTAGACGTGTTTTTGAGGAGTCAATATAGTTGTTGTTTAAGTAGCTAGTCTTTTGCTTGTACACTGATGCTCAATATTTCAGAAGATCGGTGGCTCCTTGATTTCATCACACTTTACTTAAGAGTCAAGAAAAAGCATAACCTATGGTTAGTAGCTATCCAAATTCTGATGGATGCTTCTAACCTTCACACAGCCCCTGGAAGTGCCATAGTGGATCCTCATACAGGCACCACAACCCCTGCACACTGATGTCATTTCTTCTTTTCCGTGCCCTTCAACACGGACCCGGAGCTCCACTCCCAATTTTCTAGGCCTTCAGACACCTTCAAATTCTTCCTACGACATTATGCTAAGGAAAATGTCCCCACCAAAGACGACAGGGTTCAGATTGTGCCAGGAATGCTGGAAGCAGATGTCAGTCACAAACCTGTACGACCATGTGGTTGTGCTGCTTGGGTTTGGGTCACAAATCAAAGTTGTGCAATTGGTGTGCCCTTTTGCACACAACAGCCATCCGGGGATGAGAGGCAAAGTGTAAAGTCGCTGAAAATAAAAAGATGTCTTGGTAGAGATACAAGTCCTGCTCCAAGTCTTGGGCCACTGCTGTGAAAAATCAGTTCTCAGTCAAAGCTTTCCAGTAATTCCAGGTCTAGGATGCACCATCAGTATAAAAGAGCATAGCTGGACTCAACACCATCTTGCCACTCTGGCAAGAAGGTGACAGGGTATCAGGCTAAGAAAGTTACCCCCCAGGTGTTGACCAAATATGACCTTGACCCGCAACCGGTCCCAGCGTGCCTTAAATTCCACAGGCCATTGTCGACTCCAAAGCAAATAGCAGCATTCAAATAAGCCACGCTGCAACTTTTTCAAGAGCTTCCATATACCTGTGGCGTGCCTGCAGGCCCCATGGAGATACAGGATCCCCAAAAGGACTCCTGTGGGCAGGTCCACACCTGATGATGACTGATCCCTTGGGACCCATTCCCGGGCCTATACTGACATGGATACAGCCTTCCACACTGGCAATAAGGTCCACACCAGTTCTTTCCATGCCAGCACTGATGCCAACTCCACAGGCACTGTCCCAAGATTTTGTTCTAACACCAGTCTCCAACCCCAACTCCGTGTCAGCTAGCTCCAGGCCTCTATTGCACTAGGAAATCATGAAGGCGCAAAAAGTTGTTATATAGCTGACACCAATCTAAGTGCTTTGCAGTAATGCTTAATACTACCAGAAGATAGAGCCACTCTTTATGTTAGATTCTGATGTGTTTCAGAATGTACCTAATACTCCTCATCTAACTGATGCTGATGAGGAAGTGGATACATTACTCCTCCCTCATTACACTGATGATGGCTTATTCTTAGACTTACAGAATGACAGTTTGCTAGATCCATCAGATAGACTCACCACCTGGTCCATCAACAGAGGAAAGGCGCCTTTTGCAGTAGTGGGATAAACCATGTGAACCATTCTTGCCATTCAGTGAAGCCCTTACTGACACCTTGATGTCTGTGGGATTAAACCATGCTGTTTTTGGTAGATCTGAACCTAGGTAACGTACACCGGCCCCCAGTGACCTAGATTTCCTGCCCAAACTTCCTACACCTGAAAGCCTGACAGTTCAGGAATCAGCAAGTAAGATGATCCCTTATTCTTTTCTGACCAGTCCTACAGACAGGTAGTTAAAATGAATTGATGCTTTTGGAAAGAAAATGTCCTCCTTCAGCCAGCTTGCACCTCAGTTCTCTTAATAAAGTTTGCCTTTGGAGTAGGTACACCCAGGCTTTGTGGGACATAGCAAGCAGGTCGCACCTGCCATGCCAGAAGACCTCAGGATTTCTTTGACCCAAACAATACCAGGTGATCAGGATGTGGCCAGGTATGTAATGCATGCTGGCTTGGATACAGCAGACTGCATAAATAGAACTATTGGCACCTGTGTGGTGCTTAGAAGGGATGCCTGGATGAGTTCAGCTGGGGTTTCAAGAGACCTTCAAGTGTCCCTGATGGATATGCCCTTTGACAGGTCCAGGTTGTTTCAAGACAAAGCTGATAGAGCACTAGAACATTTAAGAAACGTCACACGACAGCATTATCCTTAGACCTACTGTTTCCAGCCATGCAGTTTCAGCAGCAGTGTAGAACGTTCTCGGGCTATACCATGTGCCTAGCTGAGATACAGCTCAGTCTTTCTAACCTGCAGAGCTACAGCAGACCCAGGTCTTTCAGCTCAGAAGACGTGGCAATGGCTGAGGCAGTTTATACCAGTGTGGTCAACAATCTTCTTATTCTTCCTCCCATGCTGTAACAGCATCTAAGTCACTTGGGTGCCCTCACAGGCACAATCCCAGCCAGTAGGACATAGGATACAGCATTGTCATACACATTATTTAGAGGGGCTGCACTTTTTCTTTCCTTTCCAACCCTGAAAGAAAAATTCAGAATGTTCAAACAGTATCAGGGTATTTCATCTCTGGACCGTTGCAATCCACACCAATGCTAGGGCATTGTCTTTACTTGTACTGGTTGCTCCCTTGTGTCTGGACAAAGCTAAACCTCTCTGACAAGCTGTAATAAGAGTGAACAGCCTGTGCCAGGGGTTTCTTTTATTCATACCAGGTTAACTTGGATGGTATTTCATCAATGCAAAGTTGTAATACTGTGCCTGGAATAGTGAAAGACTTTTGTCACTTTTCAGCTCGACATAGATGGCACTTGCTTAAGCGCTGCTTTAAGACTTGACTGTAAAAATGGCAAAAGGCTTTGTCACCTTCTAGTTTGGCGTGGATGGCACGGTGCTATTGCTAAGCTTAAAAACTCTGCTAGAAAAACAGACATTTGAGGTGAGCTGATCTGGTGTGTCGGTGTTGTATAGTGCTTCATATAAAGTAGCTGCTGTCCACCTAAAATGTAGGCACTGTCCAGGGTTCCCTTTTCTTTTTTGCCTTTTTGCCTATAAAAAATCAAATGTTTTAGGGCCAATTTAGTTAGGTTGATGTTTTACCCATGCAAAACCATAAAAATTCAACAGTTAAAGTTATACTTATGTTAAGAAACTATAACTCGTTGCCCAAAGTTACTTACTGGCACGAGTTATAGTTTCTTCAGATAAGTATAACTATAAGTATAACTATAACTGCTGAATTTCTGTGGTTTTGTATGGGTAAAATGTCAGCCTAACTATAACATCATGTGATTTTAGTTTTTTCAGTTAAATTCTATGTTTTTTTTAACACACACTTTAATATTTCTGTTAGGTTGCAGCCAGTCATTCAGAGCCTTGCTTTTCCCCCAGAACCAGGGAGAATCCTCGGATCGGCCGAAAATAAGGGCACTATTTTACTGATGAGGGATCCCTGAGGAACCACTCACTTTGTCCTATGGGGTCAGTATACCTGTATCCTGACCCCTTACGTGATTTTACACTGCTTTTTCCCCACCCCCATCCCGTGTGAGAAACAAAATGGCTGCAGAAACTTTTCTATCAGGTTGCAGCCAGTCAGGACTTTGCATTTCCTATTGGTCCGAGGAGGATCCACACCTCTACATATACAAAATTATTTTTCCTTTTTTAGCTCAAAAACTACTGCACAGATTTGCACCAAATAGCAAAAAGGGTGCTTTCTGGACCAAGATCTACCTTTATGCCAAATTTGGAGTAAATCCGTTCAGCTGTTCGGGCTGCAGTCGTGACTAAAATCTCTATAGGAAATAACATGGGAAACGCACTTTTTTTTTTTACCCCGCCCCCTTTTTTCTTATTACCAGCTTGATGGTTCACCCCAAAACTTTTCATGCACAAGAAGACCCTTGGACACGCTTTTTTTGTGTGGAAAATGTCATGATGATGCGTCAAATGACACCAAAGATACAGTTAAGTCAAAAATAGCTTTTTCTATGGAAACTAGGTCCTAACTATAACTGGCGACTAGTTAGGAAAACCAAACTTAAATGACACGAACATTGGTAATACTAAAGTTACAGTTATACCTTAAATATATGCTGCACGCACTGTTTAAATTACTATAACTTTATTTTCACTTTTTATACAAACCAAAGTACACGAATAATAAACATTCAAAAGTTAGTTATACCTTAAATTTATAATTTATGCACCTCCATTACATTATTATAACTAGCGCTCTTTCATACGAAATGTTTTCAGCTGTCTAGCCACACAACAATAGCTAATCACTCCACTCTACCATGCACTGTATTCTCAGAAATTATGGGATTTGAGATGTCATAAGTGTTGTCTTAAATGCTATGATTTCAGATGGTATACGTGATGTAATATGAAAGGGTATAAACAGTGCATAGCAGAGTATTACACATACATGATGGCTGCCTTTTGACTGTGGACTATCTCCAAGTAACCAATCACATTTTATAAAATCATCGCTATGTACCACGATACTACCCACGAAAACTGATATCACTATGTTTTGTTTTACCTTATTATTTAACAACTGCTAAACTGTTTTATTTGCCATACCTAAAAGCAATATCTACATAGTATACTTTGTATCACTGTAATTTTCATTTTAATCTGTGACAACATTTTGGTGCTACGTCCAATACAAACTTTCTATGTAATATGCATTGAGCTCCAAATCTGCTTTTGGACCTACTCATTTTTCTTTGCACCCCCTTGTCCAAACACCACCAAGCTTTCCATCATCCGCCAATGTACAACAAGGAATAGTTGTTGAAAGTTTTGTGGGGATTCGTGAAACGGGTGCAAAGTTATTAAGGGGCAAATATCTGAGGAGTTCCTATATCTAGTAACCTTAACTATACCTACAGAGTGGCTACTCCCACTCTGCAATTAAATATAAATATGTATGTATATATATGTTTGCGTATACATATGTATGTTTGTGTGTTTGTATATAGTGTGCCTCTGTATATAGGTGCACTGAACTGAATTAATTTATTATATCATGCAGTCGTTTGGAACGCAATCATGCTTTGAGATTCACACTGCATACTAAAGAAATATTGGACCATGTTTTTCAGTGCACTATGGGAGATGTATGCTCTGATACCAGAATCATGTGTCCGTTTGGCTATAAGCACGCAATCACTTTAGATAAATAGACTCACCCGTGAACAAGGCTCAATGGAGTCGAAACGCGTCAGAAAAAAGGGAAGGATATGAAATGTGCTGTGTTTTTTTTTTTTGTTGGGGAAAATCCGTTTATTAACATTTTCAGCATATTATAACATTCATTCATACATCAAACGCAGGACATTTACTATGTGCAATTATTGGTAGACTAGATTAGCACAACTGTCCAAAACAGACAGCGGAACAATTGGCTGCGAAGATGAAACGTGCTGTTTGAATAATAAAAGGATACAAAGCGTGCTGTTTGAATATTGTGGAATAAAATGCAATGCAGCACTAGAACTGGGGTTCGACACTTTTGTTCTTCTGCATATATATATATATATATATCTATATATGGCGGTCTCCAGTTATAGTTTCCATAGGGAACTTTGGCACCGTTTGATGAATCTTCACAAAATTTTCAAAACTAGTGTGACAGTCAGTTCAGCTGCTGCTTTTGTGGTGATTTGTCAAGGGGGTTGAGAAAACGTGTTTTCCCAATGCAATTTCCCATAGAGATTTTAGACACAACTACAGCTCACACCACTGAATGGAATTACACCAAATTTGGCAGAAAGCTAGAACTTGCTCCAGAAAGATCTCTTTTTGTAATTCAGTGTAAATTGTTTTAGTCATTTTTAAGTAATTTAAAAAAAAGCTTTATATATTTCTAGAGACCCACGTGTTCCACAGCTTCAACAGATCTCATGCTGAGATCATATTGGCTGCCACCACTTCAACCAGAAAGTGGATGCATCCATTTTGGAACTCTGCCAAGTTCCAAGAAAAAAAAAAGAAAAAAAGACACAAGGGAGCAAGGTAGGAATACACTGACCCCCTAGGCCATCCCTCAGGTCCAACTCCTGCTATGTTCCGGGTGCCCACCCAGAGATATAGTGGGTTCCCTGCCCGCACTGACACAGACCGGGCAATCTGTGTTCGCTCTAGGTTGGCAGGAGCAATTTCAAAGCTCCCCAACCACCCCCCCCCCAGGTGAGAGCAGACACGAAGTCCGCTTCCAGCTGGCGGGAACTTTAAAAATGGTCCTGCCAGCTGGGAGCAGACTTAAGATCTGTTTCCCTGCCCGCAGAGATGCGAGCAGGGAATCAGATCTGAATCTTGCTCCTGCACGCAGTGAGCAGCATTTGCAGCTGCTCCCTGCTGGGAGAAGCAGTGCTGGCTCCTGCTGGATGCAGGGAGCAGGGTGGAGTAGGGAGGGCCTTGGGGCTGCCCCCCCAACAGCCCTCAACAAGGACATAGTGGGTGCCCTGAGAGGGCCCTAGGGCCTCCACCGTTAGTTAGCTGGACCCCAGGGTCTGGGGTTCCTGGGGCTGAAATCAGCCCGGGAAGGGGGGCTTCAGGGTTGTGGATTTTAATAAGCTATCTACTTGTCCATGGGGCAGGTTGCTTCATAAATCTACCTGCCCTGTAACAAAATCCACTTGTCCCTTTTGTGCCATGTAGTGCAGCATCTAATTTCTAGGAGTATGATTTCCTGGCCTAATTCTATACATTCTTGTAAATTCAAGAAAGCTGTAAATTTGCACTAATGCAGGGACACATACCATGGGTGAACTTTTCAGACTTTCCTTAATAATTGGGCCCGTAATTAGGTCTGGCGTTAACCAAGACCTTTTGTGTTAATTAACATTTTATCTGTCTCTATCTATTGACTGACTTCACTGTGAGTGAAAACATTCTGCTGTTTCACAAGAGGCATATCAACACACAAAATAGTTTTATTCAGTGCCAGGAACTACTGTGGCAATACATGCTTTCTGAAACCAAAAATGCTTTTTGCCAACATCTGTTATAATGGTAAAGCCCTAGCAGCTCCCCCAACAATAAAGTTTTACAAAGCCGATGTCAAAACAAGACACGCTTTGACAAAACCAAAAAGCTGACAACCAATTTCAGACTTACTGGCTTTACCAATGATTGATTGTTTTTATGTTTCCTATAATTATGTTGAAACTGATAACCACCATACTCCGTTATGAATATTTTTGGAAATACTAGCATGCATCAACACATTTTACTGAATGATGCTTCAGAGAAATGGTACCTTACGTTTTACAGTAGGATAGCAAAACCTTTTTTTTCCTAGCTGCACTTTTTGTGAAAATTTTATTTTGAAAGCAAAGAGTCATTAGTCTTGCTTTTAAGCTTCTACAAATATTTGTATTTAACCAGACAGCATTCAGGGAGCATTATACATAGCCTCACATTGCTTAATTTTGCAAACGTGTGCACACATTTTTACACTAGAACCACTGTTCGTAGTGCAGTCCGAGCGTACAGCACTTCCTTAGAATGCTCACCCTAACAATAAAGGCTTTGCATTAATGCACCAGAAATACACATTCGACCAGCATTAATTTATGGACATAAATATTACCTTAATTCCAGACAGTGCCCTTCCCAGATCCATAATGTGGTACTGTGAAATGGCAGCTAAAGAGTTTGTGATGCAGGGGTTCAGGCCTATTTGTCCCGAGAACAAAATAAACATTAAAAAGTGATGTCCTTGACTTCAAACAGGCCCTGCATCCAACCTCTCCCCCCCAGCTGTGCTTGGCCAAAGGTTGTGTGAGGCGGTGGGTGGATTAACTTATGGTAATTAAATATTACTTTATGTTAATAAAAAAAAAACTAGAAACTCACTGGAAAAACTAAAGCACGCCAAAGGCCGTGCATGGCAGCAGTTGGATTAACATATGACAATTAAACATTACTTTAAAAAAAAAATCATAGAAATTCACTAAAAAAACTAAGGTTACAGGGACGTTCTAGTTAGGTTCAGTTTTTACACTCACAAAACCATAGAATTCAACAGTTCTAGTTATCTCAAGTAACTATAGCTCGTGCCCTTAGGTAACTATAACTTGCACCCTTGCCATGCACTTCTAATTACCCCATATATTACATCATTCATAACATCTTCTATGACATATTTGATAATATCACTGCACCATTTGCAGTAAAATTATTGATGAGAAAACTGCATAGCAGGGGTGCTAGTTATTAGTTACCTTAGGGTATGGGCAAAACGCAACTTGGGCACATCACATGCTACCACTGAAAACTGACTTGTTTTTTGCAAAGTGCGTAAATGTGTATTTTGGGCTGTAGCTCAGTCAGCACCTAAGGAAACCTAGCAAACCTGTACATTTTTTAAAACTAGACACCTAGGGGAATCCAGGATGGAGAGACTTGTGGTACTCGCACCAGGTTCTGTCACCCAGAATACTTTGCAAACCTCAAACTTTGTCTAAAAATACATTTTCCCCACATTTTTGTGATGCAAAGTTATGGTATCTGAGGGGAGTGTAGGAAAGTACCCTCTTTCTTGGCATCGTTACTCCCATTTTATGCCTGTTGTCAGTGTTTTATACTGTGTTCACTGGGATCCTGCTAACCAGGACCCAAGTAATTATGCTCTCTCCCTTCTAACTTGGTAACTTGTATAATTTTCACCCCACATTTGGCATGCTGGTACACACATGTAGGTCCCTAGTATCTGGTACCCAGGGCATTGGGGTACCAGGGGATACCCATGGGCTGCAGCATATATTATGCCACCCATAGGTAGCCCATGCAAAGTGTTCTGCAGGCCTGCCATTGCAGCCTGCGGGAGAGGGTGCATGCACTCTTTTCACCGTTGGTCAGTGTAAGCCACCCTTATGGAAGGCCTTTATAGCCCAGAGGGCAGGGTGAAAGTACCTGTGTGTGAGGGCTTGCCCCCACAAACTCCAGTGCCATTTTCATGGACTTCATGAGTGTGGGGATGGCATTTTATGTGTGTACAGGACATGGGTCACTACCTATGTCCAGCTACATAATGGCAACTTTGAACCTAGGCATGTTTGGTATCCAACATGTCGGAATCATACCACAATACTGTTGCCAGTATTTGAAGTATGATTCCATGCACTCTGAGGGCTCCTTAGAGGATCCCCTACATTGCTCCTACCATCCTTCTAGGGTTGTCCAGGCAGCCCAAGCTGCTGCCACCGCTCAGACAGGTTTCTGCCTTCCTGCTGCTTGAACAGCTCAAGGCTGAACAAATGATTTCCTGTGGGAGAGGGGGGCTAACACCCTCTCTCTTTGGAAATGGGTGTTACATGGCTTGGGAGGGGTAGCCTCCCCAGGCCTTGGTATGCTTTGAAGGGCACATTTGGTGCCCTCTGAGCATAAACCAGTCTACACTGGTTCAGGGACCTCCAGTCCCTGCTCTGGCACGAAACTGGACAATGGAAAGTGGAGTGACCACTCCCCTGTCCATCACCACCCCAAGGGTGGTGCCCAGAGCTCCTCCAGAGGGTCCCTGGATTCTGCCATCTTGAATACAAGGTTGGCAGGACCTCTGGGAGCATCTGAGTGGCCAGGCAGGTGACGTCAGAGCCCCCTCCTGATAGGTGGTCACCTGGCTAGGTGACCAATCCCCCTTTCTGGGCGTTTTAGGGTCTCTCTCTTAGGTGGTTCCTCAGATTTGGCTTGCAAGATTCCAGCAGGACTCCTCTGCAACCTTACTTCAACTTCTAGCCACCGGAACTGTGACAGGACCCTCCAGGAACCGACAGTCTGCATCTATGACGAAGACTCGGCTTGCAACATTGTTTTCACAGCTCCTTCCAACTTCTGCAACATTTCCACGGCTGTGCATCCTTTGAGGATGGCAAGTCTTCAGTCTGCACAAGAAGGAATTTCCCTTGGAGTGAAGAAGTCACTCCCCTGCATCCCCAGGCACCAACTGCAATGACATCCGGCTGCGTGGATCTCCTCTCATCCCGAGCTGCTTGGATCCTGCATCACAGGTGGTGGTCTGGAGTAGTCCTCTCTGCCAGCTATCCAACTTTTGCGGAAGTAAGTCCTTGCCTTCTCACACAGGACAGTGCCCCCCCATGCACTGTGTCTCTTGCAGCTGCCAAGGCCTGTTTACATCTCCTCCAAGAGATCTTCAGGCTCTGTGTAGCCCCAGCCCCCAGCACTCCTTCCTGTGAGGCACAGCCCTCTGGGTGCTTCTCCTGTGGCATGGGAAACTTCTCCATTTGTGCTGAGTGGGCTCCTCTGCTACTACTGGTTCCTCATCCAGTGGGTCTTCTGTGGGGGCTGCCTCTTCTTCTATGGTCTCTCTGCTTTGCTGAGGGTCCTCCCTTGGACTCCCCCCTGGGTTGAGTCCTCTTGGACCTTGCTGGTCCCCCTTCATCTCCACGTGTGCTCCACCGCGACTTCTGCCTTTGCCAAGGCTTGTTGGTGGCTTTTCCACACCACTGACTGACTGCAATCTTCCATCCGGCATGGGACATCGACTGCATCCTCCAGGCACTCTTCACCTACTCCAGGGCTGAATTCCTAACCATCTTCGTCCCACCATTGACCAACTCCTGCATCCACAGCTGGGTGGGTAGTAGCTCCTACTCCTCCTGAACTCTTCTGTGACTTCTGAACTTGGACCGCTTTTTCCACAGGTCTTCCTCTTCAGGAATACACCACTGGTTTCTTGCAGTCTTGTCTGGATGTTGCATTTTCCTCATTTTTGTTCCTTTTGGGTGGTTTGGGGGAACATCTAGTCATTTACTCCTTTCCTCCTGGTCACTAGGGGGCACTGTGGTACTTGCCTTTGGGGTTTCCTAGTACCCCAGCTCCCCTCTACACATTCCACACACCTAGGTGGGGGTCCTGTGTTTGCATTACATTTTTTTAGTATATGGTTTGGGCTCCCACAAGGGTCTTTATTGTCTGTTTGAATTCTAGTACCTTTTAGTATTGTCACTAAAATAAAGTACCTTTATTTTTGTAACACCAAGTGTTTTGTTGCATGTGTGTGAGTGCTGTGTGACTACAATGGTATTGCATGAACTTTGCATGTCTCCTAGATAAGCCTTGGCTGCTCATTCACAGCTACCGCTAGAGAGCGTGGCTTCTAGACACTGCTTATTCTACACTAATAGGGGATACCTGGACCTGGTATAAGGTGTAAATACCTTACGTACCCACCAGGCCAGCTTCCTACAGGGAGCCACAACCTTTCTTCCACCCAGCATTCCCCCAAGTCTCCCGATAAAAGTGGTACCTCACTTGTGTGGCTAGGCCTAGTGCCCAAAAAGCAACGTGGACACACCACATTTTTTTCCATTGAAAACGGACTTGATTTTTGCAAAGTTCCTAGGTGTGGGTTTTGAGCTCTAGGTCAGCCAGCACCTGGGAAAACCTAGCAAACCTGTACATTTTTGAAAACTTGAAAACTAGACACATAGGGAATCCAGGATGGGGTGACTTGTGGGGCTCCCACCAGGTTCTGTCGCACAGAATCCTTTGCAACCCTAATCATTTGCCTAAAAACACATTTTCCCCACATTTCTGTGATGGCATAGTTCTGGAATCTGAGGGGTGTCACAAACTTCCTTCCACCCAGCATTCACACAAGTCTCCTGATAAACATGGTACCTCACTTGTGTGGTTAGGCCTAGTGCCTGTGACAGGAAACTGCCCAATACACATGTATGCAGCTAATATTTCCACTGTAAACTGACCTTCATTTTCCATTGTGGGTAGCTCTGGACTTTGGACTTTACCTCAACCAGCACCCAGGGAAACCTTGCCAACCTGTACATTATTGAAAACTAGATACCTAGGGCAACCAGGATACGGGGGGGAAATTGGGGCCCTATCTGTTCCCCAAGGAAGGGCAGAAAGACTACTAATTTATTTTTGGGGTGGGGGCATTGATAGGGCTATCATAGCCCACCTCTACCCCTACACAAACAACAGCAAAAAACCTTGGGGTCATGGTGGGCTTTCTGCGCCCCTGGGGGGAGAGCAGATAGGGTCCGATTGCAATCATCTGCCCCCCAGTGAGGCAGAAAGACTGACTATGCCCAAAAGTATTGGGGAGAGTAAAATCCCTTGCCCAAGGGGCTGCTCTCCCTTCCCTGATGCCTAGGAGTGGATCCCTGCTTGGGGATTACCCTCCTTGGGCGATCTCCAATCAGGGATCCACTGCGGAGGGTACATTGGAAAGGCGAGTTTCTCCCCTTTCCTGTGATACCTCTCCAGTGTGCCTGGGTGCTCAGTAGGCTGAAATACCCACTGAGCACAGAGGCAGTGAAAGTGAAATGAGCCGATCAGCTCATTTCTCTGTCAGTTTCATTGAAATAAGGCAGCGTGCATCCCTAAAATATGGCAGCTTAAGTGCGAACTACCCCAAATAGGAAGAAAAAAAAAAAAAAGGCTTAGCACAGGAGTGTGAAAAGGCTTAGCAGCGAAGGGGTTAAAGAAAAAATCCCTATGCTTTGTGAATGTATGTTTTCTGCGGCTGCTGTTTCGGATCCGAAAGTGTATGCCCCTCTCCTGCATCTCTCAGGCATCTGTCCATTTAGGTACATTGCTCTGACACCAGCACGGACCAAGTGTTATGTAAATATATAAGTGAGCAATGTTGGTATGATGCTAAAATCACCCTTGCCTCTTGAACAGCTTTTTGGATAGAGCTTTTAAGGGTATGTTATCCTCATAGAAACATGTTGGCTTTTGCATCTGGTGTATACATAAGTTGTACAAATCATGCATATCTTCTTTCTGCTTATAGGTATATGCGAAATGATCTAAATCGACTCCAGATCCGCTGCAGCAATCAAGAGCGCGGCTGTGAAATGGTCTGTTCTTTGGAATCTGTGGACCGACATGAGAGAGAATGTGAATACAGTCGGATTTCTTGCTCCAACTCTGGTAAGCGCCATTGACTATTTTAGGATGTGTTTCTTCAGAACATCTTCTTTAATGAAAATGTAGAATTTTACATACTGTGCCTTGCTAAACTTATTTGGCATGTTACATTTCCTGCACACTGTGTTAAAAATAATTACTGCCAGAAAGAGTTTAGAAAACCTTGAAGAGAAAAGGATCATTGTAATCATGTTTGGCAGAGAGCCTTCTTATACAAAACTATGGCATCAACAGAGATCGTTAGCACCCCAATCAAAAATCCAGAAACACTCATTAGGCTGCCACTAACAATCAAAATCTCCAGATATGGCCACTGGTCCTTTGCGTGTGTACAGAAATTCTGTTCTACAACGGAATTTGGGCAGAACAAGAGATTGCCAGAGTGAGCCACAAACCAGACTGCCATCAATATACTTCTTGTAGAACTTATCTTTATAAATCACTATAAGAAGAAACAGTACAGTGAACGCTTACAACAAGCGTGAATTATAACAGAGTTGGGTAGAGAAAACTTGCATGTAACTTAGGCTGCAACAACAAAGCAATATGAAGGCAACACATCATTATTTAGTGATACAGGCAGGTAAGTAATTGTTAAGGTTTATATTTTTCTAAACAGCTTGTATTCGTGTGTAATACAATGCTTAAAGACAGCTCAAATGGACAAATGGAGGCAGTGTGTGTATTTACACCTACAGAGAACATCTTACAAGACGAACCTCTGCTTTATCCATTATAGATACCAGAATGCATCACATTGTGCAAACCCATAGTTCTAAAACACCAGCCAGCCCCTCTTCCATTAAGTACCAGAAGTTTTTCTATGGAACATTTATGGAGAAATAATCAACAAAGAGAGATTTACTTCCTGTAGTATGCCTGCTCAGTCCTTCTCCACAAGCTAAGATATTGGCTGGAGAACAAAGACTTCATGTGGGTTCTCTCCCTTATGACCCCATCAGTGGAACGCTGCCCTAAGGATGTACAGAAATATAATTTCCATTGACCCAAGAAGATAGAAAATGAAAATCAGGTTCCTGTATGGTTTTGAACAAACTTCTTAGAACCATCTGAGTCTTTTGTAACCAGACCCTGAGGCTTACCAACCCTTTTCAAATAAGTCCTAGTATGGTATTTCTTGTCCTGGGTTTGTTTGACATCTTTGTGTTTGTCACCACTGTGGAGTTCAAGTGTATTGATCCTTTGAGTCCAGGATGTCCATATTATAACGTTAATAACTGTGCTCTATGTGTTGGAGTAGTCAAAAAAGGCCAGGGGGATTTAAGTGCATGGATGCTTTAGCCTGGGAGAGACATATTTGATGTATATTTCTTAGTTCCCTAGCCAGAGAAGGTAATAAATAGATTTATACTCGGTGTAAGAAATTAGGTTGTTGGATGACTGAGATGTTAGCCGTGGTCAAGCAGCAACCATAAACCTTGTCAGGGTGAGACATAAACCAACTCTAAATTAATTGGATCAACCCTCTGGTAGCTTGGCACAAAGCAGTCGGGCCTAACTTGGAGGCATTGAGTAAAGTATTTGTATAACACTTCAAATAGTAAAAAAGTGAAAACACCACACAAAAAAGGATCCCACACCAAGTTAGAAAAATAGAACTTTGTTTATTAAGTAAAACAAGACCAAAGCAACAAAAATCCAATCTGCAGTTTTAAAGATTCTAGTGAAAACAGCACCAAAAATTACATTGTGCCTATTGTGGACATCTGGTTACACTGGATTGGAACCAAGTCACACGTTCAGCCAACTGTGATGGAGCACTGGCCAGCTATAGTGACCCAGTTAGGCCCACTGAATAGAGTACCTTAAATTCTGGCTTGCACAATGTTTTGAGGAACTGCGTCAAAGATGTATCACATAATCGAAGCGATGTGTCAGACGTGTTGCGAGGCTGCGATGAGAGGGCCTGAGCATCAAGGATCCTGTGAACTGGGCTAGCGATGTGAAGTCCAGCTTTGAGAATGCGGCACGCAGTCAGGACGATGGGTCAGTTCTCATGAGCTTTGATGCAGAGTCTTGTATCATCGTCGAGGCTGCTGTCAACCAGGGATGCATGAGCCTGCAATGCGGATGCGTTGTGCAGCAGCATTTCGGATGGGCTGTGATGCGATGTATCCAAACCACGCAGCAGTGGCGATGCATCGGTTTTGCTTGGGGTTGCGCTGCACAGCAGTGGAGATGCGTCAGTTCCACTGGATCCACGAAGGCTGGCAGAGGAGCAGTGGATGCAGGACTGGAGTGGCATCACTTGATACTGTAGACTCACAGTTGACAGATCTCAGCTGCAGATGCAAGGTTGTTGAAAGACTGTTATGTTCCTGAGGCTTCAGATCAGGGTGCCAACCAACTAGCACTTGGAGTCACTTTGGGTTCTTGATTCAAGACCTGCAGGTCCAGCCCTTCTCACCCAGGCAAGAGGGCAGCAGGTCAACACAGCAGGGCAGCAGTCCAGCAGAATGGCAGTCCTTTCAGCAGGACAGCAGCCCTTCTTCCTGGCAGAGTATCCGCAGGTCCAGACGTGTACTGAAATGTTGGTGTCTGAGGTCCAGTATTTATACCCAGTTGTTCCTTTGAAGTGTGGAGATGCTTCTAGAGGCATGCCTTTGAAGTGCACAGGTGGCCTGCCTTCCTGGCCCTGGCTCCAGACTAACTGCAGGGGGTATGCAGCCCTTTGTGTGGAGACAGGACAAAGCCTATTCAAGTGTAAGTGGGGCTGGGCCCAGCTCCTCCCTCCCATACTGAAAGTGATGGCCCACCCAGTCACACTTAAGCTCTCTATTGCATGTGGCTGTCTAGGAGGAATACACAAAGCCCATCTGTCAACTGCACCTAGTCATGTGACCCAGAGACAGGGTGCATGCACCAAATGGCAAAGGGAAGGAAATGTATTTTTAAAAATTGTAATTTAAAAACCGACTGCACCATAAGTTAGGATTTTTCATTACAATTCCAAAGACACCAAACACAATTTAGTAATCTGTTTCCATTTGGAAATTGCACTTATAAAATGTAATAATACGGTAACAACAATGTTATCCTATGGGGTGGGGGGTAGGCCTTGCAGTAGTGAAAAATGAATTTATGAGTTTTCCACTACTATGACACGTAAGGCTTAAAAGTACATGTCCTACTTTTTAAATACATTGCACCCTGTCCTCTGAGCTTTCCAGGGCCTACTCTGGGAGTGACTTATATGTATTAAAAGGGAAGGTTTGGGCCTGACAAAAGATTTACTTTGCCATGTCGAAATGGCAGTCTAAAACTGCACACACACAGTCTGCAATAGCAGGCCTGAGGCATGTTTAAAGTGCTACCTAAGTGGATGGCACAAACCGTGCTGCAGGCACATTAGGTGCATTTAACGTACAGACCCTGGGCTGAGGCACTTCCACTATACTGGGGACTTACAAGTAAATCAAATGTGCCAATTGGGTATAAGCCAATCAAACCTGTTTTAAGGAGAGAGCACAAGCACTTTAGCACTGGTTAGCAGTGGTAAAGTGCACAGAGTCATAAGGCCAGCAAAAACAAAGTCAGCAAAAACAGAAGGCTTGAAGCCAAAATGTTAGGGGGAAAACCACGGCAAGAATGCCAACAGAGCAACTGCTTTAACTTTGTAAGTTCTACTTTCCTCAGTGCACTGTGTGTTCTCCTCAATTGGCTAACACCAGAACCACCCATAGAAAAGGGTTATCTTTAAACACAATTCCAAACTCACCATTGTGTTGCTCCATTGTAGCCTAAACCAACTTCCTTGTGTTCTGAAGATTGTATGTGTTGGGAAACCTCTCCTTGCTGTTTATCCTTCTCCGCCCTCGCTTCAACTTTCAATTACTATTTTGCCCTTTTACCTCTGATCTCTCTCTTCCTCTTATTCTCACTCTCTCCCACTTGTTATTTAGAGGTAGTGTTCATAGAATGGTTGATTGTGGCATCCACACTGAATGTGCTCTTGTAGGTGCACAGTGGCCCACGTGCTGCACTAGAACACTCACACTTGTTTGCTCAGTCTCATTCTCCCATTGAAGCCTATGTGCACCACTCCATCTAACAGTAATGGTAGCCCATTGGATTTGATAGGTGCATAGCCAATAATCACTGTGGACCATCGATGCCAAGTATGTCAGGATAATGACTACACACACAGGTGCGTGTCTGAGATGTCCGCTCATTTCATATACAGGTAACAAAGGAAAGAGAAAGCCTCCAATCTAGCAGGCTATGCTGCCAAAAGAGCACTTTATTAGGGAAACACTTGAGGAGCGCCAGCACCCAATGTGCCTCAGATTCAGTATCCAAACACCGGCCAAGGTTTCCACTCCTCAAAACCCATTAAGATTCAC
This sequence comes from Pleurodeles waltl, assembly GCF_031143425.1. Classification (NCBI taxonomy): domain Eukaryota; kingdom Metazoa; phylum Chordata; class Amphibia; order Caudata; family Salamandridae; genus Pleurodeles; species Pleurodeles waltl. Next base: position 850,562,890 of record NC_090439.1, read on the forward strand.
TGAATAGGAAAAAGTGTCAGGTTGCGGCGTGGGACTTCCCTCTGGACTAGCTTGCTGCTGCTGTAATGTATGGCGTCAGAGTCAAATTATAGTAACTTTCCTTCTTTCTAATGGATATGATGGTTCACGCAGGTTCTTTGTATGGACCTTGTCCGTTAGCGCTGATCTGGATCTTGAAAAAGTATCAGCAATACCACGTAACTGCCTCCAGTGGGTTTGACCAGCATTGGATGAGGTGTCATTGAGGTGGCAACATTCATACAAGAAATCTATAGGAGCGGCTCTCTATATAACACCTGCTGCTTATTCAAGAAGCATGATCACATCCCATCTAAAAAAGCCCCAAGAATGCAACATCACGATCCATACAGTTACACATTTAAGCAATTTGCAATAGTTCAGGGGAAGAAACCAATACACTGAAGTGTCAACGATGAATAAGAATGGAGAGAAAAGTAGGTATGGATAGTATAGGTCTGAAAGGAAACATGGATGCAAGAACATTTTTAGTTATACAGAAGTTGATTTGGGAGACTGTATTAAATTAACCTTTGCAGTTGTTTGAGAAAGGAGTCTTTGAAGGTTGTGTGTAGGGAGGGAAGGAAATGTGTAATGCAAGCGTCACTACTGATGCAACAAGTTGGCATTTACGTAGGCTGGTTTTAGGATTCTCTAATAGAAAAACAAACATGAACAAAAAGATGTTCAAGAATGGGTTATTCAGATGGAGTCTCCACTGTCAAGAGTGTTGCTGATGATTTGAAACCCAAGGTAAGAGAGAACCATGACGAGAAAGCCATTCTTTTAAAAAACATTTTGAGGTACGATACTGTGTTTCAGCTCTTTGAGGATGGCGTTTATGCATTATTTTTGTGAATAGTGAGCAATGTAGTATGTCTTGCACTGCGTGAATATGTCCTTCAACACACGATGTGCAGAGTTCATGTTTATCAATCGTTTTTGGTCTGAATTCGAGAATATTATTAATTGTGTTCAAAATTGACGAGTTATCCATTAATGTTATTGTTTATGTTGTGCTTTTTAGATGTATACAGATGTTGCTTAATAATCATCTGTTTATCATCTCTGACCAGTCTTAAACTACAGTGTCCACTTTAGCCCATCATAAAAATATATTCATTATATGTTTAAAGCCTTTTAAAGGTATCTGGAATTATTGCCAGATCGCACAATAAAAGTTAATATTAGTGAGATTTCTTATGCAGCACACTTATGCAAACATTCCTCATGCAGGCTTTTGTTAGGACTTGTTCCAGACTAACAGATGTTACACAGTGACATTTGGAAATGGAGAATTTGGAAGGTCTTCATAGATCCAGTACTAAGACAAAGTTTTCTCCCAAACTGTTTGTCGATCTGACAAACAAGAATTCCCATCATTTTGTGTCTGTATGTATGTATATATGTTGTAATTATTTAGCTCCACTCGAGTCAAGAGGCAACAGGGTGCTCTGTTGGGTCAAAGGCATAGATGCACTTAAAACATGGTTGAAGAGGTAGCTGGTCTTTGTGCACTGTCATTACATCATCATCATCATCATCAGGGCTCTTAAACATTGGAAATCATCTGAACCCCCAGCGTTGAAAGCTTGGTATGCACCTTTACTCACATGGGCCTGGGCAGCAAGTTTAGCGTTGGCGTTACAAAGAGAGGACACAATAGGACTCCGAATATACCCAATAGCGTCCCCCTGGGGACGCCATTCTATCTGATTTTGCCATTGCCACTCGCCCAGACACGCCTGCTCATACTCCGCCGCATAATACTGCGACAATACAAGAGTAAACACTGCATTGAATATGAGTCACGTTACTCTCCTCGCAAATCACTTTGGTCGAGGCACTGATATTATCCCTTAAGTAAAGCTCCACCAACTACTATCCTATATGCACAGGCATATTCCAACTAGAGTAGCCATAAAATGGCGACCTAACAAGCATATCTTTGTTTTCACGTCTATAACGTTATGTTAAACAGTGTAGGAAGCTGGCCTGGTGTGTGGTGGGTACCTATGGTATTTGAACCTTATACCAGGTCCAGGTATCTCCTCTTAGTGAAGTGTAGACAGTGTCTAGAAGCCAGGCTCTCTAGAGGTAGCTGTGGATGAGCAGCCAAAGCTTATCTAGGAGACATGCAAAGTTCATGCAATACCACTGTAGTCAGACAGCACTTTTAGACATGAAAGAAAACACTCAGTTGTACAAAAATAAAAGTACTTTATTTTTGGCACAAATCATCACAAAATACTAGACAGGTGACCCACCCTTAGGAGGTAAGTAATACACTAAATATATACACTAGCAATCAGAAATAGACACAGAAAAGGTTGGAAAACAGTGCAAACAGTAATAATCGATAGTGACTGTAGGGGGGGCACAAACCATATACTAAAAAAAATTGAATGCGAACAAGGTATCCCCACCTAGGTAAGTAAAATGTGTAGAGGGGAGCTGGAAGTACTAGAGAACCACAAAGGTAAATAACACAGTACCCCCCAGCGACCAGGAATGCAGGAGTAAAACACTGGATTTTCCCCTAACCACCTAAAAGGAGGAAACAAAGACACCCAGAGAGGACTGCAAGCAAACCAGCGGTGGATTCCTGAATAAAGAAAACCTGTGGAGAGAGGGGACCAAGTCCAAGAGTCACAGTGGAGTCCAGGAGGAGTAGGAGTTAGTATCCACCAAGCTGTGGATGCAGGAGTTTGTCGACGGTACTGAAGAACAGGTCAGCACTGGAGCCGGAGAAGAGTTCCTGATGGATGCAGAAGACGTTCCATGCCGGAAAGAAGATGGCAGACAGGTGTTGGTGCAGGAATTCCACCAACAAGCCTTGGCATAGGCAAACTTGCGGTTAGTGGAAAAGAGGCTCTACCAGGGATCAGCAAGGCCCAGGAGGACTGAACCCAGGAGGGGTAATCACAGCATCACAGAGAGTCCACAGGAGCAGAGGCAGCACCCACAGGAGTCCCACAGGACAAGGACACAGGAGTCGCAGAAGGAGCCCACGCAGCACTACTGAAGTGGATCCTGCGCCGCAGAAGAACCACACAGAAAGCTGTGCTTTGCAGGATGGAGTGCTGGGGGCTGGAGCTACACATCACCTGAAGATCCTTTGGAGGAGATGCAAACAAGTCTTGGCAGCTGCAAGAGACGCAGTGCACGGGAGTTCTGACTTGCGTGGGAAGGCAAAGGCTTACCGCCACCAAAGTTGGACAGCTGGCAGAAAGGACCAAAAGGACTACTCCGGACCACCACCCTTGATGTAGGATCCATGCATCTCAGCAGGAGAGAGGATCCACACAGCCAGTTGTTGCTTATCGTCTGTGCCTGCAGTTGCAGGTGGAGAGACTCCTTCACTCTAAGGGAGATTCATTCTTCTTCTGTGAAGGCTGAAGAGTTGCAGTCTTCTGAGGATGCACAGCAAGGAAATTGTTGCAAAGCTGGCAGGAGCCCTGGAAACAATGTTGCTGACAAGTCCTTTCTTCTTGGAAGAAGCTTGTCAGGTTCTTGAGGTTCCAGTCACAGTTCAGGAGGCCAGATTTCGAAGCAGAGATTGCAGAGGAGTCTGCTGGAATCTTGCAAGCCGAATCTGAGGACACATCCAAGAGAGAGACCCTAAAATGCCCTGAAAGGGCAATTGGTCACCTAACCAGGTAAGCGCCTATCAGGAGGGGGCTCTGACGTCACCTTCCTGGCCTGGCCACTCACATGCTTCCAGAGTTCTCTGCCAACCTTAGAAACAAGATGGCAGAACCCAGGGACTCACTGGTGGATCTCTGGGCACCACCCCTGGGGTTGTGGAGTTGTCACTTCCCTTTCCATTGTCCAGTTAAGCGCTATAGCAGGGCCTCGGGGTCCCTGAACCAGTGTGGACAGGTTTATCCACGGAGGGCTCCAAATGTGCCCTTCAAAGCAAACCAGTGACTTGGGGAGGCTACCCCTTCCAAGCCAGTCACACCTATTTCCAAAGGGAGAGAGTGTTACCTCCCTCTCCCAAAGGAAATCCTTTGTTCTGTCTTCCTAGACTTGGTCAGATCCAGCAGCAGGAGGGCAGAAACCTGTCTGAGGGGTGTCAGTAGCTGGGCTGCCCAGATAGCCCTGTAAGACTGGTGGTAGCAATGCTGGGGGTCTTCCACGGAGCCCCCAGAGTGCATGGAATCATACGTCCAATACTTGCAACAGTATTGGGGTATGATTCCGACATGCTTGATAGCAAACATGCCCAGGTTCAGAGTCATCATTATGTAGCTGGACATAGTGACCTATGTCCAGTACACATGTAAAATAGCACCCCCACACTCACAAGCTTCAGGGAAAATGGATCTGGAGTTTGTGGGGGCACCTCTGCTAGTGCAGAGGTGCTCTCACACACAGGTACCTGCACCCCGCCCTCTTTGCTGAGAGGGCCTACCATGGAGTGACTTAGAGTGACCTGTAGTGCACTCAGACTGCAATGGCAGGCCTGCAGAACCCTTTACATGGGCTCCCTATCAGTGGAAGAATAACTGCTGCAGCCCATAGGGATCCCCTGGGACCCCAATGCCCTGGGTACATTGGTACCATATACTAGGGACTTAAATGGCAGGGGGAAACCAGTATGCCAGTTGTGGGGAAAAAAAGGTTAGTAGCATCCAAATTTAGAGGAGAGAGCGTAAACACTGGGGTTCTGGTTAGCAGGATCCCAGTGAACATAGTCAAGCACACTGACAACAGGCAGAAAATGGGGGTAACCATGCCAAGAAAGAGGGCACTTTCCTACAAACCTTCTCTGTTTTATTCCAGCCGCTGCTAGTGTATGAGCTGTATCACCTTGTAGGGGGTCACCTTAGCGACCATATGTTCTGTTACCATCAGTAAGGTATACCACAAGTCAACTGCTACCTAGACAAACTTGAACTCTTTTCTTCACCTGCTAAATGCTGTAATTTGATTAAAAATGTGTTAAAATCAATAAAACAGATTTATACAAAAAAGATGCAGGGTTCTTAAAGAGGTGTGTCTTTAACTTGTCAACTCTGAAAATTGAGGAAGATTGAGTGGATTCCGATGGGTACAGGGATACTGTTCCATATCCTGAGTGCATAAGTGGAAAATGCCTGTTGCCTTGTTTGTCTTTTTATTTCACAATTCTCTGGCTCCAGTCTGCTGGTGTCATGGCTACAGGTGTGTCGAGAACCACCAGCGATGGTGAGCTTGCCAGGTAGGTAGGCAGGATGCAGGTTGCAATGGCTTTGTAAGCGATGCACCTGGATTTGAACACTGCAGTCGAGCAAGGGGAGCCTGTGGTGTTTCATCAGACAAGGACTCTGCAAGTGTCTTTCATAACTCACTACTGAGATAGACTGTTAAAAGTGCCTGTATGCTCCACCAATTAAAGTAGGTTCATTTTTTTTCTTAAATATTGATATAATATAACTTACAAATAATACTGTATAGGCTTTTGTCTTAATGCCCTGAGGCCTGACTCTATTGCTCCATGTCGCATTAGGCTAAGCATGTGGGCTATCTTAACACACCTATTGAAAGCTTCTCTAAGAACTCCAACTTCTGCAGGTCTCTGTTGCTGTCTCTTATAGGAGACAACGAAAGGAGGAGAGCCTGGCCCAGTGTTCTTCAGTGTTTACCACTTTCTGACTTTACACGTCTCCCTCCTTCTGCATTCTCTGCAGGCTCCACTTGCATGACTTGCTGTCTTGAAGTATGGAGTGAGTGGTTACTTGACAGCCTGTGACCTCGGACCTCCCCTTCTGCTGAGAGGCACACTTTCTCTATATATGTTAGCATTTCATGAAGATTCTTATCATGGATATCTCAAGCAGATTACAGCCAGTTGCTCCTTCCAGTTTCAGTGCTGTCTTCCCGAAGCACTATGCTTCTGCTGTCCTGGAGAGAGTTATAGGTGACCCCTTTCTGAAGTCAGGCCCAGATCCTAAATATAAAAGGGCCAGCAAGATGTAACCTACAGAGAATGTGTTGCTTTTATGCCACAAGGAGCAACACCATGAATCCTCTTAAACTTAAAACAGGAGACATCTCCTTTGAATTGAAAGGGGTTTTGGCCCTGATCTTGCCTCAAAGAACCGCCTTGAAGGCTCTCCGTTCCACTAAAAAAAATTGTCTGATTACTTGACAGAAGCCACACTTGATTACAGTTGTCTCCAAAAAGCTTGGTAGAAATTACCCAACCCGGTTGTTGGAGGACATCTGTTTTTCTATTGAACTGACCCAATGTTGTGTGGTGTTGTATATGCTCAGTAGGAGAAAGTGGCCAACATGTACAGACTGCAACTTCCTCACTACTGGACAAAAGGTTGAGGTGCATAGACTCCAGTAACAAAGAAGGTTTATCAAAATGCCCTCTTGTGTCTGTATCAAACAAATATGCAGAGTTTCAACCACAACAAGTGAAAGTGTATAAAGAAGTTTAAGGATATGACTGCCTCCCTCTTCCTGCAATGAATGTGTGCAAACTGGTTCATGCAAGGCTTGCTACACTATTCATGCTAACCTCTCTCTGCTATTACAAAGATAAAGCAGCTGGGGAGATGGTTTTACATACTTCGTTTTGCAGAAATCCCTGATTGATCTTTGACTTCACACCAGGCACATGTGGTGATGAGTCTTCCTTTAAAATGGGCCTATGGATAACGAGCAGGGCGGGAGCTGCGACTGCTCAACCTCTCTGAGCTATGTCAACATAGTCTCAGACTAAATTGCATCCTATAGTTTTTTTGTTTTGTTTTGTTTTTGTTGGGCTTTGCCAACTAGTGAATCCAAAAATTGTCAACTTAAAACGATCACCAAAAGACACATTCAGTAGGAGAATGGAGATTCCCCGAGAGCCCATGCCACCCTCCTGCAGAAGCAGAGTAGAAGGAAAATATATCCCCTGACCTTGGTAATAGGGGAACATCCATCCCTGGTTTGAGGAAGACCTAAGGCATTTTTCTGATTTGGAGAAATATCTCCTATGATCCTTGGGTTTTGACGGTGGTCAGTTAAGATTTCAAATGACCCGTTCCACCAAACCCCGAAACCCATCCTTAGCCATGTCTAACCCCTGCCACATGTCAAAAAAGCAGATGAATCTAGGAATCTGTCAAATCCTGCTCCTCCAAATTTTCAATCTTTTTCTGCCATGCTAAATGCTTAGTAATCACTCTAGTTTGGATTCTGAGTTCCTCCAATATGGCTGTTTGTCTCTGTGTCATGAAACCACGTACATAATCCTGTTTGGTATCTTTGTGTGAAATTCTTCTAGAGGCAGGAACTTCAAATTCAGTGTGCTGCCATTTGGCATGTGCTTGGCAGCAGAGTTGTGATCAAGGTAATGACCAATGGTTCTTATTGGAAATGGCCCTTTCTGCAGGGTAATTCCCAAACTTTTTGCCTTTCCCCTTCTATTTTTCTCACCCTCTTTTTGTTGGCTTTAGGACTTTGGGCACTTTAGCACTGCTAATTGGTGCTAAAGTGCATGTGCTCTCTCCCCTAAAACCTGGTATAATCTGATTACACCTATTTGGCTTATTTAATTTACCTGTAAGTTCCTTGTAAAGTGGAATACCCTAAACTCTGGGCCTGTAAATTAAATGCTACTACTGGGCCTGCAGTGCTGATTGCACCACCCACGGAAGTAGCCTTTCAAACTTGTCTCAGGCCTGCCACTGCAGTGCCTGCATGCACAGTTTACTGCCACATTGACTTGGGAAGTCAAACTACTTGCCAAACGTAGGAACTCAATTTTTATTGCACCTAAGTCACCCCCAAAGTAGGCCCTAGAGATCCCTACGGGCAGGTTGCTGTGTATGTAAAAGATAGGACACATATGTTTATATGTTACAGGTCCTAGTAGTGACAAACAGCTTATTTCGTTTTTCACTACTGTGAGTGCTGCCCCTCTCATAGGTTTGCATTGGGAACTCCCGTATATATGTCTAAGTGGTAATTTCTGATCTGTGAGGAGTAGCATGGGCATGTTTGGAATGGAAGTGAGAAATCCTGCTTACTGGTGTAGGTGGCTTTTACATTACTACTTTAGAAATGCCACTTTTAAAAAGGGGGCATTTTTCTATTGTTATAACTCTAGTGCTTTGCAGCCTGATGCCAATCCACATCTGGGGCAGAGTGATAGTTCCACTGCATACTTCCAGACAGCCATTCATCAGGGATGGTTAGGTGTGACAGGAGTACATCTGTATTCATCCACATACTGATGGTCTTCCTGGGCTGGGAGAGAGGGAGGGTCATTCCTACTTTACACTTGAATAGGCTGTGTCCTGCCCTCACACAAAGGGTCTGTTTACCCCCTACCGATGTCTGGAGTCAGAGTAGGGGAGAAGGGAAATTCATGGAATTGGTCCGATCTGGCTGGAACGTTCTCCACCTTCTAGAAGCTTGGCACCTAGAGTATGAGTACAGGGGCTCTCGCCCCATGATTAGAAGAGCACTTTTGGAACTGGGACTGAACCTCTGCCCGAAGGACTGCTGGACTGCCCAAAGGACTCATCTAGACTGCTCTTCTTTTGTTGCCCTGCTGCTTGGTGTCTGCTGGGTGGCACAAATGACTCACCTGGATTGTTTTCCTGCTTGTTGCCCTGCCAGCTGCCCCCTGACTTTGAGTACCTCAGGGACTGTGGTGCCACTAGGAGGAATCACCATGAGGCTACTGGCTCTTCTGTAATGGTCAGTGGGCTGCTAATCACTGGGCTGCCAAGGGACTGCTACATAGCCACCTGCCTGATGTGCTGGACTACGGCCTATTACCTTACTTAGGGCACCCAGGTGTTCTTCAGAGAGCACAGCACGTTTTGAGTGCTCTCAGATCTCCCCAAATTGCCAGGGTTGGCTGTCCTGGAGTTGGGGGATAGATGGGGGACTGCTTTTGCCTATTTCCTCATAGCGTCTGAAGGTGCTTCCCCTGGTTTCCATAGAGTGTATGGCAAGCACTCCAGATTCTTTTGAACAGAGCAGTGTGTGTTCTTCCCATATAGCCCCTCTTCTTCCCTTCAGCAAGGGGGTGCCATGGCTCACAACAAGGGCAATAGGAGTGTTGTGGCACCCTGTCCCTGCCAAGAAGCAAACTTACCGACAGTGCGGAGGCACCCCACAAAGCGAGGCCCGTGGCAGATGAAATGTCACAGACTGAAGAGAAGATGCAGCAATACAGGCTGTTCCCAGTAGCGCACGGTGAGCGCTGGCCTTTTATGCTAAGAGTGCCTCTCAGCCACAGCCTCTGCCTGGCAGGAACTTGGCAGAAGCGGATAGACCAAAGAGACGAGGCCCAAGACCCTGGGCAGTAGCAGCTGCACCATGCTCTTGGGGCAGTTGACTGTGGTGATTCTCCACGTGGGGGAGGGTCACTCTGCGGCCCGTGAGTTTTCCACCAGCTTTGGCAAATACCTGGGGGACACTTAGACTATGACTCCACATTACAGTGACACCTCGACGGAGGCCCCTGCTTCACTGAGGTAAGGACAGGCCTTTACCGTATCACTATAAAAAGGCGCAGAAGTGCACCAGCTCCACTTTTTAAATGCCCTCATCTTAGTCAAACTGTGGAATTACTGCTTTCCTATAGTAGGCGCACAGCTGCTTCTGCTCCCTGCATGATATACACGAAGGATCACACAAGGTTTACTAGGGGCACCGCCCCCCATGATTTCATGATGATAAGTCTGGTTTTGTCCCTAAAGGTCATTACAGTACGTACACTATTGTGATGATGCATATGTTTATTTGTAGTCTGCTACATTTCATGCCTTGATGTTCTAATAGATGTCACTTTTACCATGCATTGTCAGGATAATGAGTGTGAACTCAGAATTGGCATAGTATGTGTAGTATTTATTAAAATTGTGTTGTATTTGTCTATGGTTGATGCACAATATATATAAGATATATTTTTATATAATCCTGTCTAGAGAGTCACTTTTATGGTGTATTTATTGTGTCACTGGAATGTGTGCATTCTGCTAACGCGTTACACATTGCCTCTTAGATACACCTCACTGCTCTGGCCAAGCTACCAAGAGGGTGAGCAGGGGCTCTTGGATGTGGGTGTGTAGCTCACTTACCCCGAATAGAGTGGTGGGTTCTGCCTGGCTTAGGTGAATACCCTGGCCAACCAGAAACCCCATTTCTAATAGTTCTCTAATGCTCTGGGCCAAGTACATGTACCCTTACCTAGATGAATGACTGGGGCAGGTACCCTTCCTCCTAATTCTCAAGTTTCTTGATAAGCTCCTTGTTGTTTTGACTGGGTCTTCATGTGAACACAGGAATACCATTCTTAATCCACTCGAGAGACTGCTTTGTAAGACTCTCTGGAATTTGGGGCATGGGATGCATTCCTGCCACCTGACTAGGTGTCCATGATCCTCATATGATGTACAGCTGTGGTCTTGGTTTGTGAGCTGTATATGGCTTTTCCACAATACTGGATCCTCTAAGTATATTAAGCTCCCCTAGCAAAATTATGTCGGTGGCACTCTTTTTCATCTGACTAGTTGGAGAAAGGAAGGGTTGTCACTTAAGCTCTTGTCAAGTGCACAACCTGTTTTTACCTCAAGGTAGCCCTCTCCTACTGAGATTCCTGGCACCAAATTTGTTCCAGTCTACCCGCAGGGACAGGAGGGTGTAGGCGTGCATGACAAACATGACTTACATGGCCACAAGTCAAGTGTGGGACTTATTTACCTCAACTGTTTAAGGCATTGGTCCAGTTCTCAAAAGTGAACTCCTGAGGTTCTGAGATGGTTAAGAGACCTAAAATGCATGAGAGTCACTGATTAAGTTTGATTCTCATTTTGTCTGAGACAGGAAGGAATCTTCATAGGCTGTAGGTTTGACTCATGTTTTCTGGCTCACAAGTTTCTTCCAATTTTGACCCAAGGGCTGTGTTGACTTATAAGCCTTTGGAAACCATAGCATCTGGTTCTTTAACCTGGATACATGGGTGACTGTCTTTGTGGTGCTTACATCTGCATTCTCCATTGGGTACCTTCTACCTCCATATATGGGAATTTGGCATTTAGAATGCACCTCACCTTTCTCCATAAGGTTTCTCTCGGATTTGCATGCACATTAATTTATTTGTATTCCAGTCTTGTGTCCATCTTTGGAGGCTGAAGGGACCTTTCAAACGTTGGGTGTTATAAGAGATTGTAACAGTGTGCCCTATACGTGGCTGGGTATGTTAAACATTTCTCTGAATGTGTGCTAGTGTGGTGGTATCAGAGCAGTTCTGGCATTTGAAGTAGAGTTAGTAACTAGAGCATTCTTTGGTCATTGCATGTATATTGGCAAGGTAAAAATTTCATAGCCGCTATCCTCAACCAAGGTGAAAGTGGAGTGCACTCCAGCAATAAAACTATGGAAGCACAGTCAGAGCTGATTAACTACCTGCCCTTATTGTGCTCTGATCTCCCTAGATCAAGCTTTGTTCTCTGTGACATCGCTTAATGAATTTGTAGAGATGCATTGTCCATTGCATGAAAGCCAGGTTGTAAGGTTTTGCAGTAGCTGACTGAATCATTTACTTCAAACAGCAAGATGATGAATGAAATGCTTGAATGAATCTTAGGGCCAGATGTAGGTAGGAAAAAATTTGCGATTCAATGCGAATCGCAATTTCTGACTCGCAAAATGGGATCCAAGAAAAAAAAGCGTCATCAATTTGCGACTCGCAAATGGTGTTGCACTGCAGTTTGCGAGGTCGCTTTTAGCAACCTCGCTAAAAGTGAACTCGCAATTTGCGAGTTGGGTGTCGCAAATTGCGACTGGCCCGCAAATTGCATGCAGGTGCAGCATAACAGTTGGAAAAACACTTCCTGGCTCTTGCTGATGACATCAGAACCAGGAAGTCATCAAATACACCTGGGAGGTGGGAGGACCACACCCTTTTCAAACTGCTGTGCAACAACCAGGGGAGAGGAGCTGCTGCTACCATGGAAGACACAGGCAGTGCAGGGAGGAAAAAAAACCTCAAGTTTTCTGAGAAAGAACTTGAGGTGCTAACAGAAGAATGCTGCCAGCACCATGACCAACGTTTTGGCTAGGCAGCCCTGAGTGTCCCAGACACTGAGAAGAAGAAGATCTGGCTGCAAATCCAGGAGCGGATCAATGCCATTGGGGTGAGCCACCGAACCCTGGATGAAATAAAAAAAAGGTGGTACTACCTGCGCTCCAGAACAAAGGAGAGGATGGCAGAGCACCTCAGGAAAATGAGGGGCACAGGAGGAGGCCCATCCACCATCCCACCACCCTCAGCCATGGAGGAATTGGTGGAGCAGACACTGGAGCCTGAGGCCGTGTCAGGAATTGGAGCCTTGGACACTTCTGCGCAAGGGACATCCAAAAGTGAGTACCAAATGCAGTATCCACACTCTCCCAGTACACAGCAGCAGGCACAACCAGACTAGCTCCATTCCAGACTAGCAACCACCAGAATGGTGCATTATGGGCAAAGTAGTACAGTAGTCAGCATATAGGCAAATGTTTATTATGAGGAATACAACAGATGTGAGAGACTGACATGTGTCTCTCAGGTCTCCCACAGGTCTCCCACACGACACCCCCGCTAGCCACACCATCCAGGGAGGTGACAGCAGGCCACAGGCAGTGCAGGAGTCTGCAGCAGCTATTCCAGGGCCCAGCACGATACCACCACAGTCCCCTCCAGAACAAGTGCAGGACATGGAGGAAGAACTCACGACCCCTGGCCCCAGCCCCACAGTGAGACGTCCAGAGCAGCAGCACAACCATGTCGCAGACGCAGATGCCAAGTTCAGGCGGTGCCCGAGGAGGAGTTAGGGGAGGCAGCAATGTCTGTAGTCGAGGCATCCCTCCTTACCGGTCAGCGCCTGCAAACAAGACAGTTGCGGTTGATATCAGGTGCTTTGCACAGACTTGAAAATAACATGACACATGGCCTGGCTGATGTGAACTCGCAGTTCACAAGACTCAATGACAATGTGAGCGAACTCACCCAGTCCATCCGCAACTAGTGACGGAACTGGTGGCTGATAGACACAGTGTAATGCGCCGGGAGCGCCACCTAGTCACAAGATTTGACCGCATGGCAGCATCCATTGGGCATCTTGCCACGAACACTACAGACCTGTCAAGACGGACCGTGAGTCTGCAGGTCAAACTTTTCCACTTTGCTGGGGATGTGGCACGGGGACTAGGCCACATCAGCCACGCAGTGGACATGTTGGAGGCCAGGCAGGTGGCAAAGGGCACAGGTGAGACCCCTCAGGACAGTGAGGAGGGGTCCACTATCAGCAGTGTGTCTGCAACTGACTCACGTGTACTGAGGAGTGGAAGTGAACGGCAGGGGTCAGCAGACCCACCTGGAATGAGCCATGCTGGGCGACCAAGGAGGAAGTTGTAGGCCATAACACAGCAGGACTCATGAGGTACATGAAGTCAATGTGTCCTCATAACAAGTAGACATGTGCAGCCCCTTACGGACAGATATATACTTTCAACATTTGGTTCACAAATAAAAAGGTTTTGTTTGTTCCACTACACAACTGGCCCCTGTTTGTGTGACATCAGTGAGTGTGGTGACAGTTGCCACGTACCTGCCAAAGTATTGGGTTGCAATGTGGTCCCGTCTCTGTCTGCCTTGATTTTCAATGCTTCTATCCCCAGGCTGGCGATGTGGTTGCTCTTGCTCCTCATCCTCATCCTCCGAATCTGTGTCTTCAGGGGTGAGATGTAGCCCACGTCTGCTGGTAATGTTGTGTAGGATTGCGCATGCGCCAACGATCTTGAATGCTGTTACTGGGGCATACTGGAGCGCACCTCCACTTCTGTGGAGGCATCGGAATCTTGCCTTTAACAGTCCAAAGGTCCTCTCAATTACATTTCTGGTCCGCCGATGTGCACTGTTATATCGCCTCTTGTTCTCATTGCCAGGTGTTAGGTACGGGGTAAGTATCCATGGTCTTAGCGCATATGTACTGTCACCTGTTTGGCAAAAATAAGCAATGTTAGCAGGGCATGGATGGTTTCTACAGTGACCTGTGTGAATGGCTACAGGGTGTAGTCAGCAATACCTAATAGATATCTGTCTCCAAACTCCCCACGTTCTAGGCGTTGGTGTATCCCACTGTGCCTGAATATGTACGAGTCATGTGTACTCCCTGGAAATTTGGCTACAATATCAGTGATGACATTATGGGCGTCGCATACCACCTGGATGTTCAGTGAGTGGGTACATTTCCTATTGCGTAACACATATTCCAGATTTGCAGGTGGGCAGATTTGTATATGTGTCCCGTCCACACACCCTATTACATGAGGGAAGTTGGCAATTCTGTAGAAGTCCAACTTGGTGCTGTTAATTTCTGCCTCATTCCTGGGTAGGTATATATATCTGGACGTGTGTGAGTATGGCATCTAGGAAACATCTGAAGAATCGTGAGAGTGCACTTTGGGATACCCCACCTGCCACTGCAATCACCCCCTGATAGCTACCCGAGGCCAAGAGGTGCAGTGAGCATAGCACTTGCACATGTGTGGGGATGGCGCTGCCGCGCATAGTGAGGCATTGAAGCTGCGGATTGAGTAGTTCAATTAATTCTAATATTGCTGCACTGCTGAGTCTGTATTTGTCATAAATCTCCTCCTCAGTTTGTTGGAAAAGTGTCTGCCTGGCTCTGTATATCCTCTCCTGTCTCTGGCTCCTCCTCCTCCTCTGCTGGGCGGCGTGGATTCTCCTCCTCCTTGCTATCACATATATTTCAGCCATTTTGAGTAACCCAGATGCCTTCTGGGTCTCCTTTTATACTTTGGTTCTGGTTACCACCTGCTCTGACTTAGTGGTAATTTGGGTGTGCAAAATGGGCTTTTTGCGACTAGCTTTTTCATATGGTTTGCGACTCGCAAATTGCAACTTCCTATTTGCGGGTCACTAAATCAGGTCGCTATTTTTGCGAGTCGGTAATGGCTTGCATCGCAATTTGCACTTCGGAAATGGGATTTTTGCATCACATTTCCGATTTTGCGGTGTCTCAAATTGCGAATCGGGCCATCTGCGACTCTCAAAACTTTGCTACATCTGGCTCTTAGTCACTGAGAAGTGCTAGGGTTACATTTCAGTCCATCTGTTTTCTCCCACCATATCACTCTAAACAGAGACCCACCCTATGCACATCAGTACTGACCCTGCTCCTCATGGGAACAGTGCATCCCAAACTGCCAGTCAAGGCTTAAACTGGGAACGCAAGCCACCCAGACTGATTTCAGGCTATTTGGGCCTTGTCACTAGGGTGCAGCTTGAGTCCAATGAGATCTGGACCCACATCTTGGAATACCCATCGCACTTACAAAACTACTATAACAAGCAGTAAGGTGATGAATTTAATGTTTGAATTCATCTCAGCCACCAGCGATGGCACTGGCAACATTCAAATGCATCATTTTTTACCAACCGTGAGACTGTAAACAGAGGCCCCTCCTTAAACGACGCTGAACTGACCCTGCACCTCATAGGGACAGTCTATCCTGACCAGGTGCATTTTGAGTCCTAGAGGGGCACAGGACCCATGCCTGGGTATACCTTTCATACTTAGAACATCAACAAGGTGATGAATGTATTGTTTAAATTAATCTGAGCCACTGGCAATCTTGCCAGGCTGAATTCCAGTATATCATTCCATTGAGGAGCTTGGTCAGTATGGATTTGCATAAGGCGGGCCTCTGTCTAGACTGAATCAGTGAGTGAAAAACCATGGGTTGGAATGCTATCCAGAGTGATTGCCAGTGGTTTCTTTCTTTCACCTTTTGTATGTTTCTTTGAAACATTTGTCATTTAGCTTTATCGGAACTGTTAATGATATTTAAAAAGTAACTCACAGATGACTGATTTGTAACTTCTGACAAATAACCTATAAAATGAATATGTTGCTGATTACTTGTGCAGTATCTTTGAGCATCAGTGGGACTGTGATGCAGGTGCCAGAGGTCAGCATACCATAAGAGACTAACTACCTTCGTCCAGCAGGTACAAAGGTTTTGGTGGGAGAACCCTGTACATGTTAGCCTCTTCTCAATAAAACGTCCACTCCTTTTCCCTTCACACAGATCCTGACTATTTGAAGTACCTTAAGTGGTTGAAAACACATCTTTTCTTTATTTTGTATGTATCTGATATTTTCTAACAGCTCACTTCACCATCCAGTAGCACTTTCATGATTACCAGTAATTATGCCTATTTCCCATCACCAACTCATTGATATGTAACTCATTCTTACTCATTCTTATGTGGTGCAAAACCAGTCTGATTACTGCACAACAACTGCAACCCAATAAATGTGAAATCCCTTCAGGTTTGTGAAGGGCAGTGTGCATGTCAAGTGAACACATGTACCTGTCAAGTGAAGCATAAAATAACAGGTTACCAAGAGTGGGCAAGGAATGTTTCTATTATTTTTGCCTTTCATATGTAACCATATCACATGTTTGATTTCTTTTCAGGTAAGTAGCCCATTTCAGGTTCTCCAGCAGACCTAATTTTGTGGGTAACTCCTTGACATAGCTACTAAAATTAATACCCCTGGCTAGATCACAGTCTGTTGAATTTGTGTGTTGCCTCCCTCTGACAGTTAGACACACAGGATCTATATCAGTGGTGGATGCTTATATATTGTCTGTCATGTTCTCCAATCAGGTTGCCCAATTCAGGTTGAGCGGCGTAATTTGGAAGGACACTTAGCATTGTGTGAGCATCGGAGCCGCGAGTGCCCAAATGGCTGTGGTTATGCCATTCTCAGTATAGAGGACCTGCAGCATAACTGCATTGCGGAACTGCGGACGGAACTCGAGCTACTCAGGTGAAACATTTCAACATCTAAGGTCTCTAGAGCATCTTCTTTTTTTTTTTTTTTTTTTTTTAACAGCGAGTGATATGAGCAGACTACTAACTAGCATGGCTGAAATTCTAGACTCCAGTTTACTTTTGCAATTTTTTAACAATAGTTTGTCAAGCTGTGCCATGACAAAGTGAGTCATGTGAACATGTCCACCATGACGTATCCTTTAAGACAGTTTGTATAATGCTGTGTGCATTTTCTCTACTCATTTTTGTCTAGGATATCTAAAATCGGGCACCCTGTAGTATGTCTCAAATTAAATGAGTTTGTCATAAGGATATTTGTTTGTATCATAACTCTTGTAAGTATAGTCGTGCATAGTCTTCAAGTGATCTTTCTTCTGATGACCTCTACCCATTTGTTGCTGTATAAACATGTTGTACGTAATACAAAGCAGCACCCAGTAGTAGAATTGTTGGTCCAGATACTGGATGTATTGCATTCACAATGCACAGTCTACTCGTTTCTTTTCAAAGCACATAATTCGACTAAAAATAAAAGTATTTAAATCAAGTGTAAATTAGCAAGGTGGGGGATGTTATGACTCTTGACATAGTCCTCTCGTTGAGAAGGAAAGTAAGATTAGTCAGAATGTTTTGGCTTACTGTTAGAGAACACAGGGCCAGATGTAGGAACGCATAAAATAGCGAGTCAGAAATAGCGACTCCATGCGAATCGCTATTTCCGACTTGCAAAACGATATGCCAGGAAAATTCGCTATTCCAAATAGCGATTCGGTGCAGAGTCGCACCGCAATATGCGACCTCGCAATTTGCAAGGTCACAAATTGCACGAAGGATGTGGTCCTGTGTCACAAATTGCGACTGACTCGCAAATTGCACGCAGGTGAAAATTAAACTTTTAAAAAACCCACTTCCTGGTTCTGAGTGATGACATCAGAACCAGGAAGTAACCCCATGGAACAGGGAGGA
This sequence comes from Pleurodeles waltl, assembly GCF_031143425.1. Classification (NCBI taxonomy): domain Eukaryota; kingdom Metazoa; phylum Chordata; class Amphibia; order Caudata; family Salamandridae; genus Pleurodeles; species Pleurodeles waltl. Next base: position 850,580,726 of record NC_090439.1, read on the forward strand.
GCCCACCCAGCCCAAACTGCAGAGCCACACCCAGGTGAGAGGAGCCTGCAGCAACAATGGCTACACAGGGGAAGGAGGCACCCAGTGGAGGGAGAAAACGCAAACTTAAGTTTTCTGAGAAGGAGTTGGAGGTGCTCACAGAGGAGTGTTTCCTGCACCATGAGGAATTATTTGGCAGGGCAACAATGAGTGTCCCTGACAGCCACTAAAAGAAGATCTAGCAGAACATCCTGAACAAAATAAATGCCATTGGTGTCAGCCACCGCACCCTGGATGAGGTCCGCAAAAGGTGGTATGACCTTCGCTCCAGGACCAAGGAGAGGGTGGCGGAGCGCATGAGGGAGATGCATGGCACTGGAGGAGGGCCATCTACTGTACCACCCCCTACAGCCATCAAAACCATGGTGGAGACAACTCTGGAGCCGGAGGCTGTACTGGGTATTGGAGACCTAGACAGTTCAGCACCAGGAACATCAAAAAGTAAGTACCAAAATTCATGTATTTACACCAGCCTATGCACCATGCACACAATCACAGTACACATCAGCAGGCACCTCCAGATTAGCTCCATTCACAATTTTGCAACCTATAGAATAGTGCATTATGGGCAATGTAGTACAGTAGTCCAAATATAGGGAAATGTTTATTCTGAGGCATCAAACATAAGTGCGACACTGACAGTGTATCCACTATGTCCCACAGGTCTCCCACAAGGCCCCCCCATCAGCGCCACTGTGCAGGGAGAGGATCATGGCACTGAAACACAGGAGGGGGCTGCCACAGACACCGCAGGGGAGTGCTGGAAAACACCACCCATCCAGTCGGCACAGGAGAACATGGATGATCCTGCTCTGGGTATAGAGGCAGCCATTGGGACACCGGGGCCGATGCATAGGGAGAGTCAACCACGGGGATCATCTGGCTTGGTGCGTATATGACGACGCACAATGCAGTCTGTGCGTAGGGAGGATGTTGCCAATGAGGATTTGTTGGGACTGAAGGCATCCTTATTGCAGAGTCACCGGCTGCAAAATAGACAAATGCGGTTAATGAACCGTAACCTTTCAAGACTGCAGAACACAATCACGCATGGGCTGGCAAATGTGGACAACCAGTTCACTACAATGAACGCACACTTGGGTAACTGGACTACCTCCATAGGCAACTTGGTCAGGGAACTGGTGGCTGGCAGGGCACAAGCACGGCACAGGGAGCACAACACTGCTGCCCGTTTAAACAGGCTAGGTGTGTCTATAGGGCGCCTGGCTACCACTACAACCTGCCTGTCAAGGCGCACTGTCAGCCTGCAAGTGGAACTAGGCCATTTTGCAGGAGATGTGGCCCAAGGACTTGGTCGCATCAGCCATGCAGTGGACCTGCTGGAGACCAGACAGGCAGCAAGGGGCATTGGGGATACCACGCAGGACAGTGAGGAGGTCTCCAGTGTGAGTAGTGTGTCTGCCACTGATGCACGTGTGTTGCGGAGTAGCAGTGCACGGCAGGGCTCAGGGGACCAACCTGGAGTGAGCCATGGTGGCCGCAGTCGCAGGAGGCTGTGAGCTACTGATATGTGGTGTTACAGAGGCACATGCACGTAATGTGTCAGACTACACTTTTGTTTTGCATTCTTTAGTATAGTTGACAATTGTTTCCACATTATAGTCCTGCAATAAAAGGGTTAATTTGTTGAACTACGCAACTGGGCAATGTGTGTCTTACATTAGTGAGTGTTGTCACGGTTGCTACGTACCTGCCAAAGTAGTGGGTTGCTATGTGGTTCCGTCTCTGTTTGCCCTCCATTGCGATGCTTCTATCCCCAGGCTGTCGATGTGGTAGCTCTTGCTCCTCATCCTCCGAATCTGTGTCGTCATGGGTGAGATATAGCCCACGTCTGGTGGCAATTTTGTGTAGGATGGCACAGGTGGCAACTATCTTGCATGCTGTTTCTGGGGCATACTGAAGTGCTCCTCCACTTTTGTGCAGGCATCGGAATCGTGACTTCAACAAGCCGAACGTCCTCTCTATGACAGATCTGGTCTGTCGATGTCCAATGTTGTATCGCCTCTCATTCTGATTGGCAGGTGTTAGGTATGGGGTGAGTATCCATGGTCTCAGGGCATATGCACTGTCACCTGTTTGACAAAAGAGGCAAATTTAGCAGGGCATCACAGGGTTGCGCAGTTACATGTATGTAAGGCTTCAGAGTGTACTCGCCAGTACCTAATAAATATCCTTTTCCAAACTCTCCACGTACTAGGCGTTGGTGTATCCCACTGTGCCTGAATATTTATGCATCATGTGTACTCCCTGGATATTTAGCCACAATGTCAGTAATGACATTATGGGCGTCACATCCCATCTGAATGTTTAGTGAGTGGGTACATATCCTATTGCGGAACACATATTGCAGATTTGCTGGTGGGCAAATTGGTATATGTGTCCCGTCCACACACCCTATTACATGGGGAAGTTGGCAATTCTGTAGAAGTCCAACTTGGTGCTGTTCATTTCTGCCTCATTTCTGTGAAGGTATGTATATCTGGACATGTGTGCGAGTATGGCATCTAGGAAACGTCTGAAGAATCTTGAGAAGGCACTTTGAGATACCCCACCTGCCACTGCAATCACCTCCTGATAGCTACGCGAGGCCAAGAGGTGCAGTGAGCAGAGCACTTGCACTTGTGTGGGGATGGCGCTGCCGCACATTGTCTGGCGTTCTAGCTGAGGTTTCAGCAGTTCAATTATCTCTAAGATAACTGCGCTGCTCAGTATGTATTTATCATAAATCTCATCCTCAGTTTGTTGAAATAGTGTCTGCCTGGTTCGGTATATCCTCTCCTGTCTCTGCCTCCTCCTCCTCTGCTGGGCAGCCTGGACTCTCCTCCTCCATGCAATCACGTATAGTGCAGCCATTTTGAGTAACCCAGATGCCTTCTGGGTCTCCTTTTATCCTTTGGTTCTGGTTACCACCTGCTCTGAATCAGTAGTAATCTGAGTGTGCAAAACGGGCTTTTTGCAACTAGTTGCAATTTGCGACTGGCTTTTGCATACGGTTTGCTACTCGCAATTTGCGACTTTCTAATTGCGAGTCGCAAAATCAGGTTGCCAATTTTGCGAGTCGGTAATGGGTCGCATTGCTATTTGGTACTCCGAAATGAGATTTGTACATCCCATTTTGCATTTTGCGTGGTCGCAAATAGCACTGTGACCCATTTGCGACTCGCAAACGTTTGCTACATCTGGCCCACAGTCTCACCAATTCAGCAAATTTGATTGAACGTAATTGTCCCAGAAGTCCATTCCAGCGTAATGATCATTTTCGGATCCTCTGCCCAGGAACTAAGTAACCAGTGTGGGCATTGCAAAACTGATATTGAATACATTAGAATTGTTGAAAAGCAAAGCACCCTCAAAAATTCTCTTTCACAACTGTCAGAAGGTTATAATGGCACATGTCCCAGTCCAAACCTGGGAGATTGGCATCTACCACTAGTACTATCATCAGAATTGGCATTTTTCCTCTTTTTTTGACATTTAGGAGATGGTCTCCTAAGTGTGAACGCCATCTTCAAGAAACTGTTCCATCTCTGTGGTGTCAATGCTTTAGTGGTAACAGCCACACCTTTTATTGTACATAATTTTCTTGGATAAGGTATTAAATGCCGATGCACCAATGGTGGGAAAAGTATCTACTACTGGATGTTTTAACAGGCTGTGTTGCTTTTTCAGTTCACATTATTTGTGCGTTGGAGATAGCAGGAAGTGACAGAGAGGGGTTGATTGTTAATGTTTCCGAAGGATTTGTGTCACGTTTTGTTGTCTGGTGTCTGTGCTGCAGTTGGACAAAACATGCAGTGCTGCACTGTACATGTGCAAGACCTGTACCGCAGGATTTGAAAACTGATCAGTACAGATTAATCAGCTGATAGGCACTCTCTTTGGCGTATACTTTGATTTCTTGTGATCCATTGACTGTCTTTATTTTTTGCCTTAAAGCAGGATGAGTTGTGTCAGGTCCTAATATTCAAATTTGCTTTATATGTGTAAGCTGGTATAGATAAACTGTATAAGGTAGTTGATCTTGAGACTTTGACAAGACATCAGTTGCATTGGGTTGGATATCCATGGAAGAGTAACAATATGCCATCCTGCTCCTGATTTCATCTTTCTAGTTGAATGTGGTCGTATTTTTTCTAATCAGAGAACACTATTATTACCTAGCACACTTCACAGGGAACTTGTATTGCAAGAGAGCTGATCCCCGAGTAAATGCTACATGTTGATGCAGTGGAAAGTGCACCAAAGTGTGACGTTACACTATGGACTACTGTTCCCCTTGGCCAGGTAATGGCTAAATAGATGGATGGGGCAATTCAGTAGTGCCAGGGTTATGGTTAGGTCTCTTTATGCCTGAAGTCTCTAGTGCAAGAACATTACTGTTACTTCACATAAAATGTCTTTTATGCTCTCCATAATGGGGACCCTCACTCACCTAATGTTGTTTGAATGTTGGTGCTTTTGAGGATGCCCTTTTTACAGGCCATTCAGTTGTAGGACCAGTGTTATTCATGTAAGGTGCTGCTCCTGTCCTCCCTAGATCACTTATTCATAAACATAAAATTGAACGAGTTGGAAGCCTTTCTGTTGCTCAGAATTTGTGGAAGGAGGCTGCAGGAGGTCGGTCTGTAGCCTGTAAGAATATCTCACTTGAAACTGAGAAATTGCAATCGCCACTACCTTTCTTGCTGAAATCAATTGGGAAGGACAAAGACTGCATTTTAATTCATACCCTGTCAAAATATGTGCCCTGCCCATTCTCCATATATATGTCCAGCCTAGGTAGAAGTGCTGCAGCCATATGCTCTTATAGGTTGAAAGCTGGCTTGTAAGAATAGACAATCTATCATGTGATTTGTGGGATACCTATCATGGCCATGACGTTTAAGACCCCAACTTGCTATGATGGTTTTATGGTCTGTCTAATCACAATAGAATTATAGGAAAAGCAGATGCTAATTTACTTCGATTTGAATGGCTTCCTTCAAGTTATTGAGTGTAGTTCAGCATTTGAGTGACTTGTGTATTATTGTTAAATGCTAGATTTCCTGGATATAAGTTGGAGTTTGAAACCATCAAATAGTCCACCTTTGATATAAGCAGAGATCAGTGTACACCACAGAGGAAAGGTTGACCAGGGCCAGCACTCCACATTCATGTTCTCCAGAGCTAGGGATTACAAAGCAGTTTTCTGTTCCTGTGGGTGAGGAGAAAGACTGCTAAGAAGACTTGCTAATATGAACCTCAAGGCATAAGTACCTACTCCTCCCCCTGCAATATCTGACCATGAAAAATAGCACCACGCTTGTTAAACCCAGGATACTGTGTCACCTATTCCACCTCTGATAGAATAATGGCGCAGCATATTGGAACTGTTCTTTGGAGCTACTATATTGTCCACAGCACCTTCTGTTTGCATGAAGTCACGTTGATCCCTTTCTAACAGTCTTGTGCTTGTCACAACTCGAATCACTCTATTTGCCCAGCTCCTTTGCATCGATATGCATCATTGATCATGAGCAATATGCTTTGTAATTCATAATTTCTGTATTCTTGACATCAGCCAGTGGGAGCCCATCCACTCCCTGACCTCTGTCATTGACTGCTGAATAGCATTCACCCAACCAACCTATTTGCCCTACCATCCTGCTTGGTGGAGCCAAGGATAATATATGTGTCAATGGTGTGCATGAAAGGCCATAGGGGAACATAAGCCTGGTTTAAGATAGATATTACAGAGGTAATCTTTTTCTAGAGTTGACCATTTCTTTCTCCCAGCGACTAACTTATCGCAGGTCCTAGGTTCACGTATACTGCTTGAAGAAGTCTCTGGTCATTTGTCTGTTTTATTAGACCTTGCTGGATGAAAAAAGTCTTGGCCAGTGACAATTAAACATATTGTTTTTGGTTGACAATGATTGTGTGGAGTACTTGCGATCAGAGGTACAATCATAATTCAAGTTTAACGTCAATTATGTCTCCTCTGCTAGAATGCATTTTAAATCTGTACTCCTGGGGAAAGCCAAGTCATATAGTAAGTAAAAAATGAAGACATTAAATATGACCACAATAGAGACCTCAATACTTGAACTCAAGCCGGAATTCATCTTCACTAGGAATGCTGCCTTATTGAGGCAGCTGGAGCTTGACAGAGAAAACCTCAGACAACTTGCCTTTGATTTAGTGTGAAAGGCAGATGCAGGGCTTTCTGTGGGAGAACAACATTGAAGATTGCATGCTCTTGCACACAAATCACGTTGCTTTTTATGTGCTCCCTGCAATGAACTGGGTAGAGGTTGATGGGAATTCTAGATCCTTATTACGAGGATTTCGGGCGTCAGGTAAACTGTTTCAAGTTGACCATGGCCCCACTTCACGGTGGTACTACCATGTCTGACAGGTACACTAAGTACACCAAACCGCGGACATTGGCATTGACATTGCTCTTTCCTATTGGGAACTCAGTATGGCACACCTGTCAAAATAGATACAAAGGGATAGCCAGAGCTGGAACAGATTACCTGTGAATATGAGGCAGGGTTACTTTATACTAATGATTTTACTTCCCAGGCTCATCTTCATACTTCAGTATCACCCATAGGAAACCCCAAGACATTTCTTTGATCAGATACAATCAAACGTGCAGTTTTCTTTGGCCAAATAAACTATAGCCTCACTTTTGATGAATGCACATGCTCAATATATCAAAGGGGGCTCGGAATGGTAGGAATTCGTCCTTATTAATTGGCTACCAAAGGACCAAGCCCTCTGCCTTGAGGATGTTTTTCTAGAATAAATAGGGGCATTAGACATTGTTTACTGATTGTCTGTCCCTAGGACCCTTCCCTGCCAGTCCAGAGTTGCAACAGACTGTTTGGGTAAGACCTGTTGTGGCATACAGTGAGAGCATAGTTTCACAGAGGAAACATCATGATGGGACCCTTCTGCAAGTGTGTGGAATCCCTATAGCCCCTTACATATAGTTTGGGGTCAAGGACAACAGGTTTTCATGTTTATTTTGTCCTTCGGACAAGTAGGCCCAACCCTCTGCAGCACAAACTCTTTGGCAGCCAGCTTACAGGGAAGGGAACTGTCTGCAGTTGAGGTAATGTTTGTACCCATATGTTAATGCTGTTCGAAATTTTATTTATGGTTCATTAATGCAAAGCTGTTCTTGTTAGGGTGACCTCCCGAAATAAACATTGTAGGGTCACTCTACACTACTGAGAGTGTGGTTCCAGTAAAAAAAAAAAGTGTACACAAATTTGAAATGTTTAACAATATGAGGCTATGTATAATGCTCCCAGAATGCTCTCTGGTTAGATGCAAATGTTTGCAGAAGCTTGTAAGCAAGATTGATGATTCTTTGCTTTCAAAATAAAATGTTCAGAAAGAAATGAAAGTGTTAGAAAAAGTTTTTTCTAAATTACTGTGAAATTTTAGGTGCTATTTCTTTGCTGCATTATTTAGTAAAATGTGTTGCTGCATGCTAGTATTCCAAAAAATATTCATAATGGAAAATCAGTGTAACCATTTTCAACAAGATCATGAGAAACATGAAAATAAACAAGCACTGGCAAAGCCAACCGATCTGACATTGGTTGTCAGTCTTTTGGTTTTGTCAATGAGTGTTCTGTTTTGACACAGCTTTTGTAACACTTTATTGTTGTTGGAAGCTGCCAGGCCCTCACCATTGTAACAATCATTGGCAAAAAGCAAAAACGTTTTTTTGGTCTAAAAAAGCACACATTGCCACCGTAGGTCCTGGCACAGAACAAAACTACATTGTGTGCCTATATGCTCCTTGTGGAAAAGCAGAATGCTATCACTCACAGTAAAGCAGTTGATAGCTGGATACAGAGAGAAATAGAATTTTAATAAAACAAAATGGCTTGATAAACGCTAGACCTAATTAGGGGCCCAATTCTTTAAAAAAGTGACAAAAGTGCACCCATGGTATATGTCTTTGCAATAGTGGCTTTCATGAATACACCAGAATTTACAGACGTAGACCAATATTTGTGAACTGTATTCTAGCATGAGCAAAATATGCATGTGTAGATTTTCTCATGTGAAAATCTATTGAGTGTTTACAAGTTCACTTACCCATCACACACCTTTTTCCCATCCCTGGAAGAACTTCTACTTCTGCCCTTGTCAGGAGTACATTTCCATCCTTGCTCAGTATTGGAAAAGATTAGAGAGGAGTTGGTGAAAATCCCTCAAACATTTAAGTTAGGAGGTTTTGCACAGACTGAAAGGCATTCCAGCCCTGGAACATTACTTTCTGCTTCCTCCAGCCTCAATATGTAGATCTGCGGAAAGGTGGAAAAATACGGAAATTGCTATAGTAGGGCTTGAAATTGCTAGTATTCAAGCTAAACTATACTACCAGCACTGGTATAGGCAGAGAGGCTTTTATCAGAGCACTTACATAATGAGATAACTGCCATAACTTGTCGTCGCACCAAAGAGACAAGTAGATTTTTGTATAGGACAAGTAGATTTAAGAAGCAACCTGTCCCATGGACACGTAGATATCTTATTAAATTCCACAACCCTGCGTCTGGTGCACTTTGCACAGCTTTAGAAACTACATAGGTATGTCACAACTGGGGGTTATCGGGAACAGTAAACATGCAAAGCACTTTGCAATACTGCAAGAATACAATCTCTTCAAGTCCCAGTTCTATAGATACCACCAGCTGAGGCACAATCTTTAGACTTAACAGTCTTAGCTATAAATGTTTTCAGTTCCTTAGAAGTCCATCTGACTACTGAGCAGAAATGACGTTTTAAGCACATACTGCCATCTTATCTCTAGTTTTCCAGGCAATTTAGTCACTCTGAGATTACAGTGGGAGGAGAACCCAGGACCAGTGGGCTAGTTAGAGATCTGCAGGACGCTTGTCATCATTGTGCACACATTTGTCTGTTTTTCTTTTGGTTGGCTAAATGTGCCTGTACACACCTGGAAATGGCTTTAGGATCACTTTAGTCTCAAGAATGTTAAAGTATTAGCACTTATAATATGAAATATTAATGTCGAACACATCTGTTCAAGATTAGGAAAATATAGATGTTGAATATATTGTTGAAGTTTAAGAACCAGTCTTGTTTAAGTGTCTGTTGTAAATGCTTTTTATTTTCACAGCAGCCATGTGGAACTCTCAAAACAATTTTGACAACATTTGACTAGTTTTCATTAGGAACACTCTCCACTTTTCCGATGCTGAGTGCTCGGACGGGAAGTCATTTTTCACTGTCTGACATTGCCCAATAGAGTTGCAGGACGCTTGTCATTGTTGTGCAAACATTTGGCTGTTTTTCCTTTGTTTGGCTAAATGTGCCTGTATGTACACACCAGCTTTGCATTTTTTACTAATTGGTTCGAGCTTTCTGTATTTTTTTCATAACCAATTTTATTGAATTTACATCTGAATAAAACAGGCGGACACAGGGTGCTTCTGATGGATACAACTACCTGTGGATTCCTCACCTCATGAATACTCCCATGGCGCCAGCATTCTACGGAAATCTTCTTACTAGTCTCTGCACGTCGACGAGGACGTCACTGTCTCGCACGCGACGCCGTCTGACGTCATACAGGCAATAAGAGGTCCTCGACGACGTGCGGACGTCAGTTCCCTTTTTTCCGTGCATTCGAAACGGTTATCTTCGAGGGAGCAACTGTTACTCTTGCGGTTACAGTGTATATCTTGCTGCGTACTCTTTCTCTGTGGAAATAATGTCGCAGAGAAAGTCTGGATTTAAGCCTTGTCGTGAGTGTGGAGGCAAGATGTCGGTGACGGATCCTCATTCCGATTGCCTTTGGTGTTTGAGCTCCGACCACGACGTCTCGACTTGTGATTCGTGTCAGCACATGAATCCGAAGGCCATTAAAGAACGCGAGGCGAAGCTGTTTATGGCCAAGTCAAAGGAGAAGCATCACAAGAAAAAGTCTTCTCCAAGACATCGGCGTCATCGAGACTCCCGGCGCCGTAGAGAATCTCGGCGTCATTCAAGGGAGGCTCGTTCCAGGTCTCCGGATCGGCGCCGGAGGACATGGGAGGTCAGCCCCACGGTGACGCCGCATCCTTCGACGCCGTTGCTCTCTCCGACGTCTCCAACTTCGCCTGGACAGGCGTCGGTGATTGAGGTATTGGAGCCTCAGGTGTTTTCTCCGGCGCAGACGCCGAGGCCGGCGTCGGGGTCGCCTCCGAGTCAGGCACCCCAGTATCCGGCTTTTCCCACCCCTGGAGCCGATAGTTCCGCATTCTTGAATGCGATGTATGCCATCTTCCAAAAAAAACAGATGGCTCCAGGGGGTGCTCCGGCTGGGCCTTTGGCCTTTTCTTTGGGTGATCCTGCGCCTCTTCGGCCGGCACCCTTTATGCCCTTTCTCCCGTTTGGGAACGTGGGCTCGGCGCCAGTGTCGGCGCCGGTGGCCGCTCCGATGGCTTCGGAGGGATTGGCCCCAGGGATTTCCATCCCGTCGACGTCGAGATTTCGGCCTGTGACTCCGGTGGGTCCATCCGTTTCATCTGCTCTTCAGTCGGCGCCGAAGTTACCTGTGGCGCCGGATGCGGCGTCGGTGGCTTCGGAAGATCGGCACCGATCTCCGACTTCGGCGGAGGTGTTATCGACTCCGCGGATTGAGCAACGACTGCATTCAAGGAGGCGTGCTCTCCGGGTACTAGAGGAGCAGGAGTACCAACGAGCCCTAGAGGAAGGAGAGCTAGAGGACTCGGGTGATGGGCTGCGTGGACTGGAGTCGGCCAGTGGGCTGGACACTTCCCCTGAGTGGGACCTTTCGTCCCCGGGGGAATATACCGAGGAAGCTGCTTCCTTTCATACAGTGGTACGGAAGGCAGCTAGTTTTTTGGACCTGCCTTTGCCGGTGGTGGAGGCGAAACAAAACCTTTTGACAGAGGTGTTGCATCCGGCCTCAGCCGCGGCGGAGCCTCTATTACCTTTTAATGACGCTCTGCTGGATCCGGTTTTAGAGGTGTGGAAGAAGCCGGCATCTTCCCCAGCAGTTCACAGAGCCGTGGCCAGGAGGTATCGGACGGCTCCAACTGATCCTGGTTTCCTATCTAGGCACCCTACGCCGGAGAGCTTGGTTGTGCAGGCCTCCTGTTCGTCCAAATCAGCGCCTGGTTCTTTCCCGACGGTGCCTGGGGACAGAGACTCAAAAAAGCTAGAGGCGCAGTCGAAGAAGATTTTTTCGTCCTGCAGTCTGGCGTTAAAAGCCACTAATGCGACCTGTATCCTGGGGAGGTATATTCATGCTCTGATGGATGACATCTCCTCTTCGTTTACAGAGCTTCCCCAGCGTCTTTTGGATCTTGTCTCTGATGCCCAGGCTGCTGCGACCCAAATTATCCAGACGGGACTGGATACCACCGACTCGGTAGCCAGAGCAATGGGCACAACTGTGGTGGAAAGGAGACAGGCCTGGCTACGTAACTCGGGCTTTTCGGCAGATGTACAGTCCACATTGTTGGATCTCCCGTTTGATGGGGACAAACTGTTTGGGGCTAAGGCTGATTCGGCCTTGGAACGTTTTAAGGAGAGCAGGGCCACGGCTAAGTCGTTGGGACTCCAAGCTGCTTCTTCCACGGCCTCTTCCAGATTCTTCAGGAGGTTTCGTGGATTTGGGCGTGGCTCTTCCTCCTCTTCCTTTCGGGGAAGATATCAGCAACCTGCCTCTTCCCATCCCTATAGATCTTTTAGGGGGAGGGGTAGGGTCCGCACCAGGGGAGCCTCTCAGCAGCACTCTGCCTCTTCCTCATCCTCTGGCAGCAGGGGAAGCAGCCTTAGGCTTCCACCATTTCCCACTCACTCCTCTCCTGTGAAGATTACAGCATTTTCTCACCAAATGGGAGACTGTTACGTCGGACACTTGGGTTCTCAGTGTTGTGGGAAAAGGCTACACCCTTCCCTTTCGGGAGTTTCCGCCCCTCATCCCGCCCCGCCCTTCGTATTGCTCACAAGAACACCTCCTGTTGCTAGAACAGGAGGTAGAAGTCCTCCTTTTAAAGGGCGCGGTGGAGTTGGTCCCGGAGCAGGAAAGGGGTCAAGGAGTTTACTCAAGGTATTTCCTGATTCCCAAGAAGGATGGTCGTTTGAGACCAATTCTGGACCTGAGGATCTTGAATTGGTTCCTCAAGCAGGAAAAGTTCAAGATGCTGACCCTAGCACAGGTGCTTTTGGCGTTGAACATGGAAGACTGGATGGTGTCTGTCGACTTGCAGGATGCTTACTTTCATATCCCGATACTCAAGTCACACAGGAAGTATCTCCGGTTTGTGGTGGGATCGCAACACTACCAGTTTGCGGTCCTTCCGTTTGGTCTTACTTCAGCACCTCGAGTCTTCACGAAGGTGATGTCGGTGGTTGCGGCAGAGCTCAGAAGGAAGGGGATAGCAGTATTCCCTTACTTGGACGATTGGTTGATCAAAGCCAAGTCCCCGGAGCTTGTGTTGCGTCATCTGCAGTCAACAACCCAGTTGTTGTTCGACCTGGGCTTTTCGGTGAACGAGCCCAAATCTCACCTGGAGCCCTCTCAGCGCCTCCTGTTCATAGGGGCAGTACTGGATACGACATTGGGTCGGGCCTTTCCTCCGCCTCAGCGGATTCAAGATATTCAGGATTTGGTTCCAATGTTTCGAAATGGAGCGGTAGTTCCAGTCCTCAAGGTCCTTCGTCTGCTCGGTCTTTTTGCCTCCTGCATTCTGTTGGTCACGCATGCTCGCTGGCACATGAGGGCTCTTCAGTGGTGCCTCCGAAGGCAGTGGTCTCAACACAGAGGGGATCTAGAGGGTACTGTCAAGATCTCCAGAGATGCTGCTGTGGATTTGAAGTGGTGGATTGCAAGCAACAATCTTTCACAAGGAAAACCGTTCCAGCAGTCGCCACCAGTGGCCACAGTCATAACGGATGCTTCCACTCTAGGGTGGGGAGCTCATCTGGGGGATCTGGAGATCAAAGGTCTTTGGTCTCCAGAGGAACAGATTTTTCCCATCAATCTGTTAGAGTTACGGGCTGTACGTCTGGCTCTCAAGGCCTTCCTCCCTTCCCTTCGTGGTCAGTCGGTACAGGTCCTAACGGACAATACTACCACGATGTGGTACATAAACAAGCAGGGAGGAGTGGGGTCGTACCTTCTCTGCAGAGAAGCTCTTCGACTATGGTCCTGGGCAAAGGACCATCGGATTTGCTTGATAGCAAACCATCTGGCCGGAGTTTTGAACGTGCGTGCGGACAGTCTCAGTCGCCACTTCTCGGCAGACCACGAGTGGCGTCTCCATCCAGATCAAGTCCGTTTAATCTTCCAGAAGTGGGGGTTTCCTCGGGTAGATCTGTTCGCCACTCGAGAGAACGCGCATTGTCCGTTGTTCTGCAGCCTTCAGTATCCGATGCAGGAAGCATTGGGGGACGCGTTTCAAATGACCTGGTGCGGCCAGTTGCTTTACGCGTTTCCTCCCATACCCTTGATTCCTCGAGTATTGAGGAAGATTCGCCAAGACCGGGCTCTAGTAATCGTAATAGCTCCGGATTGGCCAAGGAGGGTGTGGTACTCCGACCTTCTCCAACTCTCAACGTGCCCGCCGCTCCGTCTCCCTTTCAGGGCAGACCTCCTCTCGCAGTCGCAGGGGCAGGTTCTACACCCCAACCTCCAGAGTCTGCACCTACATGCCTGGAGATTGAACGGGGCAACCTGAGTTCCTTCTCTCTCCCGCCTGAGGTAGTGGATGTTATATTAGCGGCCAGGCGACACTCCACTAAATCTATCTACGCTAATAGGTGGTCTAAATTTGTTGCGTGGTGTGGAGAGAGGCAGATTGATCCTTTACAAGCTCATCTATCGGACGTTTTGTCTTTTGCTCTATCTCTGGCGCAGAAAGGTTGTGCAGTGGCTACCATTAAAGGTTATTTATCGGCCTTGTCAGCCTTCATATGTCTTCCAGACCAACCATCTTTATTTAAATCCCCTATTGTTATCAGATTCTTGAAAGGTCTTCTAAATCAATATCCTCCAAAGCCATTCGTTATGCCGCAATGGGATTTGTCCTTAGTCCTGACTTTCCTTATGGGGTCCCCTTTTGAACCTATGCATTCTTGCCCCTTGAGGTATTTGTTTTTAAAAACAGTCTTCCTGATAGCTATAACATCAGCAAGGAGAGTGAGTGAGTTGCAGGCCTTATCAGTAAAACCCCCTTATACAACTTTTTATGGGGATAAGGTGGTGTTGAGGACCAAGGCTGCTTTCCTCCCGAAGGTTGTTTCACCCTTCCATTTGGCTCAGGCAATTACTTTGTCCACGTTCTATCCTCCGCCTCATCCTTCCAAAGAGGAAGAAAGACTGCACCGTCTGGATCCAAAGAGAGCGTTGAGCTTCTTTATCGATAGAACAAAGGATTTCAGGCTGGAGGATCAGCTGTTTATTGGATACGTGGGCAAGAGGAGAGGAAAGGCAGTCCACAAGAGAACACTATCCAGGTGGGTTGTTCTTTGCATTAAAATATGTTACTCTTTGGCAAAGAAGGATCCTCCTGAGGGCATTAGAGCTCATTCCACCAGAGCTAAGTCGGCCACTTCGGCCTTAGCCAGAGGTGTTCCTGTGGTCGACATCTGCAAGGCCGCAACTTGGTCGTCCCTTCACACTTTTGCAAAACATTACTGTTTAGATTCTGAGGTTAGAAGGGACGGCCATTTTGCACGGTCAGTGCTGCAGGATTTCTTGGTTTGACCATTTAGGCACCCACCGCCGGGCGTGGTACTGCTTTGGGACTCTATTCATGAGGTGAGGAATCCACAGGTAGTTGTATCCATCAGAAGAACGAGTTACTTACCTTCGGTAACGACTTTTCTGGTGGATACATTAGCTACCTGTGGATTCCTCACGGTCCCACCCGCCTCCCCGTTGCCTTTATGGTCTTGCCAAGTAATCCTTGAGTGCGCTCCTCTTGATCTTTGAGGGTGCAATAGATGTATATATATAATATGTTTATATATATATATAGGTATATGTGTATATATCTTTATGTATATACTTGGTGTGTGTATATATTTTTAAAAGAAAGAGTTTTATATATATATATATATATATATATATATATATATATATGTACATAAAAAAGATTTACAGTTATTCATACAATGTGGTGTATTTTTACAATATAATGGATGTTGCTTTGTTCTTTCATTGCATTGCCTGGTTGTTCTCATGCACGTAAAAAATGATTGGTACTGACGTCCGCACGTCGTCGAGGACCTCTTATTGCCTGTATGACGTCAGACGGCGTCGCGTGCGAGACAGTGACGTCCTCGTCGACGTGCAGAGACTAGTAAGAAGATTTCCGTAGAATGCTGGCGCCATGGGAGTATTCATGAGGTGAGGAATCCACAGGTAGCTAATGTATCCACCAGAAAAGTCGTTACCGAAGGTAAGTAACTCGTTCATTTGGTATAAAAGCACACAATAGTTACAGTGT
Source organism: Pleurodeles waltl (assembly GCF_031143425.1). Lineage (NCBI taxonomy): Eukaryota > Metazoa > Chordata > Amphibia > Caudata > Salamandridae > Pleurodeles > Pleurodeles waltl. The sequence continues at coordinate 850,596,283 of NC_090439.1, forward strand.
ACAGGTAATCAAAAAGCATATTACAAACACCTGCTTGTGGTATAACCGTTCCGGTACCCCCAAACTCCCCGATTACATTTTCCATGAGTACCCCCACCCATTTCCCCCATACTCGTTCATGTTTCTTAGGACAACCTCTAGCCTCATACACCACTTTTTCGGTTGGGGGCACCAGTCCGGGGCCACAGGGTTATTCCGGTTTGTTGCTATGTCACATTTGGCGATTAGCAGAGCTGTTACCCCAAAAATATTTGTCGGCTCTTGTGCCCTCCACACCCTCCTGGACCCCCAGCAGAACCACCAGGGGAGTCTCTGCCGTGTTAAGTGCACACCATGTAAGTAGTAGGTCTGAATCAACTTCAGTCGGGAAGAGATAGTGAGAGCCTTGGGTGCCATCAGGGCGTCTCTCGAGTCTTCCTCTTCTAGTGGGCCCACCCAATCCTCCCATTGGGCCTGGAGGCGGTCCAGGGTGTCCGGTGTGTTAGCAAGAAGCATACGGTAAATCTGGGATATTTTCCCCTTCCCCAGGGAGCCCATCAGGAGTTTATCCTCTTAGGGGCTGAAGTCTGGTAGTAGCTCGGTCTGTGGGACCCTTGCTGACAGGGCACTTCGCAAATGTAAGTACCTATAAAATTGTGTGGGTGCAAGCGCATATTCCTTCTGTAGTTCTTGGAAGGATTTCATGTGGGTTTCTGTCCACATGTCGCCCAGTAGTGACAATCCTATCAGGTCCCATTTTTTAAAACATTGAAGCTGTGCAGCGTCCCCTATCCAGGTACCGTGCCAGAGGGGAGTTTGTATAGTAAGCACTTTTACCCAGTGTGGCTCTCCAGGAGGAGATCGCTGGATTAGTGATTCGTGGCAGTGTCCCAAGGGCCAGAAGCATGTTTAGAATTTGGGGAAAGCTCATCAGCGATAGCTTCAGAGGATAAGCTGAATCTGACCATCCTCCATTAAACCAGTCGTGCACCGCCACTACGTGTGAGGCTAAATAATAGAAGAAGAGATTTGTCATCCCCAGGCCCCATTCATATGGGCTACGCTGAGAGGTCCAAATGCTCGGGTACCATACCACAAGAAAGAAGTGGCTGTATGCTCTTGAGAACGGAACCACGCAGTACGTTAAGCGGGGTGTTTTGAGAGACGTACAAAAGCCTTGGAAGAATCATCATTTTATATAAAGCGATGAGGCCCAGTACATTAAGTGGGAGGGACTGCCACTTGTCAAGGTCTTGTTTCGTCCTTTTTCCCCAATAGTTCCATGTTAAGGCTCCAGGTGAGTTCTGGCAGCAGCGTCACTCAGATGCCCAAATATTTAATGGTGAGTCTGCGGATGGGTATGGTGTCCTGCCAATCAAAGCAGTCTCTTGCAGGTGCAAGGGGTATCAGCACCAACTTGGAGGGGTTTAGGCGAAGGGCCGACACCTCTCCAAACCTTTGGAGTGCACTTAGGCAGCGAGGACCTGACTTCACTGTGTTGGCCAAGTATAGCAGGACGTCGTCTGAATTAGATTCTCCTCCCCAATGTCCTATTTCCATTCCTGAATCTGTTCATCTGTGTGGCTCATGTGCACCAGGGGTTTGATTGCAAGAACAAATAATAGGGGTGACATGGGGCATCCATGTCTCATTCCCCTTCTGTTAGGGAAGGCATCCGAAAGGATCCCACCAATCTGCACTCTGGCTATGGGGTTGGAATATAATTTCTGTTTGTGTAGAAAACACACAAAAATATTTTTCCTTTCCCTTGTCCACTCTGTGGAATATTTGTTTGTGCTGGGCCTTTTTGTAATGTGTTATAGGCTATAAGGAGGACAGTCTCAGCTGCTCCAAAACCTCTTTCTCCCTCTTTGTTATTGTATCAGTGGAATATAAGGCTTGCACCAGCCCTCTGAACTGCGGCTCCAAACCCGCGCGTTCCAGTACTGCCTCCAGGTATTCCCATCCCACCGACTTGAAGGCTTTGTTGAAATAGAGAAAGGGGAGAGCCAAGTCGGTCCTGAGTTGCTGTCGATGGGCCAGGACCACATGTAGACATCTCAGGCAATGACCTGTGGTGCATGTCGGCCTAAAGCCGCATTGATCCGGGTGTATTAAGGTGGGGAGAGCCTGCCGAAGCTGTACTGCTAGAATGGTAGCCAGTATCTTAATTTCATAATTGAGAAGAGAGATTGGGCGATAGGCTGAATAGGGGCTGGGGGTTTCCGATTTCTGAATCACTACAATGGTGGCAGCACCAATCTAAGGTGGGATGACTCCATTATTCTCCGCCTCTGTATATAAGGGCAGTCATTTTGGCACTAGAAGATCTTTAAAGGGTTTGTAGTATTCTGCTGGGAAACTATCTGGGCCCGCAGTTTTCGCTGATGCCATTGCTGTTAAAGCTGTAGATATTTCTTCAGTTGTAAGAGGTTTGTCTATTATTTCTGTTTCTGATCAGGGGAGCCTGGGGAAAGTTAAACTCCTTAAGAACTGCCTGAGCGATTTTGTGTCTTTAGTGTCTGGGGCTGTGTATAGGGTGTTATAGTATTTGGCAAAAGCCTGCTCTATTGGTGAGGTCCTGCGCAGTATATTGCCATCTCGGTCTATAATTTCAGGTATGATTCTGGGGGTTTAGATATGGTAAACTAATCATTATAAAAGTTTACCATTTTTGTCCAGGTGACTGCGGCCTCACAGAGTATATTGTCTCTATCTCTGTAGTTTGAAATGCGGCTATCGCGGGTCAAGGCAGTGCCCCCGGAGGTGGCCTTGGATTTAAGGCCCGATGGGCTTGCTCGACCGCAAACCAAGTCGACAGGCGCTCGGGTGGCATCCAACTCTTTATCCATGCCTCCAGAAAGTCTGCGACCTGCTGTGCCTCCATCCCCTAAGGCACTCCCAGCACGCGCATATTGTGCCGCCTCGAACAACCCTCCACGTCTTCTGCTCAGCGGTGGAGGTCCATCATTTTGGTCAGTAAGCTTGCCACTTGGGTTTTAAGAGTAGCTACTTCATCTTCCACCGTCAAGATTCTGAATTCAGCATCGGTGATTCCAACAGAGGCATTTCAGGGGTCTTGTCGGAGCAGGGCCACATCCTCCTGGACTTCACCTGTTTCTTTTCCACGGCTAATTGAGAGGATTGTATCGCAAGCATAATAGTATTAAGTTCGTTGGCGGGACCTGATGTTTTCTCTCCTGATGGATCGCCAGTAGTCGTAGCCGCATGGTTAGTTGTGTATTGCTCCATCAATGTTTGTGCTGTGGTTGATCTGGGTGGGTTATCTTTGCCAATTTTAGCGGTTGTTTTCTGGGGAGTGGCGGCACATGCACCACTTGTTGTGATGTCACCAGCCCCCACTTCAAGGCCTCGCACCCTGCGGTCCTCCCGGTTCCCTAGTCCCTTCAGGCCATGGACACTGCGCACAGCCGCTCGCCTCTGCGACAGCAGGAAGGGTCCAGCACTCCATGGGTCCCTCCGATAAGACCCTCCGCCACCAGGCCCAACCCTGAGGCTCTGCCGGTCCAGGGCAGTTGTTCCCCACAAATACCCTCCTGTCCGGCTCTGCGGTTCAGTGGCTCCGCGACCACCAGCGGATCCTCCCCCTGCCGTCCTGCACCAGGCTCTCACCTCAGGGAACCCAGCTCATATGTAGGTCCACACAGCATGCGCACCACTCCCTCAGTGAGGGTGCTCTGGGGCCCCAAGCAGCCCCACTCCCTAGTCATCAGTCACATCTCCCCACTGCAGCTGTTCTCCTCAGATGTCTCGGGCACATGACATGGGAATGCCCAATAGATAAAGTGTATTAGTGTACGGTTATCCAAATATTATCAACATTGTCAAAGAGGCCTGTTGATCTTTCACCTAATATACTGCTTTTGGATGAGGTTGGAGGTTTGAGAGGGGAAAGGAGTTTGGGGTGTCTAGGAGCACTCCTGGCCTACAAGCATATTGCCAAACATTGGAGATCTGATGTAGCTCTACTGTATGACGAGTGACAGAGGGGCATGGATTGGTTCTTAGAACTAGAGTAGCCAATTTACAGCTCCGTGGGCTGTTCTCAGGAACTCAATAGGATTTGGAAACATTGGTGGGACCACTTCTGCATATTAACTACCTAAGTGCCTGATCTTGATTTGGTTCTCCGTTCCTTAAGAGCCAGCACCTAAGTATATGAGAATACATTCTATTGTGATAAAGATATGTGTTTGGACTGACAAGTCCCCTGCATGGTGATGGACGTGCACCTATGCCCCAGAGTGCCCCACCTGCATTGATAGCTGGATCCCTTGGTACTGATTTTTGGTCATGGGCGAACAGAAGGGCACACCATGCTCAACCCTCATGAAAGTAGAGGGCTACTGCCCTTACCTGAAGTTAAGTGATATGAACACGGTGGTGGCAGCAGACTTGTTTTTGTCTTCAGTAGAATCAGTAATGTAATCAGCACCTTTTTACCTGTGTCACTGGAGAGGAGCTCACTGGCTTACTCGTGTCAAATTACAAGATTGTGTGATTAACTCGCCTGTGGCCTGTATGAATTGTGTGCAGCACTGGGCTGCCTGTGACACTTGTGTGTGCATGCTGGGACAGCATGTAATGCTTGCATATGTGTGCTGAGTTGCATATATGTGCCTGTGGATGGTGAATAACATGGAGGTCTGTGGGTTCCAGCTGAAAGCTTAGAGTCTGCAGAAGCTGGAGAGGTGTATTGCTGACATTCCTGCGCAGATTCTGATAATATGTTTGTCAGTTATATTTGCCATTTGTGTATGCATGAAAACTAGTAAAGAGTTTTATAATTACAAAAAACTGAAATATAATATTCAGGATCTCAGAAGGAGAACTAACTATTGCCAGAATACGTTTTTACCAAAATGGGACGGCCAATATCACTACATGGATCGCGGTACATATTGAAATGTCAACAAAAAAACAATCCCTGAGGGCAATTACTAAGATATGTTTGTTTATTTTAACAAATTATTTATGCAGTTAGTGTTCTACGAATCTTTTTGATCACAATCCTTCATCGTAATTTTGTTAGTATGATATTTTGTCAAGCGCTGCTCAAAAACAAATGGATACAAAATTTAAAGTACAAATCAGTTTTATTACAGAATGTATACTGATAGCTAAAAAAAATCAGTGCAAAATACACGTCAAAGACTTTTTTCAATTTTAGAGAGAGATATCTAGAGACATAGGTAAGAACACAAACAATTTAATCTTCTGTTGGGACATTACCTCAAGATTAAAAATGAACTCTCTTGAAATAGGATTTGACATTACCACCATTTGTTTAAATGTACAAAGTACTTTCCTTGACGTGTTCCTTCCCCATCCTGTTCCTTCAAGTACATTATCAGACCTATAATAATGCTGAGAACTAACTGAAAGCAATGGTGGAAAAATACAGTTAGAGATTTCACAGTCTGAGGCTTTAGGCTGCAAAGCTAACCCTTGGTTAAGACAAGTGATACAGTCAATGAAATGGTTCAAAAGTGTCTATGAAGATGTTTTGAAGAGCTTGATAGTTGCCATGGGCAAGGATCTTGAATTATGCCTGGGGGACCTGCCTGATTAGGCCACCTTTTTGAAAGCATTCCAGGAGATCCAAGTGGATGTGAGAACTAGATTGTCATTTCTTCCTAAAACGATTATCAGTAATAAACCCAGAGAGTTTAACGGAGATTGTACTGTTAGCCATAAATTGCCGTTGTCTGCCCTTGAAGCCCAGCTCAAAGATTATCGCCTCATAATTTGTAGACATAGAGCATATAAACAGGCGATAGAGGGGAGGACGCTTGGTCTGACATGATGGAGGCATCAAATAAGGTGAACAGCAGTCAATTTTTTAAGATAGTCCATCGCCCTCTTTTTAATGATACCTATGCCATACTAATGCCACCTTTTCCCATATTTCGCCTGAGAAATGGATTGAGCATTTTGAGGGCATTTATGGCTGTAAAAAGGGTGTTGGTTTGAAGGAGCCCCTCGCCATAGCCTTAGTACCAGACCAGACTAGTTTAACATTCAAAGTGGAAGAGGTTGAGTCAGCTATTGAACATATGACAGGCCACAAGACCCCCTCACGGCCCTAGTTTATGGGCCCCGGTTTGAACTTGTCTATTTAATTTGGTTATACGTACGGGGTTACCACATTCTTGGTCACAGTCTATTATTATTACATTCTATGAAAAAGGGCTCCAGGGATCTTTTGTGTTGTTATTGGCCCATCTCCCTGGTAGACTCGGTCATCAAGGTAATCAGCAGGGTGATCCTATAAAGGGCCATGATTTGGGCTGAAAATGTGTTTATTTTATCTGATCTGCAGTATTGTTTTCGACCTAGTTTGGGCACTTGTGATCAGTGTTTACATTTTTATCTGCTGACAAACAAATATACTGTTGCAAAACCAGGTTCATTATCCTCTGCCTTTGACAAGATGAACAGATCTAAATTGTGGCATATTTTGTTGAACGTGGGTATGGATACAGCCACTATTGGTTTCCTTAGTGAATTTCGCAGAGACATGAGGGAGATAGTATGCTATAATAATATGAATGGGTCTTGTTCCAGCTACTTTAGATTGAAGAGTGAAGTCAGGCAGCAATGTATACTAGCTCCTTTTTTGTTCACGTTGTATGTGAATGACCCCCGGGCCAGGCTACATGATAAGCTAGTGGAAAGCCCTCCAACAGGCTTTCGGCAGATCCTTGCACTGCTATATGCAGTGGTATATGAGGTTGATATTGTTCTGCTAGCAAGAACAGCCCAGTGTCTCCAAACATTACTTGATGGCTTTGTACACTATATGAACAATTTAGATCTTTCTACTAATTATAGCAAATCACAGGTCATGGTGCTGGATCCCAAAAAGACTGCAGGCCTGATTTAGATGTTGGCGGCAACTGTCCCGCCTTCGGTTTTCCAATGGAAAACCCACCCACCTTGGTGGTCCGGCCGCTGGATTTAGATGTTGGCGGTCCCATAGATTTTAACTAGCCCGAGTCCTGCTGACTCCGTCAAGGATTCCCATCCGCAGCGACGGTGCCTTAGGAAAGTGTTGCTGACAGCAGGATTTCAGCCACACTTACCACTGAGCAGATTTGGATGTGCCCAACCACCAAGCAAAAAGTGTCGGTCCAACCTCCACCTCTGATTTGGCAGGTTGGGGAGGAAAGGTGGTGAAAACTCACCTTTTTTCCAATTCGGTTTCTGTTTCTGGCTGGACAGGACCTTCCGTTGCTGCTGCCACAGGTCCCAGAGAAAACACCACTCCTTCCCCCGTCGCTGGAAACAAAGGTAGGGAACCGCCATTGACTGTGTACATTGGGGGTGGAGCCACTGCACATAAGATGAAGGGAGGTGTGGTGAGTGATGTGGTTGTGTCAATATGTGTGCCACTTGCATACGGCATGGATGTTGTGTATGTAGCGTTGTCTGTGTTGCGTGCAGAATTCAGGTGCATGTTGTTGTCCGGCGCTTGCTTTTGTGATGTGTGTAGTTGTGCTTGTGTGTGTGTGTGTGTTTGTGAATGTGTAGTTGTGTTGGTTGTGTCGTGTGAGTGTAGTGTCACTGGTGCAATGGTTCCCAACCTGTGATCTGGGGACCCCTGGTGGTCCGCAGAGCCTCCTCAGGGGGTCCACGACTGCTTAGAAAATTAAATAATATTAACAGATTAGGGCCCCAGCTTTCGGTAATGACTCAATGGAGGGTCCCCAGAATCCAATAATGATCAGTGGGTGTCCCCAGGTTCCAATAATAAAATATGGGGGTCCACAGAAGTCAAAAGTTTGGGAACCACTGCACTAGTGTGTTTATGTTGTGTCATGGTTGTACGTGTAATTGTGTTTGTGACATGTATGTGTTGTGTTGGAATGTCAATGGATATTGGTGTGTATGTGGTGTGTTGTGTTATCGGTGAGGCAGGGGGACACATATGGCAAGGGTTGAGTGTGTGTGAGAGTTACTTCTAATCCACGGCTACTGCCATTGTCCATTGGGTCCAGCGACGGCCTCCCTCCATCAGCAAACCGCTGTCAGTTCACCACCTCCAGGACTGTAACATCTGAATACGGGCAGCGGGAACCAGCCGGCCTGACTGCTAGGAAGAGCACTCGTCATGAAGGTCAGCAGCTCAGCCGCAATACATTTCAGTACACCAGGCAGAAGACCGTCGCCTTGATGGTCTTTTCAGGCCCGCCGCCGACACAGATTGCCGCCAAGATTTAAATCGGGCCCTAAGTTGAGATCTTTTCATGCTCAAGGCAATAGGTTGTCTACGGTCCAGACTTATGCTTATTTGAGTGTTGTTTTTATTGACGAACCACGTGGGGCCATTTGCTAAATTTGAAAAAATGTAGCACTGTCACAAACCATTGGTGTCCTCTTTTTCTTTTCTATGAGAATAGGCAGTAAGCCACTTGGCGCCCTGATGAAGATTTACCAGGCCAAATCTGTTTCAGTAGCTACCTACGGTAGTGATGTATGGAGCTGTGTCAACTAAAAGGAACTTCATGTGGTTGAAAATGGATTTTGTAGGCGCTTATTTGTGGTTTCCGCTTCTAACCCAGCTCACATAGTTCACGAGAATCTAGGGTTACCGTTTTCATCGGATCTCATTGCCCTCCACCCTTTGAGTTGGCTGACCATCTGGGTGTGTCCAGAAAATCATTTAGGTAGAGGGATAATTAAAGATTGGAGATTGATGTGTGGAGATTGTTCAGCTGGCTGACATAAATTAGGGACAACTTTGTCAGACAGACCAGTTTTGAGTCGCCCCGTTCCATAACAAAAACAGACATGGTATGGACACAGGAAAACTTTCTACTGTGGAGGAAAACTGAGAGAGAGGCTATAGAATGCAAGAAACCCTTGGTTCATGGACATGCATTGATTGTAACATATCCCACCACTGAACCCTATTTTCTCATCACTCCCAATGTTCACCATCACTTCCTCCTCACTAGATTTAGGTTTAATCAGTATCATGTGCTGTTGGCATACCCAAAACCTGTTTCGTGAGCGCTAAGTTATGTCCTTGTACATGTGATGATTTTTCCCCACAGGACCTCTTGCACTTTGTCTTTTTCGTACTTTTTACAAGCCCTCCCTGAAGACTGTTTTTATTGCATCTATTGAAATATTTGCGTTTTGCTCAGGTTAGGCCCGCTCTAATGTTTTTACAGCTACTTCCAGATGTTTACTCAACTTTTGCCATTGCTATCTTCCTCCCCTCATCACTGAGGCTGAGAAAGTCTCTTGAAATGGTGGCTGATCCCACTTAAGTGTTTCTTTTCCCTGTCTTTTGCACAAAGCACTTTATCATGTTTTATTACTTTGGTCATTTTAAATGTTTTTCATAAGTCCATTTACTGAACAAGAAAATAACTATAATAGGTTTATCCGAGATCACATTTGACGGACTTAAGCTTGATGGATTTTTTATATTGAAAAGTTACTGTGTGTATATTTAGTGTGCGGTGTTGATATGGGAGGGATTGTTTTAGGTTATATTGTTTTCATAATTGGTAATTTTAGTGTCCTTAATATTCTAGCCTGAATATTGTAAAGGTAATCTACTTAATGTATGTATCATCTTTTTATGCACTTTAATGGCCTCATGTAGACTGAATAAAGTAATTCTTGATTGATACAGTCAATAACAGCAGATCTGGGTTACACAGATCTGACGAGTGCAGTGCTCTGGCACAAGATATGTATCTGCAGCTATAAAGAGTTAATACAAATATATCAATATAGACCATGAAACTAATCCATGTGAACCATGAACTGCAAAGAAAAGAGCCCTCTATAATAAGTGAAATTATTCCATTATCTAAAAGCATGTCTTTAAATCATGATGACGTGTCATTGATATTTTATTTTAATGTAACAATATTTACTAAAGGCACGGATGTCATCTAAAATGTCAGTTTATTGGTTTTAGTAAAAAATATTTTATTACATGCTAATCTCTGCAATAATGTGGCCCATTATTCCCAGTAAATGCTGATTTTTCCCTCACTTGCATGTGCCTCATATGCCAGTTATTAACTATAGGATACTCGCATTTAACCCCAATATGCTGTGATATTGCAGTTAACTCCTATCACATGAACAGACGTTACATATCCTTAGGTGAGTATGCACACACACACACACACTCTCTCACACACTCAATAATTCGCTGCCCCCATATGACAATCAGTGACATGATGTGCTCCGTTTCTTACATAGGCTGATCAATGCATCATGTGCCTTTGTGCCCACCATATATATAGCTTTTAGTGTCAGGATACACATGTTTCTTTGAATATGCCAGATAATGCCATGATGAACTTATATCACCTGTATGGCAGACAATCCCAATATGTGTCATCGTTCTGTCTCCATTGTCTATACCCACGATGTACCCCTATTTACGGCCACATGCCAGTCAATACCACCCTGAACACGGAGCCACATCAGTCACTTGTATGGGTAACTTTCCACATACACAAATAAATATAAACACACACACATCCTCACACCCCACTTACACCTACACCATCTCCCAACAAATAGTCATCACTTCTTACCACCTCCATCTGCCAGTGAGTGTTCCTGCTTGTGACCTGCCACATTTTTGTGTAGCTTCAGGACAGAAGCCAAGCCCCAACAAGGAGGGAGCAAGCAGGTGGGGCCTGGTAATGGGAGGACATTGGCCAGGGGTGGTATAGGCAAACTCAGGTCCCTACTCATTATGTGAGCCTGACATGGTGTCTGCCAGTCTTAGCCAATGATGGCTTTTCCCCCAACTACTTGCATACACATTGTGCATGTGAAGAATGGCTCCAGAAGTCTTAACCCTCCATCTACGTTTGTGCAGTATGCAAGTAAGAATATCCAAACTGATGGAGTAAAGGTTAGTCACTTCAGAGTGGTAGCTGGCAGAAGTGGTAAGGCACTGCCTACAATGCTGTAATATAGCAGTCAGCAGTCAACAAAGGGAAGTCCATAGTTTTTTAACATTGGGACATTGTTCTCAGGCTCCATGCCTACCCGGAAGGCTTTTCACAGACAAGCTCTGTAAACGTGAGATAATTGTAGTTTGCACTGAATGTTTTTTATGCCCATGCAGATACTGAATATTATACTTCAGGCAGGCAGATGCTTTGAATTATTTTTGTTTGGTTCATTCTACCTACATTGACACTCCATAATGTATTTTAAATTATTTGATTTGGACTCACTTTAAACTTCTCATCCTCCATTTAATGAAATAATTCTAAATAGATTTGCACATTTCGTTTGGTGTGGCTAAAGTTTAAAATCTAGTAGTCACAGAAAGAGGTACATCCATAGTCAACTATTGAAAAGCTTGAATTGAGTGATGTCTATTCTCATAGATCAGAGATGATCTGCAGAGTCGAAGAAACGAAGCACGAGATGGAGTCAAGATTGGACTCGCAAAGGAGACACATGGTACAGAAAGAAAGCTTTCTTCAGAATGAAATTGACGAACTAAAGGTAAATGTTTTAAGTACAGTATATGTTTGAAAATAGATTACTCACAGTATCTTCCAAGTGCCATTTACCAGCATTTCAATAATAACAGAAGAACTTGTTTTATAGTACTTCAGACTACAGCCTAGCTGTTGCTTTGCTCCATGGTACAGGTGTTGGTATTCCAGAAATGTTAAAGGCTTTCAGTCTTATCAGCTTTCAAACATGTGACTTCCAGTCCTCAAAGGCATTCCTCTCCCTTAGTCTTTTTACCTGCTTTTCAGTGAGTTTCTCTGGTGTCACCATAATGCAATCCACCATCTAAACCAGGCTTCTCCAACGAGTAGCTTGTGAGCTACTTGTAGCTGCCCAGCCACTTGTGAGTAGCTCCTCTGTGTGCAGCACAGCCTACCAAATTAGAAGCTTTTGTTTGGTTGAATTAATATATGTATGTATGGCAAAAAAAAGTGTGTATCTGATATAAAAACGTGTATTTTCCTAGCCCATAATTTTCAAATTATATTTAAAGCCAATATTTTTATTTTATTTTTTATTTTTGAAAAGTTTTATTTTATTGTGAACATTGCAGAGTGATACAAAACCCAAAAGGTACCAAGGTCCCAGCATCAGCGAACAATGATACATAAAGAATCAAGTAATATGGGAAACAAATAAATCACTGAAATGTAACCAATCCCGTATATGAAGACATAGTGCATAAATCCCCCAAAAAATAAAAGGTAAGAGAGAAAAGATGGGCAGGATACCATGGGACATTGAAGAAGAACGTAGGAGGGAAGGGAGGGAGATCATAATGTCAGGATGGTAAGGGTAAAAGTATAAAGTCGTCTAGCCACTCAGTAGAAAGAATGTCACTTCTTGCTATGATGCAGCCCAGGTTTGGGTCGTGTCTTGACGTCTATGTACCTTAATGTGGACCAAATTCCTTTACGGCAGAGGTCAGAAAAATCAGGGTGGCAGTGTGACGGACCTTCTGAACGTCAGGACAGTGAACCGGCTGGGGTCAGTGGGGCATGAGCCTTCGCTCAATGTGTCTCGTGCTTGGTACTCTGCGCCATGTCTGTGGCCCAGAGAAATGCAACTACTAGGGGATCATTCTAAAGAGGGTGTTGATGGCTAGGATCAGATCTCTGGGGAAACCAGAAGAGGGGACAGATAAGAAAAGAGGAGAAAAGAAAAAGAGAAGAGAAAAGGGGGGAGTAAGAGAGGGGAGATAGAGCAGAGGTATTAAGAGCAACAGGGGAGAGGAGGGGGGGAGACAGATAGTGTTGTGTGGCCTACGACCATCCTGCGGTAAGGAAGGGTGTCCACACCTGGTGAAGTATCTGAGCTTGATCTTGTAGGTTATAAATAACTCTTTAGTGCATGGCAGTATGGGTCATAGCTATGATCCATTCCTCCGGGGTTGGGGGAAGTCGTAGATCGCCAGTGACGCAGAATGCAGATTTTGGCGGTGGCTAACGCTGTATGTAGTAACCGCTTATGCGGTCTGGAAGGGAGGACGTATCCTGCAGTAGTATGAGAGAAGGGGGGAGTGGTGATGGAAGCAGCATAGACTCAGCCAGAGTAGAGCCCATCGCGGCCCACAATGGCCAAACTGTCGGGCAGTCAATTAAGATGTGTATCAAATCACAACACGTCTCTCTACACCGCCAACACTTCGCGTGCAGAAGAAGTCCCATCTTGTGAAGTTTCGCAGGGGACCAGTACGAGTCATGTAGCACCTTAAAGAGGCAGAACTTTAAGTGAGCCTCCCGGGTGCCCCTATACAGAGCCTCCAGAATGTCCTCCCAGTCCTTCAGATCTAGTGTTCGTTGTAGGCGATCCTGCCACTGGAAGCGTGGCTTGTCTAGAAGAGGCTGGGAGTAAAGCTGCTGAGTAATAAGCTCGCAGCGGCCCACCATAACTCCCCTGTGTTGTCCCCACTTCATCAAGTACGTCACCATGGGTGAAGGCTGATGCCCCCGTCGGATAGTGTCGTCCCCCTGATGCAAGCAATGCTTAAGTTGTAAGTATCTCTAGTCTTGGCTCGGTTTAAGTTCGAATTCCTCCCTCAGCCTAGTGAAAGGTTTAAGCGTGTTGTGTTCCAGAACCTGAGAGAGTTCACGGATACCGGCCCTATTCCATTGCAGCCAATTGAGCCCCTCACCACCTATCCATAGCCCGTTGTTATTCCACAGAGGGGCCTGGGCGTGGAGAAGAGGGTGGACCCTCAGTAAGCGGTGGGCCTTTCGCCAGGCTACCCTGGACACCTTCAGGATCGGGTTCGCCGAGCTGGTAGATGGGAGGTCATCGCAGTAGGGACCCTGAGTCCCCCATTCGCGGAGAGCAACAGTCTTTCCAGAGCCACCCACTGTGGCGGGTCCGGCACTGCGGACAGGCTGTGGGCCAATTGTGACCGGTGTAATGCCAGCAAATAGTGTTTCACTGAGGTGAGTCCCATACCCCCATGGGAGCGGCAGGCTAGGATCTTGGCGGGCGCAAGGCGTGGTCGCATAGAGCCCCATACAAATGCTCTGATGAGGATATCTATGGTTCGTAGTGCGGAGAGGGACACTTGTAAGGGAAGGAGCCCCAGGATGAAGGTGAAGCGAGGCACTCTGATCATCCTGACCGCCTGTACTCTGCCCCACATGGAGAGGCCTAAGTGGTTCCATTTTGCAAAATCGATTTTCGTTCGTGCAATAAGGGGGGTCAGTGTTGTCCGCCACCATGTGCGCCAGGCCCGGATTGACTAGCACTCCCAGGTATTTGAGGCACCTCGGGGTCCAACGAAATGGGAAGCCTAGAAGCGCTGCTTTTGTGGTCACACGCGAAAGGGGCAGCGCCTCGCTGTTGTCCCAATTTATACGATAACCAGAGAGAGGCGCAAATCTGTCAATAACCTCCAGCAGGGCTGGTAAGGATTGCTCAAGGTCCGTTAGGGTTAAAAGGACATCTTCGGCATATAGATAGATTTTGGAACTGCCATTCGGCAGAATGAGGCCTGTTATGGAAGAGGAGGAACGGATGGCTGCGTCAAGGGGTTCCATTGCTAGTAGAAACTAAAGGGGCGAGAGAGGGCATCCCTGTCGCGTCCCTCTGTGGATAGGAAAGGGGTCCGAGAGGAAGCCTCCGCAGTTATCTCTTGCCATAGGCTGATCATACAACAACCGTGTCCTAGAGATGAATCTGCTTCCCAAACCAAATCTTTCCAGTGTTGCAAACAAGTAGGGCCATTCTATATGGTCAAACGACTTCTTTGCGTCCAAAGACAGGGCCAGCGCAGGTTCAGGTAGATCCTTGGAGGCCCATAGAGTGTGACATAGGGTACGGAGGTGATTTCGAGAAGTGTGGCCCGGAACCAACCCCACTTGTGTATGGTGGATTAGGGACGGTATGACTTTACGTAGTCTATTTGACAGGATACTAGCTAGGATTTTGATGTCACCGTTTAGAAGGGATATGGGTCGGTAATTGCTACAAAGCAGGGGGTCTCTCCCAGGCGTTGGTATAATGGCTGGAGTGGCGTTGTTGGAGATGGCCCCCAAGGCTTCATTCAAGGGGCATGCATAATGTTGACCGCCTCTGTCCCCACCCATTTGTAAAATTCCTCCAGGAGCCCGTCCTATCCGGGCGATTTGTGATAGTGTAGATCGGAGATGACCCTCTCTACTTCCTGCCTGCTGATCTCCCCTTCCAGGAGGGCACGCCCGTCATCTGCTAAAGAAGGTAGATCAAGACCCGCAAGAAAGGTCGCGACCTAGGCAGGGCTGGATGCTGCCTCCGGTGTATAAAGATGCCTATAGAAAGATGCAAGCTAAATCAGGCCCTTAGTCTTTTTTATATTACTGCTGGCAATTTTGCACTGTGGTGACCATAGCTGGTAATCTTGCAGATGGTGGAACGACGCAGTTAATATTAGTAGCTCTGGATAAATTTTCGTTGAACATAAGTAACTCTTGTTAGTGAAAAGGTTGGAGACTCCAGATCTAAACCCTAACTCTTTTCTTTGCATCTCCTGGCCACTTATCAACAACTACTGATGTGCAGGGGTCTTCCGTACCTCTCTTTAGGTGGTGATAGAGGCTGCACATGATTGGGTTATAGCGCTATTTTGATCCCTCTTCAGTGCAGTGATTTTTGAAGAGTGCATATTTGTCAGATAAAGCTAAAGGTTATCTCTCCTTCTGTAGTCTTTCTAAAACAACCTATTCCAAATAAAAAAAAATACTGAAGCAGCAAAATATTGGGACTCAGTCATTCTTTAGAAGAATTAGATCTGTGAGAGTTAACCTTCGGCCATGGCACTTTCCTTTTAGTAGGACACCTAAGAGTATTCCTTTATGATCTAGGCAATCAAGAATATCCTGCTGCTTCACAAGGAGCTCTGGATTTTAAACTGATGTCCACTTCTTAACTACCTCATTCCTATATTTACTATAATAAGTACTACTAAGCATAAGGGAACTCCCTCCATCATCTCATGCACACCTACCTGTGTTGGTCCCTCTTGAGGGGAGTAAACGCTCTAGACAAAGACTATAACAGAGGACAGCTCTGCGAAAAAGCAACAGCTAGGAGTGCATCTATTCCAAACTGCCCTTTTGCAGGCGATTGTGCATTCTAGAAACGGACCGACTCTTAACAGTGGTAAAGGTTGGGTGGCGAGGAGGTGGCAAGCAACAAAACTGCAGAAGTGATGTTGGCATAATTGGATCATAAAGCAGATGGTGTGGAGACCTTGATGCATGCCTGCTGAGCTCTTTCCTGGATCGCTTGAGAGACAGTGTACTCGGGAGGTGCTAAATTTCAAGAACAGTAGAAGAGTCAAGGAAATTACTTGCTAACATCCACCTCCTCAGCAGGCTGAGTTTAGTGAGCTGGTGGTGTGATTTCTCATTCAAAGCCACTTCTTTAAAAAATAAATTGATGGAAATCTATGCCGCCCCCATTTATTAAATTATAAAGTTCCAGGCACGCTGTCTTTCTCCACTATGAAATCCTTCTGGCAGAACCAACAACAAAGTTATAACTATGTTCGATTCCTTCGAGCCAGTGTACCCAGCAGACTTGTGACTATATTTCATGAACATTTATGTCTGTGAACAATATGCCAAATCTCGTATACGCCAGCCTGTATGCCTAAATGGGGAAAAACTAAGTTTGACTCAGTCAGTTTTCTAAAACTCTTACTATGTAGAGAGCACACATGGTCCAAAATATTTTGTCTCAGTGCAGAATCGTAATGGTATGTGGCCTGTCATTAAAAACGTTTGGAAGCATTGCTTCTTTCCCCTCCAAAGTGAATGTAACCAGTCAGAAGTAGAGAGGGATGGAAAATTATGGGATGATCACTTTTATTTCTTTGGTATAATAATTTTATACTGGGGATTTTAGGGATTAATCATACTCCAAGTGACTCAACAAAGACTCTCTCCCTGAAACAGACTGAGTTTCTGTAGCAAGGGCCATTATTTGCTAGGTTATGGGAACACCCTGTGAACTGGCACCTTTGAGACTACCATTAAAACACTTCAGGGTAGCCAAATTCTGTAGCTAGTTCAGTCTTTAATCTACCCCATTCTGCACACGGGTTATAGGACCGCCACAGGGACATTGGCTTATTTTAAATATATCTTTTATTGGTTTTTCAGAGCAATAATCCAAAGATAATACAATTGAAATACAGCATTACGGTATACCCCTATATCAACCAACCCTTTGTGTAAGCACAAGTCCAAAAACACTATGTAGTTAGTTCATCAAGGCATTCGAAGGGCACATGGTCCAGCCTCACTAGTTTTTCTCTTTGGAATTACAATTCCTGGTTCACTGCTTTAAATGGGAAAAAATAAATGCAGGCACTCACCAGATTGAGTTAGGGGTGTGGCCAATGCGCGGGGCTATGGGTGGTGTTAGGGGTGGGACATGATACAAAGGCACGTCTGCCATCTCTTGAGTATTCATTTGGAGCATGGATTGTTCTTAGTAGTCTCTAATTTCCTCTATGGGCAGCTTTCCTCTGCACATGTGGCATACCACATAAATACTTATTAATAGCTATTTTGCTGCTATGACAGACTAAAATATGTATGCAGCCCATTGCACTTAGTGATCTTGACCTATCATGTGTGGCCCTTGGCAAAAAGTGTGTGCACTCGAGTCAACACCGTGTCTGATCTTGAGCTATTGGTGTGATTTAGGCCAGCACTAAGTGATATTGGACCATATATGTACTACGTTGCGCCAGTGATGTGGGGTCTTGGTTCAGCCTTGCCTGACCTTGCCGCTGCCATTTCGTGTCTCCACAGAGGACACAGAATTCGAAAAGATCAGTATGAGCTCACAAAGAGTAGCACTTACTTCCTAATGGCATGCATGCATGCAAAACCTTGTGAAAAAGGGGAAATATGGGGAACTTTCGCACCCTTTGTCCTTCATTCTCAAGAAAGCTAACAGAAAATAGAATTGTGATGTATCGCTCTAAAACAAACTCTGAGATATTCCCAATATGTTGCCATGAATATAATGGGGTATGTAATGTAAGTGGTCATGGTCCTCCATCTTCACTTCTTTCCATTTCTTATACATTTTTCAGTGATTATGTGTGTTTAAAATAGGTCTTCAGTTTACAGTAATTAAGGGCCAATGGCAACTTTTCCTTGCACTAATGAGAATCATACCTTTGTGTGCCTTGTATTAACCTAAAAACTGGTTCTAAACCAATTCTAAGACACCTGCCTCATACTAAACACCGGTACTGTTAAATTATATTCAATGGTAAATTATTCTTTTAACTTAAATATATTATTGCAATCTTATGGTCAACATATATAGAAAGCATGTTTCCTATTTTTGTGTCATATGACTACCATGTTGTTGAATTAACAATTGTACAAGCTTGACTAAGGCCACACCTAATGCTTGTTTAACCAGTGCAGTCTCTTGATGCCATACTGGTATTATTTATTTGCATTGGCTAAGTAGTCATATATGCTCATGTGCGCACACATTCAAACAGAGGCCCGATCGATCTCACATGCACCTACAAAGCAATCCACACACTTCCTTCAAAATACCCTCAAAGGGTGTCCAGATTCTCTCTCTCTCGCACACACAACCAGTTAAACACTCACAAGCAGTCAAAAACACAAACTGCTCACACAGGATAATAGACATGTTCGATGGCATCTGTCGCTGTAGATACACATGAGCTCGCCATCTGGTGTTGGGTCGGAGTGTTACAAGTTGTTTTTCTTCGAAGAAGTGTTTTCGAGTCACGGGACCGAGTGACTCCTCCTTCTGTGCTCATTGCGCATGGGCGTCGACTCCATCTTCGATTGTTTTCTTTCCGCCATCGGGTTCGGACGTGTTCCTGTCGCTCCGAGTTTCGGAACGGAAAGATAGCTGAAAACGGAAGATTTTCGACGGTATCGTTGCGATCCGGTTCGAGATAGACACATACGACGACGCGTTGAACATCGAAGCGCTTCGGTGCCCTTCGGGGTAGATTTCGGCACCCCGTCGGGGCCTAGTCGGCCCGACCGCGTGGAGAACAACGCCGATGGAACGGACCCCGTTTCGATTCTGCCCCGAATGCCACAACAAATATCCTTATACTGACCTACACTCGGTCTGTAACCTGTGCCTGTCACCCGAGCACAGCGAAGAATCCTGTGAGGCCTGTCGGGCGTTCCGGTCCCGAAAAACTCTGCGCGACCGTCGAGCGAGAAGACTGCAGATGGCGTCCACGCCAAAGGAGCGTCGACAGTTCGAGACAGAAGAGGAACAGGAGGAATCCTTTTCCATCCAGGATTCAGACTCCGACGAGCTAGACTCTACAAAAACTGTGAGTAAGACGTCGAGATCAGAACTTAAAAAAAGAAAGAAGGCCCAGGGGACGCCACTGCCAACCGGCCATGGCTCCACCCAAATTCTCGGTGACCAACAATCGGCACCGAAAAAGGCCCATTCAGTGTCGAGATCGTCCGACTTCGGTCGAGACACCGGCACGCAGCCTCCTCGGGACCGAGAGAGTGCTAAACAGAAGCATCGACACCGAGAGTTCGGTGTCGACACGGATCGACGCCGAGACAGTGGCGCCGAAGACCATAGAGGCCAAGAATTTTCGGCACAGAAAAAGAGGAAGGTTACCTCGGAGCCGAAAAAACAATCAACAGGGTTTTCGGAGCCGAAAAAAGCGACATCAGACCCTGTTTCAGGCTCCTATACTGAAGAGCATTCTATGTCTTCACAAATGAAGAAACATAGATTTGAACAAGAACTGCAATCCACTGACGTGGATCACACGCAAAAGCGTATCTTTATTCAGCAGGGGACTGGGAAGATCAGTACCCTTCCACCTGTCAAACGAAAGAGAACGCTTCAGTTTACTCCTCAGCAACAAACAGCACAAAAGGTAACACCTCCTCCCTCGCCTCCACCTGTAACTCCGGCTTCGCCAACTTACACCCCGTCCCATTCGCCAGCTCACACCGCCATGAGCCACGATGACCAAGATCAGGATGCGTGGGACTTGTACGACGCACCAGTGTCTGATAACAGCCCAGACACATACCCAACTAGGCCATCACCACCGGAAGACAGCACAGCCTACTCACAAGTGGTGGCTAGAGCAGCACTATTCCATAATGTGGAACTACACTCGGAACAAGTAGAGGATGATTTTTTATTTAACACCCTCTCTTCAACCCACAGCTCCTACCAAAGCCTGCCGAAGCTCCCAGGCATGCTACGCCATGCAAAGGACATTTTCAAGGAGCCAGTTAAAAGTAGGGCAGTGACGCCTAGGGTGGACAAAAAGTATAAGGCGCCTCCTACGGACCCTGTATTCATCACCTCTCAGCTGCCACCAGATTCTGTGGTGGTAGGGGCTGCCAGAAAACGGGCAAATTCACACACTTCTGGGGATGCACCTCCCCCAGATAAAGAAAGCAGGAAGTTCGATGCAGCCGGGAAGAGGGTTGCTGTCCAAGCAGCAAACCAGTGGCGCATCGCAAATTCACAAGCGCTGCTAGCGCGATACGACAGAGCCCACTGGGATGAGATGCAGCATCTCATTGAACATCTCCCAAAAGATCTGCAAAAAAGAGCAAAACAGGTTGTTGAGGAGGGTCAAAACATTTCCAAAAATCAAATACGCTCCTCCATGGATGCAGCAGACACAGCCGCAAGGACCATTAATACGTCGGTTACCATCCGTAGGCACGCATGGCTCAGAACGTCTGGATTCAAGCCAGAAATTCAGCAGGCAGTGCTTAACATGCCAGTCAACGAAAAACTTCTGTTCGGTCCGGAGGTCGACACAGCCATAGAAAAGCTCAAGAAGGACACTGACACTGCCAAGGCCATGGGCGCACTCTACTCCCCGCAGAGCAGAGGATCTTATAACACCTTCCGCAAAACACCTTTTAGAGGAGGGTTTCGGGGTCAGGCCACACAAGCTAGCACCTCACAGTCCGCACCGCCCACCTACCAGGGACAGTACAGGGGAGGTTTTCGGGGCCAGTATAGAGGGGGGCAATTCCCTAGGAATAGAGGAAGATTTCAAAGCCCCAAAACCACTACCAACAAGCAGTGACTCACACGTCACTCACCCCTCCCACACAACACCAGTGGGGGGGAGGATACGTCAATATTACGAAGCATGGGACAAAATAACTACAGACACATGGGTCCTAGCAATTATCCAACATGGTTATTGCATAGAATTCCTGCAATTCCCCCCAGACATACCACCAAAATCACAACATTTATCAAAATACCATTCACAGCTTCTAGAGATAGAAGTTCAAGCACTACTGCAAAAAAATGCAATAGAATTAGTACCAAGCACACAAATAAACACAGGAGTTTATTCACTGTACTTCTTGATACCAAAAAAGGACGAAACACTGAGACCAATTCTAGACCTCAGAGTAGTAAACACATTCATCAAATCAGACCACTTTCACATGGTCACACTACAAGAAGTGTTACCATTGCTCAAAAAACACAACTACATGACAACCCTAGACCTCAAGGACACATATTTCCATATACCAATACATCAATCACACAGGAAATATCTAAGGTTTGTATTCAAAGGAATACATTACCAATTCAAAGTATTGCCTTTTGGTTTAACAACCGCTCCAAGAGTATTCACAAAATGCCTAGCAGTAGTCGCTGCACACATCAGAAGGCAGCAAATACATGTGTTCCCGTATCTAGACGACTGGCTAATCAAAACCAGTTCGCTCACACAATGCTCAAACCACACAAATCAAGTCATACAAACCCTCTACAAACTAGGGTTCACCGTCAACTTTGCAAAATCAAACATTCTGCCAAGCAAAGTACAGCAATATCTAGGAGCCATAATAGACACGACAAAAGGAGTAGCAACGCCAACTCCACAAAGGATCCACAATTTCAACAGAGTCATTCAACACATGTCTCCAAACCAAACAATACAAGCAAGAACAATACTACAGCTCCTAGGCATGATGTCCTCATGCATAGCCATTGTCCCAAACGCAAGACTGCACATGAGGCCCTTACAACAGTGCCTAGCCTCACAGTGGTCTCAAGCACAGGGTCACCTTCTAGATCTGGTGTTGCTAGACCGCCAAACTTACCTCTCGCTTCTATGGTGGAACAGTATAAATTTAAACATAGGGCGGCCTTTCCAAGACCCAGTGCCACAGTACGTAATAACAACAGATGCTTCCATGACAGGGTGGGGAGCACATCTCAATCAACACAACATAAGAGGACAATGGAACATACATCAAACAAAACTGCATATAAATCATCTAGAATTATTAGCAGTTTTTCAAGCACTAAAAGCTTTCCAACCAATCATAACCCACAAATACATCCTTGTCAAAACAGACAACATGACAACGATGTATTATCTAAACAAACAAGGAGGAACACATTCAACGCAGTTAAGCTTGTTAGCTCAAAAAATATGGAAGTGGGCAATCCACCATCAAATTGGTCTAATAGCACAGTTTATTCCGGGGATCCAGAATCAGCTGGCAGACAATCTCTCTCGAGATCACCAGCAAGTCCACGAATGGGAAATCCACCCACAGATTCTGAACACCTACTTCACACTCTGGGGAACACCACAAATAGACTTATTTGCAACAAAAGAGAACGCAAAATGCCAAAACTTCGCGTCCAGATACCCACACAAGCAATCCCAAGGCAATGCCCTATGGATGAACTGGTCAGGAATATTTGCTTACGCTTTTCCTCCTCTCCCTCTCCTTCCTTACCTAGTAAACAAATTGAGTCAAAACAAACTCAAACTCATTTTAATAGCACCAACGTGGGCAAGACAACCCTGGTACACAACACTGCTAGATCTGTCTGTAGTACCACACATCAAACTGCCCAACAAACCAGATCTGTTAACGCAACACAACCAACAGATCAGACACCCGGACCCAGCATCGCTGAATCTAGCAATCTGGCTCCTGAAATCCTAGAATTCGGACACTTACAACTTAGCCAAGAGTGTATGGAAGTCATAAAGCAGGCCAGAAGGCCATCCACTAGACACTGCTACGCAAGTAAGTGGAAAAGATTTGTTTGGTACTGCCATCATAATCAGATACAACCACTAGACGCAACTCCAAAACATATAGTAAATTACTTGCTCCATTTACAAAAAGCAAAGCTAGCCTTCTCTTCTATTAAAATACACCTTGCAGCAATATCTGCATACCTGCAAACTACCTATTCAACTTCCTTGTATAGGATACCAGTTATCAAAGCATTCATAGAAGGGCTTAAAAGAATTATACCACCAAGAACACCACCTGTTCCTTCATGGAACCTAAACGTGGTTCTAACAAGACTCATGGGCCCACCTTTCGAACCCATGCACTCTTGCGGAATACAATTCCTAACCTGGAAAGTTGCCTTTCTCATCGCCATTACATCTCTAAGAAGAGTAAGTGAAATTCAAGCGTTCACAACACAAGAGCCTTTTATACAAATACATAAAAATAAGGTCGTCCTACGACCTAATCCAAAATTTTTACCAAAAGTTATTTCACCATTCCATCTAAATCAAACGGTAGAACTACCAGTTTTTTTCCCACAGCCAGATTCTGTGGCTGAAAGAGCACTACATACATTAGATGTCAAAAGAGCATTAATGTACTACATTGACAGAACAAAGAACATCAGAAAAACTAAACAGCTATTTATTGCATTCCAAAAACCTCATGCAGGTAACCCAATATCAAAACAAGGTATAGCCAGATGGATAGTTAAATGCATCCAAATCTGCTACCTTAAAGCAAAAAGACAACTGCCCATTACTCCCAGGGCACATTCAACAAGAAAAAAAGGTGCTTCAATGGCCTTTTTAGGAAACATCCCAATGCAGGAAATATGTAAGGCAGCCACTTGGTCTACGCCTCACACATTCACCAAACACTACTGTATAGATGTGCTATCCGCACAACAAGCTACAGTAGGTCAAGCTGTATTAAGAACTCTATTTCAGACAACTTCTACTCCTACAGGCTAAACCACCGCTTATGGGGAACTAACTGCTTACTAGTCTATGCATACCATGTGTATCTACAGCGACAGATGCCATCGAACTGAAAATGTCACTTACCCAGTGTACATCTGTTCGTGGCATCAGTCGCTGAGATTCACATGGACCCACCCACCTCCCCGGAAGCCTGTAGCAGTTCAGAAGTTACCTTCAATTTTTTACATTTGTATATATATTACTTAATCCTTTAATAGGTACATACTTACATTTTTCATTGCGCGGGCACTATTACTATAGTACAACTCCTACCTCACCCTCTGCGGGGAAAACAATCGAAGATGGAGTCGACGCCCATGCGCAATGAGCACAGAAGGAGGAGTCACTCGGTCCCGTGACTCGAAAACACTTCTTCGAAGAAAAACAACTTGTAACACTCCGACCCAACACCAGATGGCGAGCTCATGCATACCATGTGAATCTCAGCGACTGATGCCACGAACAGATGTACACTGGGTAAGTGACATTTTCATTTTAACTCCTTGTCTCCCACAACTTCCTTAATTTCTGCACTCATTTAGTTGCCTGGGTTCCAGTGTGGGCACAACTGCACAGGGTATTGTGAATGTAATTGAGAGAGCAGGGCCTGCATGGACACTGCTCCGTCAAGCTCAACATGAAGTTGGTATTCTCAACACCTGCACATCCAAGACATAATGCAAATGAGCTGCTGCTGAACGGTTCAGTAGGGCCTCAGCACAGGACTGCAGCTGGCGCTTTAGCTGTAAGAGTGTCCTGAAGACAAGATCCACCATGACCGCCTCGGCAGCACTAGCAATAAACAGGATAGCAGGCACCATGAGTACAGGTATTCTTCTTGACGGTGGAAAAGTGCTGGTACTTAAAAGAATGCAAATAAGTGCCAGTACTCAGTACATGTGAGTACCGGCCCATTAAAAGCACTGTTCTGGTTCAAATCTTTCTGCTCGTACTAGAATGATAGTTTGGCTAGAACCATTCAGGGTGTACAAGTGTGCAGCGAGTCTGTGACGAGCTGCAGCACCTCAGCCCACTCCATTAAATCCTCAGCTAATTTTCCATCTGTACATGTGTTTTTATGTGAATCTCTTCTGCAATCATCAATTCCAGTAGATCACTTTTTTTCCCAGGTGATGCAGGTGTATGGTCTGTATTTTGTTTCAGTTAATTGCAATTTCTAAGTTCTGCCAGTATCCTCCCCAGTGATAAAAATCTTCTTTTCATGTTGTTTGTTTTCCATATTTTATAGACACTGATGTGGCCATGTTTCATAGTTTTGTCTGTTAAGGTAGCCATCACTGACTTTAATGCCTCTACAACTTATCCCAAGGCTTAAATTCTAGAACAGGACCAAACCATGTGATTAAACACCACTCTCAGGTCTTCACATAGCACAGAAAACACCTATGCCGGTGTATTTCCACCAATTTCAAGGATGTAAGGTAGGTTCTGTGCACATAGTGAAACTGAGTTAACTTGAAACAAGCATTAGTGGATATACCACAGATTTGTTCACAAGCTGTTATCCATCTCCCATCTGTTATGTGCTCTACAATAATGTCCATCCATCTCTGCGGTACAAGCCCCACCTTTCTGTTCCCCTGCAGCGTCCTATACATATTAGTTATTATTTTTTCTCTCCAGCCAGTGTTAATAATGCTTGCAGTGGTTGTTTGAACTATGGAAACTCTGGGAATGTCGGACAAAGCCCCCTTGCTATATTTGCTAGTCGGGCATATTGCAGCAAATGCGCCCTCCCCACTCCAATGTTTTCTTGTGCTTCCTAGAAGGCCACATATGTGTTATTGCTATGCAGGTCTCCTGGTAATTCCCATCCCCCCTTACCCATTCTCAAACTGTCATATCCTGCTCAATAGTAATAAAGGGCTGTAAAATTCAAATCGGAAGGTCTGAAGTGTATAAGGCTTTCTTGATGACCTTCCGGACCACCAAGGGTGACACCTTGGCCACTTGTTTATTATGTATGGGTACTCTCTTGGAATCATATCACACAGCATCATTGCCTCCTGTAGTGCCCACTGTAGATAGGTGCCATCCAGTGTCAATTCTGTGATCATCAAGACATTGACTTTAATACTGATTCACAGGGAGCACACATTGATTTTTCCAAAGGAATGTTGAACACAATATGTGATAATAGGTGGAGCCTTAGAACAAAGGTCTCATGGCCAGCAGTAAAAACTGTTAAATGATCCAACATCCATGCAGACTAGAAAGCAGATCCACCCCCACCCAATATATGTAAATTTGACATAGTGTAAAAATACACACCCTCCGTCCTTCTCTCTCTCTTTTCAGCCATAAGTTTCAACCGCAACTGTATATGAATTATCATTAAAACATCATCTTTAAGTATTGGATGCTGATGCAATCTTTTTACTGACAAAAAATGAGCACACCTATAAAACATCAATCCATACATTATCCTGAATACACTCCTCCGGTCTATTTTTCTATAACAAATGACAGGGAGGTCTTGCAGATTGAGCCTCCATGCCTATCTTGATTGTGTATCTCACAGGAGATTAGAATGTTGTAGTCTCATGTAAACTAACTCCTTTGTAGAACTTTGAAAGCTGTGTCTGATAAGTCTTCTGTTTAAGTGAAAATGGCACCATTTGTGTTAATGTTGGCCTTTAGAAATGTTTTTGATCTCCTCTTTATGGGGTTATGAGGGAATGGTAAAAACTTCAAATCGATCTGTACAATCTTTAACATATACATACATATCATCTACATTCTTACTAATAAAGAAGGCATTATGTGCAAAGTGATACTTATTTCACTGTGGTATCCAGCTACCCTCAGTATAGTATTGACCTTTGGTCTTTTGTATTTAGAGCCAGGTGTCACGGATGATGTCCGATGTGCACTCCCTCATGGCAGCAGAAAGACAACATCGGCAAGACCTTGAGCAGGCAGATCTGGAGAAGCGAGAATTAATGGAGCTTCTGAAGAACCTTCAAAAAGAATGCAGAATAAGTAGTGCAGATGGAAGCAAGAAACCCACAAATGCCCGACCTCTGACACGCCTGGAGAGTCTGAAACGCAAGCCTCGAGAGGTTACAGTCATTTAAAATAGTAAGTCTAAAAGTACACAGTTAATTTTGAATCTCAGAAAGGACTACTGTTATGTTTTTTGTAACAGTAATCCAGGATGTTTACAATAGAAAAGGGTAGCATTAACCTCTAATTGACAGTACAGGGCATAGTTGAGGGTTTCCCCATACAGTCTTAGTTAAATAGACCATAGAACCTGCAGTAATATATAACCATAACGTAAAGATCTATTTATAAGGGATCATCCTTGTCTTCCCCAGAGTCGCTATCAGGCACTGAGAGTCCTTCTAGCTGTGATCACTGCAGAACATCAGGCAAGGTGGTAGTCGAGTTAACTCCATCTATATGCTTCTTGACATAAGTTTTTAATAGTGACCAAATTCTTTCAAACCTAAACATTCTATCATTGATTATAGCAGTCAGGCCCTCCATGGACTAAATATTCCCAGCTGTGGACCATCACTTCCAAAGGAATTATGGGATAAGATCTACACATATATAAAAAAAATATTTGGTTTCCTCCCACCTAGACGTTTCTGTTGCACACTTTTAGGCCCATAGTTATTATGAGAATTTGGGTTGCTATTTACCTGGGGTGTGAGCCATGGTCAAACAGCAACCACTATCCATGTCAGGGTGAGGAACAAGGCAGCACTAAATTAAGCTTGCGGAGAGCAGTCAGGCTGAACTTAGAAGCAACTTGTAAAGTATTTGTGCAATCCTTCAAACAGTAATGAAGTGAAAACACCACACATGAAGGATTCCACATCAGATTTAAAAAGTTATTTTTTTTAATAAATAACACAATACCAAAATTAGAAAAATCCAGTAAGTAGAACCAGTGACATGTAATTTTTAAGGTTTTAGCGAATAGAGCACCAAAAAGCATAAAGCGTCAACTACGTATTCGTGGTCACACTGGACCGAGACAAAGTCACAAGTTTAGACTGATCACGATGGAGCGTGGGTCGACTACAGAGACCCTGTTAGGCCCACTGAACAGCGTACCTTCAATCCTGGTTTGTGGAGCGTTGAGAGGGTCCATGTTGAAGAAGTGACGTGCAGCCAAAACTATGCCAGTTCTGAATGAGGTGAGGCTGCGATGCCAGGGCCTGTGTCATTGTTGATGATCCCATCGATGGGGCTTGCAATGCAAAGTTTGGCATCAAGGATGTGTCCCACAGTCAGGGGGATGCATAAGTTCCAAGGAGCCAATGATGAGGGATGCGAGGGCCTGCACTGAGGATGTGTTGCGCATACGAGTTTGAGGTGCAGGTCTTTGCGAGGGGGATGATCCAAGCAGCAGCGGCAATGTGTTGGTTGCGCAGCAGATGAGCTGCGTTGGTTCCACTGCATCCATGGAGGCTGGCAGAGCACCTTAGGCCCACTTGCAAGGGTCCCGGACAGGGGTGGCACCACATGGCAGGGTAAACTCAGATGGCAGAGTCCAGGTAATGGGGTTGAGGTTGTTGGAGCCTTTTGTCCCAGAGGCTCAAGTCAGGAGGCCAGCCAACTAGCCCTGGGAGTCACTCAGGTGTCCTGAGTTCAATAGATGCAGTTCCAGTCCTTCTCATCCAGGCAAGAAGGCCCCAGGCAGCAGGTCAGTACAGTGGGGCAGCAGTCCAGTAGAGTGGCAGTCCTTTCAAAAGCACAGCCGTCCTTCTTCTTGGCACACAGGTCCAGAAGTGTACTGAAGAGTTTGTGTCTGTTGTCCAATATTCATACCCAGTTGTGCCTTTTAAGTCAGGAGGAGCTTCTAGAGATTTCCATTTAAAGTCCCAGGCATCCTACCTTCCCTGTCCTGGCTCCAGACCAACCAAATGTGGTATGCAGCCTTTAGTGTGGAGGTCAGACACAGTCTGTTCAAGTGTAAGTGGGGCTGTGTCCAACCAGTCCTCTCATCCTGGAAGTGAAGGCCCATCCAGGCACACCTAAGCTCTCTGTTGTGTGTGTCTGTTTAGGAGGAATACAGAAAGCCTAACTGCCAACTACACCCAGTCATGTGACCCAGAGCAAGGTTACAGGCACCGAATGGCTAATGCAGGAAAATACCAACTTTCTAAAAGTGGCATCTTCAAAATTGTAATCTAAAATCTGACTTCACCATAAATTAAGATTCTTCTTTACAATTCCAAGGACAAGAAATACAAACTTGTAATCTGTTCCCATCTGAAAATTACAGCTTATTAAATGTAATAAGATAACCCCAATGTTATCCTATGGGACCTTGATAGGCCTTGCACTAGTAAAAAACGAATGTAGTTTTTCACTACTAGGACATGTAAAATTAAGAAGTTCATGTCTCACTTTTAAAGTACATTGCACATTATGTAGGAGACAAGGAGCTCAAAACGTAAATTAGCAAAACAGAAAGATATAGTCCCAAATCAAGTTGGACTGTTCTGAGTACAATAGGCAATATCATTAGGCATCAGAATCTGTGTCATTTGCACTCAGGTTTAACCGTGACGGGGACATAAAAAGTTCACACTGCATCACACATGCATCTAAGTCATCGTAAAGCTTATCATTTCTACAACTTTTCATACATACTTTCTTTGCCAACCACCATCCTATGCCAGTGACCATTTTACAACATCCCTCTCCTAGCAGTCTATGGTTGGTGACCCTGGTCCTATCCACAAGATGGCTACGTGCCTCCTAACCAACACCAGGGCAGCTGCATGCACGTGTAAGCCATTTCCTGCCTCTTGGGCCTCACCATATTCCCCAGTAGACAAAACTGTGGTGTAAGGTCATTCCGCAATGCCAAGGTGTGTACTATTCTACAACGAGTGCCCAATAAGCATGTGTGAGTGGGCATCTCCTAGCCAAATGCATAAAATCAGTCCCTCTCCAGACTACAGCGCAGACATGGAGTTGTTCGATCCATAAATATACGGCTCAGTGCCAAAGGCGTTTCATATGTGCAGTGAAGAAAGTTAAAATAAATCAGCTTGAAACAAGCATTGCTAGAGAGTTTCCTTGTCAGGGAGCACAATCGTGACCAGTCCTCAACCGGCAGTTGCTTCCCAAGGACCAGCTCCCATGCTTCCCGTGCACACACGCGTCAGTGTGCGACATCTGCTACCATGGTCTTATATGGCGGTGACACCAAATGTCTCCCCACTTCGCATGACATGACCCCCAGGGTGCCAGTCGCAGGAGGTGCCGCAGGATACAACCCACATGTCTGCTGGACAACTGCCACCAGTCCCAAGTAATGTAAAAAATGCCCAGGGCCCATCTAAACTCAATCTGCGCTTCCTTACGGAGAAAAAGTTCTCATTTGGGTTTAGGTCACCCTATATTGTGCAGCTCCCTTCCTGCCATGATTGATAGGACATACTGCCTGCCATGTCCAAAGTGGAGCAAGGATCCATACCGGCAGCTCTTGGTGAAATGGCACTCTCCTAAGCACCACCATTACAAACCTTTGCCACACCCGGGCTGTCAGTCAGACCACATAAGGGAGGTTGTCAACACATTTGATCCTTCCATCAACAATGCAGGAAGGTCCTCCACCCCCCCACCCCCCAAAGACTATCCCTTTCAGCAGTCGTTTCTTCCAGTTAATCCCCTCGGCCAGCCATCTGGTTGTATGCTGCATTGTGGCTGCAAATTAATAATACTTTAGCTGTGGCACTTACAACCCGCCCTCATCAGTGTTTCTCTGGTCACTTTGCTGCACTTACCCCCCCAAAGAATTGAAGTAAGTAAGGAATCGAGCTGCCTAAAAACTCTAGCGGGCATAGAGCAGAGAGACTTCTGTATTATATAAAGATAATGCAGAAGGTGCACCATCTTGGAGACAGCTGTCCTGCCCATAAGCGACAGCAGTAATGGATTACAAAATCCGACAGAGGACCATAGAAAGTCCAGCACCCTGCCTATATTTTTTTGTATCTGGTTCTTTTTTTGAGTGGGTGACCATGATTCCCAGGTAGCAAAAACATTCTAGCTCCCACCTGAGCACCAAATCCAGCAGAACATCCCTTTGGATCTCCACCAGCACCACCAACAGAAACAACAATAATTTCCTACGATTGAGGCACAGCCCATACACTGTCCCAAAACTCATGTAATATGCACAAGCGATACAAGGTGCTGCATCGCCCCCAGCTCTATGCTCCATCTGTGCAGTTCTCAACAAACCCAAATCACCATGGGCTCTATTGCAGGCCCAGACAATAAGGGCGACAATGGACAACCATGCCCAATGGCCATCCCCAATTATCAACTCACTGAGCACTAGGGCAGTGGTTCTCAACCTTTTGACTACTGAGGACCGCCACTGAATCATTACTGGAAGTCAGGGACCCAGAAGCAACTTAAATTGCAAACATTAAAACAGTAATTTGCAAAAAATCCACAAACGTGCACACCAAACAAACGCTTGAATTACTAACAATATAATTATTTTATATTGAAAAAATATGCAAAATCGAAAAGGTTTTATGGGAAGGTTGGCACTGCATCTCGGCGACTAACTTCTCAATGTTTAGTTTTTTAGGGAAGCTGAATTCTCAGGTCAGATTCAACATTTCCCAAGCAATTCCTGTTTTTATCTATAGGTATATAGATCTGAGAACGTTTTTTCACATAAATATGTGATTCATTTGTTTTATAGCACCTCTCATACCAGTGTAGGGAGTCAGAGCACTTTACAGGGGAAAACAAGGTGTACGATCCAAGTCATCTATACTGGTCGGCATTTTCCAAGAGTGCTTGGTCTGGGGAAGCACAAACTCAGGATTCAGAACAGAGCTCAGTGGTTAGCATTGACTTTAATGATAAGAATGCATTTCTATGCAAGCAAATCTTTTTTAGCAGCGCAAGAAAAATGAAAGTCTAGGGAAAAAAAATTACTTTCTAATTAGTGCCTTGCAGTTTGCATGCAGCTCCTTTATGGCAGTACATAGCTCACTGTTCTAGTTTGATTGTAATTTACGTACTGCACAGTAAGGAAAGAAACAAAAGCAGTAACCCGTTGTGCCTTGCACATAAAATACTGTTCTTTTCCTGATACAGGTTCTTTGCAGCAGGCACATTAACCATCTGTGCTACCTTTAGAGTCAAAACTGCCACCAGACAAAACTCCCATCCCTCTCCAGCAGGGACAATAATCAGTAGAGTAATCTTGACGCTTTTATTTTTGTCCGAAAGCTGCTGGATATACGAGGAAGTTTGCAGTGCTTTTAAAACTGCTCAAGGGAAGCAATAAAAATTTAACAATGTAAGTGTTTGTGAGAGGAGAATTGCCTTCCTCACGTCCCAGGCCTGTGGACCCCCTGGGAATGTGTCACGGACCCCTGGGGGTCCGCGGACCACAGGTTGGGAACCACTGCGCTGGGCATGTATAAAGCAAACTGACCTCGGCACGGAATTTTGGCTGAAATCCTCTTACCCTTGAGACTTCCTTTAGTTCCCCCAATCTGTCGTATCAAATGCTTTTTCTATGTCCACAGAAACCACTGCTATTTCCTCATCCCCTCCCCCCACCTCATGCAGCACATGAGTGAGTCTCCTTAGGTTCTTGCCAGTGCTGCGACCAGGAATGAACCAGCACTGGTCCTCATGTACTGGGTCGCTCATGACAGGGCTCAGGCAATTAGATAACATTTTACAGAGGATCTTCACATCTTTGTTCATCATAGTAAGCAGGCAATACACCACAGGATCTACCCTACCCCCTCCAGGCTTCGGCAGCATGCAACAATCCCCCTCTCACATGGTTGGTGGTAGTACCCCTTCGTCCTATGCCTCCAGATACATTTCCAGGAGACCATGAGTCAGAGTAGTGGAGAAATCCT
This sequence comes from Pleurodeles waltl, assembly GCF_031143425.1. Lineage (NCBI taxonomy): Eukaryota > Metazoa > Chordata > Amphibia > Caudata > Salamandridae > Pleurodeles > Pleurodeles waltl. The sequence goes on from NC_090439.1 coordinate 850,629,220, forward strand.
GGTAGAATTCTGCTGGGAACCCATCCCCACATGGGCCTTGTGCCTAGATAGCATCTACAATGCCGTCTTCAATGCATCCAACGTGAGGCCAGAGTCCAATTCAGCACTCACCACCTCTCTCACTCTCGGGTGCTCAAGGCACCCAAGACATGCCTCCATCCTTGTCTGGGTGATGTCTGGATTACCCCTGTAAACCATCTATAATTTCCTCTGAAACGTAGCCATGATCGCTGCCTGAGAGGCCGCCCGAGCACCGTGTGCTGCTATCAAAAGTGTAACAGGGGTGACATCCTTCTCCTATCGAGGGGGAAACCTGTCCAGTTCTCCATCCAACTCACAATTAAAGTCACCCAACCAGAGTAGAGGCACGTGAGCATCTTGGCTAACCAAGTCTTGCACACCATAGAAGAAGTCAGGGTTGTCCGTATTGGGTGCATGGGTGTTTAGCAAAGATATGTACCGCTCATCCATCTGCACCTGTATCAACACACAATGCCCCTGAACATTTTCCTCCAAGTATGTCAGGAAAAAAGGAGTGCCCAGAGCAACCGAGATCTGGACTTATCTAGCATGTATAGAGTAAGAATCATGATTAATGTGACCCTTGCATTTCTTAGCCACTTTATCAGCCTCAGCGTCACTCAGGTGGGTCTTTTGGAGACAGGCTACATTAATTTTATGTCTTTTTACGAAAGAGAGCACGCTTTAGCACTTGGTGAAAGATCCAAAACCCCGGACATTCCATGCCCAGAATCTATACTTATCTCCCGTGTAAATGAAGAAATGCTACTATCACTCCCATGAACTACAGTGCAATAACACCCAGCACTGCTGCAACAACACGCATCAACACAACTAAACCCCAACCATGAACTACCCCTGGACTAGTATAGTGTAACATAGTGCCTACAGGTGTCCACTCATTTAATGCACCAGGACAACCCTAGAAACCTTTGCCTGTCTAATAGTGACAGGGCCCCACCCACCCAGCTCCCAACCCGACCATGTAACCTAAAATGCGAGCGATCAGGATCTTCCCGCACCCCCGCAAGGAGAGTCTGAAACCACCCCCATCCAAACAGGACCATGTGACCCAGCCTGGAGCAGCCATTCTCTTGCACAGTCACACCTAGTGCATGTACACTATTTGATGCTCAAAAGCACTCAATCCAATAGAGCCACCAGGGGCCACCAAACAAGGAGAGCACCATGACTATGCACTCCAGATCCCACAAAGCGTGCCAGTTGTTTTATTCTAACAAGCATAACATTAACAAAGTCTATGACCTCACCAAGGCAGTCAACATTGGTTGAAAATGATATACAAACATAAGTAGTTCCCTAAAATACACACTGTTTACATTAATAAAATCATAATTATAGAGAATAATCAGATAAAAATAAAACAGGCTCAAATTGTCCTTGATGCACAGAACTTGAAAAGCTGGACAACCTGTGTCATTCTCAGTCACATTTATTTTAAAAATCAATTGAAACCAGACCGAGAGACCTCTACTAACTATGCCTCGAGTAGATGGTACAGCGGGGCTTGAATAACAAGCAAAGCCGGAGCAAGAGAGTGGTGAAGTGGCCCAGCTCTCCTGAAAAGCAATAATGTCATAGGCAGCTATGAAGTTAAGCCAATCAGAGTCTGTAATCTTACCCCTGAGGCCTGCAATGTTCCAGCTTAGGAGAGAGAAGGGGTGCTTGTTGCTTGTAGTCACCGAAGAGCCAGACATTGTTGGGGCAAAAAAAACATTAATAGACTCCAGTAAGGGGGAGAATGATAAGTTTACTATTGGTCAGTCAGTATCAGCCGCAACTTCAAACCGGTTGACAACCAGCACCAAAATGTGATCACTTGAGTGCTCTATGAAGGTACTAGGTGGACTCAACTGTGCTACAACTTTTTAAGGAAAGAGATTTCGAAAGAAATTAGGGTCTCCTTCGCTGTGCCTCGAGCCTTGCAGAATCTGATTTGAAGGTAGAAACCGGCGGGGCTTATAAAAGTACCCAAGTGGGACCAAGGTAATAGCACTTTTCGCATAATTATTACTCAGATTTCCAAACAGAAGCCTTTGGCCTGACTGCAGTGCTCCAAGGTTGATAATGACAATCTCTACCAGTTTTAATAGGTCCTGGGACAATACAGCCAACCCTCCTTGTTAACAGGATATTCTCTGTCTGATATAATAGGAAATCCCTGTGGCGGACTAGCCAGTCCAAGACCTAGTTGGCCAACTGCGCATGGAACTCTGTCTGTTTTTCCCATGGGGGTACTTCAATAAAAACAGCAACATATAGGCAGGCTGTAGGAAGGAGGTTAATATGGACTAAACTTGAGGAATGATTGGATCTGTTTCCATCTGTTCCAAACCAATCCCATTGGCCCCGTTGCTCCTGGTGGCTATATGTCCACAATCCCTGCCCCACCCCCCATACACTCACACACAATTTGAGGTTGCTCACTGGGTTGTGGGTTGTCAGGGCCACTTACAGAAATTAGTCCTGACCCCTGGGATCCCAAAGTTGATTGGAAACTGGTCACTGCACCCCCCTTTACCACTACCAGGTGATTTGTTCCACTCATAATGGGCTGGGAGTCTGGCAGTGAGTGAATAATCGTAAGAAACCCAATGTCCCTACTCACTGGCAGCAGACTCTTCCACCTCAAGAGAGTGAGCTGGGATTCAGTTACTTCTAATTGCTGTATCAAAGGTGTTAGCTCAATTCTTTCAATTTAATATGTAACCCTCAATGAGGTACTCACTATCGAAGAAACAAACTTGGATATTAGCCTTAGGTGGGTTTGCCTATCTACCCGCCTTATCTTTTTGCTTTTAGTTACCATCTTGGGCTATTCTGAGATGGCAAACTTCTGGCTTGTTGAGTATCCCTCTACTGCAGGTTACCCGGGTGAGCAAGGGAGCTCTACCAGAGGTGATGATGCTAAAGCCTCAGTTGGAGTTAAACCTGAAACTGGACCACAGTTCAGAGAGAGCCTTCTCTCGGTGAGAGCTGTTTCCGTGCCGATGACTCCCACAGCACTTTCTGACATCCTATCAATAAATGTACTTTTGGCCAGGAAGATAGTAACTGGCGGACCGCTAATATTTTTCTTTTTTCCCATCTTTCTCTATGTTACAGCAGTCTGGTATTAAAATCACTACTCAGTGATATAATACCAGAGGTTTGGCGTGAAAGAAAAACAGTTTACTTTGGAGAAGGAGGTCAAAGAGAAGGGGCTTAGCCCAGCCTCTTTTGGGCTGTGATGGGCGCAGACAGGCCCGCTCTTGGCCCGGGCACACCCTGTGCCCTTGTGGAGCACAATGCGATATAAAGCCCTCACCAGCCTCCTGGGTCTGTGGTGGATTCTGGGGGCTGTGACACCCCACCCCACACATTCCTCCCCCCATCAGCTCCCTGCACACAGCAAACTACAGCAATTAAGTTTAATAAAATACAGTCCCTGTCTCGATAATTCATGATCTTGGCTATGGTAGCCCTCGAGAGGTGGGGGCAGAATGAGGGGGCTGAGGCTGTCTCACCGAAGCCTCCAGAAACTCCTCCGCAGTTGCCCCCTCAATCCGCTCTGGGAATCCCAGCACCCAAATATTATTGCGATTATGGCGGCCTTCTGCATTCCCCCCCCCCTCTGTTCCCGCACACTTGTAACAGTAGACAGCCTAGCCATTTGTTGATTAAACAGGGAGACATCCCCTTGCAGACTTTCAATGTTACCCTCTGCCATCTTCAACTTGACAGTCACTTTCCACAGGTCAGCTCTAAGCAAGTTAACGTCAATGGAAACAGGATCAATCTTGTGTTCCAAGGGTGTGTAGGATCCCTGTATGGCCACCAGTAGATTGGCATTAGAGGGGTCCCCCTCCCGGGAGTAGCTGCTGGATTCTGCACCCCCCTGCCTGGTAAACTGCTGAGAAGGCTGCCTGGGTGTGGTATATTGTGCTACAGTGTTGTTAGAGTCTGGGCGTGCAAGTATGTCCTTCTCCATGGTGCACAGTACCCAGCAGCTGCAGGTACCTCCCCACAGGTTTACAGTTGTGGACCAGGAAAACCAAGCTCTCTAGGAACCCAGCGCTGGGCCCCACCAGCAGCAGCAGAATCAGTGTCACCTCCAAGACCCCACAAGGGCCCTTTTATGCTGTACCATACTGCACGAGTCCCCGCGGCATCAAATGATGTTGGGGGGACCAGGTGTCTTCGATTTCCCAAGCACTCCAATGCACCACTCCACTAGCCGGGCCCCCTTCAGGCACTGCCACACAGTCGCAGGTTTCTGCACAGAGCCCCACCCCAGCGGCATCCCCCGAGCGCAGCTTGGGCTACCCCCACTAGGACAAGACCCCAAGGTGCCCCTGCTCCTGCCACCCAAATGCATTCCCTGCGTGGGGTCTGTGTCGTGCCAGGCCCCTCCGCTCTGGCAGTAAGGATGCTCTGCTCCCAGGCTCCCCAGAGGCTCCCCAGCGACTCCCTCCACTTGACACCTGGGGCTCGCTGGCTCACACTCATGCGCCTGGGCCCTCAATCTCTCTGGGGCTCCCAGGCCTCTCCCCAAGATGATGCCCATTCCTCCATCCTGGGGTGCCAACTGAGAACCCCTCAAATGTGCCAAACGCCTCACATGCACTAGGGGGCATGCATCTGCTCTGCAGTCACGATTTTGGTTCACCCCGGCCATTCGGTACTACTATGTGCTCCAGGATGTAAGCAGGACCCCAGGCAGCCGGCAACAGGCAGAGGCCATCTGCAGGCAGTGCCCTGCAGAGCCACACTATCACTTTCAGACACCCTAAACCGTCTCCGGGAGCTCCAGCTTGCCCAGCCACAGGGGCCTGTCTTTTCAAGCGACCTACTTCCTCACCATGAGCTTGCCTTCTTTCTGCTCTAGAGAGGAGCCGCGGCTCACCCCAAGGGGCTCCATGAGTCACCGCTCAGCCCCGGGAACGGGTTCCTTTACCTGCCATGGCCGATGCAGTCTTGACTGTGTAAGAAAGTGCCCTTTTTGGCATGGTCACGATCGCAGGGTACAGGATATCAGCCACCCTTGCTTCAAATTAGCAGATTGGCATTAGGATGCTGCAGGATAAGATTGGTCGGCCTGACAGCCGAGCTCAGCTACGTCCTGTCAGCCATCTACTAGGCCACGCCCCTATTTAAAGTGCTACTTAAGTTGGTGGCACAATCAGTGCTGCAGACCCACTAGTAGCATTTAACTTACAGGCCCTAGTCACAAATAATGCCACTTTGCTGAGGACTTACAAGTAAACTAAATACGCCAGTTGGGTATAAGCCAATTCTACCATGTTTTAAGGAGAGAGCACAAGCACTTTGCACACTTTACTACTGCTAACCAGTGATAAAAAGCCAGCAAAAACAAAGTCAGCAAGTAGGAGGGGTGAAAGCAAAACGTTAGGGGGTAACCCTTACCAAGGATGCCAGGTCTAACAGGTATGTAATGAAAGAATAGGTCCAAGCAAATATGACCGATTTCTCCTATACTTTATGTTCACATTTGCTCATAAAACCATTCTCTTGATATAGAAAGACCTGGATAATATCTCAATTCACTCATGGTGGCAATGGTTATGCTACATGCTGAATTTATTTTGACACAAAAATACCTGTGGATCTCACCATCCCATTCAATCTGGAGCATGCTGGATACTTACCTGGAAAAAGTTAAACCACCATGGCCAACTGATTCTTAAATCCATTCTTTCAAACCCTGTTGCCCGGGCTGTATAGATGACTGACCTGCATCAACCGACTCAACATCATTAGCATTGCCATGATTTCTGTAGTGCCTGGAACACCAATTACAGTCTCCCTGTTTTCTCTCTTCCTTCCTTTCTTTCTTTCTGTTTCTCTCCGCTCTCTATTTTACTTATTTTCGTATCTCAAATTGACTCATAACTTTAGGTAACTCTTGCCATATTAAGCTAATTCAGCAGTGTCTCAAAACTTTGCCAGTGAAACTGATTGGTCCACTATTGTTTAACTAACAATGTGACTTCAATATATCGAAAGTACTGAGGCCTTTATAAACCTCTCTAAGCTATTATGTTAACCCTCTATGATATATGATATTTTGAGACTCTAGCTGGGCATGCTGCAGTCTTAAATTATGTTGCTTGTTGGTATCTGTGTATTTCCTATGTGAAAACTTAACAAGTGTCTCATGAAATAAAAAAGGGATCGATCGTTTTAACTTTAAAACTAAGTTAGTTAAAAAGAGCAAAACCTACTGATTAGATGACACCAAAATGAAGAAAATGAGATGAAGGAATAAATAGGATCTGACAATGCAATGTAAATCAATAGGGAGCGATTGATCAGGGCATCAACACCCTCTGAGGGTGACTGGCAATGAAGAGTGGACCAATACAAGTTGTTGGTTCACCAGAGACCAAGTTTATGGACAAATATGACATAAGCACGCTTTGTGTCTGTCGAGTTTTTTCAGCAGGTTAGTAAGGGTTGGTGGTTCATTTTCGTTTAATCTAAGGTTTTAAACTTTTTCTGAAGGTCTAAATTCTTCATGCGGGCAGGGCCTTAACCTGTAGCCAAACAGAGCTCCACTAGAGCGGATTCTTATTTTTCTTAGTTTTACAGTGAGCTAAAACTTCACATTAAAAGCTCCTAGCAAGAAAAACCTCAAATAAAGCCGGCAAGATTTTCATGCAACCTTAACACCTTGTTCCAGTTGCCTGGAGATATTTCTTATTTGTCTCAACTGTTTGAAAATGTCAATCTCAAACTCTTCAAACATTGCAAAAAGTCTTTATTTGCACCAGGTCACTATTTCAAGTTGTCAGAAGACTCATCACAAATCCCAGTTGGGTCCGCAGCAAAATGTCCAGTTGCAGCAGTTTCGTAGATTTGCTCTGCAGCAGATGTAACACACCTAGCTAGCTGGGCTTTGTTTGCTATAAAGACATAGTGGAAAGACTCCCATGAGTTGGTTGACAAAATGTTCAGATGCTGCTGGTCTACTGGCTGTATTCCAGACCAGCACAGCTCTTTATCTGGCCTGGAATAGAAGTTAAATAGGCAAGGAGGCTGCTCTGGACAGGGTTTTGTCCCCTTTGTCTTTGTAAGCAAGAGGCTGTCTCCCCTTAGTCCTTGGACCAACTTTTCACATAAATAAAGATAAAGCTAAAGACAAATTATTTCCACAGTCCTTTGTCAGGCGGAAGATAATTCTTCCAGCAGGCAGTCGTCTTCTGTTTCCATGCTGCAATTAGGCCCTTCCCTGACAGTATCATCACAGTATTGTTTAAAAGGCAAACTCAGCTTGAGAATATTGCTGGAATAAGCAGGGGGACTAGGACAAAAAGACTCTCTTGTGCACCTAAACCTACCTTTCGGGTGTCCACTCGTGAATTTTATCTGGCTTTTCTTTAGTTAGCCCCACTACAGCGAAGATTCTCTTTTCTCTGCTTTACTTTGTAATTTGGAAGTGCCCTTTGCACCTCTTTTAATACTCTTATCGACCGCCGCTGGTAAAGTTTGCAGAGTAGACATCCCTTCTGTACCTTTCACCACGCATACCTCACCTGGCCACATCTACAGGTACTTGCTATTCACATTTCTCATATCCTTTCTATGGGATCTGCCTAGGTCATCGCTTCGATTTTATACATTTTTACGTATCCTATTTAATTTTTAACTTTCCTGTCAACTCCTTGAACATTAGTGGCTACTTCTCTCCAAATGCATCCTCTCGTTGTGTTGTATGTAAATGTGTCCTCGGGTCCTCACATTATTATACTCCCTCCTCTCTCCTGCTGTGGCGCTTCTCGTGCCTTTACGCTCCCACCAAACCCCTCCTTCCAGCCATGCAGTCGCCTCTCGTTCCTTTCCTTTAAAGTTTTCCACCTCTGCATAGATCTTTTCTGAAAAAGCCAACAAGGTCCCGTATCTAACTACAGCTACCTACAGGAAGCCTCTGCAGCACCAACCACTGCTTTCCTGCATTTGTTGACCCGGTTTAAATGTATGCACCACACTATAAAACATAATAACCCATATATGAACCTAGAGGCCTATTGGCGTTTTGAAAGTGCCGGTGCTGTTTCGTGTAAGAAAGCCAATGCCCTCGTTTAGAGAGCGGGGTAACTGTAGGAGGCTGGACTGGCTTGTAGTGAGTACCAAGGGGTACTTGCACCTTGCACCAGGCCCAGTTATCCCTTATTAGTGTATAGGGTGTCTAGCAGCTTAGGCTGATAGATAATGGTAGCTTAGCAGAGCAGCTCAGGCTGAACTAGGAGACGTGTGAAGCTACTACAGTACCACTTAGTGTCATATGCACAATATCATAAGAAAACACAATACACAGTTATACTAAAAATAAAGGTACTTTATTTTTATGACAATATGCCAAAGTATCTTAGAGTGTACCCTCAGTGAGAGGATAGGAAATATACACAAGATATATATACACAATAGCAAAAATATGCAGTATAGTCTTAGAAAACAGTGCAAACAATGTATAGTTACAATAGGATGCAATGGGGAAACATAGGGATAGGGGCAACACAAACCATATACTCCAGAAGTGAAATGCGAACCACGAATGGACCCCAAACCTATGTGACCTTGTAGAGGGTCGCTGGGACTATTAGAAAATAGTGAGAGTTAGAAAAATAACCCTCCCCAAGACCCTGAAAAGTGAGTGCAAAGTGCACTAAAGTTCCCCTAAGGACAAAATAGTCGTGTTAGAGGGAAAATGCAAGGAAAACACAAATCAGCAGTGCAACAACGATGGATTCCTGACTGAGGGTACCTGTGGAACAAGGGGACCAAGTCCAAAAGTCACAAGCAACTCGGAGATGGGCAGATGCCCAAGAAATGCCAGCGGTTGGTGCAAAGAAGCTCTTACTAGGCTGAAGAACTGTGAATACTGCAGGAACGACAAGGGCTAGAGACTTCCCCTTTGGAGGATGGATCCCCCACGCCTTGGAGAGTCGTGCAGAAGTGTTTTCCCGCCGGATGGACGCCAACAAGCCTTGCTACACGCAAATCGTGCGTTTGGCGTTTTTGCACGCTGCTGGGGCCCAGGAGGGACCAGGAGGTCGCAAATTGGACCTGCAGAGAGAGGGGACGTCGAGCAAGACAAAGAGCCCTCACTGAAGCAGGTAGCACCCGGAGAAGTGCCAGAAACCGGCACTACGAGGATGCGTGAAACGGTGCTCGCCGAAGTTGCACAAAGGAGTCCCACGTCGCCAGAGACCAACTTAGAAAGTCGTGCAATGCAGGTTAGAGTGCCGTGGACCCAGGCTTGGCTGTGCACGAAGGATTTCCGCCGGAAGTGCACAGGGGCCGGAGTAGCTTGCAAAGTCGCGGTTCCCACCAATGCAGCCCAGCGAGGTGAGGCAAGGACTTACCTCCACCAAACTTGGGCTGAAGAGTCACTGGACTGTGGGGGTCACTTGGACGGTGTCGCTGGATTCGAGGGACCTCGCTCGTCGTGCTGAGAGGAGACCCAAGGGACCGGTAATGCAGCTTTTTGGTGCCTGCGGTTGCAGGGGGAAGATTCCGTCGACCCACGGGAGATTTCTTCGGAGCTTCTGGTGCAGAGAGGAGGCAGGCTACCCCCACAGCATGCACAAGCAGGAAAACAGTCGAGAAGGCGGCAGGATCAGCGTTACAGAGTTGCAGTAGTCGTCTTTTCTACTATGTTGCAGGTTTGCAGGCTTCCAGCGCGGTCAGCGGTCGTTTCCTTATCAGAAGGTGAAGAGAGAGATGCAGAGGAACTCGGCTGAGCTCATGCATTCGTTATCTGAAGTTTCCCCAGAGACAGAGACCCTAAATAGCCAGAAAAGAGGGTTTGGCTACCTAGGAGAGAGGAAAGGCTACTAACACCTGAAGGAGCCTATCAGCAGGAGTCTCTGACGTCACCTGGTGGCACTGGCCACTCAGAGCAGTCCAGTGTGCCAGCAGCACCTCTGTTTCCAAGATGGCAGAGGTCTGGAGCACACTGGAGGAGCTCTGGACACCTCCCAGGGGAGGTGCAGGTCAGGGGAGTGGTCACTCCCCTTTCCTTTGTCCAGTTTCGCGCCAGAGCAGGGGCTAAGGGGTCCCTGAACCGGTGTAGACTGGCTTATGCAGAATTGGGCACATCTGTGCCCAACAAAGCATTTCCAGAGGCTGGGGGAGGCTACTCCTCCCCTGCCTTCACACCATTTTCCAAAGGGAGAGGGTGTCACACCCTCTCTCAGAGGAAGTTCTTTGTTCTGCCATCCTGCGCCAGGCCTGGCTGGACCCCAGGAGGGCAGCTGCCTGTCTGAGGGGTTGGCAGCAGCAGCAGCTGCAGTGAAACCCCAGGAAGGGCAGTCTGGCAGTACCAGGGTCTGTGCTACAGACCACTGGGATCATGGAATTGTGCCAACAATGCCAGGATGGCATAGAGGGGGCAATTCCATGATCATAGACATGTTACATGGCCATATTCGGAGTTACCATGGTGAAGCTACATATAGGTAGTGACCTATATGTAGTGCACGCGTGTAATGGTGTCCCGCACTCACAAAGTTCAGTGAATTGGCTCTGAACAATGTGGGGGCACCTTGGCTAGTGCCAGGGTGCCCTCACACTAAGTAACTTTGCACCTAACCTTTACCAGGTAAAGGTTAGACATATAGGTGACTTATAAGTTACTTAAGTGCAGTGTAAAATGGCTGTGAAATAACGTGGACGTTATTTCACTCAGGCTGCAGTGGCAGGCCTGTGTAAGAATTGTCAGAGCTCCCTATGGGTGGCAAAAGAAATGCTGCAGCCCATAGGGATCTCCTGGAACCCCAATACCCTGGGTACCTCAGTACCATATACTAGGGAATTATAAGGGTGTTCCAGTAAGCCAATGTAAATTGGTAAAATTGGTCACTAGCCTGTTAGTGACAATTTGAAAGTAATGAGAGAGCATAACCACTGAGGTTCTGGTTAGCAGAGCCTCAGTGAGACAGTTAGGCACCACACAGGGAACATATACATGCACACCTATGAGCACTGGGGCCCTGTGTGACAGGGTCCTAGTGACACATACATATAGGCCACAAACCTATGAGCACTGGGGTCCTGATTAGCAGGATCCCAGTGACACATAACAACCATACTGAAAACATGGTGTTTTCACTATGAGCACTGAGGCCTGGCTATCAGGATCCCAGTGAGACAGTGAAAACAGTGACAAACACCCTGACATACACTCACAAACAGGCCAAAAGTGGGGGTAACAAGGCTAGAAAGAGGCTACCTTCTCACACAACCCCCCCCCCCCCCCAAAACGAAGGACAATAAGGCTAACCTTGGCCAGTTGAGACTTTATTGTCTAAGTGGTGATAAGTAGAGAGTAGCTCTGCAATAGACTGGTTACTCCCTTTATCATCCACTATATGGTTACTTCCCTGTGGGGATGTAAACCACCCTGTTTGAAGTTTTTTAGCTAAGCAACAATGTGAAGATGTATTTTCAGAGTTTCTATCAGTAAGTTTTAGTTTAGAGCAGTGGGAATTGTCCACTGAACCTATTTGTAGTGATGGAAATGCCAGACAGGGATGCTGTCTCAGAAAAGCCATAGCTGGGCAAAAACTTTGTCCATCTGGCTGGAAGAGAGAACAGGGATGCTGTTTCTCTTGAGTTGGAGCAGGGCAGGGATGCTGTCCTATGAGCTCCACACTAGGGCAGGGATGCTGTCCTAAGTGTTGTGAGGTAGTGCAGGGTTTCTGCACTAAAGTTTCTCTGGGAGGGTTGGAGGGATGCTCCATGTTAACTAAAATGGTGCTGTTTTTCTCACCAATGTTAGTTATCCCACAGAGAGGTACTTCCACCTCAGGGAGTCCAGCTTTGCCAGCTGATGATTCCCTTGGAACAGGTGCCACCCCAGGAGAGGTTTCTCCCACCACAGGAATAGTATCCTGAATGGTAGGGTGGTTAGGGGATACTGTGATACCCTTTTTACCTGTTGATGGAGAGGGATCCTGAGTTTTCAGGCCTTCTCTCCTTTGCTTTTTCATTTCACTTGAAATGAGAGGGAACAATTCCTCAGGGATGCCCAGCATGGCTGCATGGGCATAAAACTCTACATCAGCCCAACCTGAGGCCTCTAGGTCATTACCTAAGAGACAGTCTACAGGTAAGCTAGGTGATACCACCACCTGCTTAGGGCCAGTAACTCCACCCCAACTAAACTGAATTATAGCTAAGGGAAGAAACTTAGTGGAGTTATGGACATCAATAATCTTATACTGTTGTCCAATGATGTGTTGTTCAGGAGGCACTAGGTTTTCAGTCACCAAAGTGAAACTGGCACCTGTGTCCCTGTAGGCCAAGGCCTCAACACCATTTATTGAAACTGTCTGCCTGTACTTATCCATTGTAAGGGGACAAGCAGCCAGTGTGGCAAGGCCAATGCCACTAGGTGTGACAGAAACTGTCTTGGGACTGATTACATCAGTTTCCACTATGGACCCATAAGTGAACCCAACTACACCCTTTGCTTGACTGTTGCCAGCAGTCCCACCACTAGTACCACTACTGCTAGGGGCACTAGAGCTTGATGTATTAGTGGTGGTAGGCTCAGGGGGTTTACCTGGACAGGACTTATCCCCTGGCCTATGGCCTCTGTTTTTACACACAAAGCACCAAGGCTTTTTAATGTGTGCAGGTTGGGAAGAAGAGGAAGAATTTGTTTTATCCCCACCCTCTGAAGAGTGTTTAAGATTTGAAGTGGGATCTTTGGTTTTACCCTTATCCCCATGCTTATCTTGAGATTTTTCACCATCTTTCTTCTTATTGCCATCTTTGTCACCCCCTGTATGAACTTTTCTGTTCACCCTTGTTCTGACCCATTTGTCTGCCTTCTTTCCCAATTCTTGGGGAGAGGTCAGATCAGAGTCTACCAGGTACTGGTGCAACAAATCAGACACACAATTATTAAGTATATGCTCTCTCAGGATTGTGTTATACAGGCTTTCATAATCAGTAACTTTACTGCCATGTAACCACCCCTCCAAGGCCTTCACTGCCTGGTCAATGAAATCAACCCAGTCTTGTGAAGACTCCTTTTTGGTCTCTCTGAACTTTATCCTGTACTGTTCAGTGGTTAAGCCATAACCATCCAGGAGTGCATTCTTAAGAACTTGGAAATTGTTAGCATCATTTTCTTTTACAGTAAGGAGCCTATCCCTACCTTTTCCAGTAAATGATAGCCATAGGATAGCAGCCCACTGCTTTTGAGGGACATCCTGTACAGCACAGGCCCTCTCAAGTGCAGCAAACCACTTGTTAATGTCATCCCCCTCCTTGTAAGGGGGAACTATCTTATGCAGATTCCTGGAATCATGCTCTTTTGCAGGATGACTATGGGGAATACTGCTGCTGCCACCATGGGTATCTAAACCCATTTTCTGTCTTTCCCTCTCTATTTCTAAAGACTGTCTATCCAAATCCAGCTGTTGCTTCTTGAGCTTCAGTCTGGTTTGCTCCACTCTCAATCTATTGAGCTCCCTTTCTAACAATCTGTCATCAGGGTGGGTGGGAGGGACATTTCTAGATACAGAGGTATGATGGGAATGAACAGAAGGAGACCTGTCCCTTACAGAGGGCACCCTAACAGCTTGGCTACCAGCATAATGTGAGAGCACATCATCAGTATGATGTGATTCAACCTCTGTACCAACTATGCTAGACTGTCTAGTAATGGGCAGGCTGAGAAGTTTCTTTCCTGAACCTTTTCTTGGGGGAGTCCCTGGATCAGATTGAGAACCATTAGCTACTTTTTCTACAGATTGGGCACTTATGGCCTTATCCTGTACTCTAAGCATATTAATTAACAGTTCTAAGGAAGGATTCTTCCCTACACTCAAACCTCTCTCTATGCAGAGACTCCTTGCTCCTTTCCAGCTAAGGTGATCATATGCAAGTTTGGACAGTTCAACTTTTTGGCCTGTGCCAGACATTTTTAGAGAGAGTTAAAGTGATAGACAAAGAGAAAAAAAAAATTCAGAACTTTTTGGAAAGACAGAAAAAACTTTTTAAACTTTTAAGAACTTTTTGAAAGTTTAGAAGTACTTTTCAGCACTTAGAAAAGAGTGAAAAGAGGAAATGCAAAACTTTTTGGCTATGTGTATATACACTGACCTTGTTTTGTATATTTTTCTCTTATGAAAAGTACAATGACAAGAGTGGTAAGTAGTCTCAAAGCACTTATCCCACCGCTGCACAACCAATGTAGGAGGCTGGACTGGCTTGTAGTGAGTACCAAGGGGTACTTGCACCTTGCACCAGGCCCAGTTATCCCTTATTAGTGTATAGGGTGTCTAGCAGCTTAGGCTGATAGATAATGGTAGCTTAGCAGAGCAGCTCAGGCTGAACTAGGAGACGTGTGAAGCTACTACAGTACCACTTAGTGTCATATGCACAATATCATAAGAAAACACAATACACAGTTATACTAAAAATAAAGGTACTTTATTTTTATGACAATATGCCAAAGTATCTTAGAGTGTACCCTCAGTGAGAGGATAGGAAATATACACAAGATATATATACACAATAGCAAAAATATGCAGTATAGTCTTAGAAAACAGTGCAAACAATGTATAGTTACAATAGGATGCAATGGGGAAACATAGGGATAGGGGCAACACAAACCATATACTCCAGAAGTGGAATGCGAACCACGAATGGACCCCAAACCTATGTGACCTTGTAGAGGGTCGCTGGGACTATTAGAAAATAGTGAGAGTTAGAAAAATAACCCTCCCCAAGACCCTGAAAAGTGAGTGCAAAGTGCACTAAAGTTCCCCTAAGGACAAAATAGTCGTGTTAGAGGGAAAATGCAAGGAAAACACAAATCAGCAGTGCAACAACGATGGATTCCTGACTGAGGGTACCTGTGGAACAAGGGGACCAAGTCCAAAAGTCACAAGCAACTCGGAGATGGGCAGATGCCCAAGAAATGCCAGCGGTTGGTGCAAAGAAGCTCTTACTAGGCTGAAGAACTGTGAATACTGCAGGAACGACAAGGGCTAGAGACTTCCCCTTTGGAGGATGGATCCCCCACGCCTTGGAGAGTCGTGCAGAAGTGTTTTCCCGCCGGATGGACGCCAACAAGCCTTGCTACACGCAAATCGTGCGTTTGGCGTTTTTGGACGCTGCTGGGGCCCAGGAGGGACCAGGAGGTCGCAAATTGGACCTGCAGAGAGAGGGGACGTCGAGCAAGACAAAGAGCCCTCACTGAAGCAGGTAGCACCCGGAGAAGTGCCAGAAACCGGCACTACGAGGATGCGTGAAACGGTGCTCGCCGAAGTTGCACAAAGGAGTCCCACGTCGCCGGAGACCAACTTAGAAAGTCGTGCAATGCAGGTTAGAGTGCCGTGGACCCAGGCTTGGCTGTGCACGAAGGATTTCCGCCGGAAGTGCACAGGGGCCGGAGTAGCTTGCAAAGTCGCGGTTCCCAGCAATGCAGCCCAGCGAGGTGAGGCAAGGACTTACCTCCACCAAACTTGGGCTGAAGAGTCACTGGACTGTGGGGGTCACTTGGACGGTGTCGCTGGATTCGAGGGACCTCGCTCGTCGTGCTGAGAGGAGACCCAAGGGACCGGTAATGCAGCTTTTTGGTGCCTGCGGTTGCAGGAGGAAGATTCCGTCGACCCACGGGAGATTTCTTCAGAGCTTCTGGTGCAGAGAGGAGGCAGGCTACCCCCACAGCATGCACAAGCAGGAAAACAGTCGAGAAGGCGGCAGGATCAGCGTTAGAGTTGCAGTAGTCGTCTTTGCTACTATGTTGCAGGTTTGCAGGCTTCCAGCGCGGTCAGCGGTCGTTTCCTTATCAGAAGGTGAAGAGAGAGATGCAGAGGAACTCGGCTGAGCTCATGCATTCGTTATCTGAAGTTTCCCCAGAGACAGAGACCCTAAATAGCCAGAAAAGAGGGTTTGGCTACCTAGGAGAGAGGAAAGGCTACTAACACCTGAAGGAGCCTATCAGCAGGAGTCTCTGACGTCACCTGGTGGCACTGGCCACTCAGAGCAGTCCAGTGTGCCAGCAGCACCTCTGTTTCCAAGATGGCAGAGGTCTGGAGCACACTGGAGGAGCTCTGGACACCTCCCAGGGGAGGTGCAGGTCAGGGGAGTGGTCACTCCCCTTTCCTTTGTCCAGTTTCGCGCCAGAGCAGGGGCTAAGGGGTCCCTGAACCGGTGTAGACTGGCTTATGCAGAATTGGGCACATCTGTGCCCAACAAAGCATTTCCAGAGGCTGGGGGAGGCTACTCCTCCCCTGCCTTCACACCATTTTCCAAAGGGAGAGGGTGTCACACCCTCTCTCAGAGGAAGTTCTTTGTTCTGCCATCCTGGGCCAGGCCTGGCTGGACCCCAGGAGGGCAGCTGCCTGTCTGAGGGGTTGGCAGCAGCAGCAGCTGCAGTGAAACCCCAGGAAGGGCAGTCTGGCAGTACCAGGGTCTGTGCTACAGACCACTGGGATCATGGAATTGTGCCAACAATGCCAGGATGGCATAGAGGGGGCAATTCCATGATCATAGACATGTTACATGGCCATATTCGGAGTTACCATGGTGAAGCTACATATAGGTAGTGACCTATATGTAGTGCACGCGTGTAATGGTGTCCCCGCACTCACAAAGTTCAGTGAATTGGCTCTGAACAATGTGGGGGCACCTTGGCTAGTGCCAGGGTGCCCTCACACTAAGTAACTTTGCACCTAACCTTTACCAGGTAAAGGTTAGACATATAGGTGACTTATAAGTTACTTAAGTGCAGTGTAAAATGGCTGTGAAATAACGTGGACGTTATTTCACTCAGGCTGCAGTGGCAGGCCTGTGTAAGAATTGTCAGAGCTCCCTATGGGTGGCAAAAGAAATGCTGCAGCCCATAGGGATCTCCTGGAACCCCAATACCCTGGGTACCTCAGTACCATAGACTAGGGAATTATAAGGGTGTTCCAGTAAGCCAATGTAAATTGGTAAAATTGGTCACTAGCCTGTTAGTGACAATTTGAAAGTAATGAGAGGGCATAACCACTGAGGTTCTGGTTAGCAGAGCCTCAGTGAGACAGTTAGGCACCACACAGGGAACATATACATGCACACCTATGAGCACTGGGGCCCTGTGTGACAGGGTCCTAGTGACACATACATATAGGCCACAAACCTATGAGCACTGGGGTCCTGATTAGCAGGATCCCAGTGACACATAACAACCATACTGAAAACATGGTGTTTTCACTATGAGCACTGAGGCCTGGCTATCAGGATCCCAGTGAGACAGTGAAAACAGTGACAAACACCCTGACATACACTCACAAACAGGCCAAAAGTGGGGGTAACAAGGCTAGAAAGAGGCTACCTTCTCACAGTAACACAAGTTTCTGAGCAGTTGTATTAGCACATCACGGTATCACCCCCAGGCCAGGGCCGGCTGCAGCGCTGGTGGCAGCCGGTGCGACATCTATTTCGGTGACCTCGGCCCCCATGACCTTGCAAACGTGCCTCATCTCTCCACAGCTCCGCTCTCGCACACATCGAGGTTGGCTTTACTAATCCACTCAGCTATCCAACTATTCTTTGCGACAGGCATATTAACCCTCGGCACTACTTGATGACGAGCCAAAACTGCCCCTAGACAAAACTCTTCTCTCTCGCAGCAACACTGAGTGAATCCGAGGGGGCAAGGGGCGAGGGGCACCGACAAGGACTGTCGGACAGGGCGCCGCCAGCGCAAAAGCCGGCCCTGATAACATCACTTCCGTGTTCATTGTGTTATTCTTTTTATGCATTCTCATATGCGTGTTGCGGAAAGAAATGGTTACTGTAATAAAGCTATATATGTTTATTTTCCGCAGATGTGGCGATTCCAGAACAGGAAAGACACAGAATGATCATGGCAATTGCACGTTAACAACCACACCGTACCTCATAAATAATGTGCTGCACCCCCATGGATACAGGGGCAAACTGCACCCCTGCTTTCTGGAGAACCGTTCTGCACCACTGAGAAAGCAACTTTGGTGCTTCTTGCGACAGAGTCCCAGGTAACCAACTGCACTGTCTCCGCCCTCCAGGTCCCCGTCACTGCTGATTAACAGGTTACTGCACCAATGGGATGTGGCAGCCACAGATAACCAGAAGCCCTGCACGCCCTCGCCCTTGGGTAATACCTTGTGTAATACTGCTGCTGCCTTCAGGTATTAGAGCATGTGCAGGGCCCTGTGAACTCCAGGCTCACAGGCTGGTGCAGCCACACTGCCCATGCATGACAAGGTGAACAACCGACTGCACCCCGTGTCTGGGCAGCGGCTCCGCACCCAAGGATATGCTGCTCTCTTTAACGAGGTGCACCAATGGAAAACCCACCACAGTGTGCTACTAGCAAAAATGGCCACAGCTTCCACTGAAAAAACTTCTGAACACCACTAGGAAAACATCTGCTGTGTCCCCCGGAAAACCAGCTGTCGAGCACCACTGGAGAAAACAACTGTAGAGCCCCGCTGAGAAAATGGCTGCTAGATGCCACTGGTAAAAACAGCTATAATACGACACTGGAAAACAAATCTTACTTTTACATGAGCTACAGTGCGTGGTGTGTGGCAAGAAACAATCACAGTGCATCACCGGATAAACAACAACAGTATACCACTCATAAAAACTCTACACCAATAGAAAAACGACCATATATCTATAAATATTTGAGTGGTCCAGCATGTCCAGGCATAAATACCGGTATTCCATTCTACAAAAAAAAATTCATCAGTATATTGAGCCTCTTGAATGAAGAGTTAATCTTTGCCACGTGGGAAAACATCTGTATGGCATCTTCTATATAAAGCGCTGCCCCGCACTACCTGAGTAACTGTGTGGCATCTCCAGGGGAAGAAGTGAACCTTGCCGTCTGATTAAATGGTGAGGCAGCATTTCTAGAATACAATGGCTGTTCTGCACCTTCTGGATAGCCAGCTATGCTGCTTCTTCTCCTCGGTACACAGCCGCTTCCTATGACTTTGTCACACCAAAATGGAGGGTTGTGCAGGAGCCTGTCAGCCAGGTTTCCTCCGTGCTTTCCACCAAGCATTGCTGCTCATGAACACCTGCTCACTACGTTTGCAGCGACTGAAATCACTGCAGCGGCGACTGTGGCGTATCAGCCCATCAGCTGCAGGCACATAGCGGGCTTCGTGGTCTCTGCTAAGCGCTCTGGGTTTTACGAACACTTGTGAAGAGTAGCTACGCACACCATCACCACATGTATAACTCACCTTTTTGGTGCCCTTTACTTGACTGTGAGATGATCATTTTGTTATAACCTTCCTAAAGTGCCTATGCATTCCACAGTACTGTAACACTGCCTTACCTGTCTGTAGCAGATGCTCTCACTGACTGTCCTGTTATATCCTGGAGCAGCCAACAATGCAAACGGTACAATATCACACAAAACACACATCTGAGCTTTGTCTCCACTGAACTGAAGGGTTACAAAGGCACATAACCTGAAATCTAAAGAACACATTCAAATGGAGGAAAGATATCGTGTAACAAGGACATTTTAATGTGTTTTACAGAACTGTAAACGTCCTAGGATTGTTTCGAGATAAAAGCCGTGTTATTTTCTAGTGAACAGCTGTTTTCGTTGAGTGTTGACTAGTGCGCCAGGTCTCCATGTGTCCTCCAGCACGGCCTCAGAACAGAAGCCGGTGTAGTCACTGGGCTTTCTCCAGCAGCGCAGACGATCATGCAGCGGCATCCTGTGTGATACATGGCTTCCTCTTGTGTGTCCACCCTACATCCACTTGCAGACTCCATTGGCGCCACTGAGCGGCAACACCAGGGGCTAAAACCAGCAGATGAACAAGTACCCCCTAGAAACAAGATGGTGCACCAATCTCAATTGGGCCTTGAGACTTGTGTCCCCCATGTTGAGAGGTTTTTGGAAGGGACTGGTTTTTAACTTAGTTTGCAACCAAACTCAAGATTTGCTAGGTCGGTTTTCACAATTTCAGTCAAAAGTATATCTGTTTTAAAATACACAAGGGGTCTCTGAAACAATACAGACTTATAACTGTTCCTCCACCCTAACAGCTACTGTAAACCTAGTTAGACATGATGCCTGGGTTCTCGTGAAATGCACAGGATCTGCCACACTCCTTGCCAGCCCATTGTTACCATCTCCTCATCCAGAAGTGCTAGGAAAGCACATGTTCTCGTAGAGAAATCGCTACTGCCTCTATTTGTCAGTGCAGACGCACTCGCAAAGTACACCGTTCAGACGTGCCTTGTAAGAGAGGGCATCAGTGTTGATGTCACTCAACATCAGTCAGCTGAGTTGGCTAAGCTGACTTCATTTCACAAAAAACATTTTTTTTTGCGCAAATGTGGTGGTGCAGTATGTGAACCTGGGATACATATTTGTGACTAGGATGCATGAATCAGCCAATGGTTGTTTACACGTCTTCTTACCGTTTTTTTCAGGTGGCTACTGTACGGTTGTTTACTAAAGAGTGCGACCAGCGGGCACACAATGCTGTTTTTTGTAGTCCTGTGTGTGATGGTTTAGATCTCATTTCACTTGTGCTCTGGGTACCTGTAGCAGATCCTTACAGGTCTTCAGCAAAGGTAGATAGCTGCTCTGCTTCCACAAGTCTCTGCTTTTGGGGCTGTTACTCACTTTAGTCAAGGCATGCTGGAGACGCCCAGTGCCTTCTCGTTCACTAATACTGTGTGCTTTGTTATTTTCCTTTCCAGAGTGGGAACTTTAGGATTGTTGATCTGAAGTTCCTAGCTGAGTTTACAATACTCGCTGCCCTCTTTTACCCCAGGTAATGTAGGATCTGCTGCTGGTTGACTTTTTGGCTTCTTTGTTGTAGAATGCCGATACTCTAAAAAGAAAGCCTGGCTGTGAACGGCCACAATGAGGGTCCAATTATTTGGGCGGTCAGTGGCGAAAAAGCAAAAGTTTCTAATCAACAGGAAGAATGAGGTATCTGAAAACGTTTACTGATTTCGTTTACATCTTTTGCTATTTTTTAATTAAATATTTGTAAAGGTTTTCTGGAATTTTGATGTAGGTTCATATACAATGAATGTAGGGAGTGTTTTGTTTATTAGAAAATTACTGATCTGTACCTGTAGTCTAATTTCTAGTGCATAAAAGATAAACTTGTATTTCTGCTTTAGTGGTCATTTTACTTGATTTTTGCAGTAATTTTCTTTATATAAATATTCACCTTGGCGAATACAATGTGCCCAATTCTATCAATCTATAAAACAAGATGTAGTCAACTAATCACTGTCAACTATTCCTTTTTGCTATATCTCACACGTATCTCTCACTGTCAGACATTAATAGTTCATTTAGGGCCATAGGTACGAACCCATTTGCCCACAGACACATAATGGATAAAACCCTTTGATACATCTGGCCCTTATTGTCTATGACTCATTACTGCATGCACTGTTATTACTTCAACTCGGTTTGGACTGACTTCGAGCATCTTTTTCTTTTCATATTTGTCCAAATATGTGAATTTTTCACCCATCGTGCAAGATTTGTGTTGTGGAAATTACATCTCAGTGTGTGCAGGTGACACGTGTCTCTGCAGCCTTGTATGTAGCAGAGCTATTTCGTTCCACTGTCTTCCAATGTTTACTGGAACCGAAGCTGCACTACTTATAACTTTCACTGCCAAACACAGAAAGGTGGTTTCCTAGGAAACAATATATTATTTCACCTTTACAGGAAAGGCCAATGAAGCCATTCACTACTTGAACATGTGGTGCTATTTTCCCGTATGCATGCCTATATTCTTGTCATTTGTGTATCTTCACTAACTAGTTATACCACTCATATGCCTGGCCTTAATTGGTTAACATATTGTACATGAAGGTTTACTAATAAATTTGTTTTTCCTATGAGATGGTGTGCTTGTTTTGTTATGTTATGTTAATGGTGCTTAAAGCAATAATAGTGATTTATAGGCACTCACTCTTTACTGTTTTTTGGCTAGTGTTACACACGCTGAGTCATAGAGCCTTCATTTATTGGGTTATTCTTCTTTAATGCTATCAACACATGCATTTTAATGCGTGGTCTACAGAGACAAGATCACACCCCCAGCGCTGATTTCAGAGAGTGGCCAGCAGTTGCTCGGTGTGAAGAGGAGTTCAAAATGGCATGCTCCTGCGACGATCGACAAGCAAGATCATCAGAATGGCAGGCCCCTCTCCAAATATCTCAAGAGTGGGAGACTATCCGGGAAGTCCTAGACTGCATATACAAGGTTGTCCATCTATAGATGCCTCTGCAACTTGTGTGAGTAGAAAGTGTGAAGATTTCGCTTCTTAGATGGACAGGAGGTTTTGATTCCTGGAGGATATCTTAATGCAGGACTGGAGGGAAGGATTCCTGTATGTTTTCCCTGAACTCCTCATACCCCGTGGGTCCTCCAGATGGTCAGGGATAGCCAAGGTTGCCTAGTCATCTTTGACATTCTGGTACGGCTTTTCCCTAGTCTACTTCTTTGCTATACTCCAGGTACTTCGGAATGACCAAATCCGCCTCCCCTAGTGGACAGTAGGTTTGTCCCCTGGGTGCCAGACCTATTATCCCTGGAGGGGAGGGAGAGTCCTGCTCCTCTCCCTTACATTGCTTAGTTTTATAGTATGTTTCCTGAGGCTCTAGCATTTGAATACCTGGGCATCTCCGAGAGAAATAGCCGACTTTCTGGTAAAGGGCACTAGTGAAGAACATCACCTAGCTGAAAATGGAGGGCAGGTAGGCACGGTCAAGGCTGATCCTGCAGCAGTTTGAGCCTGCGGGAACAGGTCTGGCAAGATGTTCCAGTTATCGAGCCTTAAGAGTTCTTTTTGAAGCAATGCAAGGTTACACCAAACATTTCTATACAACCTGTTTGCTTAGATCTAGGCTGACATCTCTTTATTTTCTCAATCTCGCCTGCTGGAAATGTACTCACAGAGTGAGTTGAGTTAAGATTTAAGATTAGGTTAAAGTTACTTTTATGATGCCTACGCAACTGTCAGTCCACAGACTTTTTCCAATTATTAATGCCCTTTCACCGACTCCTCAACCTTTGGTCAGACACTTTTAGTGAAAGTGAAACCAGCGAGGGAGCACATGGGCTTGAGAATGGAGATATGCTGTGTATGACTACAGGCATGCAAAGCTCTGGATTGACTCCTATTGAATGAGCTGCTGATCTCATCACTAAACAACAGGCATACCCACAAGTTAAGAATGGAAGTAGCTTACTGAGTAGTAAAGGTAAAAGTTATAAGAAAGGTGACTTTATCCTTTTTGCACACCAAAGCTTAATATAAGTGTCCAAAAACATATTGTTCGATGGCATCTGTCGCTGTAGATACGCATGTTTTGCATAGCTCGCCATCTGGTGTTGGGTCGGAGTGTTACAAGTTGTTTTTCTTCAAAGAAGTCTTTCGAGTCACGGGACCGAGTGACTCCTCCTTTTGTCTCCATTGCGCATGGGCGTCGACTCCATCTTCGATTGTTTTTTTTCCGCCATCGGGTTCGGACGTGTTCCTGTCGCTCCGAGTTTCGGAACGGAAAAACAGCTAAATTTCGGAAGATATTCGTCGGTATTGTTGCGTTCGGGATCGGTGTAGTTAGAAGCAACACCGCATCGAAGATCGAAGAGCTCCGGAGCCCTTCGGGGTAGTTTTCGATCCCCCGTCGGGGCCTGCTCGGCCCGACCGCGTGTAGAAGAACGCCGATGGAACGGACCCCGTTCCGTTTCTGTCCCAAATGCCACAACAAATACCCCTATACAGACCAACACTTGGTCTGTAACCTGTGCCTGTCACCTGAGCACAGTGAAGACACTTGGGAGGCCTGTTGTGCGTTCCGGTCCCGAAAAACACTCCGAGACCGTCGAGCCAGAAGACTTCAAATGGCGTCCACGCCGACAGCCCACCGAGAGTTCGAGATACAAGAAGAGGAAGAAACCTTTTCGATACACGAATCGGACTCCGAGGAATTCGACGATCCACGAACCGTGAGTAAGACGTCGAAAACCACTCATAAGAAGATTGTCAAGGCCCAGGGGACGCCACTGCCACCAGGCCATGGCTCCACCCATAAATTCGGTGACCGACCGTCGGCACCGAAAAAGGCCCAAACAGTGCCAAGACCGTCCGACTCCGGTCGAGACACCGGCACGCAGCCTTCTCGGGACCGAGAAAGTGCTGGAGACATACATCGACACCGAGATAGCGGTGTAGACACGGCTCGACGCCGAGACAGCGGCACCGACGAAGATCGACGCCGAGATGTTTCGACTCCGAAAAAGAAAAAAGTCACCTCGGAGCCGAAAAAAGATGCAGACAGGGTTTCGGTGCCAAAACAACCTGCAACCGACCCAGTTTCAGGCTCTTATACAGAAGAGCAATCAATGACCTCACAAATGCGAAAGCATAGGTTTGAGGAAGACCTGCAATCCACCGATGTAGACCATACGCAGAAACATATTTTTATACAGCAGGGGACAGGAAAGATAAGCACCCTTCCCCCTATTAGGAGAAAGAGAATACTGGAATTTCAAACTGACCAAACACCACAAACAAAAATGGTGAAAAAGGTTACTCCGCCACCCTCTCCTCCACCTATAATTCATGTCTCACCAGCACAAACTCCATCACATTCCCCGGCTCACACCACCATGAGCCAAGGTGACCAGGATCAGGACGCATGGGACTTATACGACGCCCCTGTGTCAGATAACTATCCGGAGGCATACCCTACAAAGCCATCACCACGAGAAGACAGTACTGCATATTCTCAGGTGGTGGCTAGAGCAGCACAATTCCACAATGTAAGCCTCCACTCAGAACTAGTCGAGGATGACTTTCTATTCAACACCCTCTCCGCCACCCACAGCTCCTACCAAAGCCTGCCTATGCTCCCTGGTATGCTTCGGCACGCAAAAGACATCTTTAAGGAGCCGGTCAAAAGTAGGGCAATCACACCAAGGGTGGAAAAAAAGTATAAAGCGCCTCCTACAGACCCTATTTTCATCACTACACAGCTGCCACCAGATTCTGTCGTTGTAGGAGCAGCTAGGAAAAGGGCCAACTCCCACACATCTGGGGACGCACCACCCCCAGATAAGGAAAGCCGCAAGTTCGATGCAGCTGGAAAGAGAGTCGCAGCACAAGCTGCAAACCAGTGGCGCATCGCTAACTCTCAGGCACTACTTGCGCGCTATGACAGAGCCCATTGGGATGAGATGCAACATCTCATTGAACATCTACCCAAAGACCTACAAAAGAGGGCAAAGCAAGTGGTTGATGAAGGACAGAACATTTCAAACAACCAGATATGCTCCTCCATGGATGCAGCAGACACAGCTGCAAGAACAATAAATACATCTGTGACCATCAGAAGGCATGCATGGCTACGAACGTCTGGGTTTAAACCAGAGATTCAGCAGGCAGTTCTCAATATGCCATTCAACGAAAAAGAACTGTTCGGTCCAGAAGTGGACACGGCGATTGAGAAACTTAAAAAAGACACGGACACTGCTAAAGCCATGGGCGCACTCTACTCCCCGCAGAGCAGAAGAAATTACAGCACCTTCCGCAAAACACCCTTTAGAGGGGGGTTTCGGGGTCAAGCCACACAAGCCAGTACCTCACAGGCAACAACATCCAGTTACCAGGGACAGTACAGGGGAGGCTTTCGGGGCCAATATAGAGGAGGGCAATTCCCTAGGAATAGGGGAAAATTTCAAAGCCCCAAAACCCCTACGACTAAGCAGTGACTCACATGTCACTCACCCCCTCCACACAACACCAGTGGGGGGAAGAATAGGTCATTATTACAAAGCATGGGAGGAGATCACTACAGACACTTGGGTTCTAGCAATTATCAAAAATGGTTATTGCATAGAATTTCTACGATTCCCTCCAAACATACCACCGAGAGCACAAAATTTATCAAAACATCATTCCGAGCTCCTGGAGATAGAAGTTCAAGCACTATTGCAAAAGAATGCAATCGAGTTAGTACCAAACACACAAATAAACACAGGAGTTTATTCACTGTACTTCTTAATACCAAAGAAGGACAAAACGCTAAGACCAATCCTAGACCTAAGAATACTAAACACATACATCAAATCAGACCACTTTCCCATGGTCACACTACAAGAAGTGTTACCATTGCTGAAACTACACGACTACATGACAACATTAGACCTCAAAGACGCGTATTTCCATATACCAATACATCCATCGCACAGGAAATACCTAAGGTTTGTTTTCAAAGGAATACACTACCAATTCAAGGTACTGCCTTTCGGTTTAACAACCGCACCAAGAGTCTTTACCAAATGTCTAGCAGTAGTCGCTGCACACATCAGAAGGCAGCAAATACATGTATTCCCGTATCTAGACGACTGGCTAATCAAGACCCATTCGTTAATAACGTGCTCACACCACACAAATCAAATCATACAAACCCTCTACAAACTAGGGTTCACAGTCAACTTCGCAAAATCCAACATTCTGCCATGCAAGGTACAACAATACCTAGGAGCCATAATAAACACAACAATAGGAGTGGCCACTCCAAGTCCACAAAGAATTCAAAATTTCAACAACATCATACAACGCATGTATCCAACACAAAGAATACAAGCAAAGATGATATTACAACTCCTAGGCATGATGTATTCATGCATAGCCATTGTCCCAAACGCAAGACTGCACATGAGGCCCTTACAACAGTGCCTAGCATCACAGTGGTCACAAGCACAGGGTCACCTTACAGATCTGGTGTTAATAGACCGCCAAACTTACCTCTCGCTTCTATGGTGGAACAATATAAATTTAAACAAAGGGCGGCCTTTCCAAGACCCAGTGCCACAATACGTAATAACAACAGATGCTTCCATGACAGGGTGGGGAGCACACCTCGATCAACACAGCATACAAGGACAATGGAACGTACATCAAACAAAACTGCATATAAATCACCTAGAACTGCTAGCAGTTTTTCAAGCACTAAAGGCTTTTCAACCAATAATAGTTCACAAATACATTCTCGTCAAAACAGACAACATGACAACAATGTATTATCTAAACAAACAAGGGGGGACGCACTCAACGCAATTGAGCCTGCTGGCACAAAAGATATGGCGTTGGGCAATTCACAACCAAATTCGCCTAATAGCACAATTTATCCCAGGAATTAAGAATCAATTCGCAGACAATCTCTCTCGAGATCACCAACAGGTCCACGAATGGGAAATTCACCCCCAAATTCTGAACACTTACTTCACGCTCTGGGGAACACCTCAAATAGACTTGTTTGCGACAAAAGACAACGCAATATGCCAAAACTTCGCATCCAGATACCCACACAGGCAGTCCCACGGCAATGCCCTATGGATCAACTGGTCAGGGATATTTGCCTACGCTTTTCCTCCTCTCCCTCTCCTTCCTTATCTGGTAAACAAACTCAGTCAAAACAAACTCAAACTCATATTAATAGCACCAACTTGGGCAAGGCAACCCTGGTACACAACGCTGCTAGACCTATCAGTAGTACCCCACATCAAACTGCCCAATAGGCCGGATCTGTTAACACAACACAACCAAACGATCAGACACCCAGATCCAGCATCGCTGAATCTAGCAATCTGGCTCCTGAAATCCTAGAATTCGGACACTTACAACTTACCCAAGAATGTATGGAAGTCATAAAGCAAGCCAGAAGGCCATCCACCAGGCACTGCTATGCCAGTAAATGGAAGAGGTTTGTTTGCTACTGCCATATTAATCAAATCCAACCATTACACGCAACCCCAAAACATGTAGTGGGTTACTTGCTTCACTTACAAAAATCTAACCTAGCTTTCTCTTCCATTAAAATACACCTTGCAGCAATATCTGCATACCTGCAGCCTACCTATTCAACTTCCCTATATAGGATACCAGTCATTAAAGCATTCATGGAGGGCCTTAAAAGAATTATTCCACCAAGAACACCACCTGTTCCTTCATGGAACCTAAATGTTGTCTTAACTAGACTTATGGGTCCACCTTTTGAACCCATGCACTCCTGCGAAATACAGTTCCTAACATGGAAGGTTGCATTTCTCATCGCCATTACCTCTCTAAGAAGAGTAAGCGAGATTCAGGCGTTTACAATACAAGAACCTTTTATACAACTACACAAAAATAAGGTCGTCCTAAGGACTAATCCTAAATTTCTACCAAAAGTAATTTCACCGTTCCATCTAAATCAAACAGTGGAACTTCCAGTGTTCTTCCCACAGCCAGATTCCGTAGCTGAGAGGGCACTACATACTTTAGATGTCAAAAGAGCAT
The DNA here is from genome assembly GCF_031143425.1 of Pleurodeles waltl. Lineage (NCBI taxonomy): Eukaryota > Metazoa > Chordata > Amphibia > Caudata > Salamandridae > Pleurodeles > Pleurodeles waltl. The sequence continues at coordinate 850,657,612 of NC_090439.1, forward strand.
TAATGTATTACATTGACAGAACAAAGAGCATCAGGAAAACTAAACAGCTATTTATTGCATTCCAAAAACCTCATGCAGGAAACCCAATATCAAAACAAGGTATAGCCAGATGGATAGTTAAATGCATCCAAATCTGCTACCTTAAAGCTAAACGACAACTGCCCATTACACCAAGGGCACACTCAACCAGAAAGAAAGGTGCTACCATGGCCTTTCTAGAAAACATCCCAATGCAAGAAATATGTAAGGCAGCCACATGGTCTACGCCTCACACATTCACCAAGCACTACTGTGTAGACGTGTTATCCGCACAACAAGCCACAGTAGGTCAAGCCGTATTAAGAACATTGTTTCAGACTACTCCCACTCCTACAGGCTGAGACACCGCTTTGGGGAGATAACTGCTTACTAGTCTTTGCAAAACATGCGTATCTACAGCGACAGATGCCATCGAACTGAAAATGTCACTTACCCAGTGTACATCTGTTCGTGGCATCAGTCGCTGTAGATTCGCATATGCCCACCCGCCTCCCCGGGAGCCTGTAGCAGTTCGGAGGGTACCTTCAACTATTTGTATATATATTATTTTTACCTTAAATAGGTACCTACTTAGACACTCCATTGCATGGGCACTATTACTACAATACAACTCCTACCTCACCCTCTGCGGGGAAAAACAATCGAAGATGGAGTCGACGCCCATGCGCAATGGAGACAAAAGGAGGAGTCACTCGGTCCCGTGACTCGAAAGACTTCTTCGAAGAAAAACAACTTGTAACACTCCGACCCAACACCAGATGGCGAGCTATGCAAAACATGCGAATCTACAGCGACTGATGCCACGAACAGATGTACACTGGGTAAGTGACATTTTCATTACAAGGGTAAATTCCCAACCCTTATTTGCTGAACTCGGATTGACAGTATTTTACTTTTGCATAGTAAATGTGGGAATTCTGCTATAATGATTGAATTTTGTCAGTCATTCATTTAGGATTAGGGATGAATTTGTTTGCTCCTCTGGTAGGGTCTACTTCTATAAGTGGGTGAAAATTCGTACTCATACGTTTGTGACTATTCACTTACCCCTTGCAGGTAGTTTAGTTCCTGAGTAACCAGAGGCGGTTTCTTCACGACTGTGGAGGAGTGTCGCTCCCCCTGCCTGGTGTGCAGGACCCTGCAGGAAGAAATAAAATGTCAATGAAAAGATTTCATTGCCATTTTATTTTTACCGATGTGCACTGCAGCAGCCCCGAGACATGCTGGGCATGTCTTCTGCTGCCGATTGGCAGCATGGAAGACTAAAGCAGGGCTGACTGGATGCTCCAAAGTGGCCATGTCACTTTGGCCTGCTGTCTTGCGCGGGCCAAAGTGACATGCAAACTTTGAAGCTCTCCACTCAGCTATATTAGACAGCTGGGTGGAGACTAAGTACAGGCCTCCAGGGCCTGAAGGAGCCTCCAGCCAGCCTGATGCATCCAATCCAAGCGCTTCTCTCATGCTGGTTAACAGCATGAGAGCAGTGTCTTGATTGGTTAGGGGAGCTCTTCGTGCAGCAGACAGCAAAAGAACACCTAGAAAGATGCCCAGGTCTGTGGGTAAGTACCATTTAAAAAAAATGTTATTTGAAATGTGTAATGCATGTAGGTGTAATGGTTGTGTTTTATTTTGTAGTTAGTGGTTATGTTTTTATTTGGGCTTTTTGAGGGAGGGGTGATTTCCTTTGGGGTTTTGGATGAAAGGGGGTGTTTTATTTTGGGTTTTTTTGTGAAGTGATGGGGCACTTTACTCAACCCACCACTTTCAAAGGGTACCCGCCACGCCCCTGTGAGTAAGACTTTCAAACTGTAACTGTGTTTCCAAGGTGGAAATTGGAGGGAACACCCCTATATGTTTGGATTGGGGTGTCCTTCACCAGGAAAAACGTTTTGTTTGTTTGGTAAAAAAATATAAATCTACAATTGAACGATTCCTTAAAATATACGCGTACATTCGTATACCACTGCATGTGTACATTTTATATTGTGAATCTCATGAAAGTCGGATTTGTAATGGGGGAAGTAGTACTACTGGAGCTAACTGTGTATCAGGATTTCAGGAGCTGTATACAATTCTGTAAACACATTAAAAAGGGAGTCACAGGTCGAATGGCCTTTTCGCAGCTACAAAGATTCTATTGGAATTGGGAAAATGCAGGGTGGACTAGCTTTGTTTACTGATTGAGACATTGCGGGCAGTGTGCGGCTAAATGTAAATCTTATTCAGAAACAGGCAAACACAACATGCCTTTCACTCACTAGCTTAGCTGCTTCTCGTTTCCCCTGAGGATATGGTTTGTATGCTTTTGGCATAATTCAGCTTTGGGAGTAACTTGTTACATCTTCATTTTGCGTGATTAGTACAGGGCATGAGAAAACTCCTTGTAGATAGGCAATGATTATGCATTACGGCAGTGGTTCCCAAACTTTTTCGACTTGTGACTCCCTTGACCTATTGGCCGTTGGCTGCGGCTCCCCCTTATGTCACTTTTTTTGACGGGTGGGGGAGATGTAAGCCAGGACTCAGAAGCACTTCAATTTTTCTCCCTGAAAACATTTGTGATGAAGCTGATAAAGGGCTTCTGCGATAGGGACTTGTTGTTAGTGACATGGAGTACGCACTGCCAGTAATCTGCTGCTGCAGGCCAGTGCACAACATTTTTGTCACGCTCTTTCTGCCTGCCATAGCGCTTTCTCCTTGCAGGTTAAAGAAAAAAAGCACATTACCATTTTTGATCTCAGATCCTGCAGCACCACACTTGGAATACAATAGACCTGATTCAGGCCTCAAGGGGAGAAATACATTCTCCCACTTTCCTCTTAAATGTTGACATGTTTGTAATTTCATGATTACCCACTTTTTCTGAGTAGCTTCAGAACACGGACAGAAATAACACTCCATCACTGTCCTGATTGTGCCTGTCCCCGCCTAAGTGGACACGCTCTTTATTAAGCAAGACGTCACACGCTGGTCCAAACCATTCCAGACACTGACAGCTGTGGCTTCCATAACTCCCCCACATGGCATTCCCACATGGGTTACTCCGGGCTGCCAATGCACATTACAAAACCCTAACAAGTTTGGTTTATTTGCACTGTGATTCTTTCTTTTTCATACTACTGAAAGGCTCCATTCAAAACTTTAGAATGGTGCCGTATGGTAGTATGAAAGAGAAAGAATCGCAGTGCAAACAGTGCTTAATTTGAGCAGCCAGTGGTTTCCGCAAAGCTTCATTTGAGCCGGTGGTTTCCGGTTTTCTGCATCAGACATTTAGTATGAGCAAAAGATACATATGGGAAATGTGGAGAAAAACTAAAAAGCATCACAAAGGGAGAAAGTAGAAAGCTGCCTGAGTGAGCGGAAGTAGTAGGGAGTGGCTGTAAATGGATTAAAGAGGCCATAGAAGGCTCGCACATTTAAATGCAGCATCTGTTTGTTTCAAAAGAGAGCTTTGAGCACCAGCACATTTTTATTTACAAATTAAGTATTGGTTTCGAGTGGGGGGGGCACCAGCACTTATTTTTAAGGACTGGCACTTAGTTTTCTGCATCAGACATTTACTTCGAGCAAAAGGCACATATGGGAAAGACGAAGGAAGAGAAGGACGGAAAAACTCCACATTGGGAGAAAGCTGCAAGAGTGAACTGAAGGGGCAGGAAGAAGCTGTAAATGGACTGAAGAGGCCTAAGATGGATTCAGAATTACCGCTGCCTCAATGTTCTGTGCAAGCATATTTAATTGCAGCAGCCGTGTGTTTGAGAGGAGAGCTTTCAGCACCAGTACGTTTTTATTTACTAATTAATAAACACTGAGTGGAAACAAATCAAACTTGATGGATTTTACAATTTACTACGTTACATTGCAAAACCCTAACAAGTTTGATTTAGTTCCACTGTGATTCTTTCTTTTTCATACTAACTACCTTATGAGAGAGGGCGAGGGAGAGAGAAAGGGAGGGAGGGAGGGAGAGAGAGAGAGAGAGATAGAGAGACAGACTCTCTATCTCTTTAAGCTACTACATACTGCACTTAACAATAATGGGTAATGTAAGAAATTGGGGTGTTAGTTGAAGGGATAGGTACCCCCTCCAATTATAACCACAATCCTTCACAGGCTGAACACGTGTTTCCCCTGGTAGCTCTGTCAGAGGGCAGATGTGCTTAACTTGGAGATAATGTGTAAAGTATTTATGCTGTACTAAAACAGTACTAATGTCGAAATGCAAATCTTTAAAAATTGCAAAAGCAATTAGAAAAATAGAGTATAATTAATAAACAAAATTTAAAAATCCAATAAGGACAACCAAATATATACATTTTTTAAGTTTTAAGTAAATTAAAATAGCGCAAAGAAGCATAAAGTGCCAATGATAGTCATTGCTGTGGTACAACAGGATCTAGATGCAATTTAAGGCTGACCGCGGTAGAGTGCCGGTTGGATACACTTCTAACTTTAGTTCTTTGAGTCCTATTCCACCATAGGAGTACATTTCTAAAGCCTCAGGGGAGGCACTAACAGACTTACAGGGCGGCTGACAAAACCCAACAGGAGAGGCCAGTCCAGGTCCAGGTCCAGTTGCCACTGGTCAGCGGGGCAGCTGCAGGAAAAGGCCTCTTGTAGCTTGTATCCCTGTGGCCTGAACATGAGGTCAGCCTTATGACCCTTGGAGTCCACTTCTTAGTCCTGGTTCAAGAGGGAGGACAGGTCTAGTCCTCTTGGCTGTTCTCAGGTCTCAGACAGCAGGTTCAGTCTTCCTAATACCTTCCACAGGTCCAGGAGTGTTCTGAAGAGAGTGCCTGGAAATGCCACATTTATGCTTGGCACAAGCTTTTAGGTGGGAATGACCCCTGGGGCCGCTCTAACCAATGGGGCTCTGTGGGAAGTGTACTATAGTAATCCTAGTGTCCTCCAACCTCTAAAACTAAAATCCAGTTTTATTCAGTCCTTGTACCCAAACAAAGACAGAAGTCTTGTAGGACAAAGGTTATGTTGTTTAAAACCTCAGCCAAACTGGCAAACAGCATGTGACATTCAAGCAAAATGTAAAACTCTAATATCGAAGAGGATGCTCACAGCCCTACCATGTTGGTCATTCTAATCCTTGACTGCTGTTCCACCCACCGGGCTTGGCACCTGGCTGACTAAAAGGACAGGCCCCTTTGAAGTGAACCAAAGGCCTGGGCACAGCCCCTAAACCACCCTGTTAGGGCAGAAGAACATCCCCACACCTAAGGCCATTGTCCATGCTCTGCGGGCAGGTCCCAGGTGACAGTTGAATATTTACAGAAAGACCTCCAGAGGCCGTAGGCAAGCAAAGGGTACCTTTTCCTGTAATAGACAAAATTCAACTTTACCATTAAATTGTATTTTCTTTAACTATTAACAAGGGTCCTTGAAATAGTTCTCAAACTGTTACCAATCCGAAATTAGCTTATAAAGTGTTATGAAGTAATCCAGCATTTCCTTATGGAAGCACCCAGCCTTGCTACAGTGAAAATAGATTTCATGCTTTCTGGCCATAATTATACATGAAATATTTTAACTTCTAAATTTCCTATTTTTAAATCCCATGCACCCTACTCTATGGGCAATGGGACTTACCTTAAGAGTCCTTGATTAATATTTAAAAGGAAGCCTGCACTGTCACGCTAGGGTGGTAGGCATGGGAGATATGCTTAACTCTGTCACTGTAGGGGTTGGCACAATGAGTACTGAAACCCACTGGTGAAATTTAACTTGCAGGGCCTGGGTACACTGTGGGTACCATATACTAGGGATTCTATATAAGTTTAATACAGCAATCAGGAGTATACCATTTTTACCACAATGAAACGAGGAGCACAAGCACTTGACAGTGGTTAGTAGGGGTAAAGAGTTCTGTATCCAGCAAAAATAGGGTTCCGCTAAATGGCACAAAACTTATTTTGTGTTATCCTGAAGAAATGGCAAATTACCAACAGGCGAGTACACTAACATTGCCACAATAATAAGAGGCAAGCTCTGACAAAGCCAATAGGCTTGCCATGAATATCCAGGTTGGGGATAAATTATTTGAAAATAGATTTCAGTTAAAAACAAAAATCAATTGCTTTTTTATACAGTGCATCTTTAGCTACAAATTGAATGTGTGATGATTCAGTGTACTTTTGATTAGTAAAACATACCCCCATACAGGAGGGGGTATACACTAAACAGCCAATAGCATGAGGTGAGGGAGAATTATCCTGTGGTTGGAAACAAAGCCTACTCTGCGTATAAATTAAAAAGTTGGTAACAGTACGTTTTGCCAGTAACTGCGCTCTCCAGCCAGACCTAAAAAAGCATGGTTGGATTATCTGTGCCAATACCTAGCAGCATCACCCAGCCTGTCATGACCATGCTTGTGCAGAACACAATCAAATTTATGGTTGTAGGTCCCCCCACCCTACAGTCCACCAAGTCTTGCTCATATTTCAATACGACCAACACAAAGCACATCCGCACCTATGATAAAACGAGCATTGGAAAAGCCAATAATTCCCTTGGGATCCATTGGCCTTGCTTGCTTTGCAGTATTGGCAAAAAAAGAAAACGTTTCGCACTATGTACTGTGCGTCACACTTACGATTAATTCCTACCAACCTGCCTCACCCCGGCTACTGTATCACTCTTATGACTGTAACTCCCACCAACCTGCCTTACTGGCCCCTCCCTCCACTGAAGCAAGGTTGGATAAAAGCAAATCGAGCCCAAAAAAATGCTTGCATCCAACAGCAATACTTCTTTGACCTTGATTCTGGTGCAAGGCCAGAGACTCAGATATGACTAATCTTTACTGAATTTCTGTAGCAGAAAAGTTAATTACACGTGACTTCAACATGGGTGACAGCAGTGCTTAATTTGAGCCGGTGGTTTCCGGTGCAGGCACCAGCACTTATTTTTCTCCCTCAAGCATTTACTGCGAGCAAAATACACATGGCAAAGATGGAAGAAGAGAAAAACGAAAAAGTGTCACAAAGGGAGAAAGGTGCAAAAGTGAGCTGAAGGAAAAGGGAGTGGCTCTAAATGGGTTAAAGATGCCCGACATCAGGGGCGGTTTCTCTTTTACGGATGTGGGGCTGCACACCTGAAATTCCTAGTCATTCATATATAGGCCAGTGATGCTTTTAGCGTCGTGATTTTGGGCGTCGGAGCCTTCATCCCTGTGTGAGGGCAGTCTTCCGCCATTCATAGCCATAGCCATTCTTTTCCCGTTTGTCATAGAAGTGTATGCAAGCACGTGATTTAGTGCCCTGTCTTCGGTAAGTGTTATAATGCTAATCTTGTTTTAGTTTATTGTACTGACAGCATTCATGCATGAACTCACAGCATTCATGCTGTACTTACTCCCATGCACTCATCCTTTTCTCCATTGAGGCACTTTACTGACTTCCAAAAGGCAGCTCATATTTTGCATCTTAGCAGTCCCTGACAGTTATCAAGTAGAGGGCGTGATGCGCAGCCACCACGGCATTGCTTGTGGCTGCCTGTCCTTCCCGAGACCTTCACTTTCTCATCCGAGACAACTTCCGTTTCACTGACATCAGTCGTGCCCCAAAGTCTAGCCTGCTAAGTGCCAATACGCTGGAGGCACGGGTGTGTGCGCGAGACCACAGTGCTGTCCACACTGTGTGTTAACCTGCTGCAGGGCAGTGGTTGATGTGAGCTGGTGAAATATGACCCTGTACTTAAAACTCCCAGATTCTATACTGAAGGAAAAACTTGGAACTGCGTTATTTTCAGAATACGAATAATGGTACATTTGTGGAAAATCTTTGTTTACGATAATAAATAACACAATAAAACTACCTTAAACGAGATCATCTTAATAATTGGTTATTCAAATATGAACAATCAACTGGTGTCCAGCTTTTATATATAGCAGAAGATCAAAAATCACAAAAAAATGCAGTAGCGCATTGTTAAAGCCGGAGAATCTTTTAAGATCAAGACCTACGTTTCCAGGAAAAGATGGTTTAGAGATAAACTACATTGTGTTTTGCGATTCTGACGTTTAATGGAAACCCTATTTTCGGTATTGAGTATTAACAAGACTTTTAACCTGGTGTGAGAGAGCTGATCTATTGCTTGAAATAATGCACCCTGAAAAGTAGACTAAAACATGAGCTGACGATTTAAACATAGACTATTTCAGCTGTTTAATATATCACTTTCGCGTGACATTAGATCAATGATACTAATAAAATGTGATGCTTGCTGCACTAAGAACTATCAGGAAATGCCCCAGTAACTTACTTTAACTCTCTCATTGCCACATTTTAACTTAGGCAATCTGACTATCACAAGCCCGATGTTTCCATTGGGCAGCGCCACATTAAAGTCCATGGCGGCAGGTCACAGAAAAGTATTTTACATATTCCCTTTTAGAGAGCCCCCACTTTTTTCGTCCCATTTAAAGATCTGACTGCATTTATTTCTGTATGATTTATTGCAGCCAGCAGCTATAGGTGCTTCTGATGCCTGGTTAGAGCATTTTCTTCCAAAGTTGATGTTCCATGCAGTGCAAGCACACGCTTTAAACGGCCTGAAGTTGCTGTGCTGTACAATTTGCACATTAAAGCAACTGTTAAACGTATTAATGCAGTAAGATATGGGCAGTTTTGAATGTGTTTAGTATTTCAAGTCTATACGTTCCCACTGCTTTATAAACCTTGCTTTCTCACCGTTTGTCAATCTTTTTTCATTTTGTTTCTCGGGAGAACTCACCTTGCACCACATTTGTTCATTAAGCTTGCTCGCTTCACTTTCTACATAAAAGTCATACCCAACTTTTACGCCTCACCACTTTTAAATGTCTCTAGCCACCACTGCCTAAGATGGCTTCAGGATTACGCTGCCTCAGTATTCTGTGCTCGCACAATAACTTGCAGCAGCCACATGTTTCAGAGGCGCGCTTTGGGCACCGGCACGTTTTTATTTACAAATTAAGCACTGGATGACAGTCATACAGTAAACACAAACATCCCCATTCTGTTGCACAAAATACGTCATCACATGTTACATGTCATCCCAGCCATGAGTAGTCCATTCAAGCCCCCTGTTCCGCTCTCTCTTCTTTGCAGCTCCAACAGGCGAGTATTTCACATGAACTCTAATGCTAAAAAACAAACATGCTTAAAGGGTTTAATTCCTCAATATGCTCACTGCCTATGTGTTTCGTTGGTAAGTCTTGTCACAGTTACAGAGATCCATAGGCAGGTTCTATACGGTGCGAGCAGCAGCGGGCATTCACTTCACCCTAGGTGTTCTTTGCTGCTTTTCCTGCAACGGTGTGCAAGATAGGCGCACGGCAGTGGAGTCCTGAAAGTGGCATTTCATCAAAGATTTTAGTTTGAAAAGAATTCATGCCCTTGGGGGAGCTGCTCTGTCTTTGGGTGTACGCCACTGTGATGCTCCCCCCACCACTGGTGACCTCTTGGTTCTTCCCGGTCACATCCTCCGAGTGTGACTTGGCAACTCGCTACGCACTCCTTTTCCACAGCAGCATCTCAGTCAGAGCTTTGTTTACACATTCTTGTAATGTGGTATACTGTGCAGAAAGTGGATGAATATGGAAGGCACACCTTTTGCAACCAGCTGCCCCTTAATTGTTCCTAAATTCTGAGGGCTTAGACACCTTAGAGGACTGCTCGCTTTTTATTTACCCAAGTTATTTTAAACAAGTTGTGGTGCTATAGTGATCACAGAAAATACTGTTTTGAGGAAGTTGGCCTTGGCAAGACCCAAAGTGGATTATGGTGTTTCATCCTCAGTTCCCTCACTAGAGGGGTAAAGGAACTCTTAAAGATTCAACGTCTACCTGATTGTAATGTTCAGACTACTCTGGTCCAGGCAGCCATAGATGCTATGATGCTTTCAACGAGTGATGCAGTTGGAAGCTCTATTCCAGCTTCTTGTGAGAAGCACATTTCATATTTATGTCCTTTGCCACACACGGGGCCTCTCCTTACAGAGGTCTTTCACTCTGCAGAAGAGTCAGATGGACATCCTTCTGTTGACCAAAGTGGATAGACATGTTTAATTAAAAGGGACCATTTAGCTGTGGATTCTTGGCGTTATGAGGCACATCTCTTAAGTTAAAGATGTATAGGAGGACACTCCTGCTGTTTGCTTCTGGAAGCCTGTCCATATAGACATGATGCCACTAGATACTACCAAGCATGGGAAAGTTTTCTATTTAGTAGGCCACATAGTTCCCCGGCTGTTGATAATACAGTGTCTCCAGCTTGAGAATCAGGATGTCTTAGATTTTGTCCCAGTGCCTCTTACTATGGGCAATGTCACCGTAGATAGTCCTGTGGCATATCCTTCGATCACAATACAGTCACGCATCCTAGGGTGCTGGATGTTGACCCGTCCTAACTCTTACAGATTCTGTGGCTCACTGGATTAGGACACCTCAGACACGGTTATTAGGGACAAATTAAGGTGTGAATCTTGTAGCTTAGTTCTCCTAAGCAAGTTTGCACACTTGCCAGATTTTGACAATGTATGACGCACTGTGCAAATTATGAATGGAGGAGAACCAGCTGTGCCAAGCAAGCCCTTGATCTACCACCGCTAAAAGGCTGGAGCTAGAGGGCTAACTGCCTTTTAGGGAATGTAGATTCTTCTCTGTCAGCAGAGCTACTGTAATCCCTCTTAATGAAGATAGACACTAATTGCCAGACCTGACATATAAGGAGCTGGGCCTAATGCAAGGGTTCATTTGGTGAAAAGTTCATAAAGAGAATATCTTATTTTGTTCATTCCTTCATGGCTCCAGACAAATCTCAGCAGAACCTCAAAAAGGCATGCAGCCAAAGGTTTTTTAAAAGGTTTGCCAAGATTGAGCTCTCTCCCCTGGCACTGTCCATCAAAGCTCCTAAAGGTCTACTACATACTCCATGGGAGCTGGACATTTCTCTTCCTATACTAACACTGGTGTAGGTGCCTTTCTAACCCCCCCACCCCCAGCTGATGGCCACTGGAGGAGTGGATTCCAGCATAGTATAATGCAAACTCACCCAATAATGGCAAGTTAAGTGCTATTTAGACATCAATTGAAAACGTGACTGTTTAACCAAGCCTTCATTGGTCCCCATAAAGATGCCTTAAGTACAGTGTGAGCCCTTTTGCCTTACTTTTTAAACTCCTATAAACTCATTAGGTAGCAGAGCACTGTATACATTTTATATAACATAAGTCTTTGTTCACGGGGAAGATAGGGTGGAACTTCTTTCCCCATCAAAGGAACGTAACAATATCAAATCCTTACATCAGTTATAATAATATTGTAAATAATGTACCTAGTGGGATGCTGGATGCCTCATATGTACCTAATAAATAACTATTTCTAAGCTCACTTCTTGTGTCTGAACATGTATGAGTCAGGGGTAGTTGTCATGCCACAATTCATTTTAGACAAGTTACATGTAGAGAGTGCTAACTTGGAGTTTCTGTGTAGATGTTTACATGCAGATCAATATGTCTCATCAACTCAGCCCACGACTTGTGGGAAATGTCCTGTTCTATAAAACTGTACCTTGATATTCTAAAGCTCTGCAGGGGTGTTGTGGAAGTCTAATGGGCTTTGATTAGAAAGAACACGGCATCCAGGAAGTTGTGGAATACCTGGAACAAGACACTACTGCACTCCACATGCTTCAGACAGAGGACCGGATTTACAAAATGATTGTGTTGCCCTTGCTTCACACAGGGTGTCTCAAGGGCAACACAAGCCTTAGGTGAGATTTACTATGCCATGCAGAGCAATCTTGAGTAAGCGAGATAGTAAATCTGGAGTAACGCAGTGCAAGCTGCTGCCTTCCGTTACTCTGCCCTGGGAAGGCGTTCCGTGGGTGGAGCGTGGGTGTTCTCACACATTCACCCATGGATTTTTGGTGCATTCACGTTTACTACCAGTACTAAACCTGGGAACGTGTCACAAAGGTGTGCTTTCCAGTGATGACAGATGCTATTAAAAAGTAGTGGGGTTGGTGGAGGGGGTGCCCAAGGGGGGAACATGTGGAGGGGTCATTTAATAAAAAAAACATACCTGGAGCTGCCAGCCGTCTTGCGCTCCTCTTCCTGGTCCCAGCAGCTTCAGAGACTCCCTGTGCAATCCCGCGCTGCTCTCATGCTATTACCAAGCATAAAAGCAGCGTGGGGATTGGCCTGAACGGGCTGGTTTACTGCTCGCTCAGGCACAGGGAGTCTGTACTGTTCATCCAACCCGGCTGTCAAATACAGCTGGGTTGTTGACACCTAAATGCGCATGTCTGTTTGTCTAAACTGACAAGCACACTTGAGTACTTTTAATACAATTGTATTTTGTAAGTTTGCGCCATTTTTGCGTAAAAAAATGACGCAAACGGCGCTAAAAAAGTATAAATATAGACCAAAGTGTTTGTAAATCTGGGCCTAAATGTTACAGCCAACAGACTTGATCTAGTGAGAGAGGACTTAATTCATATAGAAAGGAACCAGAATTAGACACAACTAAGCTGTCAGCACATGGTCAGAAGGACCTTTGTTTTGAAAACTGAAATTAATTGTTATAATTTTATCTACAAAGAAGGAGGCAATTTCATTGCAGAGTGCTTGTGAATGAGGTGTAGATTTAGTGGTCACCTGAAGATGTGTAAGGTCGCAATTGATAGAAAAAAGTTCCTGAGTAGAATTTTAGTTTTTTTCCTTCATTTTAGAGGTATAGTAGTCAGATTTAGCTAGTTTAATTAATTATTTATAGCCTCTGATCAAGTTCCTATATTCTAGTTTGGCAATAAGTTCATAGGAATGCCTTAATTTGGCTCTTAACTGTTTACAGTTGCGTTGAGCAGATATGATAGATTGAGAGGACCATGGGACCAGAGGCTTGCTTCTGTGCAAGATCTTGACTTGCTAAGGGTCAGTGGAGCCTAAAGCGGAAGTGACACATTTCTTAAAGATTTTGGTTAAGATTTCTATGTTATCTGCCATTTCAAGGCTATGTGCAATTAAGATGGCTTCCAGCTTAGCCTAACTGATTTTGTTTCAAGGATGGAATTGCATGCATTTGGGTGCAATACTCATTTTGATAGGCGTAGAAAGATCAGTAAGTTAAAAAAGAACTGCTGTATGGTCACATTTACTGACTCTAAGAGGTATGTTGAGAGTAATGTAGCTGTTATTAGTAAATATGGGTTGTAGGATGTGCCCTGCCTTGTGTGTGCTGTGGTGTACTAATTGCTTACTGCTGACAGACTTTGTGAATTCCTCCCAGGAAGTCTCACAATAGTGGGGTTAGCTGAGACTCAACTGGCAGATGGGGATGGGTGGAGCACAGCCTCACTTGCACCTGAATAGGCTGTAACCTCTCTCCTCACAATAGGCTTAGCGACCCTGTATTGGGCAGTGGAGCCAGGTGGGGCCAGGGCAGGAGAGGCAGGGAACTCCCAGAATGAATGTCAAAGGAACTTTCCAGAAATTTCTCCCACCTTGCAGGAGCAGGGCACCAGGATATAAAACTAGGACTCTCAGACATACTCTTCAGCTCACTACTGGACCTGCAGAAGGACTCTGAGGACTGCCTGCTGCTGTGACCTTCGGTGGACTCTGCCAGACTTCTTTGCTGCCTGAGCCTGCCTTGAATCCTGAGAGGCCAGCCCTGCTGTTCAGCCCTACATTCACACCTGCACCCAGGACTTCAAGGAATGACTCCAAGGGCTAGATTGCTGGCCTCCTGTACAGAGCTACAGGGACATAACAGGCTCCCACCATCTTGAACCTGCACCAAACCCACCAAGAGGTCTTCATCCACTCCTGGACCCTTGGTTGTGGTGCTAAATGTGCCCAGATGGGCATTTTCCAAAATTGACGACTTAAAATATGGCCAGAAACTGCTCTGAGAACCAGGAGGAGACCAGGACCAACCTGCTTGCCCATTCACCCGAGGTGCATCACTAATCTGATTGACTTTGCTGCTTCTCCTGCTACATTCTTCTCCGCAGCAGCAAATCTATTTCAGTGGTCCTTGGGCAAAGAGGTAACTGACCTGGTGGAACTGTCTTTGGTTACAGCCTTCTGCTTCATCCCGCTGCAGGCTGATCTTCGACTTCCATCTTGACGACTAAGTCTGAACATAAAAATTTTCAACACAGCTTTGACGACGAAGCCCCCTCCTCAGACACTCCTGCAGCCTTGCCCTGCTGAACTTCTACCTTCTCAGACATGGTCTCTTCAAATTTTTTCCAAGTTCAAAGGTAAGCGCTGACCAGGCCCAATCCACTTCTTGTGTCCGAACCGCGCTCCATCATGATCAGCCTTAACTTTTGCCTTAGCCCCAGGTCTAGCGTGACCAGATGTCCACGGTTGGCCCCTTTATCTTTTAGGTGCAATTTTAAAACACACTTTAAACATTCATAACTCCTGTTCTAATGATTACATTTTTGTTGTTTTGGTGTCAAATATGTTTTTGAATTTACTCTATTTTCTAAATTGGTTTGGCATTATTCTTGTGTTGTGTTTTCACTTTAGTACTGTTTATGTGCTCTATAGATATGTTACACATTATTCAAGTTAAGCCTGACTGCTTTTTTGTGCCAAGCTACCCAGGGTTGAGCACAGATTAATGTAGTGACTCTTTATGGTTCACCCTGCAAGGTAATGTGGCTGTTGCTTGATTAGGGCTCACACCCCAGACAACCAACAACCCAGTTTCTCACACATTGCAATTCTGGTTAAGCCAATTTTGAAATTGTTTGAGTGACTGAGACCCTTTACAAATCATGAAAATATGATCAACGTAACATTTCCAGAAGAAGATCTGGTGCCTAAAGAGGTTATAGAAGCTGTCAAAATGGCTGCAGGTTTGAGGTAATCCATGTATAAAATGGCAACATTTGGAGTAAAAATGGCCACAGAAGGAAAACACTCATTCCCAAACTGGAACACGTTTTTTCCTGATGTCAAATTAAGTAGTGAAATTATAAATGACACTGGCACTTGGTGGGGGTTTAGGTTTTGAGTTCAAAAGATCACTGATCACCTTTATACCACCTGTTTGTGGAGAATTGGTATAAAGGGTGCCAGTGTCTAGTGTGGGGCGTATACAATCCGAATGATCAAATTGGATATTTTCAATCATTGATAAAATGCATACTGTCTTGTATGTACACTGGGTCTGAGCACAGAAAGGTTCAATACAAACAAGTCTACGTATTGTCCTTTGGTTTCATGAATGGACCCACAGCGACATATGATTGGTATTACTGGTGTGGTATCCTGATTTTCGTGAATTTTGAGAATTGTGTTACTACTAGTTCTGGGATTCTTTACACTCAGATGTGTGTATTCATTTTTGCTAAGGTATCCCCCCCTCTTGGCTTCCAAACTAAGGCCCATATTTCTGTTTGTGTCGGATTTGCGTCATTTCTTTTGGCGCAAATTCGGCACATCTTAACCCCATATTTATACTTTGGCGAAAGTTATGGAGTGTGCGCCATTTTTTGTATGTGAAAACCTACCTTGCGCTAATGACATGCAAGGTATGCGTTCCCGTGCAAAAAATGACTAAGGCATGTGCGCCTTATTTATCCTCCGGCGTCAAAATGATGCACAGGAGGAGGCGGGCCTTAAAACATGGCAGCCAGCCGGATTTGCGCCGTTTTTAACGCCTGGATCAGGGCAGGCGTTAAGGGGCCTGTGGGCTCATTTCCATGGTGGGAGACCATGGAAGCAGTCCACAGGTGCCCTTCCCTGCACCCAGGGACACTCCTTGCCACCCTCGCCCCACTGGAGGACACCCATGGATGGGGGGGACCCATCCATGGTGAGTGCAGGTAAGTATAAGTATTTTTTTATTAAGTGGCATCCCCCTAGCTTGGGCCCCCCTACATGCCACTGTGCCCAATGGCCATGCCCAGGGGACAGAAGTCCCCTGGGCATGGCCATTGGGCAGGGGGGGCATAACTCTTGTCTTTGCTAAGACAGGAGTCATTTCCATGGGGGTTATGCTTCAAAAAATGGTGCTAGTCAGGTTAGAGCCAATATTTTTTACTCTAACCTGACTTGCACCATTCTTTGGTGCACAACCCCAAGACTTCCCTTTGCCTCTGCTGCCCGGTTACTGTCATTTATTTTGACGCTAACCAGGCCGCACAGCCGGCTAATGTAATTCCATAAATAAGGTGCCCGGCTGGTGCGTTGGAATGGCGTTAGCCGGTGCTAAACATTTTGACGCAAATCAGCGCTGGCGCTGATTTGCGTCAAAAGTATAAATATGGGCCTTAGTTTCCGAATTTCAACTTGAATCTCTTTGGTGGGATCCCTATTGGGTCTGGCATGATATGAGTTGTTGGACAATTGTGTTTCAATATCAGACATGTATTTGTCTATGTCTTGTAGCACTATTTCACCTCCCTTGTTGGTAGGTTTGATGATCAAAGTTTTGTTTCTTTGAGTTGGCCGAGGGTTTCTGTCAGGAGATGTTTTATGGTGTAAATATGATTTTCTGTTTGAGGGCAGCAATCTCTTTGAGGACTGTTTTTTTCGACAGTTAGGACTTCTGTAGAAATGCTGCTGGATGGTAGGAAAAAGTGGACCTCTGTACTGGGGACAGTATTGTGTCGTTCAAAAAAATACTCTTAGGTGGGCTTTACAAGAAAAACCTAAGAGTTCTGGGGCAGATTTACAAGCCCCTTTACCACCTTAGCGTCATTTTTATGATGCTAAGGCAGCGTTAGGGTGGCCATTCCCCTGTCCCATATTTACAAAGTGGCGCAATGCATGCATTGTGCCACTTTGCAATCCTTGTGCCACATTATGCAGGCGCCAGGCTTAATATATGCAAGGGGCGTGTTCCCATGCAGGGAGGACCGAAAAAAATGGCGCAGTGAAAATTACAAGATTTCACTGCACCATTTTTCCCGTCTTTTTTAACGCCTGCTCCGGGGAGGCATTGAAGTGACGCACTCCATAATAATCGATGGGCCTCCCTGCGCTTTGCTGCATTAGTACCAAGGTTTTTTTGTGCTAGTGCAGCAAAGCGTCACCACAGCATAAAAAATGTTGACACTGTTGTGATTCCGACCACGAAGGTGCGCTGTATTGTAAATACGGTACAACCATGGTGTCGGTAGGAGGGGCAAGGTGGACACAAGAAAAATGGCGCATCTGGATCAATGGGCCACTTTCTCGGAAATATGCCCCTTAGTGTGTAGCTCTAAAACCATTGGTTCTTTCCATGGGGACAAGGAAAGATCTATACTCAACATGGTAATCTCATCTGTATCTTTGTGACAACAGGTAAATATAGGGACAGTCCGTGCAAGTTTTATTCCTGTGGTGGCTCCCATTAATAATATTTGTTGTGTATTGGTCATTCCCCTGCGGTGTTGCTGTACCACCTCTGACCCTGTCTCCCTCTCAGTTTCTCCTGGGTAGGCTGGATAAATTCTAGATTGATGGGATGTTAAATTATGTTTTACAGTGACCACGCGTGACTTGCATGCTGGTGAGGCAGAATATACACACATATACACATGTTGTGGTCCCAGAGATAGTAGATTAAAATGCTTGAGTAAATGGCACTTGTTTTTGTTTATTTTCTGCAGATCCACAGATACTGGATTACGTGACTTCCTGACTCAGGGGGGTGCACCCTGGCGCTCTCTTTAATGGATTGTGGATAATATAGATCGGCATATCAAATCAGATGGAAGGTTACAATTAAATTATGCCCTGAAGAAAAGCTTACTCGCTTTACTCACTGACAAACACTCACTCAGTAGGGGGAGTGAAAAGATCTCCACCAAAGTGCCCCTGTTTGAGGGGCCCTGCTAGGCATTGCATCACTCACCTGGAGCGGAGCAGGACCCAATTATGATGCAAGCCACCTAGGTGGGTGAGGGTCCTTGCTTCCTTACTCCAAGTGGGCCCAGTAGAAAGAACATAGCAGTATTTTCTGTGTTTATTTCTCTACCTCTAAACCAGGATAAGGAACATTACTAATCATGGCAGAACTATAAAGTTTAAGTTTTAATGATGATATGGTGGCAGCTAAACTGTCAAATCAGTGTGTTCTTTGTCAGAATACGGGCCAAGTCCCCGCCCAAGTACAAGAAGATTGGGATACATTAACGTAGTTTAAAAAAACAAGTAAAGACTGCCCTACACGAGCTGATCCTAACTAGTCGCGTGTCAACACAGCCCTGAACAGGTTAACGGTAACCAATGCTCCACATCTTTTCTCAGAAGATTCACTATTCTCAATAGAATGCTCTCAAATTGTCTGAAAGTGCACAAAAGGTTAGCAGATTTTGGGAAAACATTTTATTAGGTTTTTCTCCATAATCAAGGTCACAAACACATAGCATTCTCAGATAAAGTAATCAACTGTACAGAAACCGTGCTAGAAAAGTACTTCTTTCCCACCCCCCTTCCCACTTAAGCTCCTAAGCCCATTTCCTGCATTGGGATCTAACAAAGGTTCAATTCTGCCATCTACAGACCCCAGTTGAGTTTTAGTGGGTTCCAGAAAGATTTCACTATATTGGGCCAATTCTCCATCCCTGATTCCCCCACCACTCCAAATCTTCAGATGTTTGTACCAGCAACCTCTGGCCACATAAACTGGGTCCCATAAACTCATGCAGGTGTCTAGACCTTTTTTCCCAGCCGTTCAAGGTGCTTTGTTTTTCCAGTGTTTTGGGATATCTCTTTTGGCAACCATTAGAGCAATCCAGAGCAGGGCCATCTTATATCTATTGCTGTCCAGGTCATCCTGTATATGGAGTAAATCTAACCTAGGGTCCCTCAGGATATGCCAAACCAGCAATTATCCAATTACAGAGAGCACCCTCTCCCAGAAGTAGGTCAGTGCCCAACATGACTACCCTGGATGTAGCAAGTCTCTTCCCGGCACTGCAAACATCTTGGAAAGGGCACCAGCTACTGCTTCTACAATGTACAATGGAGATAGTGCAACTGAATAAGCCTAAATTGTAATGCAATCGCCACTTTCTGCGGTGAAGAGAAGGAGTTTCTCTAGTCTTCTACTTCGAGTGGGCCCAGATCCACTTCCCAGACCTCCCTCAGTTTTAGGAATCTGTCAGGGGTGTTGAGTACTAGGGCCCTGTAGATCTGTGAAATCTTATGGGAACTTAGGGCCATATTTATACTTTTTGACGCACAACTGCACCAACGCAGTTGTGCGCCAAAAATTTTAATGCCGGCTAACGCCATTCCAAAGCGCCATGCGGGCACCTTATTTATTGAATGACGTTAGCCGGCGCAGCTGACTGGTGTGCGTCAAAAAAAATTACCCACACCAGGCTGTGCCGGCGTAGGGGACAATGGAGCTTGGGCGTCAAAAAAATGGGGCAAGTCAGGTCTGAGGCAAAATATTGGCCTCAACCCGATTTGCGCCATTTTTTTTGACTCCCAACCCCCATTGAAATGACTCCTGTCTTAACACAGACAGGAGTCATGCCCCCTTGCCCAATGGCCATGCCCTGGGGACTTATGTCCCCTGGGCATGGTCATTGTGGCATGTAGGGGGGCACAAATCAGGCCCCCCTATGCCACAAAAAATAAAAATAAAAAATACTTACCTGAACTTACCTTAAGTTCCCTGGGATGGGTCCCTCCATCCTTGGGCGTCCTCCTGGGGTGGGCAAGAGTGGCAGGGGGTGTCCCTGGGGGCATGGGAGGGCACCTCTGGGCTCCTTCCGAGCCCACAGGTCCCTTAACGCCTGCCCTGACCAGGCGTTAAAAAATGACGCAAAAACGTCTGGACGTCATTTTTTCAGGCCCGCCCACTCCTGTGCGTCATTTTTGCACGGGAGTTTAAATAAGGCGCACATGCCTTAGAATCATTTTTTAGAAGGGAACGCCTACCTTGCATATCATTAACGCAAGGTAGGTGTCCACGCTAAAAAATTACGCAAACTCCAAGATCTTTGGCGCTAGACGGGTCTAACGCCAAAGTATAAATATGGAGTTAGCTTTGCGTCGGATTTGCGTAAAAAAACCCGACGCAAATCCGGCGCAAACAGAGTATAAATATGCCCCTTAGTTCTTCCCTTCAGTAATTTATTCTCTGGCGGAGTAGTTGTCAATGCTTCGACAGTCCACCAGGTGAGGTGTCAGTGGATGGCGTAGTTGGAGGTACTGGAAGAACTGACTGCGATGGAGTTCAAATTAAGCATGGAATGTACTGAATGATTTCATAGTAGTCACGTCTCGCAACTTGGAGATTCTAATCATGTCTCATGAATGAAAGCCGTTCAGGCGGGTCTCCTGGGGGAGTTGGTTCCCCTCACACAAAGGAGTTCCCTCAGAGAGTCTGCTCTTCCAACCCAGTGATTTTTTTCATCTACTGTTGTGGCTTGAGGGAGATCTAGTATGTGTGTGCCTCCAAAGAGGAGGTGTAATAGTGACATGCCCTGCTTCATCATTCATGGAGAATTGTTCGCTGTGCAGTCCAAGATTGGCTGATTTTAATCATTGATACAACCAAAAGACTGTCTGGCTCACACTTGATTAAGATGCAAGTAGCAGAAACTGCACTTAAGGCTTCCATACAGATAACATCAACGCATAAGAAAAAACCTAGAAGAGGTGGACAAGGGGAACAAAGAGAATAAAGAATATTTGACCTAACAGTGATAGTTAACAAAGGTATAAAGAAGTTCAGCTGAGAAAAAAGCACCACAACAGGTAACAATAACTGTACAAAAAAAGAAGTCCAGACCACAGGGCTGGACCTCTAGTTTGGATGACTGGAACAGAGGAGATGAAATAGTAGGGCCATTAGATAGCTACGGACCAGAAAGAATGTGTTTTTTCCCCACATTTTTGGACACCACCAATAGGACCAATGTACCCGAATAATTACTTTCCTTTTTTTAGGACAAAGCCGGAGCAGAGGAAGAGGCAGGCAGCAAAGAAGAAATATACCAGTACGGTAGGAAGAGGAACCTCAAATGGTAAAAAGACAAGGAGGAAGTAGGCAATACAGAGCAGGATATAAAAATCAATGTGTCTGAGAAAATCTTAACAGAGGCTGAAAGAAAGGTATTGCACAAAGGTCTCCGGTGTTTACTCATACCCAAATTGGACCCTTTCAGACTACAGTGGGAATTACCAGAGTTCTTTTGCAAGATCAGGTTATATGTATTTTTCAAACACAAGCAGCAAGATGATGAAACTGACTTACGTACCACCTTCTGCACTCAATCTTTCAACAGCAACAACTCCAGCAGGAATACTAATGTTTGAACGAGCTGTTTCGCGAAAAATCGTCACTCAACCTCCAAACACACATTTACAATAACTTGAATATGAAGGAATACCAACCCCTCACCTCTTAATTAATTGTTGACAGAATAATCATAAAATCAGCAGCTAAGGGTCGAGGGAAAGTAATTATCACAACAAATGACTACAGAAGGGAATGCTTACTCCTTCTCGACGACCTCAAAAGTTACAAAGTCATGACAACTGATCCGGCAACAGAGACTGCAAAAGAAATAAGTAAATGAGGCTGAAGGTGGATTTTAAGAAAGATGTTTACATTTTGATGAAAGCAGATTTTGTGACACCCTATTTTACATCTTACCTAACGTACACAAAGGGAGGGTTCACAATAATGATTATAGCATTTGATGTAGAGGCACTCTATACCAATATTCCCTGGAACGAAACCCTAAAAGTTGTCTAAGAACACCTGACAAACACCACCTGGGAATACATCTCACCCATGAGCTTTGTGATTTCTTGTCGCCTTAACTTTGAAAATTGAACTTTTGCACATTTGAAGAAACATTCAAACTTCAAACACAAGGTTTGTCTGTGGGAAGTACCTTTGCTCCTACTATGGGAAGGCTATATATGCACTACCTTGAAACCAAGCGTATATATCCAGAAAACAACCCCTACAAAGAGTGAATCACACTTTGGCTGAAATACATCAACGACAACCTGATAGTATGGCAGGGATCAGCCGATCTGGCACACCCTTTTCTCACATGAATTATCCATCTGGAGATGTACCTAAAGTATGAATCCGTTTCATCACAGGAACATATCTCTTTCTTAGATCTAGGGATTAACATTGCAAATGGCAGTCGAGCACCAAAACTTACAATAAACCAACAGATCGAATAGTTTATTGCAGTTTGACAGCCATCATCCCCGAGCTTAACGGAAACACCTCCCAGATTTTGAATTTCTATGCTTGCTTAGGAACTGCAGTGAAATAGAGGATTCACAATGATCAAGCACGCAATATACCAAAAAAACTACAGCCAAGAAAGTATCCAGCTAGGATTATAGTAAGAGCCATGAAAAGAGCAGGAAATAATAACTGTGAATCCTTACTTGAGTCCACTCACCCAACTGTCTCAGTTTCTGGTGAGATCAAAAAGGACTAGCCTGAAAAATTGGCATATTTTAAACACGGGCAACCTGACCTTACTAAAAACACTATTTGCCTGTAAACAATCCCAGAACCTGAAAGACCAAATTATCAACATTAGACCGATGGAAAAGAAACAGCCAGAATGCCCTGCTATGAGATGGGGTTTACCACAAATCAAGGGACTTTTTTTAAGTAGCAACTGTAGCCTATGCCATTTGATGAAAACAACCAAAGAGTTCGATCTGGGCCTCAATACAAAGAATCACACAAACTGTAATACACAGAGTTGTGTGTATCAGATTATGTAGCAGTGTGGATAGAGGCATGTTGAGATGGCAACCAGACCAGTAAAAATTCCTGTTAACGAATATAGAAGTACAATTCCCTGTAAACAAACAACAATAAATCTTACCATGCATGCTTTGGAGGTCCATCACCTGCTAAGAGCTGGACTGTATTAGAAACTTCCAGTTCATTCCAAAGTAAAAACACAGCTCCTTCAGGAAAAACAAAGTTGGCTTTTGGGCTTGAAGTATCCACCGTTGCCTTAAATGGAGGGATACCATGGTACCAACTAAATAAATAGCTAATATATGGCATATATGACAAGGTCGTCATTTGCATGAGGTCTCGTAACATCTTACCTATGAGAAAACAGTAGTCACCATCAAAAGGGACCGCAGTTTCTCTATACTTTACGAGCAAGAGGTCATAGGTATAAACACCTTGTACATGCGCATCAAAATGTACACTACTTTAAATGACATCAGGTTGGTTTGTGACCCCCAGTGACCATAGTAAATGTGATTACAAACTCTCCCCTTCTATCAACAAATAATGACTGATATTACGAACTGTCATCATTCCGGAGAACTCAAGCACGTACAGCATCTGTTTACGATCAGATGGTAGTTGTCATCTACAGAACCCATGATTGTTTGTACTTATAACCAAGATAAATAGGGTATAAGCACATTACGAGAACACAACGAGTACAGCACTTTAGGATGGCGTCCAGGTGTATCGTATATCATTTGACCAGAATAAATTTGATTAGACACATCCCTCTCTAGTAAGAGAAATAACGGTGACATATAAACATGTCATAAATTTATGAGTTCTTAAGAGCCTACTTGATATTTAAAGCTAAGAGTAATTACAATTAGTTAATAGACCATACTTGCTAGTGTGGGATACTTAATAAGCACCCCCAGAACTCACTATCCCTTCCAATTGTAATTAATTCATAGGTCTGTGAACCACCTGGGGTTCCGAATTTTCCGTGTCCCAAAGGGGCCTTTTAGAATTGCTATAAGGATAAGACACTCCACATCCAAAAATCAATTATGTATGCATTTATAAGTTCTAGATTGACAGAAGTTAAATAATGCGTTGTTGTCACCACAAGTGACTTGCATGCTCGCTTTGCAGAGTATGCTTATGTGGTTCCACACAGGGGCGCAGCTACACTCAAACTTCGGAAGGGGGGTGTATCATTGGTCACTTATTTGGGGGGGATCCCTTCATTTGTTTTGTTGTAAACTGTATGTCCTTTGGATACATTTTTGGACAATGGCTAGTGAGTGGTGCATTTTTAAGCACGCTGGGCCAAAAAGTTAAGCATCAGGGAGCGTTCATAAATACACTGTGCAAACTGCATCAGTCTCAACCTCTTATACAGGTGAAGCATTTACATGATATTTGGGCATCCTTCTCCCAAAGTATGTTTAGGAATACTGATAGAAATGAGTGCAGGTCAGGAACATTTTTTAGTTAATATTCTGTTGCTACTGCATTTCCGAGTACATATGTTTAAATTATTTACACAACAGGACAACTCCATTCCTGTCTGGGGGATGGGTGCATCATGTCCAGGCTCTAAAGCACAGACTGTTGAAGCATTCATCCAGAGGTGGCTATTGGCATGGGCCTATTGGGCCAAGGCCCAGTGTGCCAGTCTTCAGAGGGGTGAAAATAACTGTCTGCATGAAGGTCCTGAAAACATCAATGCCCATGTACCTTGGCTCCTGTGATTTCATTTAAAGTGCTTCTAATCGTTAATAAAATTGCTGCAGCTGTTGTTTTTAGCACCCTATGAGCTCCCTGCCTTGCCTTCCCATCTACCTCTCACCCCCTGCAGCCACACATCAACACCCATCCCCTCCCCAACAAACAAGCTGTGGGTGATTCAGGTGAGCTGAAGGAGGTGCAGAGATGTGTGTTCAGAATCAAGTCCCTACCTTGATGTAGCCAGCAAGAGGCTGACCTGTGAATAGGGGCTGCTGCTTAATTTTATATACCAGTAGTGAGGGCAGTACATTTCTTTACGCACAGGCGTTTTTGAAGCAAGGGCCAGCTCTGCTTCCATCCATTGTATTACATGGTGATCTGGAGTTCCTGCTTCCAATAAATAGCGACAGTTTTAATATGATTAGGAGCTCCTGCAGCCTGAAGTGACACCCACTTTTGAAACGACTGTAGCACTAACAACATCTGAAGCACAGAAACTGGGAACAAAGAGTGATTATCCATGGTGTCCCCACAGTATAGACAGGCCACAAAGAGAGGTAAGAAAACAAGTTACTTACCTGTAACTACAGTTATCCAGTATTGGTATCTTTCATAAATTCACATGCTTGAATCATCCCCGTAGTCGAAGTGGGAGTCCCATGGTACATGAAAAGCAATAAGCACAAAAAGTTTTTCCCCATAGGCTATAATGCTAATCAAATGACTCATATAGCCTATCCTTGTCCTTTTGTGAAAAGACCCAAACGTGGCTCCTGGCCAATCAGGCACCAGCACCCTCTAGAATACTCTCCAGAGAGGCTCTTTCCCTCAGATTTTCTAGCACAAGATTGAAGACTATGTCCTGAGAAGGAAATGCGAGCATCTAAGGGGAGGAGGGTGGGTTGCATATGAATTTACAAAAGATACCAATACTGGATAACTGTAGTTACAGATAAGTAAATTGTTTTCTTATCCAGTATTGGATCTTTCATAAATTCACATGCTTGAATCTGAATAGCCAGCAGTACTCCTACTACACGTTATGCCCGCAGTGGATGGTGGGTGCGAGCATTGTAATCCTTTTAATTATAGTACTAAATAACATTTCTATAAATCTTGCTCTACACGTATAGTACAAACATATCAAACAAAATTGCATAGCAATTATAGACTATTGCATATAGAACAGGCATACACATTAAAGGAAAGATCTCACCTTAATGAAATAGATGACGTAGGACCCCTGTCCAACGAGGGAATCAGTTCTTTGTGACGAATGCAAACAGTAGTGCTGCACAAGAGTGTGTAATCTTCCACGTTGCAGCCTGACATATCTTATCCAAGGTAATCCCTCGAAACAAAGCAGCCGATGTGGAGACTGCTCGTGTAGAGTGCGCTCTCGGGCGCTTAGTCAATGGTTTTCCCGCTTTTGTGAGGCAAAACTGAATGGTGCATGCAATCCACCGAGCTATCGTAGCCTTAGTGACTCCTGTCCCTTGCTGTCCTTGAGCATATGAGACTAGCAGCTGGTCTGTTTTCCAGAGCTGCTTAGTACGCTGAAGGTAAAATTTCAAACATCTCTTGATGTCTAGTGAGTGAAGAGTTTTTATTGTTGACGGATTCAGGAAAAAGGTTCTTAATATTACTGGCTCGTTCAAGTGAAAGGAGGATGGCACCTTAGGAATGTATCTTGGGTTCGTTCTAAAAAGAACAAAGTCGTCTGAAAACATAAGGTAGGGTTCCTTAGTGGTAAATGCCTGTATATCGCTGACTCTTCTCATGGATGTAAGGTGGAGGACATGGACCACCTTCCATGTGATTTTTTCAGCTCCGACTGTGAATAGGTTTGAACAGGGCTTTCATTAATTGAGACAGAACTATATTTAGATGCCGCTGTGGCAAGGGTGGATGCACCGGAGGAAAAGTACGTAACAGGCCCTTCATGAACTGTTTGATAAGTCTGGTTGAGCCAAGTGAGGGCATATCCGCTGAGCGTTTATAAGAAGATAAAGCAGCCAAATGGATCTTAACAGATGCATGACATAGCGCAGCCTTCAAAAGGGTAAGAAGGTACGAGAGAATTTGCTCTGGCCCAATTTTTAACGGATGGAAATTGTTCTAATGGCACCAGACACAAAACCTCTTCCATTTGAGTCTGTAATGGAAGCTCGTGCCCTGGACAAAATCTGTTTGTATTCCTCGTCAATGTTCATACCCTGAAACTCATGGAACTCAGGAGCCATGCGTGCAATTGCAGAGATGCTGGATCTGGATGAAGAATCTGACCTTGACTTTTCGTGAGAAGGTTGTGCTTGCAGGGAAGACGTAAGGGATTGGTCACTGACAGGAGCAGGAGCTCCGTGTACCAAAACTGTCTGGGCCACTTGGGCGCTATGAGTATGATTTTGCAACCCTGTGACTTCATCTTCCTCAGAAGCCTGGGAATTAATGGGATGGGGGAAAAGCGTATGCAAAGATCCCGGACCATCTCATCGAAAGAGCATTCCCCCACGACCGGGGGGTGGGGGGCGGGGTTTTGTTATCGACTGGCGTGAAATTGGCATTTGGCATTCTGTATGGTGGCAAATAGATCCAGGGTCCGCCGTCTCCAGCATAGAAAGACGCTGTCCAGTTCCTTCTGGTTGAGTTCCCATTCGTGGCAGTTGTCCGTCCTGCTGAGAGAGTCCGCTAGGACGTTGTTGACACCAAGAAGGTGCTCCACTCTCAGGCAAATCTTGTGCAGCGGGAGCCAGTCACAGAGAGACTGAGCTTCTCTTGAAAGGGACAGAGATCTTGTTCCTCCCTGCTTGTTGATATAGAACATGCTTGTTGCGTTGTCTGTACGGACCAACACGGACGCACCTGCAATCCGTGGAAGGAACGCCTTGAGCATGAGAAAAATTGCTTTTAACTCCAACAGATTTATGTGCATTCTTCTCTGCGCATCCGACCATCTCCCTTGAATGTGCATGTCCTGTAGATGACTTCCCCAACCCTCCAATGAAGCGTCCGTTGTGATAATGAAGTCTGTCATTGGAGTGAGAAAGGTCAACCCTTGAGAAAGATGGTTGGTCTGAGACCACCATCGCAGTCTCTACTATTCTTGGTGTAATATTTATTAAATCCTCGAAGGATCCCTGGGATTGGGTCCATTGCAGCTGTAACTCCTCTTGCAACGGTCTCATTTTCAACCTTGCCAGGTGGACTAGGACGATAGATGAGGAGATCATGCCTAGAAGCGACTTGAACACTCGCACTGAAACTGACTTTCTTCTTGAGATCCTGATAGCCATGTTGGTTAGTTTCTGCTGCCGTGCCTTTGTGAGATAAGCTTTGTTCTTGATGGTGTCGAGTTCTGCACCCAAAAAGACTATCCTGCGCGTGGGAAGAGTGACTGATTTCTGGAAGTTTACTGTTAGACCTAGGTCGTCAAATAGTTCTAGGCAGACGTTGGTAGCCTTGGACGCCAGCTGCGATGTAGGGGCTTTTATCAGCCAGTCGTCCAGGTATGGGAAGACCTGAAAACCCCTGTTGCGGAGAAAGCCTGCTATTGGGGCAAGACATTTCATGAAAATTCGTGGCGCTGACTTCAAGCCGAAAGGGAGGACCTTGAATTGATAATGAGGACCGGCCACAGTAAGCGGAGATATTTGCGATGCTTTACATGTATCGTTATGTGGAAACAAGCATCCTGGAGATCCAGCGTTGTCCTGTAATCTCCAGGGTTCAAAAGGTGCAGGAGAATCGACAGTGTGATCATACGAAAGGACTGCTTCCTTAGAAACCTGTTCAACTTACTGAGGTCTAGGATTGGCCTCCATTCCCCTGACCTCTTCCTTATTAGAAAGAACTGGGAATAGAATCCGAGCCCTCTGTGTTGCACCGGAACTTCCTCTATCGCTCCCTTGGCGAGCATTAGGAAAACCTCCTGCTGAAGCAAGTGATGATGAAGTGGTTTGGATTTTCCTGGCGTATGGTGTGGTGGTTTTTGTATAAATTCCAGCGTATGACCTCGAGCCACTATATCCAGCACCCATTTGTCCGATGTTATGCCTTTCTAATTCTGAAGGTAATTGGAGATGTTCACTCCCACCTGATGGCCCTGCGAATACTGTGGAAGCGTAGCCGGTGCCAGACAAGAATCATTGCTTGCGAGGTTGATCCCGGGCTTGGGAACTGTTTTCTCCTCCCTCCTTGTCTAATGTAGGAAGCTGTGGATGGTTGCCTATAATGCTGCTCATAGGCCGGTCTATATTGAGGCTGTTGATACTGCCTATGGTAGGAGCCTCGAAATGTTGAAAAACCCCTACCTCTTTCTTGCTGCCCGAAAGGGCTGCTTTCGGTACTGCAAAGTACCCAGGGACCGAGCAGTGTCTGTGTCAGCCTTGATGGCCTATAATGCGTCATCTACATGCTTGCCGAAGAGAGAGACTCCGTCGTACGGCATGTCTAGAATTCTGGACTGTACCTCTGGTCTGAAAGAGGTCGCTTTTAACCAACCTTGGCGGCGTAATACAGCCGCTCCTGCCAGCTGACGAAAACCCGTGGAAGCTATATCCAGGGCACAGTCAATTATCTCCTCAGACGTACGCTCTCCTTCCTGCAGGATTTTCCATGCCTCCAACTGCTTGTTCTCAGGAATGAGATCTATGAAGGCATTCATATCAGACCACATCTGGCTATCATAGTGACCCAAAAACGCCAGGGAGTTGGCTGCACAAACAGTTACAGCCGACATGGACGAAAATCTCTTGCCCACATTATCCAGTCGTCTGCCTTCCTTATCAGGAGTAGATATAGGCGTTGACGGGGTCTTAGAATGCCTTTGCGCAGCTTGGGAGATGACAGAATCTGGTCTTGGATGCCCTGTCAAACACGCTGGAGAATCCTGTGTCACCTTATACTTCCTATCAAGCTTCTGTGGAACAGTCGCTGGGTTCTGCATGATCTTGATACCCTCACTCCAAATGAAGTCTATAATAGGAATTGCCCTCACAGACTTTCTTGCTTGTTCCTTGAAGTCATGGAGGAAGCATTCCGACTGTGAGACCGACGTTGGCAAGTGAAATCGTGTGGCTGCCCTATCCATCAAGTTGTGAAACCCTCCTATATCCTCCAGTGGAGAATCTGAAGGACGAGGAGGTGGTGGAGAAGGAGTAGGGGCTTAATAATCGTCTCATTCATCACTAGGATGTTCTGGTGTTGAAATCTCTCCTTCTCCTTCATCCCCAGAAACATAATCTCTGGGAGGTGCGGCTAATGTAGACTGGGGTGTCAGCCTGGGAGTTGCTGGAGGTGGAGGTATACTTCTTGGTGTAACCGGAGAGGTTGGAAGAGGCGGTGTTTCCTCCGCTGCAGCTGGGAACCTCCTCTTGTAATCCTGCAACATAGACTGCAAGTCCTGAATCAAGGAGGCAGGCATCTGCACAGTGTCTCTTGGCTGATGCTGAGGTTCGTAATAGCGTCTTTGATGAGAATAATAAGGTTGGTATTGATCGTACTCATCATCATCCTCATCCTCTTGATACTTAACATGCAACTGGGATGGGCTGTGTGCATCTCCAAATGGACCCACATCTGACTCTTCCCAGTCCAGAAGATGACTAGGCAGCAAGGTTGTTACTTACTTGGTGAAGTATCCTGTGGATACATTGTAGACCTGGACATCACTGTAATCTTAACTGTAGCGTGAAGATCAGGAGATCTAGGAAATAGGGATAACATCCTGGCTTACAGCGATCATTGGCATCGTCACTGGTATCAACGACGATGGTCCCATCTGCGGAATTGATGTGGTGGACGATTTCTCCATCAACGACGGTCTCGCCGACGGTGGTGTCGTAGACGGTATTCTCGTCGACGGTAATTTCGTAGATGGTGGTGCCGCCGATGGTACTCTCGCCGACGATGTCATCGTCGACGATGTCATCAACGACCATGTTCTCGTCGCCGATGTTGACGTTACCTTCAGAGACAAAGTCTTTTCTGGAAGAGCCTTCGTCCACGGTGGTCTAACTGAAGGAATAGTAGCTTTTACCACAGACGTCGACAACGGTCTTGCTGACTAGGCAGTGAAGACAGTAGATGTGAAAACCGTTATCGTCACTGTCATGGACGGTGGTGTTGTCGTCGACTTAAGTTTGAGAGATACCTTTTTAGAGGTGGAAGGCTCAGATGAACGAGAACGGTGTGATGCCTCCTTCTTTCAACGAGGAGAGGATGGCTCAGATGAAATTGAGCCTTGTATGCCCTTAGCACCTTCTTAATGGTGCATTTTGTGATGTTTCCTGGATCTCTCAGCCTGTCCCAGGTCCTCAGATCAGGACTTTTTATGCGGCCTTTCTGACTCACTCTCCTCACCTGAAGTACAGGATTTTGCCTGTAACCATGTCAACAGTCAACCCTCTCTGTCTCTGAGGGTCTTCGCAGAGAAAGTGCAGCATATCTTGCAGTCTTTCACCTGGTGCACTGGATATAAGCAGTCTTTATGTGGATCATCAACATGCAGCCTCTTCTTGCCACAGGTCTTACAAGGGCGGAAAAGGCCTTTACTGGAAGAATCCTACATTTTCAGAGTTTTCTGAGAAAAAATCTTCCTGTCAGAAAAAGAAAACTGAGCAGAGCTCAGGGAGACTCCCTTCACACGACGTACAGTAGAAAATCTGAGGGAAGGATCCTCTCTGGAGAGTATTCTAGAGGATGCTGGTGCCTGATTGGCCAGGAGCCAAGTTTGGGTCTTTTCACAAAAGGACAAGGATAGGCTATATGAGTCATTTGATTAGCATTATAGCCTATGGGAAAGCATTTTTTGTGCTTATTGCTTTTCATGTACTGTGGGACTCCCACTTCGACGACGGGGATGATTTAAGCATGTGAATTTATGAAAGATCCAATACTGGATTATCAGTGGTACCAGCTGCTCAATTAAGTTTAACATTAGGTATCCCTGCCCTTGCAACCCTGGACTCCAAGGACAATGAAGCAGAGGCATGAAAAGATAATAAATATTGGTCTAAGCATCATTTGCCTCTAGTTATATAGTGAGTAGTAATGAGGAAGGTGTTTAGAAGCTAGGGGTGAATCAAGGGCTCGACCATACCAAACTGTTGGTGGTCAAAGTGTGTGATGGCATTTTCACTGCCCTTGGCATTTTAGTGAATTGACAACCATCGCAGAACAGACCAGATACTCAAACATGTACACTACTATTGAATAATAGCAGCAGAATAATGTTCAAAGGGAATAGCCTTTATGAAAATATTTAGCAACTGAGAATGAAGTATTATGACATTTCTGAAATTTGCATGCAGTTTTTATTTGTAGTTTCTTGAGTATGTTTCAATGGAATTCCTGTTTGAGAAAAAGGGATCAAGTAAAAAGAATTCTTGGGGGAATGCTGCCTATTAGCATGACAAAGATGTTTGAAAAACAATGGTAAATGCATACAAACTGACTTGTTTCTAACAGGAATGACGGGCTAACTCAGAACACTTGAGAAAGGTTCTTGATAAGCAAGCCTAGGATGATAAAATGATGAGTTGTAGACACTCTGGGGCATATTTAAGAGCCCCTAGCGCCACCGGAGCGTCACTTTTCCTGATGCTCCGGTGGCACTATGCCCTGCACCATATTTACATGGTGGCGTTAAGCCACTTTTTGTTGCTTAACGCCACCTTGTAAATACGGCCCCTTCACACGCAGCACTTTGCGTGGAAGGGGCGTGCAATGGGTGTTTCTGTGAGCATGCCACAGCAACACCCATTGCATTATGACACTGTCCCAGATTTATGAGTTTTCGTAGACTTGAGGCAGTGCCAAAATCTAATGCCACCCCAGGGGTGACGTTAGCAGGGCGCAACAAGGAGAAATACTTTTATTTCTCCTTGTTTTTTGCTCCTTCTATGTGTGCTACATTCTGCAGCACACATAGAAAGAGCAAACGTTCTGTGTGCTGCATTTTGTAGCACACATATAAAGAGCAGATCACCTTTTAAGATTGTTTTTGTGTAGGAAGGTGTCCCTTCCTGCACAAAAACAATCTCCCCCTCAACGCAGCCATCTTGCACCATGGTGCAAGGGTGGCTGCGTTGGCGCTCTGCTGCAAATTTAGCACCGTCGCAGGGGACAACAGAGGAGTGCGCAGTATTCTATTACATACGGTGCATCCCTCCACTGTGAAAATGACAGAGCGCTGCACTGCCAATTTTGGCGCAGTGTCGTGCTCCGTCATTTTCTGTTAAATATGGGCCTCTATTGTCTGATGTGTTGCAGCAGGCTGAAACATGGGTTTGATATATGTGTTGCAAACCTAACACTGACCTTGTAGGACTTTCAAAGCTGGAGTAGTGTTGTTTCTGAGCAAGAACTTATTAGTCTAAGACAGTACATATCACTCGTTAACCTAGCCCTCTTTCCCACCACCTTAAACTGTTGTCAAAGCCCCTAACATGTGTAACTCTTATGGTCTCTTTCCTGCCATTAACCCAGTTCCCCTGCCCACCCTCCCTCTTTAGCAGTGGGCAACAGTTAAATGTAACTACTAAGAGTAGGCTCAAGGAGCAGCTGGGCAGTCTCCTACCTCAACAGGGCTGTCTGTTTTGTCTTACTATCTCATGTTCTGGTAACATTTCAAAACTCAAGGATGATGATGATGATGATTAGGTCTCGAGAACCTGTACTGGCACGGAGAGTTCAGTTAGACACAAGTATACAAGTTAGAAAATATTATAGTGGCATACTCACCTTTAAAATCATTGAGAGATAAAATGACTGTTTACAGATGTGAAGTTTAGCGAACATTGATGAAGGATTTAATCATTTAAATGTGTTCTTTTCATTCATTGTTTGAGCGCTACTATAATGTGGATGCCTTTGTAGAACTCATTAAAGCACAAATAGTTAAAAAATGTTTAATCAAACTTAAGCAAACTACATATGCACATATTTATCATTTTTGCTAGAGTACGTTTATGCACAACACGTTCCAAAATTAGATTAAGACAGTAGATACATAATTAGTGCAGAATTGATATACAACATGTCATAATCAAGGTCAAAGAAAGCAAAGGCAAGTGATATGATGGACAAATCCACAAACAGAAAACAAGTGTGATGAAACAGTTGAATATAAATAGGAAATACTCCCTCACAAAAATTAAGCTCACAAGGAATGATGCCTCCACTTCTTTTCAACAAATAAAAGGTATAGTAAAAGGCAAAACCTGACAGCTGGAAACATGGGAGGAATGGCAGCAGATTGCAAGGTTCACTTTCTAAATAAAAAGGCAGACAATGCTCAAAGATAGAAAGGCTTAGAGTCAGCAATAAGAAAGCACTAGACACACCCAAGTACTAGCAGGTGGTAAGTATGTTACAATCACCCCAAGTTCATCAACGTGTGAGAGGAATGGACCTAGATGTCATAAAATATCTGACAGCCAGAGAAATCATTGCAATTCCTTGTGCACAAGAGGCAAACTTGTGTGGAAACAATAGAATGAGCACCATGCAGTCAAAGAAGGGCTTTGATCTCAGTAAAATTCAGAAAGGGATTCAGTAGTGTCTTAGGAACAAGCTCAGAAGTACTGGACTTGAATGTCAGCAGGAAGACAGAGTAAATGATGGGTGTTGGAATAGGTATGTCTCCTGCATGACATGCAGGTGTATTCCCCTTTACTGAGTGCCCAACAGCTTGTGAATCCAATATTCTTTTATTTCGGCCCTGGAGGCACACTAATCTACCAAATACGGAGAGGCCCAGGCCTATCCCAACAATGAGAGATCTTGGACCTGCCTTGTGACCTGAAAGGATGCACCCAGCAAGTCCTCATAGAGAGAGTGGACTGATGCCCCCTTCAAGGGTTTAGCAGAGAAGATGGTGGTGGCAGTAGAGTGCGTATTGTAATTCATAGTGTGACTTGACCTTTGTATCTATGTCAGGGGAACATGGTCTACTGTCCACTCTGAAGTAAAGTTCCACTTTAATAATATGAGATTCAGAAACGTGTGCTTACATCCATTATGCATTTCAAGTGAATGTGTACAATCACCATATGGTTCATAAACAGCAGTAGCACGAAGTGGTGGGGGTTTGTGGCTGTCTGTCGGAGTACAAAAGAAGGTGGGATCCATTTTGGATGCCTCTCATTTGATATGGCACAAGATGAAAGAGGATGACAGCTCCCTCAGGCGGTGTAGTGCATTGCCTGCATTTCTATGGCTGCAGGGTGGACATCTAGACACTGAAGTGAGGAGGGTGGAGGAAAAGCTACCTATACTTTTTAAGTGAACGACTGAATACTTCTTCTTGAGCCCTGCCATTTCGGGACTGAATTTTCTGTTGTGCAAGATGGAGGAGTTTCTAGGTCAGGCCTGCCTTTTTGTCTACCCCCGACTAGTGGTCAGAAAATCTGGTGACAGACAAATGAGAAGCCTCACGTCTCTGTGTTCATGTTGTGGGTGCATCTGCTTAGAGACAGCACCATTGCCACCTGCTTTGAGAAGCATCACTTTACACAAATGATGTATCTTGTTCCAGTTCCAAGTTCTTTATGAAGGAGGAAGGCAACGCAGTGCAGGGTACTCAAAGGACTGCTATACGGCCAGGGCTGGTGTCTGCTTGATAGCGAGCATACCTGAGGTGTGGGTTATTACCTGATGTCTGCACTTTCTTCTGGAGGTGCTGGGAGTCTGCCTAGTAGCCTGCCTGCCTCCTGAGACAGGGGAGGAATGTCCCTGGCCCTGAAGGCAGAGCGACTGTCCAGAACAAGATGCCCAGCATGTTCTTGGCCTGTGCAACACCCAGAAACAGTGGTCTGCCTGAGAAAGCAAAGCCAGGAGTGACCCTTTCTGCAGTTGGACTCCTGGTCTGTCTCCAAGGTTTCCATTGAGAACTGCACCAAAAGACTACTGAAGCTTCCACTTCCACTGTTGCTGTGGGGCGCAATTTGGTACTATCACTGATGGCGTGAGAAGCTGCTATGCCGCCAATGGAGAGCCAATAGGTCTAGGAAGGCTGCAACTGCCAGTCACATACATTGGCTACACTGGCCTGGTAATGGGCTGCAACAACTTTGCCATGGGACCTACCTACACTGGCTTGGAAGTGGGCTGTGTAGGAAACTGGGTTACTGGTTGATGGGGTGAAACCCTACTTAAACAGCAACCACACTTCCTGTTAGGGTAAAACCACAAGCAAATCCCAAATGAACCTGTGCTCAATCCTCTGGTAGTTTGGCACCAAGCAGTTAGGCTTAACTTAGAGCAGGCTTCTCCAACGAGTAGCTCGTGAGCTACTGGGAGCTTTCCTGTGCGCAGCACAGCCTACCAGACTAGAAGCTTTTGTTTGATTGAATTAATATATGTATAGCTGAATTGAAAAAAAGTGTATCTGATCTAAAAAAGTTAATTTTTTTAGTCCATAATTTTCAAATAATATTTAAAGCCAATATTTGAATAATAATCTGTGCAGCATTGTGAGACATACCACCAAAATTATTACATGGGTGCCAGGGCAGTGCATCTGTGGCTGTTATGTATCACCGTTGTAGAGGCATTCCAAACAGACTAAGGACCTGATTTAGAGTTTGGTGAAGGGGTTACTCCGTCATAAGCGTAAGGGATATTCCATCTGCCGTATCACTATGGCCATAGGATATAATGGAATGGTAATGCAGTGGACAAGTTATCTGTCACATTTGTTATGGAGTAACCCCATCCGCCAAACTCTAAATCATGCCCGTAGTCTTTTTTTTTTACATTACTGCTGGCAATTTTGAACTGTTTTGACCATGGCTGGTAATCTTGCATATGGTGGCCACTAATATAATCTGATGTGAACAACATTGTTAATATGAGTAGCTCGTATATTTTTCGTTCAACATAAGTGGTTCGTTAGTGAAAAGGTTGGAGACCCCTGCCTTACAGGCAATGTATAAACTATTTATGCAGTACTTCAAAACACAAGACAAAAAAAAATCCCACCCCAATGTAGAAAAACAGAGTAAACTGAAATAAATAATTTGAGACCAAAATGACAAAAGTCCAATTAGTAAAATTGGAAATAGGTAATTTTAAAGATTTAAGTGAATATTTTGCCTAAAGGAACAAAGTGCCAGCTGTGGTTATCTGGTTGCGCTGCACCGAGACAAAGTCACAAGTTCAAGTTGACCGCGATGGAGCGCGAGTTGGGTATAGGGACAATAGGAAAGAGCCCTCTTCTTGGCATGGTTACCCCCATTTTCTGCCTGTTGTCAGTGTGTTTCACTGTGTCCACTGGGATTTTGCTAACCAGGACCCCAGTGGTTATGATCTCTCCTGTAAATTTAGCTAACTCTACCTTTTTCTTCCCACAATTGGCATACTGGTCCCCCCATGTAAGTCCCTAGTATATGGTACCAAGGTACCCAGGGCATTGGGGAACCAGGGGATCCCTATGGGCAGCAGTAGTTATTCTGCTACCCATAGGGAGCCCATGCAATTGGTTCTGCAGGCCTGCCATTGCAGTCTGCATGAAACGGGTGTATGCACCTGTTTTCACTACAGGTCACTGCACCAGGTCACTATAAGTCACCCCTCTGGTAGGCCCTCTCAGCCCAGAGGGCAGGGTGCAGGTACCTGTGTGTAAGGGCACCCATGCACTAGCAGAGTGACCCCACAAACTCTAGGTCCATTTTCCTGGACTTTGTGAGTGCAGGGACACCATTTTACACGTGTTCTGGACATAGGTCACTACCTATGTACAGCTACATAATGGTAACTCCGAACCTGGGCATGTTGGAAACATACCCCGATACTGTTGCAAGTATTGGAAGTATGATTCCATGAACTCAAGGTGCTCTTTAGAGGACCCCTCAGCATTGCTACCACCAGTCTTACAAGGATTTCCAGGCAGCCCAAGCTGCTGCCACCCCCTAAGACAGATTTATGCCCTCCTGCTGCTTGATCTGATCAAGCACAGGAAGGTAGAACAAAGGATTTCCTTTGGGAGAGGGAGGTAACACCCTCTCCCTTTGGAAACAGGTGTGACTGGCTTGGGAGGGGTAGCCTCCCCAAGTCACTGGTGTGCCTTGAAGGGCACATTTGGTGCCCTCTGTGCATAAACCAGTCCACACTGGTTCAGGGACACCCAGTCCCTGCTCTGGCACGAAACTAGACAATGGAAAGGGGAATGACCACCCCAGGGGTGGTACTCAGAGCTCCTCCAGAGAGTCCTTGGGTTGTGCCATCTTTCTTCCAAGGTTGACAGGGAACTCACTCTGGGAGCATCTGATGGCCAGGAGAGGCAGTGATGTCAAAGCCCCCTAGCTAGGTGACCAATCCCCCTTTTAGGGCTATTTAGGGTCTCTCTTTTGGGTGGGTCCTCAGATTCAGCTTGCAAGACTCCAGCAGGACTCATCTGCATTCCCCACTTCGTCATCTGGCCTCTGGAACTGCGACTGGAACCTCCAGGACCCGACAAGCTGCCTCCAAGAAGAATAACTCATCTGCAACATTGTTTCCAGGGCTCCTGCCAGCAACTGCAACATTTCTACCGGCTGTGCATCCACTGCAGGTGGCGTGTTTTTAGTCTGCACTAGAAGAAAGAAGGAATCTCCCTTGAAGTGAAGGAGTTACTCCCCTGCATCCGCAAGCACCTGCTGCAATGACGACCAGCTGCGTGGATCTCTCTCATCCTGAGCTGCGTGGATCCTGCATCACGGGTGGTGGTCTGCAGTAGTCCTCTTGGTCCTCTCTAGTGGCTTTTCAACTTTGGTGGAGGTAAGCCCTTGCGCCTTCCCATGCACGACAGTACCCCTGTGCACAGCATGTTTCGCAGCTGCCAAGGCTGTTGTGCATCTCCTCCAAGGATCTTCAGGTGACGTGTAGCTCCAGCCCCCAGCACTCCTTCCTGCGACGCAGAGTCCTCTGCGTGGTTCTCCTGTGGCACAGGATCATTTTCTGTAGCGCTGTGTGGGCTCCTTCTACTACTTCTGTGTACCCGTCCTGTGGGACTCCTGTGGATGCTGCCTTTGCTCCTGTGGACTCTCTGGGCCTGATTACAACTTTGGAGGAGGTGTTAATCCGCCCCAAATGTGACGGATATACCACCAGCCGTATTACGAGTTCCATAGGATATAATGGACTCGTAATACGGCTGGTGGTAAATCCGTCACTTTTGGGATGGATTAACACCTCCTCCAAAGTTGTAATCAGGCCCTCTGTGTCACTGAGGATGCCTTCCGACTCCCTCTCCTGGGTTGGGTACTCCTGGGCCTGCTGGTCCCGGCAGCACCACTTTTCCACTAACTGCGAATTTGCCTTTGCAAAGGCTTGTTGGTGGAATTCCTGCACCAACACCAGTCTGCAATCTTCACTCTAGCATGGGACATCTTCTGTATCCATCTGTCAACACCAGAACAGTACGCGCTCTATTGGCGTCAAAAAATGCAAAAAAACATCACTTTCAAAATAACATGATTCATGCATTTTGCTGATATGTTGTATTTTACCCTTTTGCATTGCAGAGTTCAATCCTAAACACTTATTCTTAATATGTTTACAAATACTGTTTCTTTGCAAGGTAGTGCTACAGGTTTTCAGAGTGGGTTAGGGTGTGGCCTCTTTCCAGGGCCTTCCAGAGACTTTCCCTGCAACATGCCTGGGCGTGGTTCTGGGCTGGGCCAATACTCTATATAAGGAGAGTCAGCCCAACTCCCAGTGCTCCCTATTCAGAGGTTCCAGTGCAGAAGAGCAGCTATTTCCAGAACTTCAGTTCCAGTGGCCTTTTTGATCTCCCAGTTCTGCTTTGAAATCTTCATTGGTGCATCTTGTTCCTGGGTGGTAAGACAGTAGTTGGGTTTATTCCCAATACCGTTTATTTTATCTAGAATTATCTCATTCTAAGATCTGATAATTTATTTATGTTAACAATTTTTTTTAAGGTCATAGTCATAAAAAGTGCCCTTGAGTATTTTTTTTAAATGTGTGTACATGGATGTTTATGAATCGGCAAGAAGCGCGATTCGTTTATAGTTTTGAAACTCATGTTACATTGCGCGCCAGCGTTTATTGACATACGCGTTGAGGTTTACAAATCGACAGGATGCGCGATTCGTTTGAAAAGCTTTAAAAAGAAAAAAACTGTGTTACATTGCGCGCCAGTGTTTATTGACATACACGTGGATATTTATGAATCAGCAGGAGGCGCGATTCGTTTGAAAAGCTTTTAAATCTGGAGTTGCATTGCGCGCTGGCATTTATTGACACATACATGATTGATCACGAATCGGCAAGAGGCGCGGTTCGTTTATGAAGCTTTAAAAGCTTGTGCATATTCTTGTTATTCTAATTCATGCTTGAATAAGAAAAGTTTTATTTCAATTAATCTTGATTCCATTACAGGTATCTGATCATCACAAAATCTGTTCATTTTTAAAACTGCAATTCAAGATTGCTCATATTTTCAGAAAGACTATGTTTATTAATATTTACTTCAGGTTATATTGTGTGTTCTAACCTTTTTTCCCATTAAAGGTCTCCTTCCCATCAGTACCCTTTCTATTCCCCTCTTGAACTCTCACAGGCTCTGTGAATTGTCTATCAGAGTCTTGGAGTTGTTCATTAGAGGACGTGTTGGGAACGTGCGCAAACCCCAAGGATCTGGTGACTCTGACAGAATAGTGAGCCCAAGAATTATTATCCTCCTGGTTTGTGTATGTTCTCAGCATGGCCACGCTAGACGAGTTAGTTAAGGCTATCACCCAGCTCCAAGCAGAGGTGGTATCATCCAAAGAATTGACAACCAGCTTAGCAGAGAGAGAGTGAGTCAGTTGCAAGATAAAGTAGAGAAGAAGGAGCAAAGTCCCACAGGGGTGTTTTGGCCAGGTACTTCTTCTCAGGCTTCTGGAAGTAGTCCAATTTCCCCAAATGTTCCTGCTGCTATTCCTTTAGCTCCCCCAGAACGTTTCTCAGGTGACCCATTGAAAGCGCATTCTTTCCTGGTTCAAGTGGAACTACACTTCACCTGCAGACCAAATACCTTTCCCGATGCCCAGTCCAAAGTAGCTTTCTTGTTATCATATCGGACTGGAGATGCAGCTACTTGGTCAATTCCTCTTGTGCGTAAAAATAGTCCCTTGTTGTATAATTGGAGAAATTTTGTTCGTGAATTTGAGAGAGTTTTTGATCGTAGAACTGTAACACAGTCAGCAGATCATGAATTATTAAACTTACGCCAAGGAAATCAAGACCTAGTGTCGTATTTAACCAACTTTAACTGGCTGGTTGCCGAGACTTCCTGGCCTGAAGAAAAACAAGCGGTCTTGTTTTACAAGGGACTCAAAGAGGAATTAAAAGATATCTTAGCGCAAATCGATCCACAACCTACAGACTGTCAAGAGTTAATAAATCTTGTCTTGAGACTTGACCATCGTTTAGCAGAACGTAAAGGAACGCACAAAAAGATTGAAAAATATTCACGGCGCGTTCATGATAAAAGAGATTCAAGAACTCCAAAAGAAAGAACGTCGGAACCGATGGAAATTGGAACCATCAGAAGACCTTTGACTAAAGATGAAAAGGACTTACGCAGAAAAAATGGACAATGTCTTTATTGTGGGCGAAAAGGTCATTTTGCCAAAGATTGTCCCATCAAACCAAAGAACAAGCAAGGTCCAGTTCAGAAGGTCGCAGCCAATGCACCAGTCGAGTTGGAAAACTAAAACACCCAAGATGCAGAGAAGGGTTGCTCTTGGGTGTCAGCGTGGACCCTTCACAATCTAGACATCTTAAACTGGAAATAAGAGTTCAGGTCAAGAAAGAGATCTATTTCAAAAAAGCTCTAGTCGATCTGGAGCTACTGGGAATTTTGTTGATGTCCAATTGGTTCGTGCATGGGGGATCCCATGTATTGAAAAGAAAAACCCAGAAATCATCCAGGCAGTCGATGGAAAACTCTTGACTGGTGGTCCGGTAACTCTTCAGACTATCCCCTTGTCAATGATTTGTGAAGATAAGATTCTAAGAAAGAAACATGAAGAGAAAATCATTCTAGATGTGATCCATGCTCCCCAATATGGGATTATCCTCGGCTTGCCATGGTTAACTCATCACAATCCAGAAATCAATTGGGCAGAACGACAAATCGTGTTCTCATCTGCGCTATGTAATGAACAATGTCTCCAAAAAAATCAAGTACCAACAGTTTGCAACTCTAACATAGCTACTGCTGCGGAGAAAGAAACTCAGTTGCCCAAACAGTATTCATCGTACAAAGATGTATTTGATGAGAAAGGAGCAGAGACTCTACCTCCTCATAGATCTTATGACTGTCAAATTGACCTAGCCCCAGGTGCGACACTTCCCAACTGTCGTGTATATGCTCTGTCAGAACATGAATACCAACATTTACGAAAATAACTAGATCAATTTTTGGAGAATGGCTTCATTCGCCCCTCTAAGTCTCCTGCAGCTTTGCCTTTATTTTTTGTTCCAAAAGCTAATGGAGAACTTCGAACTTGCATTGACTATAGAGGTTTAAACAAAGTCACCATCAAGAATAAATATCCTTTACCCCTAATTCCGGTTTTATTGGAACAAGTAAAGAGAGCAAAGATCTACACGAAGCTTGATCTTCGAGGTGCTTATCATTTGGTCAGAATGAGAGAGGGTGACGAATTGAAAACAGCGTTCAAGACAAGTTTATGGCCTTTTTGGATATACCGTCATGCCTTTTGGTCTGTGTAACGCTCCAGCAGCTTTTCAATTTTTCTTAAATGACGTTCTTAGAGAGTACCTCAACATATTTGCCATAGTCTACCTCGATGACATTTTGATCTACTCAGACAATGAAAACGAACATGTACAACATGTCAAGAAAATTCTTGCAGCCCTTCGAAAACACCATTTATATTGTAAACTAACCAAGTGTGAGTTTCATGTTACCACGGTTGAGTTTTTGGGGGTTATTCTTACCCCTCAAGGTATGGTGATGGCAGAAAAGAAAGTAAAAGCTGTATCTGAGTGGCCCATTCCAAAAACTGTTCGTGATGTACAGTGCTTCCTTGGGTTTGCAAATTTTTACCGGAGGTTCATAAGTCATTTCTCCCAGACAGTGGCTCCAATCACTAAGCTACTAAGAAAGAAAGAAAAGTTTGTATGGTCCCCAGAAGCTGATCAAGCCTTCTCGACTTTAAAGAAAGCTTTCTCCTCTGCCCCAGTTTTAACTCATCCTGATGCGAATCAACCTTTTATAGTGGAAGCTGATGCTTCAGATGTAGCAATAGGAGCCGTCTTATCACAACGAAATAAAGACACTGGTCAACTTCATCCTGTAGCTTATGTGTCTCGGAAGTTGAACGGAGCCGAACAAAACTGTCATTGCTGAAAAATAACTTCTGGCAATTCGGGACGCCTTTAAAGAATGGAGACATCATTTATTGGGTGCCAAATACACTGTTACAGTATATACTGATCATCGTAATCTTCAATTCATGAGTTCCGCCAGACTTTTGACCCCTAGGCAATTACGCTGGATGCTTTTTTTTTGCCGAATTTGATTTTGTAGTAACCTTCCGGCGTGGTAAAGATAATCGCAAGGCTGACACCTTGTCCCGTCAAGAGTCTACCACGTTGCCTGCATTTCAAGCCTCCAGAGCTATCATTGCTCCAGACAAGGTTCTATGTATCATAAAAACTGAAGATTTCTTTGAAGAAATTCGCAATTCCTTCACTGTTGAAAAATGGCAAACATGGGCCCAAGCTGATCCCAAAAGGTCAATCAAACAAGGTTTACCCTTTCATGACGCTCGTTTATTCATACCCACTATCAAACTTCGCAAGATAGTGTTTCATTGGTTACATGTTATACCTACGGCAGGTCATCCAGGTATTCCTAAAACTCTTGAACTGATCCAACGTTATTTTTGGTGGCCTACCCTAACAAAAGATGTAAAAGCAATGGTAAACAACTGTGAAGTTTGTGCTCGCATTAAAACAAGTCATTCTAAACCAAAAGGATTATTACATCCACTTCCAACTCCAAGTCGTCCATGGGAACACATTTCATTAGACTTTATTACAGGTCTGCCAGTGGTTCAACAGCATTCAGTAATTCTGGTGGTAGTAGATAGTCTCACAAAATATGGACATTTTATTGCCTGTAAAAAATTGCCCACTTCTAGTGAATTGGCAAACATTTTACTGAACAGAGTGGTTGGTTATCATGGACTACCAAAGGTTATCCTCTCCGATCGGGGGTCACAATTTTCCTCCAATTTCTGGAAGACATGGTGTAAAACACTCCAAGTGACATCTACACTATCTACTAGTCACCATCCTCAAACAGATGGTCAAACAGAAAGACTAAATCAGACTTTAAAACAATACCTACGTGCCTACACTGAAAAGGCACGTCATTCTTGGACATCTATGCTCTGGTTAGCTGAGTTAGCTTACAATAACTCATTCCACACTTCCATTGGCGTTACACCCTTTTTTGGTTTATTTGGTTATCATCCTGACACCTTGCCCATCACAATTCCTCAAGAAAGTTCTCTTACTCCAGCTGTGTCAGAAACCATTCAGCATTTACATTAAACCCAGAAGCTGATTCAACAGTATCTAGAAAAAGCCAAACAAAAATATAAAAGACATTATGATAAGAAACATTGTGAGGGACCGCAATATCAACCAGGTGACAAAGTGTGGCTTTCCACAAAACATATAGACTTCAAGAAGAAGCACATGTTTAACCCCAAATTCATAGGTCCTTATACTGTCCTTCAGCAAATCAATCCAGTGATTTATAAACTACAATTGCCCGGATCCTTACGGATTCATCCAGTGTTCCACACTTCCCTCTTGAAAAAGGCAGTCCAAAAGGTCCATCCTCATCCAGCTCCTGTTTTAGTACAAGGGGAAGAAGAATATGAAGTCAAGAAAGTGTTGGATTCTAAACTGAGAGGACGTAATCTTTGGTATTTAATCTCATGGAAAGGTTATGGTCCTGAAAGTAACTCATGGGTTTCCGCATCTGATGTTCATGCTCCAGTACTTGAGACACTTTCATCGTCTTAATCCAAGCAAACCAGGCCCTAGAGCGCGTCTGGGAGAGGGGAGTACTGTCAACACCAGAACAGTACGCGCTCTATTGGCGTAAAAAAATGCAAAAAACATCACTTTCAAAATAACATGATTCATGCATTGTGCTGATATGTTGTATTTTACCCTTTTGCATTGCAGAGTTCAATCCTAAACACTTATTCTTAATATGTTTACAAATACTGTTTCTTTGCAAGGTATTGCTACAGGTTTTCAGAGTGGGTTAGGGTGTGGCCTCTTTCCAGGGCCTTCCAGAGACTTTCCCTGCAACATGCCTGGGCGTGGTTCTG
Source organism: Pleurodeles waltl (assembly GCF_031143425.1). Lineage (NCBI taxonomy): Eukaryota > Metazoa > Chordata > Amphibia > Caudata > Salamandridae > Pleurodeles > Pleurodeles waltl. Next base: position 850,702,450 of record NC_090439.1, read on the forward strand.
GGCTGGGCCAAGACTCTATATAAGGAGAGTCAGCCCAACTCACAGTGCTCACTATTCAGAGTTTCCAGTGCAGAAGAGCAGCTATTTCCAGAACTTTAGTTCCAGTGGCCTTTTTGATCTACCAGTTCTGCTTTGAAATCTTCATTGGTGCATCTTGTTCCTGGGTGGTAAGACAGTAGTTGGGTTTATTCCCAATACCGTTTATTTTATCTAGAATTATCTCATCCTAAGATCTGATAATTTATTTATGTTAACAATTTGTTTTAAGGTCATAGTCATAAAAAGTGCACTTGAGTATTTTTGTTAAAGTGTGTACATGGATGTTTATGAATTGGCAAGAAGCGCGATTCGTTTATAGTTTTGAAACTCATGTTACATTGCGCGCCAGCGTTTATTGACATATGCGTTGAGGTTTACAAATCGACAGGATGCGCGATTCTTTTGAAAAGCTTTAAAAAGAAAAAAACGGTGTTACATTGCGCGCCAGTGTTTATTGACATACACGTGGATATTTATGAATCAGCAGGAGGCGCGATTCGTTTGAAAAGCTTTTAAATCTTGAGTTGCATTGCGCGCTGGCATTTATTGACACATACATGATTGATCACGAATCGGCAAGAGGCGCGGTTCGTTTATGAAGCTTTAAAAGCTTGTGGTACATTGTGTGTTACTATTTATTGAAATTTAAAAGAAGGTTTTGAAGTGGCACGATGTATAATTCAATTTAAGATAATTTCAAAACCTGTCGCTATTTATTGTGCAACCATTTCTTGACTTTGCATGGTGGCATTCGAGTCAGCAGGACATGCAATTTTTTACTAGAGTTTATTTATGTTGTGAACTGCATATTACCATTCCAGGATAATTGCTTGGTACAATTCGAGTTGAAAAGTATGGGAAATATTTCTTGAACTATTGAACCCATTGAAAAATATTTCTTCTCTAGTGTTTTAAGAGTGTAATCTGTGTTGAAAACATTTCAAGGAAAATATATATAGGATCAGAAGTTCTAGATGCAATATTATATGCTCCTATTATGCATATTCTTGTTATTCTAATTCATGCTTGAATAAGAAAAGTTTTATTTCAATTAATCTTGATTCCATTACAGGTATCTGATCATCACAAAATCTGTTCATTTTTAAAACTGCAATTCAAGATTGCTCATATTTTCAGAAAGACTATGTTTATTAATATTTACTTCAGGTTATATTGTGTGTTCTAACCTTTTTTCCCATTAAAGGTCTCCTTCCCAGCAGTACCCTTCCTATTCCCCTCTTCCCCTCTTGGAGTTGTTCATTAGAGGACGTGTTGGGAACGTGCACAAACCCCGAGGATCTGTGACTCTGACACCATCAGGAACTCTTATCCAGCTCCAGGGCTGCAGTGCTGACCTGTTTTCCTCACCGTCGACCAACTCCTGCAAGTACAGCTGGATGGCTAGTAGCTCCTACTCCTCCTGGACTTCACTGTGACTCTTGGACTTGGTCCCCTCTCTCCACAGGTCTTCCTCTCCAGGAATCCACTGCTGGTTTCTTGCAGTCTTGTCTGGGTGTCTTCTTTTCTACTTTTTCCTCCTTTTGGGTGGTTTGGGGAAATTCCAGTGATTTACTCCTGCTTTATTGGTTGCTGGGGAGTACTGTGTTACTTACCTCTGTGGTTTTCTAGTACTCCCAGCACCCTTTTCTATGCCTATTACTGTTTACTAGTGTATATAATTAGTGTATTACTCACCTCCTATTGGAGGGTTGCCCTTCTAGTACTTTGTGGTATTGTGTTCCAAAAATAAAGTACCTTAATTTTTGTACAACTGAGTGTTTTTTTGCTGTGTGACTACAGTGGTTTTGCGTGAGCTTTGCATGTTTCCTAGATAAACCTTGGCTGCTCATCCACAGCTACTTCTAGAGGGGCTGGCTTCTAAAAACTGCCTCCACTTAACTAAGAGGGGATACCTGGACCTGGTATAAGTTGTAAGTAACTTGGGAACCCACCATACATCGGGCCAGCTTCCTACAGGGACCTAGTCAGGCGCGCTGAACAAAGTACCTTAATTTCTCTATGTGAGATCCAACCTCAACTATGGGGTTACGATGCGGAATGCTGCATCGTGGTCAAGTATGCCATTGATGAAGGGGTTGCAATGTGAAGGCCTGTGTTGGGGATGCATTACGCAGTGGCAGTTTTGAGGAAGCGGCAGGGCTGCAATGCGAGGTCCTGCGTTGGGGATGCATTGCACAGCAGTGGTTCCAATGTGGCTGCAAGGAGATGCGTCGCACTTGACCTGTTCTGCTCACAGGAGTACAGCTGGGCTCGAAGAGCACTTTCAGGTCCATTTCCAAGCGTCCAGGACTGAGATGGCACCATGTAGGGGGCAAGGCTCACAGCCAGGTGCTGGGTTCAGGGTAGTTGGAGCCTTTTCTATTCGTGAGACTCTGGTCAGGATGCCAGCAACTAGTCTTTGGAGTCCCCTCATGGTCCTGGGCTCAAGATACAGATCCTGTGCTTTTCACTCAGATAGCAGGACAGCAGAGTAGCACAGCACTGTTTATGATTCTTCCACAGGCCCAGAGTTGTACTCAAGAGTTAGGTCTGAGGGCCCAATATTTATACCTAGTGCCAGCTGTGAAGTAGACATTTCTGGAGTTTTTCACCCCTGGAGATGTCAGGGGTTTTCTGCCTTCCTGCCCTAGCATCAGCTTGTCTGAGGGCACAACAACTAGTGTCAAACTCTTTGTGAGTGTGCTCAAACAGGGTCTTTGTGATGTTTAAGTGTGGTAAGTGACACGCACCCCCCCCCCCACCCCCCCTCATCAAGTCAGAGATAGCCCATCATGCTAACACACTGCCAGCTACACCAAGTCATCCAAACAGGCTGCTGGCACCAAATGGCTAGGACACGAAAATGTCAACTTTCTGAAAGTTATAAGAAAAAGAACACCTACACTGACACCACTATGAACTATTTTCAATTGCAGGAGGCCACATCAAGTTTTATTGCAGCCAAACTTTTTTTAGTTTTGATAACTTAAATGTATCATTTTTTTCTACTGTTAGATAGTTAAAAAAAAAAAAAAAGAAGACATGTCATCCACTTCAGAGCGACAAGATTCCACACACAAATAATATAGATAACCACTGTGCTATAAGTGACTTAACCAACACAAATATGTTAGAACAACATTAAACCCTGACACGACAAATGGACGGTTGGCAAGACAACAAATGACCATCTTCCCACAAAAAAATACTCTCATAAAGACAGAGGGAATGGACGGCATATATCATTGCACATTTAAAGGGCCTATTTTAGAAAAGGGACCTAAATGACTTTTAAAATTCTTAACGGTTCCTTTCCATCCTGCCAAATTCCCAGTCAAAGCCGTGGATTGAGAACTGTTGAAGCGTTTTGAACCCTATAAATCAGGGTTCTCCTCAGGACCATGAACTGGATCAAGGCTACAACTTCTTGAGGTCCAAAAAAATAATTCAACCCAAATTAAACAATTCGAATGCTCACATTTTTCCAAAATAATTCCAGATTCCATCGAGTCAGAGAAAATCACTCATCAGCTTAAAATGAAACAGGGACTCACAAACCTGTTACAGAAACAACACCTTATAAGTCCGTCCTCATTTCAGTCCAACGGATCTTTCTGAAAGTGTTCTAACTAAACCAGCCTTTCCGGCACTCTCTCTCTCTCGTTTACCGATCGTATCAGTGATCAGATCTACCAGGACATGTAAAAGTTAATGGTACATGTCCAACTTTTTCCAATACACTGCTCTGCCCTATTAGCTGTTTAGGGCATATCTTAGGGGTGACATATGTATTAAAAAAGAATGTTTAGGCCCGACAAAGGATTTATTTTTCCAGGTTTAAATGGCAGTTTAGAACTGCACACATAGACTGCAATGGCAGGCATGAGACGTGTTAAAAAGGCTACTTAAGGGGATGGCACAATTAGTGCTGTACTGATGCAGATGCTTGCCGCTCAAGAGAATAGGAGTTAAGAGTCTGTTGAGTATAGACTAACACTAAAAATATTTCACAAACGTAATGTAATAATCAGTTAAGGTGTTTTTTTTTTTTAATAAGCCACGTTACTACACAAAACCTTTAATTCTGACCGGTCACCAGTAGTACTCTACTGCACTCTGTGCGTCTGCATTATTTAAGAAGAGTTATAATGCTTTAATTTTTTGTAATAAAATTATCTTAACTGATGTGCTTTTGTATTTTTAAGACTTATCTGCTGCAGTATTATATACTCGTTTTAACCTTGAACTTCCTGTGTACCTTTGATTTTCCAGTTAACAAATACATAATTTTGTTGTCTCTTGAGCACTTGCCATAGCAAAATTAGCAGTTTTACAAATCTGTAAATGGCAAGTGTTATCAACTCAGTGATATCTACTATGTTACTTTCAGAAGGATGAATGGCATAAATACGCTGCTTAGAATAAAAAATACAGCATGTTAAGAATGTTTGTAGGGGACGCAAACTGGCACATATAGGTACCTCAAAAAATGTGTATGGCATGCATTTAATAGAGCTATCAGTAGGGTATTCCATTTTACTTTAAACCCTATGTGAGAATTAACTATAGCTTCCGCTCTGCATCGTGCATTAGGAATTACATAAAATTTAAACAAATAAAACCAACCACATCTCTGCAGTGTGTTATGTTACATATGCAGTTTTGACTTCACATACTTTTCTTTTGGAAACAAAAAATTACTCTGCTTCCCATAGCACTAACTGTCTTTGGACTTTCAATGGGAGCTTTTTATTTGTCTGCTGTTGCAAAGGGGTATAGCAGGGAACCCTGGTTGTTTTTATGTAAATGGTGAGCTGTATCCCAGCAGCAGGTTTCGACGCCTGCTGTGATTAGACACTTGTACTCTGGACACTTTAATATATCCTATGTTACTCCTGGCTAGCCCAGAACAAAGGGAATTGAGCAGTGACAACATGTCACAAATTTCACGTAAAGTACTCAGAAGAAAATGACTTCAGGCTTGATTAAGCCTGTGGAACAAGTTACTTGTCTTTAGTAATGCCTTATCTGGTAGAGACTGTCTAGCTGTGGATTCCTTATCTTAGAATTATCCCATGCATCAGACTGGATCTGGAAGATGCTTTGCAAACAGTATCCCTGCCCGCCGGTAGGTGGCGTTGATCGGCTCCATGTGAGTCGTCCACATCAGAAATGACATATGTGGCACCTATACAGGTGTCACCCAGACTCACTGACATCTGTTAGTTTTCACAACTTTCCACGCCAGAAGCACAGAGCTATGAAGTACACTCACCACTGGTTAACTAGGACCCTTAAAGGAGATAGGCCTGTCCCTGGAAATCCGTTCGCAAAGCAGGGAGGATGGGTCAGTAAGGAATCTGCAGCTAGATATATTCTCTAGCAGATAAGGCGTTACTGAAGGTAAGTAACTTGTTCATTTGAAAGAGACTTCTAGCTGCAGATTCCTTACCTTAGAATAGATACACAAGCAATACAATCCCGAAAGGTGGGTCTGCAAACCAATTTCAGATAAGTAAGTCCTGCAGGAGCGAATGGGCAAAATGCCCGTCATGACAGACCTGACTGTCCAGGCAGTAGTGTTTGGTAAACATGTGCAATGATGCCCACGTTGCTGCCTGGCAGATGTCCAGGGCAAGAACTACGCATGCTAACTCTGTGGTAGCAGCAGTTGCTCTGGTTAAGTGAGCACACAAACCCTCTGGAGGTTGCTTCTTTGCCAAAGCATAGCATGTTTTGATGCAAAGAAGCACCCATTGTGAGATGGTATGCTTCGGCACCGCCTTCCCCTTCTTCGCACCCACATACCCAACAAAGAGTTTATCGTCCACCCGGAAGTCTTTAGTGCAATTAAGATATAACGCCAACGCTCTTTTTGGATCCAGACGGTGGAGTTTCTCTTCCTCATGAGAAGGATGTGGGGGTGCATAACAAGTAGGCAAAGTAATGGACTGGCCTACATGAAAAGGTGTGACAACCTTGGGAAGAAAGGAGGCCCATGTGCGTAGCACTACCTTGTTAGGATGTACAGACAAGAATGGAGGCTTGGAAGAGAGCCTGAAGCTCACTCACTCTGCAAGCAGAAGTGATGGCCACCAGGAAGACAGTCTTGAGGGTAAGGGGCCACAAGGGACAATTGTGTAACGGTTCAAAGGGAGCACACATCAAGTAAGTGAGGACAAGATTGAAATCTCACTGAAGCATGATAAATGGAGTGGGAGGATACAAGTGGGTTAGACCTTTAAGAAATCTATCTACAATAGGGGATTTGAAAAGAGAAAGTTGATCTGGCAATCCAAGAAAAGCTGAGATAGCTGATAAGTATCCTTTAAGAGTGCCCAAAGCAGAACCTTGACAGATTAGTGAAAGAATGAAGAAGAGAACCTCAGAAAGAGGAGCAGAGAGAGGATCAACTGACTTGTCCCTGCACTGTGCCATAAATTTGTGCTAACAGGATGCGTACACCGTTTTGGTGGAGGGACGTGTTTTGGTGGAGGAACACCTGGCTGGCAAGATAACATTGCAGACTTCGGGTGGAAGGTCCAAAGCCATCAACTGCTGCCGCTTAATCTCCACGCAAGAAGGTGGAGACTGGACAGGTTCGGGTGAAGAACCGTCCCCTGCTGCTGCGAACAGAAGATCCTCTCGAAGAGGCAGTCTGATTGGAGGATCTGTGGCCATGCTCAGTAGCTCTGGGTACCAAACTCTTCATGCCCAGGCGGAGCCACAAGAATTACTTGGGCCCAGTCATTCTTGATTTTCTTGAGAACTCTGGGCAGAAGTGGTATTGGCAGAAAGTCGTACAGGAGGCCTAAGCTCTACTCAAGACGAAAAGCGTCGCTGAGCGAGAACCACCCTGGAAACTCCAATGCACAAAACTGCAGACTTTACGTGTTCTCTGTGGAGACGAACAGATCTAACCAAGGCTCTTCCCACTGTTGAGAGACCTTGCGCCAGCTCCAGATGGAGATGCCATTCGTGATCGACTATGCATTGACGGCTGAGTTTGTCTGCTCTGGCGTTCAGAGAGCCCTCCAGATGCTGAACCACCAGGAAAATGCCCTGATGTTCCAGCCATGTCCACATGGCAGTGGTGTTGTCGGTGAACACGTTCACCACTTTCCCTTTGAGAGAGGGAAGGAATGATTTCAATCGCCCAGAGCTCCAAAAGATTGATGTGGAGCTCGGACTCCGAGGCCTCTGATCTCCGCCTCTCCCATGTGGCCGCCCCATCCCACAAGTGACACATCTTTCATGACTGTGAGATCTGGTTGGAAAAGGCAGAGGGATCTGCAGTTGACCCAATCCTGATTCGAAAGCCACCACTGCAGATCTTTCGCAGTCCCCTTTGAGATCTGGACCATGTTGACGAGATTCCCCTGGTGCTGCACCCACTGGAACTTTAGGTCCCACTGCAGAGCCCGCACATGCCATCTGGCATTTGGGACTAATAGGATGCAGGAGGCCATGTGGCCCAACAGCCTCGGAGTCATTCTCACCGAAACCCGGGATAGAGGCTGAAACATCGGAACAATATCCCGGACAGGACCTGACCCAAAGTGAGCATTTTGAACTCTCCTTCTTCAGCAAGAGACGGAGGGTTCTGAGGTCGAGGATAGGACGAAGGCCCTTGTCCTTAATGGGCACCAGAAAGTAGCGGGAACAGCAATCACAGCCTACTCCTGGCACCAGAACCCTCTCTGTGGCCTTCTTGGCCAAAAGAGCTCTATGTTCCTCACAGAGAAGTGCCAAATGAACCTCTGTTAGAGGGCTAAATGATGGAGGCATGACCGGAGGGGAAGTCTCAATGGGAAGGGAGTAGCCCCTTCGGACAATCTGCAAAACCCACCAGTCCGTCGTGATGGATTACCAGTGGGGCAGGTGATGGCTTACCCTGCCACCAACTGGTCTGATGTGGGGGGACGGACTAGGAAGGTTTGGAGGCTGCAGGCGGGGCAGGGGTGGACTGGGCAGACCTCTGGTTCCCTGTCCCACAAGCCAGTGGGATTCCATGTCCCCAGCCACACAGGGGCTGTACAGCATGTGTGGCATGGTGGCTCAGGAGGGGGCACGACAGGGAGCCCCTTCCGTGCCCACCAAAGGGGTGAAAGGCGGGGGCAAGGGGCAGTGGAAAGTCCAAGGGACTGAGCTGTAGCCCGGGAGTCCTTGAATCTCTCCAGTGCTGAGTCCGCCTTATCTCAGAAGAGATGAGAACCATCAAAGGGCATGTCCATGAGGGTCTGTTGAACATCCCCCAAAAAAACAGAAGTTCTTAACCAGGCATGGCATCGTAATGCCACTGTTGACGCAAACGATCTGCCCAGAGAGTCGGTCGTGTCATGCCCACATCTTATCGTGAACTTGGTTGCATCTCTCTCGTCGGCAACAGCCTAGGAGGCACTTGCACCGGCCTCCTTCGGGATCTGCGGCAAAACTTGTGCAACCCTGTCCCACAAAGAGTGGGTATAACTGCCCAAAAGGCATGTGGTGTTCACCGAACGCAACGCCAGACTGGAGGAAGAAAACATCTTCTTCCCAAGATTATTCAGTCTTTTTGATTCCCTAGCCGGGGGAGCGAAAGGGAATGCACCAGATGACGAGGATGCTTGAAGGACCAAGCTCTCAGGCATGGGATGCTGGGTCAGGAATTTAGGGTCGTTCAGGGCAGGTCGATTGCGGCGAGTGATTGTCCTATTCACAGGAGCCCCTGGGCTGGGTCTGGATCAGGTACCCAGTAGGACATCAGTGAGGGCTTTGTTAAATGGAAGGAGAGGCTCAAAAGCAGAGGAACCTGGCTGAAGCACCTCCGTCAGGAGATTAGTCGTGACCGCAACAGTAGGCAGCTCAAGGCCGAGGACCTCAGCCGCCCCACTGACCACCATGGAGTAAGAAGCTCCCTTCGTCATAGCCACGGTAGGAGGAAACAGCATGCCAGTGTCGGGAGGTATCAAGACTGCTGGAGTTGCCCAATTTCAGAGCCCAGTCCATGTTCTGCTCATTTTGCTGGTATTCATAAGGGTCCAGTGACCCCTCCAATCCTTCCTTATATTCATACCCAAAGTAAAAATGGTCTGAATCCAACCTTGGGTGGCTAGACCCCGTCGAAGTCCAGCTCCCGGTCGTCAGGAATTAGGATTGGGTCGAAGTCGATTGTGGGCCCAACTGACGTCAGGAGCGTCGACGACTTCGCCGGTGCCGTGGAAGGTCTCGATGGTACAACCAGCGCTGTCAGGGATCCGGACATGGATCCGGAGGGACCCTCGGTGGCTGGAGTCGGAGCTGCTAGTGCGGAACCCGAAGGGCCTACCCTCCGAATCCCCAGGCACCGTAGAGGGGTCGGACTACCCAAATATGAGGCACATGGCCTCATAAAATTCTTTTAGCTGGGCAGGGGTCGCTCTGGCTGCCGGAAATTCGGGGAGGTGTGGAGCAGACCCAGAAACAGGCTCAGCAGACGGAGGCCTAGAGTGTCGACACTGTTCCACCGTTGCGTCACCCGAGTGACAGGGTGAAGTTGAAGAATGCCTTGCCTTCTTAGACTTCTTCTTCCCCGAATGTCCTTATGATTTTGAGGACAACGAGTGGTGATGACTCCACAGTCAGTCTCGAGACCTTCCTCTCAAGCGAGACTGGGAATGATGCGGAGTTGAGCGCCTAGCCACCATGAGCTTTAGGGACCACTCCCTCAAAGCCTTCGGGTGCATGGCCCGGCACTTGGAGCACGACTTTGGGTCGTGGCTGCGCTCCAGCACCACAAACATACCCGATACAGATCCGTCGCCGACATCACTCGGTGACAATCCTCGCAAGGCTTGAACCTGGTCTTCGGGGACATCCTTGATGCACCAAAAGTCACCAGAAAATTCGACAAAAGTGTTGGGGCCGGTCAAAAAGTGACCAGGGTAGCTCTTTTCTGCATCAGCGTATAGCGCGGAAAGAAAAGAACTGACATCACTGAGCCGAAGCAGCGCCTATATTCGACCCCGCCGTCATCACAGTGGCCACGACGCCAACGATGGACGTGGAGTCAACCAACGCCACCTGACAGCGCACAAGGGTCTGACGCCTGGGGAAATTCTAAGGGAAATGATCTACAACTAGAAGTCTCTATCAGATAGTAATAACAGTCATTTGTACATAACATTTGTGATACCTTCTTTACTTACAGTGTTCATAATCAGTGTGATGTCAATGATAAAGTTGTGCTTGATTCCAATGCAGGTTGAAGCAGCTTGAATCAGTTCCAATGTAAACAACAAAAAGGGCTTAAAATAATCATTTGTTTTCTATTCTCTGGACCTATTAATGCTTTGTGGCACTCAGGGTTGGCTCAGGATACGGATGCCTATCACTTTATCATAAATGTAACACAAAGCTATTAAGTTGATGGAGTTATTATGGCTTTACTCTAGAATGGGAGGAAGGGCAAGGCTCACCGGCAAACATAGAAGCTGCAGCACAGAAGACCTACCTTCAAAGGATGCCTGGAGTGCTGCTGATAAGGTTATCCAACAATATGTGGGCTGGAGCCACAAATCGCACAGGTACAGTGTTTTCATACTGAGATGCTCAGCATATGGCATCCTTTCTGGAACCAATGCTTCAGATGTTCGTGCTCATAGTGCCACCTGCTTCTTTGGCCTTTCGATTTGCGTTGTGGACATCCACTCGGCTGCTGCGCTGAGCTCACCTTAGCCTGTAGGACAAGGCTCTTCCCATGATTGAGTTCAAAATGACGCCTTCAGTACCAGCCCTGGCACCAACTTGCTCAGATGCCTCTGTGGCCTCCACCCCCTCAGATTTGTGCAAAGTATCAGTTATGGTGCTCACTCTGGAGCAGGTAAGACGTGTCCTATTTGAATTGACAAGTAAACTGGAAGAGGTTAAAAGGGCTGTCTATGTCCACTAATTAGGGGTGTAGGGAAAACACTTCAAAACACAATGAGGTTAAAGACCAAGATGATGACACCTTCTTCCAATTAGCATGATAACTCTGAAGTAGACAAACCTAAGCTGCTAATTGGCACATATTCTGTGGGTCTCTGGGAAGAAATATCCATGAAAAGGTATTCTTCTGACTCCCCACTTCCCAGTCTACTACACCTCCCCAGCATAGAGGGCATGAGCATTGCCTCAGGCGGGTACGGCTATCTTTTCAGTTATGGGATGAGCTAGCCGCAAGGTATGATGGCTGGAAATAGACTTGACCCCTACCTCCGACCCACAAGGCAGCTAAGACCACGGCCCTGACGATGAGCTTTGCAGCTAAGGTCCTGCGCACCTTTTTTATTGCAAGCTAACCCATGTCAGCTGCCATTGAGGTAGCTAGCAAGGCAACAGTAAGGAAAGTAGTCCAAGAGCTCATGAGTACAGTGTACGACGAAGGGCCCAGATTGGTTGAGCCCAGCCATGAAAGTTACAGTTTGGAATAGATGATATTCACAAAGGAGCTGACTCCACCCTCCTTGGGCCAACAAAATGTTTCCCTATGGCAATTCCTGAAACCAGCCTTCACTAATTACTTAACTAAAGAATAGAGTAGACACATTATTGGCGGTCATGTATTTATTTTAAAAAAATTACGTTTTCACCAAGTGACTCCACTGAACAAAAAACTTAGGATTTTAAGTATTCAAATGAACACAAGCTCATTGGAAAACATACTGAAGCATAATACATTGACAAGATTATTTTATACAGAAACCCCAGAAGGTAACTGGAAATTTTTCACAAATGATAAAAAAAGATGACAAAATATGACAAACTGCAATAGTCTTAATTGCATTGTTTTGAAATGTCCAGTATGAAACAAATTTGTTTCTTCTAAAAGAAAAAATAATCCTTTCTGAAGCTTCCAGAAACCAGCAAATCTAAAATGGTCCATCAGTGCCTTATTTTTTAAATCTTCATATAATGTTCACATACACACATAGTTTTAACTTCATCTCGTGAAAGCGCGTACGTGACGCCCCCTTCCACCATTTCCACCCAGAAATTTCCCTCTCGAGTTGCCACCGCCGCCACCTCCACCACTGTTCGCATTTGCCCAGGAGGGCCCAATTCCACCACGACCTCTTGAAGCACGGTCACGAGGACTTGGTCGATATCCTAGTTAAAAACAACATAAACAAATACATAATTAGTATTGAAATGTTCAAACAGAGTAAAAAATACTCCATAATAGCGTCAAATTACCTTGAGTTGTGTAAGGATGGGTAGAAAGAGGATCGTCTGGCTAAACGGGGCTTCTGTGTATAAGTGAATTGCAAGTTGGGGTTCTCCAGGTGTCCACTTTCAAACTTAGTGGAGTTTAGCTTAGGTGTGGTCTTACTTGCTCTGCATACATTCTTTTCCCATGCACCTCAGCGAAACTACTTTCTCAGGCTCTACTGAGCATGCCCCTCGTTGGCCTATTAGACCTGCCACTACTGGCCCTACCTCAGGGATGATCTACTGAATCTGTCTGCCTTTTCCACTATCCATCTATTTCTATGGGAGAAGATCCCTGGTGTATGACTATTTGTTTTCTAGCTCTGGACATTCATTTAAAACGTCCCCTCTTACTCCAACAACCTCTTAACATCTAGCCTGCCTTTCGTAGTTCTCCCAGCCTGACTGGGCCTCAAGTCTTCCATGCATATGCCTTTAATTGCAAGTATTGCTCCCCACCTTGGTCTGCTGACGTTGCAGAGACCTTGAAGTAGTGTGCAAGGCTATCATTAGACACCCAATAACCTCCATCATTACATCTTTCCACGTGTGAAGAGACCAGTTACATACTGTTTACTTATATGATACAGACTGAATGTTTGGATCTGTGTTGAATTGGAATCAATGTAACCTTTCAGTTTGTAGCTAGTGCTACCTCTCCACATGCATTCTTCCAAAGGTTAGCCCAACACCCAAGAGAAATTAGTGGACATAACATTCCAACAATGAAGTGCACTTTACTGTTGTCTCTAGAACCTGTAGTTCTGATTGCTTTGCCACATTAAGAGCTCCACATTGTTGAGTCTAAAAAAATGCACTGTTCTGCACTGCCTGCCTGACACTCCCTGAAACATTTCAATTAGCTTTACTTGACATAAGAAAACAGGTAAATGTTATGAGGATAGTTACACCAGTAGACACCACCCAAACCCAATAGCACATTCCACTCACTCGCCAATACTCACTTCAGCTCCACCTGCAATTCACTTTTCTCAAACCGAATATGTTTAAAAAAAAAAAAAAAAAAAAGCCCCAACAATATTGTGTGCAAAGCGTGGCTCCAACGCCATACAGATGGCAGAGCATTGCCAACTCTAGTGTTTTCTCTCACCGTACCGACTGAAACCTTACGACCATTCAGTTAATGTACCATAAACATGCCATCCCTCAATGTCTCAATACAGCCACATAGCTATATACCTGGCTAGTGATGCCTTTGTGCAAAACTAACTGTAGAGGCTGGGCAATATAGAGAACTAACCACCCAGCTGAATGAATACAATGACCTACTCCACACACAACGTACCGCTGAGATCCTTATCTGGACCACTCATTTAACCTTTACCCAACACGAACTGCAGGTAAACAAAGTTTAACATGTCTCAGCACCATACATAGGTAAAGACACCCAGATCGAAGAAGCTATACAGTGCCACACTTTGGTATAAATGCTGGCAAACACATCGCAAGAACAACACTTGTTTTAGCATTGTCTTTCAGACATGCATAGGCATAGAAACACAAAATATGAACTCTGTAAGTTACCAAATTGACACAAAAGCTGGGTAGAAAAAAACCTGACAGGGAATTTTCAAAAATACCTTTATGGAATTCACAACTACGGTATGGCAGTAATTAAGCACTTGGACTTTCATTTTAAGTTAAAAGCTATACTCCTGTAGAGCATGAACGCTGACCACTTGAAGAAGCACGTTCTTCAACAAAGGCCTGTGCCAAATGAACTGACCTACTTCAATGCATTTATCTTCAAGACATACCATAGTCTTAAAAATATACTTCTAATTTATCCCACAAAGCTCTGTCGAACTGATTTATATGCTTCTAAATGGAGGGCCACCCAACACTACAATCTAGCTTCAGACAACTATTGCCACAACTAGTTAACGACGTGTGGTACCCAATTCATATACTGTAATAGCTGTTTGGTAGTCCATTGTTCCTACTAACAAATGCATTCATATGATCAAATACACAAATTCAAGAAAGGGAGGTAGAATGAGAATAATAGTTGGGATGAACTGACTATTGGCAGAAAAACTAGAAGGAGTAACCACAGAGAATACGATCCGTATGCTGTGACTGCCAAAGTTCCTTCCGATAAAGTACTCTATGTCATGTAGCTCCAGAATAAGGTTTACAACTGTACGTCTAGAAAAATGTTACAAATACGTAATTGTATTGTGACAAATGGGAAGGATTTTTCGGATCTCAGGAAAAATGATAATTTGCAGTTTTGTCCCCACCTCCATAGCAGCTGGTCTATAATTGAGCCCTTAGGTTGCAACCCTTATGGTCTCACTCTCTTAAGTGAACGACAGGTCTCACATTAATGTAGCATCGGCCTCATGTGTGAACCATGATACCCCTAACAGACATGTAATGTAAAGTAAGCAATGAATTACTTCTATTTGTTGGGTCTGGGAAGGTTTTCAAATGAATAATATATTTCTTTAGGGCGTCAACCAAAAGTGAAGCACTGCCTCCCTGAAGACGTTGCAGAAGTCCTCAGCCCTTTCGTACATGACTACTATCTATGTAATTTTCTATTCATCTTGTGAGAAACATACTTATCATGCTGTGAAACTACGTCTAATGCTGGATTACTCTATTTCATCAGAAGATGCAGAAGGCCACCCGTGAATCTAGACGTTTCAAGCTGCGAAAATATTGTTAGTTGGGTAGCTAGTTTCTTTTACGACATGATCCTGTTCTAGGTTCACATAATATACACTCATATACCAGTCAGCTTTAAGGCGGAGGGTGACAAGTCTGAGTAGTAGCAAACATGTTTTAATACAGTCGGTCAAACTTGTGTCTTCTTCCTTACCTGCACGTTTACACAGTACCATTTAGCAAATGTATGGAGAGAAGACCGCTGCGCTGCAGCACAAATGTCACAAATAGAGTTCTTCTAAAGAAGCACCTTAACAATGTGCTCTTGGTTTCTGTGCTATGTGTTCCTGCTCGCTAATGAACAACATAATTGGTTTGTTTCCACAATCTATCTTAGTACGATTCCTTTTGTGACTGATTTACCCTCTTTTTGGAAGTGAGCCACAAAGAACTGCTGTGCTTGTCAGTGACTGTACTTCTTCAGCACAATGCTCTTTCAGCTAATGAAGACAGATTTTGTGGAGGTCAAGCTATCCAAACTCAAAGTAGGCATGCTGTCAAAATTATATTCTTGGTACCTGGATAACATATTTGACCCGGCTGCATCACAAGAAAATGGGGTAGTAGTGGCATCTCTTATTGCCTCTTGAACATTTGTAGTAACTGATTTCCACTTATCACATGCCTATCAAGGCGATATTAGACTCAGGGTCACTTGTGATGTTCTGTATTTGTTGATGACATGTTGAACCAATGATATTGAGGGGAAAGCATCAACAAATGTGTTAATTAAGTCTTGCCTACACAGCGATTGTGGTGCAAGTTATTGTTTGAAATTACGTGGGCTTAGAACCCGGCCACAGCAAACCATTAGTTGTTTTCGATGTCCCCCTCATTTGCAATCTCTAAGTTGCTTTGCTCCTGTGGACTTCCTTTCATTTATTTTGTTAGCTCTTTCCTAGAGCAGTACATGTGTTCTTAGTCTTTGTTCTTCCACTTCTTTTTGAGACATACTATTTGCTTTTATTTTATGTTTTTTAGTATTCTTCTTGAACTTGCATTGTGCTTTCCTATTTTTAACACAGGCATACAGCTTATTTATGTTGCTTCCACATGGTCTGTTATCGCTATTAACGCTATAGTCACAATTCTGCTATTCTATGCCATTCCACTCAATTGAGCTCTACTCTATGCCACACCAATCCATTCAACTCTACGCCACTCCACTGTACACCACTCCATACCATTCCACTCTACATAATGCCACTCTACACTACTCCACCCCAATCTTTGCCACTCTCTCCTCTAGGCCGCTCCACTCCACACAATGCTACTTTGGCATAGTACGCTACTCCACCTCACTCCACTTTACGCTACCCCATTTTATGCCATTCCAATATATGCAACTCCACTTTACCCAAAGAAACTCTACGACACTCTACTCTATGCTAATCTACACTATGTCACTTCACTCCACACAATGGCATTCTGCGGCACTCCACTCTATTCTACTCTATGCCATTCTGCTTCACTCCATTCTACGCTACTCTACTCTATGCAAATCCATTCCACTTAACACCACTCTACTCCACACAATGGCACTCTACTCCACTCCACACAACGCAACTCTACGCCGCTCCAGGCTACTCTATTTTATGCCAAGCCATTCCACTCTATGCCTCTCAAATTGGATAACCAATTTTCACAGAAGCAGAATGGTGCGAAATCCCAATGCCTTTCCAGACACCTCCCAATCTCCAAAATGTAATCTAGAGACTCAAGAGTACTCTGGTGGGGGAGTTGGGGAGATAAAGAACTTTGGGGGTCATTACGACATTGCCGCCCGCCAAACGGTGACCGCCGTGCGGCCGCCAATGCGGCCACATTCCCCCCCATTCCCGCTGGGCGCAAACCAAGTTTGCGCCCGCCAGCCCAGCAGGGATGAGGCCGCAACATAGGAGCCTGCTCCTAATAGAGCCGGCGGTGTTGCGGCCGTGCGACGGGTGCAGTTGCACCCGTCGCGCTTTTCACTGTCTGCTATGCGGACAGTGAAAAGCTGGCCGGGGCCCCAGGACACCCCTTACCACCAGCCTCTTTCTGGCGGTGCAAACCGCCAGAAACAGGCTGGCGGTAGGGGTGTCATAATCCCCAGGGCAGCGCTGCTTGCAGCGCTGGCCTGGCGAATTATCACCGCCGGGGCTAAAACGGTGGGAAACCGCCGGCCCTGGCGGTGCGACCGCGGCGCTACCGCCGCGGTCAAAATACGCCGGGAGGCACCGCCAGCCAGTTGGTAACCGCCGTGCGGCCTCCAATGCACCCACACTCCCCCCCATTACGACATTCCCGCTGGGCCGGAGGGCGCAAACCAAGTTTGCGCCCGCCAGCCCAGCAGGGATGAGGCCGCAACATAGGAGCCAGCTCCTAATGGAGCCGGCGGTGTTGCGGCCGTGCGACGGGTGCAGTTGCACCCGTCGCGCTTTTCACTGTCTGCTATGCAGACAGTGAAAAGCTGGCCGGGGCCCTGTTAGGGGGCCCCTGCACTGCCCATGCCAGTGGCATGGGCAGTGCAGGGGCTCCCAGGGGCCCCAGGACACCCCTTACCGCCAGCCTCTTCCTGGCGGTGCAAACCGCCAGAAACAGGCTGGCGGTAGGGGTGTCATAATCCCCAGGGCAGCGCTGCTTGCAGCGCTGGCCTGGCGAATTATCACCGCCGGGGCTAAAATTATCACCGCCACGGTCAAAATACGCCGGGAGGCACCGCCAGCCAGTTGGCGGTGCTCCCGTCGCTTTGGTCCTGGCGTTGTAATACCGCCAGGGTCATAATGACCACCATAGTGCCTTGTTTATTCTTCTGGGTTAATTTTTCCTATTTGTCTTGTTCTCTCTTCTCTGATACAGAGATGACGTGGTGTTGCTTAAGAACTGTAAATAGAACACAATTATTAACCTTATCTCCTCTAACTTGCTACTGGCAAAAGTTTCAATGCAATTTATATATTTTTAATATAAATTCTTTTATCTAACATACCCCATAAGACAAAGACATTAGACACTCTTCTGTAGTATGGTAGATATGTTGTAAAGAGTTCTTAATGAACAATGATTTTTTCTAAAGGAATTCTCTATCTCAATTTGACAATTTCTAAATAAGTCTTTAAATACTCTTCAAGGAGTTCATTAACATTTTCACTCCACATAAATCGTATTTATAACTGTTATTAAACTTTTTTTCTCTCTCTATAGGATATGTGCGTAACCAGGAACTGTCTTAACAAATGAGCTTCACTCTTGGCTTCTCATCACATAGATAATTCTCATTAATTGAGGAGTAGTGGGTTTCTTTACTTAAACATCTTTTCTTACTCTTGTGTTTGCCACTGCTATATTCTTTTACATATGTCCCTGTAAAGAGCTCTTAAACTAGCTCTTGAAGGGAAACTGAGGAAACTGCTCTTTTAAATGAGGTGATGAGTAGCGTTCCAACATTCTTCTCTCAACCGACGGATATGAAGCGTCACTGAGACGCTATCCTCTAGAACTGAAGAGTAGCGTTCCAACATTCTTCTCTCAACCGACGGATATGAAGCGTCACTGAGACGCTATCCTCTAGAACTGAAGACACTATTGCGATGAAACAGCCCTAACTGACCTGATGTAACATACACCCACAGAGGCAGGACGCTACCCGACGGGAATCCTTCAGTGAAATGCGATGCTTAGAACGTAGCGCACATCTTAGAACCTCTTCACAAAAGCTATTGCACGAATCCAGAAAGAAGGCAAACTAATGCGAGTATGTTAGTACTCAGTGCAGCCATGTTGAGATTCCTTTTGTGTAGTATCGATCTACAGCTAAGTTATATGGTGTTCTTAGTAAGTTGGTTCAGTTTCACTAAACCTTCTAATCTTGTTTAACAAATAGCATGGGGTATGTTAATCTTGTTCTTTCTGTTAATCCTGACAATGCCACCCCATGCATTCTACTGTGCACCACTGTAGTCTATGCCACTCTGCTCCACTCTAAGCCCTCATTTCCACTCTATGACACGTCACACAATGGCACTCCACCCACTCTATGCCAATCCATTCCAATCTATCCCACTACATACAATGTCACTGTATCGCACTCCACTTTACATTACATCTATGCCATTCCACTCTATGCTACTTCACGCCACTATACTCTCCTTTACATCACATCAATAACTTTTATCCATGCTGAACAGCATCCATTCTGCTGTACAGCATGGCTAAAAGACATTGGCAAAGCAAACAGCTCTTAAATAGGCAAGACCTATTGGCTTTGCCAATGCTTACTTTCTATTGGTGTTCAGAGTGCACATACCACCAGTCCAGTGTCCAAGTTGTGTGTTGATCAGGATTGTGGAATGATCATACGTGAGCAAGTTGTTGATGTTTGTCAGTGGGCCGGGTGGTCGCCGCACCTCTGCTGCTGTTGTACTATTTGCTGCCTACTTGATAAACATACCTACCAGACCACGACGACTGCAGCATTGTGATTATTTGGCCACTAGAAAGTACCCTTCAGAAATTGACAGTGCATTTCCCACTGGCAAGCCTTTAACCATTCTTTTTGTGGTCTCGTGTAGATGAGAATATAGCACCAGATAAACGCTTGCTGCCATTATCCAAGTACCCTCATCTCTGTTCTCACTGTCAAAGATTATGACAAGTAGAATAGATGAGCTTGACTATGAAAGGCCAAAATCCATTTCTGATATGGCACTGCCTATGCCTTACTAATAAAACGCCTTTTTGATTGAAAAGGACTACGACTGACTTACAGTGAACCCTAACTGGTGTAGCAATGGAATCACTGTATTGAAACTGTTCTTCCATCGATGGAAGTAATTCCCATTTACCAGCCAGGGGGTAGGGCTACATGTGAATTCACTGATGTCCGAGATGCACTGCTACCGCCACCCAACTCCTTGTATTACCTTTGGGGCAGATTTTATGCCAAAGTGGAGATCTCTCAATGGACACATTTTATCCTGCTACAAACGTTACATAAAGCAGATGCCTGGGATACGGAAATATGCTTCTTGTATCTAGTGTTGCTAGGGTATCTTGATCCTTCAATGTAGAAATAATGTTTTGTAATGTTGACTTTTTAAACTTATGTGTCTTAATATACCAGTTCAAAAATCTTTGATTCCAATTATACTTCAAACCAGGTCTGCTTTTGGTATTAGCCAATATACAGAGAATACTCCATATCCATCTCATCTTAGTCCTCATCGTAACCTTTAATATCAGATATTGATCTATACTATAATTATGTTGTATTACTGAAACAACCATCCTGCTAAATTATCCTTGGCCTTTTCCAATGCTGCATGTGTTAAAATGCTGTATTTTGTGAATATTGTTGCCAATTTTGGGTTGCTGACTGTGGACCTCAGGGTGCAGCTGTCATAGCAAGAATTGCCCACAGTCTGTGGTAAAACTGGGAGGGTGGAGGAGTCTCTTTCTTCTTCCAGTGGAAGGCGATTATTAACTTGGCCGCTCCCAAGCACAGCAGGAACATGTGCCAGTGAGCGCTAAACATTGCCAGCATGAAAGGTTTCAGGCCAACTAACATCACTTCTGGCAAGACCAGTATTGGGTATCCCAAAAGTTTACTTTATCAGAACAGCTACCCACTCACATTGGGGGCGCACTCCAGGATATTACCACTAGA
This sequence comes from Pleurodeles waltl, assembly GCF_031143425.1. Classification (NCBI taxonomy): domain Eukaryota; kingdom Metazoa; phylum Chordata; class Amphibia; order Caudata; family Salamandridae; genus Pleurodeles; species Pleurodeles waltl. The sequence continues at coordinate 850,723,037 of NC_090439.1, forward strand.
TGTGCATATTTTCCTGCAGCGCCTCCAACAACTACGGTTTGCATTTGGGAACAGCTAGTACAGGTGGAGTGTATTTTAACACCATCCAAACCAGAACTTACAATGAACCCCAAATCCCCTCCAAGCGGACTTAGAGGGAGCATTTTTTTCCCTGCTTAGCCTATCCCATTGCTTCTGCGATATCTGTTTGTGAAGTACTTGCTCACATTCCTTATTGTGGGGCCAACTCAGAGAAGCTTCACTTGTTGTTTATTGCACCCACTAGTTCAGGGAGTAGGGATTCTAATGCTGTTTCTTCTCTGGCTGCACGTGCACAAATCACCAATTGGTAACCCAGTCACAGGTCTGTGCATATTATAGGTGGTCCTTCTGATAGAAGTAAGTCCCCTTTGCATTATATAAACGTCTTAGGTGTGTTAGCATATAATATGTCAGACAATATCCTGCATCCCCTTCGCCCTTTCCGTCCATGAAAAGCCATGCTCCCCAACGCAGGCGAAAAGTAGTTGTTATAAAGAACAGGACTGTACAAAGATGGGCAGGTCACTAGGCCTCAGGCTGCTATATAGGTGTCCCACATCTGAAGCATTGTAGTTACTTGTGTGCTAAGGTACGCATTTGGTGGCAGGAGTCTTTTGCCCAACCAGACAAGATCCCACTGAGGCCCGTGAACAATGGCATGATCCATAAGTTCCAATTGTTCTGTGATTCTGCTATTGACCATCCTACCACTATCTTCAGTTGAGAGGCTGCATAGTACAGTGAAATGTCAGTAAGACAGAATTCCCCCCTCTACTCTGCATCATCAACCTTTGGCAGACCTTGTTGGCCTTCCACTGCCATACAATGTGTATAATGTGTTGTATTTGTTTAAGGCAGCCCCTGTCGACCCAGACTAGAAAACCCAGGAACATGTGCAGTAAACTCAGAAGCACATTCATTTTAATAATGTTAGTTTTGCCCACCCAGGATATTAAGTGGCCCCATGAGTCTAGGTCACTGCGGATCACTGATAGCAACATAGGGTAGTTAGATTGAAATAGCGCCCTTGGACAACTGGTGATCGGCAACTCCAAATAGCCAAAAGATTTTGTGGTCCTAAACTACTGGAAGTCTCTCTGGTGGGCGGTCATGTCTTTAGGAGCCAGGGTAATATTCAATGCTTCGAACTTGTCATGATTAATCTTGCAGCCTGAGACTGCTTCAAATTGGTGCAGAAGGGCTATTATGACTGGGAGAAGCTGTTGAGGTGATCCCAGGATTAGCAACACCTCATCAGCATAGGGGTAAAGCTTGTGCTCCAGAGTACCAAAGTTAATTCCTACTACCTCTTTGGCTTTGGGTACCAGGCATGCCTGACGAGCTGTATGCACAAAGCCACTCTGCTATGGATGGACCAAAAAGGGGACTATCTAATTAAGCTGGGTGGCCAAAATTTTGGATAAGTTTAGTGTTTATATTCAACAGTGCGATGGGTGCAGAAAGAGCCACATTTGTGTACTTCCTTTCCCAGTTTAGATATAATTGAAATCAATATCTCTCCATCTGTAGCACTCTTAAACCCCAACCTCTGCACAGTGGCTGAACAGGGCCAACAGCTTGGGCACCAAGTTGCTCAAATAAAGTTTGGGCTGCAAACCTGTCAGGGTCTGGAGTTTTGTAAGTTTCCAACACTTTTACCGTGACTACTTCTTGTTGAATGGGACCTTCCAGGGCCCCTCTCAGAGTGTCAGTGAATCTGGACAGTTATATGTCTTCAAAGTAGGCAGATCGCTGGGATTCTGAACTATACTCCCCTGAGCATGCGTCTGTATAAAACTGGTGAAACTCTTCTAGCTTTGCTGTGTCTTCAGTTAACCTAGAACTAGTGGGAGTGAGGATTTCTTTCACACATTACTTTTCCTGTTTGCTACACAGCAGCCTGGCCAGCTGTGAGCTAACTGTATCCCCCATGACATAAGGTATTTTTTTTAAGTGCAAGAATGCATGTTCAGTCAAGTTACTGTAGTGTAGAAGAAGCTGCCATCTTGCAGCAACTAATTTCTGCATGTTCTAGAACAAGGTATTACTTACGCTTTTCTGTCCCTGTATCTCATCAGACTTCTAGTTTGTGAAGCCGCTGCCTAATAGCTGCAGCTGCAATAAGGTAGCTGCTTATAGTCTCTTTGTATGCATCCCAGACCCACCCTCCATGGGCACCCTGCTTCTCTCAATCAGTTCAAAATACTCATGGATATGGCGGCCTATTTCTTTGAGGGTTACTGGATCCCGAGCAAAGATGGTGCAAGCGCCAGTAGTGTCGGAGATCCTGAGGGCTAATACTGAGGCATGGTCGGAAACTGCAGTCATCCCTATTTCTGTGTCCCGGACCTCCAGGAGGATGGAGATGCTGACCACGATCTAGTCAATGAATGAGCCTGTCCTATGGACATGGGAGTAGTAGGTGTACTCAGATTTAGAGAGGTGTTGCTCCTACCAGGTGTCTCAGAGGCCCATTTCTATCAATTATTTTTAAGCATTCCTGAAAAGGCACCCATATGCTTCAGCCTGGAACCCTCCTTGTCTCTGTGAGGGTCCCATGCCTCACTGAAGTCCCCAGTAAATATTTAAAGAGGGACAGGCACTGCCACCTCACTGTTTGCCACCCTGGGGGGGGGGGGGGGGGGGGGAATGCTTGGTCTGCACCGTGTGTACCTGCTGTCTGTTGTAGATACCCCCATTTCACATTTGAGGGAAGTGCCACCTCCGCCACATGTCACAGCCAGGGCTTGATCAATTTCTTACTATTAGTGGGCCCTGGAGCCCATCTTCCTACCATTTGGGGAGGAGGGGAGGACACAGACACCGTTTTGCAATCCTATTATGGCCACTCAAGTATGTCTCCAAGGTGCCAGTGTGTCCTGTATCAGTTAAATGGTAGGATGGGGAGGAGGAAGCACTGCTTCCCCAATGTCACATACATGACCTGATGAGGTTCATGCACCAGCACTCTTCTTTTTCTTATGAAAGAGCCTCAGGCACCAATTTGTGATTTCCTCATGGCTGCTTGAGAGCCCATTCCTCTCACCCACACTTAGTGCACTGGACAACACAACTCTCTAGGTCTCAACAGGGCCTGGGACTGCTCATCACACTGGGGACTCTGAGTGCATTGTCCTCAGCACTGCGGGGACCAGCTCACCTCCATCTGGGCAGGAATCCCATCTCATGGCTGCTCAGCCTTGGCTTCTTATCCTCATGAGGGGCGGAAGTAGTGGTGGTGGTTGTATTTGAGGGAGGAGGGCAGACACCGGCATTGATTACCATGGGGGGGGGGGAGGCAAGGGGTGGGGAGGCGTCATTCTCCCTTGGTGAAGCGGCTGGATCTGTAATGAATGGGCTTGGCCTGGAGCAGAGACAGATAGTGTCCAGCTACTCAGCCATCATAGCCACTCCACCAAATCTTGACAATTTGTGTTTATACTTGTCTAGAACATTTGCAGTAAGAAGTCTCACCTACAACACAACATTTATATTCATGAAACACTCCTGCTTGATTGCAACCATATGACTGTCTAGACATCGTTAGATGGCTGCATAATGTAGAGGAAGTGAACGTGGAATAAGTTTAGGCTACAAAACCGGATTAGCAAAACCAACAACACAGAAAAACAAGCTTGATTATGAAGTGCAGTAGATTCATTGACTGACATGTGCTTCTAAATCCACAGATGGATAAAAATTATGAAAATTGATAAATCTACACCACCAGAGGAAATAAGGGTTGAACAAGTTTTTTCAGTTTTTTTAAAACTAAATATGGCAACAGGTCAGTGTGATGCTTTCACTACCGTCATAGTCATAAAATATTAAAACGCTTTAAAAAAAGATATTGTCCAACTTAACCATTTACATCTTGCCTATATGACTTCTAGCGACTTCAGGGTGCACACTGGACCTAGCACGTCCAGTGTGCACCCTGTTTCCTGGCAGAGGCTTTTTGTGCGAAGGTATGGGAGGAGCTCTACATGATTCTGGGTCACCGGACTGACCTTACCCTCAGGACTGCTCTGCTGGGTTCATTGGGAGAGACGGTGGGAGAAAGGATGGAACACTTGTGGCTAAACATGACATTGCTTGCAAATGGAAATTCCCAGAACACCCTTCGATGGCAGAATGGAGGAGGAGGAGGAGACTGGTGTGCCCAGCAGGGACACCCGATTTATGGGGCACAGGGCTGGCCCCAAAAACATGAGAAGATATGGGGCAAGTGGTGGGACTATCATGGTTTGGATGAGGGGGCTTAATACAAGTATGGTGGAATTGTGCCTACTGTGCAGAGTGTGGAACCAGTGATACTGTGTGTCATTAATGTTGTTAAAATCAATAACAAATGGTTATAAAAAAAAAAAAAGATAGGAAATATTTAGAGGGAAGCCAACAAGCTAAAGTTTGTATTACCTAAAAAGTGAAAAGACTAAACCCCTGTGCACACTTCTTTGTATGTATGTATACATATCATGTAAGTGGTATTTGTTTAGTGAAAACCTAGCTGAAAGGCAACCAAGCACCGTACAGAGTCAAAGATACAGCCAATAGGGTGGAGCTAATCACCAGTCAAGATGGCTGCTCTGTAGTGTGCTCCTGTTCCTGTGTTCCTAAATGTAGATTTTAAGTGGCTAAACAAATTGAACCCTATCTAAACCTATGGGTGAGTGGCAGGAATGATGTCGGAAGAAGCCTGAAGATTGCTGAAACAGCTGCAATACAAGGACTGGAACAGAGTGAAGAGACCACCCCAACTTGACTTAGCATATGATGTACATCTCTGGGTGGATTTCCCGGTTGCCTTGAACTGAGCTGTTATCACACTGGGGATTGCGGGAATGTATTCTATAAAGACTAAACATACTGCTCTAATACTAGTATTTTAACCCATCTACGGCACAAACAGCCTTCATGCATCCATGGAGTGGAGGCCTCCAGCCCTAACCATGAACTTTAACCTGTTGGTAGCAAGCACAATGGCCCCTACATGTACAAGGACTGTTATAATCACAGGGTCAGGAGGGGAGCCTTCATGGAGGACTACACCCATCTATGACTACAATAACGGCCGAAGCAGGAGTGACCGCCAGCTTCAGCAATCAACTGTTATAAGATAATGTAATGGTCAGATGTGTTGAAGCAAAGATGGCTGTGCACTAATCTAAACACAAGTGCAACACAGAGCACTGGTAGAAAGACTGGGTCTGAAATGAGACAGCTTCATTGTGGGTAAAACAGACACCAAGCAAGTTCTCTTTCGAGAACTAAAGATCAACAACTACCCACTTGTCCTGTCTCTCCATTGGGTCCTCCAGACAGAGGTGAATCCACAGCACAGCCAGACAAGGACATTAGAGCAATACTCGAAGTCCTGTTTGCAGGCTATATGCACTAAAATAGATCATCTGACTGCACGAATGGGCTTGATGACTGTCTGGATAAACACAGTGACCGACTGGACAAGCGGAGCGCTGTATCTCCAGATTGGAGGATAACAACCCTTACCTGCACACCTCACTTGCAACGGTTGGTGAAAGATCTGAACAGAGTAACTGAAGAATAGGAATCTTGAACCATGGTGACACTGGAATATTAAGATTCCTGGCCCTCCCAGAAAGAACCAATCTTGGAAAGCCAAAGTCCTTTGTCGAACAGCAGCTGGCTGAACTTCTGGGAAGATACCATTTCTCTGAGCTGCTGATTGTGAAATGGGAGCACAGGTCTATGGTCCCCAGAGGCACCCCCAGGTCACTGATTGCCAGGCTCCTAAATTACAGGAACGTGGTACATTAAAAGGTTCCCTTGCACTACCAGAGCGCAGGAGACACTCCAAGGGATTAACTTCAGACCAGAGGGTACACAGGAAGTCTTGAAAGGATTGCATTTGTCTTTGGCAACTGTAATTTTGCACATACTTGTCATTTTATAACAGTATTCAGTTTATGGGCCACCTTATAAGCACTTCAGCAGGTCTGTGTTGATTATGGTATGAAACTCATGGTAAATATTATACGATTATTGGTTTACTGGGAAAAGTTGTCTTTTGGTTCCATAGGTTTGAGCTGCTAATAAGAAACGTCATGACAAAGCCACAAGGCACACATTACTTATTGTTTTGTCAAATGTCATTTTGAATAACTTTTGTAATTTTATTACAGAATACCCAATAGTTGGTTTGTGAAAAATCTTAAGCCTAATACAATAGGTCTGAGTTTGTTATGGGTACAAGCCAATGATAAAGGCTATAGGCCTGAATGCTTTATTGGGAAAAGTTGTTTCAGATGCTATATTTTACATATAACTATTCTGAAATACATATGTTAAAGCCAATATGTTTTTAATTGTGAATTGCTTCTGCACCTTGTTAAAGCCTGCAAATTAACAAGTTACTTACCTTAGGTAATGCCCCACCTGGTACAGACTACCTACCCGCAGATTCCTTACCTTAGAATATTCCCCAGGCGTCAGACCGGATCTGGAAATTATTGAACAATACCCTTGCGCGCCAGTAGGTGGCGTCATGCACACTGTTAGTGATATACACAATGCCTACATAGCCTCAGTGAGCTGACCTCAGTTCTTTATTGTTTTTCCGCACCCGAAGGATGGAGCCAAGCTGAGGTGGAATGACTAGTGTGCCAAAGTGTGGTCCTGAAGGATCTCTTCTATTGTAAATGAAATCCAGTTCGCAGAACGTGGAGGAAAGGGGGGTCTGTAATGAATCTACGGCTAGATATAGTGCTAACCAGATAAGCATTACCGAAGGTAAGTAACTTGATCATCTGATAGAAACTTCCTGCCATAGAGTCCCTACCTTAGAATAGATACCAAAGTAGACTTTCCCGGAGGTGGGTCTGCGGAACTTGTTACACTAAGAAGGCCTGGAGGATCAAGCGGGCAAAATGCCCATCACGCCAGACCCAACTATCTAGACAGTAGTGTTTGGTAAACGTGTGCAGTGATGCCTACGTGGTTGCCTCACAAATTTCCTGAACTGGGACCCCTCTCAGCAGCGCAGCTGTTGCAGCTTTAGCTCTGGTAGAAAGAGCTCTTAAGCCCCCAGGGGCCTGCTTTTTAGCTATTGTATAGCAGATTTTAATCTCACGGATAGTCTATCAGGAGATGGTTATTTTGTGAACTGCTTTGTCTTTCTTCGCACCCATAAAACCAACAAAGAGTTGATTATCTACACAGAAATCTTTAGTGTGATCAATATAAAAAAAGACAGAGCTTGTTTTGGGTCCAGACTATGGAGTCTCACTTCTTCCTTGGTAGGACTGGGTGTGAAGAAAGTAGGCAGTGTGATAGTCTCCTCAACGTGAAAAGGAAGTTCGGGGTCTAACAACCAGCTTGTCTGGGAAGAAGGGTGTATATGAGGGATTAATGGAAAGTGCTTGCAATTTATTAACCTTTCTGGCAGATGTGATCACTACTAAGAAGACAGTTTTGATGGTCAGCAGTCTTAGAGGAGCACAAGAGGAAGGTGAGCACTACATTCAGGTCCTACAGGGGCATAATGAAAGGCGTAGGAGGAAACTTGTTGCAATCCTTTAAGGAAACCAGTCACAACAAATGACTTGTACAGGGAAGTTTGATTCGGCACCCGCAGGAGGCAGAAATGACAGAAAGTTGTTCAAAGGAAAGTGTTGCTGGGGTAGGGATACAACAAACAGCAGAGCTTCAGACAAAAGTTCAGACAAAGGATCAATAGATTTGGATGCACACCAAGCCACAAAACTGCCCAATCGATAGGCGTAAATCCCTTTTGTAGAGGGGTGTCTGGCTGCCAACATGACATCACACACTTCAGGAGTGAGGTCAAACACTCTCAACTGTCTCTGCTCAATCTTCACACAAGTAGGTGGACAGTGGGTAGGTTTGGGTGCAAATTTCGACCTAGCTGCTGCGACAGGAGATGCTCCCAAAGGGGCAGCCTGATCAGAGGACAGATGCTCATGCTCAGGAGTTCTAGATACCAGACTCTAGTTGCCCAACCCAGGGCCACCATGATGACATGGGCTAAGTTGTTCCTGAGAACTCTGGAAAGGCATGGTATTGGCAGACAAGTGTAGCTTCAGCATGCAGAAGTGCTGACATTGCACGTTCGAAGGTGGGGAATAAATCTGAAGAAAGTTCTCCCCAATCTCTGAACAGACCTTGCACCACCTCCAAATGTAAATACCATTAGTGATCTGTTAAGCATCGACAGCTGAATTGTGTCTGCTCTGGTGTTCAGAGAACCCACAACAATATGAATTTTGGTCCAGCCATGTCCAGAGGTGCCGGGCCTCTTGACACAGTCCATGACCCCACTCCACACTGCTTGTTGTAATACCACATGCGGTGTTTTCTGTGAACACCTTAATCAGCCTTGCCTTGATTGATGGTAGGAAGACTTTTAACGCAAATTGGATCGCTCTTAGCTTCAACTGATTTTTGTCAAGCAGAGCCTCTGCCTGAAAGCACAGTCCTCTGATCTCCACCTATCCCAGATGCCCGCCCCAACACAGAAGTGATGCATCTCTCTTGACTGTGAGATCTGAGTCAGGAAGAGAGAGGGGTCTGCCATTGATCAAATTGTGGTCTGTGAGGCACCACTGCAGAGCACAAGCTGTTTCCCCTGATATCTGAACAAGATAGGAAAGATTACCCTGATGATGTGCCCACTGGGTCTGCAAATCACCCTGCAGAGCTCGCATATGGCCAACGAGCATATTTCTTCTCCAGGTTGCAGGAAGCAATGAGCCCCAACAGCTTTAAAGTCACTTTCAGTGAAAACCAAGTAGTGAATGTAATCATAGCCTGAATATCCTGGACCCACTATCCCAGAGAATAAGCCTGAAACTGCACTGAATCCTGAACAGCTCCAACGAAAGGGAGTGTCTGAAAGGGAGTCAGGATTGATTTTGGCATGTTTATAGTGAACCACAGCGAGTGCAGGAGGTGAGAGATGACTGCCAGGGGGAGCCTGCTTCTAACTGCCACTCACTGAGTTAAGGGAAGACTGGAACCCCTGAACTCGGCAGACCTTGGCAACCACTGCCATAACCTTGGTGAACACAAAAGGGATGCTGGTAAGGCCAAGGAGGAGCACAGTAAACTGATCATGCTCTTGGCCCGCCATGAGCAACAGCCAATGCCTGTGGACAGGCAGGTCTAGGATATGGAAGTAAGCGTCCTGCAAGTCTAATGCTAACTTTCAGTCTCCAGGGTCGAGGTCAGCTAAGAACTGAGCCGATTAGAGCATCTTTCCCTTCTTCAAGAAGTAGTTGGGAGGGTTGGTCTAATACGGGACAGAGATCTCCATTCTTCTTCAACACCAGAAAGTAGTGGGAATAGCAACCACAACCTACTTCTGATGCTGGTACCCTCTCAAGGGCTCCTTTGGCCAGAAAAGCCAATAATGCCTGCTGCAAGAGTGAGAGTGAGGGGCCGATTTGAAGCACCCACTTGTCTAAGGTTATTTCCCGCACTGTTGAAGGATGTACTAAATCCTGCCACCACCCAGGTGCGCATGTTGTAACAAGGCCAAATTAACAAGGGGTTTGCGTTGTGATTGGCGGCAGAGAGGCAGCTTGGATCAACCTCTGGTTCCCACGAGGTCTGAGGGAGCCGCGTCCGCTCCTGGGAATGAATGTGGCTGACAGCCTCTACCATAGCCATGGAAGTGAAAGAAGGCAGAAGGGGGCTGTCGTGGAGCCACAGGGAGCCCCAATGGCCTAGTAGTGGCCATACTGTCCTTGAATCTTTTCAAAGCTAAATCTGCCTTGTTGCCGAAGAAGTGCGCCCTACCAAAGAGCATGTCCATAAGGGAGGCCTGACCCTGAAAAAACAGAATTTCTCAGCCAGGCATGGCATCGAAGCTCCACTGCTGAAGTAATGCCTCTGCCCAGAGTCAGTGGTATCCAATCTGCATTGTACTGTGAACATTGCTGCATCTCCCAATCAGTAATAGCTTGGGAGAGTATGGCCAAGCCTCATCTGAGACCACAGGCAGCACTTGCACAACCATTTCCCACACTGTGTGGGAATTACGGGCAAAGAACCATGCACTGTTCACGGACTGCAGTGCCAGGCTGGTGGAAGAGAAAATTCTCTTACTGAAGGTATCCAAGCTCTTGAATTGCCTATCTGGTGGTGTGGCAGGGAATGTGCCTGGATTTTGATGCCTGGACAACAAGCTTCTCAGGGGTGGGGTACTGGGAGAGGAAGGCATGACATCTGTGAGGGCTTTGTTAATGGGTAGCAAGGGTCCTGAAAAGGATACCCTAGGCTGAAGCGCCTCTGTCAAGATGCGAGTCTTGATCTCAACTGTGGGCAGCGTCACGTTCCGGACCCCAGCCACCCTCAGGACCACCACTGCGAAAGAAGCCCCTTCCTCCGTAGCCACTGTCGAGGAGAGAGGAGGCCAGTGTCTGGGAGCTGTACAGACCTCTGGCATCAGCCAAATCCTCGTACAAGTTGTCATTGCCCTTTGGTTCTGCTAGGGGGCGGAGTAACCTTAGGGATCCTCATATCGCCTCTATTATTGTTCCTCAGTGGGCCCTTCAAGGAAATAGGACTCCATGTCTAATGCAGTCTGTGAGAGCCTGGTCCACGCAGTACTGGCTCTATAATGGAGCCATCTGGATCCATAGTGATGGCACAGAAAAGAAGGAACTGAGCTCAGCGCACTGGAGTGGTGGCTTCATAAGTGAAGCGCAAGTCATTTCAGGCTCTGACGATGCCACATGGAGCTGAATGACACAACCTAACAGCACGCAAGGGGATTGCTCAAACATTTCTAGATCCAGTCTGATGCCAGAGAATTATTCTGAAGTAAGGAGTCTGCAGCTATAAGTCTCTATCAGATACGTATGTATGTGGTACTTCTTTAGTGTGACTCAAGCTAAAGGGCAGCGGAGAACTGTACATGATAAAAGACAAGCATAAAGTCTACGAGGCAGCTGGTTTGTGGATGGTTGATGCATTGTGATTTAGTGTTCTTTAAAGAGGTGAGTCTTTGGATTGGGGCACTCTTGATAGATGCAGGGATGTTATTCTAAATGCTTGGTGAATAGATGGAAAAGACCTGCTGCCCTGTCTTTTTCTTTTTTGAACATTTCTCATCCTGTAGTGCCATGGTGTCCTGGCTGCACGTGTGCAGAGAACCACCAGAAATGGAGAGCTTATATGCAAGATAAAGCAGGGTTCCATCAGTATGAGGATGTACCTTGATACATGAAATCTCACAAATTAGCTTTGTTGGGTAAGAATTATGGTGCGCATTAACCCCATTGACAAATCCTTGTGGTAGAAGATTTCCAGTGTAGTAAATTGTGCTAGAATCTCTTTAGCAGACCTGAGAACCTCAGCTGTCTGCCAGGATCCTGTAATCACACAAATTAAATAAAAATACAACCATACATTTATACATATACATACACAGAGGGCTTTGGGTCAGTCCTCTTGTGCCATTGGTCTGTAAGCATGCTTTTTATAATCTGCTTCTATTCATGACAGCATACAGCATTGGTTAATAGGTCAGCCCACATGGGATATCGTGCCCTGTGAGTGACGGCGTCTGATCACCTGTCCACATCAAAATGAAAATGAACGTGCCAGTGCTGGTGAGCGAGCCCTTTAGTTTTCCATTTTCTGCTTTTATAAATCCTGTTTTGCTTCTTTACTTCCCATTTTACATTTTATTTTTAAAGCACGCTACAATTCCCTAGACAATACTAACGAACTGCAAGCTTGAGGCTCATTTTATCTGCAGTGCACCACTTCACACATAGCCAATGTTGTTAAAGCAGGTGACCTTCATGGGATGATAGTAGCTATAGAGTATCATTGTTTCACCATTCCAAGATGGCCAACATGTTGGTTCTGTATGTTTCAGCCATGCTGGAACTTTGAAACAACGCTATACCGTGTACAATACCACTGCAAGACGGCCACCTCCTGCTTCGTTAAATTTTATTTGCTATTGCAAGCATATGCCCACCATGGTTACACAGCAGCAGGTTTTCTTTCTTCTATTTTAATTTGGGTACTGTATCCTACATATGTTGTAGAACCTGTGTGCTTTATTATGTGCGTGAAAGCAGGCCAATAAAAGAATGAGTTAATAGGTGGATGAATGGAGGCACGAGTGCAATGATGAGCAACAGGGTGCATGTATGATGACTTGCGGTTTGAGTAAACCCATCAATGACTGAAGAGACACTTTCATTAATAAGCCACACCTAATGGCATTGCCAAGCCTTATTAATTTTATTTTTGAAATTATGTAAGCCATGTCGCCCATTGGAGTGGCTTCTAGTCAGACCTCAAAATGAAACCAAACAGGGCTTATATTGATTACAACGTACTTCGAATTTACAGCTGTTCTATGAAAAGTGCATGAAGACAGAAAAGGGCCAGTGCTCAGCTACGTACGTTTACATGTAAACCATTCTAAAAGTTAAAACACACTAGGAAAGCACAACAAGAAATTTACAATGGGTGCAAAATCATGTTTAATGACTCAAAATGGGACAGGTGACTAGGGTCCCGTGCATTTCTTACACTCACCCGTAATCAATAGCGCAACAATGAGATGACAAACCAAACACAACAATAACAACCTTCCCCTTTTCCTGACTACGTTATCACCTGTTTATCTATCACCTGCCACACAGGTGAGTGTATAGTAAGAAGGCCCCTGAACATAAAGTACCTGAGCTCAACGGAGTTACTGTCATCAAGCAACCCGCTGGCTAGATTCCAATATTTATTTGTGGTTGCATACTACAAATTAAAAGTATCTGATACAATATGGATATTGTCTGTACAATTGGATAATATATTCTGTATGATTCGTAGCAAACCACATTTCAACCTATATCTTCCATATGCTAAACCTGCAAGTACGTTTTCATTCAACCGTTCACTGACTTCAACACGCAGAACATACCTGCTGAATTCTGTCTTAACTGTGGTGGGGGACCCCTGTTGAAATTACTCTGGCCACCTCGGTTCTCACTGTAATTTCCACGGGGTGTATTCTGAGCACTCCAGCTTAATCCGCGAACTCCTTCCCGACGGTTGTAGTTACCTACAGAAGTAATGCAACCGTTTTTTATTAACATTCAGTGGTTTCAAGTCACAAATATGTTCTTGTTTTGTAAAGGTAAAAAAATGATATGCAAACCATGCAATGAAACACAACACCGTAATTATAAACTTCTGTGACGGCTGAATGAGGGTAACAAGAGCAGTTGAGAAATGCAAGAAGTAATAATTAACAATACTCTGAAAAGAATATGTAACAAAACATTGGTCACCACACATTCATTACCTGCACCACGATACCCAGAAGAGACATGCAAGCTTCAATAAGCAAGTACATGCAAGCTTAAATAAACTGACTGGCCTCTACAGACAACCAGTACTACGGGTTTTTATATTATTATGCTTCAATATTTTTCATTCGGAAAATACAAGGCAGCGGAGAACATTATCGCCTATTATTAACTGGAGCATTGATTATAGATTTGGCACGCCACATGACATTAAAAAACAGAGAAGGAACGAAGATGGCGGCGGTGAAGAACGCTCATCGTGGAGCTCATCGCTCACACCAATCTCTCCCTCTGAAACTACAAGAAATCTGAGTCCCAACCAGAAATCGAGGCTGCTTCTAACTGCCAAAAACAGGAAGAGATGAGAAGCCATTTCTTGCGGAGTGGAGCTGGTGTAGAGGCACTGGTTTGGAGAGCCGGTGTGGCACGCCAGGTTAACAGGCTATGGCATCTGACTGACTGAACGCGCCTGTACAAGGCCACACAGACGAGGGGACACCCCGATGCTGGCCCACGGACCTCACCAGCTGAGGTAGAGATGCTGCACAGTGAGGAAGATGTACTACCGTAAAGGCGAGAGGGCGGGCCCCCGTGGACTGAGAGATCATGGCAGGGAGGCCCCACCAGCAAGATGGCGGCACGTGGTATAACCACCAGCACTATACCCAATATAATGAATATCACCCAAATTGGAGGCACTAACTTTCCTGAGAAAGGGTACTGAACACTTTCAAGCAATAAGCCAGCAACCACTAGAAAGACGCCGGACAGCACAAGATAACTGCTGTAAGTTATGGAAAAGAAGGATAAAAGACTTAATGAACATTCCTCGTGCATTAATCCATTTCACGGGCTCATAAAAAAACAGCAGACTGGCACCACTGAAGACTTTTAGGCCAACAAACCAGGGGCTGGGACTGATGCATCACAATCGTAGGAAATTGTGGTGAATGTTCCACAGCTTACAAAAGACAATCTTAAGGAGTGCCTACTAGAGATGAAAACGGACCTAGGATTGACTTTTCAGGTGAGCCTGAACACACTGAGAGCAAAACTCGGTAGAGATGTCGCTGACATTAAAAGTAAACTTCAGTTCACAGGACAAAGATTTGACCAAATGGAAGAGTTCATCCAAACCACTGCAGATAGAGAACAGGCTGTCCCGACAAATCAATATATGTCACCTAGAGGTGCAGACAAGTTGGCTCAGGGCCAAATGCAAACGACCTAGAGAATAGTATGTGCTGCAATAATATAGGAATTTGCTAATTAAAAGGAGGCACAGAGGGCGATGACATGGCCAAACGTGTGACAGAATTATTCTGAGCATTTCTACGCGAAGTCCCGATTCATGCGGATAGAGAGCGCTGACAGAGCAGACATGAAATCTACAGAAGCAAAAACAGGCAACATGACGGGGTGGTAAGATATCCTAGTGTCCACCAGAAAGAACACATTATAACAGAGTGCAAATGGAAGAAGATTCACTACTGCGACAGCAATGTGGCACACTATCGCGATTTCTCAGCAGCGACCAGAATATTTTTGGGAGATTTTGGCGCACCGAACTGGGGACAAATCTGTACAGGTGGCTCCTACCGGAAAGGAAACAGGTCGCCTACAAAAAAAACATGACAACACTGTCAAAACGCCAGAGGAAGCCCGAACCTTGTTGGGACTCAACAATTAAAGTAAAAAAAATGAAACTGAAACCACAATGAAGCACACTTACGCCCCAGAAGGACGGCAACCACAACTGATGGATTAACGCAGACTATGAAAGCCAAGATGACAGGGAAAAAAGATGAAATCACTGGTTTGCAAGACAAACGTGGGAGCAGCCACAGGCACGAAATTACTTTTTGCCCAGAAAGTCTTTTCTATTTGTCACATGTCACGAACACGACACAAGCTCCGAAATGCTTGAAAGGGGACAACTGATGAGCGTACGGAAAAACACACCAAGTGGGGAACTGGAAGAATGGCAGACTGAAACATTTTAGACAAACAGCTAAAGGTAACAAGGGGATGGGGAAAGAAGGGCAGAGCCCACAAAGGTAGACAGATGGTTCATTGCAGCTCTGCCGCCCCACTAAAGCATACACGTAGCCATCACTGTCTTAACTCGCCCAGGAAAAGGTGCAGAGGTATGGCGGTACTGGTGGCAACACGACGCTGACAATCTCTCTCCAAAAAAGGAATATTATATCAGCATCTTGTTATTGCCACTACCTCCACTGTCTTGTGAGAATAGATCAGTTTCTAATGAAACAAAGAATACCAAACAACTCTGAGCTTTAGGAAAGGGAAACACAGCTGGAGGGCCCACCCTCTCTAAATAAAAAAGACCTACCTCTACACATACATACAATTAAGCGTGCTACAGAAGGTAGAAGTTTGTCAATACAAGTCTCAATATGTGACTATCTATATACACTAATCAATACCCACGCACCCAATACACACACACCAGGAACACTTCCTGCAGAACATAATTCTCACATTGGTAGGTCGTGCATCTGGAAAAATTATATTCGGAAGAGGTTTTAATATGACATGGCAATGTCTTTGCAATAGGAAGCTAAATACCACACACGATGCAAAACGGCCTCTAAAAAACATAAAACACAGTCTACAGAAGTAGATCTGATATACTGCTAGAGATATTTCAATCCTGCGGCTACTTACTACTTATTTTTCCTGCAGGTACATAAAACCTATAGTCGCACAGACATCTTTGTGTCCAGTGACGCATCAGAAGGGATTCATTATGTAAAAATCAAAGGGGGCACCATATATGATCATAGTCAAATCAAACTCTTGGTGGCTCGACCCCTAACAACGGAGAGGGACGACCTAGAGGTTTCAGCCCCATTTACTTAGAGACAGGAGACAGACAAGAACAAGCCCAAAGCATAACCAGTTACTTCAAGGAAAATTACATTAAGGACACAACCCTGAACAACCACTGGATGCACACAAGGCGATAATTCAGGGGACTGCCATCTCTTCGATATCATCTAGCAGAAGAGAGGTGAGACTCAGAGAGCATAGAGGAGCTAGAGAAAATACAAACAAAATATACAATAGAGTCCTCTAGACAGATGAAAAGACAGAACGGCAGAAGAGCAGCATACAAAATCTCCACACAGGAAAAGCAGAAAATACCTTAATGAGACTAAAACAAACGATTATGCAAAAGGCCTTAACTCCAACAAACTATTAGGGAATAAATTACAAGTGCAAAGAATGAAGGACCATAAAGCTAAAATAAAAATGAAATAAGGCAAAGTGGTTCTAGATGAACAGGGTAAAAGGGAAATATTTTTAAACTTCTATAAAGACATGTATTTGACAGGAGGAGAGGACGGTGGGAAGATCTACTCCTTCCTTCATGAAAATCAACTCCCGACAATTCCTGTCGAGTGGCGAAAGGAAACTGACACTCCCATTTCATCATAGGCGGTACTGAACTCAATTAAGTCCCTCTAGCCAAACAAGGCTCCGGGCTCAGATTGTTTTATATGGGCTTTTAATAGAGAAATTGCACCACTATTACTGAGCCCTTTGACAATCCTTTTTATGTTATTTCGCGAAACAAAGAACATTACACCCACCATGAGAGAAGCCGAAATGATGGTGATCCCAAAGTCGGGAAAACCCATTGATAAATGCAAAGCATATTGGCCAATAGCACTACTGAATACAGACGTTTAGATCTTTGCCAATATTTTGACTAAATATCTGGGAAAGGTGTTTCCAGATCTAGAGGAATCTAATCAGGTGGGATTTGTCAGGATAATGTGAGAAAGAGTGCACATATAATTGAGAAATGTAAGAAAAAGTGACTCCGGGCTCTCCTAGTGGCTTTAGTCACATGAAAAAATGCTTGACTGAGTCAGCTGGTACTTCCTAAAGCCACTTTAAATGAAAGAGGGTTAGGCCAAAACATCCAGACCTGGATACTGCCAAACTATACCCATCCAGAGGCCATTATTAAAATACATGGGAGCACCAGCCTGTCATGCACAATTGTGTGACAGACACAGGTGTCTCTCAGAGGAGTGACTGGGATTCCATTCACCAGTAGGTGGTGGAAGTGTCTACTCCCCTCTGGAATCTCCAACTCACCTGTGGGGCCCTCTTTCCAGTTAAAGGCTATGAGGACCTCCACATCTGAGGAGTCCTCCCAAATGGCTATACTGGCTACCCCTGGGGGTTTGTTAGTGCGCTTATTTTTGGGACAAGAAGTGTCCTTGGTGTGGTGCCCTGTCTAGTCTACAGTTGTGGCACCATTCCTTAGTGACATCCCAGTTTTTACCCTGGTACCCACTTTTGTTTTGGGATGTGTCTTGGTGCCCACCCACCTGGACAGGTTTTTGGGAGCCTACAGAGGACTCTTTCTTTATTTCGAGGTGTGTCACCTACATTCTCCTGGGGAGGCTTTGTAACCCCTTTCTTTTGGTCACCCTCAGTGGAAGTCCTGGTCACCCTTGTTTTTACCCAGTGGTCTGCCATCTTTCCCAATTCTTGGGGAGAAATTTGACCTAGGTCTACCAGATATTGATGCAACTTTTCATCGAAGCAATTACTTAAAATGTGTGTTTCATAAACAAGTTATAAAGCCCATCATAGTCATGCACTTCATCTCCAGTTACCCAACCATCCCATCTTTTCACTGAGTAGTCTACAAAAACAACCTAGGACTGGCTCGAGATTTTGTGAGCCCCCCTAAACCTATTTCTATACTCCTCAGTGGTGAATCCAAAGCCCTCAATCAGGGTAGCCTTCATATGGTCATAGGATTCAGCAACTGCACCAGTGAGTGTGAGGAGCCTATCCCTACACTTACCAGTAAACAGTTCCCAAAGGAGAGCTCTCCAATGAGACTTTTGTAATGTTCGTGGTTCCAAAGGCCTTCTCAAAGGCTGTGAACCACTTGGTGATGTCATCACCAACCTCATATTTGGGGACAATACCTTTTAGGGGTGTAAGAATACTCTCATTCCCTAGTTCTTATGTTGCTGCCACCATTAGTGAGTGCTAACCCCATTTCTGTTCTCTCTCTCTCTAAAGCCAGGAGTTGTTTCTCCAAAGATAATCTTTTGTCCATCCTTGCTAAAAGGAGATTCTCTTCATTGAGGCTGCCCTCAATGTTCCCAGAAGAACTGGACTCCCCTTTGGGAAACCCAGATCCTATGAGTACTACCCTTGGAGACAGGGACCTTGGGGCCTGTCCTCCCCAGTTAGGGTAGGAGGGGAGGGGGTGGGAGTTCAACCTCCTGATCCCTAAATTCTGCAGAGAGAGGGTCACTTCAGCTCTAGACACCGTAGGGGTTGTCCCAGCTGAATGGTCACTCCTTCTTGTTTTTCCTAAGTTTCCCGTCAAACTTGCAGCCAAAAATGGGGCTTTGTCCAGGGGGTGGGCAGCTCCACTAGCTGGGGTGCCCTGGGGCACTGAAACGTGAGGCCTGAGCCTTTGAGACTCACTGCCAAGTTTTACAGTTCCTGAAGGGAGGGGTATGGGGGGGTGAAGCACCTCCACCCAAGTGCAGGCTTTGTTTCTTACCTATGCCACATACAGTGGTTTGTGGGCATAGCAGCCTTAGGGATATACCACGTCAACTTTACCTTTTTCTCCCCCATCAGCACACACAAGCTGCATTGGCAGTGTGCATGTTTTTGGTGAGTGGTCCCTTAGGGTGGCCCAATATATGCTGCAGCCCCTAGGGACCCTCCCTGGTTACAGGGCCCTTGGTACCACTAGTACTTTTTATGAGGGTCTTAGCTGTGGGCCGGGTGTGCCAATTGTGGAACAATGGTACAGTTTTAGGGAAAGAACACAGGTGCTGGGGCCTGGTTAGCAGGATCCCAGCACACCCTCACTTAAGTTGGTATCAGATATCAGGCAAACAAGGGGCCTGTTTCCTGCAGTCCCATTTGCAAAGCTACCTCACCTAAATACCATTGAGACATGAGCTTCCCTAAAATGCCTGGCAATTGGGGTTCTGCCAAACTGACTCACCTTGATATGTAGGTTTAAGATCTGTACCAGAACAATTGGTGGACTGAGAATGTGACATTAGGTAATGGGCGTGTAAGGTAACCTGATCTGGATTGGTTAGGAATGTGGAGAGTTGAGAGAAGAGGTTAGCTCATGAGGTTATTGCATCTTATTCTGTTTTAGGTTTCCGTATCAGAGCATGTATAAATCATGGAGTTCAAGAAAAGATAAAACTAACAAGTTGTATGTGAATTAAAACACAAAGATGTATGATGTGTATACAAAATGCCTTTAATTAAAACACAATGTAAATGTAAATGTAAATTAGCATTTGTATAGCGCACTACTCACCCGTTAGGGTCTCAAGGCGCTGTACTCATACCGCTATGGAACCCCTCCTGGCTTTTCCCTGTGAGGCGCCCACTCCTGAGCACCCCCAGGGTGAAGCCAGGCATCCAAGCGCTGTTGGGGCCGTTGTGGAGATTAAGCAAGCTATTGCCCAGAGTTGCAGAGTGGGACCCATGAATTAGATTAGGCACCAAGGCGAGAATTATCTGGTCAAGGGGAATTGAGCCCAAGACCTGCTGAAGCGGGACTTGAACCCTGGTCTTGAGCCAGATCTCTGCTTCAGGGTCTGCCGCTCTAACCATTGAGCCACACTTCTCCACTATACAAATGGAGTTCTCCACAATAAAATGTGTTACACAACAAAAGGAAAGACAATCAATAAAACGGCAAAGGAAAACAAACAGAGAGAAGGTGATGACTAGGGAAGGCCAGACAAACAAAAAATAAGGGGGCAGGTAAAACAACAGGACCACAGGAATGTGAGTGAGAGGATAACATGATAGAAACCTCAATTTTTAGTCACTACACAAGTCCTCCCAATCACAAAGACCCAAGTAGTCCATGAGAACATTCATGTAGTATCAAAGAACCAACATGTGTGACCACCCACTAGGGATATTACTCCTGAGTGCCTACATCATTGGATTCTCAACATCTAGATTCTGAACAAATATGTAGGTCTTGCTATCTATTGTAGTGCTTCACATTGCCAGATAACAGATGGTGGAAGGAAGCCCCAAATATACCAATCCTTGGCTTACACATTTCATATTCCTTCTCCTTGCCTGTCGTACATAGATCAGGAAAGAGAATCATACTTTTGGTGTCCAAATGCCAAGGAGTTTTCATGGCTGTAATCCCTTTCAATGTGTGGCCAGGAGAAACATGTATTCTTTAAAGTTCCGATAATGTAGACTGATCTCTGAGGTGAGAAGGCACAGAACAATTCAGATTGATTGATTATTCCAGAGTAGTGACAACTGCCATTCTGTCAACTGCCTTTGGATGGCCAACTGAAAAAAGGTTCTATCAGATCCAAAGTCCTTTAAAACTAACAAATCAAAGGGCCAAAATGACAGTCAGCAAATGGGCTAGAGAGTGGGTTTCAACTTGTTCTCTGAATCTCATTTATGAAAAAGGCGAGGTTGACCAATGAAGAAGTCATATGATGCAGGAAGAACAAAGAATCATGGGAATATGAGGCTTTCACCAAACACAGTGTGCAGACAGATTTAATAAACTTACACCTCAAGCGGTCTGCAATAGATATAAAGCCAGCAAGGATGTCCAGATGATGCTGAAAAGTTTCACCACTACAGCCTCAGGCTTCAAACATTAGGTATATCATTTGTTTTTGCCAGACTAAATGTCGAAATATGCATTAAAAATATATATATATTTGGTTTACAAACATTAATAACTGTTCACAGACTATGCTACACAGAGCAATTTATTCTACACCAACTGTCTCGGACATCAAGCCCATTGCAAGGTATACAAGTGTACATACTACACCACCCTCTGAGATGTGGCCTAGCTTCAAAATACGAATGGAATCCTTGCAAGGCGGCCATGTATCTGAACTAACTGCAAGCCCACAGCGCTGTTTTCTGAGAAGGGATCTGGTCAGTGGATCCACCTTAGTGACTGGTGCCAGCAGTAAAGGGATGCCCGGGTTGCTGGAGGAAGGAAAGCATGCCAGGAGGAAGTCTAGGACATTGTGCCGCTCCAGGGTCAGATGTTCAACAGCTACTGCTGAGTTCACCTGATCTCCGAGCATCCAGTCATCAATTAGGACAATGTGGCTGGCCCAGTCATATAGTTTAATGTCAGCCACTCTGAGACCTCTATCGTAGGCACACACACAACATATGGAAGGCTATGTGGGGTAGCCCCCCTTTCCAAAGGAACTTTATGAGTGCTGCTTGAAGTGTGCGGAAGTAAGTGAGTGGTATTTTGTGAGGATAGTTTTGCAGAGTGTATAGCATAATTTTGAACAGGGTCCCCCTGCCAGCTATCACCAATGGGAGGGTTCCACAGCCATCTATGTCTCAACGTACTTGGGCGACCAATGTGCTACGTTTTTATCCCAGGCCCTTTCTTTGGTGTGTGTAATGTCCACCCCAAGGTATTTAAAGTGGTGTTCAGCCATTTGGAGGGTGATGGTTGCTCAAATATTGTCGTGTATCCTAGTGAGACCGAAGTAAATGGCCTTGGTCTAGTTAGCTTACAGTTCAGAACCTTCTGCATAAACCCTCAGTATGTGCATTAAGCCTGGTAGAGATTTCTTGGGGGCACTGACGTAGACCAAGGTGTTATCGCTGTGTAGGAAGATTCTGTCTTCCAAGCCTTCAGACCATTGAAAGCCGCTAATTTGGGCATTCCTCCTAATCTATTCAGCCAGAGGTTCCATCATCAATGCGAAGAGCAGAAGTGGTCAGGGGCAACCCTGCCCTGTACCATGTCCAATGGGGAATTTCCAGGAGAGTGGCCCATTGACACTTTGTCTTGCGAGGGTTCAGAGTACAGTACTGCTACGAATCAGCATGCGGTTTAGCAGCCTGAATATGAACTACCACAGACAGAGCTGAAGGCCTTTTCAAAGTCTATCAACACCAGGGCCCGGCGCTCTCTGCTGGGTTCCATTAAAGCCATTGCATTATGCAGCTTTTGGAGGCAGTGGCGGGTGCTACGCTTTAGCATGAAGTTATTCTGGTCTGGGTGTATCACTAATCAGATCACTTTGAGTGCCCTGTTTGCCAAAACATTCGTGAGAAGTTTTGTCTCGAGGCTGATCAAGGAGCTTGGCCTGTACAACATGCATTCGTCCTTTGGCTTACCAGGCTTTAATATCACAGATATGGTGGCCCCTGCAAGTTGAGAGGTAAGTTGCTACATTCTAGTGCTTCAGAGTATAGTCCTATTAGCAACATGGTCAATCGGGAGGCATACTTTAAAAAATATTCTACTGCGCCCAGGGTTTTCCCTGCCAGTAGGTCTGGATGGCCGCCTGCGATTTTTCCTCTGCAAGAGGTACATCCAGTGCCATTCGGTAGAGGTTTGGCAGTCCAGGGACTGTAAGGTCCTCTACTACGGTGCTCATGTTCTGCTGCGGCCAGGGGGTATTCTACATAGAGTTTTGCATAGTAGGTGGCAAAATCATGCTCTTATCGCCTGGGGGTTGGTCACAAGTGGGTATCTAGATGACTGCTCATGTCACAGATCTTGTATTGGATGGCCGCATAAGAGAGGGTGACCGATTCTAAGAGCTGCTGTTGCAGGGTCAGGCACAACATGCCAAGTGTGTGCATCTGGTTGATCCCCCTCCCCCAACTTCTCAGAGATTGCTCCCTCAACCGCTCTCTATCTTTCAGTTTCTTTGCCTCTGTTTGAAATTATATGATCTGTCCCCTCAAGACCATTTTTAGCGCCTCCCAAAGCACAGAATGTGAAAGGACCTTGCCTTTGTTGGTATCAGTATAATCTTCGATCTGCTGCTCCAGAAAGTCACCAACGTGGGGCTCGTGGCCACTAGGCAGTCAATCTGCACAACCCAGGGCTTCTGGCAGTTGATCGCTTGGCCGATACCATGGTGTGGGTGTGGCCAGTTAGGGCCTTGGGAAGGAACTGGGCATCTGTGACATCACTGGCTTCCACAGATGGGAGGAAAATGTAGTTTATGAGTGTGGGGGAGCAGAGAGTCTGGGAGTAATGTGTGCATTCCCTAGAGGAGGAGGTGAAAAGACACCATGTATCAACCAGGGCCAAAGAGAGATCCCAGGCGGCCACGTGTATGGACTTATGTATTGTTGAGGCCATTTATATTGCACAAGAGGATTTGGAAGATGTTTTTGGAGTGTGCCATATGGGTTTCTGACATCCCTTTGGAGGGCTGGTGGAGACAATGTGATGTTGTGCTTGGTGTGAAATAACATATAAACAAGGGAATGTCCCAACTCCCCTCTCCCTATACTTCTAAACATGACGCATCCATTGCCCTTCCTCAAATGTGTTTGCATATTCTACAAGGTAGGCAGCTTTAGCCACTAGTACTGCACATAAAATTGTGCACAGCCGACCCAGCTAAATTCATATGATTCTCCATAACATACCATACACAGCCAATTCTGCCCAGCAAGTTGCTCACCTCCTATATCCAAAACACATGAGGCTCAAAATTTGTTGAAAAAAGGATATTGTAAAGTAGGTTGGTTATGTCATCTGGTAAGGCAATGATGGGGTGATCCCCCGCACTGGCATAGGCCTTCAAGTCACTATTGCCCCTTTGGCATGATTACAGCCTTCTCCTCTGTCTCGCCTCTATGACTTGGGGTGGTTCACTGGCTGTGAGTCACCCCTGTGTCCCTTACTGCCTCCCACTGGTGAGGGTTGTGGTCACTCCTGTCTTCCAGGTCTCCTGATATATAGCCAATCACACACTGCCTAGGGTGTTTCAAAGAAGTTTGTTTTGCTGTCATGTTTTACTTTCAGGCTGGTGGGAAACAGTAACTTGTACATCAGCTGCATCACCATTAGTTTCTGCTTCAATTTGGTGAAGGATTTCCTTTGTTGTTGCACTTGTAGAGTGTAATTTGAGTAGATGCTGACCCTCGCTGCGGCTGTCATTACATGGGCATGCAGGCAGGCTTGTCCTAGGATACATACTCTGTCCCCATAATTTAGAAACCATGCTATCACAGATCTTGGGGACGCTTTGGGTGTGGCCGAGCAGACAGGGATCTGTGTTCCTGTTCTTCACAAAGCACAAGGAAAGGACATCCACAATCGTAGCCATGTGCATAAAAAGGCCACGTAGGTTGCTTCCTCCGCCCATTCTGTTGAAGCGAAATCAGCTCAGCCCAATCTGTATATACAAACAATCACCAGCTTGCTCCTTAGATAAGTAAAGTAGTTTATTAAGTGCACACGGAGACTGAGCAGCCTAAGAGATCAAGCTTGAACAGTCGGAAGAAGGAAGTAATACATGATCTTTTATATCGTTAAACCAGAAGCAAATTCCTACATTTCATTGGTTCTACATATTGACATATGATCATTTCTGCAAGATTGCTAAAGTTGTTTAACATTCATTATTCATAACACACCATATATGGATAATAAACACAGGCAAGGAACTTGCATAATATGTCCTACATGTCTAATATCGGGTGATGCATCTATAAACTGAAATAAGAACAATAAGTGCACAGGATGCTACTTTCGAGAAGGAAGATTGCTTCAGCTAGCATGCGATGATATTTCATGATGGCCGTTCAAATAGCAAACCTTGAAATATAATGCGTTCCATGCAACATCAAAACATATCAAAAGCACATTTCATGATAAGTTATAAGTTGTTCAATAGAAACAGGCCAAGTTGTCATTGGGTATCTCAGGGCCCAACAGGCCTAGAATGAGTCTCGGGAAAATGCGATTCCACACTTCGATACACCAATAAGGGGCAGGTTGTTACTTCTCCATTGGCCCTCTGCGTCCTCCACTCTACGCTCAAGATCGCTCACTTTCTCCTGGAGCTTGGTGACATCCGCAGTCCATATGTGGATCATGTCTTCGGGTGGTGGAGTACTGGTGCTTGGTGTCTGTGACTCTTTCCGTGATGGACATCTTGACGGAGTGGCCAACCTCTGATCTGCTTCTCCATATCAGTGAGGAGGTCACAGATGGCCTATGGAATTTGTTCAGGATGACCTGCGGGTCAGCATCGTCTCCCTTGGTTCTGCTGGGGCCTCAGCCGTTGACCTGGTGTAATTTTCAATTGTGTTGTTTTGATTGGTGGAGGCCTTCTGCGGCTTCCCCTTTGTGTCCCCTCTTGCTATTCGTGTAAGGATGAATGTGCACAGGGTGTGGCGCCGGGCATGGGACTGGTCTGCAGCTCCATTTGGCATCGACCACAGGGCCAGGCTGCCCAAAACTGGTCATAAGGGTGGCCCCCCCGTACACGCACTCTAGAGAGGCTGGGCCATCGTTACCACAGCCCAATCACCTGGGGAGAGACACCAAATCCAGCGTAGCCCATTCCTTGCATCCAGATGCAGCGCCAGAGCAGTGTTGTCAGTGCAGGGGTCAGTGGGCACTCCTTCGCTGCAGCCCTCGGGCACTTTGCAGCACCATCTGGCTCTCCCCTGCTGGCAGGCAATGGTATTATGAGCAGGGAGGATGAAAGGGAGGGCAAGGAAATAAGGGCACGATAAGCCCAATCTGAAGGGATGCCCTGGTGTTTCCTCAGGGCCGTGCAGTCGGGGCGAGGAGCAGTCCACTTCAGGGGAGCAAGGCCCTAGTCCTCGTGCTGTTGGGTGCGATGGCCTGCACGTGGCATCTGCGACTCACCCCACATCTCCCTTCTGCTGCAGATGGTCAACAATTCTTCTGGAGAGCGGGTGAAGAAAGAAAAGAGGAGCGCCTGCCATGGGCAGGCTGGGCCTCCTTGCCGACCGCCTCTCTTTCGGGCCAGGTCCTGCACAGCCAGCCAGAGGTCTCGTCCTTGGAGATCCATCTCACTCTGGGTTGGCACCAGGCCTCAGCAGGCAGCCACTGTGCCACACGTAACAGGCCACAGGCATGGCGGCCTCCAGCAATGCGTCAGTGCAGCTAGGTTGGCTGTACTGTGGCAGGTATCTCGGAGGAGTTCGCCTTAGACATGTCCGCCATGATATGCGTTAAGTCTCACCTTTGGGCATCTTTGATTTATTTATTGATGATCTATTCTCACATGTAGACTTCAGACAAGATATGTGCTAAAGTTACCATACTGAAGCACTCCCTCGTCCACCATAATAAAAACAAGATTAGAAAACCAGAGTGAGTTCTGCTCATAGGTCCAAATGTTTCTGGATACTGAGCTGAGCTTGGGGTACGACCTGAGGAAGGCAAATACAAGAAGAATTATGAACAGGTGTGAGATACAAGAGAGTCTGAACTCAAAATACCTGCCTGACGTTGCTCCAAGTCTGAGTGAAGAAGATTTCCCTCCACCATTCCCTCTCCATTGAGGTGGGGCGTTTCCTGATCACTAGAATGGTGTAATCTGTCTGGCTAACTTTGCCCTGCAAAGATAGCACTGAAAAAAATTAATCCAGATGATAACTGTTCTTTGCATTCAGGTCAGTGGAGCATCATCAGTCCCATATGAAATAGTGACTTTTAAAAGCCACTGAAAGATGCGTAATCAGGAATATTAAAAAAGATCACCTGCTCTCATCATTTGGTGTCTTAGAAAGAAGCCTAATTAGATTGACTGAAGATGTTTATTGGCCATACTGGGAGATAACCTACTTCCCTTTACTATTATCGTTTGCATGATGGTGCCTTCCATAATTATTAAGTCACTGTGTTGGTGTCATGAAGCAAGGCCATAGCATGCCAAATGCCGAAGAGGATTTTTCATGTCTGCTTCAGCCCAAGGCAGGGGGGAATGATGCTGATGAAACAATATGTGCTCTGGTCCTTGATAGAAGCAGGCACAGAGGCCGAATGAAGGATAAAGAATCAGCTGCTGAAGAGGTACATTTTTAGAAACCATCTTGGCTGGCCTGTTTCCCTTCTGAAGTCAACGTTAGAAGAGTCTCAGAAATCCAATGTTAATTAACCAACGCAAGGAAATTGTCAGTATTTTAAAAATAAAAAAATAATTTTAAGTAGTTGTACCTTGTGCTGTGTAGCTGAACACTTTCACTGCCATGGTGTGTGCCTGTTACTTAATAGTCATCTGTATGTGCGGTAAAAACAAAAAAACAAGTTGCCTGCTGTATCGCTCTTTCTCGTGGATATTCCAACAAACTCCAAATTCCTTACCTCATGAATCTCTCTAGTTACCAACTGGTCACAACCCTGTTCCACTTCCAGACATGAAGACACTGAGCCACATATTGGTGCCACCCCCTATGCACTGACATCTATTATCTGTTACTCTTTTTCATGCCTTGGGTGCGAAGTGTGAATAATAAGACTGAGTTTACATTGGCAGTGTGCAAAAACGTAACTTGGTACCTAATTATTCTTACCAAAAGTCGAGTCCACAGAACAGGGAGGTAGATGGACAGTGAGGAATCTCCAGTGAGACAGAGTATTCAACAGAATGAGTGTTACCAGAGGTAAGCAATGTATTCTCTGATGGCTACCTCTAATCCCAGATTCCTCACTTTGTGAATTAGCACCAAAGCCATCCCCCCTTCCAGGAGCTCAGACTGAGAAATGTGCAGGACCAGGTCTGCAAAATGACCGTCATGAAGACTTTAGAACCAATGCAATTGTGTTTGGTAAAAGTATGGGTGGCTGCCCACTTCACAGCTTTACAGATGTCAACGAATGGAACAATCCAAGTTAGGGTTGTAGTAGTGGTTTTCAGTCTGGTAGAATGAGCCCTAGGGTAATCAGGAGGATGCTGTTAGGCAACGGTATAATGTTTAATACAGAGGGCAATCTATCACAAGGTCTGTTTTTAGAGCGTCTTTTCTTTCTTCCACTAGTAAATGCCACAAATGATTGATACTCAACACAGTACTCCTTAGTCCTATCAATACAGAAGCCAAGGGCATGTCGTGGATCCCAATGGGGGAGCATCTACTCCTCTTTATATGGAGGATGTGGAGAATGCAGGGATCACAATGGACTGCCCAAGTGAAAGTCTACACCCCTTCCGGAACCAAGGATACACATGTTCTAAGTACAAGCTTGTAAGCTTGTAAGAAAAAAATGTAATACAGAGAGGTTGGACTGACAGGGCCTGTATTTCACCGACGTGGCGCAAGGAAGTGATAGCAATGAGAAATACAGTTTTCAAAGTTAAGAGCTCCAAAGTACAGCTACAGAGAGGGTGGTCGGAAGCATATACCAAAAAGGGCAAGACCAAATGAAGGTCATAATAAGCATAATCAGGGGAGCAGGGTAAAAATATATGAAAGCCCTTCTAAACAACAAGTTATTTACCTTTGATAAAGCATTTTCTGGTAGAGCCCTTATCTAACCACAGACACCTCATCTTAGAATATTCCCCAGGCATCAGACTGAATCCAGAAAATCTTGAGAAGTACCTCTGCACAATGGTAGGTGGAGTTGAGCGGCTCCACGTTGACGGCCTTGGAAGTGATGTGTGTGGTGCCCATATAGGAGCCACCCCGGTGCAGTGACATCAGTTTCTTTCATGACTATTTCCAAACCAAATACAACGAGTCAGGACTGAATTATGTGTGACCAGTGTGCATAAATTAATAACCACACTTGTTTTTGGGTGAAGAGCCCATTTTGCAGTGTGTTGAGGATGAGAGAGTCAGTGAGGAATCTGCAGTTAGAGCCTCTACCTGAAGAAGCATTAACAAAGGTAAGTACCATGTTCTTCCGATAGAGACTCCTCAGATTCCTCACATTAGAATAGATAGCCAAGTAATACCTCAAAAGAGGTGGATCTGTGAACCAGCTTAAACCAAAAAGTCATAAAGAACTAAACAAGCAAAATGCCTGTCTTGACAGCCCTGACTGTCCAGGCAGCAATGTTTCGTAAACATGTGGAGTGACACCCACATCGCAGACTGACAGATGTCCAGGACAGGTACTCCATGCGCTAACCCAGTTGTGCCCGCTTGGCTCTGGTGGAATGAGCCAGCTAGTCTTCAGGAGGGTGCTTCATAGCCAATGGGTAGCAGCTTTGTAAGCAGAGTACAATCCAAAGGGAGGTGATCCATTTCTGCAAGGCCTTGCCCTTTTTCATTCCAGCAAACCCACTGTAGAGGTTATCATCCACTGCGTGTTCTTTGGTCCACCTGATTTAAAAGGAAAAGGCTCTTTTAGGGACCAGAAGATAAAGCCTCTCCTCCTTCGAGAGATGAGGTGGTGCAAAAAAAGTTGTTAGGGTTATGTTCTGGCCCACATGTAATGGGGTCATCACTTTTGGGAGGAAGGGGGCCGAATTCAATGAACTAATTTGAATGGTTAGATGCAGGGGTAAGTAGGGTTAACCGAAAGAACCTGAAATTCGCTTTCACTCATGGCTAATGTAATTGGCAGGGGTGGCCCCTCTTCTATGGCGGAGGAGCATCGCCCCGCTGCTGAAGGCAGAAAAATAAAGTGATAATAAAAGCACTTTATTATCACTTTATGTATCCCCTTAGTTAGGGCGGCGCCAGCATCCTCCGTGTCATCAGCAGCTGTGTTGCAGAGCCGGGTGGAGACCAAGCGCAGTCTCTCCCTCCCTCAGCGGCATTTCAGCCCACTCAGGCCAATCCCAACACTTCTCTCATGCTGGGTAATAGCATGAGAGATGCATCAGGATTGGGTGGGGGAGGAAGACGACAAGAAGAACCAAGGAGACATTAGCGGTGGAACACCAACGTGGCAGGTAAGTCTTTTTTTTTATTATTGCCTCCTGCCCCACCCTCTGCAATGCCACCCTCTCCTGGCAGCAGCTGCTAATGGTAATTGCCACTAAATGGCTGTCTTTAGCATCAGAAGCCTCAAAGGGGTAGCTGTGCATGGGTTCAAAAGGGGAACGGTTAGGATCAAATTAAGGTCCTAACCGGTCATGAAAAAAGGAGTAGGTTAGAAGAGATGCTTTAAGTCCTTAAGGTAATGTGCCACAATGGATGACTGAAATAAAGAGGACTGATCCAGCAGCCGCGAGAAGGCAGAGAGGTACCCTTTAACTGT
Source organism: Pleurodeles waltl (assembly GCF_031143425.1). Lineage (NCBI taxonomy): Eukaryota > Metazoa > Chordata > Amphibia > Caudata > Salamandridae > Pleurodeles > Pleurodeles waltl. The sequence goes on from NC_090439.1 coordinate 850,753,400, forward strand.
GCCCAGGCTAGGGCCTTGCCAAGCTAAACATAACAAACAACAGAACCTCCGGACAGGGAGGCAGCAAGTGAGTGAACTTGTTGTGAGGCGCACCAACCCACAAACTTGTCCATGTCTGAGTCAGGAATAAGAATGGGATGGTGGGGTGCCAGAGGGTGCTGGAGGGGCTGAGAGCAGTGCCAGTGGGACCGGAGCTGGGGAAGTTCAAGGTGGCTTGAACAGCACTGATCTGGATCCATCTGTGGATCCAAGGGACCTAAATGGCGTTGAGGGTGGTCCTATTGGTGGGGAGCCAGTAGGGGCTCCTCCTGAACCTGCAGGGCTGAAAGGGGCTCCAGCAGGGATGGACCAATCAACTATGAGTGCTTGGCCTCATAAGAGTTTTGGAGTTTGGCAAGGGTTGCACCGGCTCCCGCAAGCTCTGAGAGGCGTACATACGGCTTAGGCACAGACTCACTGTGGCCAGGCCTCAAGTGACAAAGGTCCCTCGTCTCGTCAAATGACTCAGATGGATAGGGCGAACTTGAAAACCTCTTTGACTTTTTGCGCCTCTTCTTAAGGGACTTACCAGAATGGAATGACTTAAACTGCGACGGAGATGTATGGCTCCACGACCGATCCTGGGACCTTCTTCTCAACCAGGATCAAGACTGTTGTGGCATTGCACTTTGAGCAGCAAGGAGCATGAGGAATCACTCCCTCAAAGACTTGGGGAGTATGGTGTGACAATCGATGTAGGTCTTGGCGTCGTGATTGCACTCAAGACACCAGGAACAGACGAGGTGGGGGGCCCACCACTGACATTTGTTGGTGACAGATGCCGCAGGGCTTGAATCCAGCCTTCTTCATTCACATCCCTGCAACACCAGTCTCAAAAAACTTTGACAAAAAGTCGGAAAAAAAGAGTCAAAAAGTGACTGTGGGTAGCTCTCTCTGGATTTGCGATGACTGGTACAGAAAGAAAAGAACTGACATCAGTGTGTTGGGGTGGCACCTATATAATCACCGCGCACGATGCCACTTGGAGCAGAATGACACCACCTACCAGCACGCAGAGGTACTGCTCACAAACAATTTCCGGATCCAGATATTACAGATTTTGGGTGGAAGATTAAAGACATTTAACTGTCGTCGCACAAAAAACAGACATGGAGGTGGGGAGTGTGCAAGTTTGGGTGCAAGACCCTGCTCTCCTTCTGAAACAAGAAATTCTCACACCACCTCTGGATGCAAATGCCGTTTCTGGTCCGCAAGGCATTTACGGCTAAGTTTTTCTGCCCTGACATTCAGTGATCCCGCCAGGTGTTGTACGACCAGGAAGATGTCCTAACATTCCAGCAATGTCCAGGGGCGCAGGACTTCCCGGCACACTTCACCTTGTTTGTTGCAATACCCCATGGCGGGAGTGTTATCTGAAGCCAGCCTTCACCTGATGAATGAGAGAAAGGCTTTCAATGCAAAGGGGCTAGCCCTCAGCTACAGATGATTGATTTAGAGCTTAAAGTTCGCCGAAGACAACAGTCCTTTGATCTTCACCTCTCCAAAGTGGGCAACTCAAACTAGAAGTGATGCATCAGTCTCCAGTGTCTGCTCCAGGTGGGAAGGGGAGAGCAGTCTGCTGCTGATCGAACTGCAGTTATTCAACCACCACTCCAGACCTTTTCCCATTTCCCCCAAATTTGGATGTTCGGGGTCAGAGAGATTCCCCTGGCACTGTGCAGAGCCTACAAGGCCTAAACTGGGGTGGCATGGTGAGCAAAAGATCGATGGATTAAACACAGATCTATGACTGGGGGTGAGTGTTTGACAATGTTCAGCATTCCGTCCATCACTTGTTGTTTTTGCTTTGTCGCCCTAAGTGGGAAGGGTATGCCCAGACGTGGGTCCCGTGCTTCCCATGCCACTGGATTCAAGCTAGCCTGGCTGATGAGGGGTGAAACCCCGAAACCGGTCCCAGGATGCTTGTTTCCGGTCCAGTGAGGACCTGGCTTGGCAGTTCGGTCTGGACTGTTCCCATGAGGAACAGGGTCAAGACTGATTTGCACATGGCTGGGTCTAAACTGGGGTGGCATGGTGAGCAAAAGAACGATGGATTAAACCCAGATCTATGACTGGGGGTGAGTGTTTGACAATGTTCAGCATTCCGTCCATCACTTGTTGTTTTTGCTTTGTCGCCCTAAGTGGGAAGGGTATGCCCAGACGTGGGTCCCGTGCTTCCCATGCCACTGGATTCAAGCTAGCCTGGCTGATGAGGGGTGAAACCCCGAAACCGGTCCCAGGATGCTTGTTTCCGGTCCAGTGAGGACCTGGCTTGGCAGTTCGGTCTGGACTGTTCCCATGAGGAACAGGGTCAAGACTGATTTGCATATGGCTGGGTCTAAACTGGGGTGGCATGGTGAGCAAAAGAACGATGGATTAAACCCAGATCTATGACTGGGGGTGAGTGTTTGACAATGTTCAGCATTCCGTCCATCACTTGTTGTTTTTGCTTTGTCGCCCTAAGTGGGAAGGGTATGCCCAGACGTGGGTCCCGTGCTTCCCATGCCACTGGATTCAAGCTAGCCTGGCTGATGAGGGGTGAAACCCCGAAACCGGTCCCAGGATGCTTGTTTCCGGTCCAGTGAGGACCTGGCTTGGCAGTTCGGTCTGGACTGTTCCCATGAGGAACAGGGTCAAGACTGATTTGCATATGGCTGGGTCTAAACTGGGGTGGCATGGTGAGCAAAAGAACGATGGATTAAACCCAGATCTATGACTGGGGGTGAGTGTTTGACAATGTTCAGCATTTCGTCCATCACTTGTTGTTTTTGCTTTGTCGCCCTAAGTGGGAAGGGTATGCCCAGACGTGGGTCCCGTGCTTCCCATGCCACTGGATTCAAGCTAGCCTGGCTGATGAGGGGTGAAACCCCGAAACCGGTCCCAGGATGCTTGTTTCCGGTCCAGTGAGGACCTGGCTTGGCAGTTCGGTCTGGACTGTTCCCATGAGGAACAGGGTCAAGACTGATTTGCATATGGCTGGGTCTAAACTGGGGTGGCATGGTGAGCAAAAGAACGATGGATTAAACCCAGATCTATGACTGGGGGTGAGTGTTTGACAATGTTCAGCATTCCGTCCATCACTTGTTGTTTTTGCTTTGTCGCCCTAAGTGGGAAGGGTATGCCCAGACGTGGGTCCCGTGCTTCCCATGCCACTGGATTCAAGCTAGCCTGGCTGATGAGGGGTGAAACCCCGAAACCGGTCCCAGGATGCTTGTTTCCGGTCCAGTGAGGACCTGGCTTGGCAGTTCGGTCTGGACTGTTCCCATGAGGAACAGGGTCAAGACTGATTTGCATATGGCTGGGTCTAAACTGGGGTGGCATGGTGAGCAAAAGAACGATGGATTAAACCCAGATCTATGACTGGGGGTGAGTGTTTGACAATGTTCAGCATTCCGTCCATCACTTGTTGTTTTTGCAGAGCCTACAAGTGCCATCTGATTTGTTTCACCAAAAAGATGCAGGAGGCCATCAGACTCTAAGACTGAGGCTGAAACATCTGGACCATGGCCAGAATGTCCCAAAGAACTGCACAGTCCTGAATGGCTCTGATGAAAGGGATCATCTGAGAAAGATGCAGTTGTGACTTCAGCATGTTGATATTTAACCCACTAACCCTAATGAATGCGGAAGATGGGTGATGACTGCATCGGGCAAGACTGATTTCAGCAACCAGTCACTGAGGTAAGGGAAGACTGGAACCCTAACCTCTGCAGATGTGCGGCAACCACCACCATCACCTTTGTGTACGCCTGAGGGGCACTAGTGAGGGCAAACGGGAACACAGAGAACTGGAAATGCTTCTGTCCTAATGTGAACCACAGGTAAGTCCAGCGCTGCCGTCCAGTCTACAGGATCCAAGGCAGACAGGACCTGAGTCAAAAGTGAGCATCTTTAATTTCTCTTTCCATAGGAAGCCATTGAGAGGGTGAAGATCTAGAATCGGAAGGAGGTCTCTGTCCTTTTTCAGCACCAGAAAGTAGTGGGAATAACAACCACACTGTATTCTGATGCTAGCACTTGATGGTTCCTTTGAGCAACAGGGCATGCATTTCCTGATGAAGCAAGGAGAGATGGTCCTCCGTTAGCTGTTCAAAGGATGGTGGCAAGGTCGGCAGAGTTTTTAGGAATGGATGGGCATACCCCAACTGTATGATTTGTAACACCCACTTGTCAGAGGTTATTTGCCTGATCCTGCCGCCAGGGATGGGAGTGCTCTGTTGAGGGCCAATTAAAGAGGTTGTGGCAGCTGGAGGGGCAGGGACTAGATAGTATGCTGGGTGTGGGCTCCACCCCCTTTGGGGAGGTCCGGTTCCGCAACCACAAAAAGACTGGTGAGCCTGCGGGCCAGGGTGGTATGTTTAGATTTATGGGTGCACTTGGAAGCCCCGACAGGGGCCATGGACGGGGCGAAAGGAGAGGCCTAGAAATCTAGCAGTGACCCAACTCTCCTCAAAGCACTCGAGCGCTATGTCAGCCTTGTCACCGAATAGGCAGGAGTCAAAAAAGGCATTTACATCAGAGAAGATCAGACAACCCATGAAAACCCAGTCGATCTCAGTGAAGCGTGACGGCGGAGTGCCATGGCCCTGACTAGCAAGTCGGTGGTGTCCAGCCCACACCAGAATGTGAACTTTATTGTGTCCCCACCATCAAGCATTGTCTGGTTCAAGATGTCCGCCCTCTTTCGGGAGCATGGGCAGCAGCAGTGCAACAGAGTTCTACAAGGCGTGAGAGTATCAGCCCAAGGGGCATGCTGTGTTCATCATCCGCAATGCCAGCATGGTGGAAGAAAAGATCCTTTTCCCAAAGGTGTCTAGCCTCTTTGATTTCCTATGCAGTGGGGTACTAGGGAATGAGCTAAGGTTCTGTTTGGACATCGAGGCCTACACTACAAGGTTCCTGGGAGATGAAGGCTGGGTCTTCCAGGGGTTTCACGGTGGCAGTGGGCAATCATCCTGTTCATGTGAGCCTCTGTGCAATGTTTGGTCCAGGCACTCAGCAGAACGTCAGTGAGGACCTCATTAAAAAGTAGTAGGGGCTCTGTACAGCTTACTCTTGGTTGAATCACCTTAGTCAATGTGCTAGTCTTGACCTTGACAGACCGGAGAAACAGGCTCAGGGCCTCTGCTGCCCTACGCATCACCATAGCAAATGATGTTACTTACTCCGCAGTGGGGACTGGAGGGGTAACCAGCCCAAGTCTGAAGATGTGTCCAGACCACTTTTGTTGCCATATCAGTTTCTCCCCCTGGTAGAATTAATCCTCCAGGAGACAACAGCCCTCTGCATCTTCCCCCTCCCCTTTGGGTAGGTAGTACTGCCACGGGGTGGCAGGTCCAGGGTGAGTTTGTGCGGTCCGCCAATGTTGGCATCTATGCCAGGCACTATTTAGGAGGTGTCGACTCAGAGTCAGAGGGGGACAGATTCCTCATCATCAAGTGGCATTTGTGGTGCTGGAAATGACACTGAGGGTAGTGGAACTGGCGTAGGTGTAGGTGCCGGGGTCAGCGTCAGTCCAGATCAGGGGGCCAATCTAGAGGGCCCAGCTGGCGATGGGGGAGGACCAGTCAGCGGTAACACAGCAAAGAACCTCTTGGCTCTGTAGCGCTCAAAGGCACACCAATGGGAGCCATTAGCCCAAAGATGGAGTGTATGTCATTGTACAACTCCTTCAGATGGGGAGGGGTCACTCCAGCTCCAGGGAAGCGTGCAGTATATATGGCTGAAGGCTCTGTGGGTCAAGTATATTTATCTGCCCTAAAAGGGCAGATAAACATATCCTAAATGTGCCCACAGCGGACCAGAGACCTCTGCTCTTCATTTCGTCCAGGTGATCTCCTTCTCCATGAGACAACACATCTGTCACTAGCATGACTTTGAGTATGGCTATAGTGACAAGTCTGCAGCAGATACGATTGGTATCCAGCATCCACCACCTACTGTCTTCAGCTGCCTAAGAGATATAGGGCCTGATTTAGATCTTGGTGAAGGGTAATAGATATCCTGTCAGCCATAATACAATCCCATTATATTCTATGGAGATTGTAATATGACGGATGGGATATCCCTCAAGTTTCTGACTGAATGTTCAATCTGCTGAGATCTAAATCAGGCACATACTTCTTAGCCAGTGTTGGGCCCATTGCAGCCACAATTACCACTGGAGAGCATGCATTTGCAGACTATGAGGCACCAGCAAGATGGAAGATGCTGATGGCCTAAAAGCCTCAGAACCATTAGGGCTGGAACAGTAGCTCTCTCTAGAAACATGAGGACCACAGCCCGAACATCTCAGGCACACTGTGGAAGTGGAAAGGCAACAGTGTCCAAATTGGCCCCAATAAAAGACAGTCTCTTTAAAGGCTGAAGATGAGACTTGAGTTTACTGAAGGAAAATCGAAGGGTAGAAAATGACACCATTTCCAGCAGGTGGTCTGATAATAACTGAAGTGAGACCCCCTTCTACAGCCAGTTATCAAGGTATAGGAATACATGCATCCACGATCTGCAAAGTTTAGCAGTGACCACTAACCTGACCTTCATAAAGATCTGAAGGATCAATGTGAGGCTTAAAGAAAGGACTGCAAATTAAAAGAGGTCTGACCCAACCACAAAGTGAATATACCTCCAATGGGACTATTGGGCAGGCGTGTGAAACGACCCATCCTGCAGTACTAGGAACACCATCCAACCTTGTAGTCCAAGGCTGGCAGATCTTGTGGGAGGGTCATCATCTTGAAAATTACCTTCTTGAAGAATGTGTTCAGTAATCTAAAGTCTAGGATTGGTCTAAATCCCCTTCCTTCTTGAGGACCAGGATGTACGTGAGTAACAGCCCAAGCCACAGCTCTGCTTCAGCTACATCGACACATCTTTGTAAAGGATACTGGCATGGTTCACCAACACCTGTTTGTGGACAGGTGGAATGTGAGGAAGGGTGTTCAGAAGAGGGCAGGAATATCCAAACTGAAGAATATAGAGAACATATAGCTTTTAAAAAATTGATTTCCAGAAGCACAGACAGTGTTAAATTCAGACCCAGATACTGGTTCAATGACAAACTAGAGGCGTTTGAAAGCACTGCCTGGAGATGAATAGGAAAAGGATTGATGCTACTACTTTTGCTACCCTTAAGCTTTGGCACTGCCTCAGTCCTCAGAGCCATGAAATGTTTGTGCTGGTTGCTGGACTGGCTGACATGGCTGCTGTAGAGGGAAATCAAAGCACCTAACATCTCAACTTCATATACTGCTGATGAAACTGACGGACTGTTTTTAACTGCTCTGTAGGAAGTTGCTCTGTAGGAAGTTGGCTCTGTATATACTATCTCATAGAGAGCGAGAGTGTGCAAAGAGTCCATGGGTTCCTCTTAGAGGTCTTAGAGGTTGATAGTGGCAATAATAGATAATACTAATGCTCTATTTGTGGTCGTGTGGTCGAGCAGTTAGGCTTATCAGAGGGCAGTGTTAAGCATTTGTTGTACACACACAGCCAATAAATGAGAACACACACTCAAAGACGTAACTCCAGGCCAATAGGTTTTTATATAGAAAAATATTCTTTGCTTAATTTATTTTAGAACCACAAGATTCAGACTTTAGGTAAGTACATAAATTGTAAGGTACTTCACATAGGTAAGTATGCAACTTTGAATTAAAACAGTAATGTACACGGTTTTGGCAAAAATTGCAATAAGCTATTTTAAAAGTGGACACTGCAAAAATCAATAGTTCCTGGGGGAGGTAAGTATTGGTTAGTTTCTCAGGTAAGTAAAGCACTTACTAGCTCAGTCTCCTGGGAGTAGGCAGCCCACCGTTGGTGGTTCAAGTCAACCCCAAACACCCAGCACCAGCAACACAGGGCCGGTCAGGTGCAGAGGTCAAAGTAGGGCCCAAATAACATAGGTGCCTATGGAGAACAGGGGTGCTCCGGTTCCAATCTGCTAACAGGTAAGTACCTGCGTCCTTGGGGAGCAGAACAGAGGGGTTTTGTAGAGCACTGGGGGGGGGGGGTTCCCAAACAGGCACACAAAATACACCCTCAGCGGCCCAGGGGCGGCCAGGTACATTGTGTGAACAAGGCTTCTGGTTTTGTATTGAAGTCAGTGGAAGGACCCGGGGGTCACTCTGGCGATGCAGGCAGGGCACAGTGGGGCTTCTCGGGACAGCTACCGACGAGGCTAGGCTGAGGGCCACCTGCTGGTCACTCCTGCACTGCTGGTTGGTTCCTCTCGTGCTTCTTCCATGCATCGGGTTCCTTTGTTACCTAACAGTCACGGTCAGGGGGAGCCTCTGGATCCTCTCTGCAGGCATTGCTGTGGGGGTACAGGGAAGTCGACTCAGGATGTCCCTGTCAGTGGAGTCTCCTGGAGGTCCTCTCTGCGGTGTTGGTTTCTCTGAACTAGAGCCGGGGGCGTCGGGTGCAGAGGGTGAAGACTCACGCTTCCAGTGTGAGGCTGGAGTCTTCTTTAAAGATGGTTTCTTGGTTGTAGTTTTCGACAGAGCCGCTGTCCTCTGGAGTTTCTTGGTCCTTTAGGTGCAGGTCAGTCCTCTGAGTCGTCAGAGGTCGCTGGCCCACCTAGATGCGTCGCTGTGCAGGTTCTCCGAGTTGGGAGACAGGCCGGTAGGGCTGGGGCCAAGTCAGTTGTTGTCTCCGTCGTCTCTGCGGGGCTTTCAGGTCAGCAGTCCTCCTTTCTTCAGGTTGCAGGAATCTGATTTCCTGGGTTCAGGGTTGCCCCTAAATCCTACATTTTGGGGTGTGTTTAGGTCTGGGGTCAATGGCTACTATCCTTGAGGGTGGCTACACCCTCTTTGTGCCTCCTCCCTGTGGAGAGGGGGGCACATCCCTAATCCTATTGGGGGGAATCTTCCAAAACAAGATGGAGGATTTTCCAAGGCAGGGGTTTCCTCAGGGGCTGTCCTGACTGGTGGGTGACTCCTCCTTGTTTTTCTCATTATCTCCTCCGGACTTGCCGCCAAAAGTGGGGGCTGTGTCTGGAGGGGCGGGCATCTCCACTAGCTGGAGTGCCCTGGAGCGCTGTAACACCAGGCTTGACCCTTTGAGTCTCACCGCCAGGTGTTACAGTTCCTGCAGGGGGAGGTATGAGGCACCTCCACCCAATGGAGGCTATGTTCCTGGCCACAGAATGACAAAGGCACTCACCCCATGTGGCCAGAAACCCGTCTGGATGTGGCAGGCTGGCAGAAACTGGGCAGCCTCACACTAGTATTTGGACTGGTATATAGGGGCCATCTCTAAGATGCCCTCTATGTGCATTTTTCTATAAATCCCACACTGGCATCAGTGTGCATTTATTGTGCTGAGAAGTTTGATACCAAACTTCCTAGAATTCAGTGTAGCCATTATGGAACTGTGGAGTTCGTGTTTGACAAACTCCCAGACCTTATACTCTTTATGGCTACCCTGCACTTACAATGTCTAAGATTTGGCTTAGACACTGTAGGGTCATAGTGCTCATGCAACTATGCCCTCACCTGTGGTATAGTGCACCCTTCCTTAGGGCTATAAGGCCTGCCAGAGGTGTGACTTACATATGCCACAGGCTCTGAGGGGAGTGCCATGTCAACTTATTCATTTTCTCCTCACCAGCACACAAAAACTGTGAGGCAGTGTGCATGTACTGAGTGAGGGGTCCCCAGGGTGGCATAATACATGCTGCAGCCCCTAGATACCTTCCCTGGCCACAGGCCCTTGGTACCAGGGGTACCACTTACAGGGGACTTATCTGTGTGCCAGGGCTGTGCCAATTGTGGAGACAAAGGTACACTTTAGGGAAAGAACACTGGTGCTGGAGCCCGGTTATCAGGGTCCCAGAACACTTTCAATCATAACTAGCATGAACAAAAGGCAAATAGTTAGGAGGTAACCATGCCATGTGTGGCATTTTCTTACGTGCTCTAAAAGTGTATTCGCTTTTTCTCCAAAAATTCTAGCCCCACCTAGGAGCTGCCCATCAATAATGCCTGGACATCTCTGGAAAATCCAGTGGAGAGCACCCAGGTGTGTTGTTTGATAAACACTGGTACCAAATGCACAAGCAAAAACGTTAGTAGTGTCCACTTCAAAATGTAGAATCTGCTTATCTGCATCTTGTAGTTCTTTGACCATTTGTGTAAAGGCATTACGCAGGTCTCCAAGCAGCGCAGGAAGAACCTCACAAGCTTTATCTTCCAAGTTATGATGGGTTTGCCTTAAAAGGCAGAGATCATTCAACAGTGTAGTGCCAGACTGCAATAAGAAAATTTTTACCTGGCCATAGTATCAAGCTTCTTAGACTCTCCAGCCAGAGGGGGTGCTAGGAAAGGAGGTAGAATTTAATTTGCAAATGGAGGCCTCTAGAGTGGGATGTGTGTCAGGAACGTAGGGCCACAAAGTGGTGGTCTCTGGCACCTATAATGAGATGTTACCAATGGCACAGAAAATGGATCTGATCAAGCTGCTATAATGGGATAAGTCAGAGGCATGACAACAGAGGCTCTAAAGTAGAAGGTTTCTGTCACAAGGTTTTTGCCACCTTCCAAGCCACAACCGCAAAAGAGGAACTTTCTTGCGTTGGGAGTCACAAGAGGGAATCGGGGATAGTTTGTGGAAAGATATCTAGGTCACTGGAATTCTGTAAGTTGAGGTTAAAAACCAGCATCAGTATAATGAAGAGGTAACAAATTATCTGCCTCCTCATTATTACCCCTGTAATACTGGGTGTGTGGGAAATTGCCTCCATCCCTCTGAAGCACTGCGACAGAGGGAAAGAACCTGATAGTGCTTTAAATATGTCTCATAGTGATATTGGATGAACTCTATGGCAGATGGAGCAGAGTAAAGATATAGAACAGATGGCATTAGGAATGACTGGTGAGGCCTGCAGCACAGGAATAGATGCACAGCCAGGCGCTGGAGACTGCACAAGGTTATTTCGTTCAGGCCAGGATCCACCAGAGGAAGTGGAACTGGGGACTTCACTAGGTTTGTGAGGCCGAACAGCACACAGAAGGGAGCTGGGATAAATGGAGAGACCAGGAGCATGGACTGCTTGAACGCATCAACCTGATGGGGACTCAACACTGGTCTGGGAAACTCTGGATGCTTTGGCTCCAGATGTGAATCCAGCTGGCTGGCAGCTTGGGCTGAACAGTTCTCATTAGAGCAGGAACCTAGAATGGCACAGTAGGCGAAAAATGTCCTAGAATGCAGCCCACAGCGATCACCAATGGTGGAGATTAATCTAAGCAGTCCTTCCATCACCTTGTTGATTTCTGGGACACCCTGAGTGCATGACGAGTATGTCCAGACACGGGTACCGTGCTCACTGTACCATAGGGCTCAAGGTATACCTAAAAGACAAGACTCAAGTAGGTCAAAACCAATCTTGTGTTCCCATCTGGGAGGGCCTGGCAGTTTAGGCTGGTCTGTTCTTATTCCAGGATTAAGACTGATTTGCAAAAGGCTGGTCTCTGTATGGAATGGCACAGTGAGGGGAAAATTATGGTCTGGAATGATGTCCAAGCAATCGCTGGTAGCTGCGATTAATTCAAACATTCCTTCCGTCAGAGTGTGGGGGACCCTCATGGTCCCCAGTTCTCCTATTAGGAGTTTGTTTTATAGTTGAATAAAGTCAGGAACGTCTTCTAACCCTGTTATGCTGGGCGTAATTGCATGGCACAACTGAAGGCAGCGAAAAAATGTACTACAGTCCAGCTTATTTTGCACCTGAGGTCTTCCCTGCATCACATCTCCCAGGGACGAGATTCCAATAGCATCCCATATTTGGAATCCTTCTAATGTCGATACACCAGCATGTCTACCTTCTGGAGTGGTGTCTCCCCTGTCAGGCGTCCATCCCAGCCTAATGTCTTTATAGTTTTCTTCCAAATCTACAGCACTAATCTAATCGCTTTCAGAAGTGATGGGTTAACCCGTCCACCATACAATAAATGCTGCATGGATACCCTTACAGCCTCCATTTATCAGAAGCAAATGCTGGATCTCCCTTTGTATCATACCCCCATTTATTGATAATAAGAGGAAAGCTTTACAAAAGGACCCAATGTTTGCGGTTGCTATCCCACAGTCGTACGTGGACTTGAAATGTTTGGATAAGGCTATCACAGAAAACCCCTTAAATCCAAAGAAAGCTCAGAAGGATAAAATTAGTCTCAAAGCAATAGCATGCAGATCAAAGGTTTGCAATTGATACAAAAAATGTGGTAGATCAACCACGCAAAAAATTGCATATCTACCAGGCAAAGGCAATGGTGAACAGAACTTTGTATTTGCTAATAGTTTGAATCTTCTTTTCCTGGGTCAGAGTAAAGTCTGCCCCCAAATATCAGAAGCCACCATGAACCCAGGCAGATATATTTTGTTTTCTCTTTAAAGTGTAACAACGATCAACCAATGTTTTGTACCATGGCATTCAAAGTCTGTATGTCCATCCTATTAGAGTAATGGACAAAGCAGTTCCCTTAGGAGGCATAACACAGTTAAGTAGCAGGTTTAATTTTTACCCCTAAGATTTGCACTCACTCTTGGGAAGCAGCAAACAGCCAAATTCTAGGATTTCAGATGCCAAAGCACAAGACTTAGCAACTTAGGATCTAGATAAAGCAGCTACCCCATGTGTTGCCTGAACAGGTCTGCATGCAACTGCAGTTTCTCGTCAAGGTGAATGGACATATTGAGAACTAAGGAGAACCATGGCAGTCTCTCCAGGTGGAAGCAAGTATAGGCGCCATAGATGCTTTCCACATTTCTCTAAACACATATGGAATAAGTGCAATGAGAGAAAGGCACAGAGGGCCATCTGATCCACACAGCAGTGCTCAGGGACAACAGGTGAGGGTACCTGGTTGCAAAGGATGGGCATTTTGCAATCTGGTGTGTTGCAAACAGTTGATTTTTGGCCTGGCTCAAAGCTAGAGGTAGTGACTGAGCACCCATGAGAGGATCCCCTTTTCATGCATTTGCATCTGCTGAGAAATTCTGCAGTCGTTGTCCAGCCTGGTACATGTCCCACCAGTAGTGAGACTTCATTGCATATGGCTAAATACTAAATCTGTTGTGCGACCCGTGACGGTTGGAGCAAGATCCCCTCCTGTTTTCTTATGTAATACATTACCATAATTTTGTTTCGTGTTGATGGTGAATCCTAACTAATAAAGGAGGGAACTTATTTGCAGAGTGCCAGCAGGGCATTGTGCCGGACTGTTCCCCTCAACTAGCCAATCATTCAGGTACAGCAACACAGAGATGCTGTGCCAAGAAGTGACTGTGCAACAGACACTTAGTGAACGCCCCTGGGGCTGTTGTGACCTTGAAGGGTAGAACTTTAAATTAGTAATGAAATCCGCTTACCACAATCTTTATGCACTGGCAGGGTGCTTGTTGGACGGTGATGTGGAAGTATGCATCTAGAGATCAAGGATTGCCACATACTCCCATTAAAGGAGGAGAGGAATAATAACCTCTAGAGTTGCTATTTTGAACTGCCTGGATGTGATGGAGTGGGTGAGCCTTCTGAGGTTGAGGATGGGCTGCAGAGTTTTGCCTATCTCTGGAATTATGAGTACAGTGAGTACACTCCCATCGCTTTTTGATGTGTTGGTACTATATCGATGGCCCCCTTTCGAAGGGATGCCTGTACTTCCTCTAACAAGGGCTTGTGATGGTCTGCAGTCATGCATTATGGGCCTGGTGGTATACTGGGTAGGGTGGAGGGGATCTCAAGCAATATCCTTGAGCAAGAATGGAAAGCACAAACTAGTCTGAGGTTATACTCTGCCAGTCAGGCAAACATATCCTCAGTCATGTGTTAGATGGTCAAAGGGCTATTGTTTAATGGCAAAGGTGCTTTTACCCTGGGCATCTCTGACCTTACCGTGTCAGTTTTCACAGAAACTGAAAGGACTTCTGCTGTGCTTGATAATGTGTTTGAAAGGGGGGATCTATAGGGCTTCATCAAATGCTGTTCTGCATCCCACACAGACTTCCTGTTGTTAAAGCTTAGGTTCGGGCTGCTGGTGCTATAACACACCTATAGATTTCTCTGTGTCACTATCCTCCTTTATTTTTTCCATGTATGTCATCCACCTGAGGGTCAAAGAGATGCTCACCTTCAAAGAGGTGCGATGCACCTAAGGGTGAAAGCCAAATACACTCAACTATGAATAGTGGTCGCCAGGACACTGGTGGGGACTTGTATCCGCTGCATGAACAATGTATGCGTTAGAAACAATCTTGCCCACCTCAACAATTTTCCTAGCCCTTTTCTGGTAGGTGTCAGGAAGTGTTTCAGCAACTCCCTCATTTCATCACATTGATCCCTGCTCTACCTGGCTAGCTACATCAAGACATTGGCAATACCTCATTGTGTGCCAGTTACTAAAGAAACTAATTTCACTATTGTATCTATGTTTTCACTCTCCTTGTCTGGAGGATGAATGTCACCTGTGCCCTGGATAAGAGCTTCACTGAGTACAGTATGCACTAAGAGTGAGTCTGGTGGAACAAATAGAGAGAGCCCCGTGATGATGTTTTTGGGGAGTGTTAACAGCCTGCCCTTGTGGTGCATACCTGCTCTTGCTATGACAGAGTGCTATGCAGGTGTCATCTGACAGCCAAGTATGACAGGATATGGTTCGACCGATGTGTCATCCTGAGGATCCATCCCGTAACCATGCCAAGTTCCCTTCTGTTCATCAGTGGTCTCTGGTTACTGAAAAGGTGGTAATGGATCAAATGAAGGGTGCTGATCAAAATCTAAATGTGAACCATGTGGGAGTGGAGGCAAGACGTGTATCGGCTTCTTTTTTGGGAAGAAGTTAAGCCATCAGTTTTTATGTGGAACATGGGTGGGTAGTTTAAGGAATATGACCACTCTTGGGATCTATATATATGGAGCATTGTCTACTTTCAGGAAGTTCACCCTCTTTCCAAGGGTGGAGGTGCGGGAGGGGGGAATGGGAAATTAGGGTTTATATCATATTTCAGCACCAAAGGTAGATCAGCAACCTCTTGGACTTGAGCCCCTGGGTCTCAGCCTCAAGGATGTTCTGTCATCAAAAACAGTTTTGGTGCCGAATAGTCTTGAAATTTAGTTGGTGGTGCAGACTGGTGTGCATTTTTTAACGGCACTTGTTTGGTCATGGTATGTCGTGCTTGTGGCCATTCCTGTGTGTGGAGCAACGGCTTGAGTAAATGCTGAACCTCGGAAGGACGATCCTCAGTGGACAGCGGAACAGTGTTTATTCTAGGCCATAAGGAGTGTGTCTGGCTCTGGATCCTAATACTAGGTAAGGATTTTGTGGAGGGCTGTAGAGATTCTTTTCCTCACATCTTTGGTGACCATGGCAGACAGCTAGTCTGTAAAGTTTTTGGTGCAGAATCATGAGGTAATGTGCCTACCTACAACTGCAACAGTGACATATGGTTTTGTTTGACTGAAAGGCATTATAAGCCGAAAATGCACTTTTGTCATGCTACCTCAGCAAAGGTTACAGACCTGAAGCTGGATGAGTCCAGTAATTGAAAGGTATATACTTAATACGTTCCCAAACAAATAATTATCGTACATTCGGGCCCATCTGATGATGTAGTCCCAAATCCACCATTAAAAGGATCACCTGGTGGTTTTCCAGCAATGATGCCTCCATCCTTCAGTGTTAAAAGGTAGAGTTCAGTATTCAGTGGAATAAAGTACTCGAGAACACATTAAAACCCGATGGAGGAAACAACAATCTGTAATGTAACGGGTCTCTGGGCGAACTATCTCTGAAATCGAAACTCATCTAAGAAAACAAACTTGTGTTCCAAGTTCAACACTAGATGGCAGAAGTGTGCAAAGCATTTGTATCTACAGCCATATGAGCTTCAAACAGATTATTATAGAAAGTAACTATCTTCTGATGAATCTTTGTCCCTGCAAATTCCTCACCGTATGTCTGATTCCTCAGGCAGTACTCCTCCGGGGAATGGGACTGAGCGGCGAAAAATTAGCCGAGTAAGTTATGCAACACAGCTAGGGATAACATCAGTCACTGCAAACCTGAACTGTCTGACAGGACTGTTTGGAAAATTTATGCAAATAAGACCAAATGGCTGCTAGACAAATATCAGCCACTGGTATGCCGTGCAAGAACAGCAGCTGCTGCCCTTTTGGTATATAACACTACAGCTATTCTTCAACAGAAGCAACCATGGGTATATTGGAATGTACAATATCAATGGCTGATCTGTAGAATGACCCACTCACAAAAAACTGAATTAGCAATAAATTAAAAAATAAGTAGAATATGTAAAGAAAGATATACATATGTACTATAACAATTCATACAAACAGATAAAGTCACATCTCATAGCAAACTGGTGCTCATTAGTGTAATGCGAAAAAATAATATGCAACAGCAAGACATGCAGCAGCAGGAGGTAATGCAATTCAATAAAGCGAACAGCCCTCAAATGTTTTTTCAAGTAGGACCTTTCAAAGCTCTTTTTCCACTCCTAATATCTCGAAGCATTTACACTTTGTTCCTAAAAAGTCTGAATGAATGGATTCATACAGGGCATCTGCCAACAGAAGGTCCACTGAAGTGTCTCTAGTAGGCCCGTGAAGAGTGTGCATGAATGCCAGCTGAGAGTCTTCCTCCGGTAGGTACTAGCAGATCTTAAGACAAACGGTAATTCCGTGCGAAATGGTATGCTTTGTCTGAGCACCAGCAAAACCTACAAAGAGCTGATCATTCATGCAGTCTTGTCTTGAACAGTCTATTAACACGGAGACAGCACACCAAGGGTACTGCTGGTCTAATTCTCTTTCTTGGAAGGATGAGAACAGGTAAGTGTTACAGACAAACGGTTGTGAAACGCAGACAAAACTTTCAGTAGAAAGGATGGACAAGAACAAAAAACTTGCATGAGAAGAAAAGCGGTAAATGATGGCCTGGCCAACAGGGTCAGTAACTTGCCAATCAGGCAGGCTGAAGTGATTATCACCAGAAATACAGTCTTAAGGGGAAGTAGGAGAACAGAACAACTGAGGACTTACCAGAAGAAGTCAATGCTAATTTTAAGCTTTACTGTGGAACAATTAAGGGCGTCAAAGGAAACCAACACAGCAGACCTTTTAAGAATCGAGTCACTGAAGTCGACCTTACTAAGGAAGTTTGGTCAGGAAGGTACACAAAGGCAGTTAAATACCTTTTCACTGTAGAGACGGCCAACCAGGCCGAGCAAAAGAAAATGCATCATGAAACAAATCTGATCAGAGGCCCGCATAAACCAACTTGGACGCAGGCTTTTGGCAGCTATGATGACTTTTGCTACCTGTGGTGTGTACGTACATGAGGATTTGGGCATTCAGCTGCAAATGTAGATGTGATCTCTGGGGAAAGGGGGGGGGGGGGGGAGGACACTGGGTTCCAAAATATCAGTGCACCAAATCCTCCTTGCCCAATCGTGGGGGGATGAGAAACAGTTGAGTTTAATTCTCTTGCTCCTTTCACAGCGCCTTTGAAAGGAGAGAGAAAAGTGGGAAAGCACAGAAAAGGCCATATGATCACTTGAATCTAAAGGCTTTCCCTAAGGAACCATGTGGTTGTAAATGAAGCATTTCCTGTTCCGAGTCATGGCAAAAAGGTCAAGGCAAGGGCGTCCCATCAAGAAGAAGATAGTTCATCACTCCTGGGTGGAGCTTCAATTTGTGACCCTCTAGCGACAGGGAGCTCAAGCCAATTTCTTTCACATTCAGCATGTCGACGAAGTGCACCGCCACTGGGAAAATACTCAATTTCAGAGTTCACTGGTCCAGCACAGGGTCCATCCAAGAAGAGAGAATTTCCTGATGGCCCATGAACAAGTTACTTACCTTTGGTAATGCCTGATCTGGTAGAGACTATACCTAGCCACAGATTCCATAACTTAGAACTTCCCCAAGTGTCAGACTGGATCCAGGAGATTTTTTGTGAGCAGTACTCCTGCGCACCGGTAGGTGGCATCCTTCGGCTGTGCATGTGTCGTCAGCGCCAGAAATGTCTGTGGCACCTATATAGTCACCACCAAGGTGCGGCAACGTCAGTTTCTTTTCACGACTTTCTGTGAATACCGACCACCAGTGTGGAAACCAGGGCCCTGAAAGAGAAACGGTCCCATCCCTAGAAATCTATTTGCAGAGTGGGTGGGTCGGTAACGAACCTGCAGCTAGATATAGTCTCTACCAGATAAGGTGTTACCAAAGGTAGATAATTTGTTTATCTGATAGAGACTTCTAACTACAATTTCAAATGAGGAAGTCCTGCAGGACCTAAAGGGCAAAGTTCCCATCCCTACAGATCTGTCTGTCCAAGCAGCAGTGCTTTGTGAACGAGTGCAAAAAGGCCCACGTTGCTGCCTGGCAGATATCCAGGACCGCAACTCCAAATACTAGCGCAGTGGTCGCAGCTTTAGCTCTGGTAGAATGAGCTCGCAAGCCTGGAGGGTGTTGCTTTTGGTCAATGCATAGTGGATTTTAATGCAGAAGACAAACTATACGGAGATGGTCCGCTTCTGCACTGCCCATCCTTTCTTCACTCCAACATACCCCACGAAGAGTTGGTCATCCACCCCAAACTCTTCTGTTTGGTCAAGGTAGAATGACAATGCTCTTTTTGGGTTAGACTGTGGAGTCGCTCCTCCTCTTTAGAGGGATGTGGAGGATCATAAAAAATAGGCAAAATGATGGATTAGCCTACATAAAATGGAGTGGCCACTTTTGGAAGAAAGGTGGCTTTTCTGCAAAGCACTAGTTTGTCAGAATAGGTTGTGAGGTAATGCGACTTGTATGACCATGCCTGAAGCTCTATGACTCTTCGGGCAGATGTAATGGCAGAAGGGACCCTGAGGGGACAATTATGGAGAGGCTTGAAGAGAGCACACATCACAAATGTCAAAATAAAATTAAGGTCCCACTGAGGCATAATAAATGGTGAACGAGGAAGGAGATAAACAAGACCTTTCAGAACCTATTTACAACAGGGAATTTGAAGAGGGTTGCCTGGTCAGACAACAGCATAAAAGCGGAAATAGCAGAAAGGCAGTTCTTGAGAGTGGCCAGAGCAGAGCCCTGCTGAGCAAGAGAAAGTATGAAAAGGAGCACATGAGAAAGGGGACAGAAAGGGGATCAACTCATTTTTCTGCACACCATGCCACATTTGTTTCCCCAACAGTAGGCATATACCATCTTGGTGGTGGGATGCCTGGCTGCAAAGATGTTATCACAGACTTCGGAAGTTATGCTGCTGCTATGACAGAAGATCCTCCAGAATGGGTAGTCTGATCGGAGGATCAATGGCCATGCTCAATAACTTGGGATATCAGACTCTACGTGCCCAGTCAGGAGCTGCAAGGATTCTTAATCTTCTTTAGAACTCTGGGTAGGAGAAGTAAGGACTGAAAGGTGTACAGGAGGCTTCCGCTCCACTCAAGACCAATATTCTCGGGGCGAGAATGACCTTGGAAATTCCAGCGTGGAAACTGCTGACACTGCATGTTATCTGCAGAGGCGAACAGATCTAATCAAGGCTCTTCCCACTGCTGAAAGAGACCTTGCACTACCTCCGGCTGGAAATGCCATTTGTGATCCACCAGGCATCTTGAGATGAGTTCATCTGCATTCAGAGAATCCGCCATATGTTGAACCACCAGAGATATGCCCTGACATCCCAGCCATGCCCAGAGACGCAGGGCCTCTTGACAAAGGGTCCACAACTCCACCCTGCCCTGTTTGTTGCAGTACCACACGGCGGTGGTGTTGTCCGCGAACACCTGCACTACCCTTCCCTTGATGGAGGGTAGAAAGGATTTCCTTGGCAATTGGATTACAGGGAGCTCCAAAAGGTTGATGTGGAGTCTAGATTCCACTGGAGACCGGAGTCTTCTTATCTCCACATCTACTGCCCTGGCCGCCCCATCCCAGAAGTGACGCATCTGTCACTACTGTGAGATCCGGTTGGGGAAGGGAGAGGGGTCTGCCTCTGACCCAATCACAGTTTGTTCACTGCCACTGAAGATCATTCTCAGTTCCCTCAGCGATATGGACCACATTGGAGAGATTTTCCTGATGCTGTGCCCATTTGAACTTCTGGTCCCACTGCAGAGCCTGTATATGTCAACGCGCCTCTGTTACCAGCACAATGCAGGAGGCCATGAATTCCAACAGCCTGAAGGTCTGTTTCGGACGAAATCCAGGACAGAGGCTGAAACATCGGTCCCATAGCCTGAATATCTTGTACTTGCCGGTTGGGAGGACAGGCCAAAAACTGCACGGTGTCCGGAACAGCTTCAATGAAAGGGAGCACCTGAAAGGGAGTCAGGTGAGACTTCAGCACACTGATAGTGAACCCCAACGAATGCAGGAGGCCCATTGTAGTCTGGAGTTGGTAGACAACAACCTGTGGTGAGCCCGCCTTCAACAGCCAGTGGTCAAGATAGGGGAAGACTGTTACCCCTAAGCCTCTGTAGATGAGCTGCAACCACCGCCATCACCTTTGTGAACACTCAAGGGGCGCTGGTAAGGCCAAAAGGGAGCAAAGCAAACTGAAAATGCTAGTGGCTCACCGTGAATCGCAGATAACGCCAGTGAGCATCAGGATGGAGATGTGGAAATAAGCATCCTGCACGTCTAATGCTACCATCCAATCTCCTGAATCCAGACCAGACAGGACCTGCGATAACGTGAGCTATTCTGACTTCTTCTTGAGAAATTAGTTGGGGAGC
This sequence comes from Pleurodeles waltl, assembly GCF_031143425.1. Taxonomy (NCBI): domain Eukaryota; kingdom Metazoa; phylum Chordata; class Amphibia; order Caudata; family Salamandridae; genus Pleurodeles; species Pleurodeles waltl. The sequence goes on from NC_090439.1 coordinate 850,774,202, forward strand.
CGTAAGTCTAAAATAGGGCAGAGACCTTCATCCTTTTTTGGCACCAGAAAGTAGCGGGAATAGCAACCACAACCCACTTCTGGCATCAGCACCCTCTTTATGGCTCCCTTGGTCAAGAGGGCTGTGACTTCGTGGCAGAGAAAATAAAGATGATCCTTTGTCAGCCTGTCATAAGATGGTGGCATGGGGGGGAAGGGTGGTCACAACAAAAGGGATGGAGTAGCCCCTTCGGATGATCTGCAAAACCCACCTGTCGGATGTTAAGGCCTGCCAGTGGGGCAGGTGATGGCGAACCCTGCCACCAACTGGATGGTCATGATGGTATGTGGGCAGATTAGGAGGGTTTGGTGGCTGCAGCTGCTGAGGAGGTGGTGGATTGACCTAACCACTGGCTGCCCGACCCATGAGGTCTGTGGGTACCGCGTCCTCGACCACGCAGAGGCTGTGCAGCATGGTGGCTGGGATGGAAATAGTGTCGCTGGAAGCCCCTTCCGTAGCCACAAAAGGAGCAAAGGGCATTTTGTGGGTGATGTGGGGCCATAGAAAGGCCCAAAGCCACAGGCCCACTGTCTATAAAGCGCTCCAGTGCCGAAAACGCCTTGTCACTGAAGAGACCAGAACCATCAAGGAGCATGTCCATCAGGGATGATTGGATATCACCTGAAAAGCCAGTCGTCCTCAACCACGTGTGGTGCTTCAAGGCCTCTGTCACCAAAACTGCTCTGCCCAGTGATTCAGTCATTTCAAGTCCACAACAGATACTGAACTTCGCTGCATCTTTCCCCTCTGCAGGACCATTGGCAGCACCTACACAACAGTGTTCTAGAGAATGTGGTAATGTGGCCAAAAAGGCATGTGATGTTCATGGACCTTAATGACAGGCTGGCGAAAGACAACACCTTCTTCCCCAAAATGTCCAACTGTTTGGACTTCCTGACCTGGGGTTTGGTAGGGAATGCGTCAGGATTTACATTGGACCACCAAGCTCTCTGTTGGGTGAAAAAGTTTGGGCCTCCTGGTGTGGGGCACTGCTGACGGGCAATAGTCCTATTAACAGGAGCCCCTGTGCTGGGTTTGGACCATGTCCCCAGAAGGACATGAGTGAGGGCTTCGTTAAACGTTGACTAGTGGTTCTGAGGGGGAGACTCCTGGTTGCAGCACCTTCGTCAAGATGTTAGTCTTGACTACCACCAAAGGCAATTGAGGGTCAAAGACCTGAGCTGTCGTTCGTACCACAATTGCAAATGAGACTCACTCCCCGGTAGCCATGGTAGGAGAAAACATACCAGTATCGGCAGAAATATCTAGGCCACTGGCTTCACTCAGTTATTCGTCCCGGGTTCATATTAGGGTCTTCATAGGGCTAGTATTTTTCAGTGCCCAGGAACCCCTCCCATTCTTCCCCGAGTCCAAGCCCACAGGAATAGGGCTCAGGCTCAGACCTGGAAAGGGTGGCTCCAGATGGCACGGAACAGTATTGAGCAATGCACCTCCAGCTCTGTATCGGAACTGGGGATCAAAATGGGGGCAGCCGTGCCACCATGAGTGTCAGCATCGGGACTGGTGCCGAGGAAGATCGAGATGGTACGACTGGCACCGGTCCAGATCCTCGGGCCTAACTAAAGTCGGGCTGGAGCTGCCAGTGCATAACTGGAAGGAGCCCCTGGTAACTCCTCTGGGCCCAAAGGGATGCCAGAGGAGTCACACTGCTAAATATGAGATGCACAGCCTCGTAGAATTCTTTCCGCTGGGTGGGGGTTGCTCTGGCGCCCGGAAATTCAGGGAGACACGGAATTGGCCCAGGTTCTACAGCAGAGCCAGACGTCAAATTCTGATGTTCAAGCACCTTGTTGGTAGATGGATGCATAGAAGTCGACTTTTTCTTCTTCTTCCTCTTCTTGTGGCGTGACTTACCAGAGTGGGCAGATGACTTAGAGTGCAACAAGTATCTATGAGTTTAAATCACCTCCTTGGATCTTACTCTCGACCTGGATCTCTAACATCGGGGGCGGCGCACACCGAGCCGCCAGGAGCTTGAGGGGTCTCTCCCTCAAGGTCTTCAGGTACATGGCATGGCAGTCAGAGCACAACTTGGGGTCGTGGTCGCGCTCAAGGCACAAAAGGCAAACAAGGACCAGGTCCATCACTGACACTGGTTGGGGACAGGCGCCGCAGGGCTTGAAGATGGCCTTCTTCAATCACATCCCTGCCACACCAAAAGGAAACCTCAAAACAGAAGTCGACAAAACACTGAAAATGTTCAGCCAAAAAGTGACTGAAAGTGTAACTCTTCACCGGATCTGTGCTGGCTGGTGCGGAATGAAAAGAACCAACGCCAGCGTACCATGGACAACACTAAAAATGCATATGGAGCCAAAGGAGACCACCTACCGGTGCATAGGGGTACTCCACCCAAAAAATGTTCTGGATCCAGTATGACACTTGGGAAAATTCTAAGGTAAGGAATCTGCAGCTAGAAGTCTCTATCAGATGTAATGGATAGAGCTGGTTGCGGTCTGAAAGATGATGCACAACAAACCCAGAGATGAAGGTAAGGATAGAGGACTAGGTGGGGGTCCCTCAATGTTACCACATGCGTGTGTAAGCACTGTTCTGACAGAGACTCTGGGGGTCATTCCGAGTTTGGCAGGCGGCGGTTGCCGCCCGCCAAACTTCCGCCGCCGAAAGACCGCGGGAGCCATTTTGACTTTCCCGCTGGGCCGGCGGGCGACCGCCAAAAGAGCGCCCGCCGGCCCAGCGGGAAAGGCCCTGCAACATTGAAGCCGGCTCCGAATGGAGCCGGCGGTGTTGCAGGGGTGCGACGGGTGCAGTTGCACCCGTCGCGATTTTCACTGTCTGCAAAGCAGACAGTGAAAATCCTGCTGGGGCCCCCAGGGGCCCCACGACACCCATTCCCGCCATCCTGTTTCTGGCGGTGAAAACCGCCAGAAACAGGCTGGCGGGAAGGGGGTCGGAATCCCCATGGCAGCGCTGCAAGCAGCGCCGCCATGGAGGATTCTCCCAGCCGGGGGAAATCCAGCGGGAAACCGCCGGACCCGGCTGGGCGACCGCGGCTTTACAGCCGCGGTCGGAATAGCAAAGGAAGCACCGCCAGCCTGTTGGCGGTGCTTCCGTGGTCGTCGACCGCCAGGGTCAGAATGACCCCCTAAATGCCTTGTTCTATTGTGTCCTCCAGATGGGTGGGTGCCAACCCAATGAGGAGGCACTTATAACAATGCTGGGCTGCCAAAGCAGGGCAGAAAGAGCGACCTGTTATGAGGCTGGAAGGAACGTCTGGGAGGGCTGACAGACGCCCTTGATTTTAGAGTCACTGTCTTCAGAGGAACTACTGCGGGGATCTCATATAGAGAGTGGCATCAACAAGATGAATGAGGCCAATAAAGGTCAACAGTTGAAAAACTGGGCTGAATTTGGCACCTGAAACATCAATATCATCGACTGAATTTCTGAAATCCACTGACATTTAAAATCTGAGCAAAGGTGAGACTTTTGTAGGTTGATGGTTAAGTGGTGAAGAAGAGGCACGGTAAACCACAGCCAGGCCTTGAATGCTGACACTGCAGCATCTGTGGCCAACACTGGGGCCTCCATCTTCATCCACCAGTCATCAAAGTTTGAAATTATGAAGACTCCTGACCTCCTTTAAGCTTACACTGGTACACTATGGTGACAACACCCAGTCCATCTTAAAACTGGCAGAACCTCTGAACTCAAGACCTGCAGATTTAGTGAATTCCTCTTAGCAGCAGTAGATACCAAATTACCATATTTACTGTATCTGTTCTAAAACTAAAGTATTCATTTGTGGATAGGGGCAAAATTATGACCTTAGCCTCTGGACGTAGAGCTGCCAGGTAAAAAAACATACCTTGGTGGGAAACATGGAATTTAACTCAAAACCTAAGTCAAGAAAGCCACCAAACATTAATTCAATGGAGTGGGAGCATAACAACGTTAGCTTTTGTCACTTATTCTTTTCACACAGGTTACATGCATCATTAGCCCTAGAGTTGTCATATCTTTATTACACTACGGGACTCTGCACATATTCTCTAGACACTTAATAAGAGACACGCTCGGAATGCTACATCCTGACAAGTGCTAAACTTCATCCCTTTACTTAAGACTATAACACTGGTTACAAAGCACGTTAAAAAACTCTTTCCCTCTCCATTGTTCAACAGGTGTTTCTTGAGGCAGGACCAGTCTTCTTACAATGCATACTAAAATTGTACAAAGGGGAAATCCCAAATCCAGAAAGACTCAACTGCAGATAATTCTCTTTTTCCAAAGAACCCACAAGGTGGATGAAGAAATTCTAAAAATATTTGTTCATGCATCATGCTCAAAAGACATGCTCTGCTTTAAGTGTACAAAATACAGTATGTTTCACAGAGATTTCAAGAATGTCCTAAGCAAGTGAAAGACTAAGGGCAAAAACAGACTGTTTGTTAAAAACTGAATCAACAGGATGGAACGTGCTAGCACATTACCAGTGAGAAGAATGAGGTGGGGGAAAGTAACCGCTCTACCAATGAATTTTTATGAAGGGATGTGAAAGACAAAAACAATCTTCACCTTGACTGCTGAGCCACTTTGTGGAAGTCTGTGTTCTGAATAAGGTTCTGAGAAATTGATTATGAAATATAACTAAAGTGTTTCCTACACAAACAAGATATTTATATACTCTTGATGAAAACCTTTAATGTTAAGCATGGCATGGTCTTCGGAGAGGCTCGATTCCTAAGAATTCATTTTTTTCGAATCAACTTGTTAAGTTGGAGCCTTGCACTGTTCTGTTAAAATAAGTCATTATACCAAGTGCCAAGATCTAGTACTGCACACATGAATATTGTATGGTAGCATAATTACCTTTGTAAAAGGTAGGGGCTCCTAGAGGGTCTCCAGGAGTCCTTCCGTTAAGTTGTCTCATACCTTGAGTACATATATACTCCATAAGCATTCGTCCCTTGTTTTCTGGTTCTGGATTGAATGAATAGGTAGCGTTAATTCAATTTACCATCAAATTCTTGAGTCCTTATTCCTAATCATTTTTGTTATTTTAATTCCAATTCTGAAGAAAAATCAGCACCTAGTCAAACAACTCACCAGCAAATAACACTTGTAAAGTTACTTTTCACCATATAGAGCTTTATGGATTTTGTTAAAAGCAAAACATGCATACGATTTTCTACTTTTTAAATGTCAACAACGGGGAACTCATCACTCCTAAGAATACCTCAGCATGATTTTAAAATGTTTAAGTTAGGTAACCAATCATCTTCATTTTCTGTGTGTAAACTACGAATTTGACAACTATAGAAATACAATTAGTAATCAACCCACATTTCTTAAAGCACAATTAATACATATTGAAAAAATTTATTAAACCAAATGGAGGCTTTTTCTTTGGATAACTGGGTCAGTTAGAGGTTAATGGGCAGAATACAGAGTGGATAAAGTTGTTTGCCTTTGGTGTCTCAGGTCTGCAAAATTAATGTACTTCAACTGAATTATTAGCTTCTCCTTTTCAGCACTTAACTCACTCAGAATACTCGGTTTGAGCAGTCACGGCTTAATCCAGGAGGTGAAAGAGTTAGAATTCATTGTAACACAGCATTTAGCAATTAATAGCCTAAATATCCAAGTCAGTACTTTACTTTTAGAAAAGGACTTTTATGAGTGGATAATTCAATAATACATTTAAAACTACAATCTGCAAGAAACCAGTGTCCTAGCAACTTCCAGGCTTGAGAACCAACCCCATATTCATATTTTATCCTATGAGACAATGTGTGTGCCTTTTCATTAGTGCATGGCTTTCTTAGAAAATATGGAGTGTGATTAGTGGGATACAGTTACATATTCTGGTAGACAGGCTCCTCCTTGATCTGTCTGTGTTATCTAAACATGCTGTAGCAATAAAGGTAACACCCTATAAAAATGAGATCGGAAATTTAAAGAATGGATACTTAAATGCTCACCCACAAAAATGTGTTAGGGAGCTCCAACTAATGTCCTAAGCTGCCAGTGCCTTGTTGAAAGATGTCAGTCAAGTTTACTCAAGTTCCAAGTCCAAGTGGACTTTGTTTGAGCGATAGTGGTTTACTAGTGATCCAGTTCTTACTAAATGTTCCTTTAGGTGGTGTGAGATGTGAGGGGTTCAGTATATCCAAAGAATGCTCTGCAAACACTGGGGACAAACCTCACCACTATTAACTGGGTAAGTTTATGGTAAGAATTGACTGTGTCTGTGACAGGGAACATTTCAGAAGTGTAACAACTAGAATAAGAAGCATCTTATTCAACCAACTGAATAGGATCCCATGCACAGGTTGAAGACCGGATGTCTTAAGGTTCAACTGGAGCTAAGTGGAGGTGAGTAGAGGAAACGTATAGGCTCATGTAAAGGCTGAGAACTGTGCAAGCTCACCCTTCTCGATTTGAAAAAGCAATGGATTAGCTCATTGATCCGGATGCTCCTAAGTACAGAAAGCAGTGGTTCACTGTGGCTTGTCTTAGTGAACAATAATTTTGTCAGAAGCAAGAATCATCCACAGTAGTGCCATTTCTTCCACTGGGCTTCTGAAAGGCAACTGAACTGTGGCGAATTTGTAGCTCCTGGGCAGTTTTAGTTCATTGACCAGATGTCTTCAGACCAGCTCCTGCAGACAGCTGGGCATAGGCACAGATAAAAAGGATCTGTTGAGGGACTAGATCACATCGCTATATATGTTTCGGCAGTGAGACCCACAGTGGCTGGGAAAGGTCCTGTTAACAGTGCTGCTGCTGGCGGATGGGAAGTCTCTAGGAATGCTGGCAATGTGCAGCACATTTCAACCTGGCCTTTGTGTTGGGGACAGGCTTGTCACTTCTGTAGGCTTGGCAGGGAAAAGTGTTAAAAGGCTGCTGCCAACCATTTGGGGTGGATCCAAGGCATAAAAGTGACACCACCCAAGACACAGTGCACACTTTGAAGGAAATCTGCAGCACAGGACTTTGAAGGATGCTGGGCCCAAGTTGCAGCCTCAAAGGACATTAAGGGGATTCACTGACTGGTCTTATGGTAAGGGCAAAGTACACCAAACATTGATCTGTTTTTTGGGCTAGTAAAAACAGCAGAAAAGAACAGCCAAAAGAATAAGTAACCTGTGGATCTTTCTAGAAGGTCGAAGTGTTTAGAAGGCACATTTTCCAAGGTCTAGTGGAATATTCTTCTTTCCTTTCACAAGAAGAAGGTATACCCTGTAGAGGAGCATACACAAATGCCTTGAAATATTAGAGAAGGGATATTTGTCAAGTCAGCAAGAGACTTTATGAGAAAGTACGGATCGCTGCCTAGTGAGACTTTGGTTTCTTCTTTATTAGGTAATTAAGAGGAACATATTATGAGACTGAATTACAGGAGGCAAACCGTGACTTTGGCTATAACAGCAAAACACAGAAGAAAGCTTGCATACATAATTGCACTATTGTCAAAGGGCTAATCCTTGTGAAAAGGTTCTTGTGGTTCCTTCTAACAGGGTATGGTGTGCGGTAAGCACTACTCTCAGTCAAGAGAGTGCACACCTGCAAGCGCTTTCCCAGTGAACTCTTGCCACTTGTGTGTGTGTTACATATGATGATGCAAATGTTGAAGGAATTATGTGTTAAGTATGATAGTAATGATATACTGTGATTTCACTGTGGAACTGAGCAAGCAGACAATACGTAAAACCGAAGGTCCTGAGTAGACTTGGTGACAACTAGTTCAAAGTAATTAAAGTTACTCAGGATGAAGTTAGTGAAAATATGTGTGACAACAATAGTCTTGTTTTTCTTTTCCAGGTTTCGCTCCCTACAGTCACCATCCCCCAAACCTTTTCCCTCGCCTACAATATTAATATTCTGTTCTATAACATTAGCATTAAAAATTAGAGCTGTTGGGAGGATGATCAATTTGATCATCCTACTGACCCAATCTACACCCCATGAACAGGATCATGTCCTCCACTTGTAGAACAACATCTCTTCCTTTTCTCCACAGTAAAAGCAGCACAGCCAATGTCCAATGCAGGCTTTCCAAGACTTAGACCCAGTCTGGAAGGAAAATGGCAACAAAGGAACCGTTCCACTACTAATTCTTTTTTGTGCACAGGTCTCCTAAGAGCTGAATCAATTACTGGCTGACAGGTCCAGCACTTTGTATTCCTTAGGTGGCCAAGGCAGCAAAACCTCAGCCAACCAGGGAGCCAATAGTTTTTCCCTGCTACCCATCTTGGTGGCCACCAAGAGACAAGTTTGTGCTATCTCAGTTGCAGATGAGCATTTGTCTCGCTGAAGGTTTTGGCTGCCAGGGTAGATGGCTGCAGTCACAGATGACAGGGAATGGGGTATGTTTCACTGTAGCATGGGAAACACCGACTACAACAAAGGATCTTGGCTGGTAACCTCCTGTACCACTAGGTCCACCTAGTTTTGTGGTGGGGGATAGTGGAGTGAGTCTGGCAGCGCAGTTGTCCATGAGGGACATGTCAGGTAAGCACAAAGGAGACAACTATATTGTGCAATGCATACTCATGTAGACCAATGGACCATTTCAGAGATGAAAAATTTAACACAAACGCACATTAGATACATAATTCATACATGTCCAAAACTACGGTGAAGGCCAAGGGCCACAGTTATGAAGACTGACTAGACCTTTATTGCAGGCAGCTGGTACACCATGCCTCACACCGGGTACAGATAAAATGGCCTGTGAACCTGACTGGAAAACACATTGCCAATATCATCAGTCCCCAAACAGCCAGGGTAGAGGGCAGTAGCTATATCTAGTAGTATGGGATAACACTGAGTGCTCCCTCCTGATATCAGAGCCCTATTGCAATATCTCTTAACAGTTAAACAGGGAGACCGCAAAGGGGCTCACATGTTCATCATGCTCACTGAGGAGGAAAACAAATTGAAGCACCCAGAAAACAGACAAGGGGAGCATGGCCTCACAAACCATACAGAGGACTTTTGCCAAATAGTAGCTTACACATCGGATTGGTTCATCAAACCGCTGCTTGTAAATAATATCTACATTAGGCATCTTATCCTCATGCACACAGTCACACAAAAATATAACCATCAATACCTTTTCTAACGTGCACATGGCTTCTCTGAAGAGGTAGATAGATGGCATAAACCTATTATTAGTCTTGGTGCATTTGTAATACAAATGCAACAAGGCTTCCACCGAACAGCATTTGGCGTGGGTAGACAGTTGCACATAGCTTCATAAATAAAAAAAGAATTGTAGTTACATAATGCAAATGTGTCAAATCCCTACTTGACGAAAGGCATCACTAATCATCTCACCCCAGTGATGTACAGCACTCTGTTACTACATAAACAACACATATTTGCTTACCTTATTTACTACAAAAAATTGTTCATCTGCTGTGCATCATGCCACAATGCGCACTGATGCAACAAAGTCAATTTGATTCTGATTCTTGAAAAACAATGACTAACAAGAAATTAAAACTTTGCTCCACCATTTTTGTAGATTAATCTTTCAAGCAAGATTGGCTACATTCCTCCCAAACAATAATCCATAAACAAAATGCATTCGTTAATGCATTTGTTAATTTAACATTGAAATATATACATATTGGCAGCAGCCTTCTGGCTTCTACTTGCCACACCTGCCTTCTTCCAATACACAATTATTTTTTAAAGGTACAGAATGGGCAAGTGAGTTTTTCCATTGGGACGTTCATTGAACCAGGTGATTTTTTAAAGGCACCTCTCGCAGATCAGAAGAACTGTACATACAATGTCATTAAGCAAGAGCAAATTAAAAAGCATTAATCTGATACTTTTGTTTAGTAACTGCCTAGTCCAGAGCATAGGGATAAAACTTTTAATTGCATTTGTCACAAACTAACAGCTTGAAAATAAATGTTCATGTGTTTATCTTTGGAGAATCTTGATTGCCTTCTATCTGCCCGCTCCAAAATATGAAGTAATACCATGTTTGTTATTTCTATTTATGACAGATATTTTTCCATGCACTTTGTATCGGCATCTGGCATTTGGTGGTAAGGGAAACAAAATCTTGAATAGAAAAGAGTGTAAAGTAGGAAGTATACATACACTGATATTACTGAAATTACTAAGAATTTGCAAGTGTGCAGCGCTTTCCTATGACAAGCGTACTGCATAGTCTTTTTAACATACGTACATAATCCTTTTACTAACTGTCAGCAACCAATATTAGATTCAGCATCCCCTGGCCATCACTGAGGACATGGATCAAGACCCTCTAGGTCTGACACCCATTCACTCCATCTCCTCCTCCCACGTGACCTAGCTTGACTGCATGTTAAGGATTAATGGAAATAGCCTTTGCTGTCCATTTTCTAGATTTTAAACCTCCCACAGAAAAAAATTTTTTTAGTACAATTTCATGATTTATTTTAGCTTCTTTATTAATCTGTGAAATTTAAAACCTAACTATTTAGCAAACATAAAATTTATGTCAGCTCTCCTGCCTCAAACCTTGTGTAAGTAAGCTTACATTTCACATGTTTTTGCCTTGCTGCTCCCCATAGCCTGTACTTGATTTGTATGCTAGTTATCCATTCGGGTCTGCCCTGTTTGTGAGGAAGGATGTAATGCTGCTGAATTTGAGAGTGTTTTGTGTGAAAAGCTTGCCCAGCTGCTGCACATGCTGTATTGCTTTTATGTGTATAGGTACACTTTCACTGCTACTGCTTGTGCTGAAACCGTCTCATGAGTATAATGAGGCTTGTCCTGCTGCTTGTTCTGTTTGTTCAAGTTTATGAGGACCTTGAGATTGTACCCCTTCTTTGAGAACATAGCTGAAAAAAGACCCAGTAAAGAAAAAGGGATGTTAATGGGCTTGAACAGTAAGAGCACCTTCATGGCACCCGTTAGTCAAAGTTTTGGATCCATTTGAAATTGTGAAGAAAGAATTTCAGCAGGCGTTTAATCTAGATTCTCAAAGTATTCTAACATGATTATCAATGTAAAGCACATTATAAGGATGTTTCCATATACATGAAATTAGCATCTAATCTTACAAAGAGATTTGCTAAATTATTACTGGACAATCTTGTAAAAGCTATGGCAACGGAGACAATCATGGAGGAAGACAAGAGGTATTTGGTCGAAAGTCATCCGAAAGTTCCTTATACCTACATGTTACAGAAGATCCACAAGGATTTACATAATCCTCCACTTAAACCCATTTTATCGACACATAACTCCATTCATGAACCTGTTGGAAAATATCTTGATCATCATTTTTTCAATTTCCTTTCTAGATGACGACAGCTCCATATTATGTACATTAGATGTGAAGTTGTTAGATACATCAATCCCACACAATTTAGGACTTGAGGCGGTTGAATCATTCTTGGTAAGTGCTGATATGAAAGAAGATCTGAAAGTTTTTTTACTTGAGCTATTGCACTTTATGTTATACCATAGCTACTTCATTTGGAAGGATTAATAACTATTTACAAAAGAATGGAACGTGTATAGGAAATTATGCAGCTCCCAGATACGCAAATTTGTTTATGTACAGGTTTGAACTAGATAACATCCTCAATAATCCTGAGTGGCAAGTCCACTTACACACGTACTGACGATACTTTGATGATTTTATTTTTTAATATGGACAGGTCCAGAAGCATTAACTGCTGCCATCAAAAAACTGAACTTGGTGGATAATCGTATCGGCTTCACCGAAACTATCAATTATCATCAGATTACCTTTTTAGATGTGAATATGATCAAAAGAGATGATCTTTTAGCCACGAGTATACATGTCAAAGCTACAGACCGAAACAATCTGTTACAATTCCAAAGTTTCCATCCAAATTCTTTAATACAACATTTGCCATACTCTCAACTATTACATGTCAAAAGAATTTTGTCGGAACCAGATGATTATAACCAATGCATAAACATGATGGCCGATAAATTCAAACAAATGGGGGGATCCGAACACTTTAGTTTCATTTAGTTTAGGAAATTTGTAAAGTGCGTGGCTTCTCGAAGGCCTCCCAGAGCTAGAGCGGAAGCAGAATGTGAAGAGGCAGCTTATGCTGTGAAGAAGGTTTTAAAATGTTTGCGAACCGAGGAATCATGTGAAACAGACTGCGATTGACAGGTTAACAGCAAGAACACAGCTCTTATTCTAACACCTTGTGGTAAAATCACAAAAAAAATCTGACAGAATGGTATTGTGTTAAAGTTTCCAACAAGAGTCAAACATTCAGGAAAGCTATATTGAAATATTGGGCAATGCTCCAGTCAGAGAGCGACATTCGTGGTATTTTCAATACCAGGAACATAAAAGAGTTGTTGGATAATAAAGACATTTCCAAAAAGGTCATTGTTTATAAAGGGGCCATGCCCCGTTTAAATTGCAGTTGTTGTAACAATATCATTAGGGGTACCATGATTATGCATCTTACCCTAGGTACTAACATTCTGTTGTACACCCCAGCCACATGTGACTCGAACATTATTTGTCATCTTAAATGCCCATATGGATCAGTATACGTGGGCAAGACCGAATTTAAGATTAAGGCTAGATTAATTGAACATAAAAGTAACATCAGGAATAAAAGTCCACTGTGGCTGTCCATTTCAATAACTCTGGCCACAACATCAACTAATTGAGGTTTCTGGTGTTAGAAAACGTAGCCATTAGAGAAGACTTTGATAACAGAAGAAATCTGCTGAGAAGGAAACTCTTTTGGATTAAACGATTCGATGCAGTTCACCCCGAAGGTTAAATGATCACATGGAGTTTAGCTGTTTATTGTAGCTATACAACTTATGTTTTATTGATTGTACACCATTAAACTTGTGTATCCCTTGTTCCAGTTTTTTTTCCAGTTTCATTTTCATTTTATTTATTCCGTTTTTTGAAAATGTGATATTATGTTTTCAGAGTTTAATTCAGTTATCTCGTTATTAATATTAGGTTTGTGTGCATTTGTTATTTTACTTTCCCAATTTCAACATGGTGACCAGTTATCCACTGTCTGGTCCGTTGTTAGTTTCATTCACTTTTTCTATTCAAGTATATGGCGTCCACTTTGAACGCCATAAAAGTTTTTGTTCACTATGAAATGCATGGAGATGTCTGGACATGAGCACCCAGTGAATGAGCTACAGCAGTGGTTTCCAACCTGTGGTCCAGGGAACCCTGGTGGTCCAAGAACGTTCCTCAGAGGGTGCGCAACTGCTTAGAAAATTAAATATTATTAACAGATTAGGTCCCCAGCTTTCAGTAATGATCCAGTGGGGCGGTCCCCGGATTCCAATAATGATTCAGTGGGGGTCCTCGGGTTTTAGTAATGATGAAGTGGGGGTCCACAGAAGTCCAAAGGTTGGGAAACACTGAGCTACAGGCTTTGTTGAGTATGTGTTGCACATCTTTTACTGGCTGCTATTTTTGTCGATACAAGCTTGACTCGCATCGTTTACTCACACGTATTCACTTGTTTTCTTATTTTGTTTACGTTTTGTTTAAGTTCATTTGATTTTCACATATTATTTGGTTTTACATTCAGTACTATTATTCATACATGTGGAGTATCTTATTGGATGTTTTTCCCTTCAGAGTGGTGACACTGGGCTATTGACCGCATGTTGATGTTTGTAACTCACTGTATTATTCATGTGCTTTTTCTTTACAGATTACCGATAGATACGTGCATGGTAATTGACACGATAGAGTGGCAACTCATATACATTGTCTTCAAATATTGCTGTCTGGTTCCACATTTTTTGCATTCTTATTCACGTTGGGGTTCTCATGGCTAGATTATTGAATTGAGTTATGGTCCCTGCTCTTTCCCCTAAAGCTTGGTCTTCTGTACATTTATTTCAGTAAATAATTCCCCCGTTGAAGGGCTTTGCCCGAAATGCATTGGGATTGGATATGAATTTTCATTAACAACATGATGAATAGGTTGGTTTTGCTTAAGCTCATTATGATATATAGTTGTTTTGAGAATCAATTTTGAAGGAACTTTGGAGACACCAAATGAACATTAAAGTGAAATGATAAACATTGTTTTGAATTGAGCAATCATTTGCAAACTTTATGAAAGCTCTCTATAGCATTTTCTGGGGAGTGCCCTAAAGGAACGTACACCAAACAGGACGAATGCTTTTGATTGAGCTGTCCACACTGTACCAGTAATGTGAGTGATGTGCCTATAATGAGTAGGGGGCATTTGAGCTCTTTGAACCTGCACAGAAAGTTTTCAAACAATTGTGGTCAGTAACAAACATACCATGGACTTGAGTAGAATGTAGTTTCCTGCTATTTGGTGCAAACAGGAAGAACATTATACAGCATTTGGAAGTGTAGGCAGCTGCTAGTCATACACGTCTTTACATGTTAATGGATGAAGCTTTGAAAACTTGACCTAGCATTGCACCTATTAACTTCCAAGTCTATTTAAGTGCCTGAAGATTTGACAACTCAATCTCTGGCTGTCCTCAAAGAGAAACAACAGATGAAAACAGCTAAACTACAGATGTCAACCTTTCCTTCAAGGAACTGAAATGAATGGGCACATGAAACACAGCAGTTCATTCTGATGGCAGTCATCATCTAATGGTTAAAAAAAAAAAAAAAGACATACCTTTAGGTGTAGGTGGCGTAAAGAATCTGTTTTGACTATGAAATGCCCCTCGTCCACCTCTATTTCCCAGGAAGCCACCACGAGAAGATATCTTTGGTGTTATTTTGGGTAATCTTTTGGGCATGGGTAAGCCAATAGGAGAGGGCACATCTTTGCACTCTGCAGCAACAAAGTCGTCCACGTGCATTGAGGGTGGCCTGCTTGTGTTCTGTTTCCTCTGACGAAACAAGTCGTGAGGCCGCATGCCCTGTCCAAACCCTCCACGACCTCTTCCTCTTGATGGTAGTCCCATGTGAGCTCTCTTTGCAGGTTCTATGTATTCAGATTTCCCACTAAAACACAAACAGGCCAAATATAAAAAATTAGAAGAGAAAAAAAAGGACATTTTGCTATGAAACATTACAGTCCAAATGCTTGTTCAAAGTAGCTCAATATCCACTTCTATGACATTCTGACAAAACACACTCAAGAAAGAACACCCATACAAACTATTCTATGGTTTCAATTACATGTCACAATTAAACAATATACACTAAATCATGTGACATAACTATATTTTTATTCAGAGTATGGGTCTGGAACACTTTGCTATGGAACATGGGAATAAATCTCAAATACTATGCATTCAAAACATCTGACCTCTTCATTATTTTAAAGTGTTGAATTGAAAAGAGGTTGCAAACCATAAATCATACTTAATAAAATACGTTTTTCAATTTTTGTTTTCTAAACTTCACAAACAAACATATCAACCCAGTGTGCTTAATACAACAGGTTGTCTATATACAGTCACATGATCTTTTATGTTTAAATTTACATCTCCAAGGCACATATGTCCATGATGTGATCTAATTAACCACACCCTTTTTTGTTCTCTTTCAGTTTCACTGTGGCCCTCCAACTCATGTCCGTCTATTGTGTCATCGCTCTTAGTTCTCTCTATAGCACTGGTCATTTTAATAAAGGTCGGCAGCAACTATCACCATGTACACAAATCCACCTTATTAGTTTGCACAAATGACGTTCTTCTTTCTTCAGCTAGTGCTCAATTATAATCAACACCCATCTCTCCATTAGAGGCATATTACATTGAAGTCAGTGTATCACGGCATATATGTATCATATGCAACAACAAACTCTACCAGTACGACAAATAGCCAATGGTTTTAGATCTAGTTAGTGACTGCCCACCATGGCATCCACCCAGAAGCCGTTCCTATTGGTTGTGATTTCATCCACCCAAGAAGGCGCAGCAGCTAGGCTGCCATACGGTAGCACTGCAAGTCCAGTAACACAAGGCCTCTCTTTTAGTATGTTAGCTTTATAGTCTCCAATGTAACTTTCAGCCTCTTGTTGATCCATATAAAGACATTGATCAGGCTGTTTCATTCCTTAAAGTACAAGTTACTTACCTTCGGTAATAAAATATATCTGGTAGAGACATATTCTAGTTGCAGATTCCTTACCTTAGAATTTTCCCCCAGGCCTCAGACTGGATATGGAGATTTGTTCTTTGAGCAATACCCTTGCGCGTTGGTAGGTGGCATCAGTCGACTCCATGGGCATCGTAGTCGCCGTGATGACATCGGGAGTAGTACATAGGTGTTGTCTCAGCGCAGTGATGTCAGTTTCTTTTAACGACTTTCCACGCCAAAGCGCAGAGCCACTATGAACACTGTGATTAGTGCGCCAGAGCTAAGGACCTCAATGGGGAATACCTGTCCCTAGAAATCAGTTCGCAAGCAGGGAGGATGGGTGGGCCGGTAAGGAATCTGCAACTAGAATTTGTCTCTACCAGATATTTCGTTACCAAAGGTAAGTAACTTGTACATCTGATAGAGAATTCTAGTTGCAGATTCCTTACCTTAGAATAGATACCCAAGCAATGCCATCCTCAGAGGTGGGCTGCAAACCACGATCATACTAGAAAGTCCTGCAGGACCGAACGACCAAAGCAGCTGTCCCGACGGACCTGACTGTCCAGGCTGTAATGTTTAGCAAACGTGTGCAGGGATGCCCACATAGCTGCCTGGCAGATATCAAGGACAAAAACTCTGCGCGCTAACGCGGTGGAAGCAGCTGCTGCTTTGGTGGAATGAGCAGGCAAGCCCTCGGGGGTTGCTTCTTGGCCAAAATGTAGCACATCTTGATACAATGAAGTACCCATCGAGAGATGGTACGTTTTTGCACCGCCTTCCCTTTCTTCGTACCCACATATCCAACAAAGAGTTGATCGTCCACCTGGAAATCTTTAGTACGATTTAGATAGAACGCCAACGCTCTTTTTGGGTCCAGATGGTGGGGTCTCTCCTCCTCATGAGAAGGTTGTGGGGGTGCGTAAAAAGTAGGCAAGATGATAGACTGGCCTACATGAAAAGGCGTAATAACCTTGGGAAGGAAGGAAGCCTCAGTGCGCAACACCACTTTGTCAGGGTAAACAGACAGGAATGGGGGCTTTGAAGAAAGAATTTGAAGCACACTTACTATGTGAGAAGTGATGGCAACAAGAAAGACAGCCTTGAAAGTGAGGAGCCGCAAAGGGCAATTGTGCATCGGCTCAAAGGGAGTACACATTGAGTAAGTAAGGACAAGATTGAGGTCTCACTGAGGCATGATAAATGGAGTGGGAGGAAATAAATGGGTGAGACCTTTAAGGAATCGATTGACAATAGGAGACTTAAAGAGTGAGAACTGATCAGGTAACCTAAGAAAGGCCGAAATAGCTGATAAGTACCTTTTAGGGGTCCCCAAAGCAGAGCGCTGCTGGGCTACAGAAAGAATGAACAAAAGAACCTCAGAAAGAGGAGCAGAGCGAGGATCAACAGATGTGTTGGTACATCATGCCACAAATTTCTGCCAACGATAGGCGTATACCGTTTTGGTGGAGGGATGCCTAGCTGCCAAGATAACGTCACATACTTCGGTTGGAAGGTCAAAACCCATCCACTGCCGCTGTTCAATCTCCACGCATGAAGGCAGAGATTGGACAGGTTTGGGTGGAGAACCGTCCAGTGCTGCTGCGACAGAAGATCCTCCTGAAGAGACAGTCTGAGTGGAGGATCGGTGGCCATGCTCAATAGCTCAGGATAACACTCTCCGTCCCCAGTCCGAAGCCACCAAGATGACTTGGGCCCGGTCGTTCCTGATCTTCTTGAGAACTCTGGGCAGAAGTGGTATAGGCGGAAAGGAAACCGGAGTTCCACTTGAGACGAAAAGCACCTCTGAGCAAGTGCTGCCTTGGAAACTCCAACGCGCAAAACAGCTGACATTGCGTATTCTCTGAGGAGGCGAACAGATCTAACCTAGGCTCTCCCCACTGCTCAAAGAGACCTTGCGCCACCTCCGGATGGAGACGCCATTCGTAATCGGCTATGCATCGAGTTCATTTGCTCTGGTGTTCAGAGAGCCCGCCAGATGTTGAACCACCAGGGTAATGCCCTGATGTTCCAGCTATGTTCAGAGGTCAGTGCCTCCTGACAAAGGATCCAAGACTCTACTCTGCCCTGTTTGTTGCAGTACCACATGGCGGAAGTGTTGTCCGTGAACACTTGCACTACTTTCCCTTTGCGAGAAGGAAGAAATGCTTTCAACGCAAGCCTGATCGCCCGGAGCTCCAGAAGACTGATATGGATCCCAGACTCTGCCGGAGACCAGAGGCCTCTGATCTCCACCTCTCCCATGTGGACACTCCAACCCAGAAGTGACGCATCTGCCACTATGGATAGATCTGGCTGGGGAAGAGAGAGGAATCTGCCATGCACCCAATGTGGATTCGAAAGCCACCACTGCAGGTCGTTCGCAGTCCCCTCCGAGATCTGGACTAGGTCTGAGAGAGATTCCCTGATGCTCCGCCCACTGAACTTCAAGTCCTACTGCAGAGCCCCCATATGCCATCTGGCATGTGTCAGTAGCAGGATACAGGAGGCCCAGCACCTCAGAATCAGTCTCACCGAAACTCAAGAGAGGCTGAAAGATCAGAATCATAGCCCAAATATCTTGGACTCGCTTTTCGGGAGGATAAGCCCAAAACTACAGTGTCCAGAACAGCTCCGATGAAAGAGAGCATCTGAGAAGGAGTCAGGAATTTGGCACGTTTATAGTGAACCCCAGCGTGTGCAGGAGGGCTCGCTGTAGTCTGAAGGTGGGAGATAGCCAGTCACCAAGGTAGGGGGAAGATTGAAACCCTTAACCTGTGTAGATGAGCTGCAAACACCGCCATCACTTTCGTGAACACCTGAGGGGCGCTGGTAAGGCCGAAGGGGAGCATGGTAAACTGAAAGTGCTTGTGACCTACCAAGAATCGTAGTTAACTTTCGTGGGCAGGCAGGATGGGAATTTGGAAATAAGCATCCTGCAAGTCCAACCGTACCACTCAGTCTCCTGGGTCCAAGGCAGACAGGACCTGAGCCAGGGTGAGCATTTTGAACTTCTCCATCTTGAGGAAGTAATTAAGGTCCCGAAAGTCTAGGATAGGACGTAGGAGCCTGGTCTTTTTTGGGCACCAGAAAGTAACAGGAATAACAACCACAACCTACTTCTGGTGCAGGGACCTTCTCTATGGCTCCCTTGGCCAAGAGAGCTGCGACTTCCTGGCGGAGAAGTGCCAAATGATCCTCTGGAAGATGGCTGATTGATGGAGGCACGGCTAGTGGGGCAGATTCGAAGAGGAGGGAGTAGCCCCTTTGAACTATCTGCAAAACCCACCTGTCCGTAGTGATGGATTCCCAGTGGGGGAGGTGATGGCGAATCCTGACGCCAACTGGATCAGAGTGAGGCGACTGACTAGGAGGGTCTGGAGGCTGCAGCGGGGGAAGGGGTGGACTGGGCAGACCTCTGGTTCCCTGTCTCACACCCCCAAGGGATTCTGCGTCCCCGGCCACGCAGCGGCTGAACAGCATGGGTGGCATGGTGGCTGGGATGGGGACGCGACAGGGAGCCCCTTCCTTGGCCATGAGAGGGGCGAAAGGCGGATTGTCGGGGGCGAGGGACAGTGGAAAGGCCAAGGGACTGAGCCGTAGCCTGGGAGTCCTTGAACCTTTCCAAAGTCGAGTCCACCCTGTCTCCAAAGAGACGGGAGCTATCAAAGGCATGTCCATATGAGTCTGTTGGCCAGCCCCCGAAAAACCAGAAGTACGCAACCAGGCGTAGCACCTCAAGGCCACTGTTGTCGCAACCAATCTGCCCAGAAAGTCGGTTGTGTACAGCCCACATCTGATTGTGAACTTCGCTGCATCTCTCCCATTGGGAGACAATAGCACAGGCCTCCTCCGGTATCTGTGGCAGAACTTGCGTGACAGTATCCCACAGAGAGTGAGTATAGCAGCCCAAAAGGCATGCAGTATTCAAGGACCACTTCACGAGACTGGAGGAAGAAAACATCTTATTCCCAAATTGTTCCAGCTTTTTTGATTCCCTATCCAGGGGGTGGAAGGGAATGTGCCTGAAGACGAGGAAGCCTGGATGACAAGACTCTCAGGCGTGGGGTGTTGGGACAGGAATTTAGGGTCGTTCGGGGTGGGCCAATAGCGGTGTG